>NC_045427.1:351535025-353935025 GCF_902635505.1 Sarcophilus harrisii
TCCCTTCCCCCTACCTTCTCCCCTAGATGGCATGTAATCCAATATATGTTAAATATATGCAATTCTTCTATACATATTTCCACAATTATCATGCTGCATAAGAAAAATCAGATTAAAAAGGGAAAAAATGAGAAAGAAAACAAAATGTAAGCAAACAACAACAAAAAGAGTGAAAATATTATGTTGTGATCCACACTGAGTTCTCGCAGCCTTCTCTCTCTGGGTGCAAATGGCTCTCTTTATCACAGGATCATTGGAACTGGCCTGACTCATCTCATTGTTGAAAAGAGCCAAATCCATCAGAATTGATTATTATATAATCTTGCTGTTGCCATGTATAATGATCTTCTGCTTCTGCTCACTTCACTTAGCATCAGTTCATATAAGTCTCTCCAGGCCTCTCTGAAATCATCCTGCTCATCATTTCTTATGGAACAATAATATTCCATAGCACTCATATACCATAACTTATTGAACCATTCTCCAGTTGATGGGCATCCACTCAGTTTGAAGTTTCTTCCACTACAAAAAGGGCTGTCACAAACATTTTTGCACATGTGGTTTCCTTTCCCTTCTTTATGATCTCTTTGGGATACAAGCCCAGTAGAAACACTGGATCAAAGGGTATGCACATTTTGATAGCCCTCTGGGGATAGTGCCAAATTGCTCTCCAGAATGGTTGAATCAGTTTACAACTCCACCAACAATGTATTAGTGTCCCAGTTTTCTCACATCCCCTCCAACATTCATTCATCATTATCTTTTCTTGTCATCCTAGCCAATCTGAGAGGTGTGTAGTGGTACCTCAGAGTTGTCTTAATTTGCATTTCTCTGTTCAACAGTGATTTAGAGCACCTTTTCATGGTTTCAATTTATCAGAAAATTGTCTGTTCATATCTTTTGACTATTTATCAATTGGAGAATGGCTTGAATTCTTATAAATTTGCCTCAATTTTCTATATATTTTAGAAATGAGGCCTTTATCAGAAACCTTGAATCTAAAACATTTTTCCCAATTTATTGCTTCCCTTTTAATCTTGTCTGCATTGGTTTTGTTTGTACAAAAACTTTTTAACTTAATATAATCAAAATTATCTATTTTGTATTCAATAATGTACTCCATTTCTTCTTTGGCCCCAAATTCTTTCCTTCTCCACAGATCTGAGTGGTAAACTATCCTTTGTTCTTCTAATTTGCTTATAATATCACTCTTTATGTCTAAATCATTAACCCATTTTGACCTATCTTGATATAGGGTGTTAGGTGTGGGTCAATGCCCAATTTCTGCCACATTAATTTCCAATTTTCTTAGCAGTTTTTGCCAAATACTGAATTCTTATCCCAAAATCTGGAGTCTTTGGATTTGTCAAACACTCTATTACTATAGTCATTGATGTTTTGTCCTGTGAACCTAACCTATCCACTGATCAACTTCTCTATTTCTTAGCCAGTACCAAATAGTTTTGATGACTGCCACTTTATAATATAGTTTTAGATCTGGTATAGTTAGGCCACCTTCATTTGCATTTTTTCATTAATTTCTTTGAAATTCTTTACTTTTTTTGTTCTTTCAAATGAACTTTGTTATTATTTTTCCAGCTCTGTAAAATAATTTCTTTAGAGTTTGGTATGGCATTGAATAAGTAGATTAATTTAGGTAGTATTGTCGTTTTTATTATATTAGCTCAGCCTACCCATGAGCACTTGATATTTTTCCAATTGATCAGATTTGACTTTATTCATGTGAAAAAAAAGTTTTATAAATGTGTTCATGTCACTCCTGACTTTGCCTTAATAGGTAGATTTTCAAACATTTTGTATTAGCTACAGTTATTTTAAATGGAATTTATTTTTGTATCTCTTCCTGCTGAACTTTGTTGGTAATATATAAAAATGCTGATGATTTTTATGGATTTATTTTATATCCTGCAACTTCGCTAAAGTTGTGAATTGTTTCTAATAGTTTTTTAGTTGATTCTTTAAGATTCTCTCTGTATATCATCATATCATCTGCAAAGAGTGATAATTTGGTTTCCTCATTACCTACTCTAATTCCCATAGTCTATTTTTCTTCTCTTATTGCCACAGCTAACATTTCTAATACAATATTGAATAGTAATGGTGATAATGGGCAACTTTGTTTCACCCTTGATCTTATTAGGAATAGTTCCAGTTTATTCCCATTACATATGATGCTTGCTGATGGTTTTAAATAGATGCTACTGATCATTTTAAGGAAAACTCCCTTTATTCCTATAATCTCTAGTGTTTTTAATAGCAATAAGTATTGGATTTTGTCAAATGCTTTTTTAAGATAATTTTTAATAATTTAATTGGGATGCTATTACATGAATAGATTGGTAAAATTGTCATTTTTTATTACCTTGGCTTCACCTACCCATGAGCAATTGTGGAAATTAAAATTATCCCACCTACAATAAGAGAGACTGAGGCAGAGGTCTGAGACAATGGCACTTAATTAAAGGGTCCATAGATCCCTCTAATGAAGTAGACTTCAGATGTTCCTTACAATCTGAGATTGTCACTTCCTTCCTGGAAGGAATTTTAGCCCTATTTTTATAGGGCTAGATGTTTAGTCATTCCAGAACAGCTATATTTGATATAATAATTCCACTGAATAAGCAATATGTCAGCAGGCCCACAAGTTGAGTGAAGCAAAGAATATCTCCATGTAAGATAGACAGGTTTCTCCTTAATTTGGGCAGGAGAAAATAGCACAAGCCAATACAGCTAGTGATCTAAGTGGTTATAAGATGATCATCTGCTCCTATTGAACAAGTGATTGGTCCAGATACACAAAATTATTTTCGAGGACTTTCCATGTAGTTATCACATCTGCCAAGTTGGGCTTAATCATCATTACAAGGCAAAACAAGGGTAAAAGAACTTTAGCTAACTTCTTGCAGTTAAGCAAGTGAACTTAGAAGCTGCAGCTCTACACAGCAAAAGCAATAAGATAATCAATTCTAATAGACATGACTCTCTTCAATAATAAGATGACTTAGACGAGTTTCAATGGTCTTGTGATCAAAAGAGCCATCTACACCCAGAGAGAGGACTGTGGGAACTAACTGTGGTTCACAACATAGCACTCTCATTCTTTTTGTTGTTTGTTTGCATTTTATTTTCTTCATCATTTTCTTTTCTGTTTTGATTTGACTTTTCTTGTATAGTAAGATAATTGTATAAATACGCATGCAAATATTGGATTTAACATATATTTCCACCATATGTAACATATATTGGACTACTTGCCATCTAGGGGAGAAAGGTGGGAGAAGGAGGGGAAAACTGGAACACAAGATTTTGCAAAGACTAATGTTGCAGAATTATACATGCATATGCTTTGAAAAATTAAAATCTTTAATAAAGGTTTTTTAAAAAGAATCTGCAGCTCATAGCTCTGGGGCCTTATATACAGAATTTTGATTGCTTAATGGTGATTGGAATAGAGCAGGGATACAAAATGAATTATTTCTCTCACAATAAATACTCTTTCAACTATTTAGATCTAATTTCATTTGTATAAAAAGTGTTTATATTCATATAGTTTCTGTGTCTGTTTTGGCAGTTATAATCTCAGATATTTTATACTGTCAAGTTATTTTTAAATGGTGTAAAACAATATTGAATAATAGGGCTGACACAGAGTATAGCTATCTATCATTCTATTAGTTTCTCCTCCCTTTTGTGGCAAAACTATTTAAAAAGGCTGTCTACAATAGGTGCCTTCCTTTCTTTTCCTCTAACTTTAGTAACTTTCTACAGTTTGGCTTCTGACTTTATCATTCAGCTCAAACTGCTCTCTCTAAAGTTACTAATATTGTTTAATTCAAAATCTAATAGCTCTTTTTCAGTCCTCATCCCACTTTGCAGCCACTGGCACTATTAATCATCCTCTTCTCTTTGACACTTTATTCTCTCTAGCTTTTCAGGCCAACACTCCCTATTATCTGACTGCTACTTGGTCTTCTTTATGATCTTCTTCCATGTCATGTCAACTAACGATAGGCTCTGTCCTAGACCCTCTTTTCTACTCTTTCTATATTATTTCACCTGGTGAGCTCATCAATTCCCATGGATTCAATTATCATTTCTAAGCTCATAATTCTCAAATATACTCTACTGCATCTGGGTCAGTGCCTATTGATTGACTTAGGGTTTACCCACTGGACCCCAAAGACTGGAGGATAGAGTGAGGCTGCTAACTTTATACATCTCCGCTTCACTTAAATACAATCCATTTCAAGTCAATATATCATCCTCTTGATGTCACTGATCTTTTTTAAGAACAATCTCTACCATCTTCCAGGCTCACATCTCTACCTGCTTATTGGACATCTTGAACTGAATGTCCTAGACATCTTATCCTCAATATGTCCAAAGCTGAACTCGTTATCTTTCCTTTTAAATGCTCTTTCCTTCCTAACTTTCTAGTATTACTATAGAGAGTAGCACCACTTTCTCAGTCACTGAGGCTCACCATCTTGGCATCAACTTCAACCACCCACTCTTATGACACATCTGTAAAATGCTTGGCACAGTGCCTGGCACACAGTAGACATTTAATAAATGGTTGTTCTTTCCCTGCTCTCCCTCTTGATTTTCTAACATCCCTCTCATATTGCCCTGTTTTCTGATACTGCCACCACCACCATTGTATGGGTCCTTATCACCTCACACCTAGGCTATCGAAACATCCTGCTGGTTGATTTCCTTTCTAGATGTCTCTCCCCACTCTAGTTCTTCCTCCACTGAACTTTCAAAGTGATGTTCCTATAATACAAGTCTGACAATGTCACCTCACTATTTACTAAGCTCTGGTAGCTCCTTATCATCTTCAGGATCAAATCTAAAATCCTGTTTGGTATTCAAAGCCCTTCATAAGCTGCCCTTCCCTTTCATCTTTTCACTTTACACTTCTCCCCATCATGTGATCTGAACACCTTTCTTGCTGTCCTTTGAACAAGACATTCTGTTTCCCAACTCAGGACTTTTTCCATTGACTATCCTCCCTATCTAGAATGTTCTCTCCTTATCTATCTCCTGGTGTCCTTCAAGTCCCAGCTAAAATCTCACCTTCTACAAGAAGCTTATCCCAATCCCCCTTAATTCTAGTATCCTTCTATTGGTTGTTTCCAATTAATCCTATTAATGCAGTATTTGTCCATTGTTGTTTACATAACAATAAAATAATAGCTAACATTTCTATGGTGCTGCTACATGCCAGGCATCAGGCTAAATGCTTTACAATTTTTACCTCATGTGATCCTCACAAAAATGCTGGGAAATAGATGCTGTTCTGCCCTTTTTACAAATGAGAAGACTGAGGCAGAAGTTAGATGACAGAGGGCCATACGCTACTGAATGAGGCCAGATTTAAATTCAGATCTTCTTCCCTCCAGATAGTGCCGTCTCTACTGTGCCACCAGCCACTCCCCTATTGAATGTTTTCTCTCCCATTAGATTTTGAGCTCCTCAGGGGTGGCACCTCAAAGATGGTCTTTTGCCTTTCTTTGTATCCCCAATACTTAGCACAGTGTCTGGTATGTAAAAGTTGCTTAATAAATTTTTATTGACTGTTTCCTCTCATTTACCTTCTTCAAGTTCATTATTTCTCTTGAAATAACAATATTCCATTAATTCTTGAACCAGTGTAGGGAGATAGTGGCTTTTTGTTGGCCGAAATATAACATCAAATAATTAAGACCTACTGTTGACAAGCACAAGGCCATAGAATAAGTAGCTATCAGTAACAAAACTCTTTGATTTCAGGCCCAAGGTTGAGCATCAGGACAATCTCAGCATTTCAGTGGGTGCTGATCCAGCAGAGACTCTGTTAGGCATGCCCTGAAGATCTCCTCTGCCTTAGCTGGTATTTAATTTGAGCTGGGTCAAAAGATAACCCAAGGAGACAAGGTCAGCTTTTTCCTGCACTTATTAGGTCTATCTAAGCAATGCTTAGTTGCTTTAGTGCTTTATTTTGGCCAGCAGAAAGCTTTTTGTTTTCCACATCATACTTTGCTTAACCATTCCCTATCTGATGAAGTTTATTTCTGGTTTCTTGCTTTTGCAAATAGGGATCTAGGCATGTTTTATAAGAAAGTTGGCTAGGAGTGCTCCCTGATTAATATGATAAAGATACCTCTATCCCAACAGTTTATAGACATGTCCTTTGGCACCTTAAAAGGATTGATGGCAGAGTTTTCCTGATGAATGTGATGAACATGCTTCTCCCATCATAGAATAAGCAACTCTTGATCGGTTCCTAGTGCCTGAGGTTTCTGTCAGGGGACGCTGCCAAAGTCGTTGGTTAGTAGGGACTTAGGAGGATAAATATGTGCTAGCCCAATGTTAATATTTGCCCATAAAACTGCTCAGTCATTTTTTCAACTTTTCTTTGCTCTGGGACTTACCAGCAATACAGCAAGCAGAGCAAAGAAAACTAGGATTTTGATGGGATAACTGTGCTCTTATACAGTAGCACAATCTTTTCTTGAAAAAAGCTGCTCATGTCAGCCTTGGAAAAGAATAGGGCAGAGGAAGATATGTCTATGCAGTCTGAGGATTCCTAGAAGCGTATATTCCCAAAAGATGGCAGTAGCCAGGGCCATATTAAGAGTCCCCAAGGAAGCAAATGGCAAAGATAAAACATTTTTTGTCATGTGGCCCAAGGCAGGAGTTTGTGGAGAGTGTTTCTGAACCCCATTATCCTATATAGATTTTAATTTCTTCAGCAACATAATTTTAAAAGCTCACCTATCTAGAAGGAAAATTTCTTGAGCTGTACTACTCCTAAACCAGTAATACCAATTTTGAGAGTTCATGGACCTAGATATTCTCTTAAAAGAGAAGTGTGTCTCCTGGAAGAAGAAGACAGACTACGTGACCTCAAGAGTTACAGAGAAGAGGTGGGGACACACACACACACACACACACACACACACACACAGATACACACCACCATTATTGTGATTCAGAAAGACAGATTCATGGAAAGGGGTTGCCTGTTTAGGAATCCTATAGTATGTTTGCTAAGTATAGAATGGGAGGAGAAATTATGATAGGTTGTGATCTGCACCAGTGGAATTCCCACCTTGTGGCCAGAAAGTCATTAAAGAAGAAACATCAGAGATGTAACTATCAATTTTGGCTCCTGGAGTAGGCAGCATTGAACGTGACCATAAGTCTGTTACATGCTCCTCTTCAAAATACTACTAAGGAAAAGAAGCACAGCAGAGAACACCAAGTTACTAGCCTTTGTGGAGGAAGATATAGATATAGGAAAAGACTGCTGGTGAGGAGGCAGCTAGGAGTCAGAAAAGAATTTCTTGCCTAACTTATATGAGATCACAAGAAGCTCACTACTTAGTTGCTTCTGAATTTAGCTAATTATTTTTACTGGCAGTGTCTGTGATGCTGAGAAAGTAAAAGTGCTATCAAAATATAAGAATTTAAATTGTACATATTAAAATCATAATTAAAAAATTTCATATCCTCTAAATTTCTGTGCCCTAAAGTAGATTCTCAGCCATTCTAGCCTAGTTAGTGCTCTGAGATACTAATTTAAGATATGGCATCCATTTTATAAAAAATATATAAAAAACTATTCATCTAAACTGAAAAACTATTTTAAGAAATTGTATGATATGTAAATAGAAGAATAAAAATACCAAAAAAAAAAAAAAAGATTGCATGTTGTTTAAAAAAACTCCAATTTGACATATTTAAACTAGACATTGTCACCAAAAATGGGGAGTGAAGAGAGGAAGAGATATTAATATAGATTATGGTATTTGAACAGGTAGATGAATAGGTAGATTCTTCAGATGAAGAAATCAGAGCCAGTTATAGTTATAGGAAAAAATACTTTAAATCATTATTGGTTAAAGAAATACAAATTAAAACAACTCTGAAGTATTATCTCATACCCATCAGTGTGGCTAATAGAAAGGGAAAATGACAAAAGGACAATGAAAAATACCAGAGGAATAGTCCCCAGAGATGCAATAGCAACAAGAGAAAAAATGGGCATAACTTATAACATACTGTTTAAATAATAATGAATAACGTATTGGATCATCAAACAGCAAGAATAAAATATCTATCTTTAAAAATAAAACAAGCTTTGCAAGTAATACAGATAGGTTCAGAAGAATCACGGTCTGCCTCTGTATCACACCTTTTGGATGCCTTGCACAAAATCTGATTCTTCCCATATTTAATGAAGTAATTGTGGCAGGTCATGCACATAGAAGGTATCAGAAAGAATGTCAGGTTCTAAAAGATAATGAAGAACTGCAACCATTTCAGTATAGGAGGTTTCAGTTCTGTCAGGGTATAAAGAGTTTGAATGGAGTTCTGACATAGTACAATCATTGTTAGAGTATATGATGAAGAGGTAGGCATGGGAGGTTGAGACACTGAGATGCAAGCAAGAGCAGGTGTATTCACAGTCATTTATGGACTTGGGAATCCAGATGACTGAAGGACAAGCTTATAGGAAGCAGCAACAGGGTCAGTATACTCATGTTTACAAACAGGCAAATGTGCATGAGTAAGACACTAAGATATCTAAGACATTTGACAACAGTGAGGCACTGGTATAGTACAAAATACATGACTTTAAACAAGCACTTCCAGCTTATATGAAGAGCAATCTAGATGGGTAGTCAGGGAGATGGGGCAATCACTGTAATGTTCTTACACTTGGGAAGATTTCTTTTCTTCACCACAACCTTAAAGAAGTATATAAACATATCACAGCACAGGGTCCCATAACCATAACTGAAGACAAATTCAAGGCAAATCACACAAAGAATGATTAAATAATGAAGGATGAGCTCCTTCAGCACATGGCAATAAAGTCCCAATGAAGCAAGAGAAACTATAACCTGTTGGGATGGTGATCTGGGAGTGTGATCAGGCAGGCAAAATGAGGGAGAAGAAAGTATATCAACTGAGAAGGGATGTGCCTAAGTAATATTCCAAGTAGAAAGGATAGGGTTGGAAAAATTTTGAGGATGGTTTTCTTCCTCTTTTCTCTGACATTCTATGTTAGTCAAAAGATTTGAATTGCTAGGCCTCAGTGATGGATGAATAGATAAAGTAGATAAAGAAGAAGCAAACCAATTTTCCCAGGATTCCTTCAAAGAATAGAGTAGTTATGCTACAATAATTAGTCTGGATTAGAAAGAAAGCAATAAATTGGGAAAACATTTTTACATTCAAAGGTCCTGATAAAGGTCTCATTTCTAAAATATATAGAAAATTGACTCAAATTTATAACAATTCAAGCCATTCTCTAATTGATAGTCAAAAGATATGAACAATTTCAGATGAAGAAATTAAAACCTTTTCTAGTCATATGAAAAGGTGCTTTACAGGACCAGGAGATCATTATATACTTCAACAACAATACTATATGATGACCAGTTCTGATGGACCTGGCCATCCTCAGCAATGAGATCAACCAAATCATTTCCAATAGAGCAGTAATGAACTGAACCAGCTACGCCCAGAGAAAGATCACTGGGAGATGACTAAAAACCATTACATTGAATTCCCAATCCCCATATTTATGCCCACCTGCATTTTTGATTCCCTTCACAAGCTAATTGTACAATATTTCAGAGTCTGATTCTTTTTGTACAGCAAAATAACGGTTTGGTCATGTATACTTATTGTTTATCTAATTTATATTTAAATATATTTAACATCTACTGGTCATCCTGCCATCTGGGGGAGGGGGTGGGGGGTAAGAGGTGAAAAATTGGAACAAGAGGTTTGTCAATTGTTAATGCTGTAAAGTTACCCATACATATAACCTGTAAATAAAAGGCTATTAAATAAAAGAAAAAAAAAAGAAAAGGTGCTTTAAATCACTATTGACCAGAGAAATGCAAATTAACACAATTCTGACAATTCTAACACTATATGCTTCTCAGACTGGCTAAGATGACAGGAAAAAATAATTATGAATGTTGGAGGGGATGTGGGAAAACTGGGATACTAATACATTGTTGATGAAGTTGTGAACTGATTCAACCATTCTGGAGAGTAATTTGGAACTATCCCTAAAGGGCTACCAAAATGTACATACCCTTTGACCCAGCAGTGTTTCTACTGGGTTTATATCTCAAAGAAATCTTAAAGGTTAAGAAAGGGACCCACATGGGCAAAAATGTTTATGGCAGCCCTTTTTTGCAGTGGCAGGACACTGGAAACTGAGTGGATGCCCATCAGTTGAAGAATGGCTGAATAAGTTATGGTATATGAATGTTATGGAATATTATAGTTCTATAAAAAATGATCAGCAGGATGGTTTCAGAAAGGCCTGAAGAGATTTAAATGAACTGATGCTAAGTGAAGTGAGCAGAACCAGGAGATACACTGTATACAGCAACAAGATTATACAATGATCACTTCTGATGGACATACCTCTTTTCAACAATGAGATGATCCAGGCCAATTCTAATGATCTGCATCTAGAGAGAGTATTGTGGGAACTAAGTATGTATCACAACATAGCATTTTCACTCTTTGTTTTGGTTTGCTTGCATTTTATTTTCTTTCTCATTATTTTCATTTTTGATTTGATTTTTCTTGTGCAGCAAGATAATTGTATAAATATGTATGCATATATTGGATTTAACATATTTTTACCATGTTTAACATATATTGGTTTACTTGCCATTTAGGTGAAGGGGTAGGAGAAGGGGAGGAAATTTGGAACACAAGGTTTTACAAGGGTTAATGTTGATATCCATGCATATGTTTTGAAAATTCAAAAGCTTCAATTAAAATGATTAAAAAATAAAATAATTAGTCTTAGTATTAAAATTGTTAAGAAACACTAGCTACCAAAGGTGATTAAAGTGATAAAGTCAGCCAACAAAGCAATAAAAAAAGGTATTTCTCACTGCTACAAAGTTTGCATAATCATGTGTGCTAATGTAGTTCTCTGGTCTCAGAGGGAGCCAATAGATTTTCGAGTAAGACAGGCAAGGCCATCAACTTGACTTGTAGATTTCCTTAGAGATGCAGTTAATTTCCCAAGTTCTAGTGAGAGAATAGAAGCAGTTTTGTATAATTTAGAAGTTCCTCTATGCCCAAAGGTTTATCAAACTGTTTATCAAACTTTGATGCAGCAATGTCTCTATTGGGTCTGTATGCCAGAGAGATCATAAAAAATGAAAAAGGACCCACATGTGCAAAGATGTTTGTAGCAGTCCTTTCTGTAGTAGCAAAGAATTGGAAACTGAGTGGATGCCCAAGAGTTGGAGAATGGCTGAATAAGTTATGGCATATAAATGTAACTATTCTATAAGAAATGTTTAAGCAGTCTAATTTCAGGAAAGACATGAACTGATGATAAGTGAAGTGAGCTAAACCAAGAGAACACTATATATAGCAACAAGATTATATAATGATCAACTCTGATGGACTTGACTCTTTTCAAGAATGAGGTGATTTAAGGCAATTCCAATAGACTTGTGATGGAGAGAGCCATCTACATCCAGAGAGAATACAATGGAGACTAAATGTGGATCAAAGGATGGTATTTTTGTTGTTGTTGTGTATTTGCTTGTTTGTTTGTTTTTTTTCTCATTTTTTTCTTTTGATCTAATTTTTCTTGTGCAGCATGCTGAATATGGAAATATGTTTAGAAGAATTATATGTTTAAAATATATTGGATTACTTGCTTTCTAGGGGAGGAGAGGAGGAGGAAAAAGGGAGAAAGATTTGGAACACAAGGTTTTGCAAAGATATATGTTGAAAAATATCTGCATATATTTGGAAAAATCAAAAGTCATTTTAAAAAAAAAAGGTTCGATTAAATCATTCTTTAAAAAAAAAAGTTTCTATGATTTGAACATGGCTTTGTTTAATTAACAAATGTACACCTCCCTAGTGTCTGACTCTAAAGCACAATATCAAGGGGAAAAAACAGTTCCTTTTTCCTATATGAGGATGTTTATGATCACAAAAACTTGTACTTCAAGACTATTATAATACTTCGTATACTTTATCAGGGAAAATAACAAATATGTAAGACATAGCCCCACCTTTTTAAGGTGTTAGCAAGAGAAATAACTGGATTGCCAGAAATCTTTTCAATGGTTTCATCATAGATAATAAATAACAGAAAATATTAGGAGATGCAGGAGACATAACATGATACAAAGGAAAAGGTCAGGGAACATGGATTCAGATCTGAACTGCTACATTGTAGAAGGTCACAGACAGTAGGGGAACTCGGGGAGGAATAAGACTCTTTAGCCCAGAAGGAACCTGCTAACAACCTGGTTAGGCTCCCCATCTCCCCTAAGGGCTCTTGGCCTTCCTGAGAAGTCAGGGGATGGTGACAACCTATGTTGCGATTGAAGCAGAGTAATACCAAGTGGAAGAGTGATACCAAATGGCAAACTATGTACAATAGCAAGTTGTTTATATGGTCCCACGTGTGGTATATACTTAGCACATGTGCAGTGTTGTTTTTGTTACATAAGGGTATGAGGATATAAAAAGGGGAAAGAACTCGGAATAAATGGACTCCATTTTTCCACCACCCTGAAGAGCCCTACCTCATCACTTCTCCATTAAGACAACATATTTTAATCACCCCGGTGTGGGGGCTCTAGAAAGCATGGTACGTTTTGTCGCCCCAACTTGGGAACTCTAGAAAGCAAGACACAATGTTTTAATCACCTTGGCATGGGGGCTCTAGAAAGCATTATACATTTTGTCCCTCCAACTTGGGGGCTCTAGAAAACAGGAAACAACATTACATAATAGCTATATGACCTTGGGCGAGGCACTTCCATTTCCAGAGCTCAACTTCATCTTTAAAATGAGATTAAAAAAAAAATTATAATCTCCAAGATACCTCCTCTCCTCAAGCCATTTATCTACTCCATTTCCTCTTCTCCTCACTAGCTCTTGCTTTGCCCTTTACTAGAAAAAAAAAAAAAGAAGCCATCACCATGTTTTTTCATTGTTTCAACAGTTTAGTACTTTTTGTACTGAACATCAAACCCCATTCTCTTCTCTTCTGCTTCAAACTCTGAGGAAGTCTTAGCCCTTGTCCTTGTCAAGAATAATAGTTCTACCTGAATTCTTTATACAGGTTCCTCCTGTGTCTTCTGGGTTCCTGCTTCTTCAACTATTCATAATCTTTTCTTATTTATTTAAAGCTTCTTTCAAAGCAGTTGGGCTCCTAGGAAAAAAAAATTGATACTCATTGTCTTCCCTTCCTTACTTCTAACTCTAGTGAAATCTGGCTTTTGACTTGATCTAAACTGCTCCTTCCAAGATAACCTATAGTCTTTTGACTACCAAATCTAATGTTGTTTTCTCAGTATTAATTCTTCTTGACTTTCCTACAGATTTTAATACCATGGACTATCATCTCCTTCCTTAATTTTCATGACCTAGTTCTCCTTTTGCTTATGTTCCTCAGCCTCATCATCTATCTCCTGCTCATTTCCTGAAGGTTCTTCTTCTCTTCTCTCCACTGGTAATCTCATCAGCTATCATGAATTCAATTATTTCTTTTTTTAAAAAGCTTTTTATTTACAAAGCATATGCATGGATAATTTTTCCAACATTGGCCCTTGCATAACCTTTTGTTGCAAATTTTCCCTTCCTTCACCCCACCCTCTCCCCTAACTGGCAGATAGTCTAGTACATGTTAAATATTAATAAAAGAGCAATGCAGTTTACCTCCAATAAGATTTTTAAAACCCCAAAATTTCACTATACTGCTCAAAAAAGTTAATATGGTATTATTATATTATTATTATATTATATATGTTATATTGGTATTATAATATGGTATGGACTTCAAGGATGTCATAGTGGAACACAAGTTCTGTCAGTCTTACATTAAGGGATGAATGTTTTTGGCCTCTGCATTGTAGAAAACTACTAAAGTAAGGAGAGAGTTGTGTAATATGAATTGGTAGAAGAAGCATACCAACAGGGATGGAATCACAGGCTTCTATTTCATGCAGAATTTTTTTGAAAACAAATAAAATAAAAATTCCTGAAAAGTTAAATAAAATAACACAAAAGTAATTGTAAATGATTATATGTTAAACTATATGTATACTTGTGGTAGAAAGGAAAGCTATGTACCTTGTTATTAATAATGATGATGATGTAGTAGGAAGAAGTCCAGATACTATTGTTTTGCTAATGTCTTTATAGTGTGGAGAGGAGAAAGAAGGAGACATCCCCAAAAAGGGCCTATATGTACAAAAATCCCAGCCTTTTTTTTTGTAGTACTAAGAATTGGAAATCCAAGAGATGCCCATCCATTGGAGAATGGCTAAATAAGGTGTGGTACATGATTATAATGGAATATTATTGTGCTATAAAAAGAATAAAAAGATGACTTCAGAAAAACCTGGAAAGACTTACATGAACTGATACAAATTGAAGTGACTAGAACCAGGAGAACATTGTGCACAGTAACAGCACTATTACTAGATATATAACTATGTATGACTTGGCTATACTCTGAAATACAATGATCCAAGACAATCCCAAAAGACTAATAAGAAAGCATACTGTCTGATGCTAGACAAGATACTGATATGTGAATACAGACTGAAACATGCTATTTTTCTTTTTTTTTTCTTTTAAGTATTCTTTTAAGTCTTACTAGCATGTAAATGTTTTCATTACTGCATATGTATAACCTATACACACTGCTTACAATCTCAGGGAGCCTGGAGGAGAAGGAAGGTAAAGATAGAATTTGGAACTTCAAACTTTTTTTCAAATGTTTAAAAGTTGTATTAATATGTAATGAGGGAAGACAAAATATATGTTTAAAAAAATAACTCTTCTTAACTGTTTATCATATAAACCTATGATTTTTTAAAAAGTGAATTCCATGAAAAATACAAGTGAACTCCTTAAAGCAAAAGAAAGGCAAAGTGCCTTTCTCCACTGATATAAATCTGCAGCTATTAATTTAGTAATTCAGAATCCCATAAAATGACCTGGGGTATTAAAAAGAGTTACTTACCTAAGATCACCCAGATACTATACATCTAACCCAGGTCTTTCGGACTCCAAAGCTAAGCCCCCCTATTCTACTCAGGAGGCTTTCTATACATTCACAGACTACAACTTAATTTAACCATTCCCCCTCTAGGAATATAGTTTGTTTCTAATATTTTACTATCTACATAGTATTACTTTGTATAAATAGGTTTTTTTCTGTCTATCAAAACCCCCTTTATAATATAAATCTAATAACGGAAGTGCTGGGTCACAGAATGTGAGAAAATTTTAAAATGTAGCATTTAATTCCACATTGCTTTCCAAAGCAGTATGATCCATCTTACAGCTTTACTAATAGTAAATCATAGTTCTTTTTTTTTTTTTTTTGAAGCTCCAACACTGAATTTTTAAAAATCCTTTAATATTTTGGATGATTTAATAGTTTTAGATAATCTACCTCAGAATTCTTTTACTGTACATGAGCTCCTAAGAATTGCCTCAATCAAACCTGAATATTCTGAGGAACATAAACAAAATATGGATCAATTACCTTACAGATAGCATTAAGCGTCATTTATATTCATTTTTAATTTTGCAAATGAATAAGAAATGAAACAATAGACACTTGGCACTTAAGGTTATTGAACTCTTCCCGGGGAATAGCAACCAACTAAAGAGGGGAAATCAGGGAAGTAGGTACTAAAATGTGCCTGAATTCCCAGAGGATTGCAAGGGGAGAAATCAGAGTATTTCTAATTCATAGTTCAGGCTGTAACCGTCACTAGTGGGCTGTGGTTCAGCTCCCCTTACAACGCTAACCAGCTCTAACTGGGCCGGCCAACTGAAAAGCCAGAAGGAGAAGGAATCTAGGAGGAGCGAGGCTATCCAGGGCAGATGTAAACGCCCCCGAAAGGTGGGGGAGGGGCACTGCAAAGGTTAAAACTCAGGTAAGCCTAAATTTATCCAAACTACAACTCCCAGATCCCTCTGTTGTGGATCCTCTCCCCCCCCCCCCCTCCCGGGCAGACACCCTCCCCTGGCAGCGCCCACCTGCAAGTGCCTGGGAACGGCGCCCCGAGGAAGGAGCTGCCCGCCAAGCCCGACAGGTGGGAAGCGGACTCCGGGAGAGCCAGGGGAGGGGCCGGCCGCAGGAGGCGTCTCCTAGGGGAGGCTGCCACTGCAGGATAAGGTCCGGACAGCCCAGAGGCAGGCAGGGATGGCGCTGGCAGCGGCGGCGGCGGCCGCGGCGGCGGCGGCGGGGGTGAGCCAGGCGGCCGTGCTGGGCTTCCTGCAGGAGCGTGGAGGCAAGGTGCGCAACTCGGAGCTCGTGAGCCGCTTCAAGCCGCTGCTAGACGCTGGAGATCCCGGCGGCCGGGCCGCCCGCAGGGAGTATTTCAAGCAGTTCGTCAACGACGTGGCGGTGGTCAAAGAGTTAGACGGGGTCAAATTTGTGGTGCTGCGCAAGAAGCTCCGCGCCTCCTGCGCTCCGAGGCCCTCGCCCACGACGCCGCCCGAAGCCGCTGGGGACCCGCTCCCGGGGGCCCCGGCCACCTCCGCGGCCCAGGATCGGGCCGGGGGCCCTCAGGCTGAGCCGCCCCTACCAGCGTCCTCGGATGCAGCGGCTGTCCCGGAGCACCCGTCTCCGTCCCCGATGTCGGAGGAGCGGCCCCAGTCCCCGGACCAGGAAGAAGCCGCTGCTCCAGCCCCCGTCCCGGCCTCAGCCCCACCGTCCAACGGCGCGCCCGCGGGCCCTCCACGGATCCCGGCTGCACCTGCGGAGCTAGCCCCCCCCCAACGGCAGAAGCCCTGCATGCTGCCCGTCCGTTGCGTCCCGTCGGTAATCCGCGTCCGGACTGAGGAACAGGGCCTGCGACGGCAGCTGTCGGAAGAGCCGGCGCAAGTGGCTTCGAGCCTGCTCCCAGTGCCCGGGGACTCCCCGCGGCTGCGGCGGCGGCTTTCGGTGGAGGAGGCGGGGCTGAGCCTCGCGCTGGGGGGCGGCCGGTCCCCCCACCTCCGGCGCCTGTCCCGGGCTGGCCCGCGCCTGCTAAGCCCCGAGGCCGAGGAGCTGCCCTCCGTCGTCCCGCAGCCGCCGCCCACTGTGCCCCTGGAGCCAGCCGAGCACGAGTGGCTGGTGAGAGCGGCCGGTGGCCGTTGGACTCACCAGCTTCACGGGCTGCTGCTTCGGGATCGCAGCCTGGCGGCCAAGCGCGACTTCATGTCAGGATTCACTGCCCTGCACTGGGCAGCTAAAAGCGGCGACCGCGAGATGGTGCTGCAGCTGGTGGAGGTGGCGCGCCGCGGGGGGGCGCCCGTCAACGTGAACGCCCGCTCGCACGGGGGCTACACCCCATTGCACCTGGCGGCCCTGCACGGCCACGAGGACGCGGCCGTCCTGCTGGTGGAGCGCCTCGGAGCGCAAGTGCTGGTCCGAGATCACAGCGGGCGGCGCGCCTACCAGTACCTGCGGCCCGGAGCCTCGTACGCGCTGCGCCTGTTGCTAGGCGACCCCGCCCTTCGCGGCCCGGCCGAGCCCGACGGCGCGGCCAAGAGGCCCGTGCAGGTCGCAGCCTCCATTCTCAGCTCCACCACCAGCGCCTTCCTGGGTGTGCTGGCCGACGACCTGATGCTGCAGGACCTGGCCCGCGGCATCAGGAAGTCCGGTTCTTTCAGTAAGCTCCTGGGAGCCTCCCCCATGGCTCCCCGCAAGAAGGCCAAGGCCAGACCCGGCCTCCCTGCCTTCCATTCTGCTTCCGCCCAGGCCTCCGCCACGGGCTCCAAGCGCCGGCCGCCTACCGACCTCTTCCAGAGCCATTAGCGCAGCGTGGCGTCACCATCGCGGCGCGTCTGGCCACTACTGGCCCGCCTGCCCCGACCCTTAGCATCCATCCCCGGCCTCCACTGCCCAGGCCGACTTCCCACCCAGGTTCCCCACCCAGACTTCTCCGCGGCGCTGAGCCCCCCCCCCCCCCCCCCGCCCCCCCCCCCCCCCCCCATCCATTCATGCCTGAATCTCCAGCGGGCGTCAGATCCTCAGAGAATTCTCTTCTCAGTTAGAAATTCAATTCTCCAAAAAAAAAAAAAAAAAAGAAAAAGAAAAGAAATTCAATTCTCATTTAGAACTGTTAAACCCTGGGTACTGAGGGTGAAAGGGCAAAAAGGGCAACAGCGGGTCTGGTCCCTTGTCAGAATTAACTCAATGTTTGCCGATAGTCTATATGTCATATACCGAAGGCCAAAAACAATGAGTTGCTGTAAAGAACTTTTTGGAGTCGGTTCATGTCATCTGGCCCCGTGAGGTATGATGGATTGGCAAATGAGCTGTATTTTATTCTTGAATGAAGAGAAGAATCCGTATTTTATGAATGTCTGCCTTTTTTTGAAATAGTGTTTATTTTCTTTTTAGGTAAGGTCTTCATTAAATCTTTTTAAAATCACATGATTAACGTTTTAAACACAGTTTTAAAGAAGAGAGATATAAAACAAATGAGTCATCTGAAATTGCAGAATTTTCTACCTACCTCATTTTAGAAAACCTGGCACAAAACAGCCATTAGTGACCATTGTGAATGTAATTCCAATTGTACTGTGAATGTGAAATGGGATTCTTCTTGCAAGGACATTTTATACCTTAAAAAGAAGCAATACCCAGATTTTGCTAATGGAGCTTATTATTAAAGGGAGTTTTTGCAGTAGTTGTCCCTTGATTTTTTGGGTCTTATTTAAATTACTTATTTACGTGTTGTGTAAATGAGTTTAGTGGCATTTGGCATCAGTGACTCCACTTTTTTGTATGAAGTATTTTGAATGTTTTTTAATTCTGATATATCCAGCACCTTTGTGCCATACTCTTGAATCTGTGAATCTGATGTTTTGAGCTTTACAGATGTTTGTGTCTTGATATTATACAATATGGCATGCTAAATATTTAAAGAAAACGGCGAAATAGCATTCCAATTGAAAAGAAACTTGTTAATTAAGTAATGTCTACACACAAGAAATGATTTGTGTATTTAGGCTTTGAGCAAACAGGAAGGATATGGTACCAGTTTTAATAGTTTTGTATGAAAGAAAACACTAAAATACCAGTGCATCTATTTGCTCAGTGATCTTAGGCTTCATGTTCTTCACATGTAAATTGAAGTATTCTTTGTTCTTTTTAAGCTCTTAAGATTTTATGATTGCAATGGTCTTTTTTTTCTAAGTATAAAGGTACCTAGGCAACCTTTTTTAATGGAAGGATGTTTTCAATTTCTACAGGTTATCTTGGTATCGAAGGGTAGACTACTTTTCTAATGTAAAGGATTTTGTTTCTTTAAGGCACATATTAGAGAAGCATTTGAAATTGTTTGGAATGTTCTAATTCTGGAGAAAATTAAACAATACTTCCTTTTTTCTGTCTGATGTACTTCAGTGTGACATTTTATAGTGCCATAACCTCTTTCTTCCTCATAGTGCATTTCTTAGAATACTTAGTATTTGAAAAAAAAAAAAAAAACAACAACAACCCATTATAGATTGTTGCCAACTGAAGGGTTTCCCATATGCTAAAATGAAGTAATAGAAATAAACAAACCACAATTCTTATGTTGAATTTTTAATTACTAGCCTAAATATGTTATTATTGTGAAAAACTAACCTATAGAAAATGCCCATTTAAATCCATTAGTCCATAAGAAAAGTCCCCGTATACAGTTGATTATAACAATCTGAATAGCTATAGTACTTGAAAGGTAAAAAATGCATATTATTTGTACAGTGAAATTGTGTGGGCATCTTTCCCAATTTAGGGCTATCATGATTTGGAAACTGTTAAATGTTAGAAGACAGTGTTCTTTGAAGTGCTATCAGAACCAGAGACAATGTATTTATAAAAAGATTTGTCACAAGTCTCTAAGAACTATCTTTCTTTCTTGGGTCTTTTCATGACAGTATTTCCTTGGAGAAATTAGGCATTGAAAGGGGCATCAGAGTTTGGCTAGCCAAGGACCACTTCTGCCTCTTTGCCTTGCCTTGCTTCAAGTTCTAGGTCTAATACATCAACCTGGAGTCAGCCCTCCTTAGAGGAAGTAGGGTGCTACCTGCCCTGTTCCACCCTTTCCCTAAGCCACTTCTTGGGATGGTCTAGGTTGGTTGCTCCCTTATGCCAGCTGTGGATTCCTCCCTAGATCTAATTCCAAAGGCATCCTTTCCATAATCCTACAATCATATGAAGTAGCCGTATCTTCCCCCTCCCCCCCGATTCTTGAAATGAATTTGGAGTTTACTGAGACACCTTTCAAATAAATAGTTGCCAACCAAAAATAATAATAGATCAAATTTGGACCTATGATTCAATTGTTGCAAGGAATTCCTAGCTGAGAAAACTCTACTAATGAATGTTGGGCCTTTGCAATTTATGGTCTTAGAGAGTTGACTTGAGAAGTTAATTGAATAAACCCAGGTTCACACAGATTGTTCGTGTCTGAAGAGAAGCATGAACCAAGGTCCTCCTGGCTCAGAGAACAGCTCATTTATACACTATGCCATGCTACTTCTCACACAAACAAACAAAAATAACAAAGTAGAATTTGCTGCATAGAAATCTGATACAACTATAAGATTGTATTTACAATATATCTCAGCTACCTTGGATTCAGCTGTCATCTCTATGCTGAGGACTTTATATATATTATATAATTAGATCTTTTTTGTGAGATCCCATATCTCCAGTTGCCTGCTGTATATCCTCACTTGGCTGTCCCATAGACACCTGAAATTCATTACATTCCCCCAAAACTACTCATTTCCTTGTTTCTGTCAGGGTATCATCACCCTTCCTGAACCTTTCAGGTTCTCAATCACAAAGACATCATTAACTCTTTACTCTCCCTATATGCAATTTTAAAAAGCACTTATTTTTTTTTAAGCACTTAAGCTAATACTATGTATTAGTTATTAAGCTGGTCACTATGTCTATAAAGTAAAAAATGACAAGTATCTATTCAAGAATAACATGTACAAGGAACAGCTAGATGGTGCAGTGGATAGACAACTGGGTTTGAAGTCGAGAAAGATCTAAATTCAAATCTGGCCTCAGACACTTACTAGCAGTGTGACCCCAGGCAAATAAAATTTGTCTCAGTTCCTCATCTGTAAAATGGGAACACACTGGAGAAAGATAAGGCAAACTACTCCAGTATTTTTGCCAAGAAAACTCCAAGTCCGTGGAGCCATAAGGAGTCTAACATGACTAAAGAGCAAATACATACCAAGATAAGTATTTGCAAAGCAGATTTGAAGTAAGTCTTTGAGATTCTATTCAATAGAGATTCAACCTTGCATTGATGCCATTTTCTCTGCTCACACAGCCAACACCTTAGTTCAAAACCTTATCCCATTTCTCTTAGACTATTCCAATAGCCAATTGAGGTCCCTGCTTCCAGTTACTCTTTATTATCACTCCGGCCTCCATATCTTTGTGAACTTGTTAATTTGAAATCCTAAGTCTGATTGTATCATGTGCTTGCTCAAGGAACTTCAATGGTTTCCTGTTCTAGGATAAATATAAACTCCTGTATTTGGCATTAGAGCCTATCAAAGTCTGGTTCCAGTCACAATGGTCTACTAGATGCCCTAAACCTGAAATTTCATTTCCTGCCTCCATACTTTTTTATAGGCTGTGACCCATTACTGGAATTCCCCTTAACTTCTGCATCTTCAAACCGCTAATTCAAATGCTCAGCTCAATTTCAATCACTTAGAAAAACCCTCTCCCCAATTTTTTATTTTTAATATTTTGTATTTGCTTATCTCTGTATATATAATGGTTTCTTCCCTTTCTCTCCTTGGTCCTCCCCTCCTCAGCAACTTGAATATAGGGATTGTTTGATTTTATCTTTGTACCCCCAGTGTCGAGAACAGTGCCTGGCACATAGGTGGTTAATGTTTCTTGAATTAGATTGACAAAAATAGAAATCAGTCACTAAATTAGGCAGTTCTAATTGGCTTATTTTGCAGTCAGAAGGCTTTAAACACAGTTAATTGTTAACATGTCATAGTCATATAATATTTTAAACTTTAATATATTTCAGAATGTCTCCTTAAGAGAGCTGACTCATTTCTCCCACCTCTGCAAACAGAGAAGGAGATAAGTAGAATGGATGATCCAGAGATAAAGAAAAATGAGCAGTGGTGCGAATTGCCTGATTGGGGTTTTTCATCATTAACCTTTCTTTCATCAGTCAGTGCAAATCAAGTATTGCCAAATATAGACACAATGTTAGGCACTGAGGATACAATAACAAAATAAATAAATAAAACAATTCCTGTTCTTAAGGAGCTTCTATTCTGCTGGAGGAACCCAACATGTCCATAAATAAGGAGATATAAAATAGGGAAGTATAATGGAATGACATCTCTGAAGAGGTGAATAACCATATGCTGTGTGTGTCACCTGGTACTGCATATGAAGTTTTTAGTTAGCATACATTT
Source organism: Sarcophilus harrisii (assembly GCF_902635505.1). Lineage (NCBI taxonomy): Eukaryota > Metazoa > Chordata > Mammalia > Dasyuromorphia > Dasyuridae > Sarcophilus > Sarcophilus harrisii. The sequence goes on from NC_045427.1 coordinate 351,557,532, forward strand.
GGGCTAGGACTGCTTGTTCACCAGCCTTGAATTGTAAAGCTTTCTGCCTCATTAACTATTTTAAATGGTTTTCAAAAGCTGGTTGGTTAGTATTGTCTTAATTTCTTTTCACCTCAAATAGTTGCCCTTTCCCTGCCCTATTTTCTCCTCCCAATGGACTTTGATCTGCAAATTAAAATTAATGCCAAGATAGGAGAGTCACAGGATTTGAGGAAGGAGTAAGGGCCTCAACTTAAGGCATCTTGAAGAAAGATTGGCAAAGGGAAAATGATACAAAACTTATTCCAGGATGGAAAAAATAGTTTTACAATTCAAAGCTTTAAAAAACTGAGGCATTACTTCACTAAAGTGAGATCTGACCTCAATCAAATGAATTGAGAACAGGTTCCACTCCTCTCAGTACTCCCCGAAATTCACTTCATTATAATTTCCTTCTCCCTCTCTTCTTTTAGCCATGGTTTGAATTTCCAGTTATTTTATTTCTGATTTACATGTGAACCAACAATCCTGAGAATTGGTTTCTAAGTGATTTGTACTAATGAAGATCCTCAAAGCTTATAAAATACACTTGGTAAAAAGTATGGTTTTGTGCAGAGCAGATTGCTCAGAACAGCTTGATTGCTGGCTTGGGCTGTGAGAAATGTTCCTTTTCTATTCATTTCCCAATTTACAGTTTAAATGAAAAAAGTACACAAATTAAGCACCAATTATGAGAAAAGGTGGGGGTGGTAGCTGAAACTAGAGAGGCACACTGTAGGGTGCCAGCCTCCTGTATCTCAGCAACCGTTCCTTAGGATGGCTAAAGGGTATGAACCTACTTACATAGGGTGAAGTAGGAAGAGTAGGGAGGGAGTAATATAAAGGTTGACCTTACATAGCAATAATATCCCTCTCAAGCACTTGGTCAGAAATGCCACGAGCTGGTAGAGAGGTGCCATTTAAAAAGAGACTTATGCAACCAGTTTCTTAAAGCACCCATAACAACCACTCAACCTAAGTGCTGGTAATGACGGGAAGAAAATTTTAGTCCTAAGGTAAGCAGAGATAAATGACCTTTTCATTCTTAATGATAAAGGCGCCTAAGCCCGTCCTTTCTTTCTCTCATTGTGGGAAGGTTCCACTTTGCTGCATTTCTTATTCTAAAAATTAATGAGCCCCACAGCCAGACATTTCTTTTTAAAGATTCAGCTTTTCAAAGAGAGAAAGAAAATCTGCTGACACCCTTTCATCCCTTTTCAAAGTACCTTCTTCCCTGAATCTACAGCTTCTAGACTGATTAGAAATGGGGCAATGATTTGGACATGGATTTGTTAACAGGGTAGAGTTGGGAGTCGGGATGGGTGATTTCATTGGTATGGAGATCTCCTAGATGGGAGAATTCTATCAGTGCATGTTAGCACCCTCTGAGCAAATTATAGCTTTAGGGAATTGACTAGATCATTGGAAGCTTAGATGACTTTTTCCAGGATTTCATAGCCAGTCAAGTATCTACCAGTGAACCCAATTCCTCATGGCTCCAGGGCCAATATGACATATTAGACACATTATTATTGTATGACACATTCTAGAGTCACCATTGCAAAATACCCTATTTCCACTTTGAATAAAGTCCTCTCAGTAAATAGTATCTAATAGGCACAGAAGAAAAGGAAGAAAGAGTAAGTAGAAGAAAGAATAAAAGAGAAGTAAGACAGAGGAAGAGAAAGCTTTCAATAGTTTTGGGGTCCTTGGTTAACAGGATAAAATTTTAGACCACAAAGGAACCTTAGAAAATCCAGACTTTTTTTTTTTTATATATAGCTTTTTATTTACCAGATGTATGCGTGGGTAATTTTTCAGCATTGACAGTTGCAAAATCTTTTGTTCCAATTTTTCCCCTCCATCCCCTCCTCCTCTCCCAGATGGCAGGTAGACCAATACATGTTGAATATGTAAAAGTATATGTTAAATACAATATATGGATACATGTCCATACAGTTATTTTGCTGCACAAAAAGAATCAGAAAGTCCAGACTTTCTTGAGGAGGCCTATTGTACAGGAGAGCAAAATATCTCACCATGGGAAAACCTAGAAATTGGTGTGATTCATTCAAAACAGAAAGTTTCTAATGTTACATGCTATATAGGATTGAGGGAGTAGAGAAAATTTTTTTAAGCTAAACAAATTTGCCCTAGCTTCCCTCGTACCTTGAACTATATCTAAAAATAATACAATAAGAAAATGACATGAGGCCAGAACTGGAACAAAATGAAGAAATACTATTCAAGCAAAGGAGAGGTTAAGTACAAAGAAACTGCTTTTCTTTTTTAGAAAACCTTGAAAACTAAAGACTACCTATGATTTTCAAAAGGAAGGAAACAAAATATTCTAGAGCATATGTTTTTCTTCAGAAGAGCCACATATATTTTATCTAAAAGATCTAAAAAATCTAATGCACATTCTATTGTGCTTAATAGTAGGGCTTTTATTCATACTGAAGCATTAGTTATGAGGCCATTTGAAATATAGAAATAACTTTGTATAAAAAAGCAAATTTCAGAGCAGAATTTTCTAAATCAAACAGGCTTTGTATAGGATTTGTCTTAATTTTAGGATTCAGAAAGAACCCAAAAATATTGGGGTTCCAAGCTGGGTGTCATGAGATATCTCAAAAGAGTATGTCATTTTAGGCCATCTCCAAATTAAATAAGGCAGGTTAAGTTCCCTAGCAGAACTTACAAGAATTTACAAGGAAAAAACAGGAAAGGACTCAAAGCAAGGTGTTCTATGTGTGTTAATTGCCTCAGACAACTGGTCATTAAGGAATGTTTATACAAAATAACCTCTGGAGTTGACATCTATAGCTTGGTGTTCTGATTGTATACAATAATGGTGGGTATCAGTTCAATATAGCTTTATTTGTACAAGATAATCCTGTCAATGCAAGAAATAAAAGATATTTAGGAATAAGGTAATTCCTGGGGTCCATCTGGACATTGGGTTGCTACCAGACACATGACCCTTTGCTAGGGTCTATTCACCCCATCATTAGGATTGTAAAAAAGTAAAATCTTTATCTGGTCTGGCCCTGATTAATAAAGCAAATTCAGGAAAATTAAGATAAAAAGACATTTATTGAAGAACACTAAGGCAACAAGCAGTGTTGGGTGTGGCCCTGATAAGTCAAACTGCCCTTGTAGTAATTCAGATGTTTTAGTATTAATACATTAATCAATAGATTTTGTAGTGTCCTTCTGGAGGCCCCACATTGGGCCCCAAAAGTAGTCTCCTTCTGGAGGCCCCATGTTGGGGGTGCCAAAATGTTAATGCCAAGCTAGCTCTCTGGAGGACCTCGTGTTCAGCCCGAATCCTTGGTCTTTAGGTGGAGAAGTGAAGGAGGAAGGAGAACTACTATGTGGCTGGTCAAAGATGGAGTCTGGAATCTGGAGTCTGGAACCTGAAGTCTTCTCTGTGTCTGTGGCTGAGAGCTGTGGCTGAGAGAGCCTTCTGTGTCTGAGACTCCCTTAAATACCTCAGTACAATTACATCACTACAGCACACTCAGCTTGCACAACCATTACATCACTATAAGCACCATGCCTTGATCTTAGTGGAGGAGTGCAGGAGTCAGGAGAGCCACAGGAGGATGATCAAAGATGGAATGTGGAATCTGGAGTCTGGATTCTGAAATCTCTGTATCTGTGGCTGAGAGCTGTGGCTGAGAGAGCCTTCTGTGTCTGAGACGCCCTTAAATACCTCAGTACAATTACATCACTACAGCACACTGAGCACCCACAACCATTACATTACCATAAGCACTATGCTGTCCTTGATTCAAGTATACCTTTTCAGAGTTCTGACTCTCTAAAGATTTAGTATTACAACTACAAAACTTTTATTGTGTAGGGACTAAAATTGTTCAACCTACAATAAAAGAGACTGGGGCAGAGCTCTGAGTTAATGACACTTTATTAAAGGGTCCTTGCTCATGTTGGACCAGAGGCAATGGTTTGGAGATCCAAAAATAAATGGGAGGATTTTCTAAGTAGTTGAGTCACAGCTATCACACTGGGCTTGGTCACCATAACAAGGAAAAACAAGGGTGAAAGGCCTCTAGTTAACTTTCTATGATTATGGGACCATAGAACTAAGAATCTGCAGCTCTGGGGCCTAATAATTATAATCACTATCCCCTTTGGAATCATATCAAACTGTTAATAATGATTGGAAGAGTAGGGGTCCAAATGAATCATTTCTCACAATTGTTCATCTGCAATGATTATATTTATGTGTGTACATACATACACATGCATATATATATATATGATAGAAATTTCTATAAATTTGCTATGAAAGGGAAAAAAGGGCAATTTAATTAGCCTAGTGGAGAGCATACTGGGCCTGAAGTCAGGAAGTCCTGAGTTCAAAAAAACTCAAAGTAACTCAGACAGTTACTAGCTATGTGACCTTGGACAAATCACTGCCTCAGTTTCTTCATCTGTAAAATGAGCTGAAAAAGTAAAAAATAAACCACTTAGTTCCTCTGCCAAGTAACCTCAAATGGAATCATGAAGAATGATACAAGACTGAAAGGACTGAGCAATAACAACAACATCAAACAAAGGAGGGAAATAGTTATGATGATATCAAAATTGTCCCTTCAAGAAAACTCCCTTAGCTTTATTTGATTCTAGGCAAGAGTCATTTAATAGCCAATCATATAACAAAGTTCCACATTATTCACAGAATATCAAAGGTAGAATTTAATCAGTATTTAACCAAATGGGAAATTTTCCTGTTCAAAGAGGAAATATCACAATGGGAAACAGAATGAACCTTACTAAGGTAACATGGTAACTGCATGAAGTCTTTCCTAATCTTCCTCCCCAAAGCTGTTTATTCCTTTCCTCAAAAAATATTTATTTTGTATTTCTCACACATATATGTGCATATACATGCACACTATAAACATATGTGTATACTTGGATAGACATTTTGATTTGATATCTGATCTATCTCCTGTCTCCAAAGGGGACAAATTTCTGTCTTTATGGGAGGAAGACCTATGATTGGATATTTGTCCCATTTGTTCATCTATTTCCAAGATGGATATTGCACAAGAATTATATCTATTTACTAAATCTCAAATAATGTAGTTTAGGGATGCTTTCAGGCGTTATAAATACCACTTGATTACTCTCAAAGGGTGACCAGCTTAGCTCCTTCCTACCAAACATTGGTTATACAAAAGACCATGCAAATAACTAGTATCCCTCATCAAAATAAGCAATAAACTGAAATTAGAAAAGTTATACAAAGTAAGCTAAACAATAGAATACACCAGAATAAATGAATTCCTTAGTTGATAGTGTGGTAATATCTCATCTTAAGCAAGAAGGGAGCTCATTGGGGTGAGCTTGATAGATTCTAGGATTGCAAACCCTGAAAATCAAAAACAGAATTTGGATGGACAAACATGATATGACTTCTGCTTTCCAGTAGAAATTCAAAAGTCTGAACTTGCTCTGTCATCCTCTTTTCTTGAATTCCTTCTTTAAAATATTTGCCTTTTGGCCTGGAGAGACTTACACGAACTGATGCTGAGTGAAATGAGCAGGACCAGGAGATCATTATATACTTCAACAACAATACTAGATGATGACCAGTTCTGATGGATCAGGCCATCCTCAGCAACGAGATCAACCAAATCATTTCTAATGGAGCAGTAATGAACTGAACTAGCTATGCCCAGAAAAATAACTCTGGGAGATGACTAAAAACCATTACATTAAATTCCCAATCCCTATATTTATGCACACATGCATTTTTGATTTCCTTCACAAGCTAATTGTACAATAATTCAGAGTCTGATTCTTTTTGTACAGCAAAATAATGTTTTGGTCATGTATACTTATTGTGTATCTAAGTTATATTTTAATATATTTAACATCTACTGGTCATCCTGCCATCTAGGGGAGGGTGGGGGGGGGTAAGAGGTGAAAAATTGGAACAAGAGGTTTGGCAATTGTTAATGCTGTAAAGTTACCCATGTATATATCCTGTAAATAAAAGGCTATTAAATAAAAAAACAAACAAACAAACAAACAATTTCCTGGATCATCAATTAAAGTTATTCTTTAGCATTATTTTGCTTAATTGTTTTCAGGGAGCATAATTTGTATATTATTTTTCTTTTATATTTTAAGCCAAAGTTTATTAATAAAGACAAAATATACTTCCAAAAAAAATAAAATAAAATAAAATATTTGCCTTTCTATAGGCATTCAGTATTAATAATAGTCTTTCTGTTGAGGACCACGCTAAGTGTGGAAACCAAGAATGCCTATAAAAAGGTCAAAGGTGACTGCACGAATGGGGCAAGTTGGTTCTCCAAAGCCCTCCTACCACAGTTGTGAATCCCAGCCCTACAGCTGCAAAGCACAAAACACTAGAGAGACTAAAGGAATGTTTTGTTATTATTATCTTTATCTTACTCTTTGAAGTAGTGCTAACAAGCCCAAGGAAAGACTGACATAACCCAAAGAATCAGAAATATCTATCTGAAGGTTATTCTCACTGACACAGATGTTGCTTGAGAAAAAATGTGTGCTTTTCTTTAAACAATAATAACCTTGCTATGCTTAGAAAATATACATTCTGTGTAGGGATGAAATAAATCAGAAGTAGAGGTAACAGGCAAAGAAATAAAAAAATGTAACAGTCTCTCAGTCTCCTTGTATCATCATTTTCTTGTGTGTCATGCTCTGTTTTGCTGTTCAGAATTAGATCCTAGCAGTCACTAGCAGGTGGATCTCGTGATACTTTCAATAAATCAGAAATCTCCTTCCATATATATAGAATGAATCACCACAGTTGTATCGGGAAAACTGCCCCAAATTTGGATATCAGAGATTACATATGTTGCATTCTATTTAAAATCCTATCTCCCCAATTTTGCATGACTCCAAAAGACTACTTATTCACATACAAATCAGAGTGCCTTTTATTTAATAAAAAAATTTTAAACAGTAATAGCGCCAACTAGGTGGCACAGTGGATAGAGCATCAGCCCTGAAGTCAGGAGGTACTGAGTTCAAATGTGGTCTCAGACACAACACTTTCTATCTGTGTGACCCTGGGCAAGTCACTTAAACCCCAATGGCCTCAGAAAAAGAAGAAAAAAAAAGACAATAGCATTAGAAATTCCATGCATCCTGCAATTTACTATTCCTCTCCAGATTCCTTGAGACAAAAAAAAAAAGAATCAATATTGTAGTCCTTAAGACTCCTGAAGAGTGACACTTGACCTTTCCTACTAATGTGTGAAATTACTCTGTGGGGGAGAACATGTAGCATTCCAACAAGCCTGAAAGAAAGAACACAGCATCTAGCTGAGGACAATTCTATCTAACCACTAAAAAGTAAGTTAAGTCATAGACCTAGATGATAAATTTTGAATTTCTCCTTGTGGAAAGAGAATGAGTTACTTTGTGGTCCATCTCCCTAGGAAATCACATTCAGAGAGGAGAGAGTCAAGAAATGAGTGATCAGGAAAATAAGGGAGGGGAAGACTTAAAGTACCAAAGATTTCAAAATGAAACATTAAATAAATAAATCAACAAGAAAAACAGTAACAACAGAAAGACATATGGACTCCAGATTTCATAAATGAGTCTGGGCATCCATGATGAAATGCTGCAAATTAAAAGGAAATGATACAATATTTGATGAGAGAGAAGACCTTGTAGAATTTGAGAATACTATTCCTGAGTAGTTTAAAAGAGAAATGAAAATTATTAAAGCAGAATTTATGTTCTGCACATAAAACTAATGAACAGAATAGAAAAACTTAAATCTGCAGTGACAAGTCTCATTAAAGAAATAAAAGAGAATAAAGTGCCCAGGGGAGAGAAAACATGAAAATTTAAGACCGTTTATTGCTAGCTAGTGACTGAACCCCACCAGAACAAGGGAGTCAGCGAATGAGTGGTCTCATGGCCACATATTTATAGAAAGAAGAGAGAGACATCAAAATGTTTCTTGATACATTTGTCATAATAAAAGGAATTTCTATTCTAAACAGGAGGCAAAAAGTTATCACTCTAAGGGAAAGCTGTCATTCCCAGACAGCAATAAGCAATAATTCTTTAAGTTGTCAAGGTCTCAGGTTTTTCAGGACAGCACATCTAGGTTGTTAAAAATACCATCTGCATTAGGAAGTGAAGAACTAGTAATAAACTTCTAACTACAAAGATTCAAGATTATATTTCTCATGGTCCTATTTGGGGTGCTTTTCCACTTCAAGAGAAGCCAAGATGGTGGAGTAAAAGCAGGAATTTTCCCAATCTTTCCTCTATACACCAAATTCCTTTAAATAGTGACTCTAAACAAATTTTATAGCATTAGAACACCCCAAAAAAGGCAGAGTAGAACATTTTCCAGCTAAAGATAACTTAGAAGGTCAGCAGAAAACATCTGTAACACCAGGGTTGGAATCCAATGTGCAGGCTGTGCCAGAGCAGCCCCAGATCCAGCCTTAGCCAGACCTCTTAAATCAGTGGCTATACTGGTAGTTTCCAGGTCTTTCAGCTCAGAGACACCAAAGAGAACTTGGAAAGTCAGCAGAAAAGGTCTGCGGAACCAGCATGAGATCCTAGCCCATAATCCCAGCACATGCTGTACCAGTGCAGTCCTGCCCCCAGACGCAACCCCAGCATCAGTGAAACAGGACTTCTGAATCAGCAGTAGTGCTAGAGATTTCTGGACCTCTAGGCTTGAGAATACCAGGAGAACTCTGAAGGTCAGAGGAGAGGGTCTGTGGCAATGGGATAGGAGCCTACTGTGCAATCCCAGTGCAGGCCCTGCCTCAACCCTGGGCCAAGCATCAGCAAAGTAGAACTCTGTTGATTTAGGACACTAGATATTACATCTACAGTGGGGTGGGGACATACCTAACAGCTCCAGTACAAGTTCCTAGAAGGATCTCTGAAAATACCTGCACCCTCCACTCTGAAAACAGAGCCCTATTTTAACAAAGAGTTAAAAGCCAAATAATAGACTAAAAAAAATTAGCAGACCACAAAATTTCTGACCATTGAAAATTATTATAGTCACAGGGAAGATCAAAACATACACTCAAAAGATGATAACAAAGTCAAAGCTCATACATCCAAAGCCTCCGAGAATAATAAGAAATTAATTCATGGAAGAGCTCAAAAATTATTTTAAAAATCAAGGAAGAGAGATAGAAGAAAAATTAGAAAAAGAATTGAGAGTGGTACAAAAGGAAATGCAAAAAGCTAATGAGAAAAATGTCTTAAAAAGCAAAATTGCCCAATTGGGAAAGGAGGTAGAAAAGCTCACTAAGGAAAATAATTCCTTAAAAAATAGAATTGAGCAAATGGAAGCTAATGACTATAAGAAATCAAAATACAATAAAGCAAAAAAGCAAAATAGAAAAATAGAAAAAAACCCTGAAATATTTCATTGGAAAAACAACTGACCTGGAAAATAGATCCAGGAGGGGTAATTTAAAAGTTAATGATCTACCTGAAAGTCATGATCAAAAAAAGAGTCTGGACATCATCTTTCAAGAAATATCAAATAAAATTGTCCTGATATTCTAGAACCAAAGCGTATAATAGAAATTGAAAGGATATACCAATCATCTCCTGAAAGAAATCCCAAAATGAAAACTCTCAGGAAAATTATGCCCAAATTCCAGTACTCCCAGGCCAAGGAGAAAATATTGCAAGCATGTAGAAATAAACAATAAAAGTATAGTGGAGCCACAGTCAAGACAACACAAGATTTATCAGCTTCTACATTAAAAGGACCAGAGAGCTTAGAATATGATATTCTACAGAGCAGTAGAACTAGGATTACAACCAAAAATTACTTGCCCAGCAAAACTGAGTATAATCCTTCAGAGGAAAGGGCATAGAGGATGAAATAGAGGATTTTAAAAACATTTGTAATGAAAAGACCAGAACTGAATGGATAATTTGATTTTCAAATTCAGTACTCTGGAAAACAATAAGGAGATAATCAGGAAAATGATGTCATAAGGGACTTAAGGTTTATCCATTTACATTCTTACATGGGAAGATGATAGTTGTAACTCATTAGAACTTTCTCATTATTGTGGTATTTGAGAGTTTACGTGATATAAACTGAGACCTTTTGGGGGGAAGGGCTGGAGAAGCCCTAATGTGAACTGTGTCCCCTTTAATCTGTGGGGGAAAGGTGATTGGGGTCTGAAACTTTCCTCTAGGAGGAGCACACCCTTCTGTCCATAAGGGAAACTCCCAAGATAAGCAATCTCATTCAATATTGAATTGAATTGAAAATCATTCTCCCAGATTCATACCATGATAGGCCCTGGATTCAAGGCCAAAGATCAAAGCAGCCCAATATATCTAGAGTTGTATGCCCAGACAGTTTTGCAGAAGTCCTAACATGATTTTGCCCATTAAGAAAGATAGTGTACTGTTTTCTTAACCCACCTTTGCCAAATTCCTAATCAGGAGCTATTTGTCTTTCCGGACTTGGCCTACTGATGAATAAATCCCCTTTTGCCACACAGAATTCAGGTTTGCAAATTCTTTCGAAAAGGATCTGCAACATCAACCAGAGGGGATAGCTTATTCTCAATTCTGCACCTCATCATATAAAAAGAGGGCACAAGTGTGAGCTGAATATAAAAGGATAATATCTTTTTTTAATGATGAAATTAAGGATGAGAGAGGAATGCACTGAAAGAAAAAGAAAGGGAAAAGTGGAATGGTGCAAATTACTTGCAATTAAAAAGAGGGGCAAGAAAAAAGCTTTTTTAGAGAGGAATAAGAGGAGAGGGTGAGAGAATGAACCTTATCTCATAAGAATTGGCTCAAAGAGAAAAATAACACACATATTTAATATGGATATAGAAATCTATCTTACCCTGCAAGAAAATAGGAGGGGAATGAGAGGGCATATTGGAGGTGGGAGTGGTCAGTATCAAAACACTTTTGAGGAGGGATGGGGTGAAAGGGGAGAGAAAACAAATGGAAGGAAAATACAACTAGCAATAGTAATTGTAAAAAGAATTTTGAAGCAAGTTTCTCTGATAAGGCCTCATTTCCCAAATATATAGGGGACTGAGTCAAATTTATAAAAAATAAGAGCCATGCTCCAATTGGTAAATGATCAAAAGATATGATCTGTGCTCAAATGCTATAAATTCATGCATATCTTTTGACCTAACAACTCCACTACTTGACATGAATGCCAAAAGAGATTCTGGGGGAGGGAAAGAGAAAGAAAAATTACCTATATGTACAAAAAATATTCCTAGCAATTCTCTTCTCAGGGCAAAAAAAAAAAAAAAAAAAAATTGAAATTGAGGGGACTCTCATCAATATTTATTTATTTTATTTATATCTATTTATATATTTAGGTATATTTATGATAGAATATTATTGTTTTATGAGAAATTATGACCAGGATGCTCTCAGGAAGGAAAAAAAACTGGAAAGTCCTCCATGAACTCAAGCAAAATGAAATGCACTGTATACAAAGCAATAGTGATGTTCTGAGATAACCAACTGTTAAATGACTTTGTTATTTTCAGTAGTTCAATCATCTACAACTACTCTGAAGGACTTATGATGAAAAATCATATCCATAATCAAAGAAGGAACTTATTGTATCTCAATACAGATTGAAATGCTCTCTCTCTCTCTCTCTCTCAATTTAATTTTTCTTGAGGGGTTTTATTTTTAATTTTCATTTGGTTGGGAGATCTATGGTTTTTTTCCCCACACAATTTGACTTTTATGGAAATGTCTTGCATAACTTCACAAGTGGTTTCTTAATTGTGGGTGGAAGATAAGGAAAAGAACTTAGAACTCCAAAAATTTAAAAACAAATGTAAAAGAAATTTTGTTTTGAATGTAACTGGGGAAACAAATAAAATAAAACAAGAAAAAAAAGCGAAACAAAAAGAACAAAAGAAGGAACCATAGTTTGGAGATGTAATATACAAAAGTGACAGAAAATCTAAAGAGAAGCAAAACCCAATAGTTTTAAAAGAAAATATGCTCATTGGATAAGCAAAACATATTGAACTCAACTTTACATAGAGACAACAACTTTACATAGATCTCCCAAAAGAACAGGAAGGACAAAAAGAACATCATAAAATAGGAAATAAAACAAGTCATCTACTAAAAGTTTCTAAAGATAGAAAATAAAATTCTAATCGAAAGAATTCACAGGAAAAAAAACCAACAAAGCTACAAATTTCAAAACATGGTGCTTAAATTTAGCAATTCAATTCAGAAACAAGTTCTGAAACCATCATGAAAAAAAACATTCAAATACAAAGAAAAGGATATCAAATAACACAAGATTATTTTATACTCACTAGAAAAAAAGATTCTATAAATCTGAGTTTAACTATACAAGACAAAGGATGAATATTAAATAATAAAAAAATAGTTTGAAATATTTTAAAAAGAAAACCAGAACTGAAGAGATTATTTGCTTCTCAAACACACCAAGCAACAGAAATGCAAGAACGAATAAATGGAGCAGGTAAGGAAAACAAAAACAATAGAGTAACAACAGAGAGATCAGTAAGAAATTTCTTTCTAAATGTACATGGGAGGAAAGAGGTAGAAATCTAATAAAAGTGGCAATGAAGAGGCAGTTAGGAGGCATTATGGATAGAGCCTGGTAACATAACCTACAGGTGAATCAGTGGTTTTTTGTTTTGTTTTGTTTTGGTAGAACAATAAAGGAGGGCAAATTAAAATGGGGAAAGGAAGTAGTGGGATAGAAAAAAGTGAGACACTCGGGGATCAAATCAAGGATTAGCAATGAGGGGAAAGTGACTTCTATGATCTCAGAAAGAAGACTCATAGGGAGTAGAAAGTAGGGAAATTAAGGAAAGAGGCCTTACTCTGGAGGCAATAAGAGAGTTGTTAAAAAAATATCCCCTTTAATCGGCCACAAGTTTAAAAGTGAAAGAATTCACTTATTCCTGAATTATTAATTGCAAAATGAAAGTTTATTGTTGGGTAGAAATCAGTTTCTAAAGAACTGACTTCTATAGTGGCAAAGTTCTATTGGGAAATGGACTTTTTTTTTTTTTTTTTTTTACACTGAGAGAATCAGTGGACAGAGTCCTAGCAGCTGAGCAAGCTACCTTAGGTCTACTGCAAAGAGCTTAATTGAGGGAAGCTGTTATATTGGATATCTTGGTAGGGTTTGAGACAGCCCAAGTTGATCAGACCAGGATTCTTCAATTGAATGAGAATTTAGAATTTCTATGGGAGTTGATTTTCCCTTAAATAGTATTGCTTCTCTTATCCTGGGAGGATGGGCTCTGTTTCGATTCCTTGAAGCCTGGGAGATCCTGATCTCTGAGATCAGAAAAGGGGACACAATCTCTAATAGTAATAATCTTAAAGGGAACATACCTTAATCTTAAAGGGAATAGTTTCCCTCCCTCTTAAGAAGGAGGAATCTATTTGACTGAGAGGAATAAAGAGGAGGAAGAAATATATAAGCAGATAAAAGCAGGAAAGGAAAAGGAACTAGTGAATAAATCTCTAAAGGAAAAGAAATAACAAACAAGAAGAGGGGATCAGAAATGCCATGAAGAAAGCTAATAGGAATAGAATCAGTACAAAGAAAAATTATTATTATTTTCATCTTTGATCTGATTTTTGTAGAGGGCTGAAACTCTTGAGTCGTAGCACTGAGTCAGTTCAAGCACTTAGGGCTAATTACTGATTGGACAATACTCTATGGGCACATGTTTGGAAAATGGTCCTTCCCACTATCCTGTGCTGGCTCAATGATTGATGTATACAGAGGATTGTAAGAGGGACTAGGGGGTGTAGTAAGACTAGCCAGAGTCACTCTTTGTGGTAGAGGAGGAAGAAGGTGATCATAGAGATTCTGCTTCCATCCTGTTCAATCCTACGTCTAAAGACCAAGAATAAAGACTAAGGATTTTTGCTTATCCTGACTCCGGCTGATTCTGGGGTATCCTGGGTGCTAGCACAGTTGTCACAGATTTTTCTTGTGCAGCACAATTATTGTGTGTATAGAAGAATTGCACATGTTTAACATATATTGTATTTCTTGCCATCTAGGGGAAGGAATGGAGGAAGGGAGGGAAAAAACTTGGAACCCAATGTTTCTCAAGAGTTAAGATTGAAAATTATCCATGTGTTTTAAAAATAAGTTTTAATTTAAAAAATGAAAAAAATATAACTGAATATTGTGGTTTCTAGCAGAATAGGGAACTTGAAATTGAAAAGTTTCTGTGTAGAGAACAGTTGTGCATCTAGGATTAAAAAAAAGTAATTAAATGGGAAAAATCTTTGTTACACATTTTTTTGATGAGGGTTTGTAGTCCAAAATATAGATAGATATGACACCAATAGCCATATCCCAATAGATAAATATTCAAAGAATTTAAACAGCTTTCAAAAGTAGTTGAAAGTATTTACAATCACATGAAAAAATGCTCCAAATCACTAAAAAAAAAAATCGTAAATCAAAGCAACCCTGAAGTTTTACCTCAAATGTTATAAATGAACAAAAATGACAAACAATGGCAAAAGTCAATGTTGGAGAGGCTGTGGGATGGTAGGAATTAATATATTATTGATGTAGCTATGAAAAGATATACCCCTTTTAGAAAAGTAATTTGCAATTATGCAAATAAATTATCTACAATGTCCATATGCTTTGAACCAGAGACGCCATTACCAAACTTAGACCCCAGGAAGCCAGTGATAAGAAAAAAGCCCCCCATATACTCTAAAACACTTACAGCAGCACTTTTTATGGTAGATTAGAATTAAAAACAAAGTAGATGCCATCAATTAGAAATAGCTAAACAAATTGTGGTACATTCATGTAATGAAAAATTACTGTGCCATGAAAAACAATGTGTGTAATGAATACAGTGAAAGATGGAAAGATCTATATAAACTGAGGCAGAGTGAAGTGAGCAGAGCCAAGAAAATAATATACATAGTAATTGCAACAGCAGAAATAGAGAACTACATAACCAAAATTCAAAAGTAAATATAATGAAATTATAAAGATCAAACAAGACTTGAATGAAAAAATTTAAAGACTCCAACTTTTCCCTTTATAAAGGTAATTGATAGGTCTATAGCTATTATACATTGCATATGTTTTCAGACTTTTTCAATGTATTAGTCAGTTGTGCTGACTTTTTTTTTATTATTATAGCTTTTTATTTACAAGTTATATGCATGGGTAATTTTACAGCATTGACAATTGTCAAATCTTTTGTTCCAATTTTTCCCCTCCTTCCCCCCACCCCCTCCCCTAGATGGCAGGTTGACCAGTACATGTAAAATATGTCAAAGTATAAATTAAATACAATATAAGTATACATGTCCAAACAGTTATTTTGCTGTACAAAAAGAATCGGACTTTGAAATAGTATACAATTAGCCTGTGAAGGAAATAAAAAATGCAGGCGGACAAAAATAGAGAGATTGGGAATTCTATGTAGTGGTTCATAGTCATCTCCCAGAGTAATTTTGCTGGGTGTAGCTGGTTCAATTCATTACTGCTCTATTGGAACTGATTTAGTTCATCTCATTTCTGAAGATGGCCACATCCATCAGAATTGATCCTCATATAATATTGTTGTTGAAGTATATAATGATCTTCTGGTCCTGATCATTTCACTTATCATCAGTTCATGTAAGTCTCTCCAGGCCTTTCTGAAATCATCTGTTGGTCATTTCTTACAGAACAATAATATTCCACAATATTCATATACCACAATTTTTTTCAGCCATTCTCCAACTGATGGGCATCCACTTAGTTTCCAGTTTCTGGCCACTACAAAGAGGACTGCCACAAACATTCTTTGTGCTGACTTTTTTTTTCTTCTCCAAAAAATACTATTTGTCATTTGGGATAGCTCTCTGAGAGGAATAAGAAGCCATGAATATTATTGTGATATAAAAAACAGAAAACATCAATAAAACTTGTTTTTTTTTTAATTTATAAAAGAAGGGCAACAGGTTTTTTTAAAATGTATGAATTAAAGCCCTAGAATTTTTGATGTTCCACATTAATCCAAATTTCTTTGTTTTTTTCCCCAATGGAAAGAGCCAGGCCTGGGAATAGGGGAGGATGGAAAGGAAATTCTTTCCTTTCCTTTAAGAACCCTTAAGTTCTGGGTTTGCCTATCAATCAGGAAAGGTCTACCAGGAGCAAATAAGAGGCAAAAATTTAATTTAAAAGTTGCTTATCTAACATGGTACAACCTCCTTGCTCTAGTAAGAATGAAAATATTTGCTCCAAGGAGCAAGGTATGTATCAAAAGCCTCAAGTAAAGGGCTTAATCTTCTGACGAAGTTTAAAATTGCCACCTATTTTGGATGCTTCTCCTGTAATGGACTACTATGTTCCCAATGGCCTTAGGGATCCTTAGGTTTCCTATCCTAACTCTTCCTTCATTTAGAAGATTAGCTGAGGTTCCTGACCAAGATATGACTCCCAGGGACAAATATTTCTATTCTTACTAGAATGGAGAAGAGAATTAGGACTTTTCAAACACCCTCTTTTTATCCCCACAAACTGCAAAGTTCCAGCTTATTCACAGGATACCAGAGTCAGGCTCAGAATTAACTAGATGGGAAATTTTCCTGTTCAAAAGAAAATAGCACTTTAGGAAAATGAGTCCAAATGATCCTATTACCCCACTTGCATGGTCATCTTCCCAGGTATAGATATCCACCTGTAGCAGTTCTCAGACCATACTTCCTTTGAGCAGCACTTGGCATTTCCCTTACATAGTAAATTATTGGTTTAATGACAATTCAGATAATCATACCTGAAATAAAAATTCCAAACAATATCAAATTACAATACTAAGATATTTTATCTCAGATCTTATGGCTAGATACAACTATTATTATTTTTCACATGTTGTTTCAATAAATACAGACTTTACTTATTCTTTTCAGTTTGATTCTATCTTGGAACATAAATAATTAGAAATTAAGAATAATAATCATATTCTATAATTACACATACAATGAATACATGATAGTTTACTCAAAACTCAGAAAAATACTAGCCACTGTAAGCCTTAAGTCTGACAGATTATGGAATCTTATCTAAAATTATTTATGAATATTATTATTCTATGGAAAATGATGAGCAGAATGCTCTCAAAAAAAAAAAAATAAAAGCAACCTGGAAAATTCTCCATGAACTTAAGCAACATGATATGTATTGTATACAAAGTAATGGCAATGTTCTAGGGTGATTATCTGTAAATGACTTTGCTATTCTCAGCAGTATAATGATCCATGACTATTCTGAAGGACTTATGATGAAATATCTGAACCATATCCAGAGAAGAAACTGATTGTGTCTGAACATAGATTGAATGATACACACACCCTCTCTGTCTCTGTCTCTGTCTCTCTGTCTCTCTCTCTTCCTCTTTTCTTTAGGATTTTTTTTTATTAGGATGGGTGATCTATGTTTTCTTTAACAACATGTTTTTTTTGGAAATTTTTTATATAATTTCACATGTAGTTTCTTAATGGGGAGTAGGAGTGGGGATAAGGAAGAGAACTTGGAACTCAAAAGTTTAAAAAAAATCAAATGTAAAAAATTGTTTTAAATGTAACTAGGGAAAATATTAAATAAATAAATAAAAAGTAAGGAAGAATATTTCATGTTACTTTTAAAGCAAAATAAAAATTCTGAAAATTTATATCTCAAAGCTGACTCAAAGATGCAATTTCAATACATACTATTTCTGGTATATTTTAATAATTTTCATAACTAATAGCCAGATAATCTATTAAATAAAAATCACCCTAAATAAATGTTTAAGCTCCTTTACTTCTTGTTAAACTAATTCATTCTTTTAGAACTTTATAATATTCTTTCAGAAACTTTTCTCACAGAGTTAATAGAATTTAGGACCTTGCTAAACCTAAAGATCCAGAGGACTGAAAATTGGCAAGTCCTCAAAGCACTTCATAGTTATTTACAAAGTCTATAGTTTCTCAAACTCTAATGATCTTATTGTTAAGTTTTAAGCAAAATATACCAAATTAAATTCTTTTCTTATTATTAAAGCTTTTTATTTTCCAAACATATGCATGTACAATTCTTCATTAGCCCTTGCAAAATCCTGTGTTCCAATTTTTCCAAATTAAATTCTTGACAGTTTTCCCCCCTAAACCATAAGGATTTCAATCTCTACCAAAAGAGAAGTTAAGTTTCAATGATACAATTGTATCAGCCTCTGGACATCAATTTTCAACTTTACAGCATCTTATCAATGATTTTCCAAAACTCACAAAATACAAATAATTAGAAACCAAATAACAAACAATAGTATAGATTTTAAAATGTACCAAAACCCTTTTTGCCAGTGAAATAACATTACTTTGATTGAATGCATGGCCAAATCACCTTACATCTGTCACTTTGGAATTCTGTACTCGCATTCAAAAAACAGTAGACTATTTACACTTCTAATTCTTATTCATATGGTTTCTAAATATATCATGTTTATGCCACATATCAAGTATATTTTCATTAAGGTCTGATCTTCCTATAGAAGGTCAAATATCATTTTAAATGAGATCATATTATTACTTAGTTTTAAGACAAAGTCTATAAAATCTGGATTTTACAATCACAAATGACATTCAAAATTTCAATTTTCCCAAGATCATTAGTTGCCAGCGCTCCAAATGATAAAGCCCAGTGCCTTCACTTTGCTCTGTTCTAAAGATTTGTGGTTGCAGTTTCACATTCTCCTTAAAATTTATAAGCATTTACAAAAATCTTCAAGCCATATTTTGGAAATTTACAGCAAAGATATTACATTTCAGTTATAAATTTAATTTCTAGTTTACAATACCACAAATTTCCATAAAGAAGGAAATATTTTTTCTTTCTTTGCTTATATGTAATCCCAATCTGGTCAGAACTGAAAGAAAGAGACAGAGAGAGAGAGAGAGAGAGAGAGAGAGAGAGAGAGAGAGAGAACATCTTAATGATTTTTGTGTTCTTTTGTTTGCCCATTACCTTATCTTCTGCCAAAAGTCTGAAGTGGGATTAAGTCCCTACCTACTGGGATAAGAGTTTGGCATCAGATTTCAGAAAACTGGAAGAATTGTTTTAAGTATGGCATTTTGCTAATTCTCTCCAGCACTCTAAATTTCCTGGTGATAGTTTTTTATAGCAGTCTTTCTAGCTGGTTTCGTTTTTCTTTAGAAGGGTTCCAGGGTATCAGAATCTACCAACAACACTAGCTAAGACACCAGAAAAAATTTTCCTGAAAAGTTAAAAGAAAGCATAGTAAGAGGGAAAAAGAGGAGTTTCCATACTAGTAGGGTATTAGCGTTTAGCCTAAGAATGGGTCAACCCTGAAAATATTTTTACAGTCAAAGGTTCTGATAAAGGCCTCATTTCCAAAATATATAGAGAATTAACTCTAATTTATAAAAAATCAAGCCATTCTCCAATTGAAAAATGGTCAAAGGATATGAACAGACAATTCTCAGATGAAGAAATTAAAACTATTTCTAGTCATATGAAAAGATGCTCCAAGTCATTATTAATCAGAGAAATGCAAATTAAGACAACTCTAAGATACCACTACACACCTGTCAGATTGGCTAAGATGACAGGAAAAAATAATGATGACTGTTGGAGGGGATGCGGGAAAACTGGGACATTGATGCATTGTTGGTAGAGTTGTGAACAAATCCAACCATTTTGGAGAGTAGTTTGAACTATGCTCAAAAGTTATCAAACTGTGATACCTTTGATCCAGCAGTGTTACTACTGGATTATATCCCAAAGAGATTATAAAGAAGGAAAGGGACCTGTATGTGCACGAATGTTTGTGGCAGCCCTTTTGTAGTGGCTAGAAACTGGAAACTGAATGGATGTCCATCAGTTGGAGAATGGCTGAATAAATTGTGGTATATGAAAATTATGGAATATTACTGTTCTAAGAAATGACCAACAGGATGATTTCAGAAAGGCCTGGAGACTTACAGAACTGATGCTGAGTGAAATGAGCAGGACCAGGAGATCATTATATACTTCAACAACAATACTAGATGATGACCAGTTCTGATGGATCAGGCCATCCTCAGCAACGAGATCAACCAAATCATTTCTAATGGAGCAGTAATGAACTGAACTAGCTATGCCCAGAAAATAACTCTGGGAGATGACTAAAACCATTACATTAAATTCCCAATCCCTATATTTATACACATGCATTTTGATTTCCTTCACAAGCTAATTGTACAATAATTCAGAGCCTGATTCTTTTTGTACAGCAAAATAATGTTTTGGTCATGTATACTTATTGTGTATCTAAGTTATATTTTAATATATTTAACATCTACTGGTCATCCTGCCATCTAGGGAGGGGGGGGGGTAAGAGGTGAAAAATTGGAACAAGAGGTTTGGCAATTGTTAATGCTGTGAAGTTACCCATGTATATATCCTGTAAATAAAAGGCTATTAAAAAAAAAAAAAAAAGAATGGGTCAACCCTGGACAAAGAATTTCCTTCATTGAGCCATCTGCACCCAGGGAGAAGACTAAGGGGACTGAATGTGGATCACAACATAAGATTTTCACTCTTTTTTTGTTGTTTACTTACATTTTGTTTTTTTCTCAATGTTTTCCTTTTTGATCTTATTTTTCTTGTGTAGCATGATAATTGTGGAAATACGTACAGAAGAATTACACATGTTTAACATACATTGGATTACTTGCTATCTAAGGGAGGGGATGGGGGGAAGGAGGGAAAAAAACTTTAAAACACAAGGTTTTGCAGGGGGTGAATGTTGAAAATTATGCATATGTTTTGAAAATAAAAAACTTTAATAAAAAAATAAATACTAAATTAAAAAAAAAATCTTCCCTCATTAATTTCTGATTATCCTAAGTGAACGAGTATAGGACAAGTGTTAGGTGACCAGTTCTTCATGATCACTCAGTCAATTAAACATATAAAGGATTCCCTCTCTCTCAGTGGGTCACATGGCTCAACTGATGACTCTCGAATTTGCTGCTGCCACAATATAGACATAGACTATACAGTTTATTTTCCAACAGTTATAGTAGAGTAAGAGAAGTGTAGGAAAAGAAAGAGAAAGGGAGAGAGAGAAAAAAAGAAAGATCTGTTGGATAACTGAATTAATAGGTGGCTAATCTATTCCCCAAAGCTCTAGGTTGATCAATCAAGAGGACTACTCATTTGCTCAATCTAGTTCTAACCCTACCTAAGAAATTCCCCAGGTCAAGAAGGTATACTCTTCCCCGCCTAGCTTTCTGTACATTTGAAATCCTCAGGTATAAGACCTAGTTTGGGGGTGGTAGTAACTTGAATATTTTCCACCTGAACCATAGGAGTTCTCACTCTGCAAAGTGATCAAATCCTACCTCTAGGGTCAACCACATCAGAAATCCCACTTCTGACACCAATTGCTAGCTGAGGGGGAAAAAATCCAAACTGAAATGATTGAGAAAATAGTTTATTAAGTTATCCAGAAGAAAGGAAAACTGAAAAAGGAAATGATGCACTTTCCTTGAGTGTCTGTAAGCTACACATTATATAGGATTCAAATAAAGGAACAAATAAACAGTAAGGGGTTGACCCTTCTGAAAGAGAAAGGCAGTATTGGTATTCAAGTGCTTCATATACATAGAGGTGGCCTTGGGCAGGGTCCATGCTAAGAGCAGCAACATCATCTATTCCTCATATGTAATGTACCTTTTCAAGCTAGTCTGTTATTGGAATCAGATCTGCAAGTATTAGGTCAGAAGGATAAGAAAAAATATATTCAAGAGCCAAAGAGATGGAGATAATAAGACTCATTCTGGAGACAAAGTAGCTTTTTAAAACTACCCTCAACCTAATTGTAATGACTGCGCTCACACCCAGGACACCCCAGAATCAACCGGAGTCAGGATAAGCAAAAGTCCTCAATCTTTATTCTCGGTCCCCAGATGCAGGATTGAACAGGATGGAAGCAGATTCTCTGTAACCACCTTTTCCCTCTTCTACTGCCTAGTGTCCCTGGCTAGCTTTTCTCCACCCCTTCGTCCCCGCCTACAATCCTCTATACACCAATCATTGAGCCAGGACAGGATAGTGGAAAGGACCATTTTCCAAGCATATGCCTATAGAGTATCATCCAATCAAAAGTTAGTCTCAAATGCTCAGCAGTCCAGACCTCAGTGCATAGCTCCAGCCCTTTACACCTAATATCTCCTTAGAGTCTGCTCCATAACTTATCTTTGACTAGTACTCCATCTCTACTGGCTCTTTCCCTGCTCCTTAGATTTCCCTCTTCCCTGTATCTCTGACTAATGGGTTCACTCAGAAGCCCTTCAGAACTGTCCACCTTGGGCCCAATGGCTTCATCTTCTTGTTTGCTCCAATCTTCCTCTAACGAGAATTCAAGAAGTCTAGAGCTCTTCTTGGAAGAAGACAACCAGCTCTATTCATTGAAAACCAAAGATACTCAGAGGTGAGGCTCCCAAACCCATTTACTCTAACTTTTCATCTCAATTTTTTATTCTAATCTTGTTTCAGGTTTCCTTGTCCATTGTCCCTACTTCTCTATAACCATCACCTTCCCACTTCTCAGTCTAGACCCAATCAATGGTTGACCAGTTCAACTGTATACTATCAACTATATTTGAAACCCTTACTCCTTTGTCCTATTACCCAGTCATGCATTGTTTAATCCTAATCCTACATCACTCTTTTTTTTTTTTTTTTTTTTTTAGGCAATTGGGATTAAGTGATTTGCTCAGGGTCACACACAGCTAGGAAGTGTTAAGTATCTGAGGCCAAATTTGAACTCAGGTCTTCCTGCCTTCAGGACTGATGCTCTATCCACTGTGCCACCAAGCTGCCCCATCCTACATCACTTCTCTCAGTCATATTCTCTATTTCTACCCAATGCCATTAAATATTCCTGAAGAAAATCATGAAACTGTCTCAACTGAGTTCGTAATTTGTTATATAATCTCAACTTGGCCCTCACTGTTACATAACAATGTTTTTGTACTTTCCTGATTAATTCCCTATTACATCTTTACTGTATCTATTATTGCAAGCTTTCTCTCCTTAGACCTTCAAAATTTCCTCCTCCACCCTCCCTCTCAGCAGAGAATCTTATATATTACTTTACAGAGAAAATAAGAGTTCATACATCAGAAAGCCTAATTCTCCCTGCTCTAAACTTCAATCCTCATGAATATCCCTGACTCCTTAGTTCAGTTTCTGATAAAGAAATAAACCTCCTCCCACTCCAAGATTACCAATTGTCAGGGCCATACATACCAATCTTCCCTGACAGACATAATGACAAGACTAATTAATGTTAAAATGCCAAACAGCTTTTCTTTATTGGTATTCTTGAAGAAGGTTGTGGTCCCTTTAAGAAACTATTTCCTTTTGATCTGTGATCCCTTTCAGATTCTTCCTCGGCATATCCTTCCTATATAAGTTATCTTTCCAGGATGCCAGAGCCTTTGATTCAATTAGAAATCCTGGTCAAAAAGCACATCTTCGAAATGTAGTTAATTCCAATAGGAGACTTGAACTGAAAGAGCCTGGGAACTCTGGCTGTCCCAGCCCCCCACTCAAAATACCCAATATAACAGCTTCTCTCCACTAAGGTCTTTGCAGATGGACCTAGGTAGCTCACTCAGCTGCCAGGACATTTTGTCCACTGAGAAAGCATTCTCAGTACCAAAATGCCATTGCCCAATAGGTCTTTGCCACTATAGAAGTCAGTCTCTTGGTAAACTGGTTTCTATCCAACAATAAACTTTAATTTTGCAACTAATATTTCAGGAATGAGTGAATTCTTTCACTCCTAAAACCTGTGGCCAGTTTAAAGGGGATTCTTAAGAACTCTCTTATTGCCACTAACCTCTAGACCACCAGGAATTGAGACCACTCAAACTATATCATTCTGAGCAGGGGTTACCAGGAAACAAGAACAAGATCAAGTATATATGTATGTCTCTGCATCCCCGAATCTCTCTGCTTCTCTCCGCATCCTTCTCTTTGCCTATGGAAAGACTGGCCATTTATATATCCTCTCCTCTGGGATTGCCCCGTGCCTAGCCCACTCAGCACTGCATAGGTGGATCCACAGAAAGGAGACACCTGAAGTTAGTGCTGCATCCTAAGAAAAGATCTAACACCTGTAAGACACAACTTCCTGCCTCAGAGGCCAAGCCCCTTGTCCCTCCTGAGTCCATCCTACCAGATGACATGGCATACATGGCAATTCTCAGAAGGAAAGTAGCTAACAGTTTTAAAATAAATTTCTTTATGATTTGTTATCAGTAAAGGTTTGGTTTTTATACCTGTTATATATCTATATATCCAGGGTCACTTAAAAATTTCTCAGGCAAAAAGGGGTCATAAGTGGAAAAAGTTTAAGAATCCCTTGTCTACAAGACTTCCTCCCAAAGGAGCCATTAAATAACTGCTTTGTCATTCTCCAACAAGATGCAAAGTCTAGGGGAGGAGTATAATCATCACATTGAAAGTATGTAAAGTTTTGTCAAAGGATTATCATCCCCAACTCTTTCCTTTGCCTTTCAGGAGTCACATTTATTAAGCCCTTACTATATGCTAGGAACTGTGGTACAATTAAGGTTACAAATACAAGTAGAAATATTGTCCCTGTCTCCCAGGAACTGGAGCATATAAAAGGAAGTTGAAAAGATGGGAGGAAAGGAGGAGATGATGGTATATATATTCAGGATTTGATAGAGAAAGACTAGGAGAATCCAGAGAAGAATGAAGGAATGAAGACCATTGGCTTAGTCATTCTCCTTGAAATGCAAGTCCTGAGAGCACTGTCCAATCATAGAGAAAGATCTCAGGGACCAGGGTGGAGGGTACTCCCAATTTGTGGAATTCCAGGATGAATAGCTACAATGCAGCCTAGAAATGAATAGAAGAGTGACTGTAGATTATTCTTGCTGATTTTAGCCATTGGCCATATGACCTGAATCCCAGGATTATTCATCAAGGGATGCTACAGGCATTTAGCTAAAACTCTTGGTCTTAGATATTCTTCTGGGACCCCAATGAAAGTGGACCTGGCCCCACAGACAAAATAAAATTATCAGCCTTGGGTACCATGAGCAGCAAACCATGGGTGTAAATGTCCTGGAGTTACTTGGCTGAAGTAGGGGAATGGGGTTTCCAGGAAATAGTTTTCTCCAAGTGTTCCCCCATATTATTTGAGAATTCAAAAACAAACAAGCCAAGAAGTAATGTGAACTAATTGAGAGCTAAGTAGAATCAGAAGAACATATACAATGTCTACAATAATGTAAATGAAAAAATCACCAAAGGAAGCCAAGCTCTTGCCTTTATTAAAAAAAAAAAAAAAAAAAAAAAAAAAAAAGGCATTCCAGAGAACAGGAGAACAAATAATTTAATGTATTTCCTTGTTTTCTGAGGAGAGGTGAGTGACTACAGAATCAGAATTTTGCATACTTTGTCAAGTCTGGTAACGAAATAAAAAAGAGAATTAAAGAAATCCTTTGTTGGGGGGAGGAGGGATCCAGCCCCAGATTAAAGTGCATTATGTCACAAAGAATAGGAATTATCTCAATCAGCTTTTAAAGACTGATCTTCCACAAGAAGAGAACCTCAATGAAGAAACAAAGAAGAGAAAACTATGTATGTTGATTTAATAATTGGTTATTAATATAATAGAAAAAAATAATTTCTTTTGGAACCGAGTCTTAAAGTGATAGCTTAATTTTCACTCTGAGAAAAGACAGAGTTTATCTAATAACCTGGAGAGACTGTGATGACTAGAGAGAGGACTGGGAAAGGAATTGTAAGGAACTTCAATTGATATTTTGAGAAAACTGGATTATGGAACTGTTTCCAGAAATCCATAGTTTTAGTGGTGGTTGAAGGTGATCTTGGCTGTGATCTTTCTCACAGATGATATATTATAATCACTTGTTTTTGTTTCAATGTTAGTTCACCCCTGCATGTGTGCCTTCCTCCTTTGACCCTTCTCCCAGCAGGGATGTCCAGAACTAATTCAGGCTACTTGTTTATTCACATGGCTTGGATAAGATGGAAATTATCAATTCTATTCCTTTGTGAATGATGCAAACTTACTATCCGTGTTGCCTCTATCTTTTGTAAAACTGTAGTTCTATCATATGACCTACTAAAATAGAGCAAGGACTCATGAGTCTTTTACATTTACCCTTCAGATAAGCTTTTTTTTTTTTTAAGTGTTGTTTCCCCTTGAAGTAGGAGAAGTATCTTAAATTCTGAAGTTGTCTGAAATTTGATTGATTTGGGGTATTAAAGGTTCAGCCTACAAACATTTCTCAATAGTACTCAAATATGAAACAATTATGGAGAGCTCTAGCTTCACTCTGAGGCTTAGCTAGTAGATCATGATGGGAAAATCATAGCTATGGGATGATATCTCATCTTGACAAGGGGAGCCCCCAAACTCTTTCTCTTTCTCTCTCTGACTTTGGGGGGAATGCTAAGCTCTTCCCTGAGATGCCCACCCCAGGGAATTAAGCATTCTGTTATCTGGGTGGGACTAGTTAAGTACAGGACCACTCCTAACCCTATTGAGTTGGAAATTAGCCCGGGGAACACCATTCAAGTCAAAGATTTTCTATTCTGATTCCAGCTCAAACTGCTCCCAGCCTCCATCAAGAGCTGCCCCCAGCTCCTAGCCAAGGTTTCAATTATAAAAAGAGGCAACTTTGGCCTTATTCTTTGCAGAGGACCTAACATGCCAACTCTCTCTCCTCTTAGCATAAGCTGCAAGTCTTTCCCTGCTGAAATGATATTCTCCTTCAGCGTTACTCCTTCTTTATCTCTTTTTCTCTCATTTCCCTTACAAGACCTTATTCACTTTCTCTGCTAAGATAGGATTTTTCTGCTAAAAACTTTATATCCCTCTGTTGGGACCTTGCCACCAAGGAATTCAGTCTTTCTAGCAAAAGCTGTCTTCCCAATGCCAATAATAAACTTTTTTTTTGCTAGTCTAGCTTTTCAAGTTCATAAATTCTTTTATGAAGGACCTCTGCCCCGACCAAGGGGGTTTCCACAACTCCCTGCCCTGCGCTGAACCTCATCATTTGGGGACACAACCCCGAACCTCATCATTTGGTTCCCTGACTGGGAATTGAGGGGAGCCAAACCTCTTCAAGCTGAATCAACATCAAGTATCCACAATGTATATTTTTATTGAATATCCTTCCCCTGTTAAAACTAATAAACCTTTTGTTAAAAATTGACTCATTCTCAAGTCTTTCATTTCATTCTGGTTTCAAACTAAACAACTTAAGAGTCTAGCCTGAGTCAAACCTAGCCTCAAACACCCCAAATTAGAGTGTAAGCTCCTTGAGAGCACTCTTGCTTTTTCTGTTTTTATCCTCATCACTTAGCACAGTGTTTCCAACATAGTAAGTGCTTAATAAATGGTTTTTTAATTCATTTGCTCATCATAGCTTTGGAGCTAGGAGAGAATAGTTATACTTTCTAAAAAATTAATTTTATTGACATATTTTGGTTTTGCACCACTCCCATATTTCTCCCCTGCCTCAGAGAACTATTTTATGTAACAAATTGTGAAGAATTTTTTAAAAGATTTTTTAAATCAGCAAAATTAATACACTGAAAAAATCTGAGAACATCAAGTGTTCTAAACAAATACACTTCTTCAAAAGAATGAGGGAAAGTGTTTTTTCATATTCTTTGAGGTTACATATATTTTTTTCATTTTACAACATTTATTTCTTCAATGGTTTTTGGTTGCTCTTTCTAAATAGAAAGTTGTTGTCATTATTTATATTGCTCTCCTGGCTTTGCTTACTCCATTTTGTAGCAGTTCACATGCTTTTCTATATTTGTATTCATTGTTTCTTACATCATAGCAATATTCCTTTATGTTCATATACCACATTACAGTTTTAATGTTTAATACAAGTGGTAATCTTGATGTTTTTTGATAGTAGGTCACATAGTTGAGAGAGCACTTATTCTGGACCTGAATTCAAATTCAAACTCAGACATTTCCTAGATATGTAGCTCTGGTCTTCCCTAGTTTCTTCCACTATAAAATAAGATTATAATAACACACAGTTTACAAGGTTGTTGTGAGGATCAAATGAGATAATGTGTCCCAAGGCTTGCCACAAATTAGGTGCTTAATATTTGTTCCTTTCTCCTCCTTATTTAAGTCTAGATAATTAGAGGCTGTGATAAAAAAGGATCAAAAGCTTAAAGACTTTTCTCTAGCTTATTAAATAAGAAATATTTAATAAATTGTTTTTGCTGTATTACACACTATTGGTTAATTAATGAAAAAAGATATTACAATTCTGGTAGTTAAAAAGAAAACATCAAAACCCATCCCTTCATTGCTTTAGAATTTGAGATGAGAATAAGGAATATGTCTAAGTAGTAGAGAGAAAAATGGGTGATCACTCTGACCATAAACTCTAGTTACAGCTGATTACATTAGGGGACAGAAATCTCTCAACAAAAGCAAGATGTTCCCTTAGTAAATCAAATGAATTCTGAGCCATTGTTCATGCCAACAGCTATTTTAATCATAACTGTTCCCCTCAGGATGATCTAGTTGTCTTTATTCAATGATGAACCGGCTTAATGAGAGCAGTTCTGAGCTTCTATAATAAGAATAACTCCCAAAGTTTATTGGCTGAGGCTATTTTTTGTTGTTTGAGAACTCAGTGAAAGGATAAACTTTGGAGTGTGGTTCATTTTCTGATTAGAGGTTCCTGAATTTTCTAAGTTCCCAATGCTCTATATAGCCTTATACTTCCTTTTATCTTTAGATTTTCTCATGGTAGTAATTTAGCCACTGTATGTTTTAGACATAATCCTCAGTGTGTTTTCCTTGACTCAATGCCATGAAGTAGAAGACTTTTACTCTCTTTTAGTTGAGCTGTGAAAGAGTCATTTTAAGTTAGCTGAGAGGCAACCTTTTAGTGGTGACAATTAGCAGAAAATGTACATTAACATAGCCAAGGAGGTACAAAAAAGAAAATTAATAAATTCAGTCTTTTTTCCTTTTCACTCCATTGGGGCTTTACACACACACACACACACACACACACACACACACACACATTTTGAGGTCAGAATTTTTTTTTTTAAATGCCACAAAAGAAAAGGATTGTACTAAAATCCCAAATGGGAGTGTCAAAAGGATTCTAACCCCCCAAGCTCTTAATTATAATAGTAGCTAATATTTATATAGTGTTTGCTATGCATCAGATAATCTGCCAAGTCCTTCACAGTTATTATCTCACAATTATTCACATCCACTTTGAACTTGCTTGCATTATTATCCTCATTTTACAGTTGATGAAATAAAAATTAGGTGACTTGCCCAGAGTCACACAATGGACAGATATCTAAGACAGGTTTTGAAGTCAGATTTTCCATTCCAGACAATGAACCACCTAGATGCCCTTGTTCATACTTAAGAAATAGGTCCAGCAAGCATTCCCCTCAAGAAAATTTCAATATCTGATAGGCCACCTTTTTTTCCTCTTTAAATCTGGTGTTAAATTTGGAATTATGGGACCTAAATTCAAACACTTCCTGTTACTTATTACCAATGTAAACTTGGGCAAGTCTCATCCTCTCTGAAATTCAGCTTCTTCATCTTTCAAATGAGAGGACTAAATTAGATGATCTCTAAAATCACTTACAAATAAAAAAAAAAAAAAAAAAAAGATCCTGTGACCTAATTTGCTCTCATCACCACAATTTAATCAGCTCAATTAGACTCCATTTACTAATATTTGGAATCCAAGATACTATTTTCTCAATAGGAGACCTTAATTGGTAGATAAAAAATTTAGCCAAATTTGTGCTGTAGCATTATTGGTCACCTCAGAACAACATTTTCTCATTAGTGATTCAGAAAGGCTGTATCAATAAGGGGAAAGAAATGAAAGCCCAAATTGTTGGGGGAGGGGAAGCAAGTGGAGTCATCAAGGGTCTTTTAAAGTGACTAGGCTCTTGCTAGTTAATCATTCATAGTCTGAAAATTTATAATCCAAGAAATATTAAGCATCTGAAGAAAAAAGAAAGTAAGCGCTCCATTTCCTCATTTTGCTACAAAAATAAAAAATAAGAATCTTTTCCCTTACACCAACATTTCTATAGTGCTTTAAGGTTTACAAAACATATATTCACATATATTATCTCATTGAACTATATTGTTATCAGCTTTTCAGGTCTAGAAAAAAATTAAGTTAGAAATTCAGGTCATGAACAAATATAATGGCACCTTTGTTTTGCCTTTTGATAAATTTGCATTCTCTGAGCCAGGAAGACTGTTCAGCAAATTTCTAGTGAGATGAAGTTGGCTCTGTAAAACATTTTGCAGATTCCATTCAAAGCCATGAGTGTAGAATCCTATCTATATGCAGCAGTGAACAATATATTCATTATGGTGGAAGCAGACTTTCTTTATGGCCTCCTCCTTTTATTATTATTTCCTTACCCCCTCAATAAATCTTAATGCTCAAAGATTACAAATGTAAATCTAGAAGCAGAAGCAACAGATAAGACCTTGTCTTCCAATCAATTACTGCCTTAGAACCTCTGAAAAGCATATGTAATTAGTGGAACTTCACTGACAGAATTGGGGGTTTTTCCTACACCTAAGGGGAAAGTTGAGAAGCTGTTGACTCACTACAAAAATCACAGAGATACTTCTGAATCATGTTGAAGAAGGTGAACTCTAAAAAACTGTGTCCCTTTTTGATCTGTGTTAAATTAACTGTGTTAAAATTAACACTGACATTGTGTCCCCTTTGATTCCTGACCTCCCAGACTCCAGAGAGGCTATGAGAGAGAACATATCCTCCTGGCTGGGATTTTTTAAGGCAAATCTCTCTCACACACACACACACACATTGATCTTTTGGGGATGCAGATCCTTTTCAGGAAATTCCAAATTCAGGAAGCCTTCAAAGTGATTTTCACTCAATTGGGAGATCTGGGCCTGATATTGATCAGTATCTAGGCCTGGGGGCATTTGCTTTCTTTTCAACTTGAAATCTGAGCTTCAGACTTCTATAAAAGATAATTCTAAACTCGATATTCTTGCAGAATGTCTGAAGTAGGAATTATGCTTCTGCCAAGAGACCTCTCTTGGCCCAACTGCCTACCAGGACTCCTGCCCTCTGTGAAGAGACCTTCTTCTCTCTTTTTTTTTTTTTTTTTTTTATTATTATTTAATAACCTTTTATTTACAGGTTATATGCGTGGGTAACTTTACAGCATTAACAATTGCCAAACCTCTTGTTCCAATTTTTCACCTCTTACCCCCCACCCCCTCCCCCAGATGGCAGGATGACCAGTAGATGTTAAGTACATTAAAATATAAATTAGATACACAATAAGTATACATGACCAAACCGTTATTTTGCTGTACAAAAAGAATCAGACTCTGAAATATTGTACAATTAGTTTGTGAAGGAAATCAAAAATGCAGGTGGGCATAAATATAGGGATTGGGAATTCAATGTAATGGTTTTTAGAGAGACCTTCTCAGTGCCAATAAACTTCCCTTTGCCACAAACAGATTTCGGATTTGTGAATTCTTTCACGAAGGACCTGCACCTCCAACCAAAAGGGATTCCCACAACTCTCTACTCTGCCACTAGAACAGTATCAATGTGACCAAAAAGATAGAGTAGACATTTTCTCCAATTTCCACTCTCAAAAACTCCCCAAAAGAAGAATTAAGGAGCAAGAGTTAAAAGCAATTGGGACTGTTTCTGATAGCCAAGAAAAGAAGAAGCCTAATGAGGTAATAGCCTTTTATATTACTATCAGAGAACACTAATCTCCAATTTGCTTACTCAGAACTCTGGTAGGGGACCCAATCCAACCAACAGATTTGTTCTTTTGGATCAGCTATTTTCTTGCAGCTTCTGTAGTCTGCCAACTGACCATTCTATGCCAATAAGCAGCAGACCTTAGCTCTGCTCATCTACTTAGGGAGGATATGGAAAAGGGAGCTTTGCCTGGGATTGTAGTGAGCTACAGTTGCTCTCAGAGAACTAAAAAGAGAAGGAACTGGTCAGGGCACTGCCTTATATTTGTTAAGATTGAACCTGGTTTCACACCAGGGAATGGCATATAGTTGAAATCAGTCTTGTCCTCCCAGGAGACTAAAGCTATTTAATTCCTCAAAAAGAAAGGAGGCTGAGATAGCTTTGGGATCCAGTTCCCAGGACTTAACCACTAAAAAAGAAAGGAATCAGAAAATAAATTCTAAGAAATATAAGGAAAAAACTAACCATAATAGGTCTAAATTTTAAACTTAGAACACATAGATAAAGCAACAAGAAATAAATTAAAATAGAAAGCAAGACATCTAAATTGCAAATATCTTTAAATAAATGTTACAAGACAAAGGAAATTGAATCAATACCCAATAGAGCAATGATGTGAAACTCAAATAGAAAAGAATCCCTACAACCTATACATTGACTTGGAAAATCACAAATTAACATTATCTTTATTGTTATTTATTTAGTTTAACATTTTCCAATTACAGTTTAATCCAATGGGTTACACTAGAACTCTGTGGATTATCAAGTGAGTATGGAAACGCAGCAGTATGTTCCTAAATGGCTCAAGAGAACTCAGAATCTTTAAAAGTTAAAAGGGAAAAAAATAACAGAATGTATGGCCGGTACAGCAGAAATAACTAGAATAATAAAATTTGGTGAGTCTTTCCAAAAAAGGAAAATAGAGAACAACTGATTCAGAATATAATCATGCTAAAGCAAATGACAATCTGAAAGGAGAAGTAAAAATCAGTGTTAAAAGAACACATGAATATAAGCAAAATACAATAATCTGGAAGACAAATTGTATAGAGACAATTTAAGGATCATAGGTCTCCCAGAACTTGAAAAGCCAAAAGACCTGAACATTGTAATTCAAGAATTGATACAAGAAAACTGCCTTGAATATCTAAAAATAGAAGAAAAACCACTTATCAAAAGAATCCAGATTGCTATCAGGAAAAACAATATATGCTTGCAAATTCCAATACACATAACGGTTTAGTCCAAAGAGAAACAACGAATTCTGCAAGTGAACAGGAAAAATACATTTATATGTATAAAAAAAAAGGAAATTCAAATAACATGACTATATATGTATGTATATAGTCATGTTATACATACACACACACACACATTCTGTAACCAACAGCAACAGTGGAAGGGAATGGAATAATACATTATGAAAAACAAAGGTTTTTAAGATGCAACTCAAAATGACATACCCTGCAAACCTGAGCTTAATCATAAAAAATAAAAAGATAGACATTCAATAAAAGAAAAGCATTCCTTCTGCATTCATCTCCATTCCTTCATTACTCCATGACTTTTTTTTTTTTTTTTTTTTTTTTTTTTTAACCAAGTTTTGAAACTTCTATAACCTGATGTCCTGGAATTCACACATTGGAATTACCTTTGTCCTGATGGCCTCTCCTACTGTTTGGAAGACTCTTTCCAACAACTTCATTTAAGTAGGATATCCAAGTTTCATTCCAGATTTTTCTACCATTTCCCTTCATTCTAGGTATTTTCATCTTCCCATCAGTTTCCTTTTATATTAGGATATAAACTTCTTGAAAACATGGCCTTTCCTTTCTGCTTGATTTGTATACCTAGTATCTAGTACCATGGTGAGGTCCCGAATAGTGTGTTGGGCAGAGAGATAAACTAAAGCATTGATCCCTGGGGCAAGGAGAGAGAAAGCTCTGATAGAGATCAATTTAGTTCCATGGTCCCATCCTTCAGGGAAGTAGTCCAGTCAGAAATCCAGTTATGTCAAACCTCTGGGACCTACCCTCTGTAGAGATCTTGGGCAGTTGCACCTTGCTATATCCTGTCAGAAATCCTAATCATGTCCCTGAGGTTAATTTCTCCTTATAAATTTACTTATGGCCCATCCCAATATTGAGGTTCAGAAGGAGACTCCAAAAGGTTGAATTCACAGATCGGTGTCACAAGATGTCTTAAAAGAATTGCAGGCTTGAACCATCTCCAAGTCAAGGGGCAAAACTTATTATAATTGTAACATCAATTGAAGTGGGCTAAGTTCCAAAAGGATTTAGCAAAGAACCAGGAGTAAGAAGATAAAATTATAGGAAAAAGATAAAGAGATCAGGTGCTTCATGTCACTGAAATGTTAATTTTATGGTTTAGAGGTAGAATTGAGAAATGGGCTTAGGGGCAGAATAAAAGAGTAGTCTGGTTTGCACCTCATTATTATCTCAGAAACTTTATCACTGACACTCCCAAGGCCAGATGACCTCAGGCCAGACTGCCACATTTCTCCTAGAAGCTTATTATTCCCACCTCAAGAAGTCCAGAACCAAATTCATTTTGGAACAAAGGGACTCATGTCTCATCTTCTGGAGTTGCTTCAGGCTGATTAAGGGGCCCAGTGAGGTCCAGATTGAAGAGGGGAGACATGTGATTTGTAGGTGACATCAGCAGCATCCAGTGCTGAATGTCAGAATCAGGTAATAGATGATATTCAGGGTGGACAAGTAGTTAGAAGTTCATGGCTTGAAGTCTGAAAGAAACAAATCTCACAAGTAGATTAAAAGTACAGGAGTCAAAAATGAGCAAAAAAGAAGAAATAAAAGTGTAACGAGTTAGCATAGGGTTACTAGGGACAGTACCAGGAAGCCCAACCAGAGGAAGGCTGGGGGGGAGGGGAGGAGATGAGACTTATTATGAATATCTTTTCCTAGAATAAATACTAAAGAACATTTTCCAAAAATCCCCGATTTTGTCTCCTCAAAGGAATAGAACAGTGGGTAGAACAGTGGCATTATACACAATGAAAAGAGTGCTCAGATGGCCTAGGATGCAAGCACCATAATATTTGGAAGACTTTAAGCATTGGGTAGAGAGGATGACAGGTAGAGTGGATATAATCCTTAATCTTAAAGAGTCTCAGCCACTTCACTCTCTAAAAAGCTGAGCAGGCTAAACCAAAGTATGATCTTCTTTAGCAAAAACTCTGAGCCTTTTCAGTCTTGCAAAGAAAGGCTTTTACCCAATTAATTAAAGGTGTCAAAAAAAAAAAAAAAAAAAAACTACCAAAGCACTTTGAAGCCCCAGCAAGTGGACTTTTGTGTAAAATCCACCTACCAGTCCTCCCTTAAGTATGTACCCCTCCTCTGGATGGGCTTCAGAATAGGGGGGTTTAACAGCCCTTTCAGGATTTACTTGGGCACAAACTGGACAGGCCTGACAGAGCTGATTAATTGTTTCTTGTGACCAATGGAAATGGGTTTCACAAGAATTGGAGAGCATTTTTTTTCCTGAGTAGTTTGGTGTAGGCCAAAGAAGTTTCTGCTGACCAGCCTCTGGGATTAGAAATTGGCCTGAAGGTGTTTGAAACCACTCAGGAGAAAGGGTATAACACCCCCTTTTTAGCAAGGGCTTGTTCCTGGGAATTATGAAGGGATGTAGAGAGTTGGGGAGCTGGGGGATTAAAGGTGCCATGATCAGGGGCAAACAGGGAACAGCATGGGCAGCTGAATCTGCAAGCCTGTTTCCCTTGGCTTGAAGTGAATCCCCCTTCTGGTGTCCTTTACAAAATATAACAGAAACATCTCTAGGTCCATAGACAGCTTCCAGTAATTATAGAATTTCCCCTGTATACTTAATGGGGGAGTTTTTTTTTTTTTTTTTTTTTTTGTCAAAAGTTCCCTTTCTTTCCATACAGCATGCAAAATATGAAAGGTATATTTGGAGTCAGTGTAGATGCTCACTCTCAATTCTTTCCCCAGTTCTAAAACTCTGGTTCTGAATCTAGTAGGGAGCTAGAATCTCCAGTGTTAGTCTAGAGTGAGCTTAGAGGCTTCCTCTATTAGAAGAGCTGTGGCAGCTAGCTCTAGGGCAGGAGGGTCACCCCAAAGATACCGTTTCTTTGAGAATTAAGCAAAGGGTCTGAGATGGGGTCCCAGGGACTGAGTCAAAACTCCTAGGACCTGGCCTCACCTTTCATCAACATACAAGAGTAAAAGGCTTTTAGGTAGGACTAAGGCTGGGGGAGGGGTCAGTTCAGCTTTCAAGGTCTTAAAAGCCTTGCCCTGATCAGGGCTTTAGATTCAAGGGAATTGTGTCAGGTCCTTGAGTAGAGTCATAGATGGGCTTGGCAATAACCAAAGTTAGATATAAAATCCAGCCATGCCCAGGAAAGAACACAGCTGTTTCTTTGAGGAAGGTTCAAGGAGTGATAAAATTGTCTGCTTTCTCTCCTAAGTGAGTTGACGAAGTCAGAGTTAACTCATGGTACAAATACTCAAGAGACTAATAAGCAACATGGGTCTTTAGACAAAGAAACTTCATAGCCCTGGGGGGACTTGGAAGTTATGTGCTTGTATGGCTGCACCAGAGAAGCCTCTCGGGTGGGGCTGCATATCAAGATACCATCTACATACTGGATAACCAGTCCCTGTCCAGATATGTGGGGGCTGTCACGGAAGCCCTGAGCTGCCACCATGTTATGGACATGACTATCCATGTTAATTGGTGGGGTTACATTGCCCCTTCAGAGGCAAAAAGAAATTGTGAGTCTTTATGCAATGGTATGCAAAAGAAAACATCTTTAAGATCTAAGGTAGATACTTGTGTTGGGTTCATGGCTTCTATTGATCATTTGCTCTGATTATAGAAATTTTCTTAAAGAGGAAAAGCAAGGACGTGATAATAGCATCAAAACAGGTCCTTCATAACTCTAAGATGCCACTACACACCTGTCAGATTGGCTAAGATGACAGGAAAAAAATAATGATGATTGTTGGAGGGGATGCGGGAAAACTGGGACATTGATGCATCATTGGTGGAGTTGTGAATGAATCCAACCATTCTGGAGAGTAGTTTGGAACTATGCTCAAAAAGTTATCAAACTGTGCATACCCTTTGATCCAGCAGTGTTACTACTGGGCTTATATCCCAAAGAGATTATAAAGAAGGGAAAGGGACCTGTATGTGCACGAATGTTTGTGGCAGCCCTTTTTGTAGTGGCTAGAAACTGGAAACTGAATGGATGTCCATCAGTTGGAGAATGGCTGAATAAATTGTGGTATATGAAAATTATGGAATATTACTGTTCTGTAAGAAATGACCAACAGGATGATTTCAGAAAGGCCTGGAGAGACTTACACGAACTGATGCTGAGTGAAATGAGCAGGACCAGGAGATCATTATATACTTCAACAACAATACTAGATGATGACCAGTTCTGATGGATCAGGCCATCCTCAGCAACGAGATCAACCAAATCATTTCTAATGGAGCAGTAATGAACTGAACTAGCTATACCCAGAAAAAGAACTCTGGGAGATGACTAAAAACCATTACATTGAATTCCCAATCCCTATATTTATGCACACCTGCATTTTTGATTTCCTTCACAAGCTAATTGTACAATAATTCAGAGTCTGATTCTTTTTGTACAGCAAAATAATGTTTTTGGTCATGTATACTTATTGTGTATCTAATTTATATTTTAATATATTTAACATCTACTGGTCATCCTGCCATCTGGGGGAGGGGGTGGGGGGGTAAGAGGTGAAAAATTGGAACAAGAGGTTTGGCAATTGTTTTTTTTTTTTTTTTTTTTAATAGCCTTTTATTTACAGGATATATACATGGGTAACTTTACAGCATTAAACAATTGGAGGTTTGGCAATTGTTAATGCTGTAAAGTTAACCATGCATATAACCTGTAAATAAAAGGCTATTAAATAAAATAAATAAATAAAACAAACAAACAAACAAAAAAAAAACAGGTCCTTCAGGCTTCAGCCTGAGAGCACATACATGACAGGAGAAAGCATCCTTACCTTTGTTTGGCAACCAGTCATGCAGTTACTGCATGAGGTGAGCATCCACCTCACAACCAGACTCAGCAGTAATCAGGTGGGAAACAAAGAAACAGAATTGGGGAAACTGAGTCAGAAGGATCCAACTTTGAGTAGAGGCTAAGGTTGTACTCTCAGCCCAGAAAAGACATCCACCTATACAGTTCAGGAAGGCATTCCTTGAGAATTTCCCTCAACTGGTGGGTTATGACTTAGTGATCAGGCAATCAAATTCAAAACTCAAAAGAATATCATTTACAGTGCCAAGAGATTATATCTCTAATAGCAAATTCTACTAAGTGCAGTTTAGGGCTAGATAATATTATTTTTTAAAGTTTACCAGGACTTACATACATGAGATTTTTGTTTAACAAGTAGATTATTAATAAATACATTCCTTGTTTAGAAACTATACATGCTAAACAGGTTCATTTCTCAAGGCTGATGACCTTGCTTACCCTGATGGTTTCAAGAAAACTGACAAGCTTAAAAAGTAAGGGGGGTTGACAGAGACACCAGAAAAGGGGCTGAGTTTGGTGTTGCCCATCCCAATTATTCTTAGTATTTTCATGGACTGTGGTTGATACCTTTCCACACTCTGAAGGGAGAAAAAGATGTTGCACACCTCATACTGGAAGTGAACTGATAAGGCTTTCACCTCATTCCTCTTGTTCCACACACAGTAACTATCCATTTTAGTTTTAACATGATGATAATAACTCCAAATAACTTAGTTAACAATTTTAGAATTTTCCTAATAGCTTTGGCTATTAGTTTTAGCTGCAATTTCCTCCTAATTTTCTAGCAAAGGTGAAAATACCCAATTCCCTAAATTACATATGCAAAATATTATAAAATGGGATTAACAAGGCTAAATAAACTTTCCACCTTCTTTTAGTTATTCAGTTTATTCTGTCTCCAAGCTGTTGCAACTTTGGAAGTTCTCAAGGAAGATTTCTATTGCCTTAAACAAATTTCCTTTTTGTTTTAGGAAAAAAACAAGACAACTTTTAAAATTGAGATAGAACAGATTTTAAAATTGACCTAACTCTAGTTCATGACATTCCCTAAATTCTAATTAAATGTTCTAGACAAACTGAATTGCCAATTGGTCATTTTACAATTTGCACAAACCATTTCTCTTGTGAGTCAGAAAAGGGTTAAAGCGCAAGTTTTTATTGACAGGGCTCTCAGAAGTCTGACTCTTGATAACTCAAAAGCAGGTTGTTTGTTGCCAGGATTTTTAAAGTAGCATGAACCGCTTTTCTGTTTTCCTAAAGTTCCAAAAGCCTTAAATCTTCTGTTAACATTATCAGTGCAAATATATTACAATTTACATATCCCTTTAGTGGGATTTGATTAGAGCGCCTTTAAAATTGCTTTTACTGTCATATCTCCAATACTAAATTTCACTGAACTGAATATATTTTCTTTCTCTCCCTCTCACCCTTTCATCCATGTAGCCCTGCTGCAGTCAGGGAATGAGGAAGAAAGAGAAAGACTTTTTTTCCTTTATGTACCATCATCCCAGTCCTAGGAAGGCCTTAATTTATATAATATATAGCATTTATTTTATGGTTGTGAAGATCCCACGATTGAAAAAGTGCTTACAAATCAGAAAACTGGGCAGAGATACAATAATTTGCCATAAATTATATAGTTTATATATAACTGAATGCAACTGAAACAGAACTGTGGGCTTACCAAATGCAGAGACTGACTGCCTTTCTCACCTCACACTGTCATGGTGAGCAGTGCCAGAGGCCCCCCGGATTTTTCCCAGGCATTTGCTGGGTAGAACCTGCTGAAGACTGGGGTGACTGGTGCCAGGATCTCCCTTTGATGGTAGTTTCAGGTACCAGGGCTTGGGAAATGCTGACCGTGCGACCTGACCCCTACTTCTTCCCCATTCCCCCAAGTTGACTTGTGTTTGGGGCAAGATTGTGAGGAGTCCCCATGGATGTTGTTCTCCCCCTATTTCTACAAGTGAGACAGAATTTGAGTTTCTTTGTAGTTCTTTAGCATTCTCTTTTCTTAATCTGATTTGAAATGAGAGGAGTTAGCTAATAGAGGAAATTGGGCTATATCAATCTTGTTGGCAATTCCTACAACTGAGATGCACTCAGGATTCCAGAGAGTAGAGCATGTTGAGTGATCAGGGTTATACCTTCTGGGATGCTTTCCCAAAAGAACAGAAGAAGTCTCTGGACAAGATAAGAGCCAAGGAAGGGTTAGCAAAAAGTTGCTATTTACCTAGTTTGTTTTTTCTTTTCTTTCAGAATGAGGTAAATTCCTGGAATTATCCCCAATATTTCAGGAATTTTTCCTTGCAATTTTAAAATGACTAATTGCTAAGTCAACTCTGAGGTACCACTACACACATTTCAGATTGGCTAATTTGACAGGAAAAGATAATAATGTTGGAGGGGATATAGGGAAACTAGGACACTGATACATTGTTGATGGAACTATGAACAGATTCAGGCATTCTGGAAAGCGATTTGGAACTATATTCAAAAAGTTATCAAACTGTGCATACCCTTTGATCCACCAGTGTCTCTGGCTGAATGGCTGAATAAATTGTGGTATATTAATATTATGGAATATTATTGTTCGGTA
This sequence comes from Sarcophilus harrisii, assembly GCF_902635505.1. Taxonomy (NCBI): domain Eukaryota; kingdom Metazoa; phylum Chordata; class Mammalia; order Dasyuromorphia; family Dasyuridae; genus Sarcophilus; species Sarcophilus harrisii. The sequence goes on from NC_045427.1 coordinate 351,598,163, forward strand.
AGAAATGACCAACAGGATGATTTCAGAAAGGCCTGGAGAGACTTACATGAACTGATGCTGAGTGAAATGAGCAGGACCAGGAGATCATTATATATTTCAACAACAATATTATCTGATGATCAATTCTGATGGATCTGGCCATCTTCAGCAATGAGATGAACCAAATCAGTTCCAATGGAGCAGTAATGAACTGAACCAGCTACACCCAGCAAAAGAACTCTGGGAGATGACTAAGAACCATTACATTGAATTCCTAATCCTTATATTTTTGCCTGCCTGCATTTTTTTTAAAATTTCCTTCACAGGATAATTGTACAATATTTCAGAGATCGATTCTTTTTGTACAGAAAAATAATGGTTGTGTATGTATACTTATTTTGTATTTAATTTATCCTCTAATATATTTAACATGTATTGGTCATTCTGCCATCTAGGGGAAGGGGTGGGGGGAAGGAAGAGAAAAATTGGAACAAAAGGTTTGACAATTGTCAGTGCTGTAAAATTACCCATGCATATAACTCGTAAATAAAAAGCTATTAAAAAAAACAAAAACAAAAACAAAAAAACCTACTTGTGGGCCCTCCCATCGCTGATACTTTCCTTTGGATTAGCCCACCACAGCATTCTGCCTTGTAGTGTCTTTTCCCTTCTCTCATACTACATGGTATCTCTCCCAACTCCACAATACTTTTTGACCTCACTTCTCCTCCCCTAAAGCCAACTAACACTTTTAGGGTATTAAATCCCTTTCAGGATGTAGACTGTCAGCTAAGGGCTTGCATCGACCTTATGGGGCTCTCACTTTCTACTGGGAAATTGTGAGTTGCACCAAGGAATTTATAAAAGCCCTTTCTTTGCTAACTACATGCTCTCTCAAATCTATAACAAATCCAAGGCCTTTGTTGTCTGGTTAGTAATTCTTTTAACCAGGACCTTGAATCTAATGAACCTAGTCAGCATGCAAATTGGAGTTCTGTACTCTCAACTCCCAACTCAACCATTTGTGTCCCCAGTAATTCGAGTAAGTAATTTTTCACAAATGAAAATACTTATCAGCAACAATAAAAATACTAAAAGAAAGAGATGCAAGCATCTAGCAACAAACAGAAGACTAGGCCAAATATTCACTTACTTAGGATATAATGATCACATATTTTCAAATAGGAAACTGCAAGATCTTACATCTAGAATACTTACCCTGATTATGGAAATTTGCTATAAGAGAAAAAAGCAGGGACATGATTATAATTTTTAAAAACTGGTCCTTCAGGCCTCAGCCTGAAAGCATATACATAACAGGATAAAGCATCCTTATCTCAATTTAACAATTCCACCTTATAGCCAGAATTAGGAATAATCTTATTCAAAGGAACACCACTGGGAAACTGAGTCAGAAAGATCCCACCTCAAGTGGAGGGCAAAGTTGTCCTCCCAACTCTTGCCCAGATGCTAACCTCTCCCTGTAACAATTCAGGATCACATTCCTCAAAGTAGCTTGTGGCATATTCCTTTCAGATGGTAGATTACCAGCGTGATGATCCATCTGAATTCAAAACTCCAAATAATATCAGCTACAGTCCCAAGAGATTTTATCTCAAATAGCAAATCTTATTAATCAAAACTTCAGGTGAATTTAGTTGTCAAGGATCACATATCCGAAATAAGTACTAATTATACCTACTTATATTGATAACAGTAAGAGATTCATCCTAGAAAGTTCATAGCTTATCTTAATATCTAAGTAGATGGGTTTTAAATTCAACATTACACAAATCATTTTATTTTAAAAGATGCTCAAGAACCAACCTGTATGAAAACATATTCAGACATTAATCATGTTCAAAGGGACAAAGATATAGATCATTGTTCAGAATCTCCCTAAACAAAGGTAACGAATATAAAATGATTCAATACAACCAACCAAAACTCACAATGAATATAGAATATCTTAAAGATTATTATTACAGTGCATACCCTTTGATCCAGCAGTGTCTCTACTGGGCTTATACCCCAAAGAGATACTAAAAAAGGGAAAGGGACCTGTATGTGCCAAAATGTTTGTGGCAGCCCTGTTTGTAGTGGCCAGAAGCTGGAAAATGAATGGATGCCCATCAATTGGAGAATGGTTGAGTAAATTGTGGTATATGAATGTTATGGAATATTATTGTTCTGTAAGAAATGACCAGCAGGACGAATACAGAGAGGATTGGTGAGACCTACATGAACTGATGGTGAGCGAAATGAGCAGAACCAGGAAATCATTATATACCTCAACAGTGATACTGTATGAGGATGTATTCTGATGGAAGTGGATTTCTTCAACAAAGACAAGATCTAACTTAGTTTCAATTGATCAAGGATGGACAGAAGCAAAGAAAGAACACTAGGAAATGAATGTAAACTGCTTGCATTTTTGTTCTTCTTCCCAGGTTATTTATACCTTCTAAAGTTTCACCTAATATGATCAGGAGATCTTAACTCAAATAGCTGAAAATAAAAATGATTTTGTTTGATAATTGCTATCCTTCATAATAGCAAAAAGATTCCTACAACTATTTTGTGCTGAGATGTTTAAGGAAGATAAGACCACCTGCAGATAGCCTAACAGAAGCAGTATTAATTGAATTAGAGGATAAGATTTCTAAACTTGCCTAATTATTTTTATTGTTCAAAGAAGAAACTTAGTAAGAGGCAAATGTTAATGCATAGAGTCAAACTCTAAATAATTAATGTTATAGGGGCAGAATGCTTTCAAATATCTAAATACTTTATTTCTTTATTTCAGTTGAAGAGGCTATTAATTTTTTTCCAGAAGTCACAAATGACAATTGACTTTTCCTCCATATAATTTACACATGTTCCCATCATTAAAAAGAGGCTGTTTTGAGCAGAAACTGACCAAATAGATCTACCACTACAACTGAAATTGATGTATAATTCGTGTATTATTAAAATACTGTAGGAATTGAAACAAAAGAAGAAACAAGTAATCCTATATAATTATGAACAAGTTTGGTCTTAGAAAAGAGTTGAGAAAAATATACCTCTCTCCCTTCATTGAAGATAAGAGCATTTTGTCAGATATAAATGATGTTTTCATTAAGTTTCTATGTCCCTTACCCACACTCTCTTTAAGAAAAAAAGCAAATGACTGTTACAAGGCATTGTTCATTGAACAGAGAGCATACATAGAATTGAACTTGATTTTTTTAAAATCCCAAAAGTAGTTATTAAAATAACAAACTTTTTTCTTAAAAAGTTAATTGAATTGTTCCCTAGAAACTGGAAACTGAGTGGATGGATGACCATCAGTTGGAGAATGGCTGAATAAATTGTAATATATGATTATAGAATATTATTTTTATGTAAGAAATGACCAGCAGGATGATTTCAGAAAGGCCTGGAGAGACCTACACAAACTTATGCTCAGTGAAATGAGCAGGGCCAGGAGATCATTATGTACTTCAACAGCAATACTATATGATGATCAATTCTGATGGACCTGGCCATCTTCAACAATGAGATGAACCAAGTCAGTTTCAATGGAGCAGTAATGAACTGAACCAGCTACGCCCAGCGAAAGAATTCTGGGAGATGACCAAGAACCATTACATTGAATTCCCAATCCCTATATTTTTGCCCACCTGCATTTTGGATTTCCTTCACAGGCTAATGGTACAATATTTCAGAGTCCAATTCTTTTTGTACAGCAAAATAACGGTTTGGTCATGTATACTTATTGTGTATCTAATTTATTATACTTTAATATAGTTAACATCTTCTGGTCATCCTGCCATCTAGGGGAGGGGGTTGAAGGAAGGTGGAGAAAAATTGGAACAAAAGGTTTGGCAATTGTCAATGCTGTAAAATTACCCGTACATATAACTTTTAAATAAAAAGCTATTAAAAAAAAAAAAAAAAAAAAAGAATTGTTCCCTTGGTTTCTTGGCAGACATCACATTAACTACTACCTATCATCTAGATGGAACATTTCAAATAAATATATTTAAGGATAATATGTAATTTTATCCCTGAACTTTCAGATATGTCACTGTTCTCCTTTCTTTCTAGAAGAGTTCTATTCCTATTAAAGTTTAAGGAAAAAAAACTAATGTCTTTATGAAAAATGAAAATGTATCATTTCTAATATGTACTAACCTGGATTGCATGTAAAGGTAAATTTAATTCATGTATCAAATTTATAATTACTCCAGAAAAAATTAAATTAGTAAATAAGTTTTTTTTTTTTTTTTAAATAGAAGGTACTCTGTGGAAGGGGAAGGTCTTTATGACCAAAGCAGAACTAGAGATCATTACTGATCACAAAATAGAAAATTTCGATTATACCAAACTGAAAAGTTTTTGCACAAACAAAACTAATGCAGACAAGATTAGAAGGGAAGCAATAAACTGGGAAAATATTTTTACAATCAAAGGTTCTGATAAAGGCCTCATTTCCAAAATATATAGAGAATTAACTCTAATTTATAAAAAATCAAGCCATTCTCCAATTGAAAAATGGTCAAAGGATATGAACAGACAATTCTCAGATGAAGAAATTGAAACTATTTCTAGTCATATGAAAAGATGCTCCAAGTCATTATTAATCAGAGAAATGCAAATTAAGACAACTCTAAGATACCACTACACACCTGTCAGATTGGCTAAGATGACAGGAAAAAATAATGATGATTGTTGGAGGGGATGCGGGAAAACTGGGACATTGATGCATTGTTGGTGGAGTTGTGAACGAATCCAACCATTTTGGAGAGTAGTTTGGAACTATGCTCAAAAAGTTATCAAACTGTGCATACCCTTTGATCCAGCAGTGTTACTACTGGGATTATATCCCAAAGAGATTATAAAGAAGGGAAAGGGACCTGTATGTGCACGAATGTTTGTGGCAGCCCTTTTTGTAGTGGCTAGAAACTGGAAACTGAATGGATGTCCATCAGTTGGAGAATGGCTGAATAAATTGTGGTATATGAAAATTATGGAATATTACTGTTCTGTAAGAAATGACCAACAGGATGATTTCAGAAAGGCCTGGAGAGACTTACATGAACTGATGCTGAGTGAAATGAGCAGGACCAGGAGATCATTATATACTTCAACAACAATACTAGATGATGACCAGTTCTGATGGATCAGGCCATCCTCAGCAACGAGATCAGCCAAATCATTTCTAATGGAGCAGTAATGAACTGAACTAGCTATGCCCAGAAAAATAACTCTGGGAGATGACTAAAAACCATTACATTAAATTCCCAATCCCTATATTTATGCACACATGCATTTTTGATTTCCTTCACAAGCTAATTGTACAATAATTCAGAGCCTGATTCTTTTTGTACAGCAAAATAATGTTTTGGTCATGTATACTTATTGTGTATACAAGTTATATTTTAATATATTTAACATCTACTGGTCATCCTGCCATCTAGGGGAGGGGGTGGGGGGGGGTAAGAGGTGAAAAATTGGAACAAGAGGTTTGGCAATTGTTAATCCTGTAAAGTTACCCATGTATATATCCTGTAAATAAAAGGCTATTAAAAAAAAATAAAAAAAAGATATAAAAAAATAAATAAATAAAATAGAAGGTACTACAAACTATACTAGGATTTCAGTTCCTCGATCTCTTCATTACCCAGCATTCTTCATGGTAACAATGTAAATAGTGTGGAGGAAAGTTATAGACAAATAAGTATTTAGATCTTCTCTAGAAGATTATCACTTAATCCTCTATGCTTTCCACTTGTTTTCCCTCACCCCAAATTTGTCCTAATTATCAACCCTATCTATGGTATCCCTCCCAACCTATGTCTACCTCAAATACTATTCTACCAAATATGCATTATAAAAAAAAATTCTTAAAGGTTTCACAAAAATCATACAGAAGAGATATGCTATTGACAAGTATTTATTCTTTCATAAAGACTATAGCATTGTGAATCATCAGTTTTTTTTTGTCTTCACTTCTACTAATGGATTTTTTACTTCAGAGGTAAATACATCTTTAAGCAAAATTAAAAATAAAAAATAAGCAAAAATTCACTTCCTCAAGGCATGTTAAGAATTACAAAATATATATTACATTTGTAATTTTTAAAAAAGATTAAATTGTACTCCAAAACCCACTTATTACAATGTTATTCATCAGAATATGTATCTACCCAATTAATTTCCTATACAACTAGACATCAGTGGATCCAAAAATTTACTGTATGAAGCCTGCCTGAAGTCCTAGCTAAACTTATCATGAACAACTCTGAAACTTGTTTGGGTTTTAATTTTTCCTAAGACAATATGCTAACGACAAGTACATTTTGTTGCTATCATGTCTTCATATTCTTTATAAGCGATAGAGCCATCAGGCTCAATAGTCAAGACACTCAGGGGACTGTACTTAGCAGGCACACAGGAAGGCTTTGGGATGGAGGAGTCTAACTTCTCATAGATTAAATTTTGTACCATAGTATGGAAAGGAGAACCATACCGATGCCCAACAAACCTGGGACAGTCACCTTTGCAGTATCTAGGATTATATCTATGTGGTGCTACAATCCAGTTGTCCCACTTTAGCTGGCTAAAGCTCAGCTTAAAGTCATGGAGCTCACACTCATTTTCAGGAAACAGAAATTGCTTGAAATATTCACTCAGGTTGTAAGAAACTGGTATTTTGGGATTTCTTGCTTTGGATTCTCCTACTCCTTTATTTCTTCGATGGCGGGAAGATTTTCTGTCCCAAGTCAGTTTTTCTTCCATTTTGTATCTAAGGGAATTCCATCTATGGTAAGCCTGAGCACTGGTATCATTCAGATATACTAATAGTGATGGGGACATTAATATGGCCATGTCAAATATTTCATCCTGTACTGGATTCTGTTGATCTTTGAGACAAGTAAAATTCACAGCCATGCTGATATTTTTCTTGTTGGAAGCAACTAGAGGCTGAAGCAAAGTAGTCACATCTATTTCAATCCACTTATGATTTTTTCTAAATCCAAACTGTAAATTAAAAGTGTAGGACTGTGGAGACCTGAAAGAAGATGGGCTAGAACACTCAGGTTCTTTTACAACTATATGGCACATACACTTCATGGTGGGAGAAAAAGAAACAGAGTTTTTCAAAGAATATAGCAAAACAGACTTGAGTAAGTGTTCTAGGGCAGTAATATGGTCCAGGTTAAACAGAAGATCCATTGATTGAAGAACTCCTAAGGGGGAGAAAAAAAAAAACAAAACCCACCACAGGTGCTTCAATATTAATGAGGCAGAACATTTAGAAATCAAGTCTAATGGACAACCTAATAGCAAGAATAACAAAAGTTAACATTTCACACATACTGTTTTCCCTTCAAGTAAGGGAAGAAGGGGAATTCAGACACCCTCTAAATGACCTTACACAATAGAGATCAGATAAAGGACATTTATTAGTATATTCATTTTCAAAACTCTTGATAGCTAATCACCAAGAAAAATCCTGATACCTTTGAGGCTTAATGAAAGCAATCAGACTGGTGGACTTTAAAAGTGAAGATTATCTTATTAAAGAGAAACTAGAAAGGTGGGGAAGGGGAGGGGGGGGGGGACTAGCTGAGTCCTTAAATTTCCTTTCTCTTAAAAAGCCATATTCTTTTATGCATATTTTATCCAATTTGTTTTTCTATTAAAATGGGTTTCTTTGATTAAAAAAAAAAAAAAAAAGGCTGCAATTACAACATATATTGGCATAGGAAAATTTAAAATTAAAATAATTTTTTTTTTAAAAAAGGGAAAGACAGGAATCTCTTGATAGAAAAATAGGTATTAGGTATTTCTTTATGTTTGGGTCTTAAGGAACCATTTTCCATACCAAACTGCACAACTGATATCTGAATCAAGCACTGTGATGAACCAGTATGTATGATCAATTACCTTTCCTTCTTCCCTTCTATAGTACCTTCTCTCCACCCCAAGTCATAGCCTGAGAAATTCTGTGGGTACACACCTGTGACATGGCCCCAAGAAGGCTGTTGTTGCTGTGCACTTGGTGTGAATAGACGGACAGTGTTGTAGAGGTGACTTCTGTCAGACTTAGGAATTCCTTCCTTGGTGACATATGCTTTATAAAGCCTCTTCATATAATGCAGGGCTCTTGAATCAGGTTGTAGCCTTGGTGCCCCAGGAAGATGGCGGTCAACTAACACCTTGTGAAGGGGTGGAAAGAGACCTGCTCTAATTTCTTCTTCTAAAGGCTTCTTCCAAGACAAGGGCTTATCCTCAAAGAAAGCTTCTCCACTTGTTACAGATCCAGCTTCATCCTCAATGGTTTGAGACCCTAGACTAAGGGAAAAAAACATCCAGGCTGAACAGCAAAAATGGAAGATGAATGGGCTGGTCATTTCCATAGTTTGGGGAGACTTAACAAGACCCACATCTCCCTAGGCCTGGTTACTCTCTAAAGTATGGAGGGGAGCCAGCTGCTGTCTTAAAAAAGTTTAAGGTGGGATGGGGGAGGAGTTAGATGATAAGGGTTCCCAGCTGTGATGATAATTTTGTCAGCTCTAGAATATTCAATTTGTCCCATTAGATTGATTTATTTGGCTATTTCTTCTTTATTCCCCTTTCCTCAAACTTTTGAAAAATCTTTTAAATTACAAGTGTGCTGTAATTGCCTCCTGAATGAATAAAAGATCCTGGAGAATGATCTTCTAATCAGGGTCTCCCTATTTTACTTTGATAAAAAATTATAACACTTGAACTCTTTTGCCCAAGAAAAAGACAAGCAATGGATATTGGTGATGATTCTGTCTGCTTTGATGTCAATCCTGTTTATGGTAGTTAATGGACTTATACATCTATTCCAAATGCTTTCCCCTGAAATCAAGTACTTAGAATAGACCGATTCAAAAGTAACTATTTAAATGTCAACATGCTGGCCAGAAAAGTTACTTCACTGATTTTCAAAAAAGTAAAGATCTGTTAGGTGCCTTAATTCTCCTACATGGTTAGACATAAAACTTTTCATTTGTAATATGTGATAGCTTAATTTGCTGGCCAGTTAGATTAGGTAAAAGGTTTAGTATCCTGGTTTCTTTTCTACATTTATTTTTGATTCATTTTGAAATTCCAAATTGCTCTTTTTTGTATTTGCATACTCAGTTACAGATTTTTTGGTTTTGAAAATCCTTGACTGTAAGATGGCATGATTTTTTTAATCATGTTATGTTTTAATCATGGTTATGTTTTGGCATCTAACTGGTGGTGAATACCTTCTGGGAGAATTTTCTCTTGAGTTTTGAATGGAGTGGGTACTTTACTTGGAAGTGAATGGATATTATGTTTCTAAAAATGAGTCAAGGACCTCCTCTAAAAACTTATGTTAAAGTTTGAGACACACAGTGCTACCCTGAAAAAAAAAGTTAAAGGTAAACATTACACCCCAGTACTACAAAATACAGAACAGTTTATGCATTACTCAGACTGATGAAACTGTGGCAAATTGACAGTTCATTGACTGCCACTGGTAAGCCGATTTATTTGTCTTTAAATCAATGAATTCTAATTTTAACCCCTACACTTGTAGGTAGTATAAAGTTTGAGGCTGCAGATTTAATTTTATATTAAATTTAATTTAAATTTTTTAATTTTAATACAATGAAAATTATGAATCAAATCGAGCTATATCAATATTTATATATTCATAAAATGCTGTGATAGCAGCAGTAGGGCATAGTACGTAGAAATAAAGCTGCAGCCAAGAAGACACAGATTCCTGAAGCATCTCTGAATAAACTGATGTTGGGCAAATCACTTAACTTCTCAATACACAGACAATTCCCTAAGATTATAAATTGCAGAGTAGGTGTCTACCTGCATTAGTAGAGAGAGCCTCCTTTTCAGAATGCTCCTAGAATAATTAAATCACAGTTCTGCCTTCCCCTTCCTTATTTTCCTCCCCCTTTAATAAAAAATCACTGTGTTATGACTTATTTGGAAGGTTTTTTGAACAGCCAGCCATCAGAACTTCAAAATACCCAATACTTCAGTATTTTAATGAATCTGTGATTACTTCCCAAAACTACCTTTCTCTCCTCAAGTCTTCCACACCACTTCCTCTCCTTCTCAGCAGAGAACCTCATCTTATACTTTATGGAAGAAATTAGTCTTTCACTGAGGTCCCTCTTCTCCATCTCCTCTATTCAGCACCTCAAAACTCCATTCTCTCCTCTTTTGTTCCATTCTCTGATGAAGTTAACTCCTTCTTTGTTAGAGTGAATCCCTCTGCTTGTCACCTTGATCCCATTACTTCACATCTTCTTTGGAAAATTGTCCCCTCAAGCTCTCGTCCTATTTCTTTCCTCTCATATCTCAATTCTTTAAAAAAAAAAAAAAAAAAAAAAAAAAAAAAAAAAAAAAAAGGCTTCTACACTGCTAATCCTTTCCATCTTCTCAGTCCTTTATAATCTGTCTTTTAACTTACTCATTCTCTGCTTTTTCCTGAAACTGCTTTTTCCTGAAACTGCTTTTTCCAAATTACCAATTATTTCTTAAATGCCAAATCTAAAAGCCTTTTTCTCAGTTTTGAATCTTTTTGATCTCTCTATGACATTTTATACTGGTGATCTACACCTTCTCCTAGATATTCCCTCAGCACTAAATTTTCATGATACCATCCTAATGGTTCTCCTACTTACATGCCTGCTACTTCTAAATCAACTTTGTCAGGTTCTGACCCTAACCATGGATATCCTCCACAATTCTGTCCTGGGCACTATTTTCTCTAATCTTTCTTAGAGATTTCCCCAGATTTTATGGATTTAACTCTTAGCTCTATACAGATGATTCTCATATCTCCATAATCCTACTAAACCCTAATCTTGTGCTACCAATTGCCTATTGGATATATCCAGTTAGACATTCAGTAGTTTTCTCATATCCCAAATGTCAAAAGATAATTTATTATCTTTCTCAAAAAGTCTTTCCTTTTTTCCAACATTCGTATTTCTGTTGAGGCCTTTAGATACTTTATCACTGATTTTTGTAGCTGATTCCTACCTTACCTCATACATCTATAGCACTCAATTGTGAAATTTTGTCACTTCTATCTCTACAACATCGACCATATTCAGCCCCTTCTCTCCATTTATCCCACCACTGTCCTGGTTCAGGTCCTCATCACCTTTCACCTGGAATATTGCAAAAGTTCCCTAATTGATTTCCCTCCATTAAAGTTTTTCCTGTCCAAGTCATCCCCATACAGCTGCCAAATGGATATTTGTAAAGCACAGATCTAACCCATCCCCTTTTTGTTTAATAAGTTCCACCTTGCCTCTGGATAATAAATTATGAATTCTTCTTTGGTTCATTTAAAGTCCTTTACAATCTAAATTCCAGTTTATATGTGATTTCCCTTTATGCTAATGATGTTCCAACCAAATTTGCCAATTTATCTAATCGACTTCATAGGATTACAGAATGTGATGTGTTTTGGCCAGGACCTACATCATATCCCACTGGGATACATACTGCTTGGGTGTGAGAATAAGAATTTAAAGATAATGGGGTGGGGCATAGAAAAATATGATTGGGAAAAGTAAGATATGTGATTCAAATGGACCTTATCTTGATTATTGTCAAAACAACTGCTAGGCTGATTTTAGCACTCAGGATTTGGGAATAAAAGTAATTGCAGAGAGAGGGGTCTTTTTTTTTTTTTTTTTTTTTTTTGACAAGTCACAAAGCATTTATTAATATCTGGTACTGTGCTGTGCATGATATTAAGTGCCAGAAACTGTGCTAAGCACTGGGCTCTGAGAAAGGCAAAATTTTGGTTCCTGCCTTCAAAGAGCTCACCATTTAACAGAAGTACTTTCAAGTATTTCTCATGAAAAGATCAGAACTGATTCAATTGATCAAGGATGGACAGAAGCAGCTACACCCAAAGAAAGAACACTAGGAAATGAATGTAAACTGCTTGCATTTTTGATCTTCTTCCCAGGTTATTTATACCTTCTAAATCCAATTCTCCCTGAGCAACAAGAAAACTGTTCGGTTCTGCACACATATATTGTATCCAAGATCTACTGTAATCTATTTAACATGTATAGGACTGCTTGCCATCTTGGGGAGAGGGTGGAGGGAGGGAGGGGAAAAATGGGAACAGAAGTGAGTGCGAGGGATAATGTTGTAAAAAATTACCCTGGCATGGGTTCTGTCAATAAAAAGTTATTAAAAAAAAAAAAAAGAAAAAAGAAAAAGAAAAGAAAAGATCAGAACTGAGTAGGAACATTGAAATACTAAAGCTAGAGAAAACTAGAAAGATAAATTTATTTAAGCAGTTGGAAGGTGCTTATAATGATGTAATGCTAACATTCAGAAAAGGAAAAGGAGAAATGTGTCTTTTCAAGGTCTTAATGTGGACAAAAAAGAAGAAATGGACAAAAGAAAGTTGAATGAGTATACATATTTTAGAGTGAAAAATACTAAACTCAACAATTTGAAAAACTATATAAAAATATAGTAAACTCAACAAATGGGAATAAGGAGAAGTTAATAATCCAGAAGAACAATGACAAGCATATAAACTTCATGATCCTAAAGGGGAAAGTAAAAGAGAGTGGAGAAAAGAAAGGAACTATATTTAATGAAATGCCTTAGATCACCTCCTGGACCATTTGGGAACAGCAGAACAAGTTATAATATGTGAATATAATGGAATATTATTGCAACAGAAAAAATTATGGAAAATAATTTCAGAGAATCCTAAGTAGCACAAACTAAGTACCTAGAACCAAGAGAATAATTTTTACAAGATAAAAATATTGTAAAGAAAAATAATTTTGCAAGTCTATATGTAGAAAGAGATACATTTTTGGACATAGCCACTATATGAATTAATTTTGCTAGATGCGCTTACATCTTTTTTGTTACAACTTTTTTATCTTTCTTTTTATTTTTAATTGTGGGGAGGTCGGAGGGAAAATGTGGGGAAGTTGAAGAATTAATAATAGTGATGCCAAAAAAAGACGGCCAATGAAACATTTTTTAAAACATAATTTTAAACATTTTAAATGAAACAAATTTTTAAATTCTTGCAGAAGACAGGTACGAAAAGTCATATGATAAACAAATTGGGAGAGCAAGAAAGAAATTATTTTTAGATGAATGTTAGAATCACTTAAGATAAAGTGGACATTTTTTTATTATATAGCTCCAAATAGATATAAAAAGTCATACCACAAACAAATTACAGCAGCAAGAAAAAAAATTACTTTTTCTACATATGAATAGGGTTTATGACTAAACGTGATGGGATTACACAAGATAAAATGGAAAATGTTGATTATATGAAATTTAAAAGTTTTTGCACAAACAAATGTGATATATTCAAAATTAGTGCCTCCCTTTTATTATTTCCTATTTATTTCTGAATGTATCTTGTTTAGTATATATTTGTCTGCATGATGTTTCCCCAATTAGATTGTAAGCTCCTTGAGGGCAAAGACTATCTTTTTGCCTTTTTTTTTTTTTTTTTTTTTTTTGGTATCTCTAAAGCTCAGCAGTTTGTGGCACATGGTAGATGCTTAATAAAAATTTCTTGATTGATTAACATAAGGGATATAGTAGCTGGAAAAAATTCTTTGCAGCAAGTTTTTCTGATAAAAAAAACAACAAACTCATATCCAAGATATAAAAGGAACTCATTCAAAATGATAGGAATAAGAGCCATTCTCCAGTAGCTAAACAGTCAAAAGAAATAAACAGGCAGTTTTCAAAACCTCTAAATCATTACTTACTAGAGAAATGTAAAGCAAAGTAATTTTGAGGTTCCATATCACATTATGTGCCTAAGAAAGATGACTACAAAAAAAAAAAAATGACAAAAATCAGAGGGGCTGTAGGAAAACAAATACACAAGTGAGGTTGCTAGATGGTGCTATAGTGCACAAAGCACTGGGTCTGGAATTAGGAAGATGCAAGTTCAGTCTGAGATACTTACTAATTGTGTGATCCTGGGCAAATCTTTTTTGCCTCAGTTTCCTCAACTGTAAAATAAGGATAATAATGGCACATACCTCAAAGGGTTGTTTTGAGTTTCATACAAGATTGCATTTGTAAAGTATTTGCTACAGAGTACAGAGCTTGGCACAAAGTAGGTGCCACATAAGTGCTTGTTCTCTTCTCTTTCCCTAGAGCACTATTGGAGAAGTGTGAATTAATCCAACCAATCTGGAAAATAATTTGGAACTATGTTCAGAAATTTACTAATCTATGCATAACCGTTGACCCAAATATACCATTGCTAGACTAACACCCCAAGGAAACCAAAGAGAAAAAGAATATACGTACATATATATATATATATATATATATATATATATATATATATTTATAGTAGCTCCTTTTATTAATTAAAGGGGAAGAGATGTCCTATTGGGGAATGGCTTAACAAATATGGTATATGGATATAATGAAATATTGTTGTAACATAAGAAATAACTAAATGAACAATTTCATAGGAAACTAAAATACCTTCATGAGCTGATCCAGCACAAAATGAGAATAATTTAAACAGTGATAAGATTGTAGGAAAAACAAATTTTAAAATGAATTTTAAATGCAAAGACATCTATTTTTGAAAATGATTGATGTATTTATTTTGATGGAGTGTGTGTGTGTGTATGTGTTGAGGGGTTTAAAAATATATTTGTTATGTTAAGGGATTTTAAATATATTTAAATATATATTTTTTTCAATTGGGGCAGAGGAGGTGTGAGGACAGATTAATTAAAAATGTTTATTACTTGAAAAATTAAAATGCAAAAAAGATAACAGACGGAAATGTAAAAAAAAATAGACATGTAGTACAGGTTTTAAAAAGTAACGTGTAATTGATTACACTTATTTTTAAAGCAAGTGGTATGAAATGGAGATTCATGGTTTCATATACAACACTCTTCTATTTACATGGAAATGCTAATTTTCTGTGTTTAAGAACATAATAAAATATGAAAGTTAAAAAAAGAAAAAAGATCATTGAGCTCTTAAGACTTAATGGATATTCCAAAGCTCTGAGTCATCCCACCCTGCCTTGCTGACCAATTATAGACAGGTGAAAACTCAGAAGCAGTTTTAGAAGTTTAGATCCACAGAGTTCCTTAGACATTTATCCATCCCAACTTATTCATAGGGATGGGGAAGAACAACACTGAGAGTTCCTACAGTTGATGATATGGTCTTCTGTGGAATATTGCTTTGAAAAATTAGACTTAATGTGTGTGGGGGAAGGGGGAAGGGAGAAGGAATATTCTCACACAAAAAAACTTAGATGGGAATTGGACATATATTGGTCAGTAATTACTAGAATCTTGCTGGAGCGCAACCTTCTATACCACTTCCTGGCACTCTCCTTACCATGACCCTATTCTTCAGCCATTTTCTTTCTACTGAAAATTTGTACTCTACCCAAGTACTGATTGATTGCAGTTGAAATGTATCTTATGGCTGAGGGAGTTTGGCCCTTCTCAACTATCTTTTTTCCAATCAACTTCTGCCACCTCTTCTACCATATTCCACCACTGGGTTCCTCCAACTCTGCCAGGTGATCTTTTACTTTATCTTGATAGGTCCTAGGACCTCACTACATCTTGAAGCATTCTCCTCACCTTTCTTCCCCTATTAGTTTCCCAGCTCCCTTCCTAATTGTATCGTTTGCTTGTACTCGTATACTTCTCCCATTGTTGTCCAATCATTTTCAATGATCTTTGGGGGTTTCCTTGACAAAGATAACGGAATGATTTGCAATTTCCTTCTCCAGCTCATTTTACAGATGAAAAAAACCTGAAGTAAATGGCGTTGAGTGAATTATTCTGAATGAGTGTCTGAGGTTGGATTGGAACTGAGGTCTTCCAGACGCCAAATCCAGTTCTCTATCCACAGCCACCTAACCCCCCATATAGAGTTGTAAATGCTTAATAATTCTCTTTCCCTCTCTATAGCCCGTGAAATAGAAAAACCACAGAGATATTGCGGTGAAATCCACAAGATTTGTCAGCTTATTAGAACTCTCCCTCCTCCTTCCAGACTCCAAGTGTTTTCTTCTATAGTATAATGTGTGTGTGTGTGTGTGTGCATACACAGACACAGATATTAATAGTATTAATATATAGAATAACAAGAGAACTCCTCTAGGATCAACTTGTTGATTCTAGAGATAAAGAAACTAAGGCCAAAAAAAAGGTAAAAGGATTTGTCCAAGGTCACACAGCTAGGGTCTGAGCTGCGAATCAGAGACAAAAAAATCCAAGTGCAGCGGCTCGGTCCATCATCACCTATTTCGTTGTTTATTTATTACTGTACGTTTGATCTCCCTTAACCATAGCATATACATTCCGCTAGGTGGCGCCATAGTGAGTGCAGCGCAGGCCCAGAGTCAGACTCCTCTCGGAGTTCAAACTCGGTCTCGGACGTTACTAACCGCGTGAACGAATGACTGAATGGGGGGACTCAGCGAGTGAGTGAATGATACAAAAAGGCCTTATTTACTTCCTGCCACTGGGGAGAGAGCAAGTGCATTTCCCAGGTATCAGGGAGGAAAGGGGCACGCTCGGGGAAACGGATCCCGGCTCCGTCGCGGACAGCCAGCCTCGCCTATTACAGCTTCTCCTGCCTTCCGCGAGCTTCCCTCTCACTCCGGGACCCTCCCCGCATTGGGCTCCTCGGTTTCCGCTGGGTGTGTACCCTTGAGGCGCATTTCCGCCCCCGCAAGAACTGCAACATGGTCTCTCCCGGAAGTTGTATTATTCCACCCGCCTACTTGCCCCGGAAGTGTAAGAGTCGCGAGGTCCGAGCCGCCGTCTGGAGGGCAAAGCGTCCTGAGGAAGGTGAGTGCCGGCGGCTTTTCTAGAACGGGAGCGCCGGCCGCCGGGCCCGGGGTCCCCATATCAGTAACTGTTTCTGCCCCTCCAGGACCGAAGGCGCCGCGAAGATGGGCCGCGAGTTCGGGAATCTGATCCGAGTGAGGCACATCATTTCCTACAGCCTCTCTCCGTTTGAACAGAGAGCCTTCCCCAGCTACTTCACCAAGGGCATCCCGAACGTGATTCGCAGGACTCAGGACAGCATTCTGCGGGTCGCCCCTCGTAAGTGCGGTTCCGGGCCCGGGGGGCGGGAACGCTAGGGCGCCGGCCCCCGGTGCGGCGGCCTCCTCGCTCCCTCCCCAGGGGAGGCTTCGCGAGCTTCGGGTCATGAAGCGTGTAATCCGCGGGACCCCGGCAAGCTAGGGAGCAGGGGACCCCGGCTCTGCGCGCCGCTGTCGGTGCCACGGCCATTAGCGGCATGGAAGCTCATTTATCCTCCGCTTACTGCCTGTAAATTACAAGCTGAAGGTGCTCGGGTTCGGTGTGCGGGAAACTGTCAGTCAGCCTAAGCGGCTCCTTCATCCAGTAACAATAGTCTGCATCTATATAGGGACGGGTGGTTTCCCAAGCACTTTGCTTACAGCAACCCTGAAAGCGCCCTGTAGCTACATTCTAATTAATGGCAAATCCTGGGCGTGATCCCAGATTTGGAGACCACTTAATTTGAAATAGGAAGTTGGGTCTTTCAAATGAATTTATATAAAAAGCTGACCTAGGAAGACTGTACGTGGTCCTAGCATCTTTTAAAATATATTTTTCATTTATTTTGTTTAATCGTAATTACTTTTTTAAAATGTATTAATATTCACTTGTTTAATTCTTCCAAATACTGACTTTTCCCTTCAGTTTAAGAGGGCAAGCAATTTGATATCGCATAAAACATATTTCCGTATTAGCCTTAGTGTGGAAATGCTGGATCTAAAGTGAGAAAGGTTCATCTTCCTGAATTCAAATTTGGCCTCAGATACTTATCTGTGTGACCTTGGGCAAGTCACAACAGGACTGAACAACATATATTTTTTTAACTGTTAAATAGATACAATGTAACACCTTCCATAATATCTTCTAGGTCTAGGAATGGTTGGTGCAGGCAATAGTCATCATTACTTCGTGCTACTTTAACAAAGTAAAAGACCTACTCTGCTTGCTGGTCCAATAGTCTTTTGTGTGTGCTTACTATTTTTTCTTGATTTTGGTTCTTAAAGCATTTATAGGCTTATACTTCCTCTATACCTGGGGAACGCAGGAGTTTGAGAAATCAAAGAGGAAGAAGCCAGCTGATTTTGAAGAAAACAAATAAGCAACACAGAGGAAAGTACAACAGTCTTGGTTCCTTGGAGGTCAGCTTTTGTGATTCCAATAGAAGAAGAGTGTATAAAATAGTTTGAAGATGCAATAAACTTGACATTTCACAAACTGTAATAGTGTGGGCTTTTTCTTCTGTCTTCTTTTTCTTCTTCTTTTTTTTTTTTTTTTTAAGTAAAAAAATGATATTGTGTAAAATATTCCAGAACCCTCACCTGGGAGATATACTTTCCCTTCCCTTCTTTTGCAAGTACCATCTATTTAGCAGCATTTATTAATATTCTGTTATATGTCAGGTACTATGCTGGATAAAAAGGTTATAAAAACAAAATAGACCTTAACCTCAAGGAACTTTGGAAAGAATTACCTGGAAGTTAAATACAAGATATCTACTAAGTAATTTCAGGTGTTGTCAATTTAGGAATAGGAAGTGGGGATTAGGATAGGCTTGCCTTAGAGGAAACTGAAGGAAGCCAAGGATTCCATCAGGTAGAGACAAGGAAGGAATACTTTCCAATCATGTAGGACAGCCCATGCAAAGACATGAATGTAGGAGATGCAGTGTTGTGTACAGGGAAAATAAAAAAGGCCTATATAACTGAAATGTAGACTGTTTTCTGATTAACTCCAAAAAAGACTATAGCCATATTGTGCATTCATCCTAGAACCCCAAAAGAGTCTTTGTGGCATCATTTGGAGGAATGTGACATAACCAGACTTGTGCTTTAGGAATATTAATTTGTTGTGTGAAGGGTGAATTTGAGACTAGAGTCAAGAAAACCAATTAGGAGGTTGTTGATTTAGAGTTTAGCAAGAGGTAATGAAGATCTGAAAGTGATTGATAACCAAGTAAAAAGAGGATAGATATCTGTCACAAGACAATGTGAAAGTATCAACAAGACTTGACAGCATCTTACCAAAGTGAAAAAAAGGGAAATGTTGAGAATGACTCCTGGTTGAGGACCTTGGTAAATGGAAGATTTCATTTTGACAATTAGACGCTTGGTAAGCATGGAAAGAGTGCTTTAAGTTGTACAATAAAGTTGAAGTTAGATTATAAGGAATTGAGAAGCGAATGGGAGATGAAAAGTGGAGGTAATGAATGTAGATAGTTTTTTCAAGGAATTTGGTTATTAAAAGGAGAATTGTGATAATATTTTAAGAGGGTAATAGAATGAAGTAAAAGTTCAGATGTATGAGATTTTGAGCATGTTTGTAAGCAGTCGAGATGAGCCAATATATATAAGGAAAGATTGCACACTGCCCAAGGACTTTTACCTAGTTCAAGTTGGTTTCGGATGGTTTGAACAAATTTTCTGGGGTCTAGAAAGATAAGGTGCCTCACATCCCCTCAAGCTGATTTTGAAAGGTGATAAATAACACAGGCTGTGACATATGCTTATGACCCAATGTGATTGGTACATGTTGCATTTATATACATTGTTTCAAAAAAGGTGATTCTGACCTGTTCATGGATGACAAGTGGCTGATAGTTCCTTTGTTCTTAATAGATTGATCTTTTTTGTAAAAAGGATTTTTTCTCAAGCTTTTTTTCCTCATTGAAGAAAACAAATATGAACTGCTTAAAAGATCAAAAATGGCTAGAAGTCTCACACTGATCTGGACTAATGACCGAAGAAAGTTGGAGAATTTAATTCAGTATAGTCAAAGTTTGGGAGTTGGGGAATTTAGGTATAACCTTCAAACCATTTATTCAGAAAATATGAAGTGTCTTTTATTTGAACTTTCAATACTAGAGATAGAAAAATAGATATGATACAGGCCTTGCTCAAGCATCTTGCAATGTAAAATGGAGGATAAGTGCACAAATAATTGATTAAAGGGGAAAAGATGAGTGCAAGGAAGTTTTTGGAAAAAATGCCAGAATAACTTTGAGAAGTAGAAATCACTATCACCTTGGAAGATAAGGCAGGAAGGTTTAGGAAGGCTTTTTAGTGGGAAGATGTTACCTGAGATTGGACTTTAATAAAAGGGAGAATCTGTTGCAGATGTTGAGAATGTTGAGCAAAAGTATACAAGGATAAGAGAACATGATAAAAATGTTGTCCAGTTTGGATTTTAGATTATAAAGGATAGTGATACAAAGTAATTTGCAGCTTTATGGCAGAGGGATTTGAATACCAGAATCAAAAGTTATTGAATAAACAGTAAGGAATTATTAAAGCTTTTTTGGTAGAGAAAATATCAATAACTACTACATTGTGAAAGATGAGTAAGGAGATAAATAGACCAATTAGGAAACTTAAAACCTAGGACATTAAGTATGAAGAAATGAAGGCAAAGGGCAATTCAATTTAACTAGTATGATTAAGTGAATAGTTTGAACAAGATACTGAATTTGGCACTGGTCATATTAAGATCAAAATTATAGTCCTTAATTTGAAGTATAAAAACAATTAGGTAATGCAGTGTGATAGAGTGCTGGTCCTGATTTCAAATTCGGCCTCAGATATTTCCTAGCTGTGTGACCCTGAGCAAGTCACTTAACTGCCTCAGTTGCTCATCTATAAAATGAGCTGGAGAAAGAAATAAACCACTCCAGTATTTTTGCCAAGATCCAAATGGGATCACAGAGTCTAACAACTAAACACTGAACAACAAAAATCTTCAATGATATAACTTGGGGACATATCTTGTAAAAGAGGTGAAAGTCAGGAGGAAGTATATTCTAGGCATGGGGGCAGCTTGTGCAAATGTCTGTATGGTATTGGGTCTCCATAGATAGTAAATGAACTAATACCAAATTCAGGAACTGTAGTAGAATAGTTTGGCTAGAATATTGAATTTGAAAGAGAGTGATGCGAAATGGAAAGGCAGTCTAGAGCTAGATTGTGCATAAGTTTAAATTCGAAGATGAGTAATTTGTATTTTATTCCACTGAAGATTCTTAAGGAGGAATGACATGGTCAGATCTTTGCTTTAGGAAGGTTGTAAACTCTGAGGGAAGAGATTGTAAACAGAGAAAACAGGAGACTTTCTAAGTCCAGGTGAGAGGAAACAAGGTCCCAAAACAGTTTGATGCACGTAGAAGTAGAAAGAATGTGAGAGATGTGGAAGCAGAATTGACAAGACTTAATAAGGAGAAGGAAGTCAAGAATGATTTCATCGTGAGTTTCAGTAACTGAAAAGCTGGTTGAATTCCCTCAAGAGAAAACGGAAGTCTGGAGTTGAGATGTTCAGTAGAGTAGAATGTTTAGTTTTGTCTTAGATGGGTTGTATTTGAGATGGTGACAGGCAGTTGATGATATGGGGACAAGCTCAGGAGAGAAATGAGGATTAAAATGTAAAAGTCATCTGCATAGAAATGACCACCATAGGAATTTCTGGGATCACTAAGTAAAGATAGAAGGGGAAGAAAAGAGATGCCAAAGGAAATGAGTGAAGAAAATAGTCTTGAGAAGTGACTTAAAACAGCCAGTGTGGGAGAGGGGATAGACTTATTTAGGGAAGAGTAAAAACATTTCTGTGCAACAGGTAGTGCTCAAAGAGACAAAAATTTGTAGTGGGCCTAGGTACATTTGTGTAACTCTTTTCAGTGACATTTAGTAGGAATTGGAAGAGTATTATATAAGCAGAATCAAGAAATCAGTTAATTTAATTCAGGACAGGAAATTATCAAGAATACTTCAAGGAGGGAGGCAGCTAGTTGGTGTAGTAGATAGAGGAACAGCCCTGCAGTCAGGAGGACCTGAGTTAAAATCTGGCCTCCAAAAAAAAAAAAAAAATCTGGCCTCAGATACTTAACATTTCCTGTCTCACACAGACACTGGGCAAGTCACTTGAGCCCAATTGCCTCAGCCAAAAAAAAAAAAAAAAAAAAAAAAAAAAGAAAGAAAACTTCAAGGATATAAGCCTGATGGTGGTGAAGAATCTTCAGTGGTTTCCTATTTACCTGTAGAATAAAATACAAATTACTCATCTTCGACAAAGTTGGTGTCAACAAAAATATCAAGAGGTAGAGAGAAGAGCAAATAATGATAAGTACAGTTTTACACATGCTGAATATCTAAGAAAACCAAAAGGGAGCCAGAAATGTAAATTAGCTCTGAGGTGGTCAGAGGTAAAGATATAAATTTGAGAGTCATCTACGTAAGGAAGATAATAGAAAGTGAATGAGATTGCCAAGGGAGAAATTGTATGATTGAAAGAGGGCAAAAGAAAGTACTTCTCTAGGAGCCTGACAATGAAGAAAAGAAAAAAAGAATAAAAGTATGAAGTAGTAAGGTCAAGAAAGCAGTTTTTTGGGATAGAGAAGAGAGCTTATTTGAGGGCTGAGAGGGAGGGATGGAAGATACATGGAAAGTAAGGATTGACGAAGGAAAGTGAGATCCTGGAATGAATAGGATTGTATGGCATTGGGATATGAGTGAGGTTAAAATTGTCAATAAGAAAGGTAAAATCTGCAATAACTGAGGAAACAAAAGTTTAAGCTTCTATCAATTTATTAAGCAATGCATGCCAATTGCATAACAAATTTGGCACTGGATACCAAATGCTGGAGGAAACAGATTTTTATGCATTAAAAAAATATTATCCAGGATTCAAGATTCTGATTTCTAATTGGAGAAAAGATTAGGAGCTTTTTCACTTTGGGAGAAGATGAATAGGTACAATTCCTTGAAGTCTGAAAAAAAAAGTTCCATTCTTCTCCAAGTGTCTATATTTAGTCAGAGGAATTGTACTAAAATTGACCAATACGGGATCAGTGAGAAAACCTGCATTAATTTTTGGATCTGCCTGGGTTTTTGGTCAGCATAACTTTGTTTCTTAATTAAATTCTCTTGTTGTTCTTCCTTTATTTTCTAAAAGAACCAGTGCCATTCAGGAGAGAGATGACTTGCAGATGAATTGGATTTAAGTGAGGCAGGGCTGTGTAAAGTTACCAGCTTCACTCTCTCGTCCAGTATCATCGTTTCAGTGCCACAGTGCCCAAGTGGCAAGACATAGGTGAGAATGACTGGCAGTAACTTCGGATGCAGTGGGAGACCCTGGCCTTTTTAAGTTACTAAGAGTTTCTAAGCAACAGGTAAAGATAGTCCAGCTTCCCATGCATACAGCCTAAGTTCAAACAACGCAGTAAAATTTTCTTATAATTTCCATAGTTGAACAGAAAGAGAACTAAGCTAGATCCATAACTGAGTCACAAGGTGAAGTCAGTGTGGTTCATTCCATCCCCACAATTCCCTCAGCAAGAGGAAGGGACAACTTTTTCTGGCTAGGGGTACAGAGGATAAAGTGGGAAAAAGATAGTAGGAAGATAAGAGAAGTAGAGAAAAGGAATTGAGTAACTTCAAGCTACTGATAAAGGCCTCTCACTAATTCAAAGTAATTTCTATTTTATCACTCATAAAGATAGCATGTCTGTCTAATCTGTCATAATCGACAAATCATTTCCTATCTTTTTTTTTTCCAACCTGTTGATTGTTAGATTGCTTTCTTCTACCTTACTATGATGGCTATTTAACATTTGGCCAAAGAACTTCCTTTAAAAAGCAAAAAAGAATGTTATACAAACTCAGTTACTTCAAAGTATATTTTCTCCCACAGATAATCAAGGACAGGGATAGCTAAGTGGTGCCATGGGTAGAGCACTGAGCCTAAAATCAAAAAAAAACTTCTTTGGGAATTCAAATCTGGCCTCAGATACTTATTAGATGTGTCACTTAACCCTATTTGCCTCAGTTCCTTATCTGTAAAATGAACTGGAAAAAGAAAAGGCAAATTCTTCCAGTCTTTGTCAAGAAAACCCCAAATGGGATCATGAGGAGTTGGACATGACTGAAAATGACCCAACACCAACCATTGATTCCTTAGGATCATAAATTTAGAGCTAGAAGAAGCATTAGAGCTTGAGACCAACTTTCATACTTTGCAGATGAATAGACACTTAATACTTCCTACTAGCTGTAGTTATCCTGGGCAAGTCACTTAACCCCAATTACTTCTTAAAAAGAAAGAAAGAAATTTGCCTCCTTATGGATATATCTCTCACTTCTACATTGATATTTTGGTTTGCCGTTGAAATTAGACAGAGTAATTCCAATCCTCCAATATGACAACACTTCAGTGAACAATATGTGCTAGCCAATGTGCTAAATGCTAGAGATGCATATGATATTCCATGGAAAGGAAACCAAGCAGAGCACCTAAGTTAAATATCAAAAACTCTTAAGAATCAATTTGCATAGTGATGAGATTTCAGGTGATCATCTTATCCTTGATTGATCTCTAAAGTCTCCTCTAATTGTCTATTTTTCTTTTTACTGTAGATTCAACATTTTTATTGTTTGTTTTTTTGAAGGAAGAATTCATTTATTTGAGTTTATATATTTTTTAAAAGTGCTTGTAACTTGAGTCTTGTTTAAACTTGGGAGCATAACTGCTCACCAAAGTGTTAATAAGCTTTTTTATTGTAAAGCTGCAACATACATGCCTTAATACAACAAAAACATTTTAAATCAAGTGAAAAGTAATAAACTGAACAATAAACACTCAAAACAAAATATTTTCCATTAGAAATGTGTTAGGATGAATAAAGGGTTTAGTTAGCATCTTACTCAATTTTCTTTCTTTTTTTTTTTTTTTGTGAGGCAATTGGGGTTAAGTGACTTGCCCAGGGTCACACAGCTAGGAAGTGTTAAGTGTCTGAGATCAGTTTGAACTCGGGTTCTCCGGACTTCAGAGCTGGTGCTCTTTCCATTGTGCCTCCTAGCTGCCCCTACTGCAATGTTCTTATGTGTTACCAGCCCACGGACATGTTTTCTGTAATCATGCAGATGTGCATGGAACTTTGAATGATTAAATAAATGAAAAGTCCGTTTGCTATAGAGACTCATTTCACAAGATAGCCAGTTTGGCTTAGAGAACAAAGCTATTCAAGAAATACTCCATGTGGTTTTGCTCATTTTAGAAACCCTGAACCTTAAGCGGCGACTCCTTGAGAACGCCAACCTCCAAGAGGAACTGGCAAATGTTCTTTCTCTGGTCACCTTGAAGCTGCATAACTCACCGTATTCGGGACGTTCAATCGCAGTATCATTACAAGCAAATTTCACAAGTTTCATTTTGTCATAATCATCTGCAACTCTCTGAACAGTAGTCAGTGTCTTTTTGCCGTTTCGCTGTTGGATTCTTATATGAACGTAGTCCTCTGTCCCTCCCAGGAGTAAGTCGTCACCCTTAGTTGCATCAGCAAAAGGATCAGAAGATTGGAGTTCTGGACAGTGGAGTGCGACGTTAGTGAGAGGCCTGTGAGGGGATAAAACGCCTACCGGACGCACCCGGGAAATCCCTGTGTCAGGAGGCTGTGGGGGCGAGGAAGGGAGATAAATAAATGAGGAGACACAGCGGGGGCAAGAAGCGAAGGAGACGCCATAGAGGAGGCGGCGCCCCGCCTTTCTCCTTTTATTGATCATATAAAATTGAGTACAAAGGTTGAATTACAAGATGGAGTTTTAAAATAAGATAGTTAAGTGTGCCATAGAAAACCAAAGAAAACTTAGAAGGAAACAAAAAATCTGGGTAGTTTCGAAAACAGTGTGTACTATTTCTTATCTAGTTTTTCTTGCAATGGAAATTTATAGTTTTATATTGTATCGTCTCTGTTCTGCTGTGTACACGGAAATGTTCTCTTTTTCCTTTTTTTGTTTTGTATTTAAGTTTAAAATGAATTAACAAAAACAGGTATTGAAGATAATTAATGAGTTAGATTAAAGATTTAATTAGGATGATAGACTATAAAATTTAGGAACATGTAGACCACTTTCAATCATTGTAATTGTAGTCACACACACAACATCATGGCACAGTAGATAAAGCAGTAGTTTTAGTCAGGGACCCGAGTTCAAATCCCACCTCTGACACTTATCTGCCATACCCTAAGCTCTTAATATGCCTCCTTCAGTTTTCTCATCTGTAAAATGAGTGAGTGGGAACAGTCAGCCTATGGGCAATGGCATCAGAACTAGAGGGGGATCTAGGAAACCCCAGCAGACCATTCTAAAGCCAGCAAGACTGGACTGTCCCAGGGACTTAGGACTGAATTCAGTCAGGGACTTTTGCTAGGTAAGTAGACAGGGAACTCAATGGGGCTCCGCGATGTGAAGCCAGGAAACCAGGCAAGTGCCATTCCACATGTCTGTGGAAGCCCAGCAGATTAACTTAACATTTGCAAGAGCTCAGGTGTGGCTGTTCCAGTGTCTGAAGTCCAGGGCAAAGCCTGAGTACCACGGATTTACAGGAAGATATGTACATGATGTCTCAGGAGCCTGACCCCTGGAGACCCAGACTGTAGCCACAGTGATGTGAATTGGGCCTTTCCTGGGGTGAAGAAATTATAGAAATATCCGCTCCGTTACAGATAATTTTGTCAAAAAAATAATGAGACAACACACCAAAATTTTTGGAATGTAAAATGTTGGAATGTAGCCAAAGTGTTGAGGTTAGACCAAATGTAGAGGTCTAGATTTGGGGTACCTAAATGAAATTAGGGTTTAGTTAAGGTCTAGTGGCAGGTTTGGGGTACAGGGAGTCAAACAGAGCTCCCCTGCAACCCCCTTGGATTCAGCGCAAGGATAAGGCGGTATTTGAGATCTAGTAGCGGGGCGAGCCCAGTAAAAGCATTTATTAGCCCGAGATCTAGAATGATAAAAGTTTATTATTGAGTTTAGAAGTAGGAGATAGGTAAAGGTAGAGATAAGGAGGACACTGGACAGAGGGTCCAGTAGACAGAGGGTCTTCATATGGCTACCATCTTTGGAATCTCTGCAAAGAGAGGTTCCCAGCATGGCCCTTTTGTAATAGACTTAGCTCGAGGGGCTTTTGGGTGTAGCCCCAAAGTTGGCTCAGATCCGGGTGGGGCTGGCACAGGTCTGGATCTTCTATTGGAATTCAAAGGGACCAGGATTTGTGAGTTAAAGGGTAATTTATATTAACTGGGGGGGTTGGGAATCAAAGATTGGAATCTTTCCCGCATCATTCTCCCCTCAAGCAGTTGGAACTTAAATTCATTTAAGGAAAGAAAAAAAACATGGGGCAAAGTCAGTTATTGAGTCAGAATTGAAGATTTTCTCCTTCCAGGATTTTCCAAGTTCAGGGGTCCCCTCTTCAGAAGCAGTTATTACATAAAAGTTTATATGTTTGTCAACAAAAGGGAGAACTTGCGAGTTTTGTGATTGTGTCTTGGGATGATTAAAACCAGGAGTATGCAAAGGTGAGCTTGAACTGCCTTGCAAGAGCCAATTGTCAAAATTTCATTGTGGGCATCTTAGAAATTGGCAAATGATACAATTCAGAATTCTATTGATTTCTAGATATAAGAAAGTAATGGAAAAAATGTTAATGCACGTTAAATCTAAAAGTGTGTTGTACATATATTTTTCCTCCAGAAATTGTTAAACATTACAGGCACCACTAGGTGGCAGAGAGGACAGAACACCAGACCTCAATTCAAATTCTTTCTAAAACTCTAGCTGTATGACCTTGGGCAAAACACTTAGTCTTTCTTTGTTTTTTCCTCCGAGATGAAACTAACATCCACCTCATAGGGTTGTTGTAAGAATAAAGAATAAAATGAGATATTTATAATGTCCTTTGCAAATTTTAGAGTACTATATAAATGGTAGCTAGTAATATTACTAGCACATTGTACTGGATTAAAGACATTGTATGTACTAATGTTATATGGTCCCATCGCATTCTATTCAAGAATTGGATGAATTAGGTGTGCAAGTAAGAAAACTTTTTAAAAAATCAACAAATCAAGGCAGTTAATTGGCACAGTGGATAGAGCACTAGCCCTGAAGTCAGGAGGACCTGAGTCAAGTCTGACCCAGACACTTAACACTTTCTAGCTTAAGTCACTTAACCCCAAAAGCCTCAGCAAAACAAAACAAAACAAAAGCTGATCACCTCCTTTTCGGTGCTTTCACCTCCTTCCCTGAGAAGTTAGGGAGGCTGTGATCACCTCCCCTTGGGGGCTCTGACCTCCCTGAGGAGTCAGGGATGGCATGACCACCGGTGTTCTAAAATAAAAGAAAGCGGGAAATGTAATGGGCTGAGGTTTGAGCTGATGCACTGAGGTCCCAAGTACATGAGGCTGAAGAATTCTTTTTATTAATATAAGATTGGATTAATGGTCCCTGCCCCCTCTCCTTAAAGCCCCAAGTTTGGGAAAGGGAAAAAAGATTTTTTTACAAGGGAAAAAGCTTTTAAATTTTCCTGAGTTGGAAACTTACTTGGTTTTTTGTTGAGATTTATATGCCAATTGTATTTAAATTCTTTATCATCCTTTTATGAGAAAAAGACTAGTTTTTCCCCTTTAAATGAATTTGTTCCCTGAATTTAAAATGATCCATTTTGGCCCAAGGTGGGAACCCAAGGTGAAAAAGTCCCTGACCCAGAACTTTATTTTGTTAATAACAAAAAGGCTTACAAAAAAAACCCAGTAATTTTTTTTTGGCTTACCTCTTACAAAGACCTATCCCCCCCCAACCACCCCCCAAGGGGGTATAGAAAGGGGATTGTGAAGAAATTTTTCCCATAACTTGGGAAAGATGCGAATTTTATATATTAAAGGCCTCCCCTTATCCTGAAAGGGGCAATCCCGATTTGGGTTGGACAAAAGCCAAACTTTAGAGATTGGCCTATCAATTTCCATCGGGGTTTTTTATTTATACAATTTTTTTTTTTTAACCCAAAACCCTTCCTAGAAAAAAAAACCTTCTCCTTTCTCACTTTAAATTAGCCATTATTAAGGGGGGAAGACTGAAATTAATGACCAAAACCCCGGGTGAGATTAATACAAGGGTTATTTTCCCCAGAATTTTTAAAGGGAGCAAATTACTCTCCTCCACCAACCCACCCTGGGGGAAGGGCATGGGGGAAAGGGGAAACCAACCTTGAGAAATTAAAGGGCTTAATGAACCAAAGAAAAGGGGAATCCAGAAAACTTAGTTTCCAATTTCCATCAATGCCCATCAACAAAATTTTAAAAAGCCCTTTTAATAAAAATATTAAAGAAAAAGGCCTTCCTAATTATCTAATAAACTATTTAAGAAACTGAAGAATTTGGCAATCACGGGATGACTAAATTAACAAGGTATGCCAGAACCTACAAAAAATTTAATTGGGCTTTCTAATAAACCCCGGGATAAAGAACAAAAAGTAAAAACTTGCAGCTGGGACACCAAAGGCCAAAGATTGGGTCCAGGAGCACACATTAATTATTCTACCAAGAGCAAATTTTAAGAAAAACGTTTATTAAAAATAAAAAAATTAAAAAAATGCAAAGGGCCAGATAAATTTTTGATTTTTAGTTTCAGGACCCTATCCAAAACTAATGGGGAAAACCAAAACAGTGTTTTAATAAGGAACTTCTAAGGAAAACAAAAATGGAAAATACTAACTGCCCAAGGATCCCTTGATTCATAAGGGTTCAATGGCAAAAAGCCTTTTATAGCCAGACATGTGCGAAACTTCCCAAAAACTGGGGAAGGGTCCTTAAAATTTAAAGAGAGAAACCCAGTTTCAGGGGTTAAAATGGGCATCTAAA
Source organism: Sarcophilus harrisii (assembly GCF_902635505.1). Taxonomy (NCBI): domain Eukaryota; kingdom Metazoa; phylum Chordata; class Mammalia; order Dasyuromorphia; family Dasyuridae; genus Sarcophilus; species Sarcophilus harrisii. The sequence continues at coordinate 351,627,944 of NC_045427.1, forward strand.
AGCCAATTTGGTATAAGGCAAGGAGAAAAACATGGGAAAAAGAAATAGTCAAAATCAAAGAAGGGTTATTGGGCCTCAGGAATTTTTAGGGAACATAGGCCCAGCCCCCCAAAAGAAAAAACATGGGGCAGTCAGCCAAAGGGGCACCCAGAGGCCTAGACGCCAAACCCCAATTGTAATAGCCAGGAAGCCAATGTGGGAAAAGGGATTAAAACAACAGCCAGGAAGCAACCTGATGGGAGAAAGGGATTACAATTAGGAATAGATTTGATGCAGCTGAGACCGAGATACCCCCCTGGAAAATTAAATCTGTTTCCTCCAGCCAGGACCCTGAGGAAAGGTTTTGAATTTTACCTGAGGAAACAAAAAGGGGTCCTCCACTACTGATTAAACTGGGAATTTAATTAAATAGCACCAAAAGGAAAATTACTTATCACCCAGGAGTATACATCAGGTTTACTCATACAGAATCCTTATAACACCTGGTAAATCCCCAGATTCTGACAGATCAAAATCAAATACTGGACAGCAGCTGTAACAACTGACCAACCTATTACAATCTATATAAATTTCCCATTGGAAGGGGTTTGAAATGGGCAATGGAGCATTAGAGGTGCCACTGGCCCAGTCACGGCCAAAATTAAAACGACCCTCATGTCTGGTGTAGGAGGATTGAGCTGAAGTTAGTTGCCCCTATGAATGGAATTTTGAAGGCAAAACAGGAGTTTTCTCCTTTTGGAAAAATCCCCTAATCTGGGGGAAGAACATTTTACAACAATTAATTACAAATGGGTACTTCAGCTTTTTAGGCGGGTCCTGTTGAAGGCCTCCAACACTTTCACCTTTCTATCAATGGAAAACTGATACACCAGTGTGGATGAGCAGTGGCCCTTAAGTAAGATAAAATTCAGGTTAAGATTTAAAGGGCAGCTTGACCAAGGACACTTAAAACCTTCTCTAAGTCTTAATTCCCCTGTTTTTGTGAAAAAAATCAAAATGGGGATGTTAACAGATTTAAAAAAGTGTAAAGATGGAAACTAAACTCTTCAGCCTGGACTTCCATCTCCCTCATTGCCCAGAAAGAATGGCCTCTTTGGGTCATAGATAAAGTTTTTTCTATTCTATCCCTGGATAAAGGATAAAAATTTTGTTTTTACCCAGCTTAAGCCTTTAAAAGATAGAATGGAAGTTTTGCCAAAGGGAAGAAAAACAGCCCTATATGTTCAAATGTTTTTTCTTCTTTCCAGTAAGAAAAGCATTAAAAATTATTACATTACATGGGACATTTTGGGATTACCTGAAACAAATTTAAAATTCTACGAACCATGGAAAACTAAAATTCAAATTATATAGCACCAGAAAAATTCAAAGACCTCCTTTTTCAATATTTGGAATGGTTACCCTAAAATGCTTACAGTTCAAAAAACGTCCTTAAGAACAGAAAGCTAAAACATTGAATGATTTTCAGAAATTGTAGGAAATCCAATGATCACCAGTGTTAGGTTTGACTACCTATCAAATTTACAAAATTTTGACATTTTAAGGAGACAGTGCTTTAAATTCACCAACTTAAAAAGAAGTCAAGAGGCTTTGAGAGAAGTTGAACTGGCATAATGGTTAAAAGTCCTCAAAAACCCTTGGAAATTCGTTTTTGCCACAAACACTTAAAACAAGTTTTTATCAAGAAAAATTTTTTGGTTTTTGGGCCTTTTCTACAAACCGACAAAATTTTTTAACCTACCAGTGTTTGTGGCCTAAGGGAATTTTATTAAAAAAGGCCCTTAAAGCGGGCATTACAATTTTATTCTTGGGCAAGCCCTTAAAGGAAACACTTTATACAAACAAAATTTTTTGTGTACCCAGAAAATAAAGAGTGCAAAATTTTTAGCCACTCCAAATTTAAAGGGGTTTCTCCATTTAAAGAATAAAATTAAACTATTGATTAATTGGTAAAGTTCGAAAAAAATTTCCCTAAATTTCCTCTTTAAAGAAACCAACTAAAACTCCAGGAGATCAAATTAATTATTTGGTTTTGTTATTTATGGGAATTCAAACAATAAAAAGTTGTAAACCCCTTTTTCCAAGGTCCAAATTTTCCAAATAACAAATGTCATTTAGTTTACTTTTAAAACCAAAAGGGAGACATAAAAAATTCGATTCCCCGCCTAATCCCCAGGGAAGTTGGTTTAAAAGAAATTGGCAAAAGAAATTTAAATTTTGGCCTTTTTATCCAGTTTTAGAAACTTTTCAAGAAATAGAGCAAAAGAGACAATTACAATTTCCTCTCAAGATTTCCATTATGGGTGGCACAAAGGGCAAAAAACAATGGTTGTTAATTAAAATTTTGCATTTTGTCACATTAAATTTTACACCAGGGCTGCCTTTTTTCCTAAGGAAAAAGGGAAGGGAAAGAAATTAGGCGCTCCTCCAAAACAAAGAAAGGGAAGGAACCCTGGGAACCCAATAAATCTTTAAATATTAACCCTTTTATTTTTTGGTCCTGCTCCCTCAGGTTTTATAACCACGGAAGGCAGTGTCAGTCTGGAAAACTCCATTCTTTAAGAAAATCCCGGTATGGGAAACCCAGAAAGTGGGGGTGGAAAAAAAGGACCAGAAGGCCCAAACTGCTTTGGGAGAGGTTTGCTTTATCCACAGGTGGAGAAGGTCAGATGGGGTTGAAAAAAGAGCCTTTTTTATTCGCCTGTTTTCCCGCAAAGAGACGGAGCAGACCTTTTGAAACAAAGGAGAAGCCAAAAATATCGGGGTGCTGTTGCTGATTGTGCTCACCATTGAAAGGCGTGGCAAGGCTTTGGCTATGGACATCAAAAGATTTGACTTAAAACCCTCAGGAATCATTGGATTCTCTGGCCGGACTCAAAAACCCTCAGGAATCATTGGTTTAGCCATGGAAAAACTCTCAGGTATTGGATTCTCTGAGACATGGACAAACCCTCAGGAATCATTGGATTCTCTGAGCCATAGGACGAAAACTCTCAGGAATCATTACCCTCTAGACATGGACAAAACCCTCAGGAATCATTGGTTCTCTGGAATAGGATTGAAAACTCTCAGGAATCATTGGATTCTCTGAGAATAGGACTTGAAAATTGGAATCTTGGTTCTCGAAATGATAAGACTGTTACAACACTTCAAAATCTGCTGGAATCATTGGATTCCCTAAACAAAAGACTTTCAGGACTTCAAAAACTCAGGGGGATCATTGGATTCCTGACATTGGCTGGACAATAGATTGGTTTTGGACTATCTCTTGGCTGCTGAAAAGGGTGTATGTGATGTTGTTTTACCCATTGGACTTTGGGTCTTTTCCAACACCATGTTGATTTATTGTTTGCTATTTCTACTTGTGTGCAATTCATGTTTGTTACACCACATCGGCCTTGACTGGGGAGGTCATCCTAATACCTCCTTTTGCTATGTCTTGTGTTTCCCCCATTGCTGATGGGTTTGGCCCAAAAGACCCTTGCCCCAGAAACCCTAGCAACCTCCATTTCCCTTTGGTTTTCTCCCTTCCTGAGATGTCAGGAGGGCGTGATCATCTCCTTTTAGTGCTTTCCCGCCTTTCCTGAGAAGTCAGGGACATCCCTCCCGGTGCTTTCACCTCCTTCCCGAGAAGTTAGGGAGGCTGTGATCACCTCCCTTGGGGCTCTGACCTCCCTGAGGGAGTCAGGGATGGCATGACCACCGGTGTTCTAAAATAAAAGGGGGGAAATGTAATGGGTGGGGTTTATGATACTGAGGTCCCAAGTACATGAGGCTAGATAGTAATTGGCATACCTATTAATATACATGATTGGATTAAAATGGCCCACCTCCTTTAAGTCCAGTTGTATGGAAATGCGATTTGGTGGGTAGGAGAGGGAAGAAAGTGGGAGAGATTGGGCTGAGTTCGGACTCGAGGTGGTTGTGTGGCTGCTGGTCGGCTACTTGACTGCTACATTGCTATTGCCGATTCTCTTCCACCTCCGATCCTTCTTCACTGAGAATAAAGACTGACGATTTTCCCCTAACCTGAATTCCTGTCTCGTGCTGATCTTAAAATACACGATCTTAACAAAAAGCAACAAATTGAAGAGGTTCAAATGAAAATAAAAATTTAGGCAATAAAAGAGATAAGTAAAATTGAAAATTAAAATGCATTGAATTATTAAATATAAATAGGTTTTTTTTAAAAAGATAAACCATCAGCAAATTTGGTGTTTAAAAAAAAAAGCAAGTCGATGTAAAAAAAATCCAAAAGAACTCATGATAAGTGAAGACAAAGGACATTATTAGAAATTATGTTAACTAGTAATATACTAAAAAAACCTAATAGTAAAAGAAATAGATGACTATTTACAAAAACCCAGATTAATAGAACAAGAAATAGAGAAATCATATAATCCAGTATTAGAAAAAAAATTTTAACAAGATATAAATGAACTCCCAAAGAAAAAAATCTCCAGGCCCAAATGGGTTTACTAGTGAATTCTATTAAATATTTAAAAATTAACTCTAGTATTCATAAGTTATTTTGAAAAATAGCAAATTATTTTAAAGAAACAAATATAGCCCTGATACTTAAATCAGGAAAAGACAAATTATAGAGAAAACATTACTGGCCAATAATTTTAATGAATACTGATGGAAAGAGTATTGAAGAAAATATTAGCAAAGAAGCTATAGCAACATAAAAAGATTATCCACTAAAATTAGGTGAAACTTATGCCTAGAATATAGGGATGGTTCAATATTAGGGGAAAAAATAACACATTTTTAAAAATCATTTTATGTCAATACAGAATAAGTTTTCAAATAATACAATCCTAATTTATGCTAAAAAAATATACCCAAAAACATAGGAATAAAAGGATGTTCTTCCAAATGGTAAGCAGAAGCCATTAGATACTAAGAACTAGCATTATCCATAATAACAAAACACTAGAAGCAGATACAAAGATTAAGAATCAAAGCAAGGATGCCCGTTATCAACACTATTTAAGATTTTTAATTTTAGAAATGCTAGCTACAGCAATAAAACAAGAAAAAGAAATTCAGGGAATATGTATAAATGAGATGATGTTTACTGAGGAGAACACTAGAAATTCAACTAAAAATTAATTGAAAAAATAACCAGTAAAATAGCAGAATGTAGAAAAGCCCACAAAATTAATAGCCTGTCTGTAAATCCAACAGGAAAATATGGAAAAAGAAATCCTCTTCAAAGTAACTATAGGATTTATGAAATATTTGGGAGTATATCTAGCATGATGCCTCTTGGATTTATTTTTAATTTAACTACAAACCCTTTAAAGAAAAAAGAAATAAAAACAAAAAATTGGGAAGATACTAATTACATCTTGTTGGTCCAAAACAAATATGGCACGTTACTCAAATTAAGTTATTTGATTTCAAATAAACTACCAAAGGATTATTTTATATATCTAGACAAAAATGTTTATTAAAAAATTATCTGGAGAAACAAAAATTCATAAATCTGAAAGGAAATATTAGAAAGAAGTAAAAATGAAGAGAGCCCCAATAATATCAAATATCAAATTATCAATGATAAATCATTAAAACAATTTTGTATTGGTTAAAAGAATAATAGAAAAATTAGTTAATGGAACACATTAGATGAACAAGAATTAGAAGCAATTAAACATAGTTGTATAGTGTTTGATAAACCCAAGGACATTAATTACTGATATAAGGAGTCTCTATGTGATAAAAATTGCTGGGAAAATCAGAAGGCAATCTGACCACCACTTTATGCCATTCTATAATAACCTACAAATGACATGTGACCTAAGTATAAAAAGTAATATCTTTTAAAAATTGATAGACAAAGAAAGAAAAAAGAAGCTATCATCACAATCACAATGGATAAAAACTTTACTTACAAATGGGATAGAGGTGATCATAAAAAAGAAAATGAACAATTGTAGTTACCTGAAAGGCTTTTACACAGGGAAAATAAATGCAATTTGAGTCAGAAGGGAAATAATTTTGAAAAAATAAATCCAATTTCTATGTTAAATATCTAATATCCATTGCATAATAAAATTTGATGCAAATTGGACCAAAATGACAACACTATGTTAGAGTCAAGTTACAGTGTGTCTACCTGTGGCTTATCAGACTAGTACAAGCTCAGAATGCTTCACCACAGATTGGGCACAAATAATCCATATGAAGATTTGGGATGAATTCTTTTAAATTTGTGTATCTCATGTTTCTTTTGAGCTAATTCAATTCTGCTTTGCTTAAAGAGCACAGCACCTTCTTTGAGAAAGGCATGCCGTGTAGATAGTCCTGTACAAGTATCTTTGTCACACAATCAATTCCAAATTCTTCAGAGAGACCTTGACAATGAATGTCCTTGTATCCCTTCTTCTGACCACCATATGAGCACTTGCCTTATGTGAATTCTCCATAAAATAATCATTTATGTTCCATACCCCAAACAATAAGTGATCAAAGGATAAGAACAGGTAGTTCTCAGAAAAATGCAACCTACCACACCATAGTGGGAAAACAACAACAACAAAAACACTCGTTGCCAGTAGTTAGAAAAATACAATTCAAAGTGATTCATAAATTTCACCTTATACTTATCATTTCAATAAAAATGACAGAAGTTGAAATAGTATTTGGTTTTGGTAGGACAAACATGTCTACATTCGGTGAAGCTGTGAAGTAGTTCAATTGTTTTGTAACAAGTCATTAAAAGTACATAACTTCTGACACAGTAATACTACTTTTAGATACATACTCTGAGGAGGTCAGAGGTAGAGGAAAAAGATCTATTTGGACTAGAATATTTATACAATATTTTTTATTGAAGAATTGTAAATAAAATAAGCATCCATGAATTGGGGAATAGCCAATTTATGACATAAGAATGTAATGGAATTTTATTGCACCATAAAATATGACTGTGACAGATTCAGAGAAATGTAGAAAAGACTTATGAGTTGATGCAGAATGAAGTGAGCAGAAACAGGTGAAAAATTTACATAATAACCTCAATACTGTGAGAGGAAATGACTGAAAAGCTTCAGAACTTTGAATAAAACTTCTCATATGTAATGTTATATATATATCTATACATTTGTACATATACACATAAATGTGTATACATATATGTAATCAACATTTTGACTGGTAAGTTCATTTTCTTATATACATGTGTATGTATTCAACATGCCCGATATGGATAGAGGAAATTTTTTTTTTTTCAATGCAATTGGGGTTAAGTGACTTGCTGAGGATCACATAGCTAGGAAATGCTAAGTGTCTGAGACCAGATTTGAACTCCTGATCTTGGGACCATAGCACCACCTAGCTGCCCCAAAGTTGATTTTTTAAAATATGATTGTCCTTCCTGTTCTTTGTGTGATCTGAGGCCTCCTCATCTGTTTCAAGCAACATTATGTTGTAATGGAGTGCATCAGTGTACTCAGGAAGGGAGAATTCTTTCGGGTCTCTGCCAGCTATGATATGACTATATACAGGAGAACATGGATAGCCTTGGATAGAGATAATGAATGTATATTGGATTTCTTCCCAGGTGAAAGAAAATTGCTCCTGACCACTCAAACATAAAAACAGGAAAAAGCATTGGTGAAGTCAAAAACCCCATACCAGTCACCTTCAACCTGGGCTGCCCAATACAACAGTGACAAGGTCAGGAACAATTGCTGTGATGAGCACAACAATGTTGTTTAGCTCCTATAATTCTCTAAAAGGTACCAGGTACTATCTACCTTCCTCAGGACAATTCAGGGTTGTGGTAAAGGAGACCTGGTATAATAATACAACAGCTCCTTTCACCTCCATCACTAGAGAGGAAATATCTTTCAGTCTTTGGGGATTGATATTGTTTGATGTTTACTACGGATAGCTCGAGCTACAACAAGGTTCTGATGTGGTGCTAGTGGTAGTAAAGAGCTGTGAGAATTGAGGTAGGGAATCCCCTCTGGCTGGCGCAGGTCTAATACAAAAGAATTTGCAAACCTGAGATCTGAATGGCAAAAGGGATTTTTATTGGCACTAAGAAGCCAGCTTTGCTAGGAAGACAGACTCCTCAGTGGCAAGGTCCTCTCAGGGAAAATGGCAAAGGTTAACACTGCGAAGAAAACATCTTCACAGTGGGCAAGAATCCTGACAGGCAGCCCTACTAAGAGAGCTTCCTTGGCAAGGCTAATTCCTGTTTCGGATTTCTGCAGAGATTTGGAGTTCAGAGGCTAGGGCTTCCCTTCAAAAGTGAATGAAAATCCCTCAATGTTGTCAATGCTCCCAGGCCTAGATTTCCAGTTGAAAAGAAAAGTACTTATCTTGGAATTTCAAGCCACTCAATAGGAATATCAGGCCCAGATCTCCAAATGAATGAGACCACTTAACTGGGAGTTAGGTACGACCACATCTCTGGCCAAATAACTGGAAGGTTTGCTTTTCCCAGGGGAGAGACAGAGACCCCAATCTTCCTTCTTTTTTTTTTTTTTTTTTAATTATAACTTTTTATTAATAGTACATATGCATGGGTAATTTTTTACAACATTATCCTTTGCACTCACTTCTGTTTCGATTTTTTCCTTCCCTCCCTCCTCCCTCCCCTAGATGGCAAGCAGTCATGTTAAATATGTTACAGTATATGCTAGATACAATGTATGCGTGCAGAACCAAACAGTTCTCTTGTTGCACAGGGAGAATTGGATTCAGAAAGTAAAAATAACCCGGGAAGAAAAACTAAAAATGCAAACAGTTTACATTCATTTCCCAGTGTTCTTTCTTTGGGTGTAGCTGCTTCTGTCCATCACTGATCAATTGGAACTGAGTTAGATCTTCTCTTTGTCAAAGAAATCCACGTCCATCAGAATATATCCTCATACAGTATCGTTGTTGGAGTGTATAACGATCTCCTGGTTCTGCTCATTTCACTTAGCATCAGTTCATGTAAGTCTCTCCAAGCCTCTCTGTATTCATCCTGCTGGTCATTTCTTACAGAACAATAATATTCCATGACATTCATATACCACAGTTTACCCAACCATTCTCCAACTGATGGGCATCCATTCATTTTCCAGCTTCTAGCCACTACAAACAGGGCTGCCACAAACATTCTGGCACATACAGCTCTGTGTGGTTCAGAAATGGTGAGGGGGTCACCATTTAATAAAAAAAGCTGGAGAGATCTCTAGAAGCAAAGCAAAGTTTATTACACATTCTCTCAAGAAGGGCGTACCCACCTTCCAGCAGATGATGGAAGGGAGGAAGCACCTGTCGGGGGCAGAGTCAACACTTTTTAATCCCTAACGCAAATACCCCCTCCCACCACTGACCCTCATCTTTATTGGCTGAGGATCTTATATTCTAAACGCAGGAACTACCCAAGAAATTGAACTTGACCAATAAGTACATAGTTGCCCATATTTGACTAAATAGGGACATGCTGATGTCATGGGAGAATAGCAGGAAAGGGACTTAAGTATGCCCTTGACTCAATCTTCAAAATCCTTCAGGCCTACGCAAACTCTGAAGTAGATGAAGCCTTACTCAATTTTCACAACTGTCTTGAAAGATTTCACCTCATCCCGTTCAGCTCCCTTTCCCTTCTTTAATATCTCCTTGGGGTATAAGCCCAGTAGTAGCACTGCTGGATTAAAGGGTATGCACAGCAACAGTGTCCCACAGTCTCCTTTCTTTTACAGATTAAAGGGGACAGTTTCAGGGTTCACCCCCCTCAGTTCTCTATTTATCCAGTCTACAAAAAAGCAATGTAGAGGTTGCTGAAGGACTTGCCTAGACTCTGATTCCCAAGAGCCTGATGAATCTGATAACCCTTCCCAATGAACTGGCCTCTGTAACCTCTCCTAAATAATCCCAATGAGATTGGGACTTTAGAATAGGGCTTCTTAAACTTTTTCCATTCACTACCCCTTTTTGCCTTAGATATGACCCCAGGAACACAGATTTATAAAATAGGCAAACAAATCAAACATTCACTGATAATAAATCATAATTTTGTGACTCCCACATTCATTGAAACCCCACCTGGGGTCACAAACCACAATTTGAAAAGCTGGGCTTTGAAAGATTCCTTAGGCTTGGGTGGGGCTGAAGAACTCTTAATGCCTTAATTCTGAATTTTCAAGTAATTTTATTTGTAATCTCAAAGACTGACTTTTAATTGATTTCTTATCAGGCCCAAGTTTCTAGAGACACACCAAAAGATCTCTCTTGGAGGGAATAACTTAACTTTTACCCACCTAGCAGGACAGGCCCTTTCACTCCATTCACAGAAGATCTATTGATACTGACAGCAATATTTGCTCACAGTACAGATGCCCTGATCCTCTGCTCAAATGTCACCATATTTAACATAGTTGCGTGGCAATTATAACTAAAATCTGAGGCCCATTCTGATGGGACTTCCCCAGAAAAGGAGACCTAATTGCCTCTTATCATAGAATGTGCCAAGCTGTGGGGGGCTGTAGCAAATGAATGGAACTGATTGGAAGAAGTATTTCTCAGTATTGAGTCACATGATCCCTGTTCCCAGAGCTGGGACCCTGGGAGGGTCATATGATCTCTGGAGAGATGAATTTTGAACCCTGGGGTACAGGAAATTTCAGGAAGTGATGTGACCTGTGGGAGGCAGTCAACATTGGTGGCCAATGGTTACATCCTTTTAGTCTATCCATTGAGAAAGCTCGGATCTTTTGCTTTTAAGTTTGGACAGGTTCTGGGAGCACGTGGTGGAGTTGGGTTGGCTCCCAGGTGTGTCTGGGTTCTCCCTGAGGGGATTAAATAAATGGTTTCTCTTTGTATCTGATGATGTCTCTGATTAATTAATTGGGAAGGGGGTCTTGCACCTGTCCCCCACACAAGTAGTCAATCTATGAAACCTCTTTCTTCCAGGAATATCACCCCTATCTTTGCAGATCCTCTCTAAGGAGCTAGCTGCAATGGGAATTCATCTTTACATAGTCAGGTTTGAATAATACCCTATTTCAATCACTTATAAAAGGACAGAAGGCTGAGAATGACTAGAGCCTCTAATTAATTTATCTGACTCTGTAGTAGTAAAGTCCTCTCCGGTCTCCCCAAGACTATGGAATTCAGAGGTAGAGAGCTCTCAGCATTGCCTTCAATTATACCCTCTTGCTACCCTAATGACATTCTCATGAGTCATTCTAATTACTCATCAAGTCTATTTGAATTTTTTGTGCAACCTCTTTAGTTTCTCAGCAGTGAAAATCTATTCATCCCCTGCTCCCTCAGTAGAGGAAATCACCCTCCTTCTGGGAGCATTAATAAGATAAAAACAGCTATTTGCATGAAATAAGTTAGTCCATCTTTCCTTCTGGGAGGTGGGAATGTTCTTGTGAGGCTAAAGTCTCTCTTCTCTAATGTTATCAGCAACCATTCTGACCATGTTTTCCCAATGGTTAGCCACCAGTGACTAGGATCCATGTTCCATTTAACCAATTAATACCAATTAGCTTTCATAAAGATATATTACATCAGTTAAAAGTAATTTGGAAGCAGGAGCAAGAGGAGGAAAAATGCCCTCAAATCAACTGGAGTTCATGATATAAGAACAATGTGATAAATAATAAACACAAGTTCAATCAAGCGAGAGAGCATGCCTCCCCTTCCCTATGGGGGAAAACCCTGCAACACTGACCTGGGCAAGAGATAGAGACACCAGGCTGCTGCAGAGAAGGCTGGTGCCCTGATGGGAGAAGGCTAGGCTGGGAAAGAGAGGAGCTCACCTGCTGGAGAACCATTTGGTAGCTTTTTATTTTAACAAATCTCGTTAACTAGGTGCTAAGCACAATTATTTGTGAACTATAAATATCGATAATATATTGAACAGAAATTTAAAATTGTACAATTGAATGGGACTAAGTGGATGAAGGTTTCTCAGTATGAGACTAAGTCACATCATCCCTAACCCCAGAGCCAGAAGGTCAGGTCTTGAACAACCCTGGGAGGCAAGAAGTCACATGAAGTTAGTGAAGTTACAGCAAGTGACATGACCCACAGGAAGCAGACACTATCCAATGAAAAGGTTGGGGTCTTTTCCTATTTAACCTGTGTTTTACTTCCTGCTGCTCAGGTCGAGCAGATGGCAGGAGCTGGGATGCCTCCTGGGGTGTGCTGGGTCTCTCCCTGGAGGGACTAAATAAATGCTTTCTCTTTGCACCTGAAGAGGTCTCTGATTGGAGAAGGAAGTCTAGCACTCCTCCCACACACAACCGTTTGAAGTCATAATTAAAAATGGTTATGTCCCCTAATTTTGGAGTTGCCTCATCATAGTTATGGTTCTCCTGACCATCATCATGAATATGGCTACCAATTCTTTTTTTTTTTTTTTTTTTGTATTTTATTTTTCAACATTCACCTTGGCAAAATCTTATGTTCTAAATTTTTCTTCCTTCCTCCTCTCCCCAAGATAGCAAGCAAACATATATAGGTTAAACATGTGCGATTATCCTAAACATATTTGTCATGCTGCACAAGAAAAATCAGATCAAAAGGAGAAAAAACGGGAGAAAGGAAAAATAAAACAAGCAAATAAAGAACAAAAACAACAACAAAAATTGAAAATACTGCACTTTGAAACACATTCATAGTTCTCTCTCTAGATGCAGATGGCACTTTCCGTCATAAGTCTATTGTATCACCTCATTGTTGAAAAGCCTTTTGAGCCCATTGCCTTAATTCCTTTAATTTTTTTTAATATCACTCCAATCATTCCCAATATGCTGTTTTCCCAACTCTACCCTAAACATAGAACCCTACCTTATAACAGGAAAACAATTATTCAAAACAAACAAATAGCTACTTTTGCTAGCTTTTGCAAAATTCCACATCCAGAGTTCACCACCTCTTTGTTAAAGAGGATAGAAATGTGCTTCATCATTGTTCCTCTAGAATCAAGATTGGTCATTGAATTGAATCTAATTTTTGGTTTCTGAAAGTTGTTTTTGTTATTTTCATATGCATAGTTATACACTGTTCCTTGATTATGTTTATTCATACTGTATCTGCTCATAAGTCTTTTTCTGAATTTCTCATATTTACTTATAGTAAAATAATAGTCTATTTCATTTCATCTATAACCAGAGCTTCTTAAATTTTTTCTACTTGTGATCCCTTTTCACCTGAGAAATTTTTAATGTGACTCTAAGAATATAGGAATATATAAATTCTTATATGTGCTAATATTATATATATATGTATAAATCTACAAGAATTTATAAATTATGCCTAATATATATATATATATATATATATATATATATATATACAAATCAAACATTTATTGAAAATAAATCATAATTTTGCAACTCCCATATTCAGTTACGAAAGCCCATATGGGTTCACAAACAATTTGTTCTGCTATGACTGCAGATTGAATTGATGAGTTGGTTTTGGTTTTCTTGTTTCTTTCTTTCTTTCTTTTTTTTTTGCTGTGGCAACAAGTGTTCTTATTAACATTTTAACATATATTATCTTTCTGTAATTAATCTCTTTGAAGGATATACTCAAGAATGGAATCTTTGGGTCAAAGATTTGAACACTATGAAACCTTTTTTTTTTTTTTTTTTTTTTTTTGCATATTCCAAACTGTTTTCCAGAATGAATGGATCAATCCCTAGATCCGCCCAGTCTGCAAGTTATTATGAAGTGGGGAAAGAGGCTTTTTGGTTTCTTCTACAATGACATAAAATCATATAATTTTAGAACTTGGTGTAGTCTTAATGTAATGCCACAGTCTCCTTGAACTGCCCTAGCTCAGTCATTCTGCCCCAAACCTCAGGCTATCATACCACCCTTCCTTCTTGATCATCAGAATAATTGATAACAACTGTGCATACCCTTTGATCCAGCAGTGCTACTACTGGGCTTATATCCCAAAGAGATACTAAAGAAGGGAAAGGGACCTGTATGTGCCAAAATGTTTGTGGCAGCCCTGTTTGTAGTGGCTAGAAACTGGAAAATGAATAGATGCCCATCAATTGGAGAATGGTTGGGTAAATTGTGGTATATGAATGTTATGGAATATTATTGTTCTGTAAGAAATGACCAGCAGGATGAATACAGAGAGGATTGGCAAGACTTACATGAACTGATGCTGAGTGAAATGAGCAGAGCCAGGAGATCATTATACATTGCAACTACAAGAATACATGATGATCAATTCTGATGGAAGTGGATTTCTTTGACAAAGAGAAGCTCTAACTCAGTTCCAATTGCTCAATGATGGGCAGAAGCAGTTACAACCAAAGAAAGAACACTGGGAAATGAATGCTAACTGTTTATATTTTTTGTTTTTCTTCCCAGGTTATTTTTACCTTCTGAATCCAATTCTCCCTGTGCAGCAAGAGAACTGTTCGGTTCTGCACACATATATTGTATCTAGGATATACTGTAACATATTTAACATGTATAAAACTGCTTGCCATCTAGGGGAAGGGGTTGATGGAGGGAAGGGAAAAGTCAGAACAGAAGTGAGTGCAAGGGATAATGTTGTAAAAAATTACCCAGGCATATGTTCTGTCAGTAAAAAGTTATTTAAAAAAAAAGAATAATTGATAAGGATAAACGATCTTATATTTTAGACTATCAGATGCTGCTCCCCATTCCAATCTATTAGAATATCAGCTACCTTTCCCCATCAGAAGATCAGATAATCTTCCCATCTCTGGTGCCTCCCCATTATGTCATCCCCATCTGCTCCCCATTATGTTATTGTTTCTGTCTCCCTATAAAGAATCTTTATATCCCACATTCCAGACTCGATACTTGGAAACAAGAGTCTGATCCAGTCAATTGATTTACTCTCCAATAAATTAAATAATTATAACTCTCTAACCTCTATCTTGCCTCAGTTTCTCTGCCATTACATTAAGAGGTCATCTAATGCTAGTACTTTATTTTTCAGATGGTCCAGAGAAATGAAGTGACTTTACAAAAATCTTTTTTTCTCAATAGAATTTTATTTTTCCAAATACATATAAAGATTCATTTTTATAAGACTTTGGGTTCTAAAATTTTCTCCCTCCTTCCCTTATTTCCCCCTCCGCAAGACAGCATGCAATCTGACATAGCACACAATCATTTAATGACAGAGCTGGACCTAGAGTCTGGGGTTACTAATTGCCATATCAGTCCATCTGGCTAAATTTCAAGAGATTGGACAAGAGCTTTGTCAACAATTATAAGTGGAATTGAGGAGACAGTGGTTAAATCTAGTTAGCATTAATTTAATTCTACAACAAATAATAGTTTCCTAGTGATATAATGATTGGTGTATACTCAGTATGGGATATATAAGGAGAAGCTGTTAGAGCCAGAAAGGACAAGTGCACTAGAAGCTCTCAGAGGCTGAGACAAATTAATTACATCTTCCACCTTTGTGTTAGCTGGAGACTGAAGCTGGCAGAGGCAAACGACTAGCGGCAGGAGCTCTTGGAACCAAGGAGAGAGATAGGCCTCTAAGAAAGCTAACTGGGCCCCAGGTAAAGAGACAAGACTTTGAAGGAGACAATAAAGGATATTGGACTTTTAACTCCTGACTTCATTTAACTCCCAGAGAACATTATATTTTAGAGAAGAATATTACAATAATGGATATCATATTGCTTGCCTTTTCAATGTGTCTGGAAGTGCCCAGAGAAAGGGAGAGATTTTGGAACTCAATTTTTAAAAAATGTTTAAGTAAATTAAAATATAAAAATAAATGCAATGTTTTTTAGACAGTCACAATTTTGGAAATCTATAAATCTAGGGAAAAAAATTGGACAATTCAGTTAATCAATGACCTAGATATGAAGCAGGAAAATTTTTCTGTGTGGGATTCTTATATCTTATTTTCTTTATCCTACCCCATTGCCACTCTGGGAAAAGTTTATCCCTCATTCCATTCTTGTGTCAAGCTGCTGGTTTCTGAAATGAATTCTGTTTTCTAATTTTACAAACATTGTTTAATACTGTGAAGCATGTTCAGGGCAGGTGTTCTGGGCCAATTATAGTCAGTAATAAGTAAATACATTTTGACCTTTTATTAAGCTTTCCTTGGAAAACTTTTTCCATTTTGGGGACTTACATCTTTCATTAATCCTATCCTGCTTATGGGGAGGAAAAAAAAAACCTTTTCAGTCATATACTTTGTCATCCTACTTTTTCCATCTTCATCCATTGTTATTACTTAATAAACATAAAGACATTTTAAATGGTTAAATGATACCCTGTTTGCCAAACCATATTAATCTTCCTTTGCAAAGAGACTTCATAGAATCTTAATTCCAAAAGATATCAATCTAATGATTATATAGTTCCCAATTCCTATTTTGTAGGTAAGGAAGATGAGTCCCAAGGATTTAAATGATATGCCCAATATCAAATATCAAGTTAGTGGCAAGCTAAGGGTAGAACCCAGGTCTCCTGGATAGAGGTTCAAGGCTCTTTCCAACACACTATACTGATTGGATATAGTCTAATTTTGAGGCGTATCTACTGCACTTACAGGTATACTTAACCCACTCCCCATTCTGTATGTGGTTTGGAAAGGAAGGAAGGAAGGAAGGAAGGAAGGAAAGAAGGAAGGAAGGAAGGAAGGAAGGAAGGAAGGAAGGAAGGAAGGGAGGGAGGAAGGGACGGAGGGAGGGAGGGAGGAAGGGAGGGAGGGAGGAAGGGAGGGAGGAAAGGGAAATTTTTCTTTTTAAGGAAGGAAAAATTCAGTGATCAGAATTGTCCAAAATAAGTCATTATTCAGAGGTATCTCAAGGGTTCTTCTTTATTGCAGGTCTTTATAACCATTTGCTGAGGAAAAAAAGGGGATTCTGTGCAGATCCTCACCAGATTAGATAAATGATTCATTGAACACCCCCTAATCAAACTCTAATCATTATTAGTCAGTTCATTATGACTTTATAAGGGATAATGATTGTAAACAATTATTTTAATGTATTCAACTAGTAATACCTATCTAGTCAATCACCTAGTAAGAATAAGCAATGTATTTATCCATACTTTGTGTAAATCACATAGGAATATAGATTTCTAATAGAAGAGCCTTATAATAGGCCTCAAACTTTAATGTAACATTACTAGCTATGGAGCTTACTTATACAATCACAAGAATGCTGACAAAGATATCTCCATCCTGTTTTGCTCAAATTCCATGACCAAATCCAGTATGAGTGGTGGCTTGGTATAGAATGTCACCCCCGACATTATGTTCTTAGAGCATATATATAGCTTGTACAATCTCCTCCTGTCTAATTTAAGGAGGAGCCCATCTCTCTTATGACCATCTAGTTAGTGGAGCTGCACCATTCTTCATCCAACTTATGACTTCCCCCCTCCTGCTAATATTTTTGGCTCTCAAGAACAAGGTCTATCAACCAATGGGATTCTGTATTTTACCATGCCTCTTTTGCAACTTGGATATTAAAACTTTATAAATATAAGGTCCTAAAAGAAGGGAGCATCTCAGAGCTTGAGAGGTCTACGTTAGAGGGGAATCTTGGACTCTTTAAAAAAGTATCATTGGCTCAAAGCTCTGCCTTAGTCTTTTTTATTGTAGGTTGGATAATTTTGATGCCCACGTAAGCGATCTCTGAGGTTTCTTCTCACTTTTACAATAATCGTGGATTATCAAGAACTAGTTAAATCACTGTTCTTAGTGTGGGGGATAGTCTGAAGTGTGAATCATAAAATGGAATTGTTGTTGTTGTTGTTATTGCCAGTGTGGGAGGGGTTAAGTCTACAAGTGTTTTTCCTATACAGATTTCATGCTAAATTTTAAAACACTGAAGTTTTTCATTTGAAAACTGTTCCTATAAGATGGCTCCTGAGGTAGACTGTATTTTCATGGAATACTCTGCTCCAATAACTCACCTGAGTTTGGAACCCCTGGAGAGCTAGTGGGATTTCAACATATATGGGTGCTTACTACACACAAGTGTGGTAAGTACTGGAAATTGTTCTGTTTGTTTAGTATTTTATTTCATGCGTATAGCAGAAATTCCGCTTGGGAAAACACCAACCACAAGTAATGTAAATCAGCAACTCTACTAGAAATTAAAATCTTAGAATTTCCTGGCATACTGAAAAATTAAGAGATTAGGCCATCACATGTTTTGTGTTAAAAATAGGATTTAAACCTAATTTTTAACTCCAAGGACAACTTTTTATCTATTATATGCCAGAATGAAACTATATGCCTCAAGCCTGATGCCACATGTGCATGCAAGACAAATAAATACAACAGAATTCAAGGAGGGAAAGATGGTTAACAACCAGTTTAGGGAAAGCTTCAGGTAAGAGGTAGCAGCTAGATTGAAGCAAGGAATTAAGCTCCCCTACTAATTCCACTGTGCTCTCTAGGGCCCTCTTCAGATGTATCATGACATTGTTCCTCATCGTAATGCATGTAGACAGTTTGAGGTCACTGGGAATTAAAGGGGTGGTGGGGGGCAGTCAGGGAATCCTGGAAGCAAAAGTCCCTCAATGTGAAATGAGAGAGCTCCCTTGGCAATCCCCTTTTGGAATCATCCCATTTTTTTTAGTTATGAAATAACCAAATAGCTTGGTTTAGTAGGCCCATATACTAGAATTACCACTTATTTCCCATTCCTTGCTGTACATCATGTTATTATACCTTTTGCTTATCTAATCTGATTTGTTTGCTTGTCCAGTATTTACTTAGTTGCCAAAGAATTTCCCTTCCTCCCCCATAGTCAGAGCTCAGACATAAGGATATGAGAACTGTCTATTTTTATCTTTCCACAGACAGCACCATTTACTGCCAAATAATTATACATACCCTAGAACTGAGCTGGGGTTTTTGGACAGGTTTAACACTGATGGGAAGCTCAAGTCAGAAGGAGCTTGCTGATTGTGTTCAGGGATTAGGGGTAGTGATCATATAGTCTCCAGATCCTAAAAAGCAGTCTAATCATTTGCAGCTTCTCTTGGGGCAAGAGAGGGGCCCAGACTTTCCTTTAAAACAGAGAGCACTGACTCCTTCCTCTGCTCCCCATGTTTCAGCAGTGACTGACCTTGTCCTTTGGCAGTTTCAGGTGACCCCTGCTGTTCAGGCACATGAGCTCTGTCACCACAGAGAAAAAGGGCAACTGATCACAGGGAAAGGGAGAGCAACTGTAAATTTCATGGAAACTAAGCAGATGCTTAAGGAGAATCAAGTGTGTAAAAAGCATTTTGGGGATGTGATTATTAATATAGGATAAATAAATGAATGTCAAAGCAACTATTAAGCATTAACTATGTGACAAATTCTATATTAATTGCTGGGATACAAATAATAAAAGAGAAAGAGACCGAGAGAGAGAGAGAGAGAGACAGAGAGAGAGAGAGAAAGAGATAGAGATAGAGGGAGAGACAGAGACAGAGAGACAGAGAGAGAGAGAGAGAGAGAAACAGAGAGAGAGAGAGTTCCTACTTCAGAGAAGCTCAAACTCTAATTGGGGGAAATAACAGGAAAAAGGTTCAACTGCAGATAGAAAGGCCCAGCTGTCCTAAGGGTGCGGCAAATGGACATATGGCATGCATCAGCATGACTTTCTAATTTAGAGTGCTGCCACTTTGGTGGATGGACTCCTTTAGCCTTCCCTAGGAAGGCAAGCTTGAGGCTTTTGAAGAGCTATCATGTAACCTTCAAGTCACACATTCGTTTCAGAATAACAAAGGGCAACAAAACAGTTGCCTTCCTCTGTCCTCTCCTCTCTCACATCCTTTGCTGCCATACCCACTGTGTTTAGCATCATATCACATTGCCCTATTCACTAATATCCATGAGATCCACGTAGAATGACAAGACTGATTTGCCAGATCCTTGTGCCCATTTGCTCCTTTGCTTTGGAGCAGTCATAACTCCTATTACTATGGTAGAGAAAGATCAGATTGCGATTTGTTTCTAGGGGAAAGTGGGCTAAATGTCACCAGCATCTTCTCTGATCAACTTAGCTATCACGATTTGTATAGAGCAAAGAGCATGATGAAGGAAGACTGAAAAGTTTTCTAATTCCAGTTTTATTTTCATCTCCTTTTCTGTCTGAAGGAGAGTTCTGCAGTACTTGCCATAGCTAGTGTGATTTGATACAAACAGGGAAATAAATGAGCAGCCAGGTAGCACAGTGCTGACCCCGAAGTCAGGAAGACTCATCTTGCTGAGTTCACATTTGCACAAATTTGTACTCACTGTGTGACTCTGGTTTCCTCATCTGTAAAATAAACTGGAGAAGGAATTGATATTACTCCAGTATATTTGCCAAAAAAAAATCCTAAATGGGGTCATGAAGAAGTTGGACATGACAACAACAGATAACAAGATATAAAATGGTTTTGTGACCAAAAGTGAGTTGAGCTTTGGATAAAATTTTTTCTAGTATTCAACTTTCAATTCTGTAGCTGTTTCCATTTCTATTCCAACTTAGGTTTCAAACAGACATTTACAGAAAATAGGATCGAGGATAGATCATGGAAGATTAATACTGTAGCATGACAAAAATCCTGTAAGAATAATGTCAGGGATCCTAGAGATTAAAATGTGATGAGCCTTATGGAGAGAGTTAAGGTTAATAAAGTTTGTTTCTTTCTTTTTTCCTTTCCTCCCTCTTTCCCTCCCTTCCTTCTTTCCTTTCCTCCTTTTCTTCTTTCCTTCCTTCTTTCATTCCTTTCTCTCCTAAAAAAAGCTACATTGGAGAAAAGTTTATTTTTTCAATAAACATTTATTAAATACCTACTATGTATCAGACATGGTGCTAGATTCTAGGAATACAAAGAAATAGAAAATGAAATAGTCCCTGTTCTCATTCCTTTGGGAGGGTAGGAGGGGTAGAGACATTGCAATATAAAATCAAACAAGAAATAGATACAAAATAATCTCTGGGGGGTGCCTTGGAGGATGGCAATAGAATTTTGGTAGGAGACATGAACTGCTTTGAAGAAATGTGTGTTTTGGTTTTTGCTTTTTACAGAGAAAAGGAGAATAGAATGCACTCTTGATAGGACATGTGGACTAAGTGTACAATTGATGTGTGCAGCCCTCACTGGACTCTTATTCCTGTTTTCTCTATCTAGAGAAAGCAGACTCTTACCTCATTCATTAATAAATGACTGACAGAGATCCTTCATAGCCTGAATTCAATGTAGATCTAGGATTAGAACTGGGAACATGTTACAAATTAGAAAAGCAGGAAAATCTTTGTGTTTTGGGATGTCTTGTCATTCATGGATCTCTACATGCATTGTTATCATACAAATAAGTCACCGTGTGGACTCACGGAGAACATACAAGAGTCTGGTTAAGACTTCCACTAAGAAGTGTTCAGTGCTGTAACGTTCTTGGTGGTTTTCTGGAGGTCTTTGGGCAGCCTTCGTTTCAGTAGAGTAATCACCACAAGAGTAGCCAGGTGTTAAAGTCCAAATTCTTTATTGTCTCCTTCAAAGTCCTATCTCCTTCACTTGGGGCTCAACTAGCTGTCTTAGAGGTCTTCCAGAGTCTTGGTTTCAGTGGAGAAGTGCAGGAGGCCAGGCCAGCCATGAGGTTGATGAAGATGGAAATGAATCTCTCCCCTTGGCTCGGAGAGCTTGAGCTCCTCCCTCCAGTCCTTTGTCTTCCCTGGCTCTCTGAATCTGGCTGAGGCTCCCAGTTTATATGCTCTACACTGA
This sequence comes from Sarcophilus harrisii, assembly GCF_902635505.1. NCBI lineage: Eukaryota > Metazoa > Chordata > Mammalia > Dasyuromorphia > Dasyuridae > Sarcophilus > Sarcophilus harrisii. The sequence goes on from NC_045427.1 coordinate 351,649,655, forward strand.
TTATATTCCAATCATTATATCACTAGGAAACCATTATTTATTGTAAGGTTAAATCAATCATACTGAACTTTGAGAACTATTAATCACCATGCTAAACTAGATAACCATTGTCTCATCAATTCCACTGATTTAACACCTTGTAAGAAGACTTGTTTCAGAGTTCTGATCCATAACACAATGCCATTGCCTTCCACTGATTTTTTTCCGCCACCCTCACTACTTCCATGGAGAAGGTAGGAAGGAAATATTGAAGAGGAGTGTTACATGTGTGGTACCCAGGACTTGAAATTAGGAACTAAGGGTAGGATGTCATTAGAAAGGTCTGGTATAGCAAGATTATGTGATGATCAACTACAGAACTTGGCTCTTCTCAGCAATGAGGTATGATTCAAGACAATTCCAACAGACTTGGAATGGAAGATACCATCCATATTCAGAGAGAGAACAAAGGAGACTGAATATGGATCAAAACATAGCATTTCACCTTTTTGTTTGTTTGCTTTTTTGCATGCATTTTTTCCCTTTTTTTTTGCACAATATGACAAATATGAAAATATGTATAAAAGCATTGTTTAAACATGTTTAACATAGATTACTTGCTGTTTAAGAGAGAAGAAATTGGAACATAAGGTTTTACAAGGGTGAATGTTGAAAACTATACATATGTTTTGAAAAAAAGCTTTTTAAAAAAGCATTGCACATATATAAAAAAGCATCTATATCAAATTACTTGCTCTCTTGGGGAGGTGGGGTAGTGAGGGAGGAAGAAAATTTTAGAACATAAAGTCTTACAAAAATGAATGTTGAAAACTATCTTTACATGTATTTAGAAAAAATAAAATACTATTGAGAAAAAAAGAAAGAAAGGTCTGACTCTCTTGTTCCTTTTGGCTGTAGGGACATCACTATTACTCTGGTACTTCCCTTGGCTATAGTACCTTCCTGCCCATTCCCCAATCTTGTCCAGCACCTTGAAACTCCATACTAGATCTAGATCTCAGATGTAGCTGTCTTAGTCATAGCAGAGAGTATAACAAATTTTGTTGCTAACAGCAACAGCAACAGCTGACCTAAGCAGGGTAATGATCTGTCTAGTATTTTGGGGCATCCCACCCTCCTCCACCTTCAGTTTTCTGGAACTCAAAGTAGCACCCAAATGGGAAAGAGCAATGGGGCCTCATGCAAATACTCTAATGGACCATTCATTCCATAGGCATTAAGATGAATGATATGGTAAATCTGACTAGAGTCAGAAAGACCTAAGTTCAAATTCTACTTTAGATCTCTACTAACTATGTGACTGGACAAGTGATTTAACCTCTCTATGCTTCAGTTTCCTCAGCTAAAAAACAGGGATAATAATAACACCTACCTCTCAGAGTTGTTGAGAGGATCAAATGAAGTAATATTTGGAGAATACTTTGCAAGCCTTAAAGCACTATGTAAGAAGAAGGAAAAGGACCCAGATGTGCAAAAATGTAGCAGCCCTTTTTGTAGTGGCAAGGAACTGGAAATTGAGTGGATGCCCATCAGTGGGGGAATGGCTAAATAATTATGGTATATGAATATAATGGAATATTATTGTTCTATAAGAAATGATCAGCAGGATGATTTCAGAAAAGGCTGGAGAGACTTACATGAACTGATGCTAAGTGAAATGAGTAGAATCAGAACATTGTACACAACAACAAAATTATGTAATGATCAATTCTAATGGATCTGGCTCTTCTCAATAATATAGTGATCCAAGACAATTCTAATAGATTTGGGATGGAAACCATATCCAGAGAAAGAGCTATGGAAACTGAATGTAGATCAAAACATGGTATTTTTATCATTTTTGTTGTTGGTGGTGGTTGGTTGAGGTTTTTTCCTTTTTCTTGTTTTTCTTTTCCCTTATTTTGATTTGATTTTTTTTTCTCAGTATGATCAATATGGAAATATGTTTAGAAGAATTCCTGTTTAATCTATATCAATTACTTGCTGTGTTTAGGAGGAGGAAGAAGGGAGGAGAGGAAGAAAAATCTGGTATACAAGGTTTTGCGAAAACAAATGTTGAAAACTATCTTTACATGTATTTGGAAAAATAAAATATTAAATTTTTTAAAAATAGTGTGTGTGTGGGAACAGTATGTAAATACTATTTTCCTTCTGCTTTTCTTCTTCTTCCTTTTTCCCTTTTCTAACTATTGAGCAACTATTGGAGACCCAGCAATATCAGAATGGGAGCTAGCATATGAAAAGATAGGGATTTGGGGGCTCAAAAGTCAGATAGTTGGCCATTTTGGCTGAATGTAGAGCATATGAAGGAACAAGGTATAGTAGGCTAGAAAATGTCATAATAATTCAAAGAATCTGATTTTATCACTGTGTATTATCTCCAATAGGACAGATCATAATCCAAACAAATATTGTGTGTGACTCATGCCCTTATCCTCCATAGAAGGCAGATTGTGAAAGATATGAGCCTTATAGAAATACTTCTATTTTATCCTAGAGGCAAGAGGAAGCCATTGGAACTGCTTAAGCAGGGAAGTGACATGATCAGATCTGTGCTTTAGGAAAATTGATTTGCAGCTATGAATAAGATGAATTAAAGTGAGTAGAAACTGGGACCTAGTAAGAGGTTGTCTGGTGCTGTCCAGGTAAAAAGTGTCAAGGATATAACTTAGGGTGGTTGCTGTGTGATTGGATAGAAGGGAACAGAGATATATTATGGAGGTAGAATTATAGGAATTGGCAATTTCTTCCAGACTTCAAACGATATTATAAAACAACAGTTATCCAAACCATTCAGTTTCGAGCAGGTCAACAGAACATTTTATATAAAGGGGAATCAGAAATAATGAAACAATACTCAGGGTTTGATAAAATTGTAAATGCAAATTACTTAGGAAATAACTCCCTATTTGATAAAATGTGCTGGGAAGAATACAAAGCAGTTTGGCAGAAATCAGGCTTATGCCAACATATTTCAAAATTCCAGAATTTAAATTTATTGCTGCCCTCCCCACCCCACCTTTCTATCCTAACTTACCTGTTACTATTGAAGCCACAACTATCCTCCCAGTCTCCTAAGCCATGTAACTTCCTTCACTCCTCATTCCCTTTTACCCTCCCTTATTCAATACATTGTCAAAACCTGTTGTTTCTGCTTTTGAATCATCTCTTGAATATGCTTTCTTCTCTTCTCAGACACCACCACAATTCTGCATCACAAACACTTCATGCTTAGACTATTGTAATAGTTCTGGGGTGGTCTTCCTGCTTAATCTATCTCCCCACTCCAGTTCATTTTCCACTCAGCTATCAAATTGATCTTCCTAAAGCACAAATCTGCCCGTGTCAAACTCCTCTCCCATTTAATAAACTGCAATGGCTCCCTGACTCTCGGGATAAAAGTTAAAATCTTCTGATTGGTTTTTAAACAAAAAGTATTTAGGCGATTCAGTGGATAGAGCACCAGGCCCGGAGTCAGGAAAATCTAAGTTCAAATGCAACCTGAAACACTTACTGTTACAATACCATGGACTTAATCACTTAAGCTAGTTACCTCAGTTTCCTCATCTGTAAAATGAGAACCTACTTTCCAGGACTATTGTGAGAATCACCTGAAATAATTATTATAAAGCAGTTAGCACAATGCTGGACACATAGTAAGGCACTATATAGATGTTTGCTATTATTATTAAAGCCCTTTATAATTTGCTTGCTTCCTATCTTTTTAGATATCTTACATCTTATTCCTTTCCATATCCTATGGAATCCAATGATACTGGACTCTTTGATAATGACACTCCATCTTCCACTTAGAACTTTCACTGACTTTCCCCCATGTTTGGAACTTATCTCTCTATCCTGAATTCCTTTGCCTTCCTTTAATATTAGGTTCTGTGTGAAGTAAACTTAATCTTAGTGCTTTTCTTTTGAGACTATCTCCAATTTCTCTTGTATATATAAAAAAATATATATATACATACTAATTACAAAAATGAAAATCAAATTAACAATCACAAAACAATATAATTGAATGTTGCAAAATCACAAATAAGAAGCATGATTCCAAAGAATAGTTGAGTCAAAGAACAAATCATAGAAACAATCATTAATTTCACTAAGGATAATGATAATAAGACAACATATATTTTGGGGATACAACCAAAGCATCCACTAACAGAAATTTTGTTTCTAGCTATCTTCATTAATAATAATTTTTTAAAAGGAAGAAAAAGAAAAAGATCAGTGAATAGGGCATGCAAGTATAAAAAATTAAAAACCAACAAATTTTAACACTAAAATAGAAATATTGAAAATCAAATAACAGATTAACAAATTTTAAAATAAAAAATGAATTTAATAAGTAAAATTAGGTATTGCTTTTAAAAAAATCAATAAATAGACCATTTGTTAATTTGATTTTTTTTAAAAAGGAAGAAGAAAACCAAATTACCATTTTCAAAAATGGAAAAAATGAATTCACAATCAATGAAAAATAAATAATTATAAACTATTTTGTCTAATTATATGCCAATAAAACTGAACTATCAGCATGAAATAAATATTTATAAAAATATGTAATGATCAGAAATAAGAGGGCTCGGTGCCAACTCTAAATCAGCCAATTCTGTTCCCCTTGTCAGGAAATGCTAGAGATCAATTTTCTCAGAGTGTCTCGTAAGCATACATGAACCAGGAACTCTTAATCTTAACTCATCCAGCCTCAGTTGTTAGAAACTTTAGCCATCCATCTTGTCTCCAACCTCTTAGACTGTCTTGTTTAGTCCTGGTGAGTCACACCTGGCTCTTCCTTGATCCCTTCCTGGCCTCTTCCCAATGCTTCCTACACTCTTCCCCTTACTCTCTAGACCTAAGAAGACCCTAGGAAAGACCTGACCTTCAGATACAATGATTAGGCCTGAGTGAAGTATAAACACCTCCAGACCAATTCTGTGGAATCATCAAAGAAGCCCATAATACAGTCTGAGTTGAGAGGCAGCCTCTACCTTAGAAACTTTTGTGTGTGTGTGTGTGTGTGTGTGTGTGTGTGTGTGTGAAGAATCTGAAGACTGAGTAGGAGATTTGAAGGATATTCCAGTGTCAAAGGATGCCAAGCACAGCTGTCCTAACCAGATATGTCTGAGGTTGGTCTGCTATTGCCAGGGGAAAGGAGCTACCACATACCTGTTGAATGCAGTAGTACTAGGGCAGGGACCCTGCAGCTGTCAACTGTAGCTTGCAGTCACTGAAGGTACCTCAGAAAGTAAAATCACGAGTGGGACAGCATGACAGGGGTTCTAGCTATGGCTTAATAGTAGAGAAGAAAGTCCTAGATAGACATCAGAAAATAAAAGGCTTGGCGCATTATTCCCCATACTTCCAGACTAAAACTACTAATAGCAAGCAGGTAAAAATAAAATAAAACAAAAAATAAAAATGAGCAAGTAAGGGAGAAAGAACCTAACAATAAATAGCTTCTATGGGGATAATGAAAATTTGGGTTCACAGTTACAGGAAGATAATGAAGCTAGAAAAAAAAGCCTCTCCTTTTTCAAAGAGAAACATCAAATGGTGCCAAGGACAAAAAGATTTCTTAGAAGAACTTAAAAAATCTTTTAAAAAATCAAATAAGAGAGTTCAAGGAAAAATTTTTAAAAATATAAGAACAATCCCAGAAAATCAAGTAAATTATGAAAAGAAAGCCAACCAAACCAAAAACTTAAGGAATAAAATCATTCCTTGAAAACTAGAATTGGGCAAAAGAAGAGCTATTGATGAGATCAGGATAGCAATAGATCCTTCAAATAAACATGTGACAATTCACAATTCTCTTTGCCAAAAAGTAAGTTTATTTAGGGAGAGGTTACAGACAAAACAAGAGATAAAACAGGTACCAGGAATGGCAAATATGAAACAGTTGGGAGAACAATAGGGTTGCCAAGGAAAGGACTTTGTAAGAATCCATTAAAGGAATATGTAATGAGGTCTGGGTATGCCATTAGATTCATAGTGGAATTTAGTAGACTAGCCAGAATTAGTTATAGTAAGAAGATGTCATTAAAGGAAGGCACTATGAGGAGGGAGAGAAAATAACCTCATTGTGGGCTTAATCCAGAAAAGGACTTAGCAAAAATCTTCATCATGAACATATCTTTTTTTTTTGGGGGGGGGATATTAATTTTTATTTTAAAAACTTTTTTTATTAATAGCCTTTTATTTACAAGTTATATATATGGGTAGTTTTACAGCATTGACAATTGCCAAACCTTTTGTTCCAATTTTTCCCCTCCTTCCCCCACCCCCTCCCCTAGATGGCAGGATGACCAATACATGTTAAATATGTTAAAGTATAAATTAAATATAAAATAAGTATACATGTACAAACCATTATTTTGCTGTACAAAAAGGATCAGATTCTGAAATAGTGTACAATTATCCTGTGAAGGAAATAAAAAATGCAGGCAGACAAAAATATAGGGATTGGGAATTCTATGTTCTTAGTCATCTCCCAGAGTTCTTTGGCCGGGTGTAGCTGGTTCAGTTCATTATTGCTCCATTGGAACTGATTTGATTCATCTCATTGCTGAGGATGGCCAGGTCCATCAGAATTGATCATCATATAGTATTGTTGTTGAAGTATATAATGATCTCCTGGTCTTGCTCATTTCAATGAGGATATCTTTTATAGGGAAAATTGGGGGCTTTTCAGGGAAATCAGGGAAATAAAGGCAAGAACTCAGAGGGAGGGATCAAGGAGGAGGGAAAGTACCTGGAAGCTCAGACGGGGATCCAGATAGAATACCTGGCAGATCAGGTTCCTTTAGACCTGTCTAGGGTCTAAAGATATGCAATCATTATCTCAAAGTTTGTTTAAAAATGCACAGAAGTTGGGGAATAGACAGTGGAGGTGAATAAAAAGTTCCATCCACACAAACACTCTAAAGACATAGGATAGTCTGGGACTTGGCTATACTTGATAATAGACACATAGGTTTCTTCCTGACAGGAGAAGAGAGTAAGTAAAAGAGAAATGAATTGAGTTGATTAACTTCACCTCCTCTAAGTTTTCAGTTATCATCTCATCCAACTTGAACTGCAGCTCTATTCATGTTTTCTTCATTTTTACACATGAACTTCTGTATACCAAAGGAGGAAGTCACAGATTTTTTCTGAGTCCACCATAAATTTGTATTATATAACCTTAACTTATTGTTGTATGCTTATCTTTTCAACCTTTCTCTCTCTTTTTCTCACTCTCTTTATCTTCCCCTTCATCCTTGCCTATCCCCAAAGAGATTATCCTATAATTCTTCACTCTTTCCTAGTTAAATACCTAGGAAAAGCCATCTCTGCTGGTTGCCTCTACTTCCTCACTTGACCCTTGTCATTCCCTCCAATCTTATCACTCAACTAAAACTGCTGTCTCAAAAATTACCAATAATCTCTTTGTATTCAGGTTCCAAACTAATTTCTCCAAAAGTACAAGAAAGGGCTTCAGATTCTTAACTGGGGACCCTGGAAATTGTAATTGTGGAGGGTCTGTGTTCCCTCCTATACCTGAGAGACTAATACTATCATATACATTTGGGATTTCTTTTTTAGGTGAGGCAGTCATATTCAGTTTATGATGAAGCCAAAAAATGAAACAGAGCCAAAAATGAGGAATACCTTATACTTTTGTGGTTATTTTAAATGAAATTTCTTTCTTCCTATTTTTTCCCAATATTCAGAATGCTAATAATTTTTGTGTTTGTGTAGATTTATTTTATTTCTCACAGTTTCACTGGTTAACTACACACCTCTTAGACTAGCTGACAGGAAAAGATAATGATGAATGTTGGAGGGGATGTGGGAAAACTGGGACACTGATACATTGTTGGTGGAACTGTGAACGCAATCAACCATTCTAGAAAGCAATTTGGAACTATGCTCAAAAAGTTATCAAGCTATGCATACCCTTTGACCCAGCAGTGTTTCTACTGGCTTATATCCCAAAGAGATCATAAAGGAGGGAAAGCAACCCACATATGCAAAAATGTTTGTAGCAGTCCTTTTTGTAGTGGCCAGAAACTGGAAACTGAGTGGATGCCCATCAGTTGGAGAATGGGTGAATAAATTATGGTATATGAATGCTATGGAATATTGTTGTTCTGTAAGAAATGACTAACAGGATGATTTCAGAGAAGCCTGGAGAGACTTACATGAATTGATGCTGAGTGAAATGAGCAGAACCAGGAGATCATTAAACATGGCAATAACAAGACTATATGATGATCAATTCTGATGGACATGGCTCTCTTCAACAATGGGATGATTCAAACCAGTTCCAATTGTTCATAATGAAGAGAGCCATCTACACCCAGAAAGAGGAGTATGGGAACTGAGTATGGTCCACAACACAGCATTTTTACCCTTTCTGTTGTTTGCTTGCATTTTGTTTTTTCTCAGGTTATTTTCCTTCTTGATCTGATTTTTCTTGTGCAGCAAGATAACTGAATAAATATGTGTGTGTGCAGAGAGAGAGAGAGAGAGAGAGAGAGAGAGAGGATTTAACATATATTTTAATATATTTAACATGTATTGGGCTACCTGCCATCTACGGGAAGGAATGGAAAGAGGGAGGGAAAAATTTGGAACAGAAGATTTTGCAAGAGTCAATGTTGAAAAATTACCCATGCATATGTTTTGTAAAGAAACAAAAAACAATTTTGCTGGTTATTATTTCAATTTTTTTGTTGACTTTATAGGGTCAATTTTTAGGTCACCAAATTCAGCCTCGGTGAGCCAAGAATAATTTTTGCATTTTAAAATACAATAAAAACTATTTAAACTATTAAAAAATTTTAAACTACAACTAGGTTATAATTAGTAAAAAATATGATGAGGCAGCTACATAACTCATGAGTTCAAATTCAGCCTCAGGTACTAGCTGTGTTACTCTGGGAAAATACTTAAAACCTTTGCTTGCCTTAATTCACTGGAGAAAAAAAAAGGCAAATCAAGTCAGTACCTTTACCAAGAAGACACCATGGATAGTATCACCCATGGCATCATGCAAAGTCTGACACAATAGCAACAAGTACAAAAACAGATGAAGAAATTGGCCTCTTACTTTAAAGTTTTCTAAGTAAAATATCATCTACAAAAAGTATGACAAAGTCTGGTATGTCAATCCTATGGAAAAATGGATAAAACACAAGCTAGACAATAATGGTGGTTTTAGTTTTTTGGAACTGAAAAACTAGTCTTAAATAATAGTTTTTAGTGGTTTGATTGTCAAGTTAGAAGTAATGTGCCTAAGATTTTCATTTGGTTCAGTGTTGTTGAGCATTTTTATTAGAAGTTTGCATATAAAAGAAATAGGCATACTTATGATATTTGTTTATCTTTCTTTTGCATGTTATCTAGACTATTTAAAAAGCAAGTAATTCCTTCAGTTTTAGTTTTCTTCCCAGGAATGTTTTGAATGCCTCTTTATTATTGAATATTTTTCATAGCTTGGTTCAAATTTGCAAGGCATGGCATTCTGGATTGCTTCTTGAGCTTCACTGCTATTTGGAACATATTCCATTCCTTCATTTGGTTTCTGGTGAATACAGAATAGTCTTGTTTTAATCCAATTTCTTTTGAAAATTGAGTATTTTGGAATTTATAGAATTTGTAGTTGGTCTGTAGAATTGTTAAGTATAGCCATTAGTCATTACAAAGTTTGGACTACGGGTGTTGGTGTGAGTTTTTTGTGGAGAGAAGATCTGAGCCTTTTTTGAATTGGTACTTTGTTTTCTGTCTGAAAACTCTAGGCAGTTTTCTTATATCTTACATTATAGTGTTCAAATTTTTTGATGTTTTATGTTCTTTTGGAGCCCTAAAACCCAATAGTTGTTTTTAATGCAGGTTATCAAGACCAATAGGTTTTCCTTGTATAGAGATCATACTTTCTTTTAATGTTAACACACTTCTTTTATATTATGCTTCACTTCTGTGCATTTACATTCTCAATAATCCTTTCTTGTTTCTTTGATGATATTTGCCACCACAGATTCAAGCTTTTCTATTCTACTAATTATTTGTTATATAGATTATAAATTTTATTTTCACAATTCTTTTCTCTTTTAAACTATTCAGGAACATCCTACTACGGTTCTCTTCTGTCTTGGGAAAACAGAATCCTCTGCCTCATCAGATGTTAATTCATTTTCCTTTGTCTTGCACCATATTGGCATCTACTAGTAATAACTTGTTGCTTATGCACAAGGTTTTATTCCCTTCAACAATTTTGGTAATTTCAATCTTTTTTCCTTATTTTTCTTTATTGCTTACTTTCTGATTCCTTTCCTTTGACATTGGTATCTTTGAGGGCTGGATTTCAAGTCTCTCTCTTAGCTTCTAAGCTAATTAATTCATGATTCACCAGCCTTGGTCACTGACCAATATTTGGGGAGGACAGAACTGACCCCAAAGAAATACTAGTAATTTCCCTCCAGGTCTGGTGGGCTGCCAAAGTCACCCATATGTTTTATCCCTGTTCCCTTGTTCTTCGGTTGTCTGGTCCAGCAGCACAGATCACTACCATGCTATCAAAGTGTAAAACCAATTTCTTCTTATTTGGATATTCACAGCACTTGGGGATAGGGTGGGAGGGAGATTTGGGATGGAGTTGAGTTCTGTCAACAGCAGCTATTGAAGTGACACCACTGAATGCATGGTAGGCTGTTGGGGAAGTGGTGTGGGTGAACACCTGGTTATGATTTAGGGATAATTGATTTACTCAGATGCTTATTACATTTTTATTTTGTCTGAGTTTTTGATGTCTTAGATTGTAAAGACAAGTGGAGAGAGCTGAAATTGTTAAATCCATGATGAATGATTATCATTTTAGAGAACACTGAAAGGTTGTGAGGAATGAAGGAAAATATCTACTTCATACTGTTGGCCCATGTGATATTTTAAGATACTGCAATGACATCTTTCTACTTTTATTATATTTGCAATTTATTATTATTTTTAAAATTTTATATCTACATTTATCATCACCAAACCCATTCTTCACCCATCTGGGGGGAAGGGAACTCACCACTCTCTTTTGTAGTAATTAAGAATAAGAAGTCAAGCAAAACAAATTACCCAAAGATTTTATCCAAAAGTGAATCTCATTCTGCACTTCTAGTTTATTACCTCTGTTAATGACAGAAAGCATATTTTATCATTGATCCTCTGTATTCTGCTTAGTCATTTGATCTGAGTTCTTAGGTCTTTCATTGTGTTTCTCTAATATTTAATGATAGTATATAAATTGTTTTGGTTCTGTTTACTTTACCCTGTATACACACTTCACAAATTTCTCTGAACATGTCCTTTTCACTATTTCTTAAGGTTCTAGGATTTGTTCAGCTGTCTTAATAGGTACTTCCTTAGACTCCAGTTTTTACTACAAAAGCATATGCCACAAATATTTTTGTACATGAGTGTCCTTTTTTCTTTTACTGTCTCTCTTTGAAGATAAATGCTTAGTACTGATATTGCTAGATCAAAATGTATATATAATTTAGTGACTTGGAGGGGAAAGTTCCAAATTGTTTTTCCAGAATGGCCAGACCAATTCAGAGCTCTGCATCAGTGTATTTGTCCATCCACAGCCTCAAAATTTTCCTTTTGTCATCTTGTCAATTTAAGGTGTACTATATTGAAACTCTGAATTTTCTGTTTGACTTTTCGTTTCTCTTATTAATGAATTGGAGCATATTTTCCCCCAATACAGACTGCTTTTTTTCTTTTGAGAGTAACACTTTGATAATTTGATTGGTATGAACCCAAATAAGCAAATTTTAGTAATACTGTCCTTCTTATATTAACATGATATGATCCGATTATGTACAATTTATGATCTAATTATTCAGGTATTTTCTGGGAAGTATTGTAGTTGTCTTCATGTAATTCCTGTGTGTCTTGGTACACTCCCAAACATTTCATACCTTCTAGTTACTCTAAATGAAATTTTTCTCTGTCAGTAATATCCAAGAAAGGTCAGCTAGTTGGTGGATTTTGTATCTTGCTTCTATGCCAAGTTATTGTTTCAATTAATTTAATTGAGCCTCTGGGTTCTCTTAAGATTATTATAAGCAAAAGTTGATAAATTTGCTTTCTTTTTGCCTATTTATATCATTAACACTTCTTCATTTACAAATACTAGGCTCTTGGTTTTAGATACCATTGTTCACATTAAAGAAAGATCTACTTACGTTTTAAATAAAGATGAATGTTATGTTATGATCCGTCAAGATAGTTTTCTTAATATGATCTATTATGTTTATAGTTTCACTGTGTATGAATTGAAGTTAGATAACTACTAAAACAATTTACAAAACAATTACACTCGTAGAAAGAACACTAAATGAAATAAGAAGTGGTGGAGAGATGATGAAAGAGATCATTAGATATGGCCAATGTATTGATGTGTTCTGAGTATCTTTGTTCTGAGGGAGGGTTCTATTGGGGATGGGTGAAGAAGTCATTGGGAAATGACAGTATTATTAAAATTAAAAATCAACAAAACATTTTGTTAAAGGAAAAGACAGTTATTCACACAGGATTTGAGACAAACATACAAATTGTCCTTTCCCAGACAGGAATGTGACTATTAATGTTATTTTTACAATGGCTAATTACCAGAACATTTTTGATTAGTGACAGCAATGGATTATGGTCAGATTCCTTAAATCTATGGCTTGACTTGGATCCAGAGGGAAGGAGAAAAAGGTGGGAACTATAAAGATGTGATTTTTCTCAAAGTGGGTAAAATGCAAACTAGGCCAGTTAATAACCATTTCAAAGGTCGACAGAGGAATCAGCAAACAGAATTAGCCTAAGGGACAGACCTTGAGCAGATTACTCTAGTAGACATTAACTTATTAAAGTTTCTCTGATCTTTGATCCAACCTTTGCCTCCTGCTACACGCAGCCACTAATCACTAGGGTGATTTCGACCTATAAAAAGCAAGAGGTCTGTGCTGGCAGTCACATCTCCAGCTTCCTACACACTGCCATGGGGCATCTTAAACTCTTAGCCTTGTTCATGGTGTGCCTGCTGCTCGTGAGTCAGGTAAGGATAAGGGGTAAGGCCTTACCATAATTCTGGGCAAATATGCCTGTAACATGACTCAGCCTTTTGGGACAGATTGCAAGATAACTGAAGGAAAGATGGGCCTGTTTCACTTTTGAAACTCAACCTTTACTCTTCCCCTTTCTCCGTTAAGGTAGTTCTTTTTTTGTTGTTGTTGTTCAGCTGTTTCTAACTCTTCCATGATCCTACCTGGGGTTTTCTTGGCAAAAATACTGGATACGGACGTGATTTGTCATTTTTTTAGCTCATCTTTACAGATGAGGAAATGGAAGCAAACAGGGCTAAATAATTTGCCCAGAATCACAGAGCTAGTGTCAGAGCTACTGTCCAAAGATTTGAACTCATGAAGATGAGTTTTCTTGACTCCAGGATTGGTCCTCTACTTACTGCACTATCTAGCTGCCCCGAGATTGGGTTTAACAAAGACTTTCCTTATTCTCCTAATCTCACAGGGCTGCTGTGAGGAAAGCAAGAGGCATTACTTAACCTATAATGATCATCACTTTCCACTCTATTCCTTAGGTGGGATCATCTCCCTTGCCCCAACAGAGCTCAACCCAGAGAAGACTTAAAAGAATGACCCCCTTCTGGCGAGGTGTCTCCCTCAGGCCCATTGGGGCATCCTGTCATGATGACTCTGAATGCATCACAAGACTATGCAGGTACTTACAATTTGGAGGCTGTGTGTGTGTGTGTGTGTGTGGGGGGGGGACAATTTGGAGAGAAGGGAGGATATGAATGCAAAAGAAATAATAACTAGTGAAAACTGCTAAAATTTATATAGCACCAGGTATGTGATTGGCCCTGTGCTAAACACTTTACTATTATCTCATTTAATCCCTACACAATCATGATTATCCCCATTTAGCCGATGAGAAAACCGAGGAAAACAGAAGATCACACAGTTACAAAGTGTTGGAGGCTAATTTTGAACTCTGATCTTCCTGACTACAGGCCACATCATTCTAGCCACGGCATCACCTACCTACCTACCAGAGAGGGTACAAAAGGAAAAGAATGCCTGTTAGGTTTAGGAGATAGAAGATTTTAAGACATAAGGACATTTTATTTATTGAGATAAAGAGAGGAAATGAGACACAGAAAGAGAGAGAGGGACAGAGAGCGAGTGCACACACATCCTTGTTTCTTCATGACTGGCACAAAACTGGGACTGTATTCTGGGACAGCGATAGATCTTAAGGGTATAGGGATTAAGGCTTGCTTTTTTTTTTTTTTTTTGTCAGTCAGTTTAGCAACAATTCAGGTAATCAGGACTGTTTAGAAAGACAAATTGCATTCTCTACCATATAAGAGTCCAAAATGGGGCAAAACAATAGAAGCTTTAATTTACATACATACACGTGCATCTGTGTATGTATATATGTATTATGCATGTGTATATATGCCTCTGCCATGTAACATGTCTTTTTATTCACTTAGGAAAAGGCGCTGTTCCCTCAACATGACCCAGGAATAATATATGAACTGAAAAAAAGAGAAGAAAGCAGCTGCTTCTAACAATGCTCCGTTCTATGGAATATTGATTATTAGCTGTATAACTTCTGGAATTATCTGTGAAGCTGTTTTACTATTTAATATTTAAAGGCAGATAGATGCATACCTTTACTCAGTACCATTCTTAAAAAACATGAACACATGGATAAAGACTTTCAAACTTTTGAACTTAAGAGTATGTATTTTTATATGCATGTATTTTTGTTAAAAATTGAAAAATTAAATTAAAAAAAATCTTTTCCTAACAATCAAAAAAATCTGGAATTCAAGCTTTTTGTATATGGAATGTAGAAAAATACATCTATTCTTTTATATAATGGATTAGAAAAATTTTCAGTCTGGAAAGTTGAGGGAGGAGGTCAATAACATGTTAAAGAATAGGAATAATACAGTAGAATGTTAAAATTTAAGACAAAAGTCTATAATTTCAAAACCTATATGTGTAATACTGATCTTTCACTTATGTTTCCAGTGACAAAGTTATGATCAGTAACTCTGACACCTTTCTACCACCCTTCCAAAAAATACAACATGCTTTAAATTATCCTCAAGGGAACTGAAAAATCTTGTAAATTTATCAGAGACAAATCCAACGCTAAGAACAAAGGACGGAATAAAAGCTAAAACTTTCATACAATATCATTTCAATAATCTGATTTCTATGCACATGGATCACATTATAATCCTACCGATCAATTAAGAAGCAGGAATAAGATTTGTGATAAAGTAAAAATACATCTACCAAAACATGTTTTCAAAGAATATGGATCCAGTGCAAAAATATAAAATAAGAATCCAAACTAGACAAGAAAAAATAGAAGTGTAAAGAACACATTAATTATAAAGTTTAATACAGAAAAATCTATTTGATATTTATTAAACTTAGGTTTTTCCAGTTATGGTTTTGCATTATACAAAGCATTTAATGACACAGTAGTTAAAAAGATCTTTACAAATTGAAATGTGATACCCTTTTCTCCAAATATTTTAATTGCCATAAATTTGTTTAAAAATACACATTAAATGCATGTTTCAGACACTCTAAACTTTCTATAATCTCAATACCACAAAATACATAGAATATACTATACAGATGTGGAAAAATCTAGTTAGTATATAATACTTTGCTCACCATTAACAGCTTTATTACGTGAAATGCACATATTGACTTTAAAATCCTAACTTCTGAGCCCCAAACTATCCCTTGAAATTTAAGTGTATTGCAACAAATAAAACTCACAGTATATATTTTAAGTTTTGGTTGAAAATGTCAGATGCCTAAATAATTTGGATAAAATAAATGCAAAACAGGGACTTAAGTCATATACAAATAAAGACATCTTGTCAGTCACTAAACAATATCTTTTCTTTAGGATCAACCAGGGCTTACAAGTTAGCTACTCTCCCCAGCTTCCCTTCCATATCCCCCCCAACAAACAAAAACAAAACAACAAAAAAACCTTAAACCCTTATTCACCAAATAATTATAATTTCAAATAAGATAAAGGATTTTAAATAAATATATAAGCACTTCATCCTCCATATATAAAACTGCTTAAAATCATTCAAAAGGGAGACCAGATACAAATTCTAGGACCTGTGCTTGCTAACACCATGTCTGGTCTTAGGTGAACTTTCAGGCATTCGTATCAATGCAGTCAACTCAATTAGTGAGTACTACAATACTGATGAATGCTCAGTTGAATAATTTGCTAGAGTTACGCATAAAGTCACAAAAACAGGGACATTTTTTGAAAGTCTACATCACCAGCTAGTGGAATAAATATGGGCCCTCATGGCATAGACTTGAAAGGCAGCATTTCCGGTCACTTTTTCCTGATGAAATAAAACAGGTAGAGAATTTCAAAGGTGAATAGTTATAATTAAACCACATTTCTGGATAGCCTTTTCTTGCTTATTTTAAGACATACTGAATAATGGCATAAGGAAAATTAATGGGCTTATTCTCCAAAGGCTATTTAAAAGCATGAGAACCAATCTGCAACTTTAAGATTTTCACAGGGCAAAATCTGTTTACATACATCCCTAACTCCCAGCTTGACCTCTTGTGGTGGAAGTATCAAAGTTTCTTCAACTGAACTATTGGTCTAGAGACCTAATGGAACTTAGTAAGAAGTGCTTTACCTTTAAAATCAGTCTTAATGATAATATTCTAATAAGTGACTTCTGTTTACTTCCAGTCTCTAGAGAGCCAAAAGTTGCTCCATTAGCTTAAGAAATAAGCACTTTTAGAAACCACCAACCCTGGAAAACTAACATAAACTGTTGATGACAATTTACTCAAGTCATCTGGAAGTAAGTTAACTCATGTATCATTTACTTTAATGCAGAATTAATCTGGGTCCATATTACTTATTACTAGGGGGGAAAACCCACTTCTCCACCATACCTTATACTAAAGCTAAAGATAATGAGATCTGTGTTTCAAAGAATTGAGGAATTCTAGTCATAGACTTTATAAGGTTGTACAATGGTTACTCCCGAGTGGGGTGAGTTTAAAACTTGGACTTGCTCAGGCTTAACATAACCTACTTCATACAAAAATCCCACTAAGTGCACCTGTGACAAAGCAAAATATTATATAAATAAAACACACAATGAGGCCATTTTTATCCAAATAGCAATTGGAAAATTAAGACTCCTCTTCACCTGATCCCCCCTCCCCCCTTACAAAGCCCTGACATATTAATAAAGGGCACAGATACATTTTAGAATGAGCTTACTGCAAATAAACTCTTAATCTAAAGGAATACACATTGCACTCTTGTACATTACTATGCAACAAATGTCACTGAATAAGTGACAGAAATGTCACTGAGAAAGTGACTTAGGTCAATTTAATAAATAATGTGGAAACGGGTGCACTAAGCTAAAATACTACACATATATACTTTAGACAAACTGATTTCATGGTTTTTAAAAAATACATTATATATAAAGTGAGTATGTGTACATAATTCTAAAGATTCAAACTGCTCACTATCACACCAAGAAGAGTGCAGAATGTACTCCTTTTATGGCTAAATTATCTTCAACCAAAACGACTGGGACTACACTGGATTCACATGGATTATTATTATTAATAATCCACTAAAAATGAATGTCAAAACCTTGAGCTGTAAAGATTTGTTTTCTGTAATCTTGCTTCACAAAGAGAAACCCAGTTGCTATAAATCAAATAAATTCCATAATATTTTAAACTTTCAGCCAATACTAAATAATGCTTGTCTGAGCCAGCCTGATCTGATTATGATGTTTCTTTAATTAAAAGAAGAAATGGATGTGGAGAAAAGAATTTAGTCAAACTACAAGTGGTTCAAAGTGCAACACTGATATATAAATATATATCGATCCACAATAATAGGAACCTTCTTGGTATAATAAGAAGTGGCCTTTTCCCCAAATGTTCATTATTTGAGATTGGTTTGCATTGTTGGCTTAGGCCAGAGTTTTTCAAACACCTTCTTTGGCAGACTTATGTACAAATCTCATCCTGTGTCACAGCATAAAACTCCTAAAAAGGCCACCTTCTTTAGGGTTTGCTTTAAAGGAGGGAATATTGGTGCTGTCAACAAAAATCACGGATAAGCCACCTCACTAGGTGGAAATTACAGGTCTGCTTCTTGAAGCAGGATCGAAGGGGATGAAAGAAAAAAAGATCTTGACAGGTGATGATAATGGCCCTGAAGAAAAGTTACATCATCTCAAGAGGTTGGGGTCCTTACAACCTAGCTCAGCCAGGCTATGTTGAGGCTCCCAGAATGAAAAAAAGCATTGTTGGACATGACAATATTCTATACTTTGGTTGTATATAAAGGAAAACGTTAGCTAAATCATGTATGTATGATAGGAAGCAGAAAAAATTAAGTCTTTAATGAAACTATGTGATCTGTTTAAAGAGCTATATTTCCAAGATGATCGATACATTAAAGGTCAGATCAACTTTTTGTCATTAGCTATGTTCAGTTTTAAAAGTTAAAATAAAAAAGTCACAAGAAACTTGAGGTGGAAAGTTCACCTACAAAAAAGAGCCAAATATTCAGATGACTGCAGACACAGAGTCAGGGAGGCCATATTCTACACATTGCTACTGGGGTTTCTGCAAGAAACCATGGCATTTGAAATACAATTACTCAGACCCAAACTTTCTATTGCCTATTACTAACTGGAAGGAAATACTTTTCAACTGAAAAGAATTTATCATCCCAGTATGAATACAATTTTAAGAAAAATATTTTAGTGCAGCACCTTTCACCATACATGAGAATTTCTATTCACAACACACACACACACACACACACACACACACACACACACACACATGTGTGTGTGTGAAGTTTCTGTTGACCATCAGGCCATACAAAGATATAAAATACACAGGGCCTTAAGGTCCCCTAAGACAACTGTGGAGCTAAAAGGGAAAGACTGTATCTGCTTTGATGCTAGCTGAAAAACTTTTTACTAAAACATCATTACAGACTTTACAAGAAGGTCCTTTCTTTGAATATAGCCCCTAACAGTCAGTCTCTCCTTCCTCTTTGTCTCTCTGTCACTCATTCACTTACTCACACTCACACATACACACAGATTAAATTCAGAAGGGTGCTAAACTGATAGAAATCTACACCAAAGGAAAAGTTTTCAATTCAACATTGGTCTGCTAACTTTCCCTTCTCTGACAGTAGAAAACCATCTCTTTTTTTTGGAAGTACAAAACAATCAAGGAAGCCCTATAAATATGCAACTATAATACAATAAAAGCTTGCTAGTTTGTAAAATATGAGCTTAAAAGATCAAACTCAGAGGATAAATTGCAGTACTTGATGTTGTACTATGTTTACAACTCAACATTCAATTCCTTTTTTTTTTTTTTTTTCTGAAAGCATATGTTCATTTCTGGTACTGGGAAGAAAATCTGCTTCTTTCAGCAGCCTTATATAATCCAGACTCCCTAGTTTTAGACTAAGTCACGATATTAAAGGGTTACCATTTATAAAAGCAATTATTTTTACATGGTTAGTCTTAAAGAAAATGAAATTTTACCTAAACTACTGCACAAAACCAGCTGTACACAGTAGACCTGGTCCTCCTGTGACACTTCATCTGTAAACAGTCCATCAAGTCTTCATCTAAATGTTAAAGATTTAAGGCACACCAGACGTGATAGGGGCACTAAGCAAAGTACAAACAGTACAGTTCTCACCTTGTATTCCAATAAGCACCTTGTATGGAAAGGTACTTTGGTGCACAACTTTTACAAAAGCAGCCACTTCAAACCCATGGAGGGCTCTCCTTTTACTTACAGTAAGATACTTCTCTAAAGTGAATATTCTGCTCCCAACAGAAATAATTATCACTCATTGGGGGCCTTCATAATACAATGGGGTAAATACATGATTAAAACAAGTTCTATGTCTCCAGATTAGAACAGTTTTACAACTTTGCTCTAAGTTGTAAGGTAAAATAGGACACACCTGAATTCCAGCTCATTTCCACAGCAATCAATGTACATGCATATCAGAGCATCACAAATGAATCGACAAAGAGAAAATAAAAAGAATTCTGAAGATGGATGTGAATTTTTGAACAAAATTTCTCATTCATTGGAAGAGACAGAAATTGTAATAACTAAGGAATTTTCTAACCCATTTTTTCAAATGGTTAAATATACTGTTTTCAATGCAGTATCAAGTGACAAAAACAATGAGAATAAAATTACAACAAAATTTTTTAAAAAGTTCAAGATTGTCCTTTCATTAAAAAAACAAACAAACATAAAACTTCTGTAAGATGCATATCTCCTAGAATCCATGTTCTTGATCTCTTTAATAATTCATTAAATGTAAGTAACTTTAACACTGTGAGACTGCTATGGTATTATTAAGTGTGATCATGATTTTTAAAATAACAAACTAACTTGAATCAAACATGATTTCTCCCCAATCTAGAATGTTATATTCTAATATTTAAATTTCTTTTCACATGTTCAAGAAACCTTTTTGGGTCCTTTTCCTTAACATTAAGTACAAATTCTGCAATATTAAAACTGTAGTTGTCATTTAAGATTTGAGTAAGAGGCAACAGACATGTTAAATACATGTCTTTACATCTGAGAATATAATAATCCTCTTTTACAAGCTTTACCACATGGAGACATTACTGAGAACAACGTTTAAAGTACATAAATAAAAGTGTCTGCATGAAATTTCTGCTAAGCATTTGGTAGGATTAATTTATAGGTAGAAATAATTATTCAAATAGTCCCACCAAACTGGGCAGTTAAAAAATTAAAATAAATATGATTTAAATTGATTACTTATGCATTACAACTAGAATTCCAATCCCATTTCAGATCAGCTAAAACTGCATCTTATCAATATGCTGCAGATGTAAAAATACTTAAATAACTTTCCAAATAGGGAATACCTTAGGAGTCCATTAACATGATGGCTTTGGGTTTAAAGAAAAAAAAAAAAACAAAAACAAAAACAAAAACAAAACAAAAAACAATAACAAAACAACAAAAACCAAAAACACAACTTTTACATGAGACAGTGAGGCAGAAGCATTCCTTGCTCTTAGTGTTGACTAAGCAGTGTTATGGCAGTCTTCCTTATTGATATGACACAGTGTTGTGGAGAAAAATCAGAGGCAACGAGAATATGTTCTGGGTAAGAATCCTTCAGTTCAAGATATCAACTTGGCATCCAGACGAAGCCAGTGAAGTCCCTGCCGGGTATAACGAACTAGGTCTGTCATGATGCTTGAATTAAAGATGAGAGGACCCATTACTTTATCCAGTTCAGCAAAGAACTCTAAAATGAGGAAAAACATCAATTAAATCAAGATATCCATAATTTATGAGAAGAAAATAAGTTTTCTCTTTCCTCCTCTGAGCAATATTAAGCAAACTATATTTAAAATAGCTATTTTCCCACGGAACATTCTATACTTCATGCATAGACTCACTAAATTTCAGCATCAGAAGAGATTCCAAAGTTTTCTAGTACAAACCTTAGCTGTACAGAAACCCTTTCTACCATCCTATACAAGTGATCACTAAAACTTCCAGGTGAAGACCTTTGGTAGAGAAGAATCCACTCTTCTGAAGCATCCAATTCTACTTATGGTTGGTTTTTTAATCAGAATTGTACTACACTACCTTAGGAAATCTTCCATTTTCCAATTCAATCTGGCATCATTTTATTCTTCCTTTTACTTGGAACATAAAGACTGGTGTTTAGAATATAGAGGATTCTTAGTGCATTAAGATGAAACTAGCCAATTTTAGAAGATACTTTTTTAACTACAAAATCTAGTAGATATTTTCACAAATATAGATGTCTCAGTGATACATTCCTCTAACTAGTTTTCACTACCAAAAAAAAGCAAATTAAATTAATTTTAAGTGAACTAAAGATATATCTTACATTATATTTTAAATGTGGATACACACACACACACACACACACACACACACACCCTTTTTAGAAGAGTTCAAAAAGTATCACTGAGGCTGACAAAGTTTTGGGGTTTCTTTTTCCTCCCAAAGAGCTATAACTTTGTTACCAAATGAGATTGTACTCTCTCTATAATCTATTAAGTCTCTGAAAGTTACCACAGCTAAAAATTTCATCACTTTGTGATCACCCTGACAAAGAGCTTCTCTTGATTCAGTAAGTATGATCCTTAGAGAAGAGGGTTATGAACACATTACCTATATTGTCTCTTATCAGGTCTAGGATCAAAATCTTTCCTTTTTAACTTGGTTAACTTTTTAACTTGGAGCTACTGACTCTTACTCTTTGCAGGCATGTATATCTAGAGCCAACTTCCCCCCACAATGAAGCAAAAGTATTAGGCAGAACAAATGTCTGTACTACAGTATTAGTCTTATAAGTATCCTTATTAAAAGCTAAAAATCTGCAAATTAATGTCATTAACCCTAAAACAGATTATACAAAATGAATACCAATACTTTAAAAAATACCAAGACTTAAGTTAATCAAAAAAATTAACTTGTTTGGTTTTTCAAAACTTCATCTATTATCCTCTGAATACATTGATTTCCTGAGATCTACCTTTTTGCTCCTTAGAAAGCTGTTCGGCTTGGTCCCAGATTTCGGTAGCATAAAGGAAGTTGGAAGTGACCTGAACATAGCTGGCTGCCATCTGGTGGATTCTCTGTGGAATTGTTACCGAAGAACTGCTCCCTGAAGTACTGCTTGCCCCTGAAGTGTAATTTCCTGAATTGCCAGGAGAGAGCTTTGGAGAAACTGGAGAAGGCATTCCAACAGCTTTGCTATATGTACATAGAAAGAAAAGGCAACAACTTTGATTGTGACAAGGTGCAGAGAATACACCAAAATTCACCATTTTCATAAAATCCTAGAATAGGGGGCAGCTAGTTAGTGTAGTAGATAGAGCACCAGCCCTTAAGTCAGGAGGACCCAAGTTCAAATCTGGACTCAGACACTTAACATGTCCTGGGCTCAATTGCATCAGCAAAACAAACAAATCAATCTATCGATAAGTAATAATAAATAAAATAAAATCCTAGAATAATGAAATGGCCTTGTTTTTCACAATAGGTATGTAATATAAAATAGTTTCTTAAAATAGGCAATGAAAGAGCCCAGTATTTTACTATGACCACTATAATGCGCCACACAAATCATTTATTTATTATTATCATTTTTTTATTATAGCTTTTTATTTACAAGTTATATGTATGGGTAATTTTACAGCATCAACAATTGCCAAACCTCTTGTTCCAATTTTTCCTCTCCTTTCCCCCACACCCTTCTCCAGATAGCAGGTTGACCAATACATGTTAAATATGTTAAATATACAAATTATTTAACAAGATTATTCAACAATGACAGGCACAGCTTTCAACTATCTTCAGTACTCTAACAGTACAGTTTCTTATGGACTTTTCTTATAGTTGTGATAGTAGCTTCATACTACTTTGACCTTTATAGGACTAATTCAGAAAAAGTTCCAAAATTCATTACTATCTTACCAATGGATACTAATATATGATGACATGCTAAGTAATTAACAGGATATCCATTTGGGAAAAACAATTTTATATAATTACACATATCTAATTTTATATGCAGAATATACATTAAAAATACATCTGAAACTGGAAGATCAGTCAGCGGAAATTTAACCTCAAAGCAAATGAATGAATGTACAATATATAGGCATTTCAATTCCAATCTGAAGTATTAAAAATACTAATGTTTTAACCTGGGGATATAATTTTTAAACAAAAATTGGAATAAAAAAGCCCATAATAATAAAAATCTACATTTGGTGTAGGGAAATCAAATAGACAAAATTACTGTGGATAGTGGTCCCTTTCAATCTGAATAAAATTTTTGGCTCTCCCTTCATACCACAGAAGAAATCTGAATTTTTTCTTTTATGGGGGTATTTAGAGCATCTTGCTGTAAAGTTTGGGTGTCAATTACATACATACACACACACACACAAATACATTTCTGAATTTCTAAATTTTTTGTTTTTGTATCATCTGCTGGCTTTGCATGTCATCTACAGCTTTCACAAAACTCTCCCCAAATTCCCATTTAATTTCTTGGACTAACCTCAATAAACTGAAACCACAATGAGGAAAAGTCACAATGTGGAAAAGATAACTCTATTTAGGGGTGATGGTATAAATAAATGCATCTAAGAATTCTGGGGATACAAATATGTTTATTCTTCTGAAATAGCTTTCCTAGATCAGTGGCCCTCATTAATCTTTCCCCTCTCTCTAATACTTGTCAACTCTTGAGCTTTTACTTCTGTGGATTCCCAAATTTTTATCTGTAGTTCTGATTTCTCTCAAGCTCTACCCACATTTCCAATTGTCTTTTGACACCTGTACTTAAGTGATGTCCTCAAAATTCAATAGATCTGAAACCAAATTGATCATTGGAAGTGTCCTCTAGTATTAATTAGAATGTTGGTATTTGGGGGTGGGGAGCCCACTCCTCAAAATTTTTCTCCCTAGTTCCTGTGTTACAGGTGGGTCTGGCAGCAGTGGTTTTTAAGAGTAGAGGAGAAGTAAACCTCTGGCCTGCTCACATGAGGGTTTCTGAGGACCAGTTTCAAGGTCAAATATCCTAAAAGTTTCAGTTTTAAAGGAGACAAATTATATCCAGTAATTTAGCCAAGAATGTCCCAAATTTTTAGGATAAAAGCATGCCAATTCTTTAGGTTCAATCTATAAAATCTTCAAATGTCAATACATGGAATTGTGCTTTCTGAATAAGGAAGTACAGTACATATTAACTGTTCTTATTATCAATTATAACATAAATTTATGTATTCCACAAATATCAAAGGACTATTAGGAAATAATTTTTCTTTCACAGGATAAGAATGACATTACCTACCTTCCCATGCCAGGTGATGGAGCTTGAGAATTATTATAGGAATTCTAGAGACAAAACACACACACAAATTTACTTGTCAGTTACATCAACAAATATCAAATGTCTACTATGTACAAACTTTGTATTTGCCAAAGCAAGCAAAAAACATGTTTTTTTACCCTCAAAAAGAACTCATAATCCTTTATAAAGAGAAGTCATATGTGCATACAGCACAGATGAAAGACATAATAAAGAAATATATGAATACAAAAGAGGGAGACATTACTGTGAGTTTTGGGGAGATAAAAAGTAGGTTGTGAAAAAAGATTTTATGAAAGAACAGTCGCCTAGAAGTTTTCAGATAAGCAGGAAGGGCATCTCAGGCAAAGGAATTGATGAAATAAAGCTACAGAGGTGGGAATGTACAGAGCTTATTCATGGACAGTGGGTAGCTTTGATGGATAAAGCTCAAAAAGGAAGGATGGGAGTGGATTGTAGATGGTTTTTAATGATAAACGAAGTAGGGACAGAAAAAAAGAAATGCAAGGAGTTAAGAGTCTATTTTAAAGCTTAATGAAAATGTATTTATATACTGAAATATTATTTACATATGGCTAAATAAACTGTTGAAAATAGTCTAAATGGAATTTCAAAGGGCAGTTCACCAAAAACTGTTTTGTTGGAAACCCTACCTAAAAAATGAACATTCAACACAGTCATTAACTACCTTCTCCTCAAAAATCCTCCAATACTCAGATGGTTGTAATGCCCTCCCCACTGCCCCTATCTCCCAATATTCAGAAATATTATAAGGAAAATGAAACCCCTTCCCAAAATTAGATTTGAGAATATGAATTTATATTTCTATCAGCTACATTTACCTTTAAATGTTCAGTTAATGTTTTAGAGTATTTCAAAGCATTCTCCTTCTTCAGCTTAAATAACCTCAGGTACAATAAGGACTGGCACCGAAGACTTAAAAAAAAAAGAGAGAGAGAAAGAGAAGAAAGATTTGTTTAAAATGTCAATACTGGACAGTTCAGGGAAAAAAAAGTCACTTTTTGTTTTTTCAAGTTTATTTGAAATAAATGGTTATCTAAATTGACAATGACATTAGATTAAGTCATAGGTAAAATAACTCAACTACTAATATTACCAGAGGAGACAAAATTACTATCAATAAAAATTTATTAAGAGCCTAAGATTATTTATCTGTCCAAAATATGCCAAGCATAAGTTCTGAGGATATAATGGGATACAAAAAGAAGAAAAAAGTTCTTTGCCTGAAAGAGCTCATAACTTAATGGATTATTAAAATACTAAAATAGAATTAAGAAGTAACATTATTACTAATATTATTAATTACTAAATGGAAACTACATACATTGAGAAATGTAATATCATTGATATCATTATGATTCTAAGAGTAATCAGTTAAAAGCCCCTATTTCTGAGACTGTATTTTTTTATGACTCCCTACCATAAACAAGTCATAAAAATATAGAAAGTCGGCCCATTACACTATCTATATACCTGAGACATCAGATATATTCCAAGAAAAGTTCCTGTACTCTACCAAGACTCTACCCAAAGTAAAATGAAGGGATCTATCTGGCAGACAACTCCATAATGTTTTATAATTTGAAAGACAGAAATCTCATTTTTTTCTTAACTTCTTGTGCCTTATAACACACAAAAACAAATCCCAAACAAAACAAAAAACACCACTAATAGTGCATATTAAAATTAGAAAGCATTCTGTGTTTATCACAATCTGGTGCAAACACAGTACTTTATACAAATCTACACACCAAAGAATGGCCAGTCTTTTATCTGCAGCTGTAGCATCTGGTGCCAAGTAATTCTTCAGTTTCATAGTATATCTGTAACAAAGTAATACACAGATCAGTGAACACAAAATGTAAGCAAAATCAAATACTTCATTTAATCTAGTTACTTCTTTCCTCCCACCCTCCAACATATTAGAATCAAACAAATTCAAAACAAAAAAAACCTAAAAAATCATTTAATTCAGAAGTCATTTAGTCACTCTATGTCAATCCACGATTAAATTTTTGTTATCAGCTGCATCCTTCACATCCAGGTCAGTTAATCAGCATTAATGACTTTGCTGATGCAGATATTTCCATGTACTTACTTAATTAGCTCTACAGTCTCTGAATACATAAGGAATGGAGATTTGAATTCCTGAGCATTTTTCTCCAAAGCATTCCCACATTCAATGAAGGAAACCACAGCATCAAGATAATAGACAGCTTTCTCAAATCTATCAGACTAAAGAGAAGGTACATACAAGAAGGAAATATTAGTCTACAAAGAAGGCTAAAATCAAAGCAAAAATTACAGTTAATTCCAAAAACCTATATATAAAGGCCAACATACCAAAGCATCTGCATTGTGTTTTAATTTTTTAGCTTCTTGTAAATAATGATCTGCTGAATAAGTCCTGCAACAGAAATGGGGGGGGAAAAAAAAAACCTTTCATAAGATAACATTCTAGTTTGTGTTATAGTTTAATATTCAATTTGTTCAATGTTCATAATTACAGGAAATACTGTATGTAATCAAAAGTTATTTTATTTTGCAAATAGACTAATTGTTGCAAGCAAAATATAAATCAGACATAGTTTTGATTATTTCATTATTTCCTATTGTCCCTAGGATATATTATAAACAACTAAATTTGGCATTAAAACTCTTTGTCATTATGGCACCCAACTCTGTTTTCAAGCTGACTTATATTACTTTCTTTTCACACAATCTACAGTCCCATTCAAATTGATCTATTTGCAAACTCAGAATTCTACTTCCCATCTTCATATTGTTATGTAAAGTTATTCCTTATGCCTGGAATGTACTCCTTTCTCATATTTAGTTATTAGAATCCCTAGTTCTTTCAAGATTTATTTTATGAGCCACATCCTAAGGAATATTTTCACAATGCCTTTGTTGTTAGTGCTTTCTTCTTCCTCAAATGATCTTGTGCTCAACTTCTTTCTGTTAATATGTTATATTTCTTCCAATAATATGTAAGCTTTGTGAGGCTAATCACCAATTACTTTTGTTTTGTTCTTATATCTCAGCATCTACCACCTGTCACTGAATAACTGCTTGCCGAATTGGATTCAAATAAATATACTCAACATTTCAGAAAGCAAAATGAGACACCAGGAAGATACTCTTTTCTACACTTTCTAGTATGAAGTATTTAATAATCTAATTTACTCCTGAGATTGAGTACAAATCCAAGAGATAACTTTTTGAATACAGCTGTTATAAAAATAATAATGGAACGATGTTAATGGTTTAAGCTCAGAAAAAGTCATTTATTTTTTTCAGATAGTATTCTGTTGTTAAGAGTAAACATATAACTTGAAGTACGCTTTAATGCCTTGAGGAGGATTTTGTACTCATGTTGGAGTATATTGTGCTATCACAAGAAAGGTAAGAATGCATCTTCTAAAGTTTTAACATTTTTACACACGCTATGTCAGGAGCTCTAATCATGACAAGACATTCATATCTACAATCCATCACTAGTTTAATGATGGGAAGCTTTGTGTACACAGACACATTTCCATTCACTTTACCTGTCATCAAAGGCCAGCTTTGCTCTTCGTGTTTTAGAGCTATCAGGAATTTGTGAAGCTGGAGGATAGTTTGAAGAACTACTTGGAACCTTTTCCTAAAAAAAGGGTAATTAGCACACTTGAAACAAACAATTGCCAGCTAGAGTTAATAAGATATGTAAACAACACAAAAATTATTTTCTATTTCAAGATAACATATGGATCAACTCCTTATATTTTTGCAATTAATTTTAATTCATAATGCTTCATAAACCAAACTTTTCTATGATTTAAGAATTTCTCAAAATGCTCAGAAAGTTATTTTACATTTTACATGAACATAGTTCATTTTATTCACTATCAGTGAAAACATAAGAAACACATGGATCTACGGTCAAAATCACATTACTTCTTAGAATTAATAGTAAATAATATAGTAAATCAATAAGCCTAATAGGCATTATTTTCATGCATGGATTAGCAATTCTGTTTTTTGATACTGAACATCAAGTTCACTCTCACTCATTCCTAGATTATGTGCCTATATAAAGAACTCCATTCATGGTGGAATGGAGGAAGCATAAAATTTAGACACGGTTCTCGCCTTTATGGAGCTCATACTCTAGTTGATGGAAGAAAACACAAAAATACTCAATACTCAAATGCTTTAGAAAATGGCAAAACAAGTACTATGTGAGGTCTGAAGAAAGAAGTTTTGTTGACAGGGGAAAACAGTATAATAGAAAGGATTTGGAATTAGAAGACATTCAAATTCTGACTATGTTACTATAAGATTGTAGACAAGTCATTTCATCTTCATGGATATCAGTTTTCACATCTGCAAAATGAGGAGAGTAGGCTAAAATTCTTTCTACTCTAATCTATTTTATACAATATCACTGAGTTGGGCTCTAAAGGATAGGTAAGACTTCAACAGGAAAAGGAAAAGGAAAACATTTCCAGCATAATTAACAATGTGGCCAGGTTTGGAGGCACATACTTTAAATCTGCTGCTGGGGAGACTGAAGCTGATGGATTGTTTGAATTGTAGCGTTTTGAGCTATTGCAGAGTTAAAGTTTAAGTCAAGCAATAGTATGGCATGGGTGAGCCACTAGGCTACCACAGGAAGGACAAAATGTCCCAAATCAAAAAAATGGAGCTATCTAAAGCTTTCATGTTGATCAGTATTGGGATTGGTACTGTGAGTGGCTATTGCACCTGGTTTATACTGGGTAAGATAGGGAGATTCAGTCCCCAAAACAAAATAGCAACAAAACAACCAAAGGCAGAAGAAAGTAATATAAAAAATTGAGTGCAGCAGCAAGTTGTGAAGGTCCTTATATTCTAGGAGAGACTCTTTTTTAATAGGCAAAAAGAAATTACTAATAATTTCTGAGCAAAAGAATGACATGATCAGAAGTATGCATGGGTATGAGAAATGGATTAGATGGGGAAAGATTAGAAGGCAAGAATACTTGTTAAGAAGATTTTTAACAAGAGTTCAGACAGATGATAATAAGAATCTATAAATCAGGGTAATGTCAGCAAAAACAGAGAAATAGGAGATTAATTTAAGAAATGTCATAGAACTGAAAGGACTTAGAAACTGATCATGAGAGATGGTCTTGAAAATGGTAAATTTAAAGAACCAATGGAATAAGGGGAAGTATACTATAGGCAGTTGGGAAATACCTGTATTTTTCTTATTAGGGATTTGTAACATATATCTTGGTACAATATATAATTTAAAAAGATTTTTCCTTCAGTTTACTACATCCTTTATCTTAGAGGCATTAATTCTGTTTACGTAAAGCTTTTCAATTTACTGTCATCAGAATTATCTGTTATATGTTCTTTAATTGCTATATCTCTAGTTAACAATTCACTTCTGACCCATAGCTGTAAAGTCTTATGATCTGCTTCTCTTATATATTCAGATTACATAGTGATTTTGAATTTACTGTAGAATATTGCTACAAATCCCTAATAAGAAAATTACAAATCAAAACAACCCTGAGATTTTTAACAATTTGTTAAAGGTATTATGTAAAATAACAAGAGACAGCCAGTAAATTGTAAAGAGGTGGTAGAAATGGTTACATTAATGCACTGTACGTGTAGCTGTGAATTAATACAACCATTCTGAAAAGCCATTTCAAATTATGTTAGTAAAGAAAGTAGCTGAGATGTTCATATCTTGTGATTTGGAGATGCCATTTTTAGGTATATATTTCCCAAGCTTGTCACTGACAAAAAGATTTCACATATACAAAATATTTATAAGAGCACTTTTTTTTGAGGTATCAAAGAATTATAAACTAAGTAGATGCTTACTGATTGAGGAATTGGTAAACAAATTCTAATCCAAATGTCTTAGAATAATACTATGCTATAAGAAACAGAAACATATACCAAATAATGAAAAAAATGGATCTTTCTATTTACTCTCTAATTCTAATAGATTCAGGCCGTTTTCTTTCAACATTTCCTGAAATATAATGGCTAGACTATTGTTTTGGTCATGACTTTCAGGTAAATCCAATGATTCAAAAAAAACTCTTTTATTTGTTTTTCAGGTCAGTTGTTTTCACTGTGATACCTTTTTTTTTTTTTTTTTTAAATCTTTTAACTTTTGTTATAATATTTCTTGTAATCTCAGGGAGTCATTAACTTCTAATCAGTTCATTTTTTTCATATTTTTTTGTTGCTTGGGTCAGGTTTTATACCTTATAGTAAAATGCTAATTCGCTAATCCTTTCCTCCACAGCTCTTATTTATTTTGTTAATTCTTTCCTGAAGGGCTCTCATTTTATTTATAAAGTAACTTAACTTTTTAAAAACATTCAATTTGTTTCTTTCAGTAATGTTAGTTGATTTTGTGGTCAATCTGTGTTTTTCTTTGCAGTCATTCTCTCCTAATGTGTGTGACTTGGGCATCCTTATCACCACAACATCTCTTTAATGCTAGATTCTTTATATTTATAGCATATTATTATATCATTTTTTCCTGACTTATTTTCTAAATTTGGACTTCATTTTAAAGCTAGAAGACTCTTACCATGTTTGAAGTGAATATTTAGACCATGCTTGGTCCTGTTTTGTATTGTCTTAGATCCTGCCACTTTCTCCAGATTATAAGTACTTGAAGGATCTCAGGAACAGCTTAGGATGCAAATTTTCAATGAGCTAAAACGATCTGATATAGAGAGAAATCTGTTTCCTGTTTTACGGTCTAAACTCTGCAAGTCCCTGCCCTGGATCTGAGTCTCAATTAACACAACTATGGATTTACTCCTAACTGAAACTCTACTAATAAGCTGCTAGACTCAAATATTGTCAAATACCTAGAAAGCTCTAAGGTTCTAAATGACAAAACCGTAAGCTTCTCTTTGACTTACGTTCCCTGAATTTGTTATTCTGCTGCAAGCTTGAGGCCAGATGGAGGCTGGATCTAAGATCCTATGCACTCCAGTTTAACAGTCATAATCACACACTTGCTATTCAGTTTTTAGAGACCCTAGCCTTGTGTCACACTACTCTTTCCCCCAGATCACCACTCCTAGCAACAGGTTCTTTCCTCAGTGCACACTAACTAGAGGACAATTGAGCTCTGAAAAATGAGTGACAGAACCACCAGTTCACACCTGTTCCTGCTTCCTGTACAAGGTTCAGTACATTCTGTGCTGGATCTGGGACTACTTCTTGCCCTAGTATACCATGCTGGCCAGCTCCGAGCTGTGTCTTACTTGCTCAACCCTGTCCTCAGACCTTTGTACCTAACTCCCAACACATTTATCTGCTAGATTTCAATTGTATAGCTTGCCAAAAGTAACATAAGACACAGCACAGTACCACTAATGATGCCCTGTGATAATAATTTAAAGGAAATTGCTATGCCCAGTGGTCACAGCTTCCTGAGTCACCTCCAAATGTCAAGTAGATTAAATTCTGATGTAAGCAGGGGACCCTAATGCCCCCCCATCCTTATTCCATTCTCTTCAGATAGATACATCTATCACTGTAACTTCTGAGTCAGTGCTCATTCATATCTGTTCCTTCATTCTGACTGAGGAGAATTTAGTAGCTACTTAACTATTGCCAAAAGAGCCCAAACACACTGAACACTTACACTTAAGTTTAGCATTCATAAATTAGTGTTTAACAATGCCATGATTCAAGACAATTCCAGAAGACTTGGGAAGGAAAATGCCATTTGCATCCAGAGAACCATGGAGACTGAATGTGATCAAAGCATAATAATTTTCACCTTTTTGTTTGTTTTTTCTTTCTTGTGGTTTTTTTACCCTTTTGGTCTGATTTTTTTTTGCACAATGACAAATATGGAATTATGTTTTAAAAGGACTACATATATTTAACCTTTATTGGATTGTTTGCTATCTTGGGGGGGGGGGGGAGTAAGGAAGGGAGGAAAAAAAATTAAAACACTAAATCTTACAAAAATGAATGCTGAAAACTATCTTCACAGGCATTTGGAAAAATAAAATAAAATTAATTGGGAAGAATTTCTGGGTAAGACAGCCAAATTAATGAATTAAACACTATTTTCAAAATTTTGCTAACTTATGGAATCTAAACTCAATAACGTTAATTCAAGATCCCAATATCCTAGGACAGTAGTTCAATTCTACTTTTTTTATTCAGTCTTTAAGGAGTTTCCTTAATTACCATGATAGTGTGAAGAGAGATTCATATAAAAGTTTAACATTTTTACCTAAGAAAATTCAAAATTTTAAAAATTTCTTTTTCAAAATGTTCTGCTTTATAAATTAGATGAAAATTTTGACTGGTATCTCTTTACAATTATGAAAGGCTTTCAATTGAATCAAGGCTGGCTCAGCAAAAAACCTCCTTGGCTCTCAAAAAGCTGAATGACTAATTGAGTTCATTTTACATATGTTATCTTAATTATTCAGCTAGAAATTTAAAGAAATCTAACCCTCAAATCTCATACCAAAACTCTAAGCCAGTTATTTACTTAGCAGACTAAACTTTTACAGTCAATAAGAATCTTAAAACCATGGGGTTAGTTTTAATTAACATGTAGTTAACCATTACTAGGCTGTTTTCATAATCTCTCTCCCTTTTCATGTTTTATTGACACCTTTTGTTTTGACCTCATAATTACAAAATATACGAAGAATGAATTTGACAACATGTGCAACATTCTGATTCGTGCCTGCTCGAAGATGAGTCTCTGTTGTTTTCAGTACTTAAGTTTTCTATCAAAATGATGGGTTTTGTTACTAATGTCTGGGATCTATAGAATATATACATATTTTAAATAAAGTACATTTTTAACAAGATTTTTTTAAACTGCCAATCAGAAATACCACACTGGAAAAGTCACATGTAAACCAAAATTTAAAGCAAATAAATCTTCAAAGGGTTAATCCTTTGAGAAGGCGTCTAAATTCTTACCTTGGCTTCCTTGGAACTACTAAAAACTTTCCCTTCTGTCTTTTTCTGCTTGGAAGTAGAACTATTTTTACCAGTACTTTCTTTGTTGCTGCTATTAGTAGATTTTAAGGAAGATGACTGGCTGACTGTTCTCTTCCTAGATCCATGCTCAGTTTTTGAATCTTTCACAGGAATAGGCCCAGCAGGAGAAGGCAATGGATCCTTCTCTTTCACAGCACTCTGTTTGGATGACCTGCCAAATCAAGTAAATGAAATTTAATTCTCCAAATGGAGAAAGGAATAGGAAAACTGTAGATGACACGAGTATTTATTCCCCCCACCCATCCCCTTAAAGGAAAATCAACTTTCTTCTTAGTATTTGATGATCAGGGTTTGATTTAAATATGCATTAATGAATTTTACTCTTCCATTTACTCGTCCAAAAACAAATAATGGCCAAGATTGGCTCTGAAGAAGTGCCACGAAAATGTTCCCCTCCGCTTTTTATGAAGTATTTATTGAATATTTCGTATGTTGTCAGACACAGTCAATGTGTTAGTTCATTATGCCGACTTTTTTTTTTCTACTTTTAAAAGCTTTGTCAAAGCTTTTCATACAGCTCAATATGAGTAGTCCGGGGAGGGATATGTTCAGTCATGAAGATACAAAACAAAAGCTATTAATAAAAATAAGTATTATTTTAAAGCATATAACATAAATGATTTCTTCCTAATGAAAGATGCTCACTGATTATCAATAAACTTTTTTTTAATTTAAAAAAGTTTTACTGATACCTTTTGCTTTTACATCAGTCATTTCTGAAGATCAGTCATTTATAGTCATTCCCCCCCCTTCCAAATGAATTTTTTCATAACAAAGAAAAAGAGATAAGCAAAAATAAGACCTACATCTGCATCTAACAGTGAAGGCCCTATTCTACCCCTGTAGTCCCTCTGCTTCTCTGCTGAGAAGTGAGGAAGAGATTCCATGATGTGTTCTTCAAATTCATTTCCAGTTTTTTTCCAATTACTCAGAGTTTGGCTTCCTTTTTAATAATAATATATTCATTTCAACTGTTGTCATACCTGTGTATACTGTTCTGCTTATTTTTTTTTTCTGAATTCCTCATCTTTGTTAATTTCTTAATGTACAAAATTTCGCTACATTCCTATTACCAGAGGCAATTAAGTGGCATAGTGAATAGGGGATTGAGTCTGAAATCAGAAAGATCTGAATTTAAATCTGACCATAAGCATTAATTAATTCCTATGTGATATGAAGCTGCACTTAAATATTGCTTGTCTCAGTTTCCTCCTCTGTTTATTAAAAAAAAAACAAAAAAAAAAAAAAAAAAAAAAAAAAAAAAAAACCACTTACTTCCCATGATTGCTATGAGGATAAAACAAATATTTGTAAGGTATTTTGCAAACTTAAGTGTTACATTGAGTGCTAGCTATATTATCACTCAACTATACACTTGATCCAAAATATATAAGATTATAGATTCATTCCCCAATTAATAGGCACCCATTTTATTTCCAATTCTTTGATATCATTACAATTGCTCCTAAATTTTCATAAACATACTGGACACTTTCATTTTTTATCTCTCAGGAGCATATATCTGGTAGTAGGATAACTGGGCCCAAGAGCAAGAATTCTTTAACTATTTTTGCATAATTCCAAAATTGTTTTCTGGGATGGTTGTACCAAAGCACATCTTCACGAACAGTGTATTGGGGGGATAGGAGAAGGGAGTCATTTTTGACAATTTTTTGAATGTGAGATGAAAAAACTGACAATTTACATTTCTTTAACAACTGTTCACTTAAAAGCATTTTTTGCATATGGTTCCTGATAGTGTGTAATTTTTATAGGCAATTGGTATTAAGTGATTTGCCTAGGGTCATACATTTAGTGTCTGAGGATGGATCCTACTGATTCCAGGAGCAGCAGATACAGATCTTTAATACTTAATGAGAATTTTTTGCAAAGATTATCCCATTCAAAGTTTCTTTTATCTGCATTTTGTATGCAAAAATATTTTTTTTATTTTACATAATCAAAAATTTTATATGCTCTTTTATGATGACCTCTATTTGTTGTTTGATTAAGAATTCTCTCCCTATTCACATCTGTGAAAGCCAGCCCCCTTCTATTCTCCTTGAAATATTATTGCGGCTTTTAAAATTTAGATTGCATATATATTTGGAACCCGGTTTCTTCACTTTCTAATTATGAGTTTATACTCCAGGAAGAGAAGGATGGCATGGAGCTTTTATCTGCAGATTCTTATATGATGTCATGTATTCTTTGTAGAATACATGAAACAATGCTCCCAAAACCCAGAAAAAAAGAAATGGCATCTTTATCTTCATTTACTTCTCAACTATGTTAAAGGTCCTAGTAATAAGAAAAAAAGTAAAATTGGTATTATAAGTACAACAGGAATTAAAGGTCTAGTTTCAAGTACAATACAGCAAATATGATGTTGCCTTAGAAATTCATGTGGAGAAACATGTATTTCCCTTGTGTTGTAACATTTATTAACTGCCTGAATCACATATTAGGCAGAATCTAATATTAGTGGGCAGAATCTAATATTAGTGGTTGTATGCAATGACAAATACTATGTAATAATTACATCAATTTTCAACAAACATTGGGACTCACTCTCTATTGCTGGATGTCTTATGGCCTGATGAACTCTTCTCCTCAATCTTAGGTTTCTTGCTCTCGGAGGCTCGGTTATCATCTTCATTCTAGATGAAACAAGAACATAAAGTCTTTTGGGAATAAATTCAATCATACTCCTTCAAACTTAAATTTTCTAGTATTCCTGAAGTGGTTTATACTTAGCAGACACTAGCAATAAATACACAAGATGATCAAGGGTTCCCCCAAATCACAAGTTTCATTGAGTCTTCCAAATATGGCTCTTTAGTCTTCTAAGGCAACTAGGTGCCACAATGGATAGAAGAGTACCAGGTCTGGAGTCAGGGAACGTTCACCTCCCCGAGTTCAAATCTGGCCTCTGCTACTTACCAGTTGTATGACTCTGGCAAATCACTTAACCCTGTTTGCCTCAGTTCTTCATTTGTAAAAAGAGCTAAAATAGGAAATGGCAATTCATTCTAGTATTTGTGAAAGAATGGAATCATGAAGAATTGGACATAAGTGAGTATGACTGAACAATGAATTTTAAGTCATTACAGGAGCTTGGTGATCACCATTTCCACTTATATAAACAAAATCAAGAGCATATAGCTGAAAGCTTTTATTGTGTTTTCAAGTATATTAGTGATGGACAGCAAAGTAGTATATATAACTGAAAAAGGAAGAGTCTAGTGAAAATCCATTTAACATAGGAACACAAAAATATGTACCTGCAAACTAATAATTCCATTTACTTTTCTTTTCTCTGTCACTCCAACTATAGCCAGGCAGATATAAATGACCTTTCAGTGCAAGCGAATACCATGCTTAATAGCAAAGTTCGGGTTTTAGAAATTCTTCCTGTTGAAACTCAAACCTACTACTTTGACACTTAGATCTCTTACTTTTATCACATAGACATTAGCTTAGTAATTGTTACTGCATATTAGTTTAATTACTTAAGACTGAAAAAGCCTTTCTTATAAGCTTTACAAACCTTATGTTTCCTCTTCCCCTTGGTGGAACCTTTATCTGAGACTTGTTTTTGAGGCTCTCTTGTGTGCTTCTCAGGCGCATTTTTCTTTTCTACTTTGGGGGGCTCCATTTCTTTATAAGGCTTCCCTGGTATTCTTGACAAGAGATTCAGGTCAATCTTGACAATAAGTGGATACCTGTCATCAGGATCACTAAGTGGGGAAAGAAGTTCCTTCTCTTCCATAGGAGAGAACATTCTTGGCCGAAAAAAGCTATCTTCCTCCTCTACTGAGGAGGGTTTAACAGGAGTTCTGTTGCTTTCAGGATACTTAGGAGTTTGTGAAGAAGGAAAAAGGCCCTCACTTTCATCCGAATCAGAGGATGAAGTATCTGTTTCTATGATTTCTCTAGATTTTTGTGAAGGTTTATTTGTTGACTTGTATTTCTTTTTTTCTGTTGTTGACCTAGGGGAAGATTTGGGCTCCTTTTTTATATTGGGTTTTCTTGAGCCTTTTGTGGCTGCCTTGTGCCTATTAGAGGGCATACTTGTTGTCATGTCTACAGGGGTTTCACTTTCTATTTTTAAGCCCCCTCGAGGCTCTTCTACACCTGCCTTCTCCGTTTTTTTGGGTTGTTTTTTCCCTACAGTTCTTCGCTGTGTAGTGTTATCACTCTGTGCTGGGGACTTTTGTCTCCCACGACCACTCTCTGATCCCTTTTGAACAGTTTTAGAATCTCGTCCAGGAGTAGAAGAATTGGATTCTTTAGGTCCATTTTGTTCAACATAGCCACTTCCTGGCCCTTGTTCCCGACCTTCTTTTTTATAACCTTGAGAAGATGGAATATTACTATCTACAGAAGAAGCTGGTGATACTTTATGTGGATTCACTTTATTCAACCAATTATCAAGTTGCCATTTATTTGTTGGTGGTGGTTCAGGCTGAAAAAGAAAACAGAATGTCATTTCTATATTAAATTTACTCCTCTTTATCTTCCTAAAGAGATTAGATTTAAATTAAGAGTATGGTATAAATGCTCGGTCCCATTCAGAAATTAATTGGCAGTTTGAAGAAAGGACACTATCCCTTCACCTCCCCCTTCTCCCCTTCCCAATCCCCAATCCTAATAATTCAATATCATGACTTGGAATTCTGATAACTTTAGTGAAAAGCTAAATGCCATATATGGCTTCTAAGTGGCCAATATTCCCATTAATCATCAAAGTCCAAAAGGAATATTGAACTGAATACAAACAATTAATATTTAATAGCCTCGAGTGGCGGAAAATCCCATGATCAAAGTTGTACACAATGGATGAAACTTCACCTGCATATTCAATAAAATTTAGTAACAAAATTATATTTAGATTTTCTTATTTCCTGCCCTAATATCCTTGAGGACTTAAAACTGAAATTATACAAACTGAAGTTATAAGCCTTATGTTTTAAGTGATTTACAATATCAATTCAAAAAACCAAGGATGCTGTAGATAAAGCAAATTAGACCAGAAATAAGGATAGCAAGAAACAGGAAAAATAATTATCTTTTTTACCTACAAAATTTTCCTACTTCCCTTGTCATGCAGCTTCCCTGTAATTATAGTGGACAACTTCAGCTTGGATAGTCAAAAATGCACGGAGTATTTTTCTTCATACTCTTACTTTCAGATTTGCTCCTTCCAATTAATCCTAACTCTCAGTAGCCCATGAAGATCAGGTCAGAGTAAGGACTACCTTCACCTTACCTCAGGAGATGCACTCTGTGATGGCTCATTGGCTTCACTGTCACTGGAACTACTTTCACTCTCCGAATCAGATCCAGAGCTGCTTTCAGATCCACTATGGCTACTTGAGTCATCCCTGGAATTATCTGCTCCTTCGCTATTGTGGTGTGAAGGTTCAGAATTACTTTAAAAAAAAAAAAAAAAGATAAAACTTAAACTTTATCTCAATGAAGAAATGAATATAGCTTTCTTAAACTAACACAATTTCATTAAAGTTCAAACACTTCCTAATTATTAACTATTTTGTAAAGTGTTTCTGTCTGAAAATATCAAATAAGATGTTTTTGTGCAAAGCTGCCATGCCCCAAAGCTACTTCCCCATAACTTACGTCCTTATATCCAAAGGTTTCTGAAGCTATTTTATAATGTACTCACACCCAGAATGTACATATTATACATACAAGCAATTACATAAACAAATAAGTATTATTATATCACACTTTCATCCCAAACACACATCAATGCCTACCTTCCCGGTGTACTTCTTGGCACAGTTTTATCACAATCCTATAATTAAAGTATAATAATTCATGAAAAACATTTATTATTCTACAAACTGAATATCAACATGCTAAATCATAATGAAAGGCATTATCAATTTATCTTTGCAATAAATTCCCAATACTTGCTTTCACTGAGGAATCTGTATCATAATTATCTTCCTAACTGGTACAGATTCAGTGTAGAAAAAGGCATCTTCAAAAAATTAAATTCATCTGTATGAATATTTTGCCATAAATATAATAGTGTATTTATCATGCTGAGAACTATCCCTACTAAAAAGGAGGGACTGGACTCCACTGGACCCAAAATAAATAAAAAACAGGTAATGATAGTGAAGATTTGGATTGTTTTAGTCCCTAAAAGGAATGGTGGCCTTTTTAAAAATTATAAGTGGCCATTTTTGTTAGATCTAAAAGTGTTAACCCCCAACTTTTCAGGATAATCTTGTCCCATTCTAAGGGGGAAAAAAACATTAGATGCTCTTACTATCAGGAAACTTTATAAGAGACTAAAATGTATTAATAAAGTAAAGGGAAGACCAAATTACCCTAAGTTCTCCATGTTTGTTTGTTTGTTTGGGGAGGGGGTAATGAGAAGAAAGGAAAAGAAATTGCAGAACATATTTATCCAATACTGCCAAAGAATAAAAAAGCAGGGAAATGTTCACTAAGAAAGCAACCAAGAGAGTCCATTTAATTCTTTCCTGAAAAATTCTCCTAATTCATGCATTCTCACATATTATTTTGAGTATAACATCAAGCAAACCATATTTCATTTTAAGACAAGCTAATCTTGTCCAGTTAAGAGACAAGAAACCAGAATTTCCCTCAGTCAGAATGCAATAGTTAAAAAAAATTTTTTAAAAAAATATTAATCTTTATTTTAACAATTAAGAATTAACTATCATGGGACAGCTAGGTGGCACAGTGGTTAGAGCACCAGCCCTGAAGTCAGGAGGATCCGAGTTCAAATCTGACCTTAGACACAATATTTCCTAGCTATGTGACCCTTGGAAAGTCACTCAATCCCTCAGCAAAAAAAAAAAAAAAAAAAAAATTGCTATAAATTCTTTGAGAGCATAGAAGATTTCATTTTTGTCTCTATATCTCATAGCACAGTTGCCTGCCACATAGTTGGTCAGATGGGGTAATAATATTTGGGTAAAGTTCTTAACAGAGAGTGATAGTAGGAGACAAAAGTCCCCAGCATAGTATGAAAACTCTATACTGTCAAAAAGTAAGAGCACTACACAGTGCCAGACATATGTCAGACCCTATATAAATGCTTATTTTCTGACCTCGCTACATAGTAAAATTCTTGCTAATTGATATACATGGTGCTATATACAAACATTAAGGATTCCTCTTACTACCACTTCTACTACAACAATTGACAACCAAAATCTGTTATTTAACTTTTTAAATACTGGCAAGATTTGAAATTACCTACCTGCTCTCCATCACTATCTTCGCTGCTGCTAAGTTTTAAATCATCCTTTAACATACTAGAGGGAAAAAAAAAAGAGGTTAGGGTTTTTCAAAATATTCTATAATAGCATGCTTAGACATTTAATATCTACCAATTATATTAATATCAATTTTCAATGATGAAACCAATGATTTAGTCAAGTCTTATTCTGGCTGGTTTGTTTCATATCTGGAATTAAGAAATAAGAAAGAAGGAATAATTTCAACCATTTTTATGATCACTAATTTTTTCTACAAGAACTTCTTAATATCAATGAAGTAAAATTGTTAAAAGTATTATACAAAACAATACTCATAAATTCATAGACTTGATATCAGAAGGGGCCTTTAAGATTATTTAGACCAATTATACCCACAATTTGCAAGAATTACCCACAACTGCTAACTGGGAGTCTACCCCAAAACAATTACATATACAGAGAAAACAAGCTGAGAAAAACATCTAGCTATGATTTCCTTCTCCTTCCTCCCAAATCTGGAGGCAGATATGTTCAATCATTTGTAAAAATCACGGTTCATTCTCACCAATCAATAGTCTAATTTATCTAATCTGTAGCAAAGAACAAGGGATTTTGTTCCATATTGTAGATGAATTACATATGAAGGTAAGAATCCCAAGGGATATGTGTTCAATAGCTGGTAATTATTCTCCTGAATAGTTCTAAACTTCAATACTTCTCTTTAATATGGGTACTTCCCCTAACCATATGTAATCCATCAAACAGTCCCTCATTCTATGCAATTCCTTTCCATTTGATAATACACTATTAATTACTCATCCTACCCTCACATACTAGAGATTTTCTTACAGGTCTTATTAACCTGTACCAAAGTTTTCTAAGTTTTTTGCCTGGAGTTAGTGAATGCCTTTTTTTTCCCCCAGGAAGAATTAAATAACATGGATGTAAACAGTGATCTTCAACCCCCTTCAACACCCCCCTCAAAAAAAAAAAAAAGAAAGAAAAAAATTGTGACTGAATTTTACCATATGGGAAATAATTTATTAATGTTATTTCTGAATCACTCATTTATATGCAGTATTTAAAGGGTACCAAAGTAAAGTGCTTTGATTATCCATCTATTATTCCTTATTTCTGCTAAATAACCAATCTAACTCCTTTTCTGGACACTTATTTCTTGGAAAATACCTTGTTTCTTACAAATCACTGTCTGTAATATGCCATAGTAATACCAATGATCTCTCCATTGCAATAATGATTTTTTTGGATACTATGGTGTTCTGTGAATTACAGCCATAAAGCAGCACTTGAGACTGATGGTATTAAAATACAGATGTATCTAAGAGCAGTACAGAATAACTGAAAACACTGTAATATAGAGCACATTGTCCATCAATGCTATATGAGTGTTAGCTATTAATTATTTTTTTAGTAATATTTTATTTTCCCTCAATTATATGTAAACTACTATTTGTTAATTATAATAATTACTTCATTTTCCTGTATGGGTTATTAGGCAGCTATCTTTTTAGTGATTATTTTCCCCAATCATTATGACTGTTTCCTCTTTCAGTTCTGACAATGTTTTCAAAATTATGCTGTATCCAGCAGAGAGTTTTCTTACATGGCACTTGGTTTGGTCTAATAGCACTTAACTTCATTTTCTTTTTATTACTATTATTATTGTAGCTTTTTATTTACAAGATATATGCATAGGTAATTTTTCAGCATTGACAGTTGCAAATGCTTTTGTTCCAACTTTTCCCCTTCTTTCCCCCACCCCTTCCCCCAGATGGCAGGTTGACCAATACATGCTTAACTTCATTTTCTTAAGTCTCATTTCCATTTCCTTACTGAATATATCAGCACACTAAGGAAGTAATAGACTTATGTATTGCAGATGAATCTATAATTATAAAAGACCTATACCTACTATATCTTTTACAGAGCAAAGTTTTCTGGCTAAGGGAATTTCCTTGGGTTTTTTTTGCCTTCCTTTATTTACAATGTTTTATTATATAAGATCATGCTTCTATAAGAAAGCATGATATTTATTGTTATCAAGACATTTATAAGTTTGGATTCCATTTAGGTTTTCTTTTCTTTTTTATTTTAACTTGGCACTGGTATTAACTTTTGCTCTAATTAGTTGATGGTATCACTGCATATAAATGAGTGATTCAGAAATAACATTAATAAATTATTTCCCATATGGTAAAATTCAGTCACAATTTCTTTCTTTCTTTCTTTCTTTTTTTTTTTTTTGGGGGGGGGGAGGAGGTTTGAAGATCACTGTTTACATCCATGTTATTTAATTCTTCCTGGGGAAAAAAAAGGCATTCACTAATTCCAGGCAAACTTACAAGTAAGCAGTCTTATAATTCTTCTTTTCTTCTTTCTAAATTAAATTTTCTCATATACTTAGAATAAATGTCTACTTCAACATAGGCTTTGTCACTCACATCTGTGACCTCAGGGATGTCATCTAACCTCTTTGAATTTTTGAAACTGAGGTCCAGAAGAGAAGATGATATACCTGTTAGTGAATGCTTTTTTTGGTGGTTAGTATCAGTAAAAAAAAAAAAAAAAAAAAAAATTTGAGCATGAACCCCTAAAATGAATATATTTAATTATTGATAAACTGGCAC
This sequence comes from Sarcophilus harrisii, assembly GCF_902635505.1. NCBI lineage: Eukaryota > Metazoa > Chordata > Mammalia > Dasyuromorphia > Dasyuridae > Sarcophilus > Sarcophilus harrisii. Next base: position 351,693,720 of record NC_045427.1, read on the forward strand.
CTACACTGTGAGAAATTTCTTCTAGTATTTTTTCATACTAATGAAATTCCAGATCTAGTCCCTATCCTTATAAATTACATCTATGTGCTATTATACTAGAATGAATATTATAAAAACATATATAAAAGGATATTTTTAAAGGGATGACAAAGATGAAATAATATTTTATCCTAGAGTCAATATGGAGTCACTAAGTAAGGGAATGACATAGTTATATCTGCACTTAGGAAAATTACTTAAGTCACAAGTAGTATGGAAGATGATCAGGAGTGGGGAGAAGCCACTGTAATAATCAAAGCAAAAAGTGATATGGGCCTGAACAAATGGAGTGTTTCCCTTCTTTTTTGTCTCATAAAATCTTCAAAACTTAATAATATTATTTATAGGTTGTCTGTCTCAAATGACTACCTGTATAGCTTTTCTTGATATTCTTTTTTTTTTCCTGAGGCAATTGGGGTTAATTGACTTGTCCAGGGTCACACAGACAGGAAGTGTTAAGTGTCTGAGACCATATTTGAATTCAGATCCTCCTGACTTCAGGGCTGGTGCTCTATCCACTGCCCCACCTAGCTGGCGATAATAAGATTCTTGAAGAATATTTTTAACATCTGGAACGTAAAGTTTTTATAAAATGCCTTCTGACTATTTATTTGTAGCCATCTTTCCCCCTCTGATTTCCAGATTTACACTTCCAACTTTCTTTTCAGCTCTAGTTTGTTGTTTTTTCCTTCTCACCAGGAATATGTTTTTTTTTTTTAAATTTTATTTTATTTAATAGCCTTTTATTTGCAGGTTATATGTATGGGTAACTTTACAGCATTAACAATTGCCAAACCTCTTGTTCCAATTTTTCACCTCCTACTCCCCATTCCCTCTCCTAGATGGCAGAATGACCAGTAGATGTTAAATATATTTAAATATAAATTAGATACACAATAAGTATACATGACCAAACCGTTATTTTGCTGTACAAAAAGAATCAGACTCTGAAATATTGTACAATTAGCTTGTGAAGGAAATCAAAAATGCAGGTGGGCATAAATATGGGGACTGGGAATTCACTGTAATGGTTTTTAGTCATCTTCCAGAGTTCTTTCTCTGGGCGTAGCTTCACCAGGAATATTTGAAAAATTCTCTATTTTACTGAAGTTGTTTCTTTTTTCCTTATAGAGCAACTAAATTTTCCTGGATAAGTTATTCCTGATTGTAGACTTTTGTCTTTGAGAATATCTAATTTCATATTTAACACTTCATTTCAGTGAAAGTTGATAAATTTTGAACAATCTAAATTGTGGTTTCTTGATAAAATTCTTTTTCTGGCTGCTTATATTATTTTAAAAATTTTAGTTCTGGATTTTGGAAGTAGCATTCTTCTTTCAGGAAATGAATAGTGGATTTGATTTTCACATTTACTAACATATCTGGACAATATTCTTGATATATAACAAGGGATTTTTTGGTCACAAAGAATGTCTCCACGGAGAATCTTTTGAGTTATCCTTCTGTTTAGTTGTAACATTTTTTATATTTTCTGGTTTCATTTATAGCAACAATATTTAAAAAAAAAAAACCAGAAATTGTTTCTTATTTGCTAAAGATCTAATATTTAGAGTAATAAGGGTTAAATTAATGTTTGTAGACCATGCTAAAAATCCACACCATTTATAGTACTCCCCCCTCCTCCATTTCCCTGTTCTGCCATTGTCATTGCTGATGTATGTTTCTGTAACATTTCTGCTGTCCAAGGTCCAAAACAACTTATTTAAATATAGAAAGCTAGTAGACTGGCCATGACAACCAATAAAACAAAAGTACTTCCATACTCAAGTATGTGAGGAAAAATGAAAAGATTAGTCAAATATTTAAACTCTTTCAACATTTAAAATTTAAGGGAAGCAAAGACAGCAGAGTGGTCATTGCATTTGTGAAGAACAGGGTTCCAAAAGTAAGGGAATCTCAATTATTTTATATCACCTAGGTAGGCAACAATGAGAACAATTACCAACTCTTCTCTATCCTTCCCCATTCATAATCAATCTGCTCTCAAATCTTCTAGATTCTACCTCTGATATCTATCCCCTTCTTTCCTCTTATAAATTTATGCTGCAAGTTCACATCTTCACAACCTCTCTACTTGGACTACTGCAATAGCTTCTTAATTGGTCTGCATATCCCCCCTCTCTAGTTTGTCCTCTCACAACTGTCAAAGTACATTTCTAAAACACAGGTATAATCATGTCAGTACCTCCCTAAAATAAAACGCAACTTCTTGTCTTTGGTATTTAAAGCCCTTCATAACATGGATCTACACTATATTTCCAAAATGATTTCCAATTAATTCGTAAACATATATTTTATGTTCCAATACAACATATACTTGCTGTTTTTGTATGTCTTTACATGACCCTATCTACTTAAACGGAACACTTCCTTTTTTACCTCTAGCTAAAGATCTTTACTAATCTCTCTAGTTGTTTCTGTTCTCCCTCATTCACATTTCATTTATGTCTTTGTATCCCTGGCATGTAGTATAGTTCCTCAATAAATGTTTACTGAATTGAAGGCTTCATTTACCAGAATTCTCATTTTGTAATGGTTTCTGTTCCTGGGATTATATTTCAATAAACAGTCAATGGGAAAAGAATTCTTTTATTATGATTATTTACACTTCTTTTCACACCTGTATTGGTAAATCTGATCTCAGTTCAGAGCCTTATTCATCATGCCAACTAAACAGTACTTCCTTGATGGCTAGATTTGAGCATAAAAATGAGACAAATTGTCTGAATGACCTTCTTCTTAGTGTATTATATTGCTTTGAGTTCCAAGACAGCTTTAAGAAAATTTCCTGACTTCTTCATCCAAGTTCCCTAAACATTTGGTACAGAGCATGTTTTATAATTATATTCAGTATCAATTTTCTTCATGCCTGTATATCAAATGTTTAACACTTTTTTGACTAGACTGCTAAAAATCTTAATACATATGTTCAGCATGTTATGTATATGATAGAACTCAAAACTCTTCATACATGAAGATGATTAAAAAAGGCCTATGATAAATACAAATGTGATTATGAGCTGTTCTGCAGCAATGATGAATTACACTGATTAAGTCTCTCCTGTCTTAATCAGGTTCAATAAATGATCAGTAGAACATTTTTAGTCAGTCTCCCTCTCTCTTTTTCTTTCTCTGTTGTATACTAAAACATCATCAGTTGGCTCATAGGTTTTATAAGCATTGATCATACTTTTAAAGGACATTTTAATACTTACTATACAATCACAAATAAAATTAAGAAAAATTATTCCAAATCTAAAAAGATAACATTTCTAAAATTTTGTCCTAAACTCTCAAACTATTTAGATTAATAAGCTCTAAACAAAGGAATTCTAAAAACTAAAAATAATTATGAAATTAACTTACGATTTGGACTGATGCCCATTTGAAGTTTTAGATGAAGGATTGTATCTTTCTAGAATAAAGAGATGAGTCAAATAAGTAACTAACAATTTGAGAAACAACTGTAATAACATTTAATGAGAATAACTGAGAGGATTTAAATGGTAATACAGCTGACTCGAGACAACCTCAGTTTTCTTAGACTACCCTGTTTTGCTATATCAGTGAATAGTAACAGAAAAAAAAAATCCTTTTTGACAAAATATCAGTAACTTTCAATATCAAGAAAAGCATCTTTAACTATGAATGTAAAGTGAGATTAGTTTGCAATGTTTAACTAAAAAGTTTAAAATGACTACTGAATTTTAGTAGAATTAAGTCTAAATCAGTATTATAGTTATGTAATTCCATGTCTGAAAATACAACCCCAAATAAATCACTGATTGTACTTAATGGAATAGTTATTGCTCATGGTATCAGGCCACAATGGAATTCACACCAATTCAATATTTTGCACCTTGTGCCCTTAATCCTAAACAAAAAGGTCAATATCTGGAAGGCAGTTCATTTTAGGGAGCTCATTATAAATGGAATGAGAGCACCCCAGTTCAAAACTTTGTTTCTCCAATCACAAGCTCTATGAATATGGGGCAAGTCTCTTCCTCACTGTGGTCTTCAGTTTTCTCATTTGTAAAATGGGAAGGATCAAATTAAATGGCTGAGTTTCCTTCCAACTCTAAGATTTTATGATATAAAATCTTCACTCACTGACAGTATCCTCAGCTACATATCTTTATATATTTTGCTTAGCAAATACAATCACCATGCAATGGTGTTTTTAGGGTACCACAGTCTATCTAAAGATCTTGGTCTGGGTGTAAATAAACCTCTTTTTCCTCTAACAATAGGTAAAAATCTAATGTTGGTAGTGGCAACTGCTAGTGTAATTTAGAATCCTGAGAACAATTTTGAAATATGGACAGATATAGGAAAAAGCTGGGAAAAAGCTTAAGATGGAAGGGGGAAAAGGGGTACTAAAAACTTCTGGGAATTTTCCAGCAAAGTCTTACATTGTTTTCATAGTTAGGAAAAGATGATTAGAGATACACAAAATCCATTTATGTATTTTCTGTTAAGCATAGCTTGGGAATCTTTCATGTTGATTTATGGGTCAGAAATTTATTTGAACATGATGAATATGTTAACTGAGGTCAATAGTGACCTAAGAAATTTAGCTTTGTAAGTAAAAATAAGTATTCCAAATATCTTATTATAAAGCAACTCATTAACTAAAAGATAAAAAACAAAATAGGCATATCTTAAAGGGTACTTGATTTTACAAAGGAAACTAACTAGACAGCTTATTCAAGGAGTAACTTTCTAGGTATGAACTCATTCTTGATTCCCCCATGCCACCCCCATATCTTTCATACTACTCTAACTCCCTTATAATTTAACTTGCATTATATTTTTTCTGTGTATATGTTTATCACTCTTACAAGATTAAATGATTATTATATTAGGGGAAGGCCTAGGTCTTATGTGTCAACAACTCAAAGCACAAAATACACATTATTGTCTGTATAATTTGAGAACCAAAATAACAGAAATACTTACTCTGTTCTCCAGAGCCAAAATTTGACTGAGATTCCTAAAAATGCAAAAAGAAAATTATATTACAGTAATCTCAAAAGAAAATTGAAATATTCATTTGAGAAACTGACTTCAAACCAAACTGCCTTGTTCCAGATAACTTATCTGGGAGTACTATTATGTTTTTATAGTTATATAATAAGGTAAAAAAATTAATCATTTATAATATTCTGTTCACCCAACTATTTCAGATTATTAGCCAACGCAACTTCATGGCCAATTATGAACTTTTCCTTTGCCAAAAGGCAACATTCTGAATTATTTAAATGTGCTCTTCTTTCTTTACTAGTCACTAACATTACATATTACAATGTTGCTCCTGTCTTAACTCACATTACCTTCAATGGAAAATGAGTGGTTTCTTACGCTAACACGGTCAAAACATATTTTCTTAATTAAAACCATTACAGCAAAATATATTGGTCTAAATATTTATAGAATTCACAGAAGTTTGAATGTTGTCATCAAAAAGAATTTAACATGGTACTTTGCTACACTGTATGTCTCCCACCACAAAGAATAACTCCATAGCTTATAGTGTCAAGAGTCCCCTCCAAATCCCTGTATTTCCATAAACCCAGCTCCATATAACATTATTTGGGGGATGAGAAAACAGAATAAGATCTTTTAGGTACACTTATGATTAAAGAGTAACACAGAGAAACAGCAACTGAAACTAAGAAGCAGCAGTTAGAATAGCAGTAAGAAAAATGAAAGTAGTATCTTGGAATTCAAGAGAAGAGAGAGTAACAAGAGGCTACTCAATGAGTTTCAAAGCTGCAAAAAAGGACAAGAAGAATGAGAATTAGAAAATACCATTAGCCCTGGGATTGAAGAGATCATTTTTCACTTTAGAGAGAATAATTTCAGTAAGGTGGTGGAATTTGGTGCCAAACTAATGGCTTGAAAAGTGAAATATAATTAGGAAGTGAATTTTATAGATATAAGAAGCTTTTGTGTTCCTAAGATTTTGTTTGTGAAAGGAGAAGTAGGAAATGATAAATTAAACAGATGATAAAATTTAAAAAGAAAAAGAAGAAAAACCTCTGGAATAGATTGCTAAAATCTGCCAACATTCTATTTAAATTGACATATAAAAACTCCATTTTACATCAATGATTATTAGTGATATTAGTATAGAGTACTTGTTCTCTGAGATGCTGTAGTTTGAATATCAAGATCACCTATGTTCCATAGAAGAAATTTCTTTCTAGATTCTGGCTTTTCTCTGTTTTTTGAAAGCTATTTTGTTTTTATCCTCTAAATGCTTGATAGAATTTACTAATAAGTTCAATATTAGTCATAAAAGCATTTTCTTCTGTAACAGTTAATGTGCAGTATTAATCTTGGAAATCTTAGTTGGATCTTCAGGTCATCTAGTCCAATTCCTTTATTTTATGGATGACAACATCATGGTCTAAAAATGTTAAGTGATTTATCATATTCAAAGTGGCAGGTTATTTGGGTTATTTTTAAATTTTGCTCTAATTTTATATTTCTGTAGATATTCATCTATGTCACTTAGATTTCTAGTAATAGCCTGTAATTTATTAATTGTCCAATTACTATAATTTCTCTTTTCTCATTAATTTTTAAATTTGTTCTTCTGAGTAATTTACATTTAATCAATTTATATATTTTCAAAAACTCAATTTTTACTTTATTATTTCAATTAAAAAAAATCAAATCTGTTAAATTGTATTTCTCTATGAAGAGAATTGTAATTCTCTTTGTAATTGATTTCTTTTTAGCCCAATTTTTTTTTTGTTTAAAGCTTTTTATTTTTAAAACACATGCATAATTTTTAACATTCACTCTTGCACAAAATCTTGTGTTCCAAAAAAACTTTTCCCACCCTTCTCCCCATCCTCTCTTCCAGAGGTCAAGTAATCTAATATGTTAAAACATATTCAATTTTTCTATATATATTTCCACAATTACCATGTTACACAAGAAAAATCAGATCAAAAAGGAAAAAAAATGAAAATGTTGTTTCCACACTCAGTCCCCATAGTCCTCTCTCTGGGTACAGATGACTCTCTTCACCAGAAGACCATTGGAACTTAGCCCAATTTTTTGATTCATTAGTCTTCTCTTTCATTAATATAAGTGTACAAAAATATAAATCTGCCACTAAGGACTACATTAGTCACGTCAAAAATGTTATATAGTATTGCCTTCGTTATCTGTGATGTAATTTTAAAGTTTTTCTCTCAAGTGCTCATTGCTCTCAATTTTTGGCAAGTATTTTTAAAATTTTTTCAATTGTCTTTTGTTTTCAAATTAACTTATTTTCCCTAATATTTTTCTCCACTCTTCAGAAATTTGTCCCTTAAAAAAGAAAAAAGTTCAGTAAAACTAACCAATACATCAACCTAGCTTACCAATATAAGCAGTTTCACAACCCTTTAAGATCCTACTTCTGTAAATAAGACATTAAGAATATATTTTAATTTCTTATGAAAAATTAAGAAATAAGAATATATTTTATTTCTCTTCTTTGGGGAAAAGTTTGGATATTATAAATATATAGTATATATTTTCAATTTATTTTTTGTTCTTTCAGTTGTAAATCTCATGCATGCTCTATTTTGCTGGTTCTATTTGATACAGTAATAAAAAATTCTTTATAGGTATACATCTTTTGTTCATATTCCCAAGTCAACCAGCATTTACTAAGTATCTACTATCTTTTGATTTTTGGGATTTTTTTTTTTTTTTTTTTTTGCTGAAGCTCAATTCTAGGCCTTTTTTCTTCCTTATTTTCTCTCACATCAGTAAGCAGCGTTTTTCAAATGATTTTTAAAGCTACATGTGTAAAGTCCTAAATCTCTCTCCTAAACTTGAATCTTGAATTTCTAACTGCATATTGGGCACCCCTTTAACATCTCAAAACTTGACACGTCAAAATTAAAATCATTTCACCATACTTTGGTTCTCCACTTCTCCCTTGTGGAGAAACATCTCTCCTGTAGAGGGCACTATTCCTCCCCACCTCCAAGTCTGTAAACACATTCCAATTTATCATATTTTCCTCTCCCTTAACTCTTCCCATAGTGGCACTAGGTGGCTCAGGGCGTAGAGCTCTAGGCCTAGAAAATCTGAGTTCAAATTTAACCTCATAAGCTATCTGTGATTTTAGCAAAGTAACTTTTAATCTCTATCTTCTTCAGTTTTCTTAAATATACAATGGGAAAACTAGTATGGGTTGTTGTGAGGATCAAATGAAATAATATTTATAAGGTGCTGAGCATAGTGCCTGGAACAAGGAAGGGGATTAATAATGTTCCCTTCTCTCTACAACCCACTGGTTGCCCTGGTTTTAGTTATAGCTGTCAAAATAATCTTAAAACACTGTTTGGATCCATGTTACTCTCCTGCTCAAAAATCTTCAGTAGCTCTAGCTTCTTTCTGCCACTAGGATAAAATACAAATTCCTCAGCTTGGCACATAAAGCTCTGTCTAAGGCCTTGTTCTAACCAGAAATCTTACCCTCATTTCCCACCATTCCTGTAGTTTATGCTCAGCAAAACAAGTGAATTTGAATGGCAAGAAACATTTCAGAAAAGTTGATATGTGATATGGAATTTTGTGTTTATTATATTTCTGATTCCTTGAATGATCCCAAACATTAAATTATCCCAAATACACAGCTATCTAAAGAAATGTATTTGGGGTAAAAAAAAAAAAAAAATGCCAACGTTATTAGTAGCACAGAAAAAATGCTTGATTTTCAGAACTTTCAGTTTCAGTAGATGGCAAAAAACTGGAACAGATGAAAGTGAAGACAAAGAAAAGAAATAGAATTGTGTTCTATAAAAAAACAATTATTAAGAAGACTAAGCATGCAGGAGTCATTAATGCTAACTTATGAGTCCAAAATTTATTTTCAGAACTGAATAAGCCACATTTATATATCTTTATAACTTTACTAAAGTCATTTAGAAATTGTTTATAGCATGAAAGTAATTTTGTTTACTCACTTTAGTTGGAAAAGGAAATTTAGAAGGCTCTGTTTTGCATGGTGTATGAATTGCAGTTAAGGGGGGTGGCCAGGAATGGGTCATCTCCTAAAATGAATTATTATAATTATTTACAACCAAGTCAAATATAAAAAAACCAAACCACCAAAAGCAATATTTTTGTCATAACTTTTTCTATAATTGTTGCGTGTACTTGCACATGTCCAAATTAGAAAATACATCTAGTTATCCAACAAATATCTCTTTATTATGTGCAAAACATTATAAAGATGAACAGTAATAAAATACACAACCTCATATCTATATCCTAGTTCAAGAGGTCAAGCAAATGAAGATTTTAAATAAGACTAATGTTTATGTGTAAGTCCAAGGTCAAATGAGTGGTATAAGCAAAAAATCCTTCTACAAAATCACGGTGGGCTAATTAAGAAAGACTTTACTTGCTAAATAAAAGAAGCGAAGTGGTACCATGGAGAGAGCACCAGCTCTGAAGTCAGGAGGACCCAAGTTCAAGTTTGACCTCAGACACTTAATACTTCCTACTAGTGTGACTCTGAGTAAGTCACTTAATCCCAATTGTCTCAGGAGGGGGGAAAAAAAAAAAAAAAGGAAGCTAAGTAACAACTAGTACCCACAGCCCAGGAATGTAATTCCTGGCCATGAACTTATTTTGATTAGATTTTAATGCTATTCTCAAATTAAATGATTAGCAAAGCATTAGGACCATATCTACACCTCAAAAACACTATCTGTTGTACTTGTCAAGTGACAATTTGTGCTTATTCCTGCTTTCAAAACTGTCAATTTGAAGGTTTCTTTTGGAAAGTGTAAAGTTTCCACTTATTATTAGGAGTTAAGTACTCCTAACAATGTAATTAAAACAAACCATCTGATGGTAAACAAGGATGTCAACGTTGACAAAAATCTATTACTGTAATTGATCTTAGCCAAAATCATAAATAATTTTCACAAGCTAAAATAATCAGATGACTTACTTTAAGAATTTCATCCACACAGCTTACATCACCAGATGCAGATGCCTAAAAAAAGGAAGATTGCTGATGATTTTTCATTTGAACATATTAAATAATACTCAACAAGTGAGGAAAGGAACAAGACAAAAAACACATTCAAATAAAACACCATTTAACATTATCATCTTGAGGAAAATACTTTTTTGGATAACATAAAGCTTAGCTACCACAATGTACAGCATAAGCAAAATAAGCTCCAAAAGTAAAGTTGATCTTGATGTAAAAAAGCAGATGATAAAAAAAAACCCTACAGGATGAAATAAAGTACTTTTTGGATCTATGGTTTTAGGGAAAATTTGTAATTAACCAAGAGATATAGATTACAAAAGCAAAATAATTTTAATCTTTGCAAATTTTAAAGTCATTACATATAAATCAACAAACATTATTTTAGAGGAAAATAGTAAAAATGGAAGTTGAAAAATAAATGTTATCAACCAGGAAAGAGATCACTAAAATTATAAATGGAGCTTTCCTTTTATAGTATTTAATGAACAAGCTGGGATAAAAAACAAACAAAACCTGCTCTTTTTTTGTTTTAAGATCACCTTCAGTTTTGAATACCTCCCTGTGAATTCCTTTTATTTAAAGAAACACCCCTTTTGCAAATGAAGTGGAAAAGTTATTTAGAAAAACTAAGCAACAAATCAAGTGAGTCTGACAATGAAGTATGTTCCAAAAGCCTTTTATGAGGAAATCTATTTTATATGCAATGTTCTACACTCATAGTAACCCACCTCTTTATTAAAGAGAAGGCACATTCTCTCATCTCTTTTGATCTTAATCTTTACAATTACTTAATAAATAGTTGTTTCAAATACAAATTTAATTAAATTTTATACTTTCAATTTCTGGGTACTAAAACTTTCCTGAAAACCTAAAAATTGACCATTTTATTAATATTGTGGTTCATCCCTGTAACAACTTTGAAGAATATTTTGGAACTGTCATTACTATACAAATAACTTTGAATTTAAAATGTCTCCTTTATCGGATTGCTTATTGTCTTAGGTTGGTGGGAGGGGAAGAGAAAGGGAGAAAAATTTGGAACACAAGATTTTGCAAAGATGAATGCTGAAAACTATCTTTGCATGTATTTGGAAAAAACATAAGAAAAATTTTGTTAAAAAAAGTTTTTATACGCATCTTTAATAATGTTGTTTCTATAGTTTTGAGGTATGTAGTGAGAGCCCTGATATTTATCTTTAGAATATGTAAATCTAGCATATAAATGAGAACAGGTACAAATATAATATATAATCTATATAATTTAAAAGGGAAAAAAGATCTGTTATTAATGAATCATGGTTACCACTTCATCACAGTTTTCCCAGCTAGACAGGGCTATTTCCTATAGAATTCAGCAAAATGCAACACTTCTTGCTGCCAAAAACCCAAATATTTAGTTTAGGATCAGTAGTATTCCCAAAATGAGTAGCTAAACTTTTTGCATAAGATCCCTTTACCTCAACTCAAAAATGAAAGGTTCTTCTAGTTCTAAAAATATACTTCTATCATCTACCTTAAGTCAAATTTCTTTAAGTAAATAATAAACTTACATCTAATGGTTGAGAAGGTATTTTCAGTTTGGTAAGATGTGCTTTGCTACTAGGCTTCAGCTCACTCATGTTGTTGCTATGAGATTGGCTGCTGTAGTGCTCAGAGGTTAGCTTTGGTTCCATGGACTCCTGTCCATCCATGGGTCTTACATAGGCAGTAGGTTTCTGTAACATTGAATTTGACTTTGACATTAATGAAGGTGGAAAAGACTGGCTGGAGTGTTGCCCACTTGAAAATGAAGGAACACGAGAAGGTGAGTCCCAAGTTGCATCTGGGTCCCGTGGTGATTTAGAACGCTGCTCCTTGCTGTGGTGATCATTCCCATGAGGTCTGGAATGACTAGAGCTTAATGAAGAAACAGCAGGTGGTTTTCCAGGACTGGAAGAACGAGATTTGGAGTGTTCTGTTCCGTGCTGGCTTTTTTTACGGCTACTACCACCACCAGTACTACTGTATGATTCACGATCATGCCTCTGACCAACACCACTAGTGCTGTTACTGCTGCTTCCACTGGTCCGTTGGCTAGTGTGTCCACTCTGTAAACCTGAAGACCGTTTCTGTGACTGTGAAGAAGTGCTAGGTGCTGGCCCTACAGGTGTCCATTTGCTGCTCTGATGAGAGCTACCATGTCTGTGTTCACTAAAGAAACTTGGATTTGGTTTTTCATCTGCTGTTGATGGTATGGTAGGTTTGGGGATTGCAACAAGCTTTTGTAGAGATCTGTCTCCTATAAAATCCTTCATTTCGTAGGAGTCATCATAGTTTCCAAGCATGCTCTGAATACGACTAGATAATTTGTCTTCTTTGCTAGTCTACACAAAGAACAAAATGACATGAAATTACAATAAAGTGTATAATTAAAATTATTTTCTAACTAAACAGGAAAATTTGTTTAATCTAACTTTGACAAAAGCCAGACACTATAAAAGCAAAGCCCAATTACATTACATAAAGAAAAGTTGACTCTTCTAAGAATATATTTTTACATTCAAATATTTTATGTCACTAAGATTTTAAAAGCTCTAAAATTTAATAGGAAGGAAGATTAGAAAAGGATAAAAATTTCAGTGATATGAATTTTTTTGCTGGAGCTAGAAAACCTTGGTGGTTAAAGAGGTAGTTTTAGTGGCAGCAAACAGTTTGGAAAACTAATGAAAACACCATATAATATTTTCAAATGCAATCTAGCTTTGTCTCTTCCTCTAATCATTTGCTGATAAAGTAGTTGGGGGGAAAACCGTGTATCAGGGAGCCAGAAACATCAAACTTTAATATTCTCTAACTTATCAAAGCTCTAGGCCAATCAAATAGCCCATGCTCATATTCTGTTAGTATATTCCCAATTATGTTCCTTAATATTCAATATTCAGGTTCAAGTTACAACTGGAATATTTTCCCAATTCAACAAAGCTTCAGGTTAGTCAGTTGGTCAATGTTCATATTTTGAATGCTAATGAAAACAGCCCTAAGAATGTCATGTTCCCTGGTACCCCAGGCTAAATTTATGAATAAAATTTAGTGTATCAGACCTTATTTCTTATTCAAACCCTACAATAGTAACAGTTAAGTTAAAAAACCACAAATTTAAAAAACATAAAGATAATTTAAAATATTAATTCTGGTCATCCTATATTTAATTTTAAAATACAGTAAAGTTTTAGTATCAATAATGTACAAATGTACTTAAGGTAAGAAAACAAAACCAAAACAAATAAAAGGCAATTGGTCAGTCTAATACATTTGTATCTCTGATATACTTCATAGAAAGTAAAAATTTTTTTTTAGTTACTGTCCAAACAGAATTAACACTATCTCACTACCAAAAGGAACACAAAGTACTGGCACTCATCAGTAATGATTTCAGAGTTTTTAAAAAATAACTGCCAGTAAGTAAAATTTGAGAGAAACAAATGCATATCTCTTTAAACTGTTTCTACGATAAATTGTTCTCAGACCTTTTTGTTTTAGTTTAATACTTTTAAAAATTTTATTCAAAATTATTCTCCTGCCTTTTCCTCTCCCTGGCTCTTGCCCACATACATCATTTTGTGGGGAAAAACATTTATTTATGCAACATAAATCGTTATATCAATAAATCTAGATGAAATTTAGAAAAACCTGCAAAAAACTCCTCTGGTGAAGTATATTGCTTTTGGATTTTTAAATGCCAAATTTTCTTCTCTGTTTGCTAGAGAAATCAAGAAAAGAAATCCTTGTCATCTTAGTATTACTATTGCTATTATACGATGAATGTATACAGTTTCATAGATTTGAAATCAGTCACAAAATAGACCAAAAGCAATTAAAGGACCTCTAACCAACAATAAAGGATATTTCAAGTTTCTCAAAATTTTAAAAAGTCAGAATTTTAGCAAGGATAGCACTGATCAATGTTGTATATATTATAAGTAAAATGCCAAAAAGGACTGTTAATTTTGATCTAAGAAATTCAGCAGAAAAATTAAGGGGAGCAACTACTTAGAACAAGATGAAAATTTGTCACATTCCCATTGATACCTTTAATAAATTTACTGTTTTCTTAGTAAGTTTCTTAAATCATTGAACCTTGAAATTTAGAAAACTAGTTTAGAAATTAGAAAAATTAGAAAATCTTAAGGTACAATGACTGAAACATGTTCCAATTATCAATATGCTACAAATATTAATGAAAACATTGATTCATGCAACTGTTTTGACCAAAAATGTGATATAATACCACATTTATTGTGAAGCAATTAAAAAATGCAGCAATAAAATGTATTTGCAAATTAAAATAAAAATACAAAAGTTGGAAGTTTTAGAGTGTTAATGGCCATTAAAGATCATCTAGCCCAACTAAATCACTTTAGAGATAAGGAAAATCAGTTCCAGATTTTAGGGAATTTATTCAATTCCTTACACACAGCCAATTAGTGACAAAGCAGAAGGTACAACAATGAACCAAATTTTCAAGTTAAAAAAAAAAAACCATAATACAGAACCATTACATTTTAGTTTTGATGCAAGTTTAAAATTAGGCAAACTCACAACTTTGTATGGTTCAGCAAAGAGAGGAGAGTTGGGTGGGAAGGCTTCTTCACCCTGATGAATTTCCTGATTTCGCCTTTCCCTTTCTTTCATACGAAGCACATTCCGGTCTTCACGGTTCATGTTGCTATGAACAAAAACATAATATTCTATCATGGACAGAAGAGGAAAAAAAGATAAAACAACATCTGTTATATTGAATATGTTGTCCATTGAGAATGTAAAATTGGAGAGTTCCTTATTACAACCTCTTTCCCAAATACAAAGGACACTACCTAAGTACGATTATGAATTGTTGAATGTTGTTTCTTTCTAGTCACTACTGAAACATGTTTCATTAATGAATTTTATGCAATAATTTACACATGAAATCATAACCAAAATTGTCCAATCCCTTCCACCAACACACTTTTAATTTAATATAAGTAAATTTGTTAAAAGGAGTTTAATACAAATCAAGCAAGGGAAATTTGTAAATGTGATTTCTCTAAGTTCTGAAGGAAGGCACCAGTGAAACCCAACTTACCACCATTTACTATTATGCTTCTAGGTTTTCTTCTTAAGAAATTTCCTCATTTTAATATTCTCCTAACTTGAATTATTATGCCCATTCTCCTCCCTCCTCCCCCTTCCCTTTTTCCCATGTCCCCAACAGGCCAGTGCTTGTTCTCTACTTTTCATCTACCTTATTTTGATTTCTTTTTGTTCCCAACACAGCTTCCTTGGTGTCCATCCTGTATGGCAGTTTGACCTCAGCTTTGCTGTTGTTCTAGATTCCCTAAAAAACGACATTTCTGCTCTAAATAAATTAATATTTCAATAAAGGGCAAAACTGGAGCATCTAATCCAGGCATGTTGGGGGTGGGTGGGAGGAATGGGAGACAATGTAACAATTTTACTCAAAATTATCTTGGATTAATGTCATTAGAATGTATTGAAAAACAGAAAATTTTGCTTTCAAGGGGAAAAGGGCATTTTTATTTCTTTAAAAAGCTGTTTGACATGTTCTGTTTCTTCTAAGAGCAGAACAAGGTGAGTCAGCAGAAAGGATTTAGGTAAAAGAGAGAATTAAAAAAAGTAACTGGAATGGATTACCAAAGAAGGCTATGCACAACCTACTTCTCTGAAAATCCTAGACCATTTGTCCTGGTTTCATTAAGAATAGCCCTGCTAATGGCAAAGACCAGGCAATTCTAGTCTCATACTATGTACTTAATCTAATAAGAAAATTATGACTATTTTGTTTTCTTAGAAGAAATAAAATGACTTGAGTAAAAAAAACTTAAAATAAGGGAGTTATAGAATATTCAATTGAATGCTCAGAGGACCAATATCTGAAAACAAAAATATTAATTTCAAAATATTTGATCCTATTCACATATATATATTTCACATAACTATTTATTAAGAATGCCCTTAAAAAAACAAAATAAAACAAACAAACAAACAAAAAAACAAAAAAACAACTTCTGAGTGAATACTTAAGCCAAAAATCTTGTCACACTGTTAGGATATTGTACAAAAATAAAGTTTATAAACTTTTTGAAAGCAGAGAAAATGTCTTTTACTTTTTTGGTCTTCCCAGTTCTTAGCACAATGCCAAGCAAACAGCAGCTTTAATAAGTGCTTGCTGATTATCTGATTCCTTTACATTCTGAAGCTTTACTAAAAGTTGTCTTATCAAACTTTAAAAGATTAGTTTATCTTATTTTGTTTTAGTCATGAATAAAATCCAAAGTAAAATTTCTACACCTGAGAATCTTTGTTTTGTTGAAATGTATGCTAATATGCAATCAGCATTTACACTAAATTTCATTCTAAAAGTTTCATCAAAGTTATTTGTGAAAATTTTCATTATCTTCTTTTGGAGAATGGGAATGAGAATTATTGGCATTTTCTAAGAAATTAATAAGGAGAAGCTAATTTGATCTTTTTGAATAGTTATTTCAATAAAAAGTGAAATTTCCCCCTAATTTCTTAAAACACCAATATAATTACCTAATTAATTTGAATTCTTCATTGAAAATCTACAACAATTCTACAGGAACTGGATTAAAGTTAAAAAAAAATATTCTTTGGAAACGAATTGCATGGAATCTGTGTTATATACTAAAAACTTATCTAAATATGACCATCACTGATGAAATTACAATCTGAACCCACTAAGTTTAGATAGAAAATAGCTTCCCTGGAATGAGTAAGTAAAAAACAATTGGTCAAAATTTCAAAGGGGATGGAAGGAGAAGTATAAATAAACTCTTTGTGCCCTTTGTCCCACCTACATCCCTTCTTTATCCTGGCAGAATTTTCCTTATATTTTTCATAAGTGATCTAGAAGATGAGTTTATTTTGAGGTCTTTAAAATGTCTGGAGTGGGAAGAAGTAGAAATATAGCTCCTATTTGGCAGAAGATCAAAAGTAATTATAAAGAGCTCACATAATTCTTACCCACTCATTTTCCCTAGTCTAACTAGAAAAGGTACTTAACAAGAGTATATATATTATGATTTTTCTTCAATAATTCAGATATAAATATAACTGATAGAAGAAGCATTAATAAGCCTATTTATACACACACACACACACACCTGAGATTCAAAAGGGAAAAATGACTTAGCTAATGTTTCAAGGCCAATACGCTATTCCAAGAGCTGCCTCCCCTAATTATGTCCCATATATTGCCAGCACTCTTATAGAAGAAGTTATTACTATTCCTCAATTTACCCAAACAACCATCTCTATAGGGAGATTTAAAATCAGCTATATACTGTGTAGCCATCTATGGATCTTTGGGAACCTCCAAACTCTATTCTTCCCTTTCAACTTATGGCGAGGTTTTTAAAAGCTAAGTTTGAAAATAACAAAAGGAAATATGAAGTTTACTTTTCTCACTCCTATTAACTAGGAGGGGCTAAGGTTCCCCAGTAATCCTATTGCTAAAAATTTAGGATTCAATTAAATTTAAAGGATTGAGGTATCTACTATAGGGAAAGGACAGTGCACTAGGCATTCAGATACAAAAGGAAGCTGAAAACTACTTTGCTCATCTCTCAAGAGGTTTACAATCTGCTAGTAAAGACATAAGACATGTACAAAATTAGAATAAAATGGTGATAAAGGAGTGATCCAAAGGGCTATAAGAAAACTTAAGATAACACTTGCAAGAAATCAAGGAAAACTTCATGGAGCAACTAACTCCTGACCTCAAGGAAGATTTTAAAGGCAAAGATGAGGATGTTCTAATTGATTCATTTGGTCAACAGTGACAAAAATATTACATGAAACCAGTGGGGAAAAAACTGACACTAAGCAATTCTTACTTAATACAAGACTCTTAAAGAGACAAACTGTTTTTTGTTACTGTGAGCCAGGGTGTACAATATCCAATCTGGTTGCTACATATAAGGTAAAAACGTCAGAAAAGTTTTTTTTTTTTTTTTAATAAGGCCTGTTTGCCTCTGTTTCCACAACTGTAAAATAGTGTTGTAAAGATTAAATGAGATAATATTTGTAAACTGTTTGCACAGTATCTGGCACATGATAGAAGCTTAATTAAGACTTGTTCACCCTCCCTCTGACATTGCTAAATGATAGTCTTAACATTTTCTATTTTTTTTTTTTTTTTTTAACTTTAAGGTCTAGAGCTGACTGGTTTTATCAGATACTTCAAGAATTAAAGCTCAAGATTTTAAAGTATCCTCTTTTAGTTGAAAGTTTCATGACATTTACAGGGGTACTGCCTAAAGCTGTTTACACATTAGCACAGAAAAGAGTTATCTTTTGAAGAGATTGTGTAGGGATTTGTCAAAAATTTTGATGTCAGAGCTTCTCCAATGCTTGATGTGAAGACCGCGTATTTTAAAATCAGCCGGAGTCAGGAATTCAGGTTAGGGGAAAATCATCAATCTTTATTCTCAGTGAAGAAAGATCGGAGGTGGAAGGGAATGGGCAATAGCAATGTGTGCAGCTGAGTCAAGAAGCTAGCTAGACCAACAGCCACACAGCAGCTAGGAGCATAGAACCCAGGCTTAATCTCCCCCAGCTTCTCTTCCTGTCTCTCCACCTCCACCCACCAAAATCGTCATTTCCTATACAACACATCAGGACTTGCACAGAGAGTGGGCAGGGACCATTCTTTATCCAAACATATATATTAATAGGGTATAGTCCAATTACTATTTAGCTTCATGTGCTTGGGACCTCAGTGCATCAACTCAAGCTTCAACACATTACAGCTTGATTCTCTCTTCTTATAGAAGTTCTCCTGTACTCCGTATATCCTTCATCCCAAACTTTGTATAAGACTATTTCATATAAGCCTTCCTATATTTCTTTGTATCCTTGTCATTTCTTATGGAATAAATCTTCACTTAACTCTACTCTGACATATTTTGTAAAAATATGCCTCTTCTTTCCCCTACTGATCAAATCAGAACAAGAATGAGACCACAAATTATTTTTTATAAGGGGGAGGGAAAGGCTAGAGGAACACAAAGAGAAAGCAAAGGATGCAAGCAAGATTTTCCTCTTAAGCTATCTCTCTGTACTACCTGTCAGAGATGGGAAGGGAATCTACTAACTGTCAAATACAAGGTCGACCCTGAGAGAGGTTTATTTCAGTAAGTTTCCACATTGCACTGAGAAATGGAAAACAATGCATTTCTGGAAATTATAGAGACACTTAAAAAAAGCAATAATGTGCCACATACACCATGAGTGCCTTCAATAGTAGGCAATCTCAACATGAATGTTCTTTCAATGAAATAAGGCGAATCCTCAGTGGTCATAGATGACATTTTCTAGCAATACCTATTATATTAATTATTAATTCATTCTAACATAGAAGTCAGATCTAATTTAAGAAGCTGACATAACTTCCTACAAAAGATACTACTTGAAGTTTAGTTTTTTCTAGGATTTATTGGCACAAAATTAAATAATCAATTATGTCCAAAATACCTTTTGAAAGATCATCTTTTCAGGAGACTAGTCTAACTGGTAAAGACATGTTCAGTCTACTAGAAAAGGATTTTGAGTCAGGAGCTTTTTTTTTCTCCCATGGGCAACTTACAAGTCTACCAAGATTAGAGAAAGTTCTATTGTGTTGGTAACCAGTTGGTCATCAAAATATTAAGGTCCTTTGTTAGAATATTAAATTACTACAAAAATAACATCATTATTACTACACCCTAACTATTCACTGTCATGAGGAATATTTTTTTTTTAGTGGTTTTTTTTTAATAGCCTTTTATTTACAGGATATATACATGGGTAACTTTACAGCATTAACAATTGCCAAACCTCTTGTTCCAATTTTTCACCTCTTACCCCCCCACCCCCTCCCCTAGATGGCAGGATGACCAGTAGATGTTAAATATATTAAAATATAAATTAGATACACAATAAGTATACCTGACCAAAACGTTATTTTGCTGTACAAAAAGAATCAGACTCTGAAATATTGTACAATTAGCTTGTGAAGGAAATCAAAAATGCAGGTGTGCATAAATATAGGGATTGGGAATTCAATGTAATGGTTTTTAGTCATCTCCCAGAGTTCTTTTTCTGGGCATAGCTAGTTCAGTTCATTACTGCTCCATTAGAAATGATTTGGTTGATCTCGTTGCTGAGGATGGCCTGGTCCATCAGAACTGGTCATCATATAGTATTGTTGTTGAAGTATATAATGATCTCCTGGTCCTGCTCATTTCACTCAGCATCAGTTCATGTAAGTCTCTCCAGGCCTTTCTGAAATTATCCTGTTGGTCATTTCTTACAGAACAGTAATATCATGAGGAAGATTTTAAGAAATTATTTGACAATATTCTTAATAAATACAAATAACAAAATATAAGGAAAATCCCCAAATAAAACAAAACCTAAACTGGGAAGTTTTAAAAGCTATATGCTCTTTAAAAAAAAAAAAAAAAAGCTGACTTCCAGGAGTAGGTCCAAGATGGCAGAGACAACACATGTTTTTCTGACTTTCTCTTACAACCCTCAGACTAATTAGCAAATCCAGGCTCTGAATTAGCTCTGATGGCACAACCCACAAATATTGGGAGTGCAACAAATTACCAGCAGAGGATAATTTAGAAGATGGCCAGAAAAGGTCTGTTTCAATTGGAAATGGGAGGGAGGCAGCCAACACAAGCAGTTAAGCACAACCATCAGCACAGACAGTGCAGAGTCCTGGATTGGTGAAGTCTCCACATGGCAGAATCTACAGCAGCAGTGTTGACTACTCTGCCCTGGCTGCAAGCCAGTAGATCAGGAGAGAAATTAGAAAAGTTAGAAAATATCCAACACAAAAAGTAAATAGTGAACCCCCCAAACCACAAGAATCTCATGGGATCTGGCCACACCCAGCCAGCACCAGGAATGAGTCAGCACTAACCCAGCACACAGCTTAAGCTGCTGCTTGGAAAACCTCCCCTGCCCTAAAAAGCAGACTTTAATGTTTTTTAAAAACTGAGTAAAAAGGTAAAGAGAACTCTGATGATAGACAGCTTTTATGATGAAAGAGAAGAGATTTCAAATCCTGAGGAGACTAAAGGCAAATTTTCTCCAGATGAAGCACCAAAAAGTGATACAGGTTATATCCCCATCACACAAGGCTCTCTTAGAAGGAATTAAAAAGGATCTTAAGAGAGCTAGAAGAAAAATGGGGAAAGGAAATGAACACTTTACAAGAGGGTATGGAAAAAGCATATAACTCATTAAAAGATGGATTTGATAAGAAAAACAGAACTTGTGAAATGGAAAATAAAATTCCATAGAACAAAACAACTCATTTAAAAATTCAACTGAACAAATACAAAAAGTAAAAAAACAAAACAAAACAAAAAAACTAAATGAAGAAAACAACTCACTAAAATTCAGAACTGGACAAATAGAAATAAATGACAATGAGAAAACAAGAATCAGTTAAGCAAAACCAAAAAGAAAAAAAAAAAAAAGAAAAGAAAAAATGTAAATTATCTAACTGACCCGGAAAATAGATCTAGGAAAGACAATCTAAGGATTATTGGACTCCCTGAAATCTATGATGAAAAAAAGAGCTTAGACAGTATTTTTCAGGAAATCATCAAAGAGAACTGCCTGCATGTCATAGAATCAGAAAGTAAAATGACCACTGAAAGAATTCACTGAACATCTCTTGAAAGAGACCCCAAAATTAAAACCCCAAGGAATATTGTGGATAAATTTCAAAACTATAGGACCAAGAAAAAAATATTACAAGCAGCAAGAAAGAAACAATTCAAAAATATATTACTCTGCTAAAATGAGCATTTCCTTTCAGGTTAGAAGATGGACATTCAATGAAACTGGTGAATTGCATTTATTTTTGATGAAAAGACCAGAGCTTAACAAAAAATTTGACCTCCAAATATAGAACTCAAGAGAAGTATAAAAAGATAAAAAGAAAAAAAACTATTGAGAACTATTTCTGTTATAGATATACATAAAGAATACATGTATAGGGGCAGCTAGGTAGTACAGTGGATAGAGCACCAGCCCTGAAATGAGGAATACCTGAGTTCAAATCTGGCCTCAGACCCTTAACACTTCTTAGCTATGTGACGCTGGGCAAGTCACTTAACCCCAATTGCCTCAGCATTAAAAAAAAAAAAAAAAAAAAAAAAATACATGTATAATCTGATTTTTACTATTATAATATAAAAAAAGAGACTAGTGGTGAAAGGGGAATTGCAACAGAAAAAAAGAGGAAAGTAAAGGCAAAATGAGTAAAATTACATCTCAGGAAGAGGCAAAGAAAACCTATTATAATTGAGGGAAAGAAGAGTGACGAATATTGTGTGAATCTTAGTCTAATCAGATTTGGCTCAAAAAAAGAATATTAGATATATTTGGTTTCACCGAGAAATTTCTCTTATAGAAAACTGGGAGGGGAAAGGCAAAAAGGGAAGGAGTAGGCTAAATAGAAGGGAAAACAGAAATAGTAGGGGAAAGGTATAAGAAAGGGGGAGGGTCTCTAAAGGGGAAGGACTGTTGGAATCTTTACAAAGTGTTAAGACATTGGAGTTGATAGAGACAATAATTATCTAATTTGGCATGGTTCAATATGATTGATTTGATCTTAGAAGGAGATAAGAACTTGAAACAAGGTTTCAAGTACAACTAAGTACAACTGATGGAAACAATGCTTGTGTTCACACCTTTAGAGAGCTCATAAATATCTAAGTACTCAATGGGATTCACACGTTTGGGAGAGGTCAGGGTTTAGAAAGAGATATCTGAATTCACACTTCCCTTAGGGCCAGAGAGCATGCTGAGAGATATCCTACAATCCCACTCTTGGAGAAGTAGCATAAATACAGCTCCAGTAAGCCATCCGAAAGAGTTTTTCTTGGGAGCTCAAGAGAGTTTTTACTTGGGAGCATTCCCAGGAGTCGGAGAGGAACACTCTGCAAGAAAGCCTACAAGCCCTATCTTTGAGGCAAGAGAGACTCATCATATCTTCTACCTTGGTGCTTGCTGGAGTCAGAAGGACAAATCTTTGAATTTGGAGACATTCGGGTGGAGGCTCTTAGAACCAAGTGGAGATATAGGCTTCTGGGCTAACTGGACTATATTGAAGGACACAATAAAAGATCTGAACTCTCATCACCTGGCTGTGTTTTGGAAAAGAAACACCCATGGGTAGCCATGCTCATCTCAGATCAAGCAAAAGCAAAAGCAAAAATTGTTCTAATTAAGAGATGAGGGAAACTATATCTTGCTAGATAATGAAGCAATATCAATATTAAACATATATGCACCAAGTGGTGCAGCTCCTAAATTCCTAAAGGAGAAGTTAAGAGAGTCACAAGAAGAAATAGATAGCAAAACTATACTAGTAGGAGATCTCAACCTTGCTCTCTCCAGAATTAGAGAAATCAAAACACAAAATAAATAAAAAAGACATTAAAGAGATAAATAGAATACTAGAAAAGCTAGATATGATAGATCTTTGGAGAAAATTGAGTGGTGACAGAAAGAAGTATACTTTCTTCTCAGCAGTTCATGGAACCTATACAAAAATTGACTATATATTAGGACATAAAGGCAGAAATCAAATGTAAAAAGGCAGAAATAGTAAATGCATTTTTTTCAGATCATGATGCAATAAAAAATTACATTCAATAAAAGGACAGAGGAAAATAGACCAAAAAGAAATTGTAAACTAAATAATCTCATCCTAAAGAATGAATGGGTGAAACAGCAAATCATAGACACAATCAATCATTTCATCTAAAAGAATGACAATAATGAGACAACATATCAAAATTTGTGGGATGCAGCCAAAGCAGTAATAAGGGAAAAATTGATATCTCTAAATACTTACTTGCATAAAATAGAGAAAGAGATCAATAAATTGGACTTACAACTAAAAAAGCTAGAAAAAGAACAAATTTTTAAAAAACTCAATCAAATACCAAACTTGAAATTCAAAATAAAAGGAGATCAATAAAATTTAAAGTAAAAAAAAAAAAACTATTAAATGAATAAATAAAACCAAGAGTTGGCTTTATGAAAACCAACAAAATAGATAAACCTTTAGTTAATTTGATTAGAAAAAGTTAAGAGGAAAATCAAATTGTTAGTTTCAAAAATGAAAAGGGAGAACTATTCACCAATGAAGAGGAAATCAGAGCAATTATTAGGAGTTACTTTGCCCAACTTTATGCCAATAAATTTGACAACCTAAGTGAAATGGAGGAATACTTACAAAAATAGATTGCCCAGATTAACAGAAGAGGAAATAAATTATTTAAATAGTCCCATTTTAGAAAAAAGAAATAGAATAATCTATTAATCAACTCCCTAAGAAAAAATCCCCAGGACCAGATGGATTTACATGTGAATTCTACCAAACATTTAAAGAACTTAATAATTAACTCCAATATATACATATATATGCACTATTTGAAAAAATAGGGAATGAAGGACTCCTACCAAATTCTTTTTATGACATATATGTACTGATGCCTAAACCAGGTAGGACGAAAACAGAGAAAGAAAATTATAGACCAATCTCCCTAATGAATACTGATGCAAAAATCTTCAATAAAATATTAGCTAAGAGATTACAGATAATCATCCCCAGGATAACACACCATGACTTAGTAGGATTTATACCAGGAATGCAGGGCTGGTTCAATATTAGGAAAACTATTAGCATAACTGACTATATCAATAACCAAATTAACAAAAACCATATGACTATCTTAATAGATACAAAAAAAGCATTCGATAAAATCCAATACCTATTCCTAATAAAAACACTAGCGAGTATAGGAATAAATGGACTTTTCCTTAGTAGTCAGTAGCATCTGTTTAAAACTATCAGCAAGTATCATATGTAATGAGGATAAACTGGAACCATTCCCAATAAGATTAGGGGCAAAAGAAGGTTGCCCACTGTCACCACTGCTATTCAATATTGTATTAGAAATGCTAGCATTGGCAATAAGAGAAGAAAAAGAGATTAAAGGAATTAAGAGTAGGTAATAAGGAAACCAAATTATCACTCTTTGGAGTTGATATGATGGTATACTTAGAAAACCCTAGAAAATCAACTAAAAAAGTTTTTTATTTATTTATTACAATCCACAACTTCAGCAAAGTTGCAGGATACAAAATAAATCCATATAAATCATCAGCATTTTTATACATCACTAACAAAATCCAAAAGCAAGAGAGACAAAGAGAAATTCCAGTTAAAATAACTGTCGATAGTATAAGATATTTGGGAATCTATCTACCAAGGGAAAGTCAGGAACTATATGAGCAAAACTACAAACACTTGACACACAAAGAAAGAAGGCAACTGGAAAAATAACAAGTGCTTGTGGATAGGTCAAGCGAATATTTATAATGAAGATGACAATACTCTCAACTAATCTATTTATTTAGTGCTATACCACCAAACTCCCAAGAAACTATTTTACTGATCTAGAAAAAATAACAAAATTCATCTGGAAGAACAAAAGGTCAAGAATTTCAAAGGATTTAATGAAGAGAAAAGCAAATGAAGATGGCTTAGCTGTACCAGATCTAAAATTATATTATATATAAAGCAGTGGTCATCAAACCCATTTGGTACTGGCTAAGAAATAGAGAAGTTGATCTGTGGAATAAGTTAGGTTCACAAAATAAAATAGTCAATGACTATAGCAATCTAGTTATTTGACAAACCTAAAGGCCCCAGCTTTGGGGATTAAGAATTCACTATTCGACAAAAACTGCTGGGAAATTTTGAAAGTAGGCATAGACTCACTCCTAGCACCATATACCAAGATAAGGTCAAAATGGGTTCAAGATCTAGACATAAAGAATATAATAAACAAATTAGAAGAATATAGGATAGTTTACCTCTCAAACCTACGGAGGAGGAAGGAATTTGTGACCAAAGAAGAACTAGCGATCATTATTGATCACAAAATAGATAATTTTGATTATATTAACTTAAAAAGTTTTTGTACAAACAAAACTAAGGCAGACAAGATTAAAAGGGAAGCAATAAACTGGGAAAACATTTTTACATTCAAAGGATCTGATAAAGGCCTCATTTCTAAAACATATAAAGAATTGACTCAAATTTATAATAGTTCAAGCCATTCTCCAATTGATAAATGGTCACAATTTTCAGATGAAGAAATTGAAACTATTTGTAGCCACATGAAAAGATGCTCCAAATCACTATCGATCAGAGAAATGCAAATTAAGACAATTCTGAGATATCACTACACACCTCTCAGATTGGCTAAAATGACATGAAAGGATAATGACAAATTTTGGAAGGGATGTGGGAAAACTGGGATACTGATACATTGTTGGTGGAACTGTGAACAGATCCAATCATTCTGGAAAGCAGTTTGGAACTATGCTCAAAAACTTATCAAATTGTGCATACCCTTTGACCCAGCAGTGTTTCTACTGGGATTATATCCCAAAGAGATTTTAAAGGAAAAGAGACCCACATGCAAAAATGTTTGTGGCAGTACTCCTTGTAGTGGCAAGAAACTGGAAACTGAGTGGATGCCCATCAATTGGAGAATGGCTTAATAAATTATGGAATATGAATGTTATGGAATACTATTGTTCTCTAAGAAATGACCAGCAGGGTGATTTCAGAAAAGCTTGGAAAGGCCTACACGAACTGATGCTAAGTGAAATGAGCAGAACGAGGAGATACATGGCAACAAGAAGACTATACGATGATCAATTCTGATGGACCTGGCCCTCTTCAACATTGAGCTGATTCAAACTAGTTCCACTTGTTCAGTGATAAAGACAGCAATCTATCTACACCCAGAGAAAGAACTATGGGAACAGAGTGTGGAACACAACATAGCACTCTCACTCTCTTCTGTTGTTATTTGCTTGAATTTTGTTTTCTTTCTCTGTTTTTCTTTTCCTTCCTTCTTGATTTGATTTTTCTTGTGCAGCAAGATAACTGTATAAATATGTGTGTGTATATATATATATATATATATATATATTGGATTTAGCATCTATTTCAATATATTTAACATGTATTAGACTACCTGCCAGCTAGGGGAGAGGGTGGGGGGAAGGAGGGGAAAATTTGGAACAAAAGGTTTTGCAAGGGTCAGTGTTGGAAAAATTACCTGTGCATATACTTTGTTAATAAAAAGCTTTAATTAAAAAAAAAAAAAGACTTTATTAGAGCAAATCATCCCTAGATATGGAATAGTGGAGAGTACAGACTTATACCAGGGAACTCATTTCACAGCCAAGAATCTGAGAGACTTAGCCAAAGCACTAGAAATCACTGGGATTTTCATACCCGCTGTCCTCTGGCAAGGTTGAACAGATGAATCAGGAAATCAAAAGACAATTAACTAAATTGGCAATGGAAACCCACTTACCATGCATTACATGTCTGCCCCTGGCTTTAATAAGAATTAGAACCAAACCTCTACCCTATAAATTATTATACAGCCATCCCTTCCTCACCTCTCCTCCTCTATCTTCACAACAAACCTGGGAACCTATATTTAATATCAAAAATTTATTCCTAAAAAGGTATTTTAAGTCTTTAATGATTGCCCAAACTCCTCCTTTGGGTTTTTCCATATACAAATTCCAGGTTGGTGATTGGGTATATATAAAAGTATGGAAAGAAGAAAAATTAACCCGGGCTGATGGTCCTTTTCAGATTTTATTGATTTCAGACACAGCCATCCGCACCCACAAATGTGGTTGGACTCACCATACATGTAAAAGGACTTGCTCCTTACTTGAAGCCCAAATGGACATCTGAGGCCTGAGGTGATCTGAAATTACACCTTCAGCTAAAACATCCTACTGATCAGCCTCCTGACTCATGAGGAATAATGTTTAGAAATTCCCAGGAAGGGAGCGCACAATTCTTGTAGTTGTCATTTCTATTTATGAAGAAAACATCTCCTTTTCTGAGGGATACCTCCTCTCTTTTCTCCAGAAGTGCAATTCCAGTGCTAGAATATAAAGTCATATTCTCAGTCAATTAGAATGAGTCAATGACGGGGGAAAGCCGATATTATTTATTGCCCCTTCTGTCTGTGCTGAAAGCTCTCACTTCTCCCTCCCTCCTTCTCTCTCTCTAAATAAAGCTTTTTATTTTCAAAACTTATGTATGAATAATTTAACAATGACCCTTGCATAGTCTTGTGTTTCAGATTTTCTCCTCTCTCTCCCCATCCTCTCCTCTAGATGACAGGTAATCCAGTATATGATAAACATGTTAAAATATATGTTAAATCCAACATGCATAAACATATTTATACAATTATCTTGCTGCACAGGAAAAATCAAATCAAAAAAATAATGTAATTGAGTAGAAAACAAGACTCAAGTGAACAAACAACAAAAAGAGTAAGAATGTTATGTTGTGATTCATATTCAGTTCCCACAGTCCTCTCTCTGGGTGTAGATGGTTCTCTTCATCACAAGATCAATGGAACTGGCATCAATCACCTCATTGTTGGAAAGAGTTACTTCATCAGAATTGATCATCGTACAATAATGATGTTGTTGTGTACAATGATCTCCTGGTTCTGCTCATTTCACTTAACATCAGTTCATATAACTTTCTCAAGGCCTCTCTAAAAATATCTTCCTGATCATTTCTTATAGAACAGTAATATAGAACATATATCACAATTTATTCAGCCATTCTCCAATTGATGTGCATCCACTCAATTTCTAGTTTCTTGACACTACGAAAAGGGCTGCCACAAATATTTTTGCACATGTGGGTCCTGTTCCTTCAAGATCTCTTTGGGATATAGGCCCAATAGAAATATTGCTGGGTCAAAGGGTATGCAGTTTGATAATTTTTTGAACATAATTCCAAATTGCACTCCAGAATGGCTGGATCCGTTCACAGTTCCACCAACAACATATTAGTGCCCCAGTTTTCCCACATTCCCTCCAACATTCATCCTTGTCTTTTCCTGTCATCCTAGTCAATCTGAGAGATGTGTACTAGTAGTATCTCAGAGTTGTCTTAATTTGCATTTCTTTGATCAGTAGTGATTTAGAACACTTTCTCATATAATTAGAAATAATTTTAATGTCTTCATCTGAAAATTGTCTGTTCATATCCTTTGACCATTTGGAGAATGGCTTGAATTCTTATAAATCTGAGTCAATTCTCTATATATTTTAGAAATGAGGCCTTTATCAAAATGTAAAAATGATTTACCAATTTATTGTGACTGCCCACTTCTCATGAGAACTGAATAAACTCTCTCCTGGCACCTTGAAAGATCTCTGAGATTTATTGGGTAAGTTGTATATCAACAATGGCAAGTATTATAACATTTAGGAATCCATACTGATTACTATGCTTTTAATCAGGTCTCTAATACCAGAATACTATGACTGAAACATGATCTGTTACTTATCTGTTACTAATGCTGTAACAAAAGAGCTATTATATGATAGAAAATTTGTATTATATCGTATACTGTATTATAAAAGACATATAACACTCACATAATTTGATCCCGACATAAGATTTCAGATTCCTGCATACATTATGGGCCCTCAAATTATCAGCCACTATTTCTAATACTATTTATTGCATATTTGCAGAGGAAAAAAAACTTTTCATTGTGTCCTTTCCATTTGAGCTCTCAATCAGGATGGCTGCAACAGATGTCTGCCAGCTGAATACAGAGAGTATGGAGACTGAATGTATTTCAAAGCATATTTCACCTTTTTTTTTTGTTGTTGTTTGGTTTTCTCCTCCCTCCCCCAAATTTTTTCCCTTTTGAGTAGATTTTTCTTGTACAGTATGACAAATGTGGAAACATGTTTAGAAAAATTTTATATGTTTAACTTATATTGGATTGTTTGCTTTGAACTGTTCCAAAAATTTAGGACACAAGATTTTGTGAAGGTAAATAATGAAAACTAACTTTGCATGTATTTGGGAAAATAAAATACTATAAATAATTTTTAGAAAGTAAGATTTTTCTTACTTTCATTCTATTATACTAATTCAGATTTTTCGACATTAATTATTTAACAGATTTAGTATTGCAACATCTGCCTACCTATCCTGATAACAAAAAATGTTATGAAAGGAAAAAGGAGGGACACGGTTATAACAATATCAAAAGTATCCCCTTAAGAGCAGACAACATAAGTCACGAGAGGGGAAAAAAAAGTCCCTTAACTAACTGTTTAATTCCAGGCTCACACAGCAAAGTCCCACATTATTTATAGGTTATTGTAACCAGGTTTAGAATTAACCAGGTGGGAAAATTTCTTATTCATAAATAAAATAGTAATGAGGGAGAAACTGAGTCAAAAGGATCCTGTATCTGCCAAGGTCATCCCTTCAACTCTTTCCATCCACCTATAATGGCTCTCAGGAAGCACATGATATTTCCCTTGAATTGACTTATTAACCTGATATTATAATATCTGAAATCAAAACTGAGAACAATATCAAATTATAGTTCCAAAAACTTTTACCTTGAATAGCAAAATTTCACTATTCATGGGGATACCACTTTCATTAGGGTAATCATTTCTCTTATGTTGCAATAACAGTTAACTATAAAAAAATTTACCCCAAATTTTGAAAAAAATTCACTCAACAGCTTTTGCTTTCTTTCTCTTTTTTTCAATTTAAATTCATCCTGGTATAAAAATCATTCATTATAAATTAAGAGAATAATCATGTTCTAGAATTCCAGATTGATACTTAATATATGAAAAAAAAAACCCACTGGCTACTTTCAAAATTTTCATAATCACGAATCATCACATAAACCACTTCTACATCATAAGTATTTGTGATGGAAGAGGGATCCTATTTTCTCAGTGAACCAATTCATTATTTAGAATTTCAAAACATTTACCAGATTCTTTCAAAATACTGATAAGAGTTTATGACCTTGCTTAAGCAAACAACCTTAAGTAATCCTACAGATAAAGATAACTTTAGAGGACTTTGTTACTTTTTTCTTCCAACAGTAATTTAGTATTGGCCACTTTAAAGCAAAATATCCAATTAAATATTTAACAATTTTTAAACATTTTGATCACATTTTTTATTTTTTTGAGACAGAATTAAGTGACTTGCTCAGCGTCACACAGCTAGTATGTCTGAGGCTGGATTTGAACTTGGATCCTCCTGATTTCAGGGTGGGTACTCTATCCATTGTGTCACCTAGTTCCCCTGACCACATTCTTTTAATAGCTCAAATTCATAATCTAACAAAGTATGAATTAAAAGTTACCTTTCTAATAAAACTGTTTACCAGTTTACCAAACTTCACAAAAAATTTTAGAAGCACAATAACAATATACACAACATCTTATAGTGAAACAAAACTTCTTACCAGTGAAGACGACCTCAATTCGGCGGAATGCATTTACAAATTATCTTATATAGAAAAGGCATTTATTTTATCACCTTTGGCATTTCATACTATTCACATCTGAAAGTCTACATAGTTATACAGTAAGAAATAATTACATGTAAGTAAAGAACAATAATAACAGTTAATATTATGGTGCCTACCATGTGACAGGCACAGTGCTAAACACTGCACAATTATATCATTTGGTCCTCACAACAACCCTAGAAGATAGGTGCTATAATTTTTCTCCTTTACAAATTGGGAAACTGAGGTAAACAGAGGTGAAATCATTAAATTCTATTTATAGAGGGTTAAACATCACAATTATCCCAAAAGCAGAACACATCTCACTTAAAATAAAACTAGAATAAATTCAATCGACTCTATTCTTATAAATAATAGCATATACTGTCACTACTGATTTTATATCCCAAAGAGATCATAAAGAGGGAAAAGGACCCACATGTAAATTTGCAAAATTATTTGTAGCAGCTCTTTTTGGGGGTGGCAAGGAATTAGAAAATGAGAGATTTAAGCTGAATCTAAATCGAAGCATACTATTTTCATCTTTTTTTGTTTGCTTTTTCTTTCTTGTGATTTTTTTCCCTTTTGTTCTAATTTTTTTTTTAAAACAAAATGACTAATATGGAAATATGTTTAAAATGACTGTGTATGTATAACCTATATCAGATTATTTGCTGTCGTGGGAAAGAAAGACATAAAGAAGAGAGGGAGAAAAAAATTTGGAACTCAAAATCTTACAAAAATGACTGTTTAAAACCATCTCAATTTGGCCAAAACTAGATTCACATTATAGGCTATACTATTTTCATTAATCTACTGCCAAAGATTTAAACTGACAGTCTTGTATTAACATCCACATTTTAAAATCCATAAAGGTTTTCTTGGAATTTCATGAAAACTACAAACATTATAATTTCTATAATGCAATCATTAAATTCCTTACATAAGGACCCATATACCCATGGGTATATAAAATATACCCATCCCATCTAATGATCCTTTAAGGGCAGAATTTTTATATACTTCCTTCAAATAAGCCCATGCTGTAAATTTATTACTATAGTTTCCATATAATAAAGAATAACCGCATAACATTTCTCATAACCTTCTTAGCTCAAGAAAACAAAAACCTTCTTCAAACTTCTTTCCAAAACCCTTTTACACTCAAACCCTACTTGCTTGAATTTTTTTTCTTGAATTTTTTTTCTTCTTTTCTCCAGATAGCTCTCCATTTTCTTGTTCTTTTTATATTCTGATCTTATGCTTCTCTTACTTTCTTACTCAAGTCTTTATTTCTCAATCATATTCCAGACTATTTATAGAACACAGCTTCATTCTACTAAATTTTCCTTTCTAATTTAGGGTGATTTATTTCAGAATACAGTTAATGATAATATTGCTCTTTGGGGTTTATTTTTTAGAAAGACTTTATTTCTGGTTTACCTATCAATTAAATTCTGTTTTATCATTTAGAGAAGAAAAAAACAGCAATAACACCAAAACATTCTTCCAAATTTTATTTACTCTTTAGTTATTTCCTAATTTAAACAAGCTTCTCAATCATCTTCTTTGCTGGCATTACATTCTTCAGTGAAAAAGAAATAAAGGTTTCTATGTAACTTCCAGTTTTATTTTTGTTTTTCCTTAAAACAAATTCTATAGCATTACTAAAAACTTATTTAAAAATTCAAATGTTTCAAATCAAATTTGCAAAGTTTACGATAGAAACCTTACATTTTTGTCACGGATTTAGTCTCTAGTTTATAATGCCTTAAATCCCTGCAGACTAGGAAGAAAGATTCCTTTTCTTCTTATCAGCATACCTCTTGTCTATCTTCCCAGGTTGGCCAGAATTAAAGAGACAGAAAAAGAGAATTTCTGTAGGCTTTTAAATGTTTGAAAGGAAAAAAAAAAACCACTTTCCTATAGCTAATTAGGACCCGGGAGAAGCTAGAACAGATAATACAAAAGAGACACATGGAAATGCTATCTAGAAAAGTCTTTCAGGGACTGCTAGATGGTGTAGTGGATTGAATACTGGCCCAGGGACACTTAATACCTTCTAACTGTGTGACTCTGGGCAAGCCACCCCAATTGACTCACAAAAAAAGCAGAGATTTTTGATTTCCTTCACAAGCTAATTGTACAATAATTCAGAGTCTGATTCTTTTTGTACAGCAAAATAATGTTTTGGTCATGTATACTTATTGTGTATCTAAGTTATATTTTAATATATTTAACATCTACTGGTCATCCTGCCATTTGGGGGGGGGGGGGGGGGGGGTAAGAGGTGAAAAATTGGAACAAGAGGTTTGGCAATTGTTAATGCTGTAAAGTTACCCATGTATATATCCTGTAAATAAATAAAAGGCTATTAAATAAAAATAAAAATAAAAATAAAAAAAACAAAAAAAGCAGAGGAGGAAATTTTGAAAACTATGCATAAATGAAAAGAATAGAGGGGCAGAGCCAAGATGTTAGAGGTAAAATGAATTTACCTAAGAGCTCTTCCTGGGTTCCCTCAGAATCAAACTAGATCAAATCTCTGAATAGATTTTTGAGTGACAGAATCAAAAATATTTGGAGTGTAACAAACTTCCATCAGAAGATATCTTGGAAGGACTTCAGGAAAGGTCTGTTTTAACTGGGGAGAGAGGAAGTATGCAGCCTGGCAGGCACAGTGCGAAGAGGCCCCACACAAGGAATCTAGTGGGAAGCTCTTAGTCAATATAGTGGCATTGACTACTCTGTCCTGATTCGGAAGGCCAGTGGATCAGAAGACTAGCTGTGAGACTTCCAATGTAACTGCAGAGAGCAAATAGTGAGCCCCTGAAACCCAGCATAACAGGTGGCACTTGGCCAGGCCCATCCAGGACAGAGAGGAAGCTTGCAGCACCACAAGCCCCAGCTTCTCAATGAGAAGCCCCTGTCACTTTGTAAAGGAAGCTTGGCACAATCTGTCCTGTGCCCTGTGAGCAGACTTCAACCTTTAAAAATGCTTAAAAAAAGCAAAAAGACCTCTAACCACAGACAGCTATTATGGAGACAAGGAAGAATAAACCGAGAACACTAAAGGCAAAATGCCTCCAGATGAAGCCTCAAAGTGGGATATGAACTGGTCTCTAACTCAAAAGGCTCTCTTAGAATTCAAAAAGGACCTTTAAAAAAAAATTAGAAGAAAAATGGGGAAAGGTAAAGAAGGTTTTGCAGGAGAATTTGGAAAAGGAAACAGAAATTGACTGAAAAAAACAACTCCTTAAAAATGCATTTTTGGGGGGTAGCTTTAAAAAAATAGATTTGGTGAAATGGAAAAAGAGAACACCTCCTTTAAAGATACAATTGGTAAAATGGGGAAAAAATCCAACAAACAACTCCATTAAAAGTAAAATTGCCCAAGTGCCAAGTTGGAGGTAAAAAAAAAAAAAAGTAACTAAAGAAAATGTATGAAGTAAATGACTCAATTGAGACATCAATAATTAGTTTAAAAAAAAAAAAAAAGGAAAAGAAAACGAAAAATGAAAAAAAAAAAATAAGAGGAATATGTAAAATACCCCACTGGAAAAGCAAATGATATGGAAAACAGATCCAGGGGAAACAATCTTAAGAATTATTAGACTATCTGAAAATCACGATGAAAAAAGGAAACTGGACAACATCTTTCAAGAAATCATCAGGATAAACTGCCCTAATATCACAGTCCCAGAGGATAAAAGTCATTAAAAGAATCCACCAATTACCTCCTGAAAAAGACCCCAAAATGAAATCTCCAAGGAATATTGTAGCTAAATTCCAAAATTATCCAATCAAGGAGAAAGCACTGTAAGCAGCCAAAAAGAAACTATTTAACTATTAAGAAGCCACAATCAGGATTACCCAAAATCTAGTAGTTTCTACTTTAAAGGATCAGAGGACCTGGAATATGATATTCCAGTGGGCAGAGGAGCTTGAACTACAGCTAAGAATCAACTATCTAGCAAAACTAAACATTATTTTTCAGGGAAAAGATGAGACATTCAATGAAATAGGGGGTTTTCAATTTTTGATGAAAAGATCATAGGTGAACAGAAAAATTGATCTTCAAAAACAAAACTCAAGACAAGCATACGAAAGTAAAAAGGGAAGGGGAAAAAAACAACCCTATGTTTTTTAAAGATTAAAATGTTTACATCCCTACATGGGAAGATGAAACTCTTGAGAACCCTTTGTCAGTGGTATACTTAGAGGATGTAGATAAAAGTTGACATTAATGTGACAATATTAAAAAGAAACTAAGGGTCAAAAAGGGATGGAATTGTAAGAAAAAGAAAGGGGAGGTAAATTATATCACATGAAGAGAAAAAAATCTCTATCACAGTTGAGGGAAAGAAGGAAGAGGGATGAGCATTGTTTGAACCTTAATCTCATTGGATTTGGCTCAAGGAGAGAATATCATACATATTTTGTTTGGTATAGAACTCTATACTATATATATATATATCAATCACCCTATAGATAAGTAGTAGAGGAAAGGGGAAAGGAAAGGGAGCTACATATTGGGAGGTTTTTTTTAATATCAACTTTTGAGTTTCTGCACAAAGTATAATTTTTGAAAAAAAAAAATCTGATACTATTAAACAAACTTCAAAAGACTTCCCCAGCCAATAGTGCCAACCATAAAAATTTACTTTTTAAAAAAACTTTCTAAGTATGCAAGTTGAAGACCACACCTAAGTGAGAAACCCAGAAAGCCTGTAAAGAGTTAAAGCGGACTGTACCCTTAATAGGTAGATCAGTTCCCTGAAAGCCCCCACAGCTGTGAA
Source organism: Sarcophilus harrisii (assembly GCF_902635505.1). Taxonomy (NCBI): domain Eukaryota; kingdom Metazoa; phylum Chordata; class Mammalia; order Dasyuromorphia; family Dasyuridae; genus Sarcophilus; species Sarcophilus harrisii. The sequence continues at coordinate 351,730,094 of NC_045427.1, forward strand.
TCATAACACACTTGAAGGAATTGTAAATCAGCCTTTACTGACACAGATGTTGCTTGTGAATTGGGAATGAAATAAATTGGAGGCAAAAGGGAAGAGGAGAGGATCGGAGAATGCAACTGCCTCACGGTGTCCTTGTATTGTTATCATCTTCTCACATGAAGGGATCTATTCTGCTGGTCAGAATTAAATCCTCAGCATCCACTAGCAGCCTGCTCCCGTAACACATGCACACGCACATTTTATCTCCTTTAATACAAGGTAAATTGTTCTTTGAAGGCAGGGATGGCTTCATTTTTTTGTCAACGTATCCTTTTTTTTTTTTTTTTTAAATTAATTTTTTTTTTTTTTTATTTAATAGCCTTTAATTTACAGGATATATACATGGGTAACTTTACAGCATTAACAATTGCCAAACCTCTTGTTCCAATTTTTCACCTCTTACCCCCCACCCCCCCCTAGATGGCAGGATGACCAGTAGATGTTAAATATATTAAAATATAACTTAGATACACAATAAGTATACATGACCAAAACATTATTTTGCTGTACAAAAAGAATCAGACTCTGAATTATTGTACAATTAGCTTGTGAAGGAAATCAAAGATGCAGGTGTGCATAAATATAGGGACTGGGAATTCAATGTAATGGTTTTTAGTCATCTCCCAGAGTTCTTTTTCTGGGTATAGTTAGTTCAGTTCATTACTGCTCCATTAGAAATGATTTGGTTGATCTTGTTGCTGAGGATGGCCTGATCCATCAGGACTAGTCATCATCTAGTATTGTTGTTGAAGTATATAATGATCTCCTGGTCCTGCTCATTTCACTCAGCATCAGTTCGTGTAAGTCTCTCCAGGCCTTTCTGAAATCATCCTGTTGGTCATTTCTTACAGAACAGCAATATTCCATAATTTTCATATACCACAATTTATTCAGCCATTCTCCAACTGATGGACATCCATTCAGTTTCCAGTTTCTAGCCACTACAAAAAGGGCTGCCACAAACATTCGTGCACATACAGGTCCCTTTCCCTTCTTTATAATCTCTTTGGGATATAATCCCAGTAGTAACACTGCTGGATCAAAGGGTATGCACAGTTTGATAACTTTTTGAGCATAGTTCCAAACTACTCTCCAAAATGGTTGGATTCGCTTCACAACTCCACCAACAATGAATCAATGTCCCAGTTTTCCCACATCCCTCCAACAATCATCATTATTTTTTCATCGTCATCTTAGCCAATCTGACAGGTGTGTAGTGGTATCTTAGAGTTGTCTTAATTTGCATTTCTCTGATTAATAATGACTTGGAGCATCTTTTCATATGACTAGAAATAGTTTCAATTTCTTCATCTGAGAATTGTCTGTTCATATCCTTTGACCATTTTTCAATTGGAGAATGGCTTGATTTTTTATAAATTAGAGTTAATTCTCTATATATTTTGGAAATGAGGCCTTTATCAGAACCTTTGACTGTAAAAATATTTTCCCAGTTTATTGCTTCCCTTCTAATCTTGTCTGCATTAGTTTTGTTTGTACAAAAACTTTTCAGTTTGGTATAATTGAAATTTTCTATTTTGTGATCAGTAATGATCTCTAGTTCTGCTTTGGTCATAAAAACCTTCCCCTTCCACAGGTCTGAGAGGTAAACTATCCTATGTTCCTCTAATTTATTAATAATTTCATTCTTTATGCCTAGGTCATGAACCCATTTTGTCAACGTATCCTTAATGACTGGCACAAAGTAGAGTTAATAAGGCTTGTGAATGACAGGCACTTCCTTACATTGGACAGAATGCTATACTTCTCCAAGCAATAGAATGCTTGGAGTCAGATTCTGTGTTCAAGTTCAGTCTTCAACACTTAATAGCTTTGAGAACTCGGACAAATCACTTAACTCCTCACAGTTCCAATAACTAAGAATATAAATTACCAATGATCAGAACTGGTATCCTTCCTTACTACCCAATATGGTTTGCTGGGATTCATTAGGTGACTATAATCAAGGTGGGGGAAATGACTTTTTCAAACAAATTTTAGCTTCGTGCCAAAAATTTATACTTATTTTGAAACAAATTCAATTTTCAAAATAAAATGACATATCCACTAAATGAATACCTATCCCAATACAAAGAAGCTATTTTTCATTTAAAGGATACTTCAACCCTCAAATTTTGCTTCATTTGTATGCTAAATTTATTTAAATAACTTCAAAATAATAGATATTGACTTTTATCTTGATGTCCTCAAAACTTATTTTGACAATAACATAAAAGAAAAAACTAAAAGGAAGCTAAATGCAAATTAACTTGAATGATTAATCTTGGTGTTAGAGAACATAACATAATAAAACAAACTTCCCTTTTCTCAGAGAGGTAGGGGACTATGGATTCAAATTATTGTAAACATCCTCTGGTACAAATGCTTTGACCAGTTTTACTAAATAGTTTGGGTTTCTTTTTTTAAAAAGAAAATAAAAATAAAATGTGGAGACAGCATATGACTTGTGTATAAAACAAATGACATAAAAAATTTTTTAAAAAAACCTATTTTTATTTAGTTTTTTCTAATTTTCCATTTTTACTCCAAGAAATTTTAGTTACAATATCTGGCTGGGGATAAAATTAAGAAATAATATACTACTACCTAGACTAGATGAGGCCCAAATTTAAGGGCTAAAACTTCAAATATGTATTATAGAACACAAGAAAGCCAGCCTACTTGAAGCAGAAACACACCTTAAAGGAGAGATAACAACCAGCATGTGTCAGGCAAGTTAAACCACTAAAAGAGCCCTGAATAAGGCAGTGTCCTAGGACAAGGTTTTTCAAACATTTCCCATTCATGACCCCCTTTTCCCTTGAGAAATTTTTACATGACTCCAGGTATATAGATATATAAAACAGGTATACAAATCAAACACTTAATAATAATAATAAATCATGATTTCACAACCCCCATATTCAATTGAGACTTCATTAGAGGTCTTAAGCCACAGTTTAAGAAGTTAGATCTTATCAATTCTAATGGACATGACTCTTTCCAACAATAAGATGATCAAAGCCAGTTCCAATGATCTTGTGATGAAGAGAGCCATCTACACCCTGAGAGTGGACAAACACAACTTATGTTGTGAATGTGGATCACAACATAACATTCTCACTCTTTTTTTTGGTTGTTGTTTGGTTGTTCCTCCCCTTCAGGGGGAGTGGTACACTGCCACTCCGGTAATACAGGGCCTCCTCAGCTGAAACAGCCTATAAGTGGATCTGCCTGCCTCAAGTCTCCTCCTATTTCAATCCATCTTCCATTCAACCACAAAAGTGATTTTCCTACAATGCCACAGCATCCCCTATTCAGTAAATTCCAGTGGTTCCTTATCACTTCCAGGATCAAATACAAAATGTTCTGGTTGGTATTCAAAGTCCTTCATAACTTTACCACATCCTAGATTTCCATTCTTCTTTCATGTTATACTCCACTACTTGGTACAGTGACACAGTCCTCCATGTTGTTCAATTAACAAGACACTTCATTTCTCAGCTCCAGATATTTTCTTTGACTGTCTTCCCCCAACCCCTCAAACCCCCTACCCCTCCCTATATCTAGAATGCTCTCTCCTTATCTCTGCCTCTTGTCTTAATTTAAATCCTAATTAAAATACCATTATGGACAGGAAGCCTTTTCTAGCCTCCCTTATTTTTAGGCCCTTCCCTCTTTAAATTACTTCCTATTTACTCTGTATAGAGCATGTTTGTAATAGAATTGTTTTTACTAAGCTTTCTGAAGGCATGGACTGTCTTTTGCTTCTTTTTGTATCCTCAATGCTTATACAGTAGCTGGCATATAATAGGGATTAATAAAAATTTATTAACTGTTTATTGGTCTCCCAGCCTCATCTCATCCATCCCAATCTATCTTCCATTCAACTGGCAAGGTGATTTTCCTAAAGAGGTTTAATCATGTCACTCCCTGGTTCAATAAACTCCAGTGGCTGCCTATTACTTCCAGAGTGAAATTAAAAAACTCTTCTGGCATTTAAAGCTCTCCATAACCTATCCCTTACTATCTTACCATCTTTTAAAAATTCTTATTCTATATATTAGTATTAATATTCTGAGAGGACCTTTTAGATTTAAACTTAATTAACTTATGAATTTTCTGGCTCCAAATTTCTCTCTTCTTGGTATTTAACTAAAAATTTATATCTTTATGGGTTTTTTTCCTTTAAAATTTTTTTAAAAATCAAGGTTATGAGGTTTTTTTTTTCCTTGCCCATCCTCACTCAGAAAAAAAAAAAATTAACAAACCTCTTAATGACAAACATGCATAGTCATGAAGACATTTCCATATGGGCTATGTCCAAAAATGGTCTCATTCTGCACAATAATCCATCATATCTGTTAGTAGATGGGGTAGACAGCATTCATCAGAATTTACTCTTTAAAAATTGTTCTATATACAATGGTGATGTTCTCCTAATTCTTCTTACTTCATTCTGTATCAGTCCATACATGTCTTTCTAGCTTTCTCTGGAACAATCTTTCTCCATTTCCTAGAGGCACAATAGTATTCCATATTAATGTACCACAATTTGTTCAACCATTTCCAATCAATAGAAAGCCCCTTAGTTTCCAATTCTTCATTTACACACAAAGAGTTGCTATGAATACCTTTATTTGCTTTTCTGAAAATATAAACTTCAGTAGTATTGTTAGGTCAAAACATGGGCACAGTAGTTAATTTTTGGGGCACAGTTCCAAACTGCTTTCCAAAAAGGCTAGACCAATTCACAGCTCTACCAACAATGTATTCAATATACCCATTTTCCTACAGACTTTTCAATATTTGTGATTTTACTTTAAAAACAACAACTTTGGCAAACCAGTCAGGTGTGAGACAGAACTTCAAAGTTGCTTTAGTTTCTATTTCTTATGATTTGAAGCATTTTCCATAAGGCTAAAATAGTTTGTATTTCTCCCTCGAGAACTGATCACATCATTTAATCATTTATCAATTGAATAATGGCTTCTATTCTTATATATTTAATTCAGTTCTTTACATGTCTCAGACACGAGACTTTTAGCAGAAAAACTTATTACAAAGACCCCCCCCCCATTGTTTCCCTTTTAATCTTAGATACATGGGATTTGTCTGTACAAAAACTTTTAAATTTTATGTAATTTAAATTTTCTATTTTATCTTCTGTGATCTTCTCTATTATTTGTTTTACCACAAAATTTTCTCCTATCCATAAATAAACTTCTTCCATGTTTTTCTAATTTGTTTATAATGTGATTTTCTGTCTAAGCCATGTAAAGTAGGCTGCTCAGAAGGTCTTCAAACAAAGTGTGGACTGCACAACTGCTGAGTACTATAATGGACACTCTTTTTTAATATGGGCTAGATTAAATGGTTGTCAAGGTTTCCTTCAACTCTGAAATTCTGTGATCCAATTCATTTTCCTACGACAACTTGTCCTTAAAGGGGGAATAAAGGACTAAGCTAAACTATTTTTTCCTACAAATTTTAAATAGTGCAACCCTCATTTTACATGTGAAGAAATTTCATATGAGGAAGGTGACTGACTTATCCAAGGTTCAAATTCAGATCCTTGGACTTCAAATCCAATACTCTTTCCACTATACCATGCTGCTTTTCTGGACAAACTAACAACCTGAAACTTCTTAAGGCAAGTTAAAATGCTTAAATTTGAATGTACAAACATGTCTTACTATCTATGTGCACATAATCATGTATTCAAATTAACATATGCTAATCCATAATCGTGTATCTTGCATGTGTCAGGTTTTTACATGATGTTGTCCCTATTAGAAAATGAGCTTCAAAGGGCAAGAACTGCTTTTGCTTCTCTTTATATTCCCCAGCATTTAGCACAAAGAAATTTCTTAATATTTGTTGACCCCTGTGACAATATGGAAATGAAAAAAAGTTCAGCTTAACATTCCTACAGAGCACCAGGCAAAGGAATAAATACTATGAAACTGTTTCAGAATCAAAACTTAGAACTGATACAATAGAAATTACAAATATTTTCTTTGTTTATATAACTATTAATATAAAGTTCAGCAGGGTTCACTACTATCACTAAACACAGAACTGCTACTTTATCTCTGATCCAAAGATACAAACTAGAATCACAATATAATAGACAGAAACCTTAGGAGTGAAGTGAACTGGTTTTTACTCTTGGCTCCACCACTAACTCGTTATGTAACTATAAACAACTTACTTTGCCTTCCTGGGTCCCTATTGCCTTTTAAGTCGAATCTGGGAGAGATTTGTGTATATAGGGGAAACACCTGAAATTTTGTTATCATGCAAGTTCATTAAGTCAACAATGTAATATGGCAACTAAAAGAGTTAAGGTAAATTTAAGCTGTGTTAAGAATACCTTCCAGGTATAAAGACATGAGAGTAGTTCTATTCTATCCAGATCATACCCAATTTGTCTCTATTATGTTTATGCTGGCACCACATTTTAGGGAGAAAGCTGATAAGCTGGAGACTGCCCAGAGGCAGACAACAAACACCTCAGGTAAAGTCAAATGAAAGGACTAGTGGAAGGAAATGAGGTATTTATTCTGGAGTAGAAAAGCCTCAGTGAATATATAACAGTACTTTCAAATATTGGAAGGGCTGTCATGTGAAAGAGGGAGTAGACTTATTTTGCTTGCCCATTAGGCAATAATTAGACGCAATGGGTGAAAATTGCAAAGTTAAAAATTTAAGCTTAATATTAGAAAATAATTCCCAAGTAATTAAAAACTTCAAAAGTGAAATAAACTACCTCAGAAGTTCTTCAAATAAAAACTACATGACTACTTGATTGGTATTATTAGTGGGCACTTTTTTTTTTAAAATATGGATTAGACCAAATGGCTGTTAAGGTCCCTTTCAACTCTGAAATTCTAAGATTCAATTTACAAATATTCTCACATAACAATCTGTCCCCAAAAGATAAATGAAATATTAAAAGGGGTTGGGGGGGGGGGGGGAAGAACCACACAAAGCAAAAATTTGCATTTTCCCTACAAATTCAAGCATTCAGTAAAGTAAATACAGTACAGTAAATACAGCAACTACTTGAAAATAAGTTTTTGAAACATTAAATAATAAACTTACGTTTCTTTTAAAGAATTTTATAATTTGGAGATTTGCCACTTAATTCAGATTAGCCTCTCTACCTTCCTCTCCAAGATTATTAAGGATTAGAGAGGATTAGTTACCAAACATGCTTTCAAATATGTTTCTTCAGATAACTTGACACACAAAGCACAAGGCTAATAAGCCTGTCCAAAAATGGATCACCACAAACAAGAGTAAGATACTAAGAAAAGAGAAACAGCTTCCTGTGACTTCTATTCCATGAAAATCTAGACTCAAGGCTATAGACTCTGTGACTGATAGTTTCTGCTAAAGAATCTCATAGGATAGAAATAGGGACTGGATGGGCCTTTGATTTCACTGATATAAGGAACACCTTTAAAGGAAGAAACTCCATCTAGCAAAGTAGGTCAATCAGCACTTTCTCTGCAAAGTATAATCTTTAAGCGATACCTAGGGAGGTTAAGTAACTTGCCCAGGTTTACTGTTAAGAGGTAGAACTGGAATCCAGGTCTTCTTGACTCTGAAGCAAATTCTTTTAACTTCTATGCCATACTCCCTTTTCAAAAAATCTAATACAACATGAAATATTAATATTGTTCATGCTTATTTATCCATTGCCACGATGAACTTTTGTAGATCTTTACATTTTTTTATTGCCTACTTTCTTACTTCATACACATTGTTTCACTGTACCTCAAAAAAATGCTACCTTCAGTTTGACTCAAAAAAGTCAAGGTCAATAATTTTAGCTGAGTTCAAGGATGCCAATTCCTGAACTATGGTTTAATAGAAAATAGAAACCAAATAAATGGTTCTCTTGGCCTAGGGACCTTAAATAAATCTTACAAAAAGCAGTCAAAACCAGACTAGTCTTCAAAGATAAAGAGCCCAGTGTAATTTAATTATCTTCTAGCCAGTCCCTGGTTCTTTTCTACCAAACTAAAAATGCTCACAATGTTGTTCTTTTATTCTACTTTAGAAAATGATTCCATGAAAATTAATTTATAGGCCATCAAATTTTAGCATACCTGATGTTGGTCAAATTCATCTCTTTTTGGCCAAATTGCCTACAAAGCCTAACTACTTTCTGAAGTTTTTGTAGACCTTATTATTTCTGTTAAAAAAACAACATGAAAGTTTATCTTATGAATTAAACAGATATGGATAATATACAAATTTATATTTCTCTCACAAACCTAATTTTGTGACTGAGTTTCAGTACAAAAAATATTTTTAAAAATTTTATTTAAATGACTGACACAAAAGTTGCTTAGTACTGTGCCTGAAGTTCTCTTTAAAAAAATATTTTTGGGGAGTTATTGAGTTGAAAACCAAGCCATGTTGAGAAAAGGACCTGAGTTTCAAATCCTGCTTTTAATGCTTACTGAAATGTCACCTTGGGCAAATTACTTAAAATCTCCATGGACATCAGTTTCCTCATCTGTAAAATGAGTAGACAGCACTAAATGGCCTCTGATACACCTTCCAGCTCTAGGCCTGTGATCCTATAACTTTGTATATAATCTTTAGCTAGTTTTCCATATATTATATTCACAACCCTTTAGGTACATTTTGAACATCCAAGAAAGGTGGATCTGTAGAGTTTTCACGTACTAAAAGTAGGGGAAGAATATAGCCTTCTAAAGGAGGAAAAAGGGAGCAGGGTAACTGGTCAGGCTAGCTCCTGGTACACCCTTTAGTCACTGACTACACCCAATTTCACAATAACTAAAAACCTGGACAACAAATTTCAAATGACCAAGTGATTCCTCTAATTTATCAGAGAAAATGAAAAAGGGAGTGAAATTTAATACTGAAAAGGGATTAAAAACTAAAAAACTTTTATAAAGTTTAGGAAACATTTTTCCACAGTAAGATTCTGCCTGCTGTATTAGAATAATAACACCAACACAGAAATCCAATACTGAGTTATTTCACATACAGACACAGTTATTCAGGGTTTTCTGCTCCCCAAATAGTTTACCTTCCCCCCAAAAAAACTCCAACAGATTGTTTAGGGTTTTGTGGAGAGTAGAGTCACAAACTGGGGAGACTCATGTTTTGAAATGGGTCTGAACAGTTATGAAAAATGCCCACTTTCTCTATAATTGACATTCACATAAAATTACAAAAAAAAAAAATTCCGTAAAATTCTGAAAAATACAAGAAATGAAATTTTTAGAAGCATTCTATGCCCTGACAAATTACAAATAGGATGATGATGTTTAACCATATTTCCTCCCCATTCTAATTCCTCCCAAATGAAATGTCAGTCTTCCTCACAATTTCACGTCACCACATTTGCTGTCAAGTTAGGCTAAAAAAAAAAAGTTAATCTTCTATTCAATATTTAAAACCCTATTAAACAGGAAGCAAAAATGTTTCTTCCTGAAATCAAACAATAATATTTGATATTTGCTACATCTTTCAATATCTCAGTATTTCCCATTAATTACAGTACTTTACAAAAAGAACAAAACTACATTTACACCCCACTCGGTAATTAACCCAGTTTCAAGTACCCAAAAGGTGCTAGAGGAAGAAAAGTTCTAAGCAATTCAACAAATTCTCATTTTTATGAAAAGTAACTGTTCCCTTTAGAACTAACAATACCAAAATCTTTGGAATGCAAATCCCAGAAGCTATATGAAACTTTCTATGTAAAAGAATGTTTTAACTTGATTTGAACACTGGATAAAATTTGAAACTGAAAAAGATGGTAGGAATAATCTGGTGCTTTAGCCAGACGTTTTTACAATGGGAGGTGGAAGTGAGAAATTTAAAGGGACAACTTTTCAAGGAGTCAAGTGCCCACTTCTGAAGACTTCTTTTAAGTCTATAAAAAACTTCCAGAGATGATTCTAGGCAATCATTCAAATTACAAAAGTTTTTTTTTTCTCGATTTCTTAATGTATAAAAGTTACAAAAAATAAAATGTTTCACCCTAAGTAAATTGAGTAGCAGAAGAATTTAGCAACTCTATGAGCAAATATTTTAGGCAATTTAGTCCTAAGAACAAAAATGTTTGGAGGGGAGGGAAAAGTCTGCCCATAGGCTTGAGATCGAGTAAAGTGTAACTCAATTTTCCTTAGCATTTTAAATAGGCCCCAATTTCCCCATATAGGGGAAAAAGTCATACACTCCGAACAGAAATAATATTAACTCTTGCCCTTCATACTGCTCCCCACCCAGAAATTGGAAGTTCATATTATCACCTCTATTTCCCTATAAATGTCTTCTATGAAAGAAAGGAGGCTTTTCTCAAAATCATCTAGCCTACAATCCCATCCTTGGAGTGTGAAATACAGCAAAGTGGAAGGAACAAAGCACTGACGTCAATTACTGGAGGAGATTAACCCCCGCGACTAGCAGCAAGTAAAAAGCCTAAACATTAATATCCAACTATAGGCAAGTGAATGTGTGGAAACAGCTCTTTAGTTACCAGGAGAATCCCTTCTGGATTATATGGATTGGGGGGAGGGTGGGTGAGTTCAATTACATATTACAAGTACATACTCTCCCCCTATAAGTACTATTTTTACAAGATTAATTTATTACAGGTTAAAAAAGGAATGGCGGAGGAGAGTCTAGAGACCTTAAGAGAGAAAACAAGAACTAATAGGGCGAAAAAATCTCCGAAATCGGGATCCATTTTTCCTTTAGCTAAAGAATACTTGGCCAAACTAGGGAAGATGGACGTCTGAAAAAAGAAAAGTATGAGTGAGACCCATCAAGCAAGCAAGTGCGGGGGAGAAATGCAGAAAAGAGGTTTTGTTCGGAGGTGGAGGGGCGATAATAAGGGAAGGGAGAGGAGACCCCTGCGGGGAGTGGCAGGAGGAAACCCACAGCCCCGCTCCTCCTCCCTGCTCGCGACGCTCTGCTGAGCGGCCTGACCGGCTTAGGCCCGGCCGGCCCCGCGGTCCTAAGAGACTCTCACCTCCTGTCCCGGCTCCGCTAGGCCCAAACCATGTCCCGGTGACGGTGGCGTTGGCGGTCGGCGGCGGCGTCCCGGGCCGCGGGCCTTCGATTCGACTGGGCCTCTCACCGAGCACACATTGAGGCCTGGCCCCGAGGGACCGAGCTGGAGGACCGAAGACCAACCCCGAGGCAAGGGGCCGACGGGCGGCGGCGGAGGCTGAGAGAAGCAAGGCCCAGGAAGTCCCAGAGGCCCTCGGAGGAGGCGACGACGGCAGCGGCTACGCCTCACAAGGTGGGGGCGGTGGCTGTTGCCTTGGGGCCCCAGCCCTGCTCCATGGCGGTCGGAGCTTGAGCCTGAAGACGCAGGCAGGAAGGTGATGGCGGAGGCCGCAGCGCTGGAATCCCCACCCCCGCCCCGTCCGGCGGTGGTGGCGGCTGCGGAGACTCTCTCTCCCCGCAGTCGGGAACAGTGACTTACCCTAGCAGCAGCAGGACCGCCCACGTGACCCTCCCACCGGTGCGGGGAGGGAGGAGAGCAGCCCAGGCTCCAACCCGAATGAGCGTCACGTGACCCTGCCCCGCCCCTCCAGGAGTTGGAAGTGGAGGAGGAGAGTGGAGATCTGCGAGCGGACCTAAATCTCCTCCGCCCCGGGCCTGCGGCCTCCTCTGTGCTGCGCACGGCCCTCTTCTTGGAGCGCCTGGGGGTGGGGGTATCTGGAGCCCGAAGGCGGGGCTTTGCGCATGTGTACTTCGTAAGTCGGAACGTCGTCCAACCCAGAATGGTCATAGCTTTAGAGGACTGCCAACAGGCGTCCGAGTTGGTCCCCTTCTCGTTGGCCTTCTTCCTTCTTCCCGCCCTCATTTCCTTGGGATGGGATGGAGGTACAGATGGGGCCTGGCCTGATGGATCTGTTTGTTCTTTGCCTGGAGGGATGCCATGCCTGATAGGGAGGCCTTCCTTCGTCATAAGCTTGGCACGACCTATAGGCGCCCCTACAGGGCCCGACTTGGCTTCCTCCTCAGCCCAGGGCGCTCGGCCCCCTACCGCCGGACTGGGGCCTACAACCCCCTCCCCCCCCCAAAAAAAAAATCTCAAAAAGAAATGAATGGTGGGTTCACTGTTACTCAGGAGCCCCATGTTTGAACCACCACCTTAAGCTGGTCTTGGGGAAGATCTGAATCCAAAAGGGACTCGGACACACTTAAGTAGCCATTTGACCTTGGGAAAATCACATGGTCTGTTTTCTCACCTGTAAAATGAGAATAAGAGAATTTACTTCCCAGAGTTATTATGAAGATCAAGTCCTAATTATAAAAGGCTTAGAAAAATGTAAAGCAATACAAATAATAGCTATTGATTCAGCTATTATTAAACCTTCCATCATATATAGATACAAAAATAATCAAATACAAAAATTAGCCTTGCATCCTTCTTTCAATATTTATCACCACATGATGCATAGAGAGAATAGTGATGAGTGCAGGATTTTGAATTATCTCACATAATAATTTTCTTGGATGTCATTTGTGAAGTTTTTCTCCAACCAAATTCAACTCCTCTTAATTATTCCTCCTTCAGCAGCAAAATCGTGGGCTTAACAAGTTAAGGAAGCAGTAATAAGGTAGGGAGAAGAGGGCCATTTTGGCAGTTAAAATATACTCATAATACAATTGTGCTATAAGAAATGATGAGAGGGATGGTTTCAGAAAAATCTGGGAAGACATGAATTGATGCAAATTTAAGTAAGGAAAACATGGCTCACAATAATAGCATATTGTAATGATGATCAACTGTGAAAGACTAAGCTACTATGGTTAACACAGTGATCTATGACAGTTCTAAAAGACCCATGATGAAAAAGGTCTTGCTTTTTTTTTTTTTTTTGCAACATAGCTAACATGGAACTGTTTTGTATGATTGAACATGTATATTTGGTATAGCTTGCTAAACTAAATGGAGGAGAGAGAATTTGGAAGTCAACATTTTAAAAAAACAAGATAAAGGTTTTAAAAAGTATACCTGGAGACCTAAATTTCCTTTAGAAATGTTCTTAGATGTATGAAATCTATGAATCATAAATCAGAATCTTTTAAATGTCTTATTAAAAGAGGAATTGACAGGTGGATAGCCTAAGAACTTCACTGATTTAAGAAGAAATTGAAGGAATCTCCTCAATTAGTCTCATTACTGTCTTAGGAGGTTAGATGAATTCACTTAAGGGAAGAAGGGAAGACAGAACAGCAGTTATAGAAATGATGCTCAATATCACAGAATCACCATTTGAATCTAGGCCTTCCAAACTCCCAAAACTCAATTTCTCTTGCCGTTCATATTTAATTATAAAGATTTTTTTCCTCCTTTGATCTTCAATCATGTCTCCCCCCCACTATATTTACTCATGTCATTTGTACCTCATTCAAGATATGCTTCTAGATGTTGGTAGACAAAGATAGACACAGCACACAAGCCCTTTTTCTAAGAGTTTTTCAATCCTAAATTCTCTTATTTTCTATTTATTAATTTAAGGGCACACATTTTTAAAATTCATGTTCCATGTGTCTAGAGCAGCTTTTAGTGATCTAAATAATTGTACTTTTATCAAATATTTTACCATTCCCTAAATTGTTCACAAATTCACCACCATCATATTCTTTTGATAAAAGTGAGCACTTATACCCTAAAGGATAGTACTTTTTAATATTTATCAAAAAAGATTTCTCTTAAAAAGATTATTCATTGTGAATTTCATCATCTCTTCTAAATTGGAACACACGCTCTCCTTTGATTTCAAGTCTCTAAGGAAGAAATAATCATGGTCAAAACTAATTCCTTTACTTGTATTTTTAATTCAATCCATTTTTCCTGGGTGCTGTTTCCAGGAATCACTTTCACCATTCTCCTACCAATTTAATCATTCCTATGTACAGGCTCTTTCACTACTTAAAACATGTCCACATTGGTTTTTTCCCCCACAATTCTTAACTTTTACTCCACCCTCAAGCCACTATTCTATATTTCTTTTCCTTTAAACTCCTGGAGTCAACTACATCCATTTCCTTACTTCCACTAATTATTCAGTTTTGACTTTTTATCCTATAATTCTTTTTTTTTTTTTTTTTTTTTTTTTTTTTTTTATTTAATAGCCTTTAATTTACAGGATATATACATGGGTAACTTTACAGCATTAACAATTGCCAAACCTCTTGTTCCAATTTTTCACCTCTTACCCCCCCACCCCCTCCCCTAAATGGCAGGATGACCAGTAGATGTTAAATATATTAAAATATAACTTAGATACACAATAAGTATACATGACCAAAACATTATTTTGCTGTACAAAAAGAATCAGACTCTGAATTATTGTACAATTAGCTTGTGAAGGAAATCAAAGATGCAGGTGTGCATAAATATAGGGACTGGGAATTCAATGTAATGGTTTTTAGTCATCTCCCAGAGTTCTTTTTCTGGGTATAGCTAGTTCAGTTCATTACTGCTCCATTAGAAATGATTTGGTTGATCTCGTTGCTGAGGATGGCCTGATCCATCAGGACTGGTCATCATCTAGTATTGTTGTTGAAGTATATAATGATCTCCTGGTCCTGCTCATTTCACTTAGCATCAGTTGTGTAAGTCTCTCAGGCCTTTCTGAAATCATCCTGTTGGTCATTTCTTACAGAACAGTAATATTCCATAATTTTCATATACCACAATTTATTCAGCCATTCTCCAACTGATGGACATCCATTCAGTTTCCAGTTTCTAGCCACTACAAAAGGGCTGCCACAAACATTCGTGCACATACAGGTCCCTTTCCTTCTTTATAATCTCTTTGGGATATAATCCCAGTAGTAACACTGCTGGATCAAAGGGTATGCACAGTTTGATAACTTTTGAGCATAGTTCCAAACTACTCTCCAAAATGGTTGGATTGTTCACAACTCCACCAACAATGAATCAATGTCCCAGTTTTCCCACATCCCCTCCAACAATCATCATTATTTTTTCCTGTCATCTTAGCCAATCTGACAGGTGTGTAGTAGGTATCTTAGAGTTGTCTTAATTTGCATTTCTCTGATTAATAATGACTTGGAGCATCTTTTCATATGACTAGAAATAGTTTCAATTTCTTCATCTGAGAATTGTCTGTTCATATCTTGACCATTTTTCAATTGGAGAATGGCTTGATTTTTTATAAATTAGAGTTAATTCTCTATATATTTTGGAAATGAGGCCTTTATCAGAACCTTTGACTGTAAAAATATTTTCCCAGTTTATTGCTTCCCTTCTAATCTTGTCTGCATTAGTTTTGTTTGTACAAAACTTTTCAGTTTGGTATAATCGAAATTTTCTATTTTGTGATCAGTAATGATCTCTAGTTCTGCTTTGGTCATAAAACCTTCCCCTTCCACAGGTCTGAGAGGTAAACTATCCTATGTTCCTCTAATTTATTAATAATTTCATTCTTTATCCTAGGTCATGAACCCATTTTGACCTTATCTTGGTGTCTGGCGTTAAGTATGGATCAATGCCTAGTTTCTGCCATATTAGTTTCCAATTTTCCCAGCAATTTTATCAAACAGTAAGTTCTTATCCCAAAAGCTGGGATCTTTGGGTTTGTCAAAGACTAGGTTGCTATATTTGTTGACTGTTTTATCCCTTGAACCTAATCTATTCCACTGATCAACTAATCTATTCCTTAGCCAATACCAAATAGTTTTGGTAACTGCTGCTCTATAGTATAGTTTTAGATCTGGTACAGCTAAGCCACCATCATTTGATTTTTTTTTTAATTCCCTTGAAATTCTGGACCTTTTGTTTTCCATATGAACTTTGTTGTTATTTTTCTAGGTCATTAAAATAGTTTTTGGGAGTCTGATTGGTATAGCGTAAATAAATAGATTAGTTTAGGTAATATTGTCATCTTTATTATATTTCTAGCCCTATCCAAGAGCATTTAATATTTTCAATTGGTTAGATCAGACTTAATTTGTGTGAAAAGTGGTCTGTAATTTTGCTCATAAAGTTTCTGATTTTCCCTTGGCAGATAGATTCCTAAATATTTTATATTATCAGTAGTTACTTTAAATGGAATTTCTCTTTGTAACTCTGACTGTTGGATTTTTTAGTGATATATAAGAATGCTGATGACTTATGTGGGTTTATTTTATAACCAGCAACTTTGCTAAAGTTGTGGATTATTTCTAATAACTTTTTAGCAGAATCTCTGGGGTTCTCTAAGTATACCATCATGTCATCGGCAAAGAGTGATAATTTGGCTTCCTCATTGCCTATTCTTATTCCTTTAATCTCTTTCTCAGCTCTTATTGCTATAGCTAGCGTTTCTAATACAATATTAAATAATAGCTGGTGATAGTGGGCAACCTTGTTTCACTCCAGATCTTATTGGGAATGGTTGCAGTTTGTCTCCATTACATATGATGCTTACTGATGGTTTTAAATAGATGCTGCTGATTATTTTAAGGAAAAGTCCATTTATTCCTATACTCTCAAGTGTTTTTAATAGGAATGGTTGTTGGATTTTATCAAATGCTTTTTCTGCATCTATTGAGATGATCATATGGTTTTTGTTAATTTGGTTATTGACATGGCCAATTATATTGATAGTTTTCCTAATATTGAACCAGCCCTGCATTCCTGGTATAAATCCTACTTGATCATAGTGTATTATCTTGGAGATGATTTTCTGTAGTCTTTTTGCTAATATCTTATTTAAGATTTTAGCATCAATATTCATTAGGGAGATTGGTCTATAATTTTCTTTCTCTGTTTTCAGCCTACCTGGTTTAGGTATCAGTACCATGTCTGTGTCATAGAAGGAATTTGGTAGGATATCCTATAATTCTATTGAAACTATTCTATTCTAGATTACTTACAATTTTTAAGTGCTAAATCCAATTACATTTTCTGTCTTTATCTTCTTTGGACTTCTCTGCTGCTTTTTTCCCTGACTTCATTTTAAATTTAAAAAATTATGATGATTCTAATAAGCACCTGTAAATATAAACATTTTCATGTACAAAGAACAGAAAAGGGGGGATTGTTATGAACAAAATTTGTTATGAACACATTGACTTTTAGCAAACATTAAGTTGGGGGCATATGTTATGTTAGCCCTTTTCAGGGCTGCTCTTTTAGTATGCACCTTCACCCAATTCTGACCTATTGCTCCAAGAAGCTATATTATACACAGCATCCATATTCTAGTAAAACTGTCTCAGGAGATGGGCTAAATAAATCAGGTTGAGGATAACTGGCAGGCTTCAAGGCCCATTGATAATAGGATGTCTACCACAAGAAGGTGAAGACTTTTCCCAGAAGAATGGGTAGATAAGAACAATTTGTCCCAATAGTCATGAAGGTGGCTGAAGCACATAGAGTGCTTAGTCAGACAGCAAAGATGCCAGTCATCCACTGCAACCTGGACCATTACTAGTCATTCTGACTTTTACCATTTATCTTAAATGACTGAAGAGAGAATGAGGCTGATGACTTTATGCAACTCTGCCTCACTTAAATTCAAATTGTAAGCAAGTCAAAACATCTTGACTTTGATGTTATCAGACCCCTGAAAACAAAGAATAAACAGTAACATTTTGTTTCTACAATGTTTCTACACTAGTTTCTACAATGCTTTTCTGTGCCTCTTTTTTAATTCCTTTCTTTTATGTATTTTTTTGTTTCATTAACAGCCCTGCTGTTAATGTAACACTACTCCCTGATTACCCAATACATATTCTAATATTTCTTTTCCTCTCATGGAGTCCTTGGTTCCATTCTGTTTTTCAAGGAATACTTTCTTCCTTCTGTTATTTCTCTTTCCAATTTTTTCCCTTCAAATCTCATGTTTCCATTCTATTGCTTTATTTTTTCCATTTATTTTTATAGTACTTACGACCAAACTTTTTTTTCCTCACATAATCTTTTTTTAATCCATTCTTTTATTTTTAAGAATTTGTTACCATTAAATATGACCATTTATTTATAAAAGAACAAAAAACTGAATTTTAATCAAATTTTGAATTTCTAAAATGTATCTTATACACTTAAAAATATAGTCAATTCAGCACATAAATTTTAATACTGTTCTGCTGACCTTCGTCTCCTGAACCTGGTTATGTTTTTTTTCCTGTGAATTGTTTTTTTATTATAGCTTTTTATTTACAAGATATATGCATGGGTAATTTTTCAGCATTGACAATTGCAAAACCTTTTGTTCCAATTTTTCCCCTCCTTCCCCCCACCCTCTCCCCCAGATCCCAGATGGCAGGTAGACCAATTCATGTTAAATATATTAAAGTATATGTTAAATACAATATATGTATACATATCCATATCCATACAGTTATTTTGCTGCACAAGAAGAATCAGACTTTGAAATAATGTACAATTAATCTGTGAAGGAAATAAAAAATGCAAGCAGACAAAAACAAAGGGATTAGAAATGCTATGTAGTGGTTCAAACTCATTTCCCAGAGTTCTTTCCCTGGGTGTAGTTGGCTCTATTCGTTATTGAACAAATGGAACTGATTTGGTTCATCTCATTGTTGAAGAGGGCCATGTCCATCAGAATTGATCATCATATAGTATTGTTGTTGAAGTATATAACCACATAATCTTTTCACTTGAAATTACCTCTTATATTTCTCTTAGTCTGTCATATTCATTGTGTTTGGTATTTTCTTCTATTTACTCATAATTTTTTAGGAGTAGGTCCTTTTATTCAGTGCATTTAGGCTTTAGGTTAGATTACTTGGACATGTTCTGATTTCTGTTGTACAAAACTCTCTGGAGTAGGAATCAAGTTGGGTAACACTGTTTCACATTTGCCATTTTGGGTCTGGCTTTTGGCCCTGACTTTGAGAGTCAGGCAGCCTCATCTTGTCTTCAGTTTCTCTGGTGCTGGTTGCTGACTACTAGAAGAAGTGTTTTGACAACATTAACTAGCTCCTTCTACTAAGTACTCTGCCATCCATTGACTTCTATGATGCTTCATCCTTCTGCCTGTCTGAACTTCTTTGCTAGCTCATTATTCATTTTCCATGTGAGGTCCTTATCATTTTTTATACTTTCTTCTTTAGTGCTCTCATTAGCTTTCATGGATTCAGTTATTCATTATGTCTATGCAGATCACTTTTTAAAAACAGTATTTTATTTTTCCGAATACATGCAAAGATAGTTTTCAACATTTCTTTTTTTTTTACTATAGCTTTTTATTTATAAGATATATGCATGGGTAATTTTTCAGCACTGACAGTTGCAAAACCTTTTGTTCCAATTTTTCTCCTCCTTCCCCCCCATCTCCTCCCCCAGATAGCAGGTTGACCAATACATGTTAAATATCCACATTCACCTTTGCAAAACCTTGTGTTCAAAATTTTTCTCCCTCTCTTCCCTTCTCTTCCCTTCCCCAGACAGTAAGCAAGCTGATAAAGGTTAAACATGTGCAGTTCTAAACATATTTCCACATTTGCCATACTGCACAAAGAAAATCAAATCAAAAGGAAAAAACCACATGAAAAAAACAAGCAAACAATAACAATCAAAAAAAGGTGAAAATACTATGTTTTGATCCACATTCAGTTTTCATACTTCTCTCTTTGGATGTGAATGATTCTTTCCAAATCAAATCTATTGGAATATAAATTAGTGAAGAGACTGTATACTGCATAGTGTTATACTTGGAGTTAGAAAAACCTGAGTTCAAATACAGCCTTAGACGCTAGCTGTATGATAGTCACTAACCTCTCAGCTTCAATTTTCTGTAAAAGTAGTATCCAACTTGTAGGGCTCTTAGGGAGATCAAAAAAAGTAACATACATAAAGCACTTTGTAAATCTTACAGTGCTACATAAATGCTAGCTATTATTATTACTCATAATTGTAACAATAGTTAATAATAATAAATGTTTATGTCCAGCCCTAAACTTTCTTCTCAACTGCAAGTTTCTGTAACATCATCATGAATGTCTTTACATGGATTGGCACTTCAAACTAAACTTGCTCAACATGAAGAAGGAAGTTGGGAAAGTAAAAAAGTTAAGTAAAACAAGCTATTAAAACAAGAATTAGTCTAATTCTGACTGAAAAAGGAAATTGAATGTAGTTTGAATAAGTTGTTAACAGGTAATAAAATAAGAGGCATAAGTTTTAAATTGGTGCTTAGGTACCAAGACATCAGCCAATTGACTAAAATAAATAAGTGCTCAAAAATGTAAAAAGTTTTCAAAAGAAAAATTGCAAGCTACTAATAACCAAATAAAGGAATGCTCCAAAATACTAATAATAAGAGAAATACAAATCAAAACAACCCAGATATTTTACCTCATAGTCTGAATATTAACAACAGTCAATGTTAAAGGGTTAAAGGAATAACGTGCAAGAGTGGAACTAGTACATTATTACTGTAACTGTGAATCAGTACAACCATTCAGGAAAGCAATTTGGAATTAAAATATTTGCAAATAAAGCAAAATTTCTTCTGATGTTTATATATCTGCATTGCTAAATATGTAAAAATTGTTTTAAATCTACAGATGCCTCAAAATAAGTGTCTAATCTTCTTAAAACTGAAAACAGAGACTCAAACAACAACCAAAAAAAAAAACCCCAGAAGTGAAGCAAGAAATAAAAAAATAAAAACTGGAGGAAAGAATTTGAAGAAAAAGTGGTAATCCTTACTCAAAAATTACACTTTCCTCCAAATGAGAATAGACAAAACAAAAATTAATAAATATAATATATATAAAAATTAATGACTCTAGAAGACAGCAAGAAAAATTAGAACAAGAGACTGAGAAAGAAGAAACTGTAAGCTATTTGATATCAAAAACAATTGACCTGGAAAAAAGTCAAGGAGAGAGAATTTTATTAGCCTCCCCAAAAAAACCGTTAAAAAAAACAAAACCCTAGATACTGTGTATCAAGAAAAGAGGTGAAAAATGCCCAAATCTATTCAAACTGGAAGGTAAAGGAAAGAAAAAACAATCCACTGCTCAACTCCTGAAAGGAAATCCAAAAAGAAAAATTCCTAGGAAAGTCATAACCAAAATCAAACATTGCCTCATCAAGGAAAAAATACTGCAACCAGAGAAACAGTTTGAATTTCAAAGAATTATAATTCTTTGTCAAAATCACAAAAGACCAGGAAGTTTCTAAAGGAGAGGAGATCTTGGAATACAACATTCCAAAAGGCAAAATATAGACTTAAGAATAATTTGCCCTGCAAAGCTGAGTATAATTCTACAGCGAAGAAAAGGACCTTTAATAGAATAGATTTTCAAATATTCATAATAGAGCAGAGCTGAGGAGAAACTTTGGAATGCAAACAAGACTCTAGAGAAGAAAATTTTATTTAAGCATTTAGCAGGAGCTATGTGACATGTTTACATTCTAATAAGAGAGACAAGAGAGTGGGGATCTTACTATTTTTAAAGGGCATTTAGGGAGCTATGAAAATTTAAGGGAATGAATTCTGTTCATAGGGTTTGAAGAGGGATTAGAAAGGGTAAAAAGAAGAATATACTAGTCTCTGAAGGAGGAAGAAGTGGGCAGAAGTTGCTATTTTTCATAATTAGAGTGCATAAGAAAAGTTATATAAACATGAACTTCACTTTTATCTGAAATACATAAAAAACAGCTGTACACATACATATAAATGAAAATTTTGATGTAGAAATACATCAAATTCAAAAGTGAAACAAATGGAGGGGGGAATCATATATATACATATATAGTCTATGACTTCAGTTTTACCTATATATTCGCAGCTTCCAAAGTCTTTTTCCTCTCTCTCCTTCTTGAAATTGGTTTGGAAAGAGTATAGCAAGAATTCTTTCTCAAAACAGAAATGAAAAATGTCTCTTCTCCCAGGAAAGACCTTGTACCTATACTGCTCTTCACATTGACATAAAGCAACTGAAATTTATGGCAGGTTGATAGATAATTTGAAAGCTTTACAATTTTATTACTTTGGATTTATTAATGGGCTCCTGTGAGGTTTTCCTTTTTTTTTTTTTTTTTTTTTTTTTAATTTTGTGATAAAAGTAGGGGGTAGCATGGGTGTATTGTGGATCATTCAAAGTTCCACTCTTGGCTTTTTGTGAGAAGAAACAACATTAAGGAGGACCTGAAAAAAATTCAGGTAGGAAGATGAGAAGGCAGTTGGCAAAGTAATTTAAAAAGGCAACAAAGTAACTGGTGAATAAAACAAATAAAAACAAATAAAAGATTAGTACTGCTAGAAAAGGAAATACAGTGTGACTGAAGAACTATTTTTGAAATAAGGAAAAGGAAATAGAATGTGGTTTAAATAAATTAAGACGTGATGAAAGGCTACAAAGGTCTTAGCTTGGTGCTTAAGTAATTGAGATTAAATCAATCAATAAATCAAATAGTATACATTAAACATTTTACCAGGTGTGATGCACAGATGTTGGTGATGGAGACAAATATAAATAATAATGAAATAATGTCTACTTGCAATGAGCTGATACTCTAATGGGGGGAGGGGAGAAGGGACAACAAGAAAAAATATAAAGCATACTATTAATAAAATAAAACAAATATATATATATATATATATATATATATATATATATATATATATATATATATATAATAAAATATGGGATAGCATGAGAGGAAGGGTACTAGTAATTAGAGGAAAATCAAGAAAGACTTCCTACAGAAGATGGTGACTGAGCCGCATCTTAAAAGAAAAGAGACTTCATGAAAGAATACATTCCAGGCATTGGAGATGGCCAATCAAAAGCATGAAGACAGGAGATGTGAGGAACAGAGAGAAAACCAATTTGGACAGATTATAGCATATGGGAAGGGAAATCTTATCAAATGAAACTGGAAAGATAGGTTATGCAGGGCCATCAATAAGCATTTTAAAGCATCTATTATGTACTACGCACTGTGCTCAGCACAAGGTCAAAAAGCAAGGCTGAAAATTTCATCCAATATGGAGTAAGATATTTTTGCAATGACTTGAATTGATAGTTTAAAAATGTATTTCCATCACAGTCAAATAACTGCTGTCTATTCTTGAATACCAACTTATCAGGAAGAATAAAGTTAACTTACAAAAAAAACAAAAATCCTAGAATGGAACTTAAATTTAAAGGCAGCTGGGTGAAGTACATGGGAGTGTCAGGCCTGGAGTAAGAAAGACTCATCTTCTGAGCAAACAGATTTCAGAAAAACCTGGAAAGACTTACATGAACTGACAATGAATGAAGTGAGCAGAACAGAAGAACATTGTATTCAATAACAAGATTATATGGTGACCAACTGTGATGAATCTTGCTCTTCCAATAGACTTGTGATAGAAAATGCCATCCCTATCCAGAGAAAAAAACTATGAAGGCAATACAGATTGAAGCATATTATTTTCACTGTTTTTCCTTTTTTCTTTCTCATAATTTTTCCCTTTTGTACTGATTTATCTTTTACCACAAGACTAATATGGAAAAATGTTCAAAATGATGGCATATGTATAATCTATATCAGATTGCTTGCTACCGTGGGAAGAGGAGGAGGAAGAAAAACCTTGGAACTCAAAATCTTACAAAAAAAATTTTTTTTTCATTTTTTTCCTTTTTGATCTGATTTTTCTTGTGCAGCAAGATAATTGTATAAATATGTATGCCTATATTGGATTTACATATATTTTTTATCATGTTTAACATATATTAGATTACTTGCCATCTAGGGGAGGGGGTGGGGAAGAAAGAGGTTAAATTGGAACACAAGGTTTTGCAAGGGTCAATGGTGAAAAATTATCCTTGCCTATGTTTTGAGAATAAAAAGCTTCAGGGCAGCTAGATGGAGCAATGGATAGAGCACCAGTCCTGAAGTCAAGAGGAACTGAGTTCAAATCTCAGCTACTTAACACGTACTAGCTGTGTGACCCTGAGCAAGTCATTTAATCCCAATTGCCTCAGCAAAAAAAAAAAAAATAATAATAATAATGAAAAAAGCTTCAATAAAAATAAAAAGATGAACGTTAAAAACGATCTCTTATATGTAATTGGGAAAAATGAAATACCATTAAGTGGGGGGAAAGGGGGGAGGAAAACTCATTTTTCTTGAATACAATTCTGACCTCAGACACTTACCTATGTGATCCTGGGCAAGTCACTTAATCCTGTTTGCCACAGTTTCCTCCTCTGTAAAAATTTGCTAGAAAAGGAAATGGAAAGTCACTCCAGTATCTTTCCCAAGAAAAGCTCAAATGGGGTCACAAAGAGCTGGGTAGGACTAAAAATGAGTAAATTACAGACCACAATGTAGAACTTCAATGGGGAAAAAAAGTGTCTAACATGATAGAGAGGAAATCTGAATCTTGAAGGAAGCTTTTAGTAAATTAAGAAGCTATGCAAAGGAAGAATGGAAGGAAAAGAACAACTGAAACCTGGAAGTAAAAAAAAAAAAACAAATGAGGCTCATCCCTAAAAAGGAAGGAACTGAATAAAAATGAATGCACTGAATAAAAAAATGATGCTTGTGTTCTCTAGCTATTTACCCCACTTTTGCACAAAGCACCACCAGATATGAAACTTTTAGTAATCATTTCTTAAGTGTTCATTTTGCTGTATGCAAGGCTTTTGACAAGCCTTATCAGTTCTATCTCCACAATAATATCATCTAGTTCCCTTTCTTTCACACAGCCAGTATGGGCTCTTATTACCTGTTAACAGTATTTCAACAGCCTACTAATTGGTTTCTTGAATCTAGTCTTCAATCCTTTCTATACACAACTGCTAAATTAATATTCCTAAAGCACAGGACTGATTATCATTCCCCTGCTTAAGAAGATCCAATGATTCCCTATTATCTTTAATGTAAAATTGTGGTTGAATAAGACAATCTCAAAGGACTCATGATGAAGCATACTCTGTCTCCATAGAAGTGATAATGTGCAAATAGACTAAGGCATAATATTTTTCTCTTTCAAGTCTCCCTGTTCAAAATGACTAATATGGAAATATTTTACATAATTGCACATATTAAAATTTTTATCAAATTGTTTATTGTCTCAAGAAAGGAGGAGAGGAAGGAATAGAATTTGGAAGTCAAACTTTAAAAATGTTAACTTATTCTGACATGTAATTGAGGAAATATAAAATATCAAAGTCAAAAAATAAATGTGGTTGAATAAATGATACAGTAAAACTAAAAAGCTATCAGGTGAGAGATCATTCATCAAGGGTCAGTGATAAAAGAGTAGGTAGTTGGTATCTCACTGTTAAGTTACTGAACAAGATATGTTGTCTTCTTATGTTCAAGCTATAAAAGAGAATCTCCTAAGACTTGCCAGAAGATTTCATGGACTATCAACCACTTCTGGTGCTGCACAGAGACACAAATGGTATTGTAGCAAAGAACCTGCAGAAATCTGTAAGGGTACAAGTTGTACTTTTCACACTGCTACCTTGAAGGTAGGGATATAGAAGAAAAAATTCAGTTTAGGAAGTATCTAGATAAGAAAGTGATGTTAGAGAATTTGATTTGCTATTTTTTTAAGGAAAAAAGTGATTTTCAGTAAATTAAACCCTAAAAAGGGTAAGTTATTAATGTATCTCTTGCATGCTATAGCTATTTCCTTTAATACATTACTAGCAATTCTGCCTAGATTTTAAAATGTTAATTTTTTTTAAAAAAGGGATTGGAATTTACTAACTACAGCTTAAAATATGACAAACTGACCAGGAATGGAGTGTACTTTAACAAAAGCTAGTAAAAAATGTTTTTGTCTTGCAAATCTATCCAAAAGGGCTTCAAAATAATAAAGATAGGGGAGAAAGAAAATTGCCTGTGTGTAGTCCCCAAACCAGATACCACAGAAAGTTGCTACAATAAAGCAAAAATAATAGTAGAGACACCAAAAGGCACAGGAAACAAAACGCAAGAAAGAAGCCGCTAATAATCATGCCCTCAACTGCCTATTCAAAATGTGCTCTCTTCTTCCCCCTAAAAAAACATCAGGCAATAGACAGGAAGAAACAGGACTTCTCAATATAAGGAGGCCAATTTGACCTCAGATATCACAGTTTTGGTGGAATGAAAATCATGATTGGAAGATGGTCCTCAATGATTATACGTTATTCAAAATCTGTAGGAGGGATAAAAGGGGTGAAGAAATCCAGGAACTCAGAGTAGAAACATTAACATTTAGGTAAAGATCAATGGAAGGGAAAATAGAAGCAATTTTGCCCCTGGAATATATTACAGAAAACCTAAACCACAACAACAAAAAAGGAAACATAAGGAGTTCTGGAAATATCATAAATCTGGCATGATGAAGTAGTGATAGGAATCAGTTTCTCTCTGTCTCTTTGTTAAAAGAAGAAAAGCCAATAATATCTCTATTGCCTCCATGCTAATTGCATACTTCAAAAGACAGGGGAATCAACAATGGAAAATTTTATTAGTGGATCTGATTCTCACTACTAAGAAGGAATTGGTTCCATCAGTAATGATTATGGAAATCCTATGGTTCCTACAACAGAAATCATTCCTTCCTTGACTTTGCTTAGAGAGAAAAAAGAAGTTGACATGATTTTATATGCACACCAAGTTCAAATAATTCAGGAGGATGGTGGATCCTGGACCAAATTTTTATAGGAGACAATAGTCAAGGAGGAATGGGAAACTCTCAAGAATGAAATTCTGAAGATACAAAAGGAAACAATTCCAATGGGGAAGAAAAAGGGAATTTCCCAGAGACCATTGTGAATATAAAAGGAATTCATTAACCAATATGGATTTTTAAGATACATGCAATAGTTTTCCCCCAATGCTTTGATATCCTCCCCTCTTTAAAACATCGGGGAAATCACTCTCTCAATGGCCCTTAAATTGTCTTGACTCTAGTACACATCTCTCCTGTGTATATTTGATGTATTTCTGCCAGTCAATTCAGAACTTTTTCCAAAACTGGTTTAAAGGGATGATAAGATATTTAACTAAATAATCATCTCAAGGGCATTCTAGGATGAAAATCAAAGGACTACAAACAAAAAACAATTCCCTAATGAGGTTCTCCAGAGACTAGTACTTGCACATGTCAAGATCTGGAATCCTGCTAATAAAAAAGATCATTATCATTAAAGAGGGTTCAGGTCTCAGGACATAGGGGGAAAAAAATCACAGGGATGAATACCTATTGTTCAGACTATGATAACAGTCATTCCTTCACTTCATGACACTTAAATAGTGGGCAACGGAACAAGAATTAAACTAAAAGAGTTAGACTGCCTCTGGGAAAATTGTACTATACTGTTCTTATAAATCATCTCAACCACCTCTCTGAAACAAAGCCTCATTTTAAAAACATGCTACATGGCTGCAAATCATGGAATAAGTTTCCAAAGAATTAAAAGTTTAGGGCCTTCCAAAAGATTAATAGAAAAATGCTTCTGTGTATGAGTAACACTGTATCTTTAACATTTTAATACTTTACCAATGAAGGGTTGTTCAAGAGAAGTTGAGTAAGGGTTGTCATCCTAGAAATAAATGGCTAGAAAAGGAATGGCAGCCAATTTTAACATGAGGAATTATTGGGGATAGTTTGTGTACTATTGCTATTCATGTAATATCAAATTTTAGGGGAAGGTCCCCAGCACATTAAATGAATTCTCAGATAGAGGGGCACAGATAAAATAGCTATATAAGATGAAAGAGCACAGAAAGGTCATGATCTGCATTGTTGGACAGAATAATCATATCAGAGGATCTAGAAAAAGAAATATATTTTGAGTCTAAATGTTGATTGTAATATTTGCTATAAACCCTATGTTACTTTTGCTGTTCTTCCTGTTTGTTTCTTTCTTTAATACTAGAAAGTGCCACTTAAATAGAATTTTTAAAAAGCAATTTTCTCAATCAATAAGCATTTTCTTAAGTGCCAGGTACTATGTTAAGTGCTGAAGATACAAAGAAATACAAAAAACAGTCACTGCTCTTAAGCTTAGATTCTTTAATATATTTGTCCTTCTGATAGACAAATTTTCAGTCTGCTTTTTAAAGGAAGTCTTGACTCATATTTGTATGCACTTTGAAAACTTGGGTGTTGCCATGTAGAAATTCAAGAATTACAGCTTCAAGGGCATTGGAGAGTGCTTGCAATTTAGCTAGTAGTAGTGACATACACTGAGAGAGCTAGATGGCATAGTAGATAAGAATACTAGGTCCAAAGTCAGGAAGACTCAAACATTTACTAGAGAAGTCCTCAAACTTTTTAAATAGGGGGCCAGTTCATTGTCTCTCAGACTGTTGGAGGGCCTGACTATATAGTAAAAACAAAAACTATGAACAAATTCATATGCATGCTGCATATATCTTATTTTGAAGTGAAGAAACAAAATGGGAACAAATACAATATTTAAAATGAAGTAAAGTTAAATCAACAAACTTACCAGTATTTCAATGGGAACTATGGGCCTGCTTTTGGCTAATGAGATGGTCAATGTCTGGTTTCATATTTGTCACTGCTAGTCGTAACAAGTGATACAAGTGTGCATCCTTTAGTCTTGATCTGGTTGGAGATTTCAAATGTTTCATTCTAGAAAAAATCTGTTCACAGACATAAGTGCTGCCAAAGATGGTTGCCATTTTGAGTGCATGGTTCCCAAGATGAGGATATGTCTCAGAAGGGAGATGCATAGAAATTATGAAGGCTGCTTGACTTGAATGCATCTTTTAGAGAGTCACAATTCTGCAGTCCAGCCAGTTCCATTTGGTAAATTGTATCCACATTTTCAATGTCAATAGAAAATAGGTTACAGAAAAGCTGCATGTCCTGTTCATGGAGATGAAGCTCTTTAAATCTAAATTGGAACTCCTTTTGCAATTTTTCCAGTGAATCCATACATGTTTTGTTTGGGAATGCAATCAGCGGTTTTTCCGCTAACAGATTTTGAGTTGTGAGGAGATGGCAGAAGTTTTCCTTCTTCACTTGTTTGATGAGGAGGCCCAATTTTACTTCAAATGCTTTGACATGTGATTCCAGATGAGCTTCCCCTTTCCTTGAAGTTGCATATTGAAATTGTTGAGTAGCTCTGTTATATCTGTTAGAAAAGCAAGGTACCATTTCCATTCTGCTGGGAAAATTGGAAAACAATATGGTAGAAACTGGGCATGAACCAACATGGAACACCCTATACCAAGATAAGGTCAAAATGCATTAATGATTTAGCTATAAAAGGTGATACTATAAGCAAATTGGGGGAACAAAGCAAAAGTACTTCTCAGATCTGTGGAGAAGTTAGGAATTTATGGCCAAAGAAGGATTAGAGAACATTATAAAGTGCAAAATAGTTAATTTTGATTATATTAAATGTAAAAGTTTTTGTATAAACAAAGCCAATGCAATGTAAGAAGGGAAGCAGAAAACCAGGAAAAACTTTTATATCCAAGGGTCATGATAAAGGTCTCATTTCCAAATTATATAGCAGGGGTCCTCAAACATTTTAAATAGGGGCCTCAGACTGTTGGAGGGCCAGACTACAGTAAAAACAAAAACTTTGTTTTGTGGGCCTTTAAATAAAGAAACTTCATAACCCTGGGTGAAGGGGATAATTGTCCTCAGATGCTGCATCTGGCCCACGGCCGTAGTTTGAGGACCCCTGAGAATTGACTCAAATTACAAGTTATTCTTTAATTGATAAGTGGTCAAGGGATATGAACAATTTTCAGATGAAATTAAAACCATTTCTAGTAACATGAAAAAGTTCTAAATCACTATTGATTAGAGAAATGCAAATTAAAACAACTATGAGGTAGTACTTCACCTCTCAGATGGCTAAGATAACAGGAAAAATGTGTTGGAGGGGGTGTGGAAAAACTGGGACAATAAAACACTGCTGGAGTTGTTAACTGATCCAATCATCCTGGAGAGCAATATGGAACTATGCCCAAAGAGGTATCAAATTGTGCATACCCTTTGATTCAGCAGTGTCTCTACTGGGCTTGTATCTCAGAGATCATAAAAAAAGGGGAGAGGATCTTTCTAAACAAAAGTTTGTAGCTGCTCTTTTTGTAAGGGGAAGAAACTAGAAACTGAGTGGATGCCCAACTGTTGGGGAATGGCTAAATTATAGTATGTGAATGTTATGAAATATTGTTCTATAAGAAATGATCAACAGGATTTCAGAAAGGCCTGGAGAGACCGACATGAACTGATGCTAAGTGAAGTGAGTAGAACCAAGAGAACACAATAACAAGAACAAGAGTACACAATAGTAACAAAATTATGTGATGATCAACTAATGGATGGGCTCTTTTCAAGAATGAGATGATTCAGGCCAATTCCAATAGACTTGTGACAGAGATCCATTCAGAAAGAAGACTGTGGGAACTGAATGTGGATAACAACATAGTATTTGCACCTTTTTTGTTTGTTCTTTTCATTTTTTTTCTGATTTTTGATCTGATTTTTCTTGTGCGACATGATAAACGTGGAAATATGTATAGAAGAATTGCACATATTTTAAAATATATTGGATTGCTTGCTATCTAGGGAAGGCAGGTGGGGGGAAGGGAGGGAGAAAAATTCAGGGATTTGGGGATACAGGATTTTGTATTTGTTTGTATTTGTATTTGTTGAATGTTGAAAATTACTTATGCATGTGCTTTGAAAATTAAAAGCTATTATTAAAAATTTTTTAAATGATATAGATTATTTTATAAACTTTTAAAAAATGAATTGCCTGTTAATTCATGCCTTTGACTACACAGATTTATCTTCTTAAGCTAAAAACCATTTCCTAAATCAATTTCAGTGTTTTTCCTAGACATTAAAAGGTCTAGCCCTTATAGTCACATATCAAACTTCAAGCTTTCTATGCCAAAAATAATAATAATAAATAAAAATAAAAAGGCTGATTTTTAAAAGAATATTTACAATTAAGAGCTGGAAACTTCATTTCATTTCAAATCTTACAATGTATCAACTCTTTTCAGACTTATGGCTGTTAACAATAATTACACCTACAAAGAACATTAGCTTAGTAAATTGTGCTTGTTTGATAATTTATTACTTCCCTGTTAACTGATACATTCTTTAACATGACTCTTTTAAATAATGTTCTAGTAATTTATTTACAATCTTTACAAGTGATTCTGTAAAACATACAAATAATTACAGACTTGTTAAGACTGACAAGATACTTATTTTTTCAACATTTAAATAGATGCACATTTTATTTAAAAGTAACTCTATACTACTTTCTCATAAAAATAGAAAAATAGTTTAATATCCATAGTTTACATTATATTGAAACAAAAATCAGGATATTTGAAATTTCCCCCACAAATGTTGGAAAAACCCCACCCTGAAAAAAAAGGGAATACCATCAATAATCAACTTAAAACATTACATCACAGGATAAATGACTGTCAAGTGATTAAACTCATCACAACAAATTGTTATCTAGTAAGAAGTATAATTCTATAATATTTTATTTTTAACCTGCATCTTTCATGCTGGATTTCAATGTGCACATTCTGTTTTTGTAAACATATTGGAGGTATCCAAAATACGCTCTTATTATAATTATAATGTCAGTACCTTGGGAATTGTGCAACAACACATTATTGCAAAAATAGTAAAGGGAAAGAATCTTCCTTTTGTGTACTTTGAAATTAAAAGGCAACTTTTTTGTTTCAACTTTGTAAAAAAAAAATAAAAAATCCTCTATTTCATCCATTCATCACCCCTTTCCCTCCCATCTGTCATTCTTCTGGAATGGTAACTCCGTTAGCATCTTATTTCAAGTTTAGTGTACGTACATACAAACACTCTCTCTCACCCAATGAATATATTCAGATTACATATGTGTGTGTGTATTCATTTAAGTGCCTAAATAAAAAAAATTTTTTTCATGCAGCCAGTTGTTTCTAGTATCATATGTTTTTATCAAAAGGCACCAAGATTTACACTAAATAATTTCAGTTTCCTTTTTCTTCTCCCTTTACTTTATTCAAGATGATTGTTTTCCTATCAGAATTCTATCTCCAAAATAGTATGGCTCTGAGCATTTAGGGAACCAGAATAAAACAGAAATCCTAGCAAGTTGAAAATTGTTGCCCACAAATAAAAATACCTACTAGATTAGTACAGATCTTAATATATTTCATTTCTGACATTAGGTTAAAAAAAAAAAATCACAGAAATAACAAACCCTCCAAGAATAAACTTAGAAATATAACACTGTAACAATGGGATGATACCTTCATAGTAGTAACACTGTATTCAATCTAATTAATACAGTCATATTTAGCCAAAACCATTAGAAATTCATTGTTCCCAATTATTTTACAGGATTATTCTGAGAACAAGTGAAACCAGTGTTAGCATATACAATATCAACATATAAACAAGTTATGGCATTTATTCACAAAGAAAAAATTTGCACGTTTCATTACATAAAAACCAGATTTACTAGATTTCAGCTTTGATCAAATTTTAAAGATATGTTTTTAAGATTCAAAAAAAAAAAAAAAAACCAAAAACAAAACAAAAACAAAATTCTTTTTTAAAATAAAAATACTTTTTACATACATACTTTGTTATTTAATAACCTTTATGCCCTTAAAATGTGAAACATTTAGAAAGCTTTTGAATTATAGAAATTTTGACAAGTTAATCTATTTGGCCACAACATATTCCAACTCCTCTTTTGAGAAATACATTAGCATTTTTTAATTCATCAGTCCTAAATGATCAGAAATACTTAAAGCAATTCTATTTCTTTTTCTTCTTCTTTGGTGGTTCATCATCAGAGCTGCTATCTGTGCTAGAGCTGGTGCTAGAGGAAGAGCTGGAATCTGACTCAGAATCAGAAGAAGAGGAAGAACTAGTTGAGGAGTGTGATGATGATGAAGTAGAAGAGCTTTCCTCAGTATCACTATCATCAGAGGAAGAAGAGGAAGAGGAATCTTCACTCTCTGATGAAGAATCACTGGCTGAACTCTCACTGCTACTGCTGCTGGAACTGGTAACACTTTTAGACCTAATAGAAAAGGAAAAATCAGACTGGGGAGAAGCTACTATTATTTAAACATGTAAAAGAGTAGTTTCTTATATGTTCAAGAAAAATAAGCCCTCTTAAGCATATTAGAGAATACTGAGATATTATCCCTGGATTCCATGCTTTGGGATTACTTTATACAAGATCATTTTGAATCTCTTTAATTAAGTCTCTTCTTGATACTAAAATAGCTATGTTTTCATGGATGGGAATCAAAACAATGTATTTTATTCTATAGTCAAATATTATAGTAATATTCGAATATACCAAATAAGGTTTGATATATATATATATAAATGTATATAAATTTTAAAAACCAAAATTAATATTTAATTTTCTTATATTTAGCTACATCAGAACACAAGGGTGCTAGTCATGAACAATTAAAAGCTTTCTATTCTAAGCTAAAAATTTCTCTTTCCTAATAGAGAGGAACAGAAAACAAAGAAAGAAAAAGAAAAGGAAGAAATGAAAAGGGGAAAAAAAGGGATAAGGAAAAAAGCAGGTCTAAAGATATTCTAATGCTTAATATTTAAATATTTCTAGTCATTTGCTCTTTCTTCCTGCAGTCACTATAATATAATGTTCCTAAATCTTCTTCCAGTCATTCTAATACATTCTATACAATGTTCCTAAATCCACACATACCTTTTTTTCTTGGTCTTTTTTTCTGTATTAGTTTCTCCAATGCTAATAATAATAAACATGGAGGATTGGGAGAAGGGAGGAGGAGGGGAAAGGGGATGGGGAAATTTCCATTAATAAATGTTTACAATAACATATACAAACACGCCCCTATTATTCCAAGAACTTAGATTTACATTAGAGAAAAACAGTTGTACACTCAGAAAACAAGATATTTTGCTAAAATTGAACAGAAATTTTCTATTATAGAATGTAGAAAGAAGTAATATGAGGGAAAAAAATTACGAACATAAAAAAAGAAATGGATCAGTCTTGGTCACTAAGAGTGAGGGATAATACATACATTCATCATTTTACCAGAAGTTGTAACCACTATCTACTGAGCCCCCAAATAAAAAGATATCCCTTATGTTCTTGAGGTAGCATTTCTTTTATGGCATTTTTCATTTTGTGCTATGGAAAAAATGCCAACAAAGAAAAACCACTAGTGAGTCTGATTAACTACCTACTACTCTATTCTTTAAAATCTGAACCTAGAGGTCAATAACATTTTGCAATGGTAAAAAAGCTCACAAGTATCGCATACATGATCTTCATTAAATAGAAAAAAGGATTCTTTCACATCTTAGTTTCTCTATACATTCCTTATTTTATAGCAATATTCAATCTAGAGAAAGCATAATAAACATTACATATGTTTATTATATATTCTTTTTAGCATCATAACTGATAGGGTAAACTTACCTTTGTTGTAGTAAGAATCTATTTTCTTTTTCTTTTAAAGCTTTCTTAAGTTCTGCTGTTCTTGAAGGTCTATGCAAATATTTTCTTTTTCCTGTACATTCATATGTCCAATGTCCAAATTCTAAACATTTCTGACATCTTACATGTTGTTTATTTGCTTCCCTACAAAAGCAATACATATTAGAATACAATAAGATAGGATTTACAAATATAACAGGACCTGCCCTTAAACTTAAGCAATAAGAAATTTTAAGGGACACATTTCTAGAATTCTAATTAACTCTTAAGTTTCATCTTGATACAATCATTTGTATTACCACAACAAGGCCAGTAATGATTTTCAAATACATTTTTTTCAGAGAGAAGGGAAGCAATCCGATAAAATACTTGATCTTCATTTCTACTAAAATATTCTAGGAGAAAAAGGGCATTAAATTACCTACAATAGTTAAATTACCTTCATAAAACATAGATAGTACATGGTAAGGTTTTAATTTATTAATTTCTCCCAGGCTGGTCAGACTTCCAAAAGCTTATGTGTGAATCCCAAGTTAAAGACTGTCTCAGGTGATGAGCAATGAGCAAAACAGTTAAATGTGACATATTCATAAATACTAAAGGAAAACCTACCTTTTATCTGGTTCATATTCATATTGACATTCTCACTATAAACGAAACCAGAAGACAAAAAATAAGTTGCAGCTAAATGGAAGGGTGGCTCACAGGTTTTCCTTGGAGACAAATAAAGGAGTGTGTTGAGATGGTTTCATCAGGTGCCCAAAAGCACCAAGAAACATCAATTCTGGTCAACTCACCGTATAGTGCTTATGGTTAAATATAAGCAAAAAGACGACGATGAAGATAATTGTAGCTTATGTACCAACATCTGTTACAGAGGATGAAGTAGTTAAATTCTCTGAGGAACTTGACATGATCATCTAAACCAAATCCACATGTAATCTGATACTCAGTGACTTCAATATTTTCATGGCCATGGAGGAATGGGAAAATGTCAGAAAACATGGTTTGGGATTAAAAATCAAAGCAGTCAAAGTTCTGTAGAATATTCAGAAGCCTTGTGCCAGTATATCATGAATTTCTTCAAGAAGATGATCAAAAGGAATAGGAAATAAGAAACAATGGACTCTATCATATTTTAGAAAGGCTATCATTTCTTGTGTTGTCACAAGAGAATCATTTCAAAATAAGCAACTTGTGGATCATCAGATTGGTTAGAGTGTATGTAAAAAACAACAAACTATTAAATTAGAACAAAGAATCAAAATGAGAAGAAAATCCGATTATAGTGTCTCTAACCTGACATACATAAGTCATTGATTCCAAAAGAACAAAAGACAGCTTTGTGGTTTTCATAATTCTCATGGAAGTTTAGCCAATGTAAAAGAATGTAAGAAATGCTTGAACTGAAAAATTCTTTTTTGTTTTGGAGTAGCTATATTATATTATACACTAAAGTACAAACTCATTTGCAAAATATTATAAAAGATGACCAGTTTCTGACACTGTTTTATAAGACAAAAGTGGAAAGCAAACCCAGCTTGCCAAAATAAGGTTTCCAATTAAGCATTTATGGATAACATTAAGTGGACAACAGACATGAAATGAAACAGATTTGTTTATGTTTTATATCTCTATACTCATCGAAACGAATATATTCACATATGAAAAAGTAAAGAAGTTAGGAAGAATGGCTACAATTGACCAAATACAAGGAAAACATCTGTACCAGAAGCACCATAATTTTAAAGGCACTCAGAGACTGATTTTTAAAATATTTCAAAATTGAATATTCCTTATGAATGCAAAAGATCATAGATGGCATTACCAAAAAAAAAAAAAAAATCACATAAATAAATAAATAAAAAGGGGGGGGGGGAGGGAGAGGTGTGACTAAGGAGACCTTATAAGATCATAGATCTATAGCTATAAGGGAATTCAGAGATCATCTAATCCTTCATTTTACATATGAAGAAACTAAGATTTAGAGATGACTTGTCCAAGGATATGCAAATAAGAAGTGGCATAGCCAGGATGAATACAAGTGTTCTTATCTACAAATCCAGCACCCTTTCTACTACATCATTAACTACTGACTTACATGTCTTCTAATTTCTATAAGATATCAATGAGTATGGCTAGTATACAGATCTAAATTGCACCTGATGAATACAAACAGGATGCGTGATTTCCCAGATGCTTCTCTACAGCATATCACATTTTTTAAAGGCACACTACCATCATTTATTAAACACTTACATTATAGGCACTGTGTCAGGATATAGGGATACAAAGACCAAAAATAAAGTAAAAAGCTTCAAAGAGTCTATCTGAAATATACAACATGCATACAAATATGTATAATACACAGTAAAATTTGGGAAGAGAAAACATCCAAAGAAAAAAGGTTAAGGAAAGCTTTAGTTAAGTCAGTCAACAAGGATTTATTAAGTAGATATTATGTGCCAGGAACTGTGCTAAGAAGTAGGTATATAAAAAAAGACAAAAACCAGAACCCACAGTCTAATGGAGACAACAACTATATATATATATATATATATATATATATATATATATATATATACACAACTATACACAAAAACCTATCTGTAATTATACACATATAATACACATACACACATGTATGTATATGTATATATGCTTCCAGAGAGAAGGCAGAACCTGACATGAGATTTAAGGGGAGACAGGATTTTAACACTAGTATTCTCCCAATGTTACTCTATAGTTGTAAATAAGAGAATACAATGATATCAAGAATCAAAATTACAGATAACCCAAAGAGCAAGGGAAAGACAGGTGGTATTTTTGCATTCCCAGAACCTACCATACTTTCTTGTATGTAAGAGATGCATCATTAATATATGATGAATCAAATCATGGATAAAACAAGATCATACTATATTACCAATAATGATTTGTATGTAAGAAGTGACATAAAAGACATCATCAAGAACAGCAGAAATTAGAAAAAGAGATGGTCTTATAACACATGGAAAACAGATGGGACAGTGTACATGTTGCACTGATATCCATGAAATCTTTTTACTAGACTTAGCAATCTTCTCAAAAATGCAAAGTGATGTTTTCTCTATCTCTCATTGCTATTTCTTTAAATCAACTGAAAATTTCTCTTTCCAACTAACATAAATTCATTATTTAATGGCATGGGGTCAAAAGAAATCTACAAGTATAGAGTACCAACCTTGAAATCAGAAGACCCCAGTTCAAATGCAGCCTCAGACTTAACACTTTACTAGCTGTGTGATCCTTAAGAAAGCAAGAACCCAGGATTCTTAAAAATAGAATGGGATTCTAAAAGTATTCAAAAACTAGTCAGAAAATTAAATACACCAAAACAAAACAAAAAACACTCTCACAACCCTATTTTAAAAACTTCTCCTCCATGCCAAACCTTCCAAATAATACAGTGTTGGTAGGATTGCGAATTATTGTAATCATGCTGGAAAGCAATTTGGAATTATGCTATGAGCGTGACTAAAATGTCCATACCCATTGACTCAGAGATTCTACCACTAATAATTTATCCCAAGGAGGTAAAAGAAAAGTTGATTCCATATACATCAAAATATTTATAACAGTGCCTTTAGAAATAACAAAGAACTAGAAACAAAACAGATTCCCATCAATTGGAGAATGGCTAAACAAATTCTGATACATGAATGTAATGGCACATACTTTGCTATCAGAGAGAAATATGAAAATTGCAGAAAGACATACTAATTGATAAGCAAAATAAACAATATACAGACTGATGCGATTAGTATAAATTAAAAGAACCAAGCAAATTAACAAAGAAACAACCCTGAAATTGAATGTTCAAAAATTATAATTAAGTTTGGCTTTGAAGAAAAGAGAAAATTCACCATCTTCCTTTTCAGAAGAGAGTTAAGAATATAGAACATTGCATAAATTATTAAGTATTTGGTTAGTTATGTTGAATTTGGTTGCTTTTTTTTCCTTTCTCTCTTTTAAAAAAATTCTTTTTTTTACAAGGGAATCTCTGTGGGAATAGGAGGAGAAAGGACAAGAATATATTTAGAAAATAAAAATAATGCAGAAACAGAAGTTATCACTTTTTTTTTTTTAAAGGGAGGGGGGAAAAGTTCCTTTTCTGTGTTTCCTGCATGAATTAAAGGATCTAGACACGATGTACTTTTGCTTTGTCTACTTTTGAACAATCACAATATTGACTGAATGGATCCAGCATTAAAAAAAAAAAAAAAGTGGTAGTGAATTTCTTTTGAAGAAAACTGTAAAATATCTAAACTGTGCAGAGCTTCAATTTCCTGAACTCCGCCCCCACCTCCCAAAAAATCCCACTTTATCCTTTTAATTCTAATAATCTTCTAGATAATAATACATAATTTCAAGCCATGGAATTCTACTAGTCTGAAGAATCAAAAATGCAGTTGACTCTAAGGGAAACAGATTTAAGATGGATCCAATACAGACATGCTCAAAACCTATTCAGATTTCTGCCATGCTTAAAACAATTTTCACTGATTCTGCCATACTCTTAAGCTACCTTCTGGATCTATTGGGCCCTTTCAGTGCCATACTCCTAGAAAAAGTCATCTATATTTAATACTTTCACTTATTCCCACCTACCTAGTTTCTGAACTACTCACAATCTGCCTTCTATCCATAATACTTAATAAAATTTGCTCTCTTCAAGGTTAACAATGAACTCACTTTTATGAACATCAGTTTTACTGATTTTTTTTCATTTCTTAATAATCCTCATCCTGTGACAAAGTATAGCTAAACAAAACAAATCCACATTGGTCAAGCCTGGAACAGTATGTTTCATTCTACACTCAATCTATTTAAACACCATCCTTCTACAGGAGACGAGAGGTAAGTTTCAAAATCAGGCACCTAGAAACAAAAACTGCTAGATCTAATGTCCTCTTTTCCTGTTTTTAACATTGTTGACCAGTGTAATATTCTTCTTGGTTTGGTTTTCTGGTGGTCTCTGGGAGCGGCTTATGTTTCAGTTCAGTCATCACCACAAGTGCATCCAGGTGTTAAAGTCCATATCCTTTATTATCTCTGCCTGGGGCAGGGGCCAGCTTTCTTGAGGTCCATCCTTCAGAATGTGTCTTGGTTTCTGTTGGGGAGGCAGGAGGACCACCACCACAGTCTCTGTTTTCCCTAGTTCTGCTTCTGGCTGAGTTTGTTTGAGCTTATTTGCTCTCTTATCATAGGTGTGAATCTTGTAGAACATGTACTGAATTACCATTGTCTTTATCAATTCCACTGACTTAATACTTTGTAAGAATCCTTGTTTCAGAGTTCTGGCCCATAATAGACCAGCTAGTCCTTCAAAATAACATCTCCTTCCCAGGATCTCACTCTCTCATTGGACCCCTCCTTTTTAGTTTCCTTTGCTATTAACTATCTCTGTTCTCTATATTCTCTTAGAAAATTCATTACTTCCCAAGAGATCAATGATCATTTCTATATAACTGTCTTCCCAGTTTTATGACCATAGACTCATTTTCATCTTCACTAATAGTCACCTAATTAATTCAAGCCCTCTAACAGGTATTACAGCATACTAACTGGTATCCCTTTTTCCAATCTTTACTTTCCTGCTTAAAAACATCCAGAAACTCATTACCTTAAAAAAAAAAAAATCTCAGCCTATCACTTAAGCCTTTCCACCTTTCTCCAAATTACTTTTTCATATTTTCAATATATTACTCCCCTTTACAATCTATGTTTTAGCCCAAATTAGATTTCCCTGTACTTGATGTTTCATTTTCTGACCAGGTCCATTTAAAAAACCACATCACACTTCTGAATTTCACTCCCTCATCTCTACTTCTCTGAATCTGCCTTTGAGATTCATTTCAGCTAGCAACTTGTCAATAAAATAGAGTCCTCAGTTGTTTATGGCTTTTTCCTCATCAATTATTTTATATTTCCTTCCAGTAGAAGGTAAGCTCCATAAGGACAAGGACTATTTTCTAAAAAATCTCCAATACTAAGTATAGTGTCTTGCATGTTATAGTAACACTAATATTTAACTGTAAAAGATTTTCAGACATATATAGAAGAATTGCACATGTTTAATATATATTGGATTACTTGGGGAGGGGATGGGGGAGAGAAAAAAATTTTGGAACACAAAGTTTGCACGGGTGAATGTTGAAAATTATCTATGCATAATATGTTTTGAAAATAAAAAGCTTTAATTAAGAAAATTTCAAAAGATTTTCTGAAATAGTAGGATATTGTCAATGATGGCTTGCCCGCAAAAATGTCATGAAAGATTATCAAGTAAATGTAGGATTTAAAAGGAATAAGGCTGTAATGTTGGGAGAGTAAGAAATAACAGATGGATACTCCAAACTCCAATAATGATATTCACGAACTATTGAAAGATCTATGGGAAATCTTCCATTACATTAGGCTGACCCTCAATAAAACACCTGTGGAAGACATGGACAACAATTTTTAAGAGAAGTCATTAGAAAGAAAAGAAGATGGACAAGTCATGTCAAGAGAGCAAGGAATGGTATCCATGAATCAACAAGAGATTTAAGGGAAAGCCTCAAAACATTTGGTGGCCCTCCTGAAGATTTTCAGGACATGGATAGGAATTTCACATAAGGAGAGGGTATTAACAGGTTGTAATCTGCATTCCTGTAGGATTACATATATCCAGTAGATCACAAATTCACCAAAATATAAAAGTACCAACAAAAATTATTCAGGAAAGGGCACATGACCTGTATTAATTGAGAAGTTCTGACATGAATGAGATCTATAAATCAAAATGAGTAAATTTTTATAATTTTGGAGTTTTCACAAAGTTTTTCTAAAATTTTATTCCTTCTTCCTCTGAAACAGCCTTTATCAATGGAACCAACCCATTTAACTTAAAAATTCAATCTCCCATCATTCTCATCAGGTTAATCCAATTACTTGTTCCCATACAAGCCAAGTTCACATCTGGTTTCATTTACTCAAATTAATGTTCTTGTACAGCTCACTTTCCCATCTCTCTCTACCAATCTAAATTCTATTTCCCCCTCCCCCCCAGCTTGGTTAACGGTTCAACGTTTCCATAAAAACTAAACAAAACAAAAACTCTTTATTTCCTAAACTGCTATAGTGTATGTCTGAAATATATAAACATTTGGTAATATATTACTAATTATTAATGTAAAATATACTACTTGCTTAATAATTTTTTGATATGGTAAGCAAGCACCTAAAGGATAAGGATTATATCCTTTATTTGTTTTTTGTTCTTCATTTTATAGTACCTAAAATTGAGCTTATCATATAGAAGCTTAATTACATTGCCTAAAAGATTTGCTTCGGGTCTAGAAGCTAACTCTATAAAAGCTAGAAAAAATTCTCTACACAGTCTTACATTGGAAGGTTTGGTGGCGACCAAAAATAAGATCTAAGCTGATCCCTACTGTTGCTTGTCCTACATAATATTATTAAAAGTTTTAGGTTTCTTTTCAAGTAATTGTGTTAATGTAATGTGAGCCTGTAGAACTAGAAGAACATGAGCTGAAAGAACATTGCATAATATTCTAGTTTTAGGTAAGATAGTCCTGAAAATAATAAGGTTCATGGCAGCTAGATAGTGCAATGGATGGATAGAGCACTAGATTTGAAATCAGGAAGACTTATCTTTCTGAGTTCAAATCCAGCTTCAGACAATTATTAGCTGTTCATTTGTAAAATGATCTGGAGAAGAAAATGGCAAACCATTCCAGTATCTTTGCCAAAAAAAACCCTAAATGGAGTCCTGAAGAATCAGATGTGACTGAAAACAACCTAACAGCAAAAGAGGGTTACCATTCAAAATTTTTTAATTCTTAATAAAAACTTGCTGACTTGACCTTTGTAATTTGTAATGTACCTTTTAGATATTTAAAAGAAATTGTAATTAATAATAAATTAAAAAGAAATTTAAAAGAAACATTAAAAGAAAGATATTTTTAATCCAATCCAAGTTTTGTAAGTACAGTGAGAATAAATAAAGCAAGAATACATTTTAATTCCAAACAAGTATTATTTGTAAAATTTTTGCCCACTATTAAACAGGTACAACTTTGTACTTGTGCATACTTCTTTGTATTTGTACAATGAAAAGCAAAAAACAAAAAAATCCCCCCAAATAAATGAAAACTATTTACATTTGTGAAAAATCTGATAAAAGGAAAACAGTCATGCTTTCTTCTTTTAAGCAAAAAATTTCTTAGTTTTAATAATAAAATTTTCTAAAAGTCTAAAATTTACATTAGTGATAATAATATTGGCTTTAAAAAAATCGACACTTTTTAAAGAATCTTACAGCTTCTTCAAGTTCTATTCCTTTAAAAATGAGACTACCAGGATCTACAAATTACTTGGGTTTACCGACAGATATTCACGTTCCAAGATCACATCCTGTTGTTATTGTTTAGTTGATTTTCAGTCCTGTCGGACTCTTATGTGTGACCCCTTATCCTTAACC
Organism: Sarcophilus harrisii; assembly: GCF_902635505.1. Taxonomy (NCBI): domain Eukaryota; kingdom Metazoa; phylum Chordata; class Mammalia; order Dasyuromorphia; family Dasyuridae; genus Sarcophilus; species Sarcophilus harrisii. Next base: position 351,773,136 of record NC_045427.1, read on the forward strand.
TACAATTAGAATCTTCAATAGCACATTTGTTTGGGAATACCTGAAATGGGGAAACTGGAACTAATATGCACATCCCTCATGTGATTTTGCTACTTTAATAAAGCTCTAAACAAGAATTTTTTCTATCACCCGCTGAAAGATGAGAGAAATGAAACGGAAAGAAAACAACGAGAAGTTTTAAGTCTTCGGACTGGAGCCAAAGATGCCCGTTTCGGTAGAATAGAAAGCCTGCCTTCCGTGCTCCATCTCCCCAAGCTGCCAGTCCGGGACTCTCCCACTTAGGCCACTTTCCCTCTCCCTGGGGCCCACAATTCCAGGTAATCTCCCTTTCCACCCCCCTTGGCTTATTCCATTCACAGTCCCCCAAAGACATGAAACCCCCATTTCCCAGTTCAATTAAGGGATCCTCAAAGAAAGTTAAGAAGGCTACGGAAAACAGAAAGGAGAACTCCCTACGCCACCGAGGGTCCTCACTTACGCCTGCCTCCTGGCGATAAGTCGGTGCATGGGAGTCGCCATCTTAGTGAGAACCGGGGACCACCGCGATGCATTCTGGGAAGTTTCTCCGCGATGGAAACAGAACACGACGGAGGCCATAGAGACGGGAATTGCGGTGGCTAGAGAGTCTTCTCGCAACGGTGGCTGCCATCTTCCTCCGCGGCCTGGGCTAACTTGAAGTAGTCGTCAGGGATATTTTACGCAGGTGCCCTCAGGGAAGACATAGATGGCCAACTCTGGCTTCCAGACTCAGGGTCGTGCGCAGTATTGCCGCGCTTTTGAGGAAATTAAGAGTGGGAAAACTCTAGGTGGGCCCGGGAAGCAGAAACCCAAGCCTCTCAGCTTGGTACCACAAGGGAAGGGGGCGGGGCAGTTGGGGCAAAGGGCGTATCCCGTTTTCCTCCCCTCCCCTCCAGGGGCGTGTGTGGTATCCCCTCCAGCCTCCGGAGGTGTGTCCTATCTGCCCCGCTCCCTTCATATTTACTGCTTGTACTGCCTCCGCCCGCCGAGTTCTGGGTGTGGAGAGTTCCACCCAAGTCGGACAACTACGCAGCTGTTGGGAAATGGGGAGAACTCAGTCTTCCACGCCCTTTCCTTCCCTCGGACCTCTCTTCTTGGCCCTCTGACGTTGGAGGAGGCAGTTGCCTATCTAGTTTTGACCCCTTCCTTTTCTTTACCCTCTTTCTATCCTCCCCCACATGAGGTGTATCTTGCAATCTCTCCTTTCTTATTGGGGTGTTTTCTCCTCCATCCTTACGGCACTCCTATTTCTCTTATTATTAATATAAATTATTACACTCGCAACAGAATGAGCATGTCCCCTACTCCCCTTCCCACGTTTTGAACCAAAAATAACAGTTTTTCCGAGGGTTTGGGGGTGAGAAGATAGAGGAAGGCATCACAGCATTTAATTTTTTTCATATATACTATCATGACCTCTAACCCAACCATTCAATCAAACATGTTGGCCCAGGGAGATGACTAAAAACCATTACGTTGAATTCCCAATCCCTATATTTTTGGCACCTGCATTTTTGATTTCCTTCACAGGCTAATTGTACGACCGCAAAATAACGTTTTGGTCATGTATACTTATTGTGTATCTAATTTATATTTTAATATATTTAACATCTACTGGTCATCCTGCCATCTGGGGGAGGGGGTGGGGGGTAAGAGGTGAAAAATTGGAACAAGAGGTTTGGCAATTGTCAATGCTGTAAAGTTACCCATACATATAACCTGTAAATAAAAGGCTATTAAATAAAAAAAATTTAAAAAAAAAAAATGTTGGCCCAGGGACCCTACGTTAATGGAGAGTAATTTCTTCTACCTAAATCCATTTGACTGACCGTCAATAAATCTAGAGTCAAAGCTAGAGGATAGGGTTTAATTAAAATAGCTGATGGGCAGTTGCCAAATGGCTAGGAACTTCTCAGAATAGAGGAAAATATATACATATTTAGGATTTCATGAAACTTTAGGGAAGACAGCAAAAGAAGTCTATTAGGTGAGGCTGTTCAGCCACTTATTTCTGAGATTGAGTAATAGGGACCAGAAGTTGGGTAAATTTTTTTTCCTGGGTAAAGGGTGAACACCTTAATTTTGGAGTAACCTTGTTGTATCCCAAATTCAGATTTGTTCTAGATAGGCTGTTTGCATCAGAAAGTCTAGATGAAACTGAAGATCTAAGTCCTCCTTTTGAGACTAAAAGTCTGTTCTTTACACAGTTCTTCAAAATACACTTCTTTGACCTCTGAGGGCATTACTGAGGCAATGTTTCCCACACACAGCACATGGGTTTTGTATTTCCTCCACATTAGAAAGCATTAAGTTTTACTATGTGTTAAGCACAAAATCCGGTGCTTGACAAAGTCAGGTTGGTTAAGATGACAAGAAAAGATAATGAATGTTGGAGGGGATGTGGGAAAACTGAGACACTAGTACATTGTTGGTGGGACTGTGAACTGATCCAATCACTTTGGAGAGCAATTTGGAACTATGCCCAAAGGACTATCAAGTTGTGCATACCTCTTTGATCCAGCAGTGCCATTTCTGGGTCTGTATCCCAAAGAGAAAAGGACCCACATGTGCAAAAACGTTTGTGACAGCCCTTTTTATGGCGGCAAAAAACTGGACATTGAGTGGATGCCTATCAGAGAATGGCTGACTAAATTATAGTATATCAATGTTATGGAGTATTATTGTTCTATAAGAAATGATCAGCAGGATGATTTCAGAGAGGTCTGGAGAGATTTATATGAAGTGATGCTAAGTGAAGTGAGTAGAACCAAGAGAACATTGTACACAGCAACAGCAATATTATACAATGATCAATTCTGATGGACATGGCTCTTTTCAACATTGAAGTAATACAGGCCAATTCCAATGGTCTTCTGATGAGGAGAGCCCATTTTGCACTCAGAGGACGGTGGTGGTTGAGTGTGTATCACAACACAGTATTTTCACTTTTTTTGTTGTTTGCATTTTTTCTTATTTTTTTTTCTTTTTGATCTGATTTTTCTTGTGCAGCATGATAATTGTGGAAATATGTAGAGAAGAATCGCACATGTTTAACATATTTCAGATTACATGCTATCTAGGGGAAGGAAAAATTTGGAACACAAGGTTTTGCAAGAGTGAATGTTGAAAATTATCTGTGCATATGTTTTGAAAATAAAAAGCTTTAATAAAAAGGAAAAAAAAAGTAATTGCTTGGGATTGAGAAAAAAGCAAAGTGTTTCTGAATTCAAATAACTTACATTCTAAATAGAGACGATTTATATATATATTGGCATGTACAAAGCACATATATAACTATATATAAAATATGTACCATGGTAAGTGAATTTCTTGGAAGCAGTAATTGTGATATTGTTTCAATTTTTTTTGGCAGCACTAGTAATGCATGTCCTTCACCTGAAGGATGATCATCTACCTGAGAGCCAGTGTGGCTTCAGAAAGGGTTACAAATGTTTGACATGATGTTTGCTGCTCAACAACTCTAGCAGAAATGGCAGGAACAAAACAGTAGTCTCAAAACAATATTCATCTATCTGACCAAGGCCTTTGATACTTTCAGTCATGGGGGTCTGTGGAAGATCGGTCTTCTACTTTCTCAGTCACCAGTGGAATGAAGCAGGGTTGTGTGCTTGCTCCCAAAAGTTTTAGTATGATATTTATGATACTTTCTGTTATGTCATATGCCTTCAATGGGTATGAAAATGGCATCAAGGGCAGCTACCACAATGATGGTAAATTATTTAACTTGAAAAAGCTAGAAGCCAAGACTAAAGTGGAGAGACTTGGTACATGACATTTGATTCACAGATGATGATGTACTCAATGCAGCTTCTAAGCTTGAAATGCAACAAAGCATCATATGTTTCTCTGCCGCTTGTGCTAATTTTGATCTAACACAACCAAGAAAATAGGGATTCTTCACCAGCTCGTACCAAATCATACATGGAACCATTAATTACAGCAAATGGAGAAATTTTGAATGCTGTGGATAGGTTCACTTATCTTGGCAGTATATTTTCAGGGATGTCCACATAGATGATGGGGTTGATACATGGCCAGGGCCAGCTCACTTTTTGGGAGGGCTCTGAAGGTAAGTGTGTGGAAAAGAGGTATTAGATTGCCTATCAAAACTGAAAGTCTACAGAACCATTGTACTGACCTCGTTATATGCTTGAGAAACTTGGAGACTTTGAGTAATGAATTTACAAATTCGTTTATTGATCTGAGATTCAGGGTTTATATTCTTTTTATGCTAATGTTGCAATAACACCAGATGTCTCTAAATTATATAATGTATATTCCATTGCTACACTGTAACTAGACATTAATTTTAAACAGTAACTTGCAATAACAATCTGTATTACAACAATCATAAATTTTCTAATTTGTGATGTCTTATTCCAGTTCCATGCATTCATCACCAAATTTATATTGAAATTATATCAAACATGTTTTCTTGATGCTTACATGTTCACATAAGTAACTTCCAGATTTATTACAACTTTGTGCTAGCAGCACTTGTTTGAAATAATAGGTCAACAAGACCTATTCTCAACTTTGGTTGTGGAAGAGTGTTGAGCCTGCTGTACATCAATTCACAGCTGCACAGAGAGTATGTTAACTCCTGCATAGCTTTTTAGGAGATCTGCTTTTTGCTAGCCCTCTGCACAATGGATATCTTTGTGGAATATTCTTTTCTTGCTAAGACTAAAAAAATTTTTTTTGTTAACTGTTGAATGAGTTTTATCAAAGTCTCATTTTGTTCATAGCAAATTTAAACTACATGGAGACTGGCCTGAGTCAGGACCTGCCCAGATAAGAAGTTACAAATGATTTCACAGTTCTTATAAGATAATGCCTTACTCTATAGTTTTCCAAAAGAATTGTACCAATTCCCAACTCCATAGGTGGCATAATACTGTGCCTATTGAGATAATATTAGGAAAGTGCTTAGCATAATGCCTGGTTCATAGCAGGCACTTAATACTTGTTCCTTTCCTTTTCCTTCTACATTGAATTTTAGAGTTTTAAGGTATCTTGACCAATTTAACTGAGATAAGTGACTTCTCAGAATTATTTTAATTTGTATATTTGGTTATTAGAAAGTTTGAGCAATTTTAGGTTTTTTTTTCTTCTTTTGAATATTGCTTATCTCTTTTGACCACTCTCATATTAGAGAATGGCTCTTACTCTTAAAGATTGTATCAGTTCCTTATTGGGAATCAGATATATCAGAAAAATTTCTTGCAAAGACTTTTATTTCCCAGTCTCTGTCGGCTTCCTTTTTATTTTAGATACCTTGTTATTTTTGTCATATGAAACTTTTATTTTCATATAGTAAAATCCCTTTATTTTGTTTCTTAAAATTTCTTCTATTTATTGAATAGCTAAGAATTATTAATACTCTCATCAATGATGCCCTTGAAGCAAATGCACATTATTTTTATTTCTATAAATGGGAATGTGAGCATATGAGAACATTTCTTTGTTTCCTGAAGTCTGAAATTTTTCCTCACGTCTTTAGTATCATCCTTTCCCTTTAGAGATCTTGAAAATCAGTCCCTCAATGCTTTTAAAGGTGTTCATCACTGTCATGAAGAAGAGCCAGTATGAAGTCCAAGAGTTGTTCTTCTTTTCAGATATACTGATTGCATCATGTCCTAGAATATTACAGAGTACACTAAATGAGATCCATAATCACTCAGAAAAATTGAAAAGCCAAGTGAATGAAGAATGTCTATCATATAAACTATGATATGCAATTAAAAGGAAAAGCTTATAGATTCATTTCATATGTATGTATGTGTGTGTGTGTGTATAATATGTGTTATTGTTGTTTAGCCATTCGGTCATATCTGACTCTTCATGACTCTGTGGACCACACTGTCCATGGGTTTTCTTGGCAAATATACTGGAGTGCTTTGCAATTTTTTCTCTCTAGCAGATAAAAGCAAGCAGATGTTAAATAACTTTTCCAAGGTCTTAATGAATGTCTGAGGTCAAATTTAAATTTAGGTCTCCTTGATTCTAGGCCTAGCATTATATTAACTGAGCCACAGCGCTACCTCTGTTTATAAGTTTATGTGTGTATGTGTGTGTGTGTATAGTGTATGTATTCCTACAAGAGTATATGTATGTTTCCCTGGGACATTGATGCATTGTTGGTGGAGTTGTGAACGAATCCAACCATTTTGGAGAGTAGTTTGGAACTATGCTCAAAAAGTTATCAAACTGTGCATACCCTTTGATCCAGCAGTGTTACTACTGGGATTATATCCCAAAGAGATTATAAAGAAAGGAAAGGGACCTGTATGTGCACGAATGTTTGTGGCAGCCCTTTTTGTAGTGGCTAAAAACTGGAAACTGAATCGATGTCCATCAGTTGGAGAATGGTTGAATAAATTGTGGTATATGAAAATTATGGAATATTACTGTTCTGTAAGAAATGACCAACAGGATAATTTCAGAAAGGCCTGGAGAGACTTACATGAACTGATGCTGAGTGAAATGAGCAGGACCAGGAGATCATTATATACTTCAACAACAATACTATATGATGACCAGTTCTGATGGATCAGGCCATCCTCAGCAACGAGATCAACCAAATCATTTCTAATGGAGCAGTAATGAACTGAACTAGCTATGCCCAGAAAAAGAACTCTGGGAGATGACTAAAACCATTACATTGAATTCTAATCCCTATATTTATGCCCACCTGCATTTTGATTTCCTTCACAAGCTAATTGTACAATATTTCAGAGTCTGATTCTTTTTCTACAGCAAAATAACGTTTTGGTCAGGTATACTTATTGTGTATCTAATTTATATTTTAATATATTTAACATCTACTGGTCATCCTGCCATTTAGGGGAGGGGGTGGGGGGGGTAAGAGGTGAAAAATTGGAACAAGAGGTTTGGCAATTGTTAATGCTGTAAAGTTACCCATGTATATATCCTGTAAATAAAAGGCTATTAAATAAAAAATAAATAAACAATCCATAGAATTTTCTAAGGCATTGGAAAAAAAAAAAAAGAGTATATGTATGTTTCCAATGGAGTAGTAATGAACTGAACCAGCTACGCCCAGAGAAAGAACTCTGGGTGATGACTAAAAACCATTACATTGAATGCCCACCTGCATTTTTGATTTCCTTCACAAGCTAATTGTACAATATTTCAGAGTCTGATTCTTTTTGTACAGCAAAATAACGGTTTGGTCATGTATACTTATTATGTATCTAATTTATATTTTAATATATTTAACATCTACTGGTCATCCTGCCATCTAGGGGAGGGGGGGGTAAGAAGTGAAAAATTGGAACAAGAGGTTTGACAATTGTTAATGCTGTAAAGTTACTCATGCATATAACCTGTAAATAAAAGGCTATTAAATAAAAAAAAAAAAAGAGTATATGTAGGCACACACACACACATAATACATGACATTGGCAAAGGAATGGGACAGGTTGCCTTTGGGAATTTCAAAGATCTTTTAATGATAGCAAGCTTCTTTTTGAAACAAAAATCCATCTACTTAACACTAATAAATTACTAATAAATGGAGTTGGTATTTAGAATGCTACATTATTTGAAGAATTGATATTAAGATTACTCAGAAGGCAATGGAGAGGTTCACAGTAGATATGACCAAGCTGCAACAAAATACAAAAGAGAGACTATAAATGAGTAGTTTAAAAGACACCAGGAAAATACTATATGACATTTTTGTTTCAATGCCTCCTTTATTTTTTTTACTAGTATATTTCAGATATGCAGTTTATATGCAAATTGGATAAGCAAAATTGGATTGCAAACAAATTGCAAATATTACAAGCATTATCAAATAACACTAATGTTATTTTTTAAATAATTATAACTTTTTATTGAAAGTACATATGCATAAGTAATTTTTTACAACATTATTCCTTGCACTCATTTCTGTTCTTATTTTTCCCTTCCCTCCCTTAACCCTTTCCCCTAGATGGCAGGCAGTTTTATACATGTTAAATGTTATAGTATATCCTAGATACAATATATGTGTGCAGTTCTCTTGTTGCACAGGAAGAATTGAATTCAGAAGGTAAAAATAACCTGGGAAGAAAAACAAAAATGCAACAGTTTACACTCATTTCCCAGTGTTCCTTCTCTGGATGTAGCTGATTCTGTCCATCATTGATCAATTGGAACTGAATTAGATCTTCTCTTTGTCGAAGATATCCACTTCCATCAGAATACATCCTCATAGGTTTGGCAATTGTTAATGCTGTAAAGTTACCCATGTATATATATCCTGTAAATTAAAGGCTATTAAATTAATAAAAAAAAAAAAAAAAAAAAGAATACATCCTCATACAGTATTGTTGTTGGAGTGTATAATGATCTCCTGGTTCTGCTCATTTCACTCCGCATCAGTTCATGTAAGTTTCTCCAAGCCTCTCTTGTCTTCATCCTGCTAGTCATTTCTTACAGAACAATAATATTCCATAACATTCATATACCACAATTTACCCAGCCATTCTCCAATTGATGGGCATCCATTCATTTTCCACTTTCTAGCCACTACAAAAAGGGCTGCCACAAACATTAACACTAATGTTATAAGCAAATTAATGGAACTGGTAGGAAATATCGTGGAAGAGAACTATAGCCCATGGCATTTTTCTTTTTAAATAAGTCAAAACTCTCAGTAGCATCATACTTATAAAAAACAGAAGATAGAACATTTTTACTAGTGTTTTTCCCAGAATAATTTGCTTCGAATCTTAGTGAATTAGGCAGGAAAGTTAACAGTGCATGCATTTTGGTCAGTGTCAATTTCCTTTGTAGGCAAAAGTTAAAGGGAATAAAGCTGGTCATACTGGGAATCTACCTTTTCTACATGTGCAAGCACTGCACTGTACTTTGATTTAATGATTGGAAATGGGCATGTGTTTTGCAAACTGCTATTATGTAAAAGTTGTCCGATAAAGCCTGAGTGACTCTTTGTTAGGCTGGTATCTCTTCATCATCATTATATATTATCTCTTTAAACAGCCAGGAAGACTTCTGTCACATAGGTTAAAATCCAGTGCAGAAGATTGAAATAATTTAGAGTGCATTACCCGAGTCAGCCACCAGGGGATTGCTTAAAGTAAATTGTTGCCGCTCTGAATTCTCAACTTTTCTGCAAAATGTCATATTCCCTCCAGCTGCTAGAGAAAGCTCAATCACTTTTGTGTCTTTTGTGAAAGGCTTTCCCCATTTTGCATGCTACTGCTTACCATGTTAATATTTAGGGAATGATAATATTTAAAATATTCCTATAATTATCTTGACTTGTCTCAACTTCTTGGAATGGATTCACTCTCAAATTCACATAAGTAAAATATAGCTTGCTTCAATTTTAACATGTGAAATTAAAGATGATAGCCATCCCTTGCAATTCCCATGAGGCAAACTTTGTCTCTTTCTTTTCTTATGTTCAACCTGCTCTTCTGTGCAGGAAATTCCTCAAACATTCCTGTGGTTCAGACTATCAGAAGAGCAGAAGGACTTTTGCAAGGTTCCTGGTGATAAAGAAAAACAGATGGAAAACAAGAACTCTCTGGATCATCCAGTCTGATCCAGAAGGAAGATTTATTTTAACTCAAAGTTCTCAGCTGGTTCTATACAGTCCTGCATGGAAATTCCAAAAAGGCTAACAAATTATAATCATTTTCCTTCTATAATATTTTCTATAGCTAATTATCAATGGTCACAGATATATAAGGGGGAAGAAAAAAATGATATGGTCACATGGTAGAAACATAACCAATAAATCATCTACCCTCTACTTGAAGGTGTGCTTGGCCTTTTTTTTTTTTTTTAATAGTTTTCTTGCTGAAATTTAGATTCAATTATCATATCATGCAGATGACTCTTAGATCTTTCCATACTCTTTCCTCAACTCCAATTCCACATTGATTTACTATTAGATATTTCAAATTGACTATATCATAGGCATCTCAAGTTCAACATATTCAATTCAATAAACATTAAGTGCCTACAATGTGCCAGGTACCATGTTACTTAAAAGCTCAGCTCAAGCACGATTTCCAAAATGAAGCCTTTCCCAATGTATGGAATTACTGGTGTCTCTTCCCCATAATTCCCTTGTTTTAACTTTGTATTTCCTTTGTTTCTGAGATTCTGTCCTTGAATGAAATAATTCTGTTTTTCCTAGGTGTCTTGTTCTGTTTGGATATTACATAAACATTTCACAACTATTGAGTTTTCTCAATTGTATCTTGAGATTTCTTAACCACATTCAGTTCATTCTTTAATCTTGTGATATTATTATTTAATGTTTCATTATTCCTTTGGCATCAAAGAGAATGGTTTAATAATGATGATGGTTGTTAGGATTCTTACAAGGTGCTAAGTCAGTTGTCTAATTTTAGCATGTGCTTAGCAGTTCTCTGGTTCACTAATGTATTTAGTACTCATTGGAGTTCTACAAGATTTACAAGTCTAGGAGATTCACAAGTCAGGATTCAGTCAAGGAGATTCACAAGTCACAGCTCCCACAATCCAACAAAAACTTTGTTTTGTGGGCCTTTAAATAAAAAAACTTTGTAGCTGTGGGTGAGGGGGATAAACATCCTCAGCTGCTGCATCTGGCCTGTGGGCCATAGTTTGAGGACCCCTGCTCAGACTTAACACTTCCTAGCTGCATGACTCTGGGCAAGTCACTTAATCCCAATTGCCTCAGGAGGAAAAAAAAAGGGCTAGGGGCAGCTAGACAATGCAGAAGATGGAGCACTGGACTTATAATCAGGAAGACTCAGTGAGTTCAAGTCTGGCTGACAGTTGTAGGACTCTGGAAAAGTTACTTAACCCCATTTGTCTCAGTTACAGATGGGCAAATCTCACTAGCTCTCTTCAAAGTCTAGCTCACATATTACTTTTCTAATTCACAAAGTCATTAGTCTTTTTCCTCTTTCTTCCCATCTCATTTCTTCATATAAGTTTTGTATGAAATACTCATCCCTCCTCTCTCCATTAGACTGAGGGACAAAATAAAAAAAACAAAAAGTCTTGAAAAGGCACAGGTTCTGAGGCAGCTATTTTAGAGTTCTGCTGGTTTTGAGAGAGACTTCAATAGAGAAACCAAATCATTGCTCTGGATTACTACTTGGCCTGGCAGACTGGGAGTGGAGGAATGGCCTGTCATTACTCATGAGAAAGCCATGAGCAGATAAGACCAGGGTAGAGCTGAAACAGTGAATTTCAGCCAAGGGCCAAAGCTTCCAAGGTTAGATCATATAGAAAGAAGTGTGGTCAATGAAATACCTAAAAGTTAGTTCAATTCCATCTTTGCTTTTCTCTCTCCTTCCTAGAAGCATAACTGGAGAAACTGCTACCCAGGAGTCATCATTTACTTGTTCAACTATTTTCTTCCTAGAAGGGAGGAGGATGAAATAAAAATGGACCCAGTATCCTTGACTGCAGTATTTTGGTGTTTGCAATTGGAAGGCTGTTCTTTTAAATGCTTATTTGATTTTCTGTGTAACTTGAAGCAGTTGCTATTAAATTATATGGTCACTTTCTAAGATGCATGTCCAAAGTATTTAAACAATTCAAAACACAGAAGGAAGAGGATAACTCAAAACAGACAAAGAGAAGAGAGAGATTTTCTTCTTTCCTATGAAAGACTGGGAAATCCTGGGTCTTCAGGCTGTATCAAGCTTCAATGTCAGAAATGCCTCTTCAGTATTCACCATAACACATCTTTGAGGAGAAGGCAATCCCTGACTTGATTTGCTAGAAGACATGAACATGGAATTTTTTGGATGGTGCAGAGCTAAGGTGAAATGTAAAATACCTATTTAGTAGTTCTATAGTATATATTGTAGCATTTCTTGATGTTTTAGGTATCAATCTCCAGAGAAAGTATAAAAGTAGTTACACATAAAGAATTAGTCTATTGCTAGACACAATCTATCTGACACAAATGATTGTACATTTGACCACTGGTTGACCTGCTTATGTATCAGGAAGTTCCCATGGACCCAAGAACTGGATTTGTCAAACACATTTAAACAAGGAATGCAAACTTTTTTATGTTCAAGGTTAATAAATCTTTTTAATCACAATGCTTTTGTTGTCCATTGTGGATGGGGGCAGGAACCAGACAGTCCAAATGATCTGCTTATTGACTGATCCTTAGTTCCCCTTCCTATTCAGTCCCTGTGAAGCTACCCAGCAACAACATTCAGATATAAGGGTAGAGACCGGGAGATCTGGGTTCTATCAGGATATGCATCTTACTATATGCCTGATTCTGTGTCCATTAGACTCTAAGGCTAGGGAGCCACATGCTTACATGCCTATTAGTAATTATCTTTGTGACATACAATTCATTGAATACATATGTCCCTTCTTGGTACCTTACCCATAACATCCTTAACACTATATTACTGATGCCATTTAAATTTATCTGTTAACATGAACTTATGGGTCTCATGCACATTAAAACATGAAATTAGAGCTGTTTATTTAAAAAAAAAAAGTCAGTTCTAGAGCTGTAGTGCCTTGGAGAGGCAGAGAGGGCTTCTAAAATCCAGCCTTAGCTCTGAAAAAACCTCAATGCTATATATTCTGTATAAAAGATGTGCCCACAATGAAGATCTTTGCTGAGTACTTTTCAGGATTAAACCCACTATTAGGTGTTCTTTCTCATTCTCATAGTGCCTTCCCTTTAATGATGTCTTTCTCCTTACTATATAGCTATCTTTGGTTAGTCTGTTAAACTCCTCCAGACAATGGGATGATCCCACCTCATAACATATTCCTTTAATGGATTCTTCCAAATTCTTTTCCTTGGTTCTTTTCTTGGTAACACTATTATTCTCCTAACTCTATTTTATATTTGCCACTCCTGGTACCTATTTTACTTCCTATTTTGTCTATAACTTCTTCTCTTACATAAACCTACCTTTTGGCAAAAAGAATGGCCATTGTCAATTTGTCACATGTTTATTTTGAACTAGAAATTGCTACCCTGACCTCATCAATACTATTTTCACCTTTTAAAAATTTATGTTTGTTTTTTCTTTCTTGTGGTTTTTCTCTATCCTGATTTTTCTTTCACAACATGATTAATACGGAATATGTTTAAAATAATTGTACATATATAATCTATATCAGATTGCTTGTTCTCTTGGGGAGTAAGAAGTTGAGGAAGGGAGAAGAAAAAAAAAACTATGGAACTCAAAATATTATAAAAAGTAATGTTGAAAGCTATCTTTACATGTAATTGAAAAAATAAAAAATATTGTTAAAAAAATAAAATAAAATCCTTAGATATTTACTAGTTGTATGATCCTGGGTAAGTCACTTAACTGTTTTCCTCAAGTTCTTCATCCATAAAAAGAACTGAAAGAAATAGCAAACCATTTCAGTATCTTTGCCAAGAAAATCTCAAAACCTCTAAAATAATAGTTCATGGGCAGCTTAATCTGATCTAGTATAAAAAGCCTACAATTAATGTATTTCTATCTAATACAAGTTTTGCAAATGCTATCACACCCCAGAACAATATTTTTCTAATTAAAATAAAAAATTCTTGGGTTTAAAAATCGTCTTGATTTAATATTTGAGCATGGACATTTGAACAGATTAGTTCTGTAAGGTACAGGAGTTTCTCTTCTTTATAAGAGAACCTGCCTTAATGGTAAAGGTTTAAAGGTTGGTGAATGGGCAAGTAATGATCTTTTGCCCTTAAGAGGTGGGAATCAGGTTGAGATCTGTTTAATAAAAGCCAAGCTTGTACTAACACCAGAGTCTTTTTGCACAAACTTGAATGAACATAGCAGTAAACTCATTTGTTTTCCTATCTAGGCCCTCATGTACATGTAAAGATGGGGGCAGGATCCCAACAGTCTTATTTTACCCATGAAGACACTGAGTCCAGAGGTTTGGGATTTACTCAGGGTCATAACAGCTAGTAACTTTTTTTAACTTTAAAGAAAATTTTGAAGAAATGATTAGTTTTAATAGTATTTTATTTTTTGCAATTACATATAATGTTAGTTTCCAACATTCATTTTTTAAATAAGATATTGAGTTCCCTTCTTTTCCTCTTCCTTCCCCAAAAAAATATGAAATCAGATATAGATTATATATGTGCAATCATGTAAATATAATTCCACATTAGTCATGTTGTGAAAGAAAAAATAGAACAAAAGGGAAAAGTAAACACGCGCACACACACGCACACACACACACACACACACAAAACCTTCCCAAAACAAAAAAAAGTGAAAATAGTATACTTTGATCTTCATTCAGATTCCATAGTTCTTTCTCTAAATGTGGTTAGCATTTTTTCTTATGAGTCTTTGGGAATTGTCTTGTATCATTGTGTTGGTGAGAAAAGCTAAGCTAATCATAATTGCTCCTTGAACAATATTGCTATTACTGTGTTCAATATTCTCCTGGTTCTGTTCACTTCACCTATTATCAGTTCATTTAATAGGTTTTTCTAAAATCTTCCTGCTCATCATTTCTTATAACACAATAGTAGTCCAATACATTCATGTACAAAAACTTGTTCAGTCATAGCCCAATTAAAGGGTATTCCTTCAGTTTCTAATTCTTTGCCATCATGAAAAGAGCTGTTATAAATATTCTTCTATATGCATGTTCCTTCCCCTTTTTATGATCTCTTTGGGGTACAACCCTAATAATAGGATCAAAGAGTATGCACAGTTTTATAGCCCTTTGAGCATAATTCTAAATTGCTCTCCAGAATGGTTGGATTTACCATTGTACCAACAATGCTTTAATGTCCCAGTTTTCCCACATCTTCGCCGATATTTATCATTTTTCTTTTCTGTCATACTAGCCAATCTGACAGAGTTGTTTTAATTTGTATTTCTCTAATCAATAGTTATTCAGAGCATTTTTTCATGTAAATAGCTTTAATTTCTTTCTCTGAAAGCTGCCTGTTCATATCTTTTGACCATTTACCAATTGGGAAATGATTTGTATTCTTACAAATTTGACTCCATTTTCTATATATTTGGGAAATGAGGCCTATATGAGAAACACTGGTTATAAAAATTTTCCCACATTTCTACTTCCCTTGTTTTTGTTTGGGCAAAAACTTTTCAAATTTATTGTAATTGCAAAATAACGGCTTGGACATGTATACTTATTTTGTATTTAATTTATGCTTTAATATATTTAACATGTTTAGTCATCCTGCCATCTAGGGGAGAGGGTGGGGGAAAAGAGGAGAAAAATTAGAGCAAAAGGTTTGGCAATTGTCAATGCTGTAAAATTACCCATGCATATAACTTGTAAATAAAAAGCTATTAAAAATAAAAAAATAATAAAAAAAGAAAAAAAATTATTGTAATCAAAATTATCCATTCTGCATTTCATAATGCTATCTCGTTTGGCCATAAATTCTTCCTTTCTCTATAGACCTCATAGGCAAACTATCTTTGCTCTCCTAATTTCCTTATGGTATCATCCTTTATGTCTAACATGTATACATTTTGATCTTATTTTGGTAAGATGTTTGAGATGTTGGTCTAGCCTATTTTCTGCCATACTATTTTCCAGTTTTCTTATCAGTTTTTATAAAATAGTTTGAGTTGAACAAACATGGATTACTATAGTCATTTACTACTGTGTCTTGGAGATCTAATCTATTCCACTGACTCATCATTCTTATTTCTTAGCTAGTACCAAATAGTTTTGATAATTGTTGCTTTATAATCTAGTTTGAGATCTGATATGGGTTGGCTACCTTCCTTTGAAGTTTTTTTCATTAATTTTGTTAATAGTCTTGATCTTTTGTTCTTCCAGATGAATTTTGTTATTATTTTCCTAGCTCTATAAAATAAATTTGGTAGTTTGATTGGTATGGCATTGAATAAGCAAATTAATTAGGTAGAATTGTCATTTTTATTATATTAGCTTAGCCTAACCATGAGCATGTGATAATTTTTTAAGTAGTTTAATCTAATTTTATTTGTGTGAAAAGTGTTTTGTAATTGTGCTCATGTAGTTCTGTGATTTGTCTTGGCAAGTAGACTCCCAAATATTTATACTGTCTACAGTTATTTTAAATTGAATTTCTCTTTCTATCTTTTATTGCTGAGGGTTTTTTTTTTTTTGTAATATATAGAGATGCTGATATTTGTGTGAGTTTATTTTATATCCTGAAACTTTGCTAAAGTTGTTAATTATTTCAAATAGTTTTTTAGTTAATTCTTTAGGATTCTCTAAGTATACGATCATATCATATGCAAAGAGTGCTTATTTTGTTTCCTCATTATCTACTCTAATTCCTTCAATCTTTTTTTTTTCTCTTATTGATAAGGCTAACATTTCTAGTACAATATTACAATTACCAATTGTACTGGTAATAATGGGCATTCTTGTTTCAAACTTGATCTTATTGGAAAGGCTTCTCAGTAATTTTCAGAAGTGAAATTTGAAGCCGTGTCTTTCTGATTCATGTCCAGTGCCTGTTTCCCATATTCCAACCTTTTATTGTCTTCCCCAAATTTTTTCACCTACAATTAATGGATAGTAAATGGAAGACCTGAGTTTAAATTCTACATCACTCATTTAATAGTTGAGTAACCCTCAACAAGTCACTTAACCCCTGTCTGCCTTAGTTTTCTTATCTATAGAATTAATAATTTCAAGGAAGATAATATATATGAAGTATTTTGTAAACCATAGTTTACAAGATCTAAATACAGTAAAGTTTACAATAAAGTTTTATTAAATTTTTTTTTACAATAAATACAAATGTTGTTATTGTTGTTATTTGTCCTTTGTTCTTAAAGAGGACCATGACATCAGGGAGGTGACGCCATGACATGCAAGTGAATTTGATTTAAGTGAGGGAAGACTGTGCAATGTCACTTGCCTCACTTTCCCCTCTAGAGCCACCTGAGTCCACTGGCCAGGTATACATCAGGACAACTAGATTATTAGTATTAATTCTCATCTCCTTTAGGGGAAAAATAAAATGATCATAAATTTTTGGACTTCATTCCCATTAAAAATTGAAATCTTCTTCCTCACTTTGCATGACCCAAAAAACTGTATGGTATTCAGTCAAGACTCTTATATCAAGGCCTCTAGTTTTCTTCAAAATAAATAAAATATTTATAATATCTACCTCTAAATGTTGTTGAGTGGATCAAATGCAATTGTGTATATAGTGTTTTGTAAGCCTTAAAACTTTATATACATTCACATTATAGATTCTAAAGTAATATTCTAAATAGAAATTAAGTTTAAAAGCTCTCAGTAGCTGAGCTAGTTATTCCTAAACTGGCTAGCAAAGTTCCTAGACAGTTCTAAAAACTACACTTTCTGTAATTCTCCCTGCTTTCTTCTTTGACTGCCTTGTGACTCTTACTGCAAAAGACTTACCTTGAGACTTTGGTAGAAAAATACTTCCAAGTATTTTCAAGTATACTTCCAAATACTTCCACACTAGTCATGATGTAGGAAGAACCATCTCACTATATAGGAACATTCCCTCTATTCCTGTACAGTCCTGTATGACTGCATTTTCTTCCTGACCAATTGTCCAACAGAAGTTGGAGTTTGATAGCCATTAGAGCCATTAGACATCTCTTTGATGTTTCTGACATCACCCCTCACTAAGCGCAAGAACATATACATGTTATAAGCTTATTGGCTGGTCATGCTATCAGTGGCATGTCTGATTTGTTTCCATGTTTATTCCCCTGGGTCTCTTTTGGCATATTTTCCATAATGCAAACAAATCTTTTTTTAAAATGTTCTGCTATGATACAACATTACGTGATCTTTTTGGCAGCTCCTTTTGCATTAATTCTCTGAGCCTTTAAGAGTCACATTCTTCCTGTCATTTTAGTGCTTTTAAAAGAATTCAATGGGAAAGAAAACTCAGAAAAAACTGAAGCTATTTCAGACATAATTTATATTTTTATTATTGAATAAAACTGAAACTTTGCCTTTAACCACATCAATAGAACAGAACACATGTGGGACATGCAAAAAATAAAAAAAATCATGCATATTATGTATACCCCTTATATTAACTCTGGGTATCTTTATTCCAACTCTTATTCTCATAGGTTGGTTGAATCCCAAGAATGAGGATATATCTCCCCACCTCTCCAGAGGTAGCTCTGAAGATTGGGAGTTTCTTTCTTCAAAGCTATTGGCTCGTGCCTCCATTCCAGCATTTTTCCAATATTAGTCACCATTGATTATTCCCAGTTTCATTTAACCAACTAATATCAATTAGTTTTTGAAAAGAAATGTTTATTGGGAAAAACACAGCAAGAACTGAAGTTTATTTAATCTCTGAGGCAATTCTGTTTCCTATACCTGTTTCTTAAACCTCAGATGGGGTCTCATAAGTAAGTGTGGGAGTGATGAAATTATGGTTTATTATCAGCAAATATTTGATCTGTATGCTAATTCATGTAAGAATTTCTCTGGCGAAACCAGGTCAGGAGTGGAAAAAGTTTTAGAAGTCCTGCCCTATACAACCCGGATTGCTTTAAGAGAGTTTAAGTTAGTTTCTATAGAGTTCTATCAAATTCACATCACAACCATTATTTAAGTCTCCATCTCACTCAGATATTGCCAAGTTTGGCTTCCAATCTTTGGAGCTTCATTTATGTTTTGGCTAATAGCAAACTCTGGTCTGGCCTTCCAATTTTGGATTTTGCATAACTTATTCTCCTAATCAATGAAAATTAATGATTCTGGCCACTTCCAATATTTCTTCACTTAAAAGCAACAAAGAACAAAAACATATACTAACGGCCACATGTGGGCCCCAGCAAAGAAACTGAAGCCTCAGGTCTTTCTCCCCACCATGGGGCTTAAAGTTGCAGGATGTCTTCCCTTAATCATAGCCAATCAGAAAAGAAAAAATGCTTTGCTGGGTTTGTGTCTTTTGTAAGCACTCTTAGTTCTAATTCCTTTTTTTTTAAATACATGACCAAACCGTTATTTTGCTGTACAAAAAGAATCGGACTCTGAAATATTATGCAATTAGTCTGTGAAGGAAATCCAAAATGCAGGTGGGCAAAAATATAGGGATTGGGAATTCAATGTAATGGTTTTTAGTCATCTCCCAGAATTCTTTCTTTTTTTTTTTTCTTTTTTTAAAAATTTAATAGCCTTTTATTTACAGGTTATATACATGGGTAACTTTACAGCATTAGTAATTGCCAAACCTCTTGTTCTAATTTTTCACCTCTTACCCCCCACACTCTCCCCCAGATGGCAGGATGACCAGTAGATGTTAAATATATTAAAATATAAATTAGATACACAATAAGTATACATGACCAAACTGTTATTTTGCTGTACAAAAAGAATCAGACTCTGAAATATTGTACAATTAGCTTGTGAAGGAAATCAAAAATGCAGGTGTGCATAAATATAGGGATTGGGAATTCAATGTAATGGTTTTTAGTCATCTCCCAGAGTTCTTTTTCTGGGCATAGCTAGTTCAGTTCATTACTGCTCCATTAGAAATGATTTGGTTGATCTCGTTGCTGAGGATGGCCTGGTCCATCAGAACTGGTCATCATATAGTATTGTTGTTGAAGTATATAATGATCTCCTGGTCCTGCTCATTTCACTCAGATCAGTTCGTATAAGTCTCTCCAGGCCTTTTGAAATCATCCTGTTGGTCATTCTTACAGAACAATAATATTCCATAATATTCATATACCACAATTTATTTAGCCATTCTCCAATTGATGGGCATCCACTCAGTTTCCAGTTTCTGGCCACTACAAAGAGGGCTGCCACAAACATTCGTGGACATACAGGTCCCTTTCCCTTCTTTATGATCTCTTTGGGATACAAGCCCAGTAGTAACACTGCTGGATCAAAGGGTATGCACAGTTTGATAACTTTTTGAGCGTAGTTCCAAATTGCTCTCCAGAATGGTTGGATGTATTCACAGTTCCACCAACAATGTATTAGTGTCCCTGTTTTCCCACATCTCTTCCAACATTCCGTATTATCTTTCCCTGTCATTCTAGCCATTCTGACAGGTGTATAGTGATATCTCAGAGTTGTCTTAATTTGCATTTCTCTGATTAATAATGACTTGGAGCATCTTTTCATATGGCTAGAAATAGTTTCAATTTCTTCATCTGAGAATTGTCTGTTCATATCCTTTAACCACTTATCAATTGGAGAATGGCTTGATTTCTTATAAATTAGAGTCAATTCTGTATATATTTTGGAAATGAGGCCTTTATCAGAACCTTTGACTGTAAAAATATTTTCATTTATTGTTTCCCTTCTAATCTTGTCTGCATTAGTTTTGTTTGTACAAAAACTTTTCAGTTTGGTATAGTCAAAATTTTCTATTTTGTGATCAGTAATGATCTCTAGTTCTTCTTTGGTCATAAAGACCTGTGGAAGAGGAAGGAATTTATGACCAAAGAAGAACTAGAGATCATCACTGATCTTAGTTCCAATTCCAATAGTCATTGAAAGACTCCTCTTCTTCATGTGACAAGCAGACCAGAAATAATACCTATGTACTCACTACAAAAAAAAAAAAAAAACAACAACAAGTTATAAATAACCTATGGTTAAATCCTCCTGGAAAAAAGCTTCTAAGTATTGTACATGTTTATAAGAGTTTGAGCAGTTCTCCTTTATATATAAAAATATTAGTCATTTGTTTTGTGTAAACAGCATTTCTATTTTCTCTTGAAAATTTTTTTCTTCCAAAACATTTTAAGGAGAGAATTTTTTATGTTGCATTGTGTCTAAATATTTACCTAGTGACTAAATATCTTTAATTTTTTTTTCTTTAGTATTTTATTTTTTCCCTCTCTAACATGTAAAAATAATTTTTAACATCTGTTAAATTTTCTTGCTTTCTCTCTTTCTTGTTCCTCACTCTCCCTTTCCCCATTGAGAATGCAAGCAATTGAATATAGCTTATACATATGTAGTCAAGCAAAACATTTCCATAATAATCATGTTATAAAAGAAAATATAGACCAACCCCCCCCCCAAAAAAAAAAACTTAAGAAAAATAAAGTAAAAAAAGAAATATGCATTCAAAATACCATCAGTTCTTTCTCTGGGTATAGATAGCATTTTTCCTAAGTCCTTCAGAATTGTCTTGGATTATTGTATTGCTAAGAATAGCTAATGTCATTAACAGTTGATTATCTTAAAATATTGCTGTTACTTTGTATACAGTATATTTTATTTGCCATCAGTTCCAGTTCATGGAATTCTTTCCAAATTTTTCTGAGAGCATCCTGCTAATTATGTCTTATATTATTACAGTATTCCATCATCATCACATACCACTATTTAGACATTCTCCAGTTGATGAGTATCCCCTCAATTTTTAATTCTTTGCCCCGAGGAGATTTGCTATAAATATTTTTGTACATTTAGGTAATTTTCCCTTTTTTAAAAAATCTCTTTCATAATATAGATTTATATTATATTGCTAGGTCAAAATATATGTGTGGTTTTATAGGAGTTTTGGATATAGTTTTAATTGCTTTACAGAGTAGTTGAGTCAGTTCACAATGCTACAATACATTAATGTCTTATTTTTCCCACATCCCTTCCAATATTTGTCATTTTTCTTATCTGTCCTACTAGCCAAACTAATAGGTACGTAGTGCTATTTTAGAATTGGTTTAATTTGCCTTTCTCAAATAAATAGAAGTTAGAACATTTTTTCATATGGCT
This sequence comes from Sarcophilus harrisii, assembly GCF_902635505.1. Lineage (NCBI taxonomy): Eukaryota > Metazoa > Chordata > Mammalia > Dasyuromorphia > Dasyuridae > Sarcophilus > Sarcophilus harrisii. Next base: position 351,794,895 of record NC_045427.1, read on the forward strand.
ATGAATAGCTATGATTACTTCATTTGAAAATTGTTCTTATCTTTTGATCATTTATCAATTGGAGAATGACTCTACTTTTTATAAATTTGACTCAATTCTCTAATATGTTTGAGAAATGATGCCTTTAACTTTTTTTTTTTGTCACAATTACTCTTGCTAACTTATTCTTCCTTGTTTATTCTATTCTCTTTCCCCTTTCACCCTGTTCCTCCTCAAAAGAGTTTACTTCTTCCTCAATCTGCCTCCCTTCTATTACCTGATTCCCCTCATATCCTCTTTCCTTCCCACTATCTCGCAGGGGAAGACAGATTTCTATCCCTAATTGAATGTGTTATTCCTCCTTTAGCCAATTCTGATGAAAATAAGATTCACTCACTTCTGCTTGCTTCTCTCTTCACCTCAACTATAATAACTTTTTTTTTTTTTGCCTCTTTCATATGTGATAATTTAACACATTTTACTTCTCCCTTTCCCTTTCTCCCAATACATTCTTCTTTTACCCTTTAATTTTATTTTTAAAGATATCACCCCTTCATATTCTAGTTTTAATTTTAGCATTTTGGTACAAACAAAACCTAGTAGGTGCTAGTACTGTAATTTTCTAACCACATAGTTTAGTCCCCGACAGGCATGGATGACCTCTCAAGATTTGGTTGACCTGAGTCGTAAAGACTCAAGCCATTGAAGTTGCTTTCCAGATATCTATAGTACTCAGCCCATGAGGAGGTAGTTCCTTTTGGACATAACAGATACTCTACTGCCATGAGAGTCAACATATCTTTTTAAAATTCCAATAGTTTATTATTTTTATTTTTCAAATAACAAATTTTTCTTTTTGTTGTTTTCTTGGATTTCTTCTTTGAAAACTGCCTGTTTAATATTTTCTAACCATTTGTCTACAGGGAAATGAATTTTACTCTTAGATATTTTAAAATATCTTATATATCTAAGCTTTATCAATTTCTTGCAGATTTTTTTCCTCATATACATGTTTCCATTCTAAATTTTACTACATTAAGTATGTGTGCAAAAACATTCTAGGTTAATTTTATATTATTAAAATTGTTCCTTTTATCTTATGTGATCCTTTCTATCACTTGTTTAATCATCAACACTTCTCTTATCCACAATGGAAAGGTAATTTACTTTCTTGCTCCTCTAATTGCTTATGATGTGTCTTTTTATATTTAGATCATGTATGCATTTGGAGGCTATTAAACAAAATGATGGGTTTGTCCGAACTTAATTTTTACTGGATGACTGTCAAGTTTTCCCAGCAGTATTTAATCCATTTAATAATGCTTTGAAGTACAGTTTGGACCTGGTACTGACAAATCCCCTCCCTTCCTACTTTCTTTTCATTATTGTCTCTACAATTTTTAATCTTTTCCCCCTTCTATATGACTTTTATGAATTTTTTTAGCTCCACTTTGTGGGAGCTTGGTATAGCATTGAATAAGGTAAATTAATCTGAAAAGTATATTTTTTCATCAAATTTTCAATCTCCCCATGAGCAACTAATGTTTTTTCCCCCAATTATTCAATTTTGTCTTTATTTCTGCAAAGAGTGTCTTTATACTTGAATTCATATATTATAGTCCCTGGGAGAATCTTAGAAGATGAACTCTCAAGAATATTATAGTTTCTGTTATTATGTTGAATATAATTTTTCTTTCTATCTCCTCTTGATTGATTTTGTTGTTTACATGTAGGAATGACAATGATTTATGTGAATTTGTATTATATCCTGCAGATTTGCTGAAATTTTTATTTCAATAAATTTTTAGTTGACTCTCTAGGGTTTTCTAAATACAGTATCATTTCTATAAAAGTTATAATTGTGTTTTTATTTTTCCTATAATTATTCCTTCAATTTAGCTTCCTTTTTTTCTTTCTTTTTTTTTTTTTTTTTTTTTTTGGTTTTATTGCCATAGCTAGAATTTCTAACACTCAATCAAATAATAGTTGTGATAATGAGTATCCTTTCTTTTACCCTGGTCTTTTTGGAAAGGCCTATAATGTTGCTCCATTATGTATAATGTTTGCTCTTGGATTTAAATAAATACTATTTATTAAATTAAAGAAAAAAACATTTATTTCTAATACTTTTCAGTAGACTGTATGCTAATTGTATGCAGGACTGTCTTTTTGCCTTTTTTTTTGTATACCCAGAGTTAGTACAGTGATTGGAACATTATAAACACTTAATAAATGCTAATTGAATACCTGATTTCTAGAGGTTTAGCAGAAAGAATATTTTGTCAAAATCCTTTCCAGTATCTATTGATGTAAACATATGTTTTTTCTTTATTTTATTAACATGGTTAATTATTTTCATAGAATTTCTTGTATAACTTACATTCCTAACATAAAGCCAACCTGAACATGATATAAATCTTTCTAAGATGTTATGGGTTACATCAGTGTTCTCTATGGATATTAATCTATAGTTTTGTTTCTCTTCTCTCTCCTGGTTTAGCTATCAAAACCATATTAGTATCAAAGAGAGAGATCAGAAGAGTCCCTTCTTTTCTTATTATTCTTAATACTTTATATAATGTTGCAATTAATTTTTCCTTGAATTCTTTATGTAATTCATTTGTGAATAAAACTAGTCTTTGAGGGGCTAATATTTGTTTCTTAAGTTTTTCTGATATTATGTTTCTTAAATAATCTATTTCTTCACTTATTAATTTGGGTATTTTATATTTTTATAAGAATTCATTCACTTTCTCTAAATTATCAGTTTTAATGTTTGTAGCAACTCTTTTAGTGGTGACAAAGAAATTAAGTGGATGCCCATTAGTTGGGGAATGACTAAATGAGTTATGGTATACCAATATAATAGAATATTATTGTTCTGTAAAAAATAATGAACAGGCTTATTTCAGAAAAGAATGGAAAGATTTACATCAACTAATGCTGAATGAAGCAAGCAGAACCAAGAGAACAACATACACAGTAACAATAAGATTATGTGATGATCAACTGTGATGGATGGGATGGAAAATGCCATTTGTACCCTGAGAGAGAACTACAAAGACTGCATGTGAATTGAAGCACAGTATTTTTACCTTTTTTGTTTGTTTATTTATTTTTTTAATCATAGATTTTTCCCTTTTGGTCTGATTTTTCTTGTACAACATGACAAATATAGAAATACATTTAGTAACTGCTGCTTTATAATGTAATTTTAGATCTGGTACAGCTAGGCCACCTTCATTTGATTTTTTTTTTTCATTAATTCCCTTGAAATTCTTGACCTTTTGTTTTTTTATATGAACTTTGTTGTTATTTTTTCTAGGTCATTAAAATAATTTTTGGGGAGTATGATTGGTATAGCGCTAAACAAATAGTTTAGGTAGTATTATCATCTTTATTATATTTGCTCACCCTATCCAAGAACATTTAATATTTTTCCAATTGGTATCTCAGACTTAATTTGTGTGGAAAGTGTTTTGTAGTTTTGCTCATAAAGTTTCTGATTTTTCCTTGGCAGATAGATTCCTAAGTATTTTATACTATCAGTAGTTATTTTAAATGGAATTTCTCTTTGTAACTCTGTCTGTTGGATTTTGTTAGTATATATAAGAATGCTGATGACTTATGTGGGTTTATTTTGCATCCTGCAACTTTGCTAAAGTTGTGGATTATTTCTAATAACTTTTTAGTAGAATCTCTGGGGTTCTCTAAGTATACCATCATATCATCAGCAAAGAGTAATAATTTGGTTTCCTCATTGCTTACTCAAATTCTTTTAATCTCTTTCTCAACTCTTATTGCCAAAGCTAGCATTTCTAACACAATATTGAATAGTAATGGTGATAGTGGGCAACCTTATTTCACTCCTGATCTTATTGGAAATGGTTGCAGTTTGTCTCCATTACATATAATGCTTTCAGATGATTTTAAATAGATGCTACTGATTATTTTAAGGAAAAGTCCATTTATTCCTATATTCTCAAGTGTTTTTAATAGTAATGGATGTTGGATTTTATCAAATGCTTTTTCTGCATCTATTGAGATGATCATATGGTTTTTGTTAATTTGGTTATTAATATGGCCAATTATACTAACAGTTTTCCTAATATTGAACCATCCCTGCATTCCTGGTATAAATCCTCCTTGATCATGGTGTATTATCCTGGGGATGATTTTCTGTAGTCTTTTTGCTAATATCTTATTTAAGATTTTAGCATCAATATTCATTAGGGAGATTGGTCTATAATTTTCTTTCTCTGTTTTCAACCTACTTGGGTTAGGTATCAGTACCATGTCTGTGTCATAAAAGGAATTTGGTAGGGCAGAAATACATTTAGAAGAATTGCACATATTTAACTTGTAAAACAGTTATCAGTTTTACTAGTATTTAAAAGCCAAAATAGTTTCTAAAAATTTCTTTTATTTCTCTTTCAGCTTTTCTAAATTATCTTTTTCTTTTTGATATGAACAATTTGCTTTTCTTCTGTCATTTTAAAAAATCAGGTTGGCTAATCATTGTGTAAACAACTTCTAGTTTTTTTTTTTTAAAATCAAGTTAGTGTTCTTTTTTGCTTTCAGTGATTTTAATATCTTCTTTAATTTTCAGGATGTTTCCTATCCTATTTTAGTTGTTTTTTTTTTTTTTTTTTTTGTTTGTTTTTAATTGCTTGCCCAATTCATTGATTGTTTTTTTTCCCTTGTTTTTGGTTACTGAACATATTTAGAGATATACATTTTCCCTTCATAATTGCTTCATATGTATCCCACTAACTTTGCTATTTGTTTAATACTACCATTTTCCTTTATGAAATTTTCTATTGTTTCAATAATTCTTTGACCCTCCAGTTCTTTAGACTTCTGTTATTTAATTTTCAATTATTTTTTAGTTCTTTCTTTAAGAGCTAATTATTTAATATAATTTTATTTCATTGTAATAAGTAAATAACTGGTAAATATTCTTAGGTTTTTTTTTACATTTTTAGTAAATGTACTTGATTTAATTTTTGTAAATGTACCATGTATGATAGAAATGAATGTAAATTCCTTTTTATTTCATAGACTAGTTGCCAGAGATCTATCATCTCTAATTTTTTTCTATTTTAGTTCCTTAAATTATTTCTTATTCATCTTTTGGTTAGATTTGTCTAAGGTTATATTAAGGTCCCCCCATTTGATGATGCTAGTTGATCAAATAGCTGGACTTATGGTTGAAGTATGAGAAGAATGATGCAGATGATAAGATAGAATAGAATAATCAGAGAAAAAATATGGCCAGAAATGTTAGCTTGGCATCCTGTGGCCATAGTATTTCTGGTTTCTTGTGCAGAGTCCTCTCAGCGAAACAGATCACTGACCTTTACTGAGCCAATAAAATTAATCCAATGGATGGTAATGGAGGTTGAAATGTAGAATAGAATTGTAGAGAGGGCATTCTTTGCCTGTTGTTTATGACCATAGAAAAGCCAGAAAAACAAAAAGAAAAAGAAAAAGGAAGTTCTTCTTTAAACACATAAAATCAAAGCTCTTCGTTTTTAAGTTCTATTCCCTGAAGATAGAGAAGCAGTTTATGTATTCAATCTGGAAAAAAAAAAGGTGATAATAATGGCGGGAAGGAATCCAGAAGTATGATATTCAATCCAAAGGTTTCATTAGGAAATGTTTTGACTGGGAAAACACTTTTACATTCAAAGGTTCTGATAAAGGCCTCATTTCCAACATATATAGAGAATTGACTCAAATTTGTAAGAATTCAAGCCATTCTCCAATTGATAAATGGTCAAAGGATATAAACAGACAATTTTCAGATGGAATTAAAACCATTTCTAGTCATCTCAAAAAGTGCTCTAAATCACTATAGATCAGAGAAATGCAAATTAAGACAACTTTGAGATACCACTACACATCTCTCAGATTGGTTAAGATGACAGGAAAAGATAACTACAAATGTTGGAGGGGATGTGGGAAAATTGGGATACTGATACATTGGGTGGTGGAGTTGTGAACTGATCCAACCATTGTGGAGAGCAATTTGGAATAATGCCCAAAGAGTTCTCAAAATGTGCAAATCCTTTGATCGAGCAGTGTTTCTACAGGGTTTATCTCTCTCTCTTTTTAAAGTTCTTTTTTTTTCTTTTATTAAAGTTTTTTATTTACAAAACATATGCATGGGTAATTTTTTAACATTGACCCTTGCAAAACCTTCTGTTCCAAATTTTCTCCTCCTTCCCTCCATCCCCTCCCCTAGATGGCAGGTAGTCTAATAATACATGTTAAATATGTTATACTATATGTTAAATCCAACACATATTTATACAGTTATCTTGCTATGCAAGAAAAATTGGATTAAGAAGAAAAAAAAAAAACCTGAGCAAGAAGACAAAATGCAAGCAAACAACAGAAAGAGTGAAAATGCTATGTTGTGGTCCACACTCAGTTCCCAGTAGTCCTCTCTCTGATTGTAGATGGCTTTCTTCATCACTGAAGAATTGAAACTAGTTTGAATGATCTCATTATTGAAGAGATCCACTTCCATCAGAGTTGATCATCTGATCAATTGTTGTTGCCGTATATAATGATCTCCTGGTTTTGCTCATTTCACACAGCATCAGTTCATGTAAGTCTCTTCAGGCCTTTCGGAAATCATCCAGGTTGGGAAATCATCCGGTCGTTTCTTACAGAACAATAATATTCCATAACTTTCATATACCATAATTTATTCAGTCATTCTCTAATTGATGGGCATCCATTAAATTTCCAGTTTCTTGCTGGGCTTATATCCCAAAGACATCTTAAAGGAAGGAAAGGGACCCACATGTGCAAAATGTTTGTGGCAGCTCTTTTTGTAGTAGTAAGAAATTGGAAACTGAGTGGATGCCTATCAATTGAAGAAAAATAAGTTATGATATATGAATTCTTTGGAATATTATTTTTCCATAAGAAACAATCAGCAGGATGATTTCAGAGAAGTCTGGAGAAACTTACATGCACTGATGAACTAATGCTGAGTGAAATGAGCAGAATCATTTAGGGGAGGGGGTGGAGGGAAAGAGGAAAAATTGGAACATAAGGTTTTGTAAGGATTAATGGTGAAAAATTATCCATGCATATATTTTGAAAATAAAAAGCTTTAATGAAAAAAGAAAATGTTTTGAATGCTATTGATTTTAGAGAGGAGAATATGAGTGGGAGTGGGAGTAAAGATAAGAACTAATAACCCGATCATGATGATACTTCAGTTTATGCTGCTACTATTCTTGTTGCTGTTTGTCCTTTGTTTTAGAAGAGTACTAGTGGTGGTGATATCAGGTCTTAAATCTTGTGCATTGGATTTTAGTGAGTGCACAAAGACATCAGCCTCACTTTCTCTTCCAGAGTGACTGAAGTGCAATGGTAATAGCCTAGGATGCAATGGATGACCTTAGTTTCTATGTCTAAATAAGCTCTAAGCACTTTACAATGCCTGCTTCAGTTGCCTCCATGGCTGTTGGAATAAACTGTTCTTATTTGTCCGTTCCACTGGGAAAAATTTTCATATGCTCAGGTAGATACCTCCCTACTTCACTGGTAGGTTTGAGTCCCATAGGTTATCCTCAACCTGACTGAGTTGTATAATTTTTTGGATCCGTGAGTGAGAGTTGAGTGAAGTGAAACAGCAAAGGTAGATAAGCAGCCCTGAAAAGGGCTTGGCAAGGAAGCCAAGATCTCAAAGAGTAGACAGGACACAGCCTGAGCTCTCTCTCTCTCTCTCCAGCTTCACTCATAATCAACACTCAATCCAGAACCCACAAACATTTAGAGTATCTTAATTTTCCAACTTTCTTAGAAGGACTTCAGGAAATATCTATCTCAATTGGGCAGAGGGGAACACAACCAATGCAGGCAGTGTGGGGAAACTAGGGGGAGGATCTTAGCCAGAATATAGCGGTGTTGTCTACCCTGTCCTAGTTCAGAAGGCCTGTGAATCAGTAGACCAGCTGTGAGACATCCAACACAACTATAGAAGGCAAACTGTGAGCGCCTGAACCTCAACATAACAGGTGGGATTTAGCCAGGCATGTTCAGTGCAGTGAGGAAGTCTGCAACATCACCATGGCCAATGCAATTGATGAGAAGCCCCTGTCACCCTGTAAAGGAAGCTGAGACAATCTCCCCTGTGCCCTAGGAGCAGACCTCAACCTTTAACAATGAGCAAAAAATCAAAAAGAGCTTTGACCATACATAGAAAACTATTATGGAGACAGGGAAAATCAGAACACAAACCCAGAAGAGGAAAGCAAAGGCAAAATTCCTTCAGGTGAAGTTTTATTTTTTTATTTTATTTTATTTTTTTTAACAGTTATAAAAAAGGATTTTATTTTTATTTATTTATTTTTTTTATTTAATAGCCTTTTATTTACAGGATATATACATGGGTAACTTTACAGCATTAACAATTGTCAAACCTCTTGTTCCAATTTTTCACCTCTTACCCCCCCACCCCCTCCCTAAATGGAGGATGACCAGATGTTAAATATATTAAATATAACTTAGATAAAATAAGAATGACCAAAACATTATTTTGCTGTACAAAAGAATCAGACCTTAAATTTTACAAATTATTTGTGAAGGAAATCAAAAAATGCATGTGGGCATAAATAAGGGATTGGGAATTCAATTAATGGTTTTTAGTCATTCCAGAGTTCTTTTCGGGTATAGCTAGTTCAGTTCATTACTGCTCCATTAGAAATGATTTGGTTGATCTGTGTTGAGGATGGCCTGATCCATCAGAACGGTCATCATCTAGTATTGTTGTTGAAGTATATAATGATCTCCTGGTCCTGCTCATTTCACTCAGCATCAGTTCGTGTAAGTCTCTCCAGGCCTTTCTGAAATCATTCAGGTGAAGTTTTAAAGGGGGATATGAAGTGGTCTCTAGATCAAAAGACTTTCTTCAGAGTGTTCAAAAAGGATCTTAAAAGAAAGAAGAAAAATGGGGAAAGAAATGAAAGCTATACAGGAGAGTTATGAAAATTTGAGGGAGAAAACCAACAGCTTAGAAAAGGAGGCACAGAAATTGGAAATACTTCCTTAAAAATAAACTTGGTGGACCCACACTTAATACCATATACCAAGATAAGATCAAAATGAGTCCATGATTTAGGCATAAAGAACAAGATTATAAATAAATTAGAGAAACATAGAATAGTTTATCTCTCACATCTGTGGTGGAGGAAGAAATTTGTGACCAAAGATGAACTAGAGACCATTATTGATCACAAAATAGAACATTTTGATTAATCAAATTAAAAAGCCTTTGTACAAACAAAACTAATGCAAACAAGATTAGAAGGGAAACAACAAACTGGGAAAACATCTTCACAGTTAAAGGTTCTGATAAAGGCCTCATTTCCAAAATATATAGAGAATTGACTCTAATTTATAATAAATCAAGCCATTCTCCAATTGATAAATGGTCAAATGACAATTTTCAGATGATGAAATTGAAACTATTACCATTCATATGAAAAGAGGTCCAAATCACTATTGATCAGAGAAATGCAAATTAAGACAACCTGAGATACCACTACACACCCGCGATTCTAAGATGACAGGAAAAAAATGAAATGTTGGAGGAATGAAAACTGGGAATGATAATTGTTGGTGGAGGAACAAATCCAACCATTCTGAGAAATCAATTATGCCCCAAAAGACAAATTTGGGATACCCTTTGACCCAGAAGGCTTATCTTATACCCAAGGAGATACTAAAGAAGGAAAATTTATGTGCCAAAATGTTTCTGGCAGCCCTGTTTTGGGTGGCTAGAAAACTGAAAAGAAAAGGATGCCCACAATTGAGAAGGTTGGGTAAATTGTGGTATATGAATGTTATGGAATATTTTGTTCTGTAAGAAATGACTAGCAGGATGAATACAGAGGGCTTGGAGACTTACATGAACGATGCTAAGGAAATGAGCAGAACCAAGAGATAATATACTTCAGCAACGATACTATATGAAGATGTATTCTGATGGAAGTGGATTTCTTTGACAAAGAGACCAATTCAGTTTCAATTGATCAATGATGGAAGAAGCAGCACAACTAAAGAAAGAACACTGGGAAATGAATGTAAATGTTTGCATTTTTGTTTTTCTTCCCGGATTTTACCTTCTGAACCAGTTCAATTTATGCAACAAGAGAACTGTTTGGTTCTGACACATATTTGTATTGAGGATATATGCAAATATTTAAATATATAAGACTGTTGCCATCTAGGGAGGGATGGAGGGAGAGGGGAAAAAATTAAAGAAGTGAGGCAAGGATAATTTTAAAAAAATTACCCTGGCATGGGTTAATAAAAAGTTATTATAATAAATAAAAAATATTTAAAAAATAAATAAACTTGGTGAAATGGGGAAAAATATATAGGGAAGAAAACTCTTAAAAATACATTTGACCAAATACAAAAGGAGATAAAAAAGCTAAAAAATAATTCACTAAAAATTAGAATTGGACAAATGGAAGTAAATGACTCAATGAGACATTAGGAATCAAACAAAATTTTTTAAAAAGAAAAAACATAAGAAAATGTAAAATACTTCATTGGAAAAACAACTGACTGGGAAAATAGATTCAGGAAAGACTATCTAAAAATTATTGGACTACCTCAAAGGTATAATGAAAAAAAGAGCCTGGACAACATCTTTCAAGAAATCACCATGGAAAATTGCCCTGATATTCTAGAATCATAGGATAAAAAAGCTATTGAAAGAACCCACAAATTATCTTCTGAAAGAGACCCCAAAATGAAGACTCCAAGGAATATTGTAGCTAAATTCCAGAATTATCACATCAAGGAGAAAATATTACAAGCTTCCAGCAAGAAACAATTCAAATATTAAGAAGCCACAATCAGAATTATACAAGACCTAGCAGCTTCCACATTAAAGGATCAAAGGGCCAGGAATATGATATTTTTGAAGGCAAAAGCGTCTGGACATCAATCAAGAACCAACTGCCCAGCAAAACTAAACATTATCTTTCAGAGAAAAGATGGACATTCAATTAAATAGAGGATTTTCAATCATTTCTAATAAAAAGACCAGAGCTGGACAGAAAACTTGATTTCCAAATACAACACTCAAGAAAACCATAAAAAAGTAAATGGAAGAAAAAATTATTGTTTTAAAGGTTAAGATGTTTACATCCTTATGTGAGAAGATGATATTTGTAACTCTTGAGAACTATCTTTTTGTCAGGGCAGTTAGAAGGGGTATATTTAGAAAATGTAGGTACAAGTTGACTTTAATGTGATGATATAAAAAAGAAATTAGGGGTAGAAAAGGGATTGTACTGAAAGAACAGGGAAAGGGACGTAAAATGAAATAAATTATGTCACATGAAGAGGCACAAAAGATTATTACAGTTAAGGGGAAGAAGGGAGGGGGAATGAGCATTGTTTGAATTTTAATCTCATCGGTTTTGGCTCAAAGAGGGAATAACATACATACTTAGTTTTGTGTAAAAATTTGTCTCACCCTCTTAAGATAATAGAAAGGGAAAGGAGAAAGGAAGGGAGAGGCTTATAGAAGGGAGAGCAGAAGTAGAAGGGGAAAGGGATAAGAAAAGGAGTGCTGGAAAAAGAGAGGGCAAATTGAGAGAGGTGGTGATCAGAAGCAAAACACTGGTAAGGAGGGAAAGGATGAAAGGAGAGAGGAAATAAAAAAAAAACTGAGCAAAGTAGAATGGTGGCAAATACAGAGTTAGTTATCTTAACTGTGAATGTGAATGGGATGAACTCTCCCATAAAACTGAAGCAAATAGCAGAGTGGATTAAAAGCTAATTAAAATTGTTTACAAGAAACATATTTGAAGCAGAGAGATACATATGGAGTAAAGGTAAAAAAGGCTGGAGCAGAATATATTATGCTTCATTCTAATCTCCAAGCAAAAGCAAAAATAGATCTAATTAAAATAATTTATAATAATAATCTAATTAAATAAAAGGAAGGAAACTATGCCTTGCTAAAGAGTACCATGGATAATGAAATAATATCAATACCAAACATATATGCACCAAGTGGTATAGCATCCAAATTCTATTTTTAATTTTTACTAATTTTAATTTTTAATTTTCAAAACATATGTGTGGATAATTTTTTTTAACATTGACCCTTGCAAAACCTTGTGTTCCAATTCTCCCCCTTCCCTTCCACCCCCTCCCCTAGATGGCAGCTAATTCAATATATATTAAACATGGTAAAAATAGATATTAAATCCAATATATGCTTACATATTTATACAATTATCTTGCAGCACAAGAAAAATCAAATCAAAAATGAAAATGAGAAAGAAAATAAAATGCAAGCAAACCACAACAAAAAGAGTGAAAAAGCTATGTTGTGATCTACACTTAATTTCCACAATACTCTCTCTAGATGTAGATTCATTTCATTCAATTCCATGTAGGAATTCTTGGGACCTAGGAAATTGATAACTATATTATGAAGCCTTGGAGATAGATGGATATCTTTATGATCACTTATAACAAACTTTACTGTTATTGTGAGGGGAGTCAATAGGCCAAGTGGTCTGAGGTTAGAGAATAGCAAGACTAGATCATTAAAGCCTTCCACTTAAGTTTGGGATCAATTTTGCCACTCTCTTTTCCCATATGTAATTATTTATGAGGGATGATAATGTCCATCAGAAACATCATATGATCCCTACAGAATTGAAAAAACTAGGTTGATACCTTTACTAGAATATTAAAAGATAGAGAAAAGTTCAGTCAGTCTAAACATGGAGGCTGTGACTTCATTGAGGAGAATAAAGGATTTCATGAGCACCCTAAGAATAAGATAGCCACTTCTCAATCAAATGAGATGATATTTATAAAAGAACTTAGCATAGTGCCAGACATTCAGTAAGACTACATAAATGCTCATTTCCTTCCCTTTTTTCACTTCTGCCCAATGATCCTGCTTGTACCAGAGTACCCACCTATCCTGAGTAGTGGCAATTTGACTCCAACTTGTAAACTGGTTTCTTTCTCTTCTTCTATCTCAATGTAAAATATTTGCCCCTGTTCATCAGCAAGTTCATGATCATGTCCCTGACTAAAAAGCATCTTCCAAAAGACATGCTTGCAAAAATGGACCCTTAAGAAAAGATGAGCTCGATCCTATGATTCTGGAGAGTAATTTGGAAATCTATGCCCAAAGGACTATCAAATCGTTCACACCCTTTGATTCAGCAATGTTTCTACTGTGTCTATAATCCCAAAGAGATAATAAAAAAGGAAAAAGGAGTCACATGTGCAAAAATGTTTGTAGTAGCTCTTTTTATATAGAAAGTGAGTGGATGTCCATCGGTTGGGGAATGGCTGAATAAGTTACAGTATATGAATGTTATGGAATATTATTGTTCTATAAGAAATGATCAGCAGGATGATTTCAGAAAGTCCTGAAGAGACTTACAGGAACTAACGTTAAATGAAGCGAGTAGAACTAAGAGAACATTGTACACAGCAACAACAAGAATATGTCATAATCAACTGTGATAGACTTGATTCTCTTCAACAATGAGGTGACTCAGGACAATTCCAATAGGCTTGTAAAGGAGAGAACCATCTCTCTTCAGAAAGGACTATGGGGACTGAATATGGATCACAACATAGGATTTGCACCTTTTAGTTGTTTTTTGCTTCTTTTTTTTTCTTTCTCATTTTCTCTTTTTGATTTGATTTTTCTTATACAGCATGATAAATATGAAAATATGTATAGAAGAATTACATATGTTTAACCTATATTGGATTACTTGCTGTCTGGGGAAGGGAAGGCGGAAAGGGAGGGAAAAAAGATTTTGCAAGGATAAATGTTAAAGACTATCTTTGCATGTATTTTGAAAATAAAAAAACTATTATTTAATTGAAAAAATAAAAAAGAAAGGATGACCTCTCTGATACACAAACATAATAGGCCAGAGTTCTCGTCTTTCCTCCTATGGAGGTTAGATTTTTTTTTTTTTCTTGAAACAAAGAAGTTGACCCCAAGATTTGATTATCCTAGCCTACTGCAAGTCTCCTGAAAGTCTTAACTGATAGGGATAGACTAATTTGGGATATATTTCCACTTAACCTTCTCTAGCTCTTCCTTATTTTGTCTTTGATGCAGTCACTCAAGTTTTGAGGTCCCTGTCACCTCAGAAGACTACAAATATCCCAGGAAAATGACTCAGATGCCCTATAACTGGCAGTTTTCCATTACTGATGGATAGTTGGACAGTTCTGCCTTCCCTCCAAAAGGGGTTTGGAGGATCAGTGTGTACAATTATTGGAAAGTATTTTGCTTTCTAATAATATGGAGGAGACAGAATTGTTTCTGCCTAACTGTAGTATATTCATGACTGGCTTGAGAAAAATATCTTAGTGATTTGATAAAAATCTTGAAGGAAAGAAAATGAAAGTCTTGGTCTAACACTCTTCTCAGAGACCTTTTAAAGTGATAAAGATTTAGTGTCACCTGCCTCTCTCCATCTTTCCCCCAGTAGGGATAGATGCTGAGGCAAGATTTGAGTTTAGATCTTCTTACCTCCAAATCTCACACTCTAACCACTCTACAACACTGCCTCAAACTGGAATAAACTTCTTCCAAACAAAGGCCTGTAATGGGTCAGATTTCTGGAAAAATTCTTACAAATTCTTATCAAGTGAGCCAATACATCCATCAAACTATATCTGTTTACATATGGTGACGAATAAGGATGTTTACTTGAACCAGGACTATATCCTTGACAAATATTCTTTGCATATTACTGCTAAATAAACTTACTTTTGGGAGAGGAGTTCAATGTTAGATAGTTTGACTTCATTCCAGACCCAATCTTTTGTTTTCTTTTTTTTTTTTTAAACTTAATAATTTTTTATTTTTTTCCAATTACATGTAAAGATCGTTTTCAACATTCATCTTTGTAAGATTTTGAGTTCCAAATTTTTCCCCTTCCCTCCATAACCATCCCCTTCCCCAAGCAATTTGATAAAGGTTTTATATATATATATATGTATATATATATATATATACATATATATATATATATAATATGTATAATCATTTAAAACATTTTCCATATTAGTCATTCTGTGAAAGAAAAATCAGAACAAAAGGAAGACCACAAAAAAGAATAAAACAAACAAACAAAAAAGTGAAAATAGTATGCTTCAATCCATATCCAGTCTCGAGAGCTCTTTCTCTGGGTCCAGATGGCATTTTCCATCCCAAGTTTATTTGAATTATCAGACCCAGTCTTGAATCACTAGACCTGCATGAGTCAGGTATAAAATCGGTCTTTGTAAGGTTCAGGTCAGCTATCTGGAGGTCTTGGACTAGCCTTCGTTTCAGCTGAGTAATCACCACGAGAAGAGCCAGGTGATAAAGTCCAAATGTCTTTATTGTCTCCTTCACAGTCTGTTTCCTTGCCTGGAGCCCAGATAGCTTTCTCCTGGCCTTCAGATGGGCCTTCATCTCAGTGGAGAGGTGAAGAAAGACAGGCCAGCCACCATGGTGGTGGGAGATGGAGTGAATGTCTCTCATCCAGTCCTTGTTGGCTCTTAAATATTCTATTATAATTACCTCATCGCAGGTGTGAATCTTGTAGAATAGGTGTCAATCTTGTAGAACTATATTAAGTACTAAGTACATGTACTGAACTAGATCACCATGCTAAACTAGATAGCCATTGTCTTATCAATTCCACTGATAACACCTTGTAAGAAATTTTTCCAGAAATCTGACCCATTACAGGCCTTTGTTTGGAAGAAGTTTATTCCAGTTTGAGGCAGTATTGTACAGTGGTTAGAGTGTGAGATTTGGAGGTAAGAAGATCTAAACTCAAATCTTGCCTCAATATTTACTACCTCTGTGACCTTGGGCAAGTCACTTAACAAATGAGGGTAGGAGGGGACTAGGAAGATTCCAAAGTCCCCATGATCCTGTGATCCTACTTCTAATGTGCATTTTATTTCACTCCTAGGAATTTGATTCCCCATTGGTTAAAAGGAACTCCGTATCTCTGTGCTGTTCCCAGGAAAACATGTTGTTAGTTACCAAGGTCCCATCCATTCTCCTGTTTAGTGCTTTTGTAGTGGGCATTCCAAGTGTCAAATCATCTCTAATCATCTAGGATATTTTTAGATTTTGAACTCACATTTCATTTGAACATTAAATATAACTACTTGTCAACGATTAATAAATGGTCCCCTTTGGGACATGAAGCCATGTTTGGCCACGATGCTGCATGAACTTGAGGCATTCTAATATTGGTTGTTCATCAAATCCTAAGATTAACTACAGATTCTTCTTTAGACTAGAAGCCTGAAAATAAAATGTTATTACGGGTACTAAAATATTCATAGCATCATTTTTTATAGTGGAAAAAAAAGCTGGAAATAAAGTGGATGCCCATTGATAGTTGGGAAAAAGTTGTGATACATAAATATCATCACATAATATTGTACCATAATAAATGACAGATATGAGGAATTCAGAAAAGTATGGGAAGATTGTATGAATATCAGAGTGAACTAGACAGAACCAAAACAATATACATAACAACTTCAATAATATATAGAAAAAAATTGCTGAAAGGAAGCTGAATACTAAGTGGTTGTAATACTAGTAGCTAAAACATTCCTGCAAAATATTCCCAGGTGTGAGCTCACCTTAGGAGACTTCTATCCAAGCAACTCAACAAGGTCCAGATTTCCTGGTCAGCAAAGATAGCTTTCATTAGTTTTTAGTCACAAGCCACTTCTGAAGGTGCTGCTTTTTATCCTTAGAGAAATATACTTTTACTACTCTCATTTCCATCTGGGCAATCAGCATCCAAATCAGGAACTCAAACTCACAAAAGGGCTAAAAAATCCATTTCTCAAGACCACTTGTTTACCAAGGTGTGCTCAGAGAGCAAACAGAAAGGAGAAGGAGGTAGCTGAGGACGCAAGGCTCTTTCTTAGCCCTGCATAGGCAAGGATGGGTCTCTGTTCCTAAGTGCTTATTATAAAGCACTCCTGAGAGAAGGGAGAGAAACAAAATCCCTTCCCTTTCTTGCTAGAATTCTAAGGGAGAGAAACATTAGAAAAGTCCCCAAAGAGTACAGGTGGGATTGTTTCTACAGCTTTTATAATTTACCTGGAGTCTACCTTTCTCACCAGAGTTCATCCTCCTAACTTTCAGAAGCCAATTCTCTTCAAACAATCAAGATTACAGGGAGTGTGACAGGAGCAATATTTGCCAAGGTCTTGTTATGTATGCTGGGCTATCTTTTCCTAAAGCCTACCAAAGATTCAGTTCCTTTATAAAGCTTCTGACCATTGATTGACGCCATGATTGATACTAGGAAACTGTGCTCTGATGAATCAATGCAGTGTCCTTTGCATATATTCAACAAGAATACAAGAATATTTTTCCCCTGATATGGTTAATTAAAAATAATTTTCATTTTAATAAACTGCCAGATTATAAGAGCTGTAGAAACAGCCCCATCTGTACTCTTTGGGGAGTCTTTTGATTCTTTCTCTTCTTTGGAATTCTAGCAAGAAAGGGAAAGGATTTCGCTTCCCTCCCAACTTTTCCCAGGAATGTTTTACAATAAAAGCACATGGGAACAGAGACCCATTCTTACTTTTGCAGTTCTAAGGAAGAGCTCCAAGTCCTCAGCTACCTCCTTTTGCTCTTGGAGCACACCTTGGCAACAAGCAGTATTGAGAAATGGATTTTTTCAGTCCTATTGGTTTCCTCGTGAGTTTAAGAGTTCCTTTGGATTTAGATGCTGGCTGCCCAAATGGAAATGAGAGTGATAAAAGTATATTTCTCTAAGGAGAAAAGGCAGCACCTCCAGAAACGGCTTGTGGCTAAAAACTAATGAAAGCTATCTTTGCTGACCAGGAGATCTAGATCTAAACTTAAGTCAAATAGAGCCCATGACCAGAACCAATGAGAATTGCTGTGTCATTCAAGCAAAGCCAATGTAACCTAGAATGAAGCCTCAACATGTGTCCAACTGTATAAGAGATTCCCCAGTTTAGGATATCTGGGATTTTTCCCTGATCACTCTCATCATGAGCCATATATGGTTTGCAGTAAATTATCATTTATTGAATTTCACAAGATATGTTTTGATCTTCCCGGAAGAAGGAAAGGATGTTCTGACTTTGGATGCTCCCAATCTATATGGAGTAGGTTGGATTCATTTCTATGGATTAAACATTCAACATCAACTTTTCAAGTTATTAGAATAATTATAACTTATTTTTATGTGGGGTTTTACAGTTTCCATATTAATTGTTTCACAACAGCCTCCTGAAGGACATGGTGAAAATATTATGATTCCCATTTATAAGAAATGCCAGTAGGGGAAGTGATACTGGTGGTAAGAAGCAGAACAAAATTTGATTCAGGTCTTATTATTCCAATTTCAGATTCTTTCTACTGCAAGACACTATCTTTGAAGGTTTAGGTCTTCCCTTATGATACACAAGGTAGTTGGTACCAACAGCCACCTTCGTTAATCCAGGTTACTGGGCCAAGGGAATCTCTAAATTTAAGGAAAAGGACTTGTTAGAAGCCAAGCAGAACATTCCAGATTTAACATTTCAGGACGATGTATGTAAGCAGAATGTTACCTACTCAGGATGAACATGGGGATTATCAAAATTTTATCTGGCAAAAAAAAAAAATCATTTTGCAAAGTTTTATTAAAAGTATATTTTCTTTTCTTTTTCCCTTTGAAAACATTTAATTTTTTAAAAAATATTTTTCAATAGAATCTTTTACATTTATATTACCTTCACATATCCTTTCCTTTCCCCCCCTCTAGAAAATCATTCCTGTCACAAAAAATAAAAAAAGAATAAAAAAAAGTAGAAAAAACAGTTACAAAATTAACACAGCAATTGAATCTGAGTACTTATTTATAATATGTTCCAAATTCATAGTCCCTCACCTTACAATAAAGGAAAGAAGCATACTTATTTTTATTGTCATATAAAATTCAGGATGTATGGATGTCATACTTACAAGTAGCATATTGAGGAAATAGTAGGCATACTGGCACAGGCTTAAAATTCCCCAACTCCTCCTCCTCCCTTCCTTGCACATACTATTTTTTCCACTGTAAGCTCTGCTATTATGACAAAGTTAAAGTGTTTACCTTTTTTAGCTCATTCTCTTTTCTGGGATGAGGATATCCTCTATGCCATATAAGGCAATGTGAATAGAGTATCAGTCAGAATTAGAGAATCCCAGCAACAGAAGGGAATTTAGAGGTTTTATAATCCATGTATAGGAGAAAGAACTGTTGACTTAGAGGTAGAAATATGGATTCATATTCCAGTTCTGCCTCTTATGTGACCTTGATTTTCTTAAATTTTCTAGATCTCAATTCTCTCACTTTTAAAATGACAGGCTTGTATTAGTTTACCACTAAGATGTCTTTTAGCTCTAACTATGGGATCCTACAAAGCCAGGCAGTACTGTAGGTGTCAACTAATGATTTCTTTGCTATGTTCCAGACTCTTTATCTCCGACTCTACAGCAGAGCCTAGTAAAGTGCTCAATAAATACTTATGAATTTGATCTAAACTTGATCTAAATTTAATTATTTTAACAGAGAAAAGAATTTAACAATGTCATGCCCCTATGATATCTAAAAAGCTTTTATTGAAGGCAAAAGTATTACATTTGTTCATGTCACCAACAAGCTGAATGTTTTAAGAACCATGTTGTAAATGGTTTAATCTACAACAGAATTCCTGGAAACATGATCCTTTAAACTTATCATAGTTCTGAACGCTGTTGATCTGATTCATTGATGCTCAAATATCCCAGAATAGCCTCATGAACCATATGTTTGATGATACAGAGAACTATTTAAAGCAGGACAACGGATTTGAAGCTGATGTTGGTTGCAGTTTATTTTTAGAAGGGAACATCTCAGTGAGGATGATGGGTTAGGTTGCTGAGTATTGTGCCAAAGAAAATCAGGAGTGTAAGGCCTATGCTGAGTAAACTGAGACAACTGTTTGCTATGTTCACTTTTGCTGTGTCAGTGACAGACTTCTTATTGTTAAATTCTACAGGAAAAGGAGATACTGCTCATTAGGACTGATGACATTATGCTGTATATGTCTGATGCTTATTATTCCTGAATAGATAGTCATATAATATATATATTATATATATGTCATATATATTCCCTATATATACATATATATATTATTTGCTTATTCTGTCATTCACTCAACAATCACTGGTATTTGTTTATTAAGGTACTGCTAGGTATAGAACACTGTGCTGTTCACTGGGGAAATAAAAACTATTAATGACAAAAACTTCTCTGTACAAATGCAGTGTTCTACATGGGAATTAAGGAGTCATTGTACCCAGCTCTGTCAAATTGAACCTCTATCATTCATTAATGGTGTAATACTCGGTAAGTTAGCTTCTTTGTTTATCAGCTTCCTAATGTATAAAATGAAGGGTTTGGATTTGATAATCTGTTTCCTTCCAGTTCTAAATCTGTGATCTTATGATATAAAATATGCACATAAATGAAATAATTATAAAATAACTATAAGTAATAACTGATCATAATGGAGAACCCCCTTATTTATATATGTTCAAGCAGAGATTGAATGACCATTTGTCAGATACATTATAGTAGGAATTCTTTTCAGATTTGGGTTGGATTAGTTGACTGCTTCAGATACTAACTGTGTGACCCTGGACAAATCACTTAATCCCATTTCCTTCAGTTTGCTCATTGTAAAATGAACTGGAGAAGGAAATATAAACCACTTAAAGATATTTGCCAAGAAAATACCAAATGGGGTCATGAAGAGTTGAATGCAACTGAAAAATGACAAAATAAAGATGACTACTGAGGTTCTTTCTAACTTAAATTTTGTGATTCATAAGAAAAATACAAAAATTATGTGGGGTCTGAGGGAATCTGTCCTCTTTGTTATAGCAACATATTATAAATAGTGATTTTTGTGACTGTGAAGTTCAGGAAGGTTAAGGGATTGACTCTGTACAGCTAGCACGAATCAAGGGGAAGTAGAAACAATATTTCTCATGAATTCAAGATCTGAACACTGTTTTGTCCTGTGCTTATAAAAAAACAAACAAAACAAAAAACAAAAACTACTCTGCCCCTGAAATCTTAAACCCATCCTTAAAAGCCCAGCTCTAATGATGTTTTGCCTGATGCCCTTATCACATGTACATATACATTCTTGGAACTAAAACTGACTTTTGAAGAGGCATAAGATAAAAAGAGAAAGAAGGATAAACAGAGGAAAATAGGATAACGAGAAATGAACAGTGATGATATAGTCCTATATATATATATCACTGTTCATTTCTCGTTATCCTATTTTTTTTTTTAATGGGATGAGTTAACCCACAGAATGGAATTATACAGCAGAATGGATTAGAAACCAGAATCCAATCTGTTATGTACAAGAGATATACTTGGGCCAAAAAGACATACAGATTTGAAATAAAGTTTTGAAGCAGATTCTATTAAACTTAAGCTGAAGTAAGGAGGGAAGGGGTAGCAATCATGATCTCAGACAAAAAAAAAAAAAAAGCAAAATTAAACCTAACTGAGAGAATCAGGAAAACTACAATTTATTAAAAGGTACCATAGACAATGAAGTAAGAATTTTACGGCAACTTTTTTTTGACAAAGGTCCTGCTTCTCAAATATATAGAGAATTAAGCCAAATTTACCAAAATAACCATTCCTCAATGGTCAAGGGATTTCAGAAGAAGAAAGCAAAGCTACATATAGTCATCTGAAAAAAAAAGTTCTAAAAATTAGAGAAATATAAACTAAACATCTTTGAAGTACCACTTCACACCTATAAGAAATGTCAAGTGCTGGAAAGAATATGGAAAAATAACTACATTAATAAATTGTTGGTGAGCTGGTTCATTTTGGAAAATAATCTGAAATTGTGCCCCAAAGACTATTAAAACTGTGTATACCCTTTGGTCCAGCAAAACCACTAATAGTTCTATAACTTAAAGAGATTGAAGGAAAAAAAAAAAGACTGACGTACAAAAATATTTACAGAAGCTCTTTTCGTGGTGGCAAAGAATTGGAAATTCAGGGGTTGTCCATTAATTGAGAAACAGCTGAACAATTTGTATGCGACTTGTATATATTGTATATAAATACATATAGAATAAATTGTATATGAATGAATATGATTGTGCTATAAGAAACGATGAGGAGGGTGGTTTCAGAAAAAAAAAAAAAAAAAAAAAAACCATGGAAAGACCTAAATAAACCTAAAAAAACCTAAATAAAGCACAGTTAAGCAAAAAGAACCAGGAGATCATTGTGCACAGTAACAGCAATGTTATAAACTGTGAAAAGACTTGGCTAATCAATACATAATAAATACAATAAATCAATACAGTAATCCAAAACAGTTCCAAAGGAGATTCATGTTGAAAAAAATGCTAACTCTAGAAAGAAAACCAATCAACTTTGAATGCAAACTGAAGTACAATTTTCTTGCTTTTTTTCTATGTATGTGTGATACAGTTAATATGGAAATATATTTCACACGATTATCACTTGCACAATTGGTATACTATTTGTCTTCTCACTAGGTGGGTAAGGAATGGGAGAGACAGAAAATCTGGAACTTAAAATTTAAAAAGAATGTTAATAATAAAATGAATAAACATTTCCTGTCATGGCTAGAATAGAGGCATAAAAGGCAGAGGAATAAAATGGAAAAGCCTTTCTTTTTAAAATTAATCTTTTCCTCAATCTTTCCTCAGTATTTTATTTTTCTAAATACATATAAAAAGTTTTCAACATTCATTTTTGTAAGACTTTGTGTTCTAACTTGTTTTTCCTTCTCCCCAAGAAAGCAAGCAATCTGATAGAGATTAAACAGGTGTAAGCCTTTAAAACATATTTCCATATTTGTCATGTTGTACAAGAAAAATATCAAACGAAAAGGGAAAATCCACAAAAAAAAGAAAAAACAAACAAAAGGAAAAATACTATGCTTTGATTCACATTTACTGTCCACAGTTATCTTTCTGGATGTGGATGACATTTTCCATCCCAAGTCTATTGGAATTTTCTTGTTATTCATCTTTTCTCAAGCAATCATATGAAAATTTTCTCAAAACTCATTCATCATGAAATTATTTTTTCCTAAAATTTCTCCCTAAAAATAATAGCTAAGATAATTTGCCCAAGAAAAAAGTTTTTTTCTCATCTTTGTCTTCTCCATAGTTTTTTTTTTTCCAAACTATTTCTATTAACTTTCTTTTCTTTCTTTTTTTTTTTTTTTTTTTTTTTTTCAAACACTGACAGCCTTAAGGGCCAAATCCTGAACATACTTTTTGGCTCTTAAAGTTATAGTAAAAGTAACCATAACCTCAGTAGGAAAGTCTTTTGAAATAAAGTTTAGGAGCAGCTTGGTAGTTTAGTGCAGGAGTCCTCAAACTTTTTAAATAGGGGGCCAGTTCACTGTTCCTCAGACTGTTGGAGGGCTGGACTATAGTAAAAACAAAAACTTTGTTTTGTGGGCCTTTAAATAAAGAAACTTCATAGCCCTGGGTGAGGGGGATAAACGCCCTCAGCTTCTGCATCTGGCCTGCGGGCTATAGTTTGAGGACCCCCGACTCAGTGGGTAGAGCATCAGTCCAGAAATCAGGAGGCCCTGAGTTCAAATCTGAACTCAAACATTTAACACTTCCTACCTGCGTGACCCTGGGCAATTCACTTAACCCTAATTGCCTCAGCAAAAAATAATAATATAATAAATTAAGAAAAAAATTTTTAAATGAAATAATTTATATAAGCATAAGATTGAGAAACTTTTTGAAAGAATGAGTTGAAGTGAATAGGAAAGGATGTAGTATAGAAAGATAGTAGTGCAGAAACATCTTTAGGTTTACATAGGTTGAGATCAATTTTGATGGTTTTCAAATAATGATTCTGTGACATTTTATGGACACTTTGGAAATCAGAATTTGACTTTTTTCTCTCAGGTTGTTAAGCTCTTCGAAAACATCATACAAATAAAGTAATGTATGAAGAGTAGGTTTTATTAAAAACATATGTAAGAATGTGAAGTGTGGTGGTCTTGAGTCAGGAAGATTTGAATTTAAGTCTTACCTATGATACCTGTTATGTGTCTCTGACTTGATAACTATCTAAGATCATAACATTGCAGAACAGTTGGAATTAGCAGCCTGCTACATAAATGAAATCATAAGTCTAGAAAAATAGATAAATATGACAAAATGCAAATTAAGAACTGAGGAGTTAGTAGCTCAGCCCTGATTAGAATCTAGTGGGATGTTATAGACTACCTTTTGGTGTGTATCACTCTATCCCCCTCCCTCTTTCCTTCCTTCAACCTCCCATGAATTGAATCACAGACCCTGCAAAATAATCTTACAGATTTAAGGCCTCACAATGTAATTGGAGTTGAGGACCATACTGAAGGTGTGAGTTAGTCTAGAGAGAAGAGGGAAAATAGAGGCACTATCAGCTTGTTCCTTTGCTCCTGCTTTTTTGTGCTTGAGTGAGTATTCCCTTCTCTCAGCTGTTAGGACAAGTTTGCAGTGTTCTATACAGCACTGAAAGATTATCATGGCTTCTGGAGCTTCTAGCTTTGCTTATGAAGCCTGGACACATTCCAGAGGTCCTCAAACTACGGCCCGTGGGCCAGATGTGGCACTAAGGACAATTATCCCCCTTACCCAGGGCTATGAAGTTTATTTAAAGGCCCACAAAATAAAGTTTTTGTTTTTACTATAGTCCGGCCCCAACAGTCTGAGGGACAGTGAACTGGCCCCCTATTTAAAAAGTTTGAGGACCCCTGCATATATTTTGGAAATGAGACCTTTATCATGACCCTTGGATATAAAAGTTTTTCCTGATTTTCTGCTTCCCTTCTAACATTGCCTGCATTGGCTGTGTTTGTACAAAAACTTTTACATTTAATATAATCAAAATGAACTATTTTGCACTTTATAATGTTCTCTAATCCTTCTTTGGCCATAAATTCCTAACTTCTCCACAGATCTAAGAAGTACTTTGTATAGTATACTATCGCTGCTGCTGCTACCAACTTTCCCTCTTATTGCTATAGTTAGAAATTTTATCAGTTCCAAACTATTGGGACAGAAAAGGGCAGAAAGGAAAGGGTGCCAGACAGGAGAAAGAAGCATGACTAGGGAATAGATATATCCTGTTGGACAGAAAAAGACTAGGCCAGAAAAAGCAGAGAGATTTTTCCAGATTACAACAGATAATCAGTTTTTTTTTTCCCCCAATTATGTTTTTCTACAAGGTCAATGATCCTTAGATTCTCTCTTCTGAAAATATCATTAAAAAAATTAAATATATTTATTTTAAAAATCATACTGTAATGCCAAAGAAACTGAGCAAGACAGATTAGAGACCAATTCAATAATTTATTCAATAGAGAGAAATACTGGGACCAATGCATCCATGTTGATCCCAGGGCTAGACGAGACTATCATCTCAAAGAGTCTAGCACCAAGTAACAGGGCAGCAAGCTTTTTATGGAATAACAAGAACAATGACATTACTGATATTCTAATGACATCTGAAATGGATAAACCTTTATCTTGTCAAACATTAAAGAATGTCTATAAAACCTTTATCTCAAACATTAAGAGGGGATGGTTATAACCTAAGGCAGAATTACCAAATAGGACAATTGGAGGAACTGGTCACCCCATTAAAAGGGAACTTTGGCATAACAATACTTATGTTACACACACTTTCAAATTTGCTCTTTTGATTTACCTCTAATAATTCTTGCATCTTTGAAAATTTTGAGTTTGGTTTCTTTCTTTTTTTCCCCCAGATTCACTGCCTTGCTGAATGTCTCTTCTAAGCAGGTGATTTTCCTTTTGAATTTTTTATTGAGTTCTAATTTCCTTCCTTCACTTTTCCTTAATAGTTCTAGTGGTCTTACACTTCTGATTTCTTTTCTGTGTTTCTACTTCTAATTATTTCAATATTTTTCTCTTCTGGAGTTTTTGTATTTTGGTGTTCTTTTACCCTGTAATATTTTCTCCTAATTGGTAATTTTTCTTTAACTACTCATTACTTCTATCTATTCTTTTTAGAGTAATAGAATTTTTAGTAGAGGTTTTTTGTAGGTTTTTTTTAAGCATAGTATAAATTTTTTTTAACAATTTTCTCCATATGTTTCTAGCTAGTCAGTGTGCTTCCAAGCTGTTTCTAGTTTTTACTACTACAAAGTGTTGCTATGATTATTTTGTCATATTTGGAACCTTAAATTCTATCTTTGACATCCTTAGAATTTATACCAAAGAGTGGGGTCTATGCTTTTTCTCTCTCTTCTCTGTATTATAGATCTCTCAATTACAACCTGCTCTCATTTGCTTACACACATTCTAGTCTCCTCAGTCCCTTTCTACAATCCCATCTATTTCCTTTCTACAGTCCCATCTTAAGTTCTCTTGTCTAGCCAAATTTTTTATAACTTTAATTTTTTTTCCTCAATCACATATAAACATTTTTAATATTTGTGATTTTTTTTTTAAATTTGAGTCCTAATTTTTCTTCTTCCCTCTCTCCTTCTTGAGAAGGCAAGCAATTTGATATAGATTACACATGTGCAGTCATTCTTGGCTAAATTTCTTGAAAAAGTTGTCAGGTATTGCCACTTCCTAATTAATCTCTTTGTAACCTGTTAAAAAAAAAAATCTCATTTGGTGGGGAGATGGGGAACTAGGGAAATAGCATGTCAGGTTACTCTTAGACGTTGTTCTTGTGTCAGTTGGTTTCACTGAAATATTTTCCTTTATTATGATGTTCCTGGAAATGACTAGTGTAAAAATCAAAAGACATCCAGAAAGAAGGAGGGAATGAGATCACAGGAAAATTACTTCTTCTCTTTCACCAGAGAAGGTGATAATGCTTGAAAGTTATGAGAAATGGAGGCAAGTTGACAAAACATAAAACTCTTCTCAGTGAACCAAGGCTGGATAATTAGTTATAGAGTTGAATGAAGTGAATGTGAAGTTGAATGAATGAAAAATGAAGTGAATGGGGATTAAAAATTAAGAGAAGGAAGAAGGCTGGATAATTAGTTATAGAGTTGAATGAAGTGAATGTGAAGTTGAATGAATGAAAAATGAAGTGAATGGGGATTAAAAATTAAGAGAAGGAAGAAGGCTGGATAATCAGTTATAGAGTTGAATGAAGTGAATGTGAAGTTGAATGAATGAAAAATGAAGTGAATGGGGATTAAAAATTAAGAGAAGGAAGAAGGCTGGATAATTAGTTATAGAGTTGAATGAAGTGAATGTGAAGTTGAATGAATGAAAAATGAAGTGAATGGGGATTAAAAATTAAGAGAAGGAAGAAGGCTGGATAATCAGTTATAGAGTTGAATGAAGTGAATGTGAAGTTGAATGAATGAAAAATGAAGTGAATGGGGATTAAAAATTAAGAGAAGGAAGAAGGCTGAATAATTAGTTATAGAGTTGAATGAAGTGAATGTGAAGTTGAATGAATGAAAAATGAAGTGAATGGGGATTAAAAATTAAGAGAAGGAAGAAGGCTGGATAATTAGTTATAGAGTTGAATGAAGTGAATGTGAAGTTGAATGAATGAAAAATGAAGTGAATGGGGATTAAAAATTAAGAGAAGGAAGAAAAAGCTTGAAATGAATTGAGAAGCTGATAAGGCTGTTTCATTCTCATAGGATTTCCTCATCTATAGAATTGGAATAACCTACAACCAGTAGCAAGGATTTTTGAACTCGGGTCTTCCTAGCTCCAAACCCAGTGCTCTATTCACTATCAAGAAGACCTAAGTTTAAATCCAGCCTCACAGATACCTGCTAGCTGTGTGACCTTGAATAAGTCACTTTACCTGGTTTGCCTTAATTCACCGGAGAAGGAAATGACAAAGCATTCCAGTATCTGCCAAGAAAATGCAGACAATATTGGCATGATACGGTCCATCAGTAAGGAATCCCACACAACTGAAAGAATGCACCAAAAAACAGGTTTGTGCTAAGGACAGGGCAACTGTTAAGGCTAGCATGATCCACATCTTTCTGCCGGGGAGATGTAGTCATCCGCTAGGTCTCCGGAGGAGGAGTTAACGTAAGGAAACGGATAAAATACGTGCTAAGTGCTTCAGATCCTGCCACACACACTTAACAGCCCTTATAAGTCTTTGCAACCTCTCTCAGCCTGCGTGCTCAACCGCAGAATGGAGATAGGGATAGTCCCTACTTCCCGGCACAAACTGTTTTGAAGATAGAACGAGGTATCTCCAAACCACAAGTCCCTATCTACAGGTTAATTAGTTCTGTTTTGTGCAACGTTTATACTTCGCAAACTGGAAGGTCATCCGCTCCAGCGGGAATTTAAAGGTCTGAGAGGCTAGGGGACTTGCCCCAGGGCGCCAGATGTTATCAGCTTCAGATCTCGCGCTCTTTCGCCGAGCGTAATTTACGTGGGGTGGGCGGAGGGGATGAAGGCGGCGTGTTAAACTATGTGAACACGCCCACGAGTTAGTTTTTCTTTGGCGTTTCCTCATTCATTGTTCCGGTTAATTGCAGAAAAGGACGACACCCTGGGCGGCGCAGGCGCGCTGAAACAAAATGAAACCCCATTTTTTTTTTTCCATGCCTTTCCTTCCCTTCCCTCGCTCCAGACCAATGTGTGACGTAGATCGCGTAAGAGGAGGAGCCTCGGAAAGAGGAGGGGAGAGAAGTCGGGAAACGTCGCGAGAACCGCTTTTTTCTCCCTTCTCCCTGACCCCGCCCTCCTCCAGAAGCGACGAGATCCTTCGAGAGCTTCTTCCCCCCCCCCTTCCTGCCCCCGCCCCCGCCCCTGCCCCCGCCCCCGCAGCCCTCTCGGCCGCCTGTGTCCCGGCAGCCGAGCCGGCTCGGAGCTCGTGCGCCCTCCTACTTCGCGTCCTCCGTCCCTTCCGTCTTTCTCGCTCTCGCTCTTTCTCTCTCCGTCTGTCCGTACGTCAGCTCTCAGGCCCGGCGGCGGGTGGCGCGCGCTAGTGGGGAGCCACGCGGGGCCTCGTGCGTGCGCCCCTCTCTGCCTCCGGCTCCTCCCCCGCCCCCGGTACTGTTCGGGGCCGCCGGGCTCGCGTCCCAGGTCGGAGCCATGTCGGTGATAGGCATAGACCTGGGCTTCCAAAGCTGCTACGTTGCCGTGGCCCGGGCCGGCGGCATAGAGACCATCGCCAATGAATACAGCGACCGCTGCACCCCGTGAGTGAGGGCGAGGGTGGCGGGAGCCGGTGAGCGGGTCGGGGTCGTGGCCCCGCGCCTCGTGGGCTCGGACCGGGCGCGGGACGGAGTGGCTGATAGACCTCTGAGGCTTTGCGGACAACTTGATAGATACTACCCATTGCACAGATGAGGAAACGGAGGCTCAAACAGGCGAAAGTTCGGGATTCTTCCTACTACCCTTTCCCCTCCCCCCCACGCCACGAGGACGGAGGCCGAGGGAGGCCAAGGGATTTGGGGGTTGGCCTACTAGGAGGTTTTTGTGTGTGTGTGTGTGTGTCCGTCCTGAGGTTGAATGTGTTAAAATAACATTTATTAAGCGCCCATCCCGTACTAAGTACCGAGCTCCCAAGGAAGAGAATCCCAGGACCTAGGGAGAGCAGGTTCGGCTGCAAAGTAGAGTCTCAGGATTGCTCGTGTGGGAGGGGAGAGGGCTTTTGAGGAGCGATGGTCTGAGGGAAGTGGAGTGGCGCCACTTTAAAAGCCACTGGGTTTAACTACAGTGGGAAGAGTCATTGGATTGGGTGGGGCTGTAGGTAAGGAGACCGTTTCACCTTGGAGGTGACGGATGGACACCCGGAGGTCTTAGTACCGCCTATTAAGAACTGAAAGGGACTTTAACATTCACCCAAGTCGAACTTATTTTATAAATGAGCATTTCGCCCCAGAGAGTTTGAAAGTGATTTGCCCTAGGTCAAACTGGTTGGAGCTGATAAAGCTTGGGTTTGAACCTGAATCCTCCTGACTCCCGACACTGTCTCTGATAATCAGAAGGAATTGATAATTACTTTTTTCAGTCCCCACTTTTAACCTTTCTGCAGGGTTAGAGCAGACCACTTGATTTGTTGAGTTTTCCTACCGAATTAGAACATAATCAAGTATATTTCCCCCACTTTTTTTTCTTTACTTAATCCCCCCTCCTTTTTCCCTTTGATAAAAAGAATACTGTAACAAACATGTTTAGTCATGCAAAACATATATCTGCATTGGCTATGTCCAAAAAAGTTTGTCTACATCCTGAATCTCATTTCTCTTTCCGGAGGTGTTTTATCAAGTTTGTCATGGATTCTCCCGACTTATTTCCCCCAGTGTTAAAAAGAGTGTTACTTCGCTTTTATTAATAGCTTTATTAGAATACTCCAAGTTTTGAAGTAAATTATGGAAGCCTGGTCCTAATGAATTTTAACAAGAGCAGCTGCTCATGTTGTATTAAAGAATGCTACCTTTCACGTCATAAGATTTTACAACTTGGAAATTATTTCAACTTTGAGATCTAATTCAGGCCTCATTTGACAGCCGAGGAAAATGAGGTACTGAGAAAGCAGCGAGACTTGCCCTGGGACATAAGGTGAGACAGTAGCATGACTGGATTTCCAATCTGGAATCACCCTCTCTCCCTTCCTCAATTCACTGTATCTCATACCTATTCTAGGGTCATAGCATAGCATCTAATGCTGGAAGCAACATTAGAAATTATCTAGCATTATCCTTTTTTGCATTGTGGACCCTTTTGTAGTCTGGTGAAACCTGTGAACTTCTTAGAACAGTGTTTTAAAATGCATAAAATACAGGCGTATAAAGAAAACCAATTAAGTTAAAATATAGTTATCAAAATATTTATTAAAGTAAATTGTTTAAAACCCTTGTTCTAATCCAACTTCAATTTACAAATGAATAAACTGAGGCCTAGGAGGTTGTAACTTGTCCAAGGTCACAAAAGCAACCCAGCAGAGGCAGGCAGATTCTTTCCACTGTAGCATGAACCTTTCCTTGTACTTTCTGAGTATCTGAAATACCATTACCTCTGCAATATAGATGGAAGTGCACAGAATAGATGCATTGCAGGGTGACTAGCAACTGCTACTTATTTTTCCTGTGATTTCCAGTAATAAAATTGAAGGAGTTTTCTTGTGTTGCGGGAGGGGAGATTGGAGATGTATTAATGCACAGCATTCTGCTGTGGTGCCAACTCTTTAGATACCCAATTCCTAGGCTATTGTAAAAATTAAACAAGATAATGTATGTAAGATATTTTGTAAGCTACAAAGTATTATATAAATCAGTTATTATCACTTGCCTTTAAGTTTATGTGATGTGTTATATCTTGAAAGATGAAGTGGCATATCCTCTCACTTCAAACACTTCCCCTTTTAGTTTGAAAGTTTAGGAGATGTAAACTGAATAGATCACAAATAAACCATCTATCAATCAGTCAGTAAACATTAAGCGACTACCATGTGCCAGGCATTGTACTAAGAACTGGGGATACAAAAAGAGGCAAAAGACAGTCTCTGATATCAAAGAGTTTACAATCTAATGGGGGACACAACATATAAATATATACGAAGCAAGCTATATAGAGAGGATAAGTAGGAAGTAATTAAAAGAAAGTACTAGAATTAAGAGATTGGTGGAGGCTACTTGTAGAACATGGGGTTTTATTTGGGGGGTTAAAGGAAATTAGGGAGTTAGAGCTCCAGGGGGAGAATGTTCAAGTCATAGGCAAAAACCAGAAAGAGCCCAAGGCCAAGAGATGGAATGGAACAGCCCCGTGACCAGTGTTACTGTCAGAGTAAGTGGCAGGGCATAAGATGTAAGAATACTGGAAAGGTAGGAGGCCTAGACAAAGGAGTTTTGAATACTAAGATAGCATTTTGTATTTGCTCTTATAGATAAGGTGTCATTGAAGTTTGAGTGTAGAGAGATGACATGATAGGACCTGCACCATAGGAAAAATCACTTTAGTGGCTGGAATGAGGGATAGTTTGGAGTGGGAACAAAGTTGAGAAATCAGATCCAGCTGCAATCTATTGCAGTAATCCAAGTGTGAGTTGAAGAAGGCAGGCACTGGAGTTCTGGCAGTATCAAAGACAGGGCATATTTTGAGAATTGTTTCAAAGATGAAGTGAACAGGCTTTAGCAGTGGCTTGAAAATGAGAGATGAAAGATATTGAGAATGAAGCAACTATCAAATGTGGAAAATTTTAAACACAATTGAAAGATGAAAAAGAAAATATGAATTGTTTGGGAGGCTTTGAATGAAACAATTTGGGGTGCATAGTAGTGCTATTTTTTAATATAGTTCTGAACGTTTTCTTGCTGTTAGGAAAAATTAGGTGTTTTTTGTTTTTGTTTTTTGCTGAGGCAATTGGGGTTAATTGACTTGCTCAGGGTCACACAGCTAAGAAGTGTCTGAAATCAGATTTGAACTCGGGCCCTCATGACTTCAGGGCTGGTGCTCTAATTCACTGCGCCACCTAGCTGCCCCAGGAAAAAAAATAGTTTTAAAAAAAGGGCAAAGAACTACTAGTGGCAGCAGTCACATACTACTTACTTACAGCATATTCCTAAATTAGGAAAGTGAGAAATGGCCTATAGATTGTTAAAGACTGATGCCACTTAATATCTGGATTTGCAGTTCTCAATAAAATCGTATAATTGGGGTTTCAGTGACAAGTACACCTTGACTGGAAAAGGTTTGGCAGGAGCAGTTACTGGAGGTCTCTATGTTTTGGAGAAAATTTTTGTTTGAAATTTACAACAAAATTAGAGAAACTTAGGTAAAATAGAAAGTGTAACTATATTTTTAAAATAAACTTACACCCTAATTCTTAGAGCAAATAGTTGGTTGCTATTCCAGGTTACCAAATTTAAAACAAATGGCTCCTACTTTTAAAATTGTCCAGAAAGAAAAAGAAGGTTCTTCCATCAAATCAGTTAAGTATTGTCTGGATTATGAATTGAAGAGATAACATGGACAGATAATTCCTAAACTTAACTTTCTACTTTAGAATGGTGCAATATTGTAATTTAATAGTATTTTTAAAAATATCAGGACAAACATCTTTTTGTGTATATAAGCAAAGTTAATCCTCCAGATCATTCAGCCATACAGTTGAGCACACCTTGGTTTTTTGCTTTTGCCAGAAGCGCATCTGGAAGGAAAGGGTGCAATGTCCCAAGGCAGTGGAGAAATAAATTTAAAGACAAGTGGTAATAACTGATTTATATAATACTTTGTAGCTTACAAAATATCTTACATACATTATCTTGTTTAATTTTTACAATAGCCTAGAAATTGGGTATCATAGTCATGAGCTGAATAACTAGTGCATAGACATTAAGTGACTTGCTTATGGTCACACAATTAGTAAATATCAGTGACAGTATTCAGATTGGTTTTTCTGATGGTTTCCAAATCCATCAATCTGTCTGCTATGTCACGCTGCCTCAATAAAATAAAAATTAAACTAATAAGTGAAAAGGAACCCTAGGGAAATAGCAACAAATCTACCAGCTGAGGGTTCTCTAGGCAAAATAGTTTTTTGTTCTTGACTTGATATACACAGAATTGCACTAAAGAAGCTGGACTGGGAAAGACTGAATCATCATTCATTTCCTTAACTTTTAAACTAGGGTTATCTAGGCTACAGGACCATTAATATACCTTTAGTACTTTGGGAAGGCTATGAAGTAGGGCTTTGACAGCTCCCTGATTTTCCTTGGAATTAACAGAACTTAAATTTTGAAAGAAAACTTAAAAGAATTGGAAAAAGTACTTTGCTGGTAAACAGTCACTTAAACATAAATCTTGTCATAATTATTTATAAATGACCAAATCCCAAAATTCAAAATCCAAAGTTGAAACTTTTTGTTAATGTGGAACAGGTACAATTGTATCAAGAGGATATAGACCCTATATCATACAAATGACTCTTTTAAGTAATTCATCTTTTGGTTGGGGTTAGTAAATGATTTGGACTGTGGCATAATTTTGATGATCTAAGAATGTTGCTTGCATTTATGCCCACTAGTTCTTCAGAAAGAATATTTTTAACAAGGAAATGCTTCATTGGATTGGATATTCCCACTGGTGTATATATATCATCTTTCATTGCTTTAGAATAGTTTGATAGATTGCTATGGTCAAAAATAAAAATTATTATTTGGTGTCCAAACTTAGGATGGTAACCTTCTAAGTCTAGTTAAGACTTTAACAAATTAAAATATTTCCAACTTGTTACTGGATTTGATTGGATCATTGCCATGGTACTACAGTATTTTAATGGAGGGGTAGTAGTATGATATAATGGAAAGAATACTGGATTTGGAGCCAAGGATCTGGGTTTGAATCCCAACTCTCCTACTTCTCCCATGTGATTTCTTCAAAGTACTCTAAAGATTTAGAGCTGGAAGTTACCTCGGAGATAGTTTCTCTCTTTTTTTTTTTTTAAGTGGGGATTTAAAATTACTTTTTTTCTTAATTTGTATTCAGTTAATTAATTTCTTTGTTGGAAATTGGAGTTTAAAAGGATTCTCCTGATAGTGATGATAAATTAAGGGTTAGATTTCTTAGATTTGAGAAAGGTTCTCTGTTCTTTGAAAATGAAGGGGTTTGGGGGGGGTCAGCTAGTTGGTGTAGTGGACAGAGCACCAGCCCTGAAGTCAGGAAGACCTGAGTTCAAATGTGCCCTCAGACACTTAATCCTTCCGAGCTGTGTGACCCTGGGCAAGTCACTTAACCCCAATTGCCTCAGCAAAAAAAAAAAAAAAGAAAAGAAAGAAAATGGTTTGTTTTGTTTTAAATACATGGTTGAAAACAATAAAATGGTAAACTACTAGGAAATGGAATGTATTTCAAAGTAAGATGACTCATTTAAAAATGCTTCCGGTTATGTTTTAACTTCATAAGGAAGCCAGTAGATGTATAATATAAAGAAAATGATCTTCATCACCTTCAAGCACTTATCCAAATTCTAGAGTATGGTTCAGATTAAAATGCACTTTTTATCAAACTTGTAACCATGGGACGTTGAAATAAGATGAAAGCACATTAGTCTTAGTTTTTAATTTTTGCTAGCGAAAGCTAATGTTCCTTTTTTGAAATTTCGTTTTTATTCTGAACTTAACCATCAAATAAAATTACCATATACAAAGAAAAGCTTCATACTTTTTAAATTTTAATTTTATTTTACTTTTTTCCTCTGGCTATCTAATCATTTCCCATGATTTGTTTTTGTATCCCATGAGCTTTTTTGTCCTATACCTACTTGTTCTTTGATCCCTTCCTAGTACTATCTTCTTTTGCCCTCTTTACATTTTGTGTTAGTGTATACTTCATTCTCAATTTCTTCCTCAAATTCTTTCCATCTTTTGATGTTCATGAAAATCCGTCTTTTAAAGATACTTCATTCTTGTCATTCTTTACTAGAGCTGGCCATTTTTTTCACATCCTGAGATTGTGGCTGGAAGGTAGACTTTAGCATATTCTACCACGTTTAGTTAGCACCACTTCTCATTTCAGAATGAGTCTGTACATCTGTATTACCTATCGAAATTGTTACTGATTTTGTAAACAGAATTTTCCTTCCTGTTCATTCCAGTAAAATTGGTTTTTTGACTGTTAATCTAAATTTCATGCTCCGTTCCCTATATTTTACCTCTGTGCTGTTGCCCAGGCTTGTATTTATGTTTAGAATATATCTTCTCATTTGTACTTCTTAAAATCACCACTGTATATTGTAACATCTCAAACCCAAAATAATTATTATCTCCCCAGGTTTAGCCACTAATTTCCTATTGATTTGAGAGTATTGCCTTCTCCCATCACCTTTGTTTACAACCTAGAAATTGTAGTATCATAGATCTAGAATTGGAAGGTACCCCAGGTCATCTAATCATCAAACCTCATTTACAGATGAGAAACCTGAGACCTAGAGACTTTTGTTAAATGATTTGTACTAAGAGTTTCATAGGTAACAATGGCCTGAGCCACGATAAAAAATCAACAGTGTCTTCTTGCTCCAAATCCAGCTTTTTTTAGTGAGGCAGTTGGAGTTACTGAACTTGCACAGGGTCACACAGCTAGTTAGTGTTAAGTGTCTGAAGTCAGATTTTAACTGGGGTCCTACTGACTTCAGGACAAGTGCTCTACCCTGTGCTCCATCTAGCAGCTCCCCCCCCCCCCCCTCCAGTTTTTCTTTTCCACTGTTATATATAAATCATTCTTGTTTTTCTCTCTTTACCCCTTTTCCTCTTCTCTCTCCCCTATTCCCCCCGCCCGCCCACCCACCCCATTCCTCTCTCCTTACCTACTCTGTTGCCAAGTACTATTGATTCTATTAGTTTTCCTGGTTTTCATTTCTGCCTCTTTGTGTGTCTGCACCACTCCCAAAATAAGCTTCATAAGTCATTTTTTGATTAAAAACAAAAATATTAACGATTCCCTATTGTTTCTAAGAAAAAACACAAAACTCTACAATATAGTTCCACACTTCCTCCCTAGTCTTACTTAATATTAGCCTCCTTCATGTATTTTATGTTATAACCAGATTTGATTACCAGTGGTTCCCCAAATTGGACATTTTACCTCCCACTTCTATATAGATATTCACATAAGCTGTTGCTTATGTGTGAAATGTATTCTTAACTCATCTCTTTCCAGAATCCTTTCTTCAACATTCATCTCATAAGTACCCAATGGCCATTTCCATTACTAGTATTTTCTCTCCTTCAGTGGAGTACAATTTAAGTAGCACAGTAGATTATGTCTGTCCTGGAGTCAGGAGGTCTAAATTCAAATCCAGTTTCAGACACTATCGCCCTGGATAAAACGTAACTTCTGTTTACCTAAGTTTACCCATCTGTAAAATGGGGATAATAATAATACTTACTTACCAGAATTGTTGGAAGTAATAATTGTAAAGTTCTCATTAGCCCAATTTCTGGCATATCATAAATGCTATATAAATATTTGCTGTCTTTATTTTAGAAAGTGAGAAATTTTAAAAATCTTGGCAGAGGAGCTTAAGTTTGGTTTGATGGTAAATAGAAAGAAAGAAAGTTGTGTGTTCTGTACATTGTTTTAAACCAACCAGAATATTTGATGTATATGGGGAATGTATACTAATACCACTTTTTCCAAGAAAACTTCCTCGATTCCTTCTCCTTACCCCTCCTCTTCCAACCTGCATGTGATTGACTTCTCACAGGATTTCTTACTCATTTAAAAAATATAGTGTATTTTTTACTCAAATAAACTCAAATAAAAAATACAAACACTGGGAAATGAATGTGGACTACTTGCATTTTTGTTTTTCTTCCCAGGTTATTTTTACCTTCTGAATCTGATTTTTCTTGTGCAACAAGAGAACTGTACGGCTCTGTACACATATATTGTATTTAAGATATATTTTAACATGTATAAGACTACCTGCCATATAGGGGAGGGGTTGGAGGGAGGGAAGTGAAAAGAACTTCTCTATCACACTAACTATGACAAATCCATGATTACAAGAAAATTTCATTCAGGCTTTGAAGGGGGAGAGATATGAAGAAAATGGGTAACTATGAACATAGTTGTCTGCTGTCCTCAGTCCTTGCTGGGTACACCTAGGAGGTGTGATAGAGAAGTTATCTATCTAAAGAATATAGGACATTGGAAAAACAAGTAAGCTAATAGTAGCCAGGAAAATTTAGTTGCAGGAAACTGTCTGAACTATACATTAGTTACAAGTTAGTTCTTTTGAAAAACACTTCTCCCCCTCCTTTATTATTTTGGAAGAAATATATGGCAAATCCCATTATAGTGCACCATCATTTTATTCCAAAATTCTGCCTTTATCAAATATAGAAGGAAAGAAATACTTTTGCTTAGGCTTTAGAATACTTTTCTACCAACATTTCTATTGTAATGTTTTTTGCAATAAGACTTAGCCTTTATGATTTTTATTACACTTGTAAATTTCAAAAGTTTTTCTAAAAATATCTAAATTTTTTATTCTAGAGCTTGTGTTTCTTTTGGTCCCAAGAATCGTTCAATTGGAGCTGCAGCTAAAAGCCAGGTAGAAGTTTTTCCCTTTTACTCCTTCCATAGACAATTATAAGCCCTTTAAGGATTCACTTATTTCCTTCCAAGTTAGCATGAAAGATTATCCTGGTAGAGGTAATGAAGACTGTATATCTCATAATAGAACTCTCAAGTTTCTAATGTTGTATGAAGTTAATTTTGTAGTCAGAAGACTTTTTAAAAGTATAACCTTTTCAAAATATAGCTTTATTTTGTTCATGTTTAATAAAGCTTGAAGGTAGAATTGAAAAAAAAATTAGAGAATGATGGGAGAATATTGGGGAAAAGCTAGACCACAATTTTTCAGGACTGTGATGTAGCATTGAAACTTAGTCATCCTACAGGATTCACTCTTTACCTATAAAATGAAAAATTAAAGATAGTCTCCTCTAAAGTCATTTTCAATAGAGCCTTTGAAGAAACTAAAGCTTTAAGAAGGAAAGATAATTGAAAGTGAGGTTATATAATTACATTTTGTTTCATATCTATTAGAATCTAGTCTTCATTGTTTAATTCTATATTTGTTTCTTTTAGGTTATTTCAAATGCAAAGAACACAGTCCAAGGTTTTAAGAGATTTCATGGCAGAGCATTCTCAGATCCATTTGTTCAAGAAGAGAAGTCACACCTTGCTTATGAAGTTGTGCAGTTGCCAACAGGTTCAGCTGGCATCAAGGTAAATGTAGAAGAAAATTTTATGATAAAATTATGGATGCAGTGTAGATACAAACAATATGCCTTTATTTGTTTATAAAGAACAATTCACATATGCATATGTGTGTATGTGCATATTCCTAAAATTAAAACTAGGACAGGAAAAGTATTCTATAGGACTTTTTGTTTAAAGCAAATTGAATCAAATTTTAAAATTGATAAGGGATAGAGGATGGTAACATTAAGTAACTTCTGGTATAAGTGGAGATTAAAGTAAGCTATTTGACTTCCTACTGTATCCCCTCAATTTTCTGCATACCTTTTTGATAGCTAACCAGTATTCAGTGAATAATTGACATAGCACTGTGTTCATCCAATATGTAGTCAGACTTGTGTGGGCTCTGGTGATGCAAAAGAAATAGAAGATAAAGTCTTTGTTTATGAGGAAGAATTCTTGAAGGATGAATGTTCAACTTGAATATTTAAATTTGATAGAGAAAAGTTGGTGGGATAATAGCAGGATTTAATAAGAATTTTCTTTGAAGCATTGTACATTGTATACATTAACAAGGATTATATCGTGATTGTTCTGTTTGATAAAGTAGTAGATCCTAGAATTGGGTACAATTTTTCTTGATTCTGCTCACTTAGCATGAGTTCATGTCAGTCTTTCCAAGCTTTTCTGAAATCAACCTGATCATCATTTCTTGTAGAATGATAATGTTCCATTACATTCATATGCCATAACTTACTCAGCCATTCCCCAGCTGATGGGAACCCACTCAATTTCCGGTTCATTGCCACTACACCTTTTCTGCTTTTGAATAGCTCTACTTGTTAAAAAGTTTTTCATTAGCTTCAACCCATATCTACCTTTTGAGAAGTTGATATAGTGGATGGGTTTTGTTAAGTTAAACACAAGAAAATAAGCCAAATAGGCAGTCCAATAGTCCTGAAATATTTTCACTGGTGGGTTAAACAAATATATTGCCCTCCCTTTATGGAATGCTGTGATGAAAAAGCAAATGCCATTTCTGACTCTAGGCCATACAGATTATACCTTCTCAGAATTTG
This sequence comes from Sarcophilus harrisii, assembly GCF_902635505.1. Taxonomy (NCBI): domain Eukaryota; kingdom Metazoa; phylum Chordata; class Mammalia; order Dasyuromorphia; family Dasyuridae; genus Sarcophilus; species Sarcophilus harrisii. The sequence goes on from NC_045427.1 coordinate 351,834,786, forward strand.
TGGAGCCTCCCCTAGCAATACTAATGGGAGGGAAGTACAGTATTTCAAAAAGCATAATTTTCCAGCAAATATACTGCTTCTATTGATAGAAGTTATACATTTTATATATTTTATTGGAACCTTTTATGATTTTCTGTATCCACTACTCTTACACTTATCAATCTTGTGGTGATGAGCTTTTCCAAATTTATCTAAGGTGATGATAATAATAGAAGGATGTGGAGAGACTTTCCAGTTTGCTTTTACTTGTATGGCCTTCTTGAACCCACGCTGACTTTCATGTGTCATTGGAATAAGAATTTTTTTTTGTTTGTTTATTTTAGAAATTCTTGATCCCTCCTCCCCCCCTTTGATCAATAGAGAAATGTTTGGGAGTATTGGTAAAGCAGGATTGCAATTAATTCATTTCTTTAATATAGACAAGCAATTAAGAAATTACCATAATAGAGAGGATTTTTCTATCCAGCATGACATAATTTATATCTTAATAGCAACTTGCAAATAGTGTTATAGGAGAGAAATTTAAATATAGCAAAGACTAAATCTGTGGAGCAGTGTTAAGGAACGCTTGCTTTTCAAAGAAATAATAGCTATATTCTATACATGTAAAACTATATAAGCTTAATTCTATATATAGAAATGATATAAAGAATTTCTTGAAATTTTTTTCTGTACTTTTAAGCCAGTGGACATAAAATTATTGGTCTAAAACCTTAGTTACCTTTATACTTGAAATTTTTATCACTTCCATTATTTTTTAATTTTTAAACCTTTGAAGTGGAGTGGTAAGTAATAATCCCACAGTCTTTCCTATTTATTAAAGTTGCAATTTTCTTAGTGATTCCAACATTCTTATTAATGCTATGCTCATTGGGATTAACAGGAAAGAAGCAAGGATCTTTGAAGACAAATCAGAAATTGTTTATTTCCAAAGGCTTTTCTGAGGACAAAAATTTCTCCATTTTAGTTATTTGCTAACAATATTAAAATCACCAACCTAGTACAATTGTTCATAGGTGCTAAATACAAAATTTATATAAAAGATGCAATAAACGTGCACTTGATTTACCTATAAGATGAAAAATTTGGTTTAAATAATTTTTAGTTGGAGTAGCCACTTATCTTTGATGTTTTGGTTTCTGAATTTTCCTGTAGGTAACATATATGGAGGAAGAGCGGAATTTCAGCACTGAGCAGGTCACAGGAATGCTCTTGTCCAAACTAAAGGAAACTGCAGAAAATGCCCTGAAGAAACCGGTTGTTGACTGTGTAGTTTCAGTAAGTTAACAAGGACTCATTATGGAGAAGCATTTGTTTGAAAGCTTATGCTTACAAGTGAAGTTAAATCATGAATACTCACACCTCCCCTGGGATGTTAAAGCTTGGGAGAGGATGCCTTAAAATTAGTTCAGCTGCCTTGTTTTGTTCGTTGCGAAAACTAAGGTTCAGAGAGTTGAAGTGATTTGATTAATAGTTAACTAAATGACAGAACTGAAATTAAAACCCAGCTCTTTATGCCTAATACCGCACTGTCTCTAATTTTTATTTTATAAATTTAAATTCTCTTAATCTCCAGTTTTACCCATCAGCCATCTGTAGACATTTTTATTAATTCTGTCTTATGAGTACCTCAAATGTAGTTATTTTTCTCTCTCCTTTTTTTCCCAGTTGACAGATATTTGTTTTTTGTCCCTCTCATCTTTATGAGGTCAGGGGGTTAGGGAGGGCTTCAGGCTTTTTTGTGCTGATGTTTTCAGAGAACCACTTCTGGGGAATAAAATGCATGGATTGTATGAAAAGTCATTTCAACTATTAACAGCTATAAAGCATCTGATTACTTCCATGAAGTGACATTGTAGTTTGAACCCAGTAACAATAATAATAGCTTTTAGATTACAAAGCACTGTACTTTATCTCATTTAAGCAAGTATTTCTTTGATTATAATTTTAATATTTTTTTGTAGGTCCCCTGCTTCTTTACAGATGCTGAGAGGAGATCTGTGCTGGATGCCACACAAATTGCTGGTCTCAATTGCCTACGACTGATGAATGAAACTACTGCAGGTAAAAGGAAATCTGGGACTTAATTACCTAATGTAAATAAAATCGTCAGATGGTAAAACTACTGTTTTGTCTGTTCTCTGCATTTGAAATGCTTTCTTTTCCTCTTTTTTTATCTTAACTCCTCCAGGTCCTTGGAGATATAGTACGAATATTCCAGCCATTAATGATCAAGTCCTTCTTTGAAAATTATTTTTACTATTTACTCTGGCATTTTCTGTCCTTGCATATTAATTGGCATTTGTCTTATCTTTAGTTGTAATTACGCTCCTTGAGATGAGGAATTATTTTTGTATTTGTTTTTTATCTTATAACACAACGCACAGGGATGGTCCTGTTAAATAAGGTAAAAATGTCTATGACTTGAATGGTGATAAAGATGATGCATTTGTGTATAATATTAAAGGTGGCATCGTTCACATTTTCAAGGCTTCTGTTATATTATAAATTTCTGCACTAGAGTAATAGTAAAGGCCTATTAATTGGAGGAGTGTTGTGCTTAATTGGGTAAGAATGCTATGCAGATATTTCTGGCATTTGTTTATATTAGTCTGCATTCTTCTCTTTAAAAATAGACTATGTTGAGCATAATTTGGCTTCGTAAGGATTTTATAATGCTGAGGATTTGCCAGATTGGATTTTTTTTTTTTTTTTTTTTTGCAAAAGTCAGTTTATTCTTAGCTTTGTTTTTGTTTTGATTTTGGGAGTAATATCCGAGTTGCACAGTTCAGTAGGTATAGGAGATGGGCTGGTGGATGTGTTCTAACATTTAAATTGCCTTTTCAACTGGATCAGTGATGTCAGCCTGGTTTTTTTTCATGTTGCTACCTTTTTTTCAGTTACATTCTTTCTCTCTTGCTTTTATTCACTCATCAGTTACTTAGTTACATAGTAGTTTACTGTACAAACTAATTAAATTGTATTTGGAAGACTAAGCTTTTTGGTATTCTAGCTACTTCATAATGGATTGAATCAGTTTATCTGTAACAAAATAGGGCAGGATAAATTTCATCTGAGGTTTTTAAAAAAAACTATATAAGAAAGGAGATTTAGCAACAATAAAAGCAAGTTAAGATATGAAATATTCCGATTGATAATTCTTGAGTAGTATATGTAACTTTTGTTTTAGGTAAGCTACATGTAGGCAGTAAGTAATAAGTTACATTTATATGGTGTTTTAAGATTTACAAAATGCTTTCCTTACAGCAGCCTTATATGTTGCCAATACTGTGAGCACTAATATTTACATTTTATTATTCATAAATAAATTGAGGTTTTATAAAATGAAAGTTACAACTTTCCTTTGGTTACATGCTACTAAATGCCTTGCAGTGGATACAGAGCTCTCATAATTTTAAGTCTGATTCTCTTAATAATGTCAGACTACTTTTTGTGATTTAGCTTACTTGTAGTTTTGGAATCCAGAAGACGTGGGTTAAAATTCTGCCACTTTCTCGGTGCTTGGACAATTTTTTAAGACTTAAGGTTTCTGAGAAATTGATTCCCTTGGATTGGTAGATGATTTGAATGGATTCTTAGAGCTTTGGTATGAGTGCCTTGATTTAAGAAGTGGAATTCTTGGATCCTCATTTTTAAACAGATTGAAATCCTTAAAACATTAAAAAAAAAAAAATTGTGACAGTTTTTACTGTTCTGATTTCAGAAAGTTAAATTGAAAAATCATTACAATATATCATACAGTACATATTGGTGAAAAACTATTTTGGTTAAGCAATTGTTTCTCCTTAATTGTGGAGTCTCAGTAGAGGAGCTATGGAGGGAGGGACTCAGGTAAACTTTAAACAGGTACTTGGGTTATGGAGGAAAGGGTAAAAGGAACAGGGACAGCTTGGAATCAGGATTAAATAAACAGCCTCAAAGCATTTACATCATTTTCATCAAGATAATCCTGTTATAATACTTTTAGTACAAGCATCTTCATTTTATACATCAGGCAACTGAAGCTAAAAGGTTGATGTGTTATTTGGTTCCATAACTAGTTAGAATGAAGACTACCTCTTTTAATTCTTAACTGCAACTACCATAAGGAAGTATTTCTCTTACATAAAATGTAAGTGCTATAATTTTCATTTATATCTCACAGTATTCCCATTTAAGTGTAATGTGAATGTAGAAAATCTATTTTAATGCCTCTAATTTTACTGTTGTAAAATATTGCTTGCCAATTGAATGATAGCATACATTATAAACATAGAACATTTTCTTTTTTTCTCCAGTTGCCCTTGCATATGGAATCTATAAACAAGATCTGCCTGCCCTGGAAGAGAAACCAAGAAATGTTGTCTTTGTTGATATGGGACATTCTGCCTACCAGGTGTCTGTGTGTGCATTCAACAAAGGAAAACTCAAAGTAAATATGCCTTTTCTATTAAGGAAATGTAATTGTGGTGTTTGGATTGCGAATGGATTGTGAGGTAGTTCTAGAACTATTTGTACCCACTGATGAAAAGTGGCTCCGGTTTTTATGATTTGTATACTTAAAAAAGAGTACAATATCATAAGTCTTCTAAATTTTAAGATAAGGACTAAAAGCATATTGATATGAATAGAGTATTGGTCATCAGGAATGTCTGAGTTCTAATTCTGCTTTCTATGTTGATGAATCCTATGACTGGATTCATGAGGCACCTAACAATACAGTGGAGTAATTGTGAGGATCAAGTGAGATAATCTATGTAAAAGCTCTTAGCATGGTGCTTGACACATAGTAGATACTATATAAATGCTTATTCCTTTGCTCTCCACTTATTTTTCCTTAACTTCTTTGAGTCTCAGTTTTATCATTAGTAAAATGGGGATAACACCTCACAGAGTTAATAGATTTATAAAAATGCCAAATGAGGTAATATATATATGTAAAGTCCTTTGAAAACTTTAATATACCATGTAAATCTTAGCTATTTTGCTTAGTGACAGGCTTCTTCTCTGTATCTTAAAATTCTTTACATTATCTCCCATTCTATTTTCCTTGTCTCATTCCCTATTTTTTCCTCTTGTAGTTTACCCCTTCAATCATCTCCTTCCTCTCTCATTTTGAATCTCTCCCTTCTTCTTTTATCTTCAATTTTTCTCTTGTCTTATCCTGTCTCTCTCCTCTTTGTCTTATCTTCCCCTCTTCTCAGTTTCTATTCCAACAGATATGCATTATTGTCTTCCCCATTTTTAGGAGAAAAACAAACAAACCAACCAAAATCCTCACTTGACCATACCGTTACTCAGCTCTTCTTATTGTAATCTGGCTTTTGACTTCCGTCATTCAAATCAAACTGTTCTCTTCAAAGTTAGCAATGATCTTCATCTTCCTGAACTTTTTTTGGTTTTCAAAATACATGCAAAGTTTTCAACATTCACCCTTGCTAAACCTTGTGTTTCAAAATTTTCTCCCTCCTCCCCTAAACGGCAAGTAATCCAATATAGGTTAAATGTGTGCAGTTCTTTTAAACATATTTCCACATTTATCATAGCTGCAAAAGAAAAATCAGATCAAACGGAAGGGTAAAAAAAAAAAAAAAAGGCAAGCAAAGGACAACAAAGGTAAAAATATTCTGTTGTGATCCACATGCAGTCCCCAAAATCTCTCTGGATGCAGATGGCTTTCAGAAATTTACTGAGTAAAATTGGCCTGAATCACCTCATTGTTGAAAAGAGCCAAGTCTATCAGAGTTGATCATCATATAATCTTGTTACTGTATAGAGTGTTTTCTTGGTTCTACTCACTTTACTTAGCATCATTTCATGAAAGTCTCCAGGCCCTTCTGAAAATAGACCAGATTGTTTCTTATGGAATAGTAGTATTCCGTTACCCTTCCTGAACTCTTGATTTTACATTTTAACAGTCTGCATGATTCACTCTCCTTAGATTTTCATCTTACTGCTATTTCTTGATTCTTCTCCCCACATGTCTGTTCCTTTGAAGTCTTTTTTGTTAGATCATCATCCACCTTTTATCCCAACTGCGTATGTACTCCAAGACTGTTCTGTACATTCCATTTCTTTACCTGCACTCTCTTGGTAAATTCATCATCTCTCAAGGGATCAATTTTCACACTGAAGATAATGCTCATCTAAAACCTTACCATATTGAGTTTTAGGTCAACTATGCATTGGACATAGTGTTGAGCTTAGATCAAGTTCATACAGGATAAATAGGAAAAAATTAAAACACTGGAATTAAAGAAAAGTTGGTGAAGGTTTCCTACAGGAGAGATTTTATTTAGAAGTCAAGGAAGTCAGTATTTAAAGAGTATGGGAGGGGGGAGTGTTTCAAGACAGCAAGAAAAGATTCTTGCAGTCAAGAGATGGAATAACTTATTGGGATTGAGAAAGGATATGTGTTGGAGGGAAGATATAAGAATAAAGTCCAATAGGAGAGGACTAAGTTATGAATTTCAAACAGTATTTTTTATGTTTTCCTGTTTATTCTGTATACACCTTGATTTGCATATATGTTTGCATTTTGTCTCTTCCATTAGATTGTGAGCATTTTGAGGGTAGGGAATATCTGTTAAGTAGCAATGCTTATTTCAGTACTAACTTAGTAGCAATGGCATCTGAATAGTACAAGGGGGAAAAAGAAAAAAATCTAATTGGAGGTCCCTAGGGAGTTACATAAAAGGTGCAAGAAATGGTTGATGAATGATTTTGCTCAGCTAGTGACTCTTTTGTCTTTCTTATCCTATAGCTGATAAGTAGGGCCTGGCAAAGACAGTATTTATGGGTAGGTCCTGCAGAATCAGTCATCCCCATCCTCCATGGCAAATTATGCCTCAGATCTATGGATTGGTCTCCTGGATCTTGCTCAGTAGACTCTCATTTTCTTTCGCATTGAAGCTACTTGACACTGGGGTATATGGAGTGTTCAAGGAAGACTAGCATCTCTCGTGAGGGATTGCCAAGCTTTTTTCAGGTCTGTTTGTCCATTTTTGGTGTCCACCTTAATCTAAATCTCACCTGTGGCTTTAAGAAACTGTAGCATGTGCAGCAGCCACATCCTGCTAAATATTGAAGCTAATGTTGAAAGTAACTTGAGGGGGACCACAAACCTGACAGTGAGTTAGAGAAATGTGAAGACCCCCATCCTTTCATTATGAAGGTGACTGAAAGCAGGCTATGTGGAGCTCATAGAACTTATTCAGATATTGAAGATGCAAGAGTTCTTTTCCATTGCATCCCTGGCCATCACGAGCTTTCTCTTAACTTTTGTCTTGTCGCTGGACTTTGATTCAAAAAGAGGGAGACTGATGACTATGCAATTCTGCCGAACTTAAATACAATTCACACACAGGCGAATCAAGACATCACCTTGTGATGTCATTGGTCATCTTTGAAAACATCAATCTTGACTCCTCACCTCATTGCTTTCTTCATAGAATAGAGCTTCCAAATAATTAAAAAAAAAAAAAAAGTCCAGTGTTAATAATTTTTAGAAAATAAGGAGTGTGGAGGAGTCTGCAGATTACAGTGAGTCTGACTTCCAATTCCTGTCAAAATTCTAAAATGTTCCATTATAAAGATGGATGGATGGCTAACATTGGGGGGGGGGGGGGGGGGGGGGGGGGAAGATAACCAGAAAGAAACCTTGACTTAAGCAAGAACAAGTTGTGCCAGTCTAACTTGATTTCCTTTTTTTAGAAACAAGATTATAAAACTGGTCTATTACAAGAATGCTACATAATTTACCTAGTTTTTGGCATAGCATTTGATGTGGGGCTAGAATTGTACTTTTAAGTGAATTTCAAACTGGTTAAATGGCCAGATCCAAAGATTTGAGGTAGATATTGCAAAGGTTATATTTAAGCTTGATTCAAGCAGTAACAGCCTTTCCATGATTGTATTGTAGGAGTTCAGTGTAGTTTTATGGTTGATAAGATAGGACAGCTGGAGAATTGAAAGACCTTCATTCAAATATTATTTCTGAATCTTATTACCTTTCTTAGCTCTCTAAAATGAGGTCCTTTCAGTTAATTCTGTGATACTTGAATGGGTGGGCTACGTGGGGGCAGCTAGGTGGTACAGTGGATAGAGCACCAACCCTGAAGTCAGGAGGACCTGAGTTCAAATCTGGCCTCAGATACTTAATACTCCTAGCTGTGTGACCCTGGGCAAGTCGCTTGACCCCAATCAACCCAGCAGAGTAAAGAAATAAATAAATTGTTCTAAGAAGAGGCTGTGTGGCATTTGTTGTTTTATTTAGAAGGAATTGTCTTTTAGTGCTGTTAGACTCGGTGGATTCTATTTCCTTTAAATTGTGAAATTTAAATTGGGGATACATGTGTTTATAGAAAGTTCTATTCAAAAATATGAGGAAAAAAGCAGAAAGGTAAGAATAGCTTACATATTAGCAACTTTATAAAGGGGGGGGAATGTATATGTGGACATACAGTAACAAATGGACAAAAATGATGACTCATTAAATGACAAGTAAATTTCATATGTATCAGTACATTTTTGTATGATGAAATTAATGTACTCAAATGTAAATAGTCATCAAAATACATTTAATTCCATTTCATGGTGATTTTTCAAGTAATAACCTTTTCAGAGGGAATACTGAAAAATTGAAAGGCTTCTAGAATCACCTGTGTGAAAGAATATTTTAGTCCTTTATCCATTAGTGGAGATTGGAAGTTGGGGTTGTAAGTTTCCAAGGATTATTAGAACAGTACTGTTATTCTTAATGTGTTCATTTTTTAAAAGGACTAAGCTTATTTTCATTGTACCTGCCTTTTGTAAGTTAGTTATATTATAAGTTAGTTATAGTTGGTTTTTTTTTTTAATTTTTGTTTGTTTTTATCCTCATTGAGTAATTTTATAGATAATCTCCCTTCAGAAGGTTGTTGTAAAAAAAAAAAAAAAAAAGGTGCTTTGCCAATATTAAAGCATTGTCGATATAAAGAATTGATGTTTATTAAAATTAATACATTTTTTCAGTTGATGACTAAATGGAATAATTTAATCACATTCTTCCTTAGGTTCTTGCCACTGCATTTGATCCAACACTAGGAGGTAGAAAATTTGATGAGATGTTAGTAAATCACTTCTGTGAAGAATTTGGGAAGAAATACAAACTAGACATCAAGTCCAAAATTCGTGCATTGTTGCGACTTTCTCAGGAGTGTGAAAAACTCAAGAAATTAATGAGTGCAAATGCTTCAGACCTCCCTATGAACATAGAATGTTTCATGAATGATGTTGATGTATCTGGAATTATGAACAGGTATCTCTTGGGATTTCAAGATAAAAAAATTTTTTTTAAACTTACAGATTCTGCTGTATTATTCTTAGCCATAAACCTGAAATAGGAATGCAATAAGTGATTCTTGTTTGAGATGATTAATAAGCTAATGTCTATGAGGATCAAAACTGAAACCACAGTTTTTACTATGGCTAAGAAATAAATTTCTAATAAAACAAGCCACCATTCATTCACAAGTTTTGATTAGTATTTGTTAGGTCATCATTCCATTAATAATAATAATGAACAAATAGTTCAAATTTAAGAGACTTGCTTATTTAATCTTCAGAATGTACCATTCCCTGATGATCTCTGACTTTTTTTTTAATAAAGCTTTTTATTTTCAAAACACATGCATAGATAGTTTTCAACATTCACTCTTGCAAAACCTTTTGCTTGAATTTTTTCCCCCTACTTCCTCCTCTAGACAGCCTATTGGCCATCTCACACACACACACACACACACACACACATATAATGTGCAAATCTTCTATTCATGCTTTCACAATTACCTGTTGGCCTTCTTCAAATTCATATAAGTAAGTTCTTGACAACAAATAATCTGTCTCTAGGCCTTTCTAGTTTGCTATATAGACTCTGACAGTTTGTTTATTTGGCCTAGTTGTCACTTGACTAGGAATCTGTTTGATAAAATAGACAATTGTTTCATTCTTTGTATTACAACTTCAGTGACTAGCAAGTAGACTCCCTACTACTTAGTAGATATTTAATAAATACTTGAAAATACTGGAGAAAGAAAGATGCTACTTATTAAGATTAAAGATATGTAAATAAAAGGCTATTAAATTAAAAAAAAAGATTAAAGATATTACTTAAAGATGCTACAGTTTTTATTGAGGCTGCTAATTAGCACTTATTGTTGGGTGGTGAAGAATCTCTTTAAAGCACCACAGTTTATTTGGAAGTTTTAGGATGTTAAGGGGGCAAATAGGTATTTGTTTTTGTTTTTAAATCCTAGTTTGTTCAAAGGAGAATGTAATTTAACTTATCATTTCTTAAAATAGGAGCAAATTTCTGGAGATGTGTGATGATCTCTTAGCTAGAGTGGAACCACCACTTCGAAGTGTTTTGGAACAAGCCAGTAAGTTCTTTATTATTAGAAAATAAGTAGTTAATATGTCTCAAAGCCAAATATATAAGTACTGGGAATTTAGACATCTTAATTAATTACTATTTCCCACAACTGCCTGTAAAAGTTCCATAATATGAACTGACTGGTTTTTTTACTTGGGATGATTTTTTATCCCTTCCCCACTCTTCCCACCTTTTCCTGTTGTAATATTTAGGAAAATTCAACAGTAGAGAATCCAGATTATAGCCTTAATAACTAATTTATATCTTTTAAAATAAAATGTTGTTTCCCTTTTTAGAAAAAAAAATTAAAATGTTATTGATATTCTGAGTTAGAGATTTGCTTTTTATTTTTTAAATGATAATAATTTTTGATGTTTCGTTAGCGTTGAATATTTTGTTGGACAAGTGATTTCTAAATATCACTGACTTCCCAAAAAAATTATGATTAAAAATGTTGACATTTTGTTTTGAAATAGGCTAGCTTTTCCCAACAAATGCTCTTGCAAAATTGCATTTTCTGGGGGGGGAAATGGGTTTATCCATTTATTTATTTTTACAGAAAGAATGTCTTTTAAGTTTAATAATGTAATACTAACTTTGATTATGCTGGTCTTTTAAAATATATATATAAATTGTGATGTTTTCTATGTGCTGACTAGATCCCAGTTTTGTAGATAAAACCCTAAAAGAGTAAGTCTTAATACTCATCATAGTTATATAAGTTATATTTAGGTTGGAGAAGAGAAGCTGAGTGTACCCTAATAATTGTCCTTAGGTATACATACGAAAGGCTTTTCTATGGAAGATGGTGATCAACCGTTATCACCAGGAAGGCCAGAACAAGCGAAAATGGATTCAGTTGCAGAGAGAGGAGTTGAGGTTAGACATAGAAATGATTGCTTTATACATAATAGGCAATAGAGATAAAAGCAATAAATGATTGTTGAATTAATGAATAGAAACAAAAGTTATCTTGAAGGAATGGTTAAGATGCTATAATAGACTCATGTGAAACTTGGGAGATGGACTGATACCAGAACAGGCTTCCTTTACTTGGATGCCTTGACAACATCCATTCCTGTCATCTTGGCTGAAAAAATTTTCTTTGCCAAAACAGTCTATTTTTTTCATTGTCAGATCGATAGTACCATCAAACTTTGTAACCTGGAATGTCCCTGTCTCATAGGAAATTTTATTTATATGATCCAAATGCCAATATACAGATTCAGAATGGGGGACTCTAAAAACCAATCAGAACATTGTCTCTAACAAGATAACCCTTGGGGTAACATTAGTTAAAACAAAATCACATATTCAGTTATGTATATACTAGATGTATTTCTATTGTCATTTATATAATTCTTTCTGACTCAAATTACATTTTTTTTACTTTATTCTGGACCTTCATTGTCTATTCATGTGGAATGAAAAAAAAACTTGGGAATGAATTTTTAAATGTATTGAAATCAGTGCCTTTATATTTCATTACAAGCTAATAACTCAGATTTTAGCAATGTTAAATATTTCTTATTCTTTTAAATAGAGTTAAAGAAAGAGGATATTTATGCAGTGGAGATAGTTGGTGGTGCCACTAGAATCCCTGCAGTGAAAGAGAAGATTAGCAAATTCTTTGGTAAAGAACTTAGTACAACATTGAATGCAGATGAAGCAGTCACACGAGGGTGTGCATTGCAGGTGGGTTAATTTCATTACCTAATAGCAGATTTCAGTTGATTTCACTCAAAGCCATAGGTAGATTGTTTTGTTGGACATAATATGGCAATGGTTTGTTCTTTCAATTAAATAATTACCATTTGATGTCAGATTATAAGCAATATTCCTTAATATTTTAATTAATTTACATCAAATTAATTTTGGTTTCATTATTAATATTCAAGTTTATGATTTTGAAATATAACTTAACTTCTTAAAATAGAAAGTAATTTCCGTGAAATAAAAAAATTGTACTCAATCACACATGTTAAGCTAATGTAGCAATATATATTCACTTTAAAACTAGATGATTACCAGAATTTTGACAAATTATGTTGTGCTGATTGGCAAAAAGGGGGAAGGAACTAAGATTGGATAATGTTATAGATGTCGCATATTCCTTTGTCACTAATTATCTTTTGTTAGTTTGGCAAACTCTGTATGAACCATGCCATGCATATAAATAGGTGATTTTTCAGAAGGTAGACAAGTTTGTAAGACTTAACCAGCAAATGCTAATTCTAATACAGTAAAATAAGCATGTGAATTCAAATATATGCATTTTTTAAAGGTAGCCCAATAAGATTTTTCAGAAATTAATAAATTATAGATATTGTGTTGATCATGGATTACATTGTTACTGTTACATTATTATTTTTACTTGAATAATTTGTTACTTTAGTGTGCGATATTGTCTCCTGCTTTCAAAGTACGAGAATTTTCTATCACTGATGTAGTGCCATATCCAATATCTCTTCGATGGAATTCCCCAGCAGAAGAAGGAATAAGGTAATAAGATCTCCCAGATATTTAATACTTTTATCCATGTTCTTTGTAGTAACTTTAACACTTACAACGAATTATATATAGCATAGATTAAAATAAGACATGTTTATCAGAAAAGCTATCTGACTAATATTTTTGTATGTATTGTTTGGCATCATGCTTAGGGGAGTTGAAGTATAAAATGTTAGATGACAGTGTTTGCCTCTTCTGAATTTATAGTCAATTGTATCTTTTTTTCTTTAATAGATTAGTAAAAGTTTTCTAGAGAAAACTTGGAATGGTTAAAAACCAACAATAGATTAAAATTAGAATGTACTTTAAAAATTCATGGGTTAAAATATTGTGATTATTTTAAATGTTTCTTTTTTCCCCTTCTTTTTAGTGATTGTGAAGTCTTCCCGAAGAATCATGCAGCTCCTTTCTCTAAAGTTCTCACATTTTATAGAAAGGAACCATTTAATCTTGAGGCCTATTACAGTTCTCCTAAGGATTTACCTTACCCAGATCCTGCCATAGGTATTTTAAAGGGGTTATTCTCAGAAATGTTCTTGTGTATTTGGAAAATAGATGAATCAGGACAATTTCAAAAATTTGGTTACAGTGGAAGAAATGCAAAACTCTGAGTGTTAGTACATGAGTTCACTTAACTTGTCTGGTCTTTACTCATCATAAAATAGGGGAGGTTTAACAAAATGACTTCTCAAGTAGCCCTTCCAACCCTGATCCTACTAAGCTTCAGAACTAATGATATTAGAATACTTAGTGCCTAAGATGTATACGTTGATATTTGCAATAATTGATCAAAAAGAAATAGAATAAATACATGGTTTTGACCTTAATTTTTGACATAATATGTTGTTATCCTGACATTCATTTATTTGATATGAGTAGATAATACATGAAATTACAGTCGGCTTATATTAAATGCTAAAGGAATGACGAGGTTGTTTGATTTTTAGAGAATAAAAAAATCATTGATAGGCTATTCTGGTTGGGAAAGACTTTGTTAGAGAATAATGGATGGATTTGTATTGGAGGTAAGAGATGAGAAAGCACCTACCTCATACTGGGAGGATAGCCCAAGCACAGGTATATGTTTGAATGACACAAAAAAAAAAAATTAAGCCAGATTGAATGGAGCAATAGGTTCTTATTTAGAAGTAGCACATATATTGGAGATCGGTTGTAGAATGCCTGAAAGCTAGAAATTTAAATTTTAGCTGTAGCAAGTAACTGGAAATTATTAAGGTGGGTGTAAATGTGAATGACCACTGCAGTGACTTTAAGTTGTGTAGTAAGACAATTTTGACAATGACATGAAAGGTGGCATTTGAAGTATTAAGAGACAGTAGAGTTACTTTGATCATTACAGATGCTCTTACATTAATTTAGGCACAGATTGGCAGACCTAGATTAGGATGGCAGGAATGAAGAAGGTTAGAGTGCTGTAGAAGCAAGAATTAATTTGTATCTAGGTATAAAAAGAAAGAATTAAATATGACTGACTATAATTTTGAGTTGTACCCCTAAGTTTTATATTACTTAAAGTGATCTTTGAAAATTTTTTCCAGGTGTTTGAGATACTAATTGTATTAATTTGATTTTTAATCAGAATCTCCATTAGTAGCTTTTTAGTCTCATTGTTTCTTTTTTGCTTGTTTTACAGTTAAATTCTTTTTATTAATTATTGTTCTCCTTTGTCCTTGATATGTTTAGCCCAGTTTTTGGTTCAGAAGGTGACTCCGCAGACTGATGGATCCAGTTCAAAAGTTAAAGTAAAAGTTCGAGTCAACGTACATGGTATTTTTAGTGTGTCTAGTGCTTCCCTTGTGGAGGTACACAAGTCTGATGAATGTGAAGAGCCTATGGAGACAGATCAGCATGCAAAAGAGGAAGAGGTAATCTTGGGCCCTGAAAGCTTGCGTTCTTTAAGCCACTACAAAAACAGTAAACTGGCTGGATGGTTAATATTTGACAGATTACTGTCCTTGTCTAGGATTGTATATCGTGTAGCACTTTTTAAATGTTAAATCTAGTTGGGTGGGGGCAGCTAGGTAGTGGGATACAACGTCAACCCTGGATACCTAATAGCTGTGTGGCCCTGGGCAAGTCACTTAACCCCAATTACCTTTCTTCCTTCAACCACCCCCTTCCAAAAATAAGTAAATAAATACATTTGTTGACAGAGAAGTTAAATGATTCTCATGGGTAGTTTGTTGTCTTTTAGTTTTGTTGTAGTATCTAAAAGTTTTAAAAGATTTTGAGTGGATGAATTCTGCTTATTTTCTTTATAATAAAGTGAATTATGTCTTATGGAAACTTATTTGTAGATTTTATAGAAAAATTGTGATTTTAAAAACTTTTTATTAATTTTATTATTTTTATTTACTTTTTATTTATTTACTTTTTTATTATTAATTTTATTATTTTGGAGGGGGAGAGGTTGCTAGGGCTGTCACAAGGGATGTCATTTTACTTAAGGCTTCAGACTTTAATCAGATAAATCAAAAAGGGAATCAAGGCTTTCCAAATAATTTGACTTGAGAAAGAGATTCTGTTGATCCTAATTTTGTAAATCTTTTTGTATCATCCTATTAAGAACCCTCTAACTAGTTTCATCTGTAATTTGACTTAATTTATAATATGATCTGTTTAGTTAGGTTTGTTTACTTAGAGGATATGTGGGAATATTACTGAATTTAACTAAATTTATTCACCTTTTGTGATAATGAAGTATGGAATTATAATCTGTCATTTTTTAACTTCTGTAGCCTTCAAGTTAATGATTTTAACGGAATTATTTCTTTGCTACTTTGACATTATTTTGTCTATAAGGAGCCTTCCTAGAATCCTAATTTTTATTTAAGGGTTATTTTTCTATGCCTCTGAATCTATGCTTAAGCATAATAAAACCTAGATTTTATCATTCTAATTTCTGCATTTTAGTAAAACTATAGTAGAACTATAAGCAGTTCATGTATTATATGAACCCAGATGAGATAATTTCTCCCTTTACTCAAGTCTGACTCCTGTCATTTCCTTACTCGGTAAACCCCCCCATGATTCCCTCTTGAAGTTGAGTTCATGTGTAAACTCATCTTGTTTGATATTCCATGCCCTTCATGTCCCACTCTAGCTTACCTTTTCATCATAGTTATGTGTTATTTCTCACTAATAGTGCCTTCCCTAAACTAGGAGGAAGAGAAAGAGAAAAGTGAGAGAGGATAGATTTTTTTTTCCATTGAAATATAAACTTAAATAGGAACGTTTACATTCTTTACTTTTGTGTCTCCCCTAGTGCTTGGCACATAGTAGGTGCTTTAATGGTGCTAATTGGTTGATTAGTATGTGTGTGTGTATAGTGCAGACACCATCTTTCAACTTTTTTATATCATTGTTGTTCTGCTTTGCTGTTATTTATTTCTCCAGGCCCAGCCTCCAGACAAAAAAGCCAAACTTGAATGATTATTACTTGACTCTGAGAATTTTGCATGTAACAGATATATCAAAAAATGTTTGAATTGATAGCTAAGGCAATTATTATTTCCTCATCGACCCATTAGTACTACTAGAAAGTGAAGGCATTGGGGCAGCGAGGTGACTGCAGTGGACAAAGCACTAACCCTGAAGTCAGGACCACCTGAGTTCAAATGTGGTCTCAAATACTTAACATTTCTTGACTGTGTGATGCTGGGCAAGTCACTTAACTCCAGTTGCCTCAGCCAAAAAAAAAAAAAAAAAAAAAAAAAAACCAAGAAAGTGAAGGCATTAATCTAAAATACTTAAATCAAATTTGTATTGTGGGGGAGAGATAAACATTTGTTTGGTTATGAAAATTAAATTGGAGAAGTGAAACAAATTAGAAAATAAACACACAAGGATATCAGAATAATCAAGGGTGGGGTTTGTTATCCCCCTTCTAGAATGTAAGCTTGGAGACAGAGACTGACTTTATTAATTGGAATGTGGCCTGAGATTAAAAAGGCACCTTTTTGCTTTTTACCTTTAGTTTTGCACTGTTGAAGCCTCCTTGGGGCATTAATTCTTGTACCAAATTTCCCTTTGTGGAGGAAAGACAAAATTCTAAATCTCTCCCAGTTGAGGAAATATCTTTTTTTTTTTTTTTTTTTTTTTTTTTTAAGGCTATGGGCAATTTTCAAGTAAGCTCTGAAGAGCTTGGGGCTGGGGTAGATATTCTGCTTAGTTGCTGAAAATTGTTCACCTTTATTCATGGTTTTTTTTCGTTCAATACTGGATGTATCCTTTCTCATGAGAAAGCAATACATTTCTTTTGCCTCTACTAAGACAAGTCTCTGGGTATACCTTGTGTATATGCAAGACAAGGACCCTCATCATACAGTGGTATTGTGTAGTGTGGTTCTGATTGAAAATCTATTCATAACCACTCCTACATTGACTGTTGCTATATTTTGTCATCTTTGCATATTTTAGTTTTGTGACTTTGATCAAGTCATTTAACTTCTGCCTCAGATAATCTGTAAATTGAGGATAATATGAAGTGCTATAATAATGCTATATTTATTATTAGCCATTACTTATATTATTGGGGAATGAGAGCAGCTTTTCCTTTTCTTTATAATCAGTTTATTTTATCTTTTGTAATAGCCATTTTCCCTTGTTTGGGAAAAGGATATATCACTTACCATATATGTGAAAGGTAAATGATATGCTTTTCTTCTGATTTTTTTATTCTGTGATCTTTAATCATGCTTCCATATTTGTGTTGTCTCATTTTATTAAACATTTTCTAATTGCACTTTTATTTAAAATGTGTACATTTCTGGCTTGACTATATTAAAATCTAATCTCATCTTTTCACAGAAAATGCAAATAGATCAAGAAGAACAGAAAACTGAGGAAAACCAACATCAGATACAAGGGGAAAATAAGACAGAATCTGAAGAAATGGAGGTATAAGATTGCATTTGAATCTTCAAAATAAGCCGTATTAGGCATTCTTTTGTGTTTGTTTTAGTGCTGAAGAATTTTTATGAGTTTTATCATTTACATTAATTGTGATTAGTTAGCATTTGGCTAGAATACAAGCCATCAGGAAATGTCAGCATTAAATTTGGATTAATTAATAAATAATCCAATTGACTGGTTAGGATGCTTTTAGTAATTAAAGTATTCCACAGACACTGTATTTGTGTTAACTGATTTTTCAATAAAAACCTAAATTTTGGAGTTTTTAATATTTTGTTTTTTAAATTTTGCATTATTTTAGATTTTTATAAGTATAGCTTATAAATACCAGCTTAACTGATTAGTTTAAATTTAATCTATGTGGTATAGCTTTACATTTAATTTTGATTGTATCTGAAAATCTTTTGAAAGAAAGTATTGTTTGTCATCCAGTTTAATAAGATAATGACCAATTTTGATGAATAAATTTCTTCAGCTATGTAAGTCAATTTTCATCTAAATTGTGTTAGTGAAAGAACTTGTAAGGGATAATTTGGTCTTTGTCCAGATACCTCACATGACCACCTAGTTTATATGTGAACAATTGAGCAAGCAGCAACAAGGAAGGTAAATGTTTGCCACATCTGCTTAGTTGTTAGTCCCTCCTTTTCCAATATGCCAGGTATTTAGGCAACTATTTCTATTTTTTAATTAGCAAGTAAAGAAAATCTTTTTTAAAGGCTCTGGTTTTTTGCACACTTAACAATTTCTCAGAAATTCTTCCATAAATACTAAAGTGTATAGTAAATATATACTTTGTGTGTGTAATAGAGTAATATTCTAATTCATAGACTGAGTTCCAAGGGACCATAAGGATCATCTAGTTTGAAAGCTTACATAAAGCAGAAATCTTTTTTTTACAATTTACTGCAATGTGGGATTAAAAGACTTTTACAGACTTAATTTGGAAACTAACTACCACTAATTCATTACATTATTTCTAGGGAGGAAATGCATTCCAGTATCAAACTGACTTACATCAAATTTTTTCAACATCCAAATGAAAGTTGAAAACAGTCTGTCCTTACATATTTGGTTGTCATTATTTTCTGTTTTGTAGACTTCTCAAACTGGGTCCAAAGATAAAAAAATGGATCAACCACCTCAAGCTAAGAAAGCAAAAGTTAAAACTACCACTGTGGATCTCCCTATTGAAAATCAGTTGTTATGGCAGATAGGAAGAGAAATGTTGAATTTATACATTGAAAATGAGGTAATTATTAATGTCTTCTCGGTTACAAAACTCTGCAACACAGAGACATTTGAGTTTGGTGGATTAAATAGATTTTAACTTGAGATATCTTTGTTAATCTTCTGGATCATTACAAATTGTCCTGTTCTAAGCAATAATTTGTAGAATTCAGAGATTTATTGAAGTGTATGTACTGTTTTTGAGTTCTTGAGCTTTTTTCCAATACAAATAGTACATTAACAGGTGCATAACATACTTTGGTCAGAGTGACATAACTTGTCAGCCAGAGGGAGAATTTATTCTGAATTATCCCAGATTGTATTACATTCCATTATTGTTGTTAAATGTATTAAGCAATATGTTTTATGGAGTTTTATTTAGCACACGTTACCAATTAATCCCTACATTTTCAAATTTCTTAATAAAGTATAAGAATATTGTTTATTCCTAGTTCTCCAAGATATATTCTCTTCCCACTAGTACTGAAATACCATTTGATAAAATCTTCTTTGAAATTTTTTTTTTTAATTCAGTACTGAAAATGTGTTCTTTCTTCCTTAACAAAGTCATTCTCTTGTTGGGAGAGCTTGGTTGAGAATTGTGGGAAAGTTTATTTGTTTTCCTCCTGGATTCTAACATTCATAATTTTGCATTTTTAGCCAAAATCTTACTAATTTAGTTTATTCCTTCTCAGGGTAAGATGATCATGCAGGATAAGCTGGAAAAGGAAAGAAATGATGCCAAGAATGCAGTGGAAGAATATGTTTATGAAATGAGAGATAAATTAAATGGCCTGTATGAGAAATTTGTTAGTGAGGATGTAAGTATTGGTTGGGAAATTAAAAATTTGCTCTTTGAAGATCCTTGAATGTTTTGCAAGATAATAGAATTAGTTCAGAATGAACATGATTATTTGAATCTATAGAGAATAGTGATTGAAATTGATCAGAATCTTGAATTTCATGGATTTGACAAGCTTTTATTGTTTAGAGTTAGTATACTAAGGAATTTATATTCAAATAGGGCATGGGAGTTGAGGGAGTAAACATAACATGTATATAGATAAGTTAATTCAAAATTATATGAGGTAAACATAAAATAATCTGAAACATGGAGAGAAGGATACTAGTGACTAGGTATCAGGAGGGAATCTTGTAGACAATGGTACTTGAGCTGAGCCTTGCATAGTTAGAATAATAGTCGCTAACATTTATGTAATATTGCCCATGTGCCAGTCACCATGCTAAGCATGTTTTAAATATCTCATTGATTCTCACAACCTTTAAGGTAGATTCTCTTATTGTACCCATTTTACAGATGATGAAACTGAGGCAGAAAGCAGTCAAGTGATGCAAGATAGTCACACAGTAAGTTATCTGAGGCCAAGTTGAACTTAAGCCTTCCTGATTCCAAGCCCAGCTATCCATTGCACCACCACTTATCTCTGGAGTTTATTCTAGGCATTGGAATGTGGGGGTGACAATTTTCTGTGCAGAAGCAGGAAGATAGGAGAATAGGTACAATACTTTAGCCTGTTTGACTGGAACAGAGCATGTGTGAAGGAAAATGTGTAAAGTCCATCTATAAAGATAGGCTGCAGTCATGTTGCAAAGGATACAAAATGCCTAATAGTGCAGTTTGTGTTTAATCCTGGAGGCAGTAGCAGTTGATAAGTTTCTTTAGGTTTTGTTTTGTTTTTTAATTTAAAAAAAATTATTTTCAATATACATTACTTTATGAATCATGTTGGCAGAGAAAAATCAGAGCATGGGAAGGGTGAGGGAAAGGCAACAGGAAAAAGAAGTGAATATGGCATGTTTTGATTTACCTTCAATCTCTAGTTCTTTTTCTGGATGCAGTTGGCATTTTCTGTCCAAAGTCTATTGATTGCTTTAGATCGCTGAACCACTGCAAAGAACCAAGAATTTGAGTTGATCATCACACATTGTTGCTGTTAATTGTGTATGATGTATTCCTGGTTCTCATTGTTTCACTCAGCATCCATTCATGAAAATCTTTTCAGGCCTTTTTAAAATCAGCTTATTCATCATTTTTTATAGAACAATAATATTCCATTACCTACATGTATCAAAATTTATCCAGCCATTCCCCAGTGGATGGTCATCTACTCACTTTCCAGTTCCTTACTACCACAAACGGAGCTTCTATAAATATTTTTGCATGTTTCTTTCCTTGCTTTGATTTCTTTGGGTCATTATTAGCCCAGTAAATGACACTGGGTCAAAGGATATATATAGTTTGATAGCCCTTTGGGCATAGTTCCAAATTGCTCTCCAGAATGGTTGGATCATTTCACAAGTCAGCCAATGATGCATTATTGTCCCAGTTTTCCCACATTCCCTCCAACATTCATCATTATCTTTTCCTGTCATTTTAGCCAATCTGAGAGGTGTGAGGTGATACCTCAGAGCTGTTTTAATTTGCATTTCTGTAATCAATAGAATTCCACAAGCTTCTTGAACAAGGCTTTGACTATTGTTGAACCTAGGTTTGGATAGATAGGAGAAGAGAAATTAGGTAGTGGAAAGGCTTGTGGCTCTATAAATAGAAAAAGGAAAGCAAGGCTTTTACTGAATTATTTCAAAGTTGGTAAAGATGTTAACTAGAAGGAATGTGGTGGTATCAACAGAGAGAAAAAAGCTATAAGAAGGGATGGGTTTGGAGGGGAAAAAATTAGTTTTATTTTGAACATGTTGAGTTTAAGGTGCTTCCAGGACATCCACTTGGATTGTGAGACTACAGTTTGGGAAGGAAATTAGGATTGAATATCTGGATATAGGAATCATTTGCATGGAAATAAGTGAATCCGTGAGAGCTGATAAGATTATTGAAAAAGAAAAGAAGGTTTGGGGATATTCATGGTAAGTGAAGGAGGCTGAAGAGTGGCCATACAAAACCAGGCAAGAGCAGTATCACCAAAGTCCAGAGAAGAGAAAAGTGGGATGAGGACGGAAGTCAGCATACATTAAATAGTAGTGTCATCTGCTGTGTTGAGTTAAAAAGAATGAGGACTCTTAGGAGACCATAGGATCTTATTTGGCCCGTTAGAGGCAGCAGTTTCATATTAATGATGATCTGGGAATCCAGATTGCAGATTATGTTAAAAACTGGGTAAGAAAGGAGAGTAGTAAATAGAGGCAGTGTAGACATTTTCTGGGAATTTTTAATGGTTGAAAGGAGGAGAGAAATAAGATGATTGCCTGAACATACTTTATGAACCTAATTATTTTTCTTTCTAGATTACATGTATTAAATATTTTTATGCTTTTAGGATCGTAACAGTTTTACTTTGAAACTAGAAGATACTGAAAATTGGTTGTATGAAGATGGAGAAGATCAGCCCAAACATGTTTATATTGATAAATTAACAGAGTTGAAGGTAATATTGTTTTATTGTGACATAATGAAACTGCAATAAACTTTAACCTAAAATTTCCTGAAACTATTAATGCCAATAAATTTAGAAGAAGTCAAATCTATCTTGGAACCTCATTCCTGGAGGTTTTAGGGCTTCCTAAAATATAGGTATAATAATGAGCAATAAAAATTATAGCTAGCATTGTTTTTTGAGGTTTGCAAAGTGATTTGCAAATATTATGCAACAACCCTGTAAGGCAGGATGGAAAGGCTTTTACAGAAATTGAGGCAGATCATCATGTGACTTTTCTAGAAACAACTGACCAGGGAGTATGTAAGGTATTTTTGAACTATTCATTTTGCTATTTTTTTAATCAGGAAATGCAATATGGTGGACTAATTATTTTTTTTTATTTCAAATTATTACTGTTCTGATATACACAATCTCATTTGTAATAGTTATAGCATTGGGAATTTCAGTGTAAATACATATTTGTTATCAGCAAGTGTAGTTCTGAAAACTTTTTTCATAAGTGAGTGATGGAAAAGATGTTCTAATTTGATGCTGAAAGGATTGGGCTTTTAATGTTATTGGGGTTAACATTTTAAATTAGCATTTCATGCACTGAGGAGAATAGAATTTTAACACAACATGCAATAAGGAAAAAACTATGTCAAGTCAATAAATACTTAATAAAGAAAGCATTTTCTGCGTGAAAGGCTTTGTGCTTTACTGAGGAGTAAAGCACTTCTCCCTGACCTGTAGCTTAGTTTCTTGCCTTTCTCCTTTCTGGCAAGAATAAATGTTGTGGCATTTGACTTGGGTATTCCTCAGTTTGACTGCTGTGCTTAGTAGAGGTGGCCACAGAGAGGAGAAGCAATGCTAAGGTGATTGAGTGGAGCTTAGAAGCTGATTTATTACTTAGACTTGGAATTGATTATCCCCATGTCATACATGGGAATTGAATATACTTGTTTCAAATATATAATTTCTACATCTCAGTGTTCTATATAACAAAGAAAAAGCAATTTCATTTATCCTGAAACTACCTTAACAATGCATTGTGTCTTTCTTTTTCACCAAGAATCTAGGTCAGCCCATTAAAAATCGATTCCAGGAATCTGAAGAAAGACCAAAAGCATTTGAAGAACTGGGGAAACAGATCCAAATGTTTATGAAAATAATTGATTCTTTCAGAAACAAGGTATCTATTTTGCAGAGTTTGTTTTGGAGCACATGTAGGTTTTTTTCCTTAGAAATTCCCTTTAAATTATAGTGTTCTGTTCTTTAAAAAAAAAAAAAATCCAGGTTTCTGATCAGTGTTGTAATTTTTTTTTAAGGCATTTCTTAGACTACTCAAGGAATTATCACTACTGTTTTTATATGTGAGGAGGAGGCACAGATAGATTGATTTCATCTAATTTATGATGAAGCTAGTTACATGAGCTAATCCATGTCAAAGACCTGGACTCCAGCCACAATCTTCTGGAACCGATCTGATGTTTAATTTCATTGTTCTTTCTACTTACTACCCTGTGTATCATCTAATTACTGGATGTTTTAGTGTTCCCTCTTATCTCCTCTTGCAGGCCATACAATATATTAATTAAAAAATAGTTAGAATTTTATAACAACTACTACATGCCAGGCATTTTACAGATATTCCATTTGAGCTTCACAACATCTCTGAAAGATATTACCAACATCTTATAATTGGAAGAAATTGAAACAGACCAAGGTTAAGCACCTTGCCTAAAGTTACACAGCTAATAAGTGTTTGAAGTTGGATTTGAACTCAGATGAGTCAAGGCCGAACTGTCCTACTTAACTTCTTTCTAAAAACTGGATTGCAAACCCTTAATTTAACAGCTGAATATATTTTCTAATGCTTATATAATAAAACTAATCTTTTTAATTCTACCTAGTGAAAGACTTTTATAAGGATAAACATTTATTTTTCTTCAACTCCTTATGCTAGCACCTTTTTTTAAAATGTGGAAAGTGATTTAAATATTAATGAAGCCTTTTCAATTAATACTCTCTTCAGATGCTCTTGGCATTTAAAAGTTCTGTCTTCATAAAACATCAATGAATTATTTCTTCTTTAAAGACATTTGAAAGCACCTTGTTATATGTTTTTCTGAGTGTAGTCTGACTTCTATTTTGGCATAAGATAATATTTTGTCTGTATTTTAGGAGGTGACTATCTCAAGGCAGGCTGGCTTGAAATATTGATTAGTTTTTCATCCTGTTATAGGACGAACAGTATGACCATTTGGATGCAGCAGATATGTTGAAAGTTGAGAAGAGCACTAATGAAGCAATGGAATGGATGAACAACAAGCTAAATCTTCAAAACAGACAGAGTCTTACTGTGGATCCAATCATAAAGACAAAGGAGATTGAAGCAAAAATTAAAGTAATTCACTATCTGATCTCATTTCCATTTAGTTAGCTTAATTACATGATTCAACATAGTCTTTGAGCATAATTTTGAGAGTAACATGTAAGTCACTTTACCATACAGAATTTGTGATAAAATGTGACCAATTGTCACTTCTTCCAACACTGTTCATCCAGAGCTCAGTGAGCCAGTAGAGGTCATTTAGTCTGGACTCCCTCATTTTACTTTACAGATGAGTAAACTGAATTCCAGAAAAACTAAGTAATTTGCCTAGGCCCCACGGGTAGTAAGCATCAGAGGTGGGATTAAAATAGGAAGTAAATTATTTCTTGTCCATTTACCCCCCAAAAATCCCAATGCTTTTGTTTCTGTTTTAGGAGCTTACAAGCATTTGTAACCCTATAGTTACAAAGCCTAGACCTAAAGTGGAGCTTCCAAAAGATGATGAGCATGTGGAACAGAATGGACCACTAGAAGGACAAGGTGATAGCCATGGAGGGGTTCAGGCCACTGAACAGAATGTAGATCCAAGCGCCTCCCCAGATTCTGAGAAGAAACTTCCTGAAATGGACATTGACTAATTCCAGTACTTGTTTATATTAAAGCCCACTTACCATAAAGCTTTAAGTTGTCAACTTTGTTCTAAATAGCAAAGAGAACAGATTAATATTGCAAGTTATTTAGAGTTCATTTTATAGCTTTTTTCTCTTGAAGGGAAATCCATGTATTGAATATGAAAACTGCAAAATGCATCAATACACCATCCAATATGTTGTCTGTTTTCCTCATAGTTCTTATGTTGTACTCATTCCTTTTGAATTTCCTAAAGCAGTAGTTATTTCTTCCCTCTTCTTCTCTCCTCTCTCCCCACCCCCCTACCCCCCATGTTTGATCAGATTAAGGAAGAAATTTATTATGAAGATCTAGACCAGAGAACTGTAATTAGCTGGAGATCAAGCTTTTTAAGGATACTCTGTGACTAGAAACTTTCAGGCGTAACTCTGTTTTGAACTTTTTGGGGGGTGGGAAGGAGAGAAACTAGAATGGCATGACTTTCTGGGGTTTTTCTGTAGTACAGAAAATAATGATGATTCCCTGATTCTCTCTCTCTCTCTCTCTCTCTTTTTTTTTTTTTTTTTTTTTTTTGCTTGTATATTAAGACACTCCTTAAATGAACAGATTCCCTCATAGCAAATGCCATATATGTTAACTTTGTTTGAAATATAAATTAAATGAGTGGGGACATTTTAATCAGGTGTTTAGAACTGAAAGATGCTTCTTAAGCTGTGTTGTATATCCCAGTCGCCAAAGTTTAGCAGATCTTTAATGAATATATATGTTTTCCTAAATTTAGTAGATATGAAGTAAGGTATATCAAGATAAACACACTGAAGATATGTACATTTTGGTCTCTATTCAGATTGAGTTGTACTCTTTAAGATGGTTACTCTTAACAGGAGTGCTTTGTCTATATTATAAGGTGCTAATTAACCTTGAAGGATTGAGGGAATAATTTCCTAGTGAGAGATGCAAATTTCTTAAACTCATATACACACTGGCTATTACCATAGAGTATCTATGATGAACCTGCATATAACTCATGTGTGTTTTGAATCGGATAGATGCAAAACGATACAAAAAGTTAACAAATAAATACACTGGATTATTCTGCATGGGTATTAAATTGATAAAGAATAGATATAAAGGAAACCTTGGATATTTTCTTGGTGTTGGACTTCAGAATTTTGCACTAAAGCAGTGATTTCCAACTTTTATATTATGTAACGCCATAAAAAAAATCTCATGCACTTCTGCCCCATTTGCACCCCAACTTATATCGTGGAATGAAAAAACAAGCTTAAAACTACTTTGAATTCAGTGACTTAATTGAATTCATATTTTTTTTCACAACTGTAGCTGGATGTATTTACAAATCAGTAATACATATACATGTAAGACATTTGCCCTACAGATAGTATTGTTATTGCTTTAGGCTGTTTAGTGAGATGTGCACCTTACAGTAACTTTACAGGTCTGGCCCATAGATTGGGTGCTTGCTAAAAAAGTATTCTTTGTTACCTTTGTATGTATCTAGTGAGAAAGAGTAGTGTGTTGTGTTTAGTGTTTGAGAATCTATAGAAACTGTTAACGACTTTTTTGTGTGTGTGTGTGGTAAAACTAACATCCCTCTAAGTGACTTGTTAGTAATGTCACATAATAGATTTATAAGGCAAACCTTAATTCACATACATTGCAAATAATTGGATGGAGGAGTGGAGAGAGATGGCAATTATCTATCGCATAATGGGAAAGTGGAATCACCACAGAATGTCGCATTAGGAGCCTCAAAACATCTGATCTGATTTCCTCTTTTTAAAAAATGAGGATATGATCTTAAAGATATATTGGGTTATACAGGTAGCAAGTGATATAACATGTTTTTAGAATTTAAGCCTTCTGTGTTCGAATCCCATCGTCTTTATATCGTGTATTTGTCCATTACCATTCTGAAGAAATAGAACATTGGTTCCTCTATATTCCTTGTTCAACCTAAGCTTAATTCATAGGATCACAGATCTAAAGCATGAAGAGACTTTATTAATCAAGTATTCTAACAAATTTGGAAGGTATTTGTTGATTCTGCTCAGTTTGGGGGCCGAATTGATAGGAATCTTGGAAGAATTTTGTGAGATGAATTTAAAATGGGTTAGTGGAAACTATTTTAGGTGGTTAGAAATGGCTCAAGACCTTGTCTTAAGGGCCATTGTGCAAGGAGGGCAGAAAATAGGCATTTATTAAATGCCTACTATATCTGAGGCATTATGCTAAGCATTTTGCAAATATTTCATTTGATCATCATATTAACTCTGAGACAGGTGCTATTAATCTCATTTTACAGTTGAAGAAACAGGAACAAGTTGTTTCTTGTCCAGGGTCATCCAACTAGTAAGAATCTGGGGCTTGATTTTGAACTCAGATTTTCTTGACTCCAATCTATATCTATATCCACTATGTCACCTATACTGCCTAAGAGAAGAGTTGATCTGATTTGAATACAGGTATTAAAGACAAATAAATGCCTTAGTGGTAAGGGTTTTTTAGCTCACAAAGGAGAGACACAGGGTCACAACTTCAGATAAGAGGTATCTTGAAAAGCATGGGAAAATAGGACAGAGGGAAATACACAATTAACAATTGTAATTGAATGGGATTAACTCACTTGTATTAAATGGAAGAAGACAAGTGAATTAGAAAGCAGAATCCACTGATTCATTTAAAAAAAAAAACATTTAAAACTTAATGATGGACATAGAATTAAAATTTGAGTCTTGATCAAAATGCATTTTGCTCCAGTTGAAATAAAAGATGCAAGAATAGCAGTTGTGGTCTTAGGCAAAATCAGTCCTGCATGAAACAACATGCTGAAAGGGACTATTAATCCTTTATATATGTATTTGTGTGTATGTGTGTATTCAAGCTATAATAGTGAAAAACTTGGAGAACTTCTTCTCAAGCCATTATAAAACAGTTAATTTGTAGAAATTTAGCCTGCTATATGCCAATAAGACTGACAACCTAAGTGAATTGATCAATAATTTTTAAAATGTAAAAAGTTCAGATTTAACAGAAAATAGAGGACTTAATCCTTCTAAAATGGAACAAGCCATAAATGAAACCCTGGGCCCCAGATGGATTTGCTAGAAAATGATATCAGATATTTGAAGAAAAACTAACTGTTTGGACTAATAGGAAAATCATAAAAATGTGTTTTGATAGACCAGAGAGAGAGATGAGCAAAGAAAGCCATAGAACAAAATCCCCAGTGGTCAATTTTTTTTTTTTTTTTAATTTAAGGAATTTCAACATATGAGGATTGTACACTATGATCAGATTGGATTTTTACATAGATATAACTGAAAGGGCTTGGGGCTTCTGATAAAATCACTTAATGTTAAAAATTAGAAATGATAGGAACAAATGGATTTTTCCTTAATATAAGTAATATTATGTAGAAATGTATAGACAAAAGACAAGAAAAATATTTTGGAAATTATTTGAGAGTTTAGCAAACCAGAGAAAGCAAATTTTTAAAATAGTTAATTGGCAAAATTGCAAGATAGAGAATAAACTCTCAAACCATTTTTATGTTATACCAACAAAACCCAGCAGAGAGAAACTACTGAAAATAATTTATTAATATTTAAAATACTTGGGAATATGCTGAGAGACAGGAAGTATACAAATAAAACATTCTTTACAAAAATTAAAACATGCAGAAATATTGTTCTGCACGTGTAGGCTAAGCCTATATTACTACCAAATGTTGTAGCAAGCTATCAAAGTAGGCCTTTGTAGAATTAGAAAAAAAAATTAGTCATCTAGAAAACCAAAAGGTCAAGAATCTCAAGTGAAATAATGGGTGGGGAGAACTGGGGATGAAATCTAGAAGTAGTACTAAACCTCAACTAGACTACATTTTTTAAAAATGGCTTAAAGAAAGGAAGACCATTGGAACAGATTAAGCATACAATATTCAGAAAGAAATTGGCACAGTAGCATAGTATTTGATAAATCCAAAGATCCCAGTTGTTATAATGAAAACTCATAACTTCTGGAAAAAGTGAAAAGCAGGTTGGCAGAAACATCTCACACTATGTTCTGAGCTAAGTTCCAAATGGGTACATAACTTAGTGATATCAAAAAAATTACTTTTCAAATAATAAGAGAAAAAATCCAAGACCAAAGGATAGAGAATGACTAAACAGTTTTGATTATATGAAATTTAAAAAATTTTGCACAAATAAAGCCAATGCAGAAAAAAATCTTTGATAAATATTTCAGAATTGTAGGGCACTGATTGAAATTTATAAGAACAAAAGTCTTCACCAAATAATCAAAGAAATAGGAACAGGTAGTTGGGAGGAGAAGTTCCAAATTACTTAATGATTAGAGAACTGTAAATTAAAGCAACTCTGAAGTTCTACTTTATGCCTGTCAAATTAGCAGAGTTGACATAATGAAATGATTATTGGACAGGCAGTTCAAAAAAGGTACATTGAACTACATCAACTGCTCCTCCCATGCTTGGAAGACAATTTGGAACTGTAACTCCAAATTTAGTAAGCTGCATACACTTAGACCCAATGATACCACTTACAGATTTATGTTCCAAGGAATCTAAAGAAAATCTATGTATCTAAAAACTTTAACTTTAGGAGCTTTTTCTTTGAGTGACAAAGAACAGTTGAAAACTAAGGAAGTATGAGTAATCGCTGAACAAATTATAATGAATATAATGGAGACTATTCTGTTAGAAAAGATGAAAGTAATGGTTTCAGAGAAACCCATGAAGACCTGTATGAACTGATGCATCTGAAAACAACCAAAACTATATAGGAATAGCATTGAATAACATTGCAACAGGCAAATTTAGTAGTACAGATCAGTACAATGATCAATCATGATTTCAGACAACCCACGGTGAAACATGCTACCCATCTCCTAGAGATGATGGACTCGGAGTGCAGATTGAGATACACATTTATTGGACATGATCAAAGCAAGACTTTCTTTTATTTGCGTGGGCATATTTGTTAACAAGGATTTTGTTTTTCTTTTCTGGTGGTGCAATGGGGAATTAATGTGTTGAGTTAGTAAAATAAATGTTCGGAATGTGATGAATTTGCGAAATACTTGAAAAAACAAGTTGTATATAATAGAGATTCACGATTTCATATATTGTTCCTTATATATGGAAATGTTTATGTTGGGGGAGGGGGGAGGATACATCTATGCAATGTAATGAGATACTAGTAAGAATTTATTTAAAAAAAATAAACAAGGGACTTCTGTCCAGTCCCTGAGGTCAATGACAATTCTTCACCAACAACTTTATTCAATGGACATAACTCATCATGATTCCAAGAATTCCTTTGGATAGTTGATAAGTTTGATTGGGTAAGGGGGAGGAAGAATGGCAATAGATTCTCAAAAGCTTATAGATTTGCCTTTGGAAGAACTATCACTTCTCAATTAAACTTAGGAAAATTATCTCCAAAAACCTTTTAAATTGTGGCAATCATAAGAATGGAACCATAATGGTAGCAGGTCAAGTCAAAGATGCTTCCAGCTTGTGATTTGATCCAACAATTTGCATTGGGTGGGTGGAGGGGGGAGATAGCTGTGGGAGAACATATTTAACTGTCTCCTAATGTTTAATCTTAAAACTGAGAAGGGTGTTAGGAATCTTTGCATATGACCCTGCTTAGCACATTTAGACTGGTACAGAAGATTGAATGCTCAGACAACACATGTATAGTCCTGTCCAACCCAAGGAGTTCCACTGCTGCTCACTTCTCTAGGTGCACAAATCCCTGGTTGATATCAAACAGCTACTGAAACAACCAAAGAGAGAGAGAAAATGATGACCAGTCCCTTTCATTGGAGCTGCTCCTACCCCCTGCTACTCCCAGCTAGGTTAGCAAACTCCCACCACAACCTGCTACTTCCAGTTTTTTCCAATTCCAAGTTAGCCATCAGCTGCCTAAAGATAATCTAACCCAAGAAAGTGGGCAATGAGTTATCTTAAAAATGCAAAAAAAGGTACAAAAGGAAACATTTTAAAAGCACAAGTAAGCAGGACAACTTTGAAAAATCTACAAGTTGAAATTGTTATGTATGTAAGGAATGTATTATGCTGCCTGGGTAGGTTATGGGTGGCTAAATGTGCTTTTCCGGGAGGTATGAACAAATATTTCTGGTCTTGTTTAGCCCCATCTCTTTCCAAAGGAGGTATTAGTTTTTCCCATGAAGAGAAAGAGGAGTTTGAGGTCAGAGGCTCTTTATTATGCCCTCAGAGAAATGAGCTAACCAGGTAGAATCATATCTGTGTTTTCCCTTAAATATTGTTAGTCTGGGGAAAAGATTTTTTAGCTTAAAGTTGAATTCCTCATTGTTATCCTTTAGTGGGAAAGGTATACCCCAAGCTATTACACATGTAGTAAATGGCAAACTCATTTAATCCTAGTCTTAGGTCTTATCCAAAAGAAAATTCCCTAAAATCGTTAACTGGAGATAAGGAAATGATCAAGGTGCCAGCTCTTCTACATATTAGCTTCTTCCCAGGGTCTTCTCCTTTGAAAGACATAAAAAAGAGACTATGAAATGTGTCTTCCTTCTTGAAGCTAAAGTCCAGAAGACCACATCTTACTATCAAATTCTTACCAATGTCCATGCAGGAGCATTTAATAATCACTAACAGGAGAGTCCCATCCATATAAGCTTTGAGGCGTTGATTACATATACTTAAAAAGAGAAATAATTCCCTCCTCAACTTCATCCCTCATTCTCTGATTCCCATTCTCCTTAATCCTATCTATTCTTTATCCCAATCCAATTCTTACCTTTTCCTTCCATTGTACCCCCTGAAATTCCTGTTCCATAAGTAACAAGTTTTTCCTCATCTTCAACTTTATCATTGTTTTCTTGCTCATATTCTCACCTGGATTTACCTAGATAAAACTATCTCTAGAACTATCTTCTCTCAGGAGGGGAAGCTATAATATTTATTTCCCTTTGCCATTTCCAGACTCTCACTTTGTTATCAACAATCAACAACCATTCCTTTGAACTTTACTCTTAACAAAATTATATCATAATTTGTAACATACGTTTATCTCATATAATACAGTCATTCTTTCTCCTTCAAAGAATTCAGTACCTACCTTATACCTACCCCAATTCCTGTCCTCACAGCAGAACACTTCATGAACATGCTGGTATACCCTCAAATACCTTAATTTCCCAGTTTCTCAGTATCCTCAGATGCTATGTATCAGCCATACATAGAAATGGCCAAACTCTGGATGTTAGCAATAACTATAATTGTTTCGCTTATATGAATACATTTTTGACATTCCTAATAACAAAGAAAAATAAAACTAGGAGTTGTTTTTGAGAAAGAAAAATAAGATGAATAAATATTTAGCGAACATCTTTTTTTAAAAAGAGAAAAATAAAATTGTTCATATGAAAAAAACTTCTAATAGTTAAAGAAGAAATAAAGGAAATTATGGGACCATTTGCCTAATGGGAACCAATGCCATAATGTCTAACAAAACTGTTAACTTAAAGGAAATAGATTTTTTTTACATTTTTATTATAGCTTTTTATATACAAAACATATGTATGGGTAATGTTTCCTGGTTAGGAAATAGATATTTTTTTAAAATTAAAATGTCCACCAAAATGTATAGAGAATTGACTCAGTTATAAGAAATCAAGCCATTCTCCAATTGATAAATGGTCAAAGGATATGAACAGACAATTTTCAGATGACATTGAAACTATTTGTAGCCACATGAAAAGACACTCCAAATCATTATTAATCAGAGAAATGCAAATTAAGACAACTCTGAGATACCACTACACACCTGTCTAGGACAGATTGTCTAGGATGACAGGGAAAGATAATGATGAATGTTGGAGAGGATGTAGGAAAACTGGGATACTGATGCATTGTTGGTGGAACTGTGAATACATCCAGCCATTCTGGAGAGCGATTTGGAACTATGTTCAAAAAGTTATCAAACTGTGCATACCCTTTGATCCAGCATTGTTGCTACTGGGCTTATATCCCAAAGAAGGGAAAGGTACCTGTATGTGCAAGAATGTTTGTGGCAGCCCTCTTTGTAGTGGCCCAAAACTGGAAACTGAGTGGATGCCCATCAATTGGAGAATGGCTGAATAAATTGTGGTATGTCAATGTTATGAAATATTTTTGTTCGGTAAGAAATGACCAGCAGGAAGATTTCAAAAAGGCCTGGAGAGACTTACATGAACTGATGTTGACTGAAATGAGCAGAACCAGGAGATCATTATACCCGGCAACAATACTACATGATGTCAATTCTGATGGATGCGACTTTCTTTGACAATGAGATGAACCAAATTAGTTCCATTTGTTCAGTAATGAATAGAACCAGCTACACCCAGTGAAAGAATTCTGGGAAATGAGTGTGAACTACTACATAGCATTTCCAATTCCTCTATTTTTGTCCACCTGCATTTTTTATTTCCATCACAGGTTAAGTGTACATTATTTCAAAGTCCGATTCTTCTTGTGCAGCAAAATAATTATGGATATATATATATTGTATTTAACATATACTTTAACATATATTGGTCTACCTGCCATCTTAGGGGTGGGGGGAAGGAGGGGAAAAGTTGGAACAAAAGGTTTTGCAATTGTCAGTGCTGAAAAATTATATCTTGTAATATCATGCATATATCTTGTAAATAAAAAGCTATAATAATAAAAAAGAAAAAAAATAATGAGCAGGGTGATTTCAGAAAGACCTGGAAAGAATTACATGAACTGATGCTGAAACCAAGAGAACATTATAAATGGTAACAACTAGATTGTGTAATGATTAACTTTGAGGATCTTGGATCTTTTCAACAATAAGGACACTCGAGGCAATTCCAATAGACTTGTGACATCCACATGAGAGAACATGCCCTGAATGTGGATTAAAGCATAATATTTCTGACTTAAAAAAAAATTAAAATGCCCAGCTTTAAAGAAAACAGTTTAAATAATCCAATATCAGAAAAAGAAATCCAATAAGCCGCAATGGATTCCTAAGGAAAAAAACTCTAAGGACTAAGTGGATCTAAATCCACTAAACAATAAATTCCATTATATACTACATAAATGTAATAATTAGAATAAAGCACCCTTCCAATCTATGATATAAATGTGCTTGTGATACCTAAAGCAGAGAGATACAAAACAGCGAAAGAAAACTCTGGACTAATATCTCTGATGAACATGGATGCCAAAAAAATCAAAATATTAACAATTAGGTTATAACTAGGTCATGTGAGCAACGAGATAGATGGAAGACTAGGTATTTCTTTGCTCCCCATGATCTCTCAAGCTCTGCAATAACAGAAAATATGTACAGGAGAAAGTGACTTCAGCTGTCTCCATGGGCTAGGAACCAGCTTCTTAAACTGCAATTCCATGTGGTGTCTCGTAACTGAATGTAGAGTTCATGAAATCATGATTTATTATCAGTAAATATATATTTTTATTTGTGTATCTATTTTTATGTACCTATATACTCCTAGTCACATAAAAATTTCTTGGATGAAAAGGGATCACAAGTGGAAAAAGTTTAAGAAACCCTGGTCTAGGATACCTGCAATACAAATGAAGTTTAAAAAACCAAAAAACAAAAAATCTAAAAAACTATGAATTCACTGATCCTGAGCTCACTTACCACACCTCTCCCAATTACTGTCTACAATGAGCCTTACTAGCCCCACCCAAGGATTTTATACATGGTTTAGGATATGGGACAGGCTATTCTCATCCCTCTCTCTTTCCAGTGCTATAGAGAGCCAGATTCCAGGCTGCAGAAGTTTACTTTCAAAGCTCTGAACTTCCAATGCTGGGGCAGACAACTCCATGGCACCAGTATGGCTTCTCTGAACTGCTGCTGTCTTGCCAGAGAACTAAAAGCTGTTCAGTATTCCACTAAACCTTGAGGGAATGAACACAACAATCCAGCTAGGGCCAGTTTTGATTACCCAGAAGTTCTTGGGGCACATACCTAAGTTGGTAAACTAGGCATTGTCCAATATGAGAGGAGGCTGAGACATTTTGAAATTCAGACTCCAAGGAAACCCTCAGAAGTCTGAAAGTAAATTAAAAGAAAATGGGGGGAGGGGGAGAGATTGAAATTACCAAAGACCTCAGGAAGAAAATTCAAAGATCTTGAACATAAACAGATAAATCAACAGGGAAAGTATTAATGACAGAAGGAAATATGGCCTCCAGATATATTAAACAAATTTAGATAACTATGAATAAATATTGCAAAACCAAGGAACATGATTCAACACTTAATCAGACAGAAGACCCTCTGGAATTTGAGAACACGAAACCACAACATGCTGTTCCTGAGTAGTATAAAAGAGAAATGAGAATTAAGAGAGCAGAATTTATGTCCTGCACAGGAAAAATAATGGGCAGAATAGAAAAATTGGAATCTGTGATAGCAGATATTTGTGATAGCAAATATTAAAGAAAAGAGAATATATACAAGTGAAGGACAATCTAAAAGAAGATAAGCAAAAAACAATAACATTCAAAAAATATATACTCACCAAGTAAAACATACTGATCTCAAAGATGAGATGCAATATCTCTTAGTTTTGAATGAATACAGAGAGATAAAAAGGAATTACCAGAGAAGCTAGCATTAAAAACTTCTGGATTTCTTTAAAATGGGACAGCAAAAGAATATATATATATATATATATATGTAAAACAAATCACTGAAACAATCCATAATTTCATCCAAAAAAAAATGACAATAATGAGATTGTAATGTTCTGGTTAGGTCTCAACGGAATAATAACCACAACAATGGTCAGGAATAGAGTCTGAAGTCTTTATTATCTCCTTCACAGTCTGTTATTATCTCCTACACAGTCTGTCTTCTTCACCGAAGGCCAGGCTAGCTTTCTGGAGGTCTTCAGGAATGGGTCTTGGTTTCAGTGTAGGAATGCAGGAGGCAGGAGAGCCACCAGAGGCTGGTCAAGTCTTCTCTTTCAAAGTGCAGGAAGCAGGAGAGCCATCTCGAGGGTGATCAAAGATAGAATGTCTGTGGCTGACTTTGTCCTCAGTTTAAATACTCTTTTACAAGTACATCATCATAGGGGTCAATCTTGTAATATAGGTGTTAACTTGTAAAACTATACTAAGTACTAAGTACATATAAACTAGAAAATTGTTATATTAATTCTACTGAGTTAACATCTTGGTGTAGAATTAAATAAATCATACTGAGCCTTAAGTATATTTCTCCAAAGTTCCTGCCCTTTACATGAGATAACATACCAAAACCTATGAGATGCAGCCAAAGGAGTTCTTAGGGGAAATTTTATATCTCTAAATATCTATATAAATAAAATAGAGAAAGAGATCAATGAATTAGGCATGCAACTAAAAAAGCTAGAAAAAGGAACAAATTAAAAACCCTTAATTAAATACCAAATTAGAAATTTTGAAACTCAAAGGATAGATGAATAAAATAGAAACTAAGAAAACTATTGAACTAATAAACAAAATTGAGTAGGTTAAAATGAAAAAAAAAAAAAAACTAACAAAATAGATAAAAGTTTGGTTAATTTGATCAGAAAGAGGAAAGAAAAAAACCCCAAATTACTAGCATCAAAAATGGAAGGGGTAAACTTACCACCAATGAAAAAGAAATTAAAACAATAATTAGGAGCTAT
This sequence comes from Sarcophilus harrisii, assembly GCF_902635505.1. NCBI lineage: Eukaryota > Metazoa > Chordata > Mammalia > Dasyuromorphia > Dasyuridae > Sarcophilus > Sarcophilus harrisii. The sequence continues at coordinate 351,871,966 of NC_045427.1, forward strand.
TTTGCGCAACTTGATGACAGCAAATCTGACAACCTAACTGAAATGGATGAGTCTTTACAAAAATATAAATTGCCAGGTTAACAGAAGAGGAAATAAAATAATTAAATAGTCCCATTTTAGAAAAAGAAATTAATTGAACAAGTCATTAATAAACTCCCTAAGAAAAAATATTCAGCGCCGGATGGATTCATAAATTAATTCTACCAAACATTTTAAGAACAATCAATTCCAATACTATGTAAACTATTTGGAAAAATAGGAAAAGAAGGAGTACTGCCAAATTCCTTTTATGACACTGATATCTAAACCAGGAAGGGCCAAAACAAAGAAAGAAAATTACACACCAATCTCCCCAATAAATATTGATGCAAAAATTTAAAATAAAATATTGGCAAAGATATTACAGCAATTTATCAGCAGGCTAATACATTATGACCAAGGAATGCAGGACTGTTACCATAATCGACCATATCAATAACAAAACTAACAGAAATCATATGATAATCTCAATAGATGCAGAAAAAGCTTTTGCCAAAATATGGCACTCATTTTTATTAAGAACACTAGAATGCATAGGGATAAAGGGAAAATAATAATAATAAACAGCATCTATCTAAAACCTACAGCAAGGACTATTTGTAATGGAGAGAAACTGGACACATTCCCAATAAGATTAAGGGATGAAGCAAAGATGCCCATTATCACCACTATTATTCAATATTGTACTAGAAATGTTGGCTTTAGCAATAAGAATTGAAAAAGAAATTAAAGGAATTAGAATAGGCAGTGAGGAAATAAAACTATCATTCTTTGCAGATGATATGATCATAGACTTAGAGAATCCTAGAAAATAATCCAAAAACTTACTGGAAACAATTCACAGCTTTAGCAAAGTTGCAGAATATAAAATAAGCCTACATAAATCATCAGCATTTCTATATATTACTGACAAAGCTCATCAGCAAGAGATAGAGAAATTCCATTTAAAATTACTGTAGACAAAATAAACTACTTGGGCGTCTGCCTTCCAAGACAAACCCAAGAACTATATGAACAGAATTATAAAACACTTCTCACACAAATAAAATCAGTTCTAAACAACTAGAAAAATATCAATTGTTCGTTGCTAGGCTGAGCTGATATAATAAAAATGACAATTCTGCCTAAATTGGTCTACTTATTCAGTGCCCTACCAATTAAACTGCCAAAACATTATTTTATTGAACTAGACAAAATAATAACAAAATTCATCTGGAAGAACAAAAGATCAAGAATATCAAGGGAATTAATGAAAAATAATACAAAGAATGGAGGCTTAGCAGTACCAAACCTAAAACTATATTATAAAGCAGCAGTAATCAAAATCATTTTGGTAGTGACTAAAAAGTAGAGTGGTGGATCAGTGGAATAGATTAGATACACATGACACAATAATTAAGGCCTATAACAATCTAGTATTTGATAAACCCCCAAATTCCTCTTCTGGAATAAGAACTTACTATTTGACAAAAATTGCTGAGAAAACTGGAAAATAATATGTCAGAATTTGGCATAGACTTACATCTCACACCTCATACCAAAATAAGGTCAAAATGGATACATGATTTGGGCATAAAGGATGATACCATAAACAAATTAGGTGAAAAGGGGATAATTTTCCTATCAAATCTTTGGAGAAGGGAGAAATTTATGACCAAAGAAGAACTAGAGAAGATTATGAAAGGCAAAATGACTACATTAAATTAAAAATGTTTGTTGCACTAACAAAACCAACAAAAGTAAAATTAAAAGGGAGGTACAAAGCTGGGAAAAATCTTTTTAGATTTACAAAATCTGTAAAGATTTTTTATAGAGTATTTCTTGATAAAGGTTTCATTTCTAAAATATATAAAGAACTGTGTTAAATTTGTAAGAATACAAGTCATTCCCCAATTGATAAATTGTCAAAGGATATAAATGACAATTTTCAGATGAAATAAAAGCCATTTATAGTTATATGAAAAAATGCTCTAAATCACTATTGATTAGAGAAATACAAATTAAAACAATTCTGAGGTACCACCTCATACCTCTCAGATTGGCTAACATAACATGAAAAGATGATAAATGTTGAAGGGGTTGTGGAGAAACTGGGACACTAATGCATTGTTGGTGGAGTTGTAAAATGATCCACATTCTGGAGAGCAATCTGGAATTATGCCCAAAGGGCTATAAAACTGTGCATATCCTTTGACCCAGCAATGCCATTTCTGGGTCTGTCTCAAGAGGAAATCATAAAGGAGGGAAAAGAACCCACATGTACAAAAATGTTTTTAGCACCTCTTTTTGTGGTAGCAAAGAATTGGAAAATGAATATACCAGCTCTCAAGAACCAAGAGGAATTGATTCCAACACACCACTGAATCCAGGTAATCTAGTGCTTGTTTGGTATATAAGTGAACTACAACTTTCTGTTTTGTGAACTGAATTTTAGAACTTCTCAACATAGGGCTTTTTAAACTTTTTCTTGCAACCCCTTTTCACTGAGAAATTTTCATGCAACCCTATGTATATAGGTATATAAAATAGCTATACAAATCGAACATTTCCTGATAATAAATCATAATTTCATGACCCCCACACTCAATTATGAGACTCCATATTGAGTCACAAACCACACTTTAAAGGGATCTAGACTAATCTTAAAATCTTGTAAACTTGGTTTTATATAACTATACACCTATCTAGCTATACATATATTCACATGTATACACACACATATATACTTTTATATACTATCTTTATAATAGTCTTTAGATATAATTGTTTGCATTCCTCTGCTTCTTGTTGAGGTCTAGATTTGGGGTAAATGAGGTCTAGTGTCCCCAATAAAGGCATTTATTGGCCCGAAAGCTAGATTGATAAAAGAGGTTTATTATAGGCGAAGGTAGAGATAAGGAGGGCACCAGACAGAGGGTCCAGTGGACAGATAGTCCTGACATGGCTAGCATGTTTGGGACCTCTGCAAAGAGGGGGTCCCACCATGTCCCTTTTATAAGGGGAAATTTGGCTAGAGGGGTTTTTGGGTGTAGCCCCAAAGTTGGCTCAGATCCAGCTGGGGACTGGGACAGGTCTGGATCTTCTATTGGAATACAAAGGGACCAGGATTTGTGAGTTAAAGGGTAATTACATTAACTGGGGTGGGGGTGGGGAGAGAGTTGGAAATCACAAAGAAAGGAATCTTTCCCACATCACTTCTGAGGAAGTAAACCAATTTTCAGGTACTATTTTAACCTGTCTGGATTTTTTCAGGCATTTCAGGCATAATCCCCAGAAGATTTCCATAGTGTTGCATTCTTTAAGACACAGACAATATCTTCATTTGTAATAACAATATGCACTGCAACTATCAGTAATCCTGTATCAATATTCATAAAGTTATAGTATTTTTATTGATCCACAAGTATCTGTTACTAAAGAACATTGTATTAACTAGGGCAGTTAGGTAGTGATGAGGTTTAAATTTGGGGTACCCAAATGAAATTAGTGTTTCTGGTGGTCAGAGAGTTAAATGAGGTCTAATAGTGGGTTTGGGGTTCAGGGAATCAAATGAAGGGGTTTGTCTCCTCTGCCCCTTTGGATTCAGCACAAGCATAAGTTCTCTGTAAAGGAATTTACAGATCCAAAAACCTAGATTGATAAAAGAGGCTTATTATGGGGTGTTGGTGTTCTTTTTCCAAAACATAGCTAGGTGATAAAAGTTCAGATCTTTTATTGTGTCCTTCAATATAACCCGGTTAGCTCAGGCCTATCTCTCTGCTTGGTTCCAAGAGATCTTGCAGCTTTGTTCTTGGCTTCTGCCTCTGCTTTCTTCAGCCTCCAGCCAGCACCAAGTTGGAATATGCAGTGAATCTCTTGCCTCGAAGATAGGGCTTGTGGGCTTCCTCCCAGAGTGCTCCTCTGACCCCAGTCAATGTTCCCAAGAAAAACTGTCTTCAGCTCTAAGAGCTTCCTATATATATATGATCTCCTGAAGGCTAACTCCTCCTTCTGGAGAGAGAGGGATTCTGGGTTATCTCCCAGAGTGCTCTCTGGCCCTAAAGGAGATGTGAATTTGGATATCTCATACTAAGCCTGAAATCTCCCAAACATGTGAACTCCATTGAGTACTTAGATACTTATGAGCTCTGTAAAGGTGTGAACACAAGCATCGTTTCTATCAGTTGTACTTAGTACCTTCTTTCAAGTTCTGGCCCCAAATATCTCCTTCTAAGATCAAATCAATCATATTGAACCATGCCAAATTAGATAATTATTGTCTCTATCAACTCTAATGGCTTAAGAGTTGGTAAAGATTCCAACAATGGGGATTAGAAGTAAGGTTAAAGTCTGGTTAAGGAAATAGGTAAGGGTAAAGAGAAGATAGCACTGGAAACAGTATTCCAGTGGGCAGAGAGATTCTGGTTGTAAAGGGCACTGCCAAGGTCCATCTGCAAAAGTCTTGATTAATGGAAGCTCTTTATATTGTTTGTCTTGGTAGGGGTTGGGATACCCGAGCAGATCATTAGAATGGGGGTTGGGACCGCCCAAGTTGGCTCAGATCTGATGGGGACTGGGACAAGCCCAGATCTCCTATTAGAATTCAAAGGGGTGCTTTTGACCAGGATCTGTGAATCAAAGGTCCTGGCATCCTGGATTGATAATGCATCAGTCAAGAGGGGTTGGGAATTAGAAAGGAATAAATCAATCTGAAAGGAATAGTTTCTTAAAGGGACCACATTCCGCTTCAGTAGCACTAGGTGCTAGGCTTAGGGTCAGGAAACTCATTTTCTTGAGTTCATGTGTAGGGTTTTATTGATAAAGATACTGCAGTAATTTGCCATTTCTTTCTCCAGCTCATTTTTATAGATAAGGGAATTGAAGCAAACAAGGTTAAGTGACATGCTCAGGGTCAGAAAGCTAAATAGTATCTGAGGATGATTTGAACTCAGGAAGATGATTTTCCTGACTCCAGGTGCATCACTCAATCCACTTTCCCATATAACTGCCCATTAATAGGCCAGATATCTTGTCCTTTTTGCCTCCAACTGTCCAGTGGCATAACTGAAAATGAAGGTTAATTGCATCATCTGGGACTGAGACTCTGGCCCTAAGGGCAGCCGGAGACCCACTCTAGATTTGCATCACAAAAGGTCTTCTGGAGTCCCCCATTCTTTAATTTCTCTTTGAATCTCACAGCAGGTTTAGCATCTCTGTCTCTTTTCCCTACTGACCATCCTCTCTGTTCAGGTTTAGCTCAGAGCTCATGGCTCAGTCCCTCCCCAAATAGGAAGAAACAGCATTAAGTTTGGTTTCCTAGAAACTCATGCAATTATTACATTACAATGTCCTTTGCTTGCAGAGGTCTGTGTCCCAGACGTGGCTACATATGTTTTTTTTTTTTAGAAACAAAACAAGGAAAGAAACTGATGGAATAAGGTGTATGCACTAAAGAAACATTTTTATTTGCATTTGATAGGATGTATGGTTTACTTAATGAATTCTAAGATTTGACTAAAGAGTACTGAATCAATAACTTTTAGTAAAGTCTTAAAAATTAAGAAAAACCATCAGTCTTTTTGTATATTACTGATAAGAGAATTTTTTATTTCTTTTTATGAATCGTCATTATTTTGGACTTAGAGTCATTTCTCCTGATTAAGAGGTTGTTTGAACCTGGGCTGAAACTGGTTACATTCCTGAGAAAAGAAGCCAAAAGGAAGAGTCAGGGTTTCCCAAAGTAATTTAACTTGCTTTATTTGTGGAAGGATCCTACTGGCTCCAAATATTTGGTTATTCTTGTAATGTGAAAATCTCTCCTTTTAAATAGTTCATTGTAAATCTGAATCTTAACTTTTAATGTATAACTGAGTTTGTTTGGCTGGATCTGTTTTCTTAGAGGATGTATGAGATTATAATTCTGTTTGATGTCTATATGTGACTTTTACAAAATAAGAGAATGTATGATTGCTGTATTTCAAAACATTTCTCTGTCTCTAAGATAATTTTACTCTAAGAAAACTTTGTTAGACCTCTAATCAGAGCTCAGGATTATTTTTCTGAGTTCTAAGCTAGCATTATAAGCATTATAAAACCTAGATTTTAATTTTTTTGGAATCTCTGCAGTGTGATAATATTACTTGGCAGCAATTGCCTATCACATGAACTCAGTGAGAAAATTTCCTCTTGTAAGAAAACCCAGCAGAAACAGAAATATAAAAGCCCATTCAAAGTAACTACAGAATATATGAAATCTCTGAGAGTCCATATACCAGGAAACATTCATCTCCAAACTCCCTTGATACTTTGGAAAGAGCTCTTCCCTCTGACCCTCCCCCCATTATGAATTTTGCCTCTGTGTAGGGCACCTGTGCACAAAGTAAGAACCGGACTATTTCTCCTCTCCACCTGCAAACCATAAAATTAACTTATCAGTGACATGAAGCACCTGGTTTCTCTCACTTTTTTTACCTGCTTGCTCCTTGCTCTTTAATATCTTCCTGTTTTGGAATTTAGCCTGTTTTAATTGACATTACAGTTATAATAAACTGTACCCCTTGATTTGGAGATGGGTTTGAACCAAAAAATTCTTTTGAGACACCTTGCAACATCGGTCTGGTACCCCAAAATTATGAGGGTGCTCCCTCACCCCAATAGTATATAATATATACTATACTACATACTATAATTTGTCTCTGTATTTCTCTTTCTTTTTCCCCTCTCCCTCACTCTTTCCCTTTTCTTTTTTTTTTTTTTCCTCTTCTTTCCTCTCCTCCACAGCACTTTGAGCATGTGGTTCTTTGTACCTGATCTTAAGGGCAAAGGAATATCATGGACATGTTCAGGACTAGCTTTTGCCTTGTGAGCTTCAAAAGGTTCAAAGGTCCCGGAAGGCCTGAAAGTATAGAACTCCACTATCCACTGGAGCAGTTAATTGTGGTTATGGACACAGGCAGTGGCAGGAGAAAAAACCAGTAACAAGGGAAGCTTATGTATTAGAAATGGCAACCAAAGGGGAAGATTGTTAGCCCAGCTTAGTTATTATTTCACCAAAGTTGACTGGATAGTGTCAAGCTTAAGCAAAATGTAAACTAGCTAATGAGTAGCCTTTTAAGCTGCTTTATGTACTGATGACATTTAATCAAATCTATTTGTAAATTATTACTGGATTTTCTTTAAATCGTTCTATTAATGCATGCTGTGATTTTATATTTACCATATCTTTTTGGACAGAAATAAACTACCTGTCACATAACTGATTGATATTGTGCAATGGTTACCTTTTTTTTTTTTTTTTCCTATTGTCCCTTTTTGAGGAGGTCCTAAACAAAAGACACAAAATTTGCCCTTGGTAATGTATGATGAGGAGTTTAAAGAGCCAAATGATTTGAGAATGGGGAGTCTGACTGTTAATTAAATAAGACTTCCCCAGGACTGGACCTGGCCCAAACTATAATTAAATGCAGAACAGAGAAGGGTGAGTACCTTTACCTCTTTCAATTTTTTATGCCAAAATATGTATAACGTTCCCATGTACATGGAACTGATTTTTTTTTTCTTTTTGGGTATGCTTCTGGATGCACTCTACCATGAACTATTAAAATAAGGATAGTTTAGTTCTTTGTACACATTCTGCACTCTTGAGCTAAGTCACGAAAGCTCCAGAAATACTTGCTGGGGAGCACTCCAGTAAGCATAGCCCAATAAAACTCTTGAGAAAGCTCTGTTACTCTCTTCTGTCTTTCTGAAGGTGTATTCAACTATAAGTTGTGTCTTCCATACCTATTTCTAATAATCTGTTTTCTTTCTGTGTGTATTTCCTTTCTATCATGAATCTTATGTATATTTTTCTCTTTTCCCTGCCTCATTGATATGTGTGATTTAATACTATGAGTCTAGTTTTGGAATACAGATTCAGCCAATAAAGATAACCAGCAGAACCATTAGTTATTAAATTAGAGGAGAGGAGAAATTAAATAGTCACAATGATATTTAGAACAGAAAGGGTTATGGGCCATGCTCAGCAAGAAGTACCTTTTTCCCATGTTATAAAAGAGAAATAAAAAAAAAAAAGTTGTCCTTGGTACAATTTCACATCATGTTCTCTTGTTGCACAGGAAGAATTGGATTCAGAAGGTAAAAACTAACCTGGGAAGAAAAACAAAAATGCAAAGAGTTTACATTCATTTCCCAGTGTTCTTTCTTTGGGTGGAGCTGCTTCTGTCCATCATTGATCAATTGAAACTGAGTTAGATCTTCTCTTTGTTGAAGAAATCCACTTTCATCAGAATACATCTTCATACAGTATTGTTGTTGAAATATATAATGATCTCCTGGTTCTGCTCATTTCACTTAGCATCAGTTCATATAAGTCTCTCCAAGCCTCTCTGTATTCATTCTTCCCTTCTTGCTATTGTTCTTACAGAACAATAATATTCCATAACATTCATATACCACAGTTTACCCAACCGTTCTCCAATTGATGGGCATCCATTCATTTTCCAGTTTCTAGCCACTATAAACAGGGCTACCACAAACATTTTTGCACATGTGGGTCCCTTTCCCTTCTTTAGTATCTCTTTGGGATATAAGCCCAGTAGAAACTGCTGGATCAAAGGGTATTCACAATTTGATAACTTTTTGAGCATAGTTCCAAATTGCTCTCCAAAATGGCTGGATGTATTCACAATTCCACCAACAATGTATCAGTGTCCCTGTTTTCCCACATCCCCTCCAACATTCTGCATTATCTTTCCCTGTCATTTTAGCCAAGTGGGTGGTGGTATCTCAGAGTCGTCTTAATTTGCATTTCTCTGATTAATAATGACTTGGAGCATCTTTTCATATGGCTAGAAAGTTTCAATTTCTTTGTCTGAGAATTGTCTGTTCATATCCTTTGACCATTTATCAATTGGAGAATGGCTTGAATTCTTATAAATTAGAGTCAATTCTCTATATATTTTGGAAATGAGGCCTTTATCAGAACCTTTGACTGTAAAAATGTTTTTCCAGTTTATTGCTTCCCTTTTAATCTTGTCTGCATTAGTTTTGTTCGTGCAAAAACTTTTCAATTTGATATACACAAAATTTTCTATTTTGTGATCAATAATGATCTCTAGTTCTTCTTTGGCCATAAATTCCTTTCTCTTCCACAGGTCTGAGTGGTAAACTATCCTATATTCTTCTAATTTATTTATAATCTCATTCTTTATGCCTAGGTCATGAACCAATTTTGACCTTATCTTGGTGTATGGTGTTAAGTGTGGGTCAATGCCTAGTTTCTGCCATACTAATTTCCAATTTTCCCAGCAATTTTTGTCAAATAATGAGTTCTTATCCCAAAAACTGGGGTCTTTGGATTTGTCAAACATTAGATTATTAAAGTTATTGGCTGTTTTGTCCTTTGAACCTAACTTATTCCATTGAACAACTAATCTATTTCTTAGCCAATACCAGATGGTTTTGGCAACTGCTGCTTTATAATATAATTTTAGATCTGGTACAGCTAGGCCACCTTCATTTGATTTTTTTTTTTCATTAATTCCCTTGAAATTCTTGACCTTTTGTTTTTCCATATGAACTTTGTTGTTATTTTTTTCTAGGTCATTAAAATAGTTTTTGGGGAGTCTGATTGGTATAGCGCTAAATGAATAGATTAATTTAGGGAGTATTGTCATCTTTATTATATTTGCTTGCCCAATCCAAGGGCATTTAATATTTTTCCAGTTGGTTAGATCAGACTTAATTTGTGTGGAAAGTGCCCAAAGAGATTTTAAAGAAGGGAAAGGGACCTGTATGTGCAAGAATGTTTGTGGCAGCCCTCTTTGTAGTGGCCAGAAACTGGAAACTGAGTGGATGCCTATCAATTGAAGAATGGCTGAATAAATTGTGGTATATGAAGATTATGGAATATTACTGTTCTCTAAGAAATGACCAACAGAATGATTTCAGAAAGGTCTGGAGAGACTTACACGAACTGATGTTGAGTGAAATGAGCAGGACCAGAAGATCATTATTTACTTCAGCAATACTCTATGATGATCAATTCTGATGGATGTGGCCCACTTCAACAATGAGATGAACCAAATCAATTCCAATAGAGCAGGAATGAACTGAACCAGCTACACCCAGGGAAAGAATTCTGGGAGATGACTATGAACCACCACATAGAATTCCCAATCCCTTTATTTTTGTCTGCTTGCATTTTTTATTTCCTTCACAGGCTAATTGTACACTATTTCAAAGTCCAAACTGTTTGGACATGTATATATATATTGTATTTAACTTATACTTTAACATATTTAACATGTATTGGCCAACCTGCCATCTAGGGGAAGAGATGAGGGGAAGGAGGGAAAAAGTTGGAACAAAAGGATTTGGAACTGTCAATGCTGAAAAATTATCTATGCATATATTTGTAAATAAAAAGCTGTAATAATAATAAAAAAAAATAAATAGGAAAAACCAAAAAAAGCTTTTTCATTTTCAAAAGATATGCATGGATAATTTTTCAATATTAACCCTTGCAAAACCTTGTGTTCCAATTTTTTCCCCTCTTCTCTCCACCTTCTTCCCTAGATAGCAAATAATCCAATATATGTTAAACATGGTATAAAAATATGTTAAATCCAATATATGCATACATATTTATACAATTATCTTGCTGCACAAGAAAAATCAAACTGGAAACAAATGTAAGAAAATAAAATGCAAGCAAACAATTAAAAAGGAGTGAAATGCTGTTATTCCCATAGTCCTTTCTCTGGGGTATAGATAGTTCTCTTCATCACAAGATCACTGGAACTAGTTTGAATCATCTCATTGTTGAAGAGAGCCACATCTATCAAAGTTATAGTATAATCTTCTAGTTGCTGTATATGATGATCTCCTGGGTCTGCTCATTTGACTTAGCATCAGGTCTTATCTCTCCAAGTCTCTCTGAAGTCCTCCTGCTGATCATTTCTTATAGAACAATAATATTCCATAACATTCATATATTATAACTTATTCAGCCATCCTCCAACTGATGGGCATCCTCTCAATTTCCAGTTTCTTGCCACTACAAAAAGGACTGGCATTTATCTTCTGACTGTGATTACTTTATCCCTTTGAGCTTATCTGTTAAATGGGGCTATTAATACTTGTAATTCTTAGTTCATAAGGTGTTTTCCAAGATTCAAATAAGATTCCACTTGCAAATCCTAAAGTTCCAGGCAAATAAATGTTACATGTTGATATTCTAAATATGTGATGGTAAATATGAGACTGGCCCAATGACCAAAGAGTTGACATACTGTTGGAAAAATTAGAACTGAAATTTTATAAATGAAATCAGATGACAAAAGTTGAGTCTAACTAGAAGTGTTTACAGTTTCTCCAAATTGAAGAGCAAGTATTGATTTCATCATGCATGCAAAGGCCACAAGAAACATTTCATGGGATACTATCTTTTATCACAATACTCATGATGGGCATTTGCAAAACAGTCATGAATATAATTGAAATCTGTTACCTGTGTTACATGTAAACCCTGGGCCTCAAGTTTGCTCACTTGTAAAATGAGATTGGATTAGATGATCACTAAGATTTTTCAGCTCTATGATTTCCCTTATATAAAGAGGTCCCAATTCCAGAAGTAAATTGCCAAATGTCAGAGCTATAAATATGATCTCTATGGTCTCCTTTTATCTTTTATTAAAGTATGACTCTTTAATAGGCAAAGGATGTAAGATGTTTTCTGACTTCAAGTCCATTACAATATTCCCCAGACCAATCCCCTCAATTCTTAATACTCCCTTGCCCCATGACCCAGCTGTCTTAAAAACAAAATTCAAATAAGAATAGAGGTTTTTTTCCTTACTGCACACTTCATCTCTCATGAAAGAGAACAAAAGAACAATCAAGAAAGTTTATTCAGGGAACTTTATTTGATAAAATGTTACAAAAGTCAGTGTGGATTTGTTAGTTCATTTTTAATAGGGTTGATTTTTCAATGGAGACACGGAGAAAGTTTTCATTTGGATGTTCCATAAAACAAAGTGTAAAATGGAATAAAACTGTTGTCCACGAGTGCTGCTTTGTCAAGGTCAGCAGTTACTACATAGGAAAATGTCAAGTTATCCCAGGTTTAGTGCATAACACGCAGCACTGAGTTTTTATGTCCAAACAGAAGATTGAGGTGTCTCCAGAACGACCCTTAAAACAAATATTTTAGGGAAAAACAGCTTAAGTTATGATTAAGATACTTCAGTGAGATACCTTTAAGTTTTCAAAAATCTTTTAGTTAGAACATATTTTAAACCTATTATGTACAATATTTTAACATTTCAAACAAGCATCATAGCATTTAAGCAGACATCTCCACAGGGACATTATCCTGGCTTGGCCAATGTATGTCACCTGAAAATAAAGAAAATAACTATGCAAAATAGGCTGACACTGAAATATTCACATTTTGGGACATCTAGTCACAGTTTGAACCTTTCCTAAGAATGTTCAGTTCTACTAGTCATCAACAAAAGATCATCAAATGAGTCAGAACATTGGGGAGCTATTGGAAGAGCTGGTTTTGTCCCTCAGCTATCTGTGATCTTTAATCTCATGCTGCTACCATGAAATGAGGCCCAGAAGCAGGCTATCAAAGCCTGAATTTCCAATAGCTACCTAGGAGTAGGGATCTAGCAACTTTGTTAAAGAAATATATGACATCCCTAAGCTTTTTTTAAAATTGGCAGTGCATTCCTTTTCAAGATTTTGTCTGGGTATTTGTTGACTAGAAAACTAAAGCAAAATTTGTATAAGTTCTTTTTTGCTAGTGGCAAATTGGGGGTGGCCAGAAAATAATATTTAAAAATGAAGAGCAAGCTCTTCAAAGAAAAGTCCTGATTTTTATCCTTGACTAATTCATATGCAAACTGGTAGCCATAGGAAAATACAGCTAAGAATTTCTAGTTTATCATCTCAAAGATGTCTATGATTTCCAGTTTCCAGTACCAAATCAGTAGCAAAATGTAATATTTTCCTCAAAGATAAAAAGTATTTTTCTTTAGCAAACATCACTATTAAAAAATTTCATTTTTAGATTCCGGGCAGTAAAAAGTTTTTTCTTTCTTGGAATTGTTATGTATTGCATATTTCCACTGGAAGGAGTCTTCTTCAAAAACAAGTTGTACATAAACAGGCTGTTGTGTCGAGGAGCTGAGGATCCAGAGAGCTAAAAATGGAGGAAAGGTAGAATAGTAAATTTCAAAGCAAAGTAAAAGAAGGATTCAAAATTATAGTACTGATCAACATTTGTCAAATTAACATCATGCAGGGTATGTCTACTGAGTCCTGAAGTTAGCTTTTTTCTGATGGTGCTAAACTCCTATTTTACTTTAGCTATAGATTTCCTTCTTGAAAACTGGCAGGAAGTGGGGAAAGGGGGAGAGAAGAGAAAGGAAGAAAAAGGGAGAGGTTGTATTAGATGACCTTTTTTAAAAAAGTAGCATTTTACAATCAGTGACAACATAATTAACCAAAAGTATTTTCTTAAAAACCTACAAATTAAAAGATTGAATCCTTTTCCCTATATCCTATTTTTGTCACCTGGACTCCAGGTTTGATATCATTACTCACTGCTAGGCTAAGGCTGTGGAAGGCAGAAGTACACAGTAGAAAATTTATATATATATATTTACCAGTCTATTATTTGAGCTGGAAAGAACTGTTCTAAGTCTCTACTTTCCTCTGAAGTTTTTCAAGGTGAGCCACTCTGCTGAGGAAATTTGTGAATGGTACTGTCAGTCTTGCCTTTTCCCCATTTTTAATTCCTTGTTAAATTTCATTTAGCTTAGAAGTAAAGGGAAAGAGAAGGAAAAGAAGTTGAAGAGAAAGAATAATAAAGAATTCCAAAGATTAAAATCTGAGAGGAATGGAGACTAATAAGAATCTAAGCTAAAGGACTCTAGCTGAATAAGAAGGAAAAAGAAAATGATTTAAACTGGAGGAGGATTTGATCTATAAGAAAAGGAAAGCAAAGACTCAAGGAGAAGGAAGAGAGGAGATGGAAAGGGAAGTTGGTAAGTTAAAGTAGATGAGTGGGTCTGTCATAATGTTAAGAAGAGGAGAGTTAATAATTCTGAAGACCTCCCCAGGCAGCTGCAATAAAAGACGTCAGCCAGAAATCCAGAAAGTATTGATAATATGACTTCTTGAAAATATAGAAAACAAATAGTGATTTGTATAGAGTCTGTGGTTGATATTCATCGTTCTTCCATGCCAAGTGACTTACCTGCTTTTGAATCAGATGCCATGCATTTCAGGTATGGGCAACAGTTTATCTCAAGGGCAAGATAGGGGAAAGAGAATGCTGGATTTAAGCAACAGCCATAGGACAGTTTGGCTGGAATAGGATGTGTGACCAGATGAGATGTGAGAAAAGACCAGAGTTAAGAGTTTGGAACACTTTAAATGCAAGGCAGAGGAGTTTGTATTGCATCCTGCAGGCAGGTGCTTTCCAACAATTATTTTTGTCAGCTGTATAGAAGATGGATTGCATAGGGGAGTAACTGGAAGCAGAAAACACAGTAAAAGCTAACTATAACAGTCCTAGGCAAAACCCTCAAACTAGGGTACTGACCATGTAGGTGAAAAAGATTATAAAAATTTTTTTTTTTAATTCTGAGAAAGATAGGAATTTGCAAGAATTAACAAGGCAAGTGATTAGATATGGAAGAATGGTGAAGAGGAAAGAGTGGAAAGGGATGACTGAGACTGTGAACCTGAATGACTTGAAGAATGCTGTACTTGATAGAAAGAGGGAAGCTTGCAGGAAGGGTGTGAGTGTTCTTTAGACCTGGTGAATCTGAGATGACAAAACTTCCAGTTACAAAATGTCTAGCATGGAATTGACAGTTTAAGATACATAAAGATGGGATGTTTAGATTTGAGAGTCATTCTGTTTAAGGTGATAAATGAAATCATGAGAGTATAAAGTCATCAAGAAGAAAGAGGACCTCGAATATAATGTTAACACATCTGCTTAGATGATCCACCAAAAGAGGAGTCACAAGAAGACAGTGTCACTAGAGCAAAGGGAGCCAAGCAAAGCCAAGCAAAGGGAGGGGAAAATGTCAGTGAGAAAAACTGAAGGGAGGCCAAGTAAGATAAAGAATTAGAAAAGACTATAATTTCTAAAAGTTAATAGATTATTGTTGATAATATTGGAGAGAGCAAATTTACTCAAGTGACTGGGTCAGAAGCCTGGTTTCCAAGGTGTTGAGCGATTGGAAGGTGAGCAAGTGAAGGTTACCAAGTTTTTTTCTTTTGTTTTGTTTTGTTTTGTTTTTTTTTTTTAAAGAAATTTACCTGTAAAAGAGAAAAGAGAAAGAGGATGATAGATTGAAGATAATGGTAGGGTTTAATGAAAGATTTTTTTTTTTTTTTTTAAGATTGGGGAAGACCTAGACAGGTTTATAGGGGGTAGAGCAGAAAAACCTAACATATCAAGACTGACTGAGGATAAGAGGAAAAGGGAAAGATCAAAAAGTGCAAGTGCCTGGAGAAATAGGATCAAGGGCATAAATAAAGGGATTGGCTTTGGTAAGAAGAATCACTTTAAATATTGAAGCACAGGAGGAGAGAGTAGGAATTGTTCACGAAGATTGCCTTGATTTTTCTCAAAGTAGGAGTCAAGTCTTTTGCTCAAAGTTTCTTAAAGAATATAGTGTGTATGTGTGTATTTGTGGGATGGTGGGTGGAGTAAGAGAGTAGGTGCAATGGTTGAAGAAAAGAGAAAGTTTGGAATAGCACTTGATTAAGGTAGTATGAGATTTGAGACAGTACAGAACATAGACACTGATTTCCTGCCCAATGCCAAGATTCTCACAATTGGTCATCCATTTTATGCATGAATACTTTTGGTGACAGGAAACTCACTATTTCACAAATTAGCCAACTCTTCTGTCAGATAGCTAGCTGTTAGAACATTTGTCTTTATATTGAGGCAAAAATCTTTCCTCCTTCCTTACTCCTCCACTTTTTATCCTTTAGTGCCAGAAAGAAGGGATTTATAAGCTTCCCTTATAGTATATTTTCTAAGCACAATCTGTTTTCTATGGCTGATATCAGGGGTTTAGGGAAAGGATAGGCATTAGTGAAAAGTAACAGTTATATGAAGGAGGAGGTTGAGCTAAGTCTGGCAGAGCATAATGAAGCAAAACTTAGGCAATTCAGGTGGATTTTAAGGCCATGCTACCATGAGAGAAAAAGTAATGTATAAAAGATTGGAGCTATGAGCTTAGCAGGTGGAGAAAGGACACAGGGGAACTTTGGTGATCACTGGCAATCCAGCTAGCATAAAAGGAACGTATAACATCACCTACACCTGTCAGTAATCAATAAAGGCTCATTCGTGGTCAATAAGGTGCAGCCAATTTAAAGCTAAAGGTAAAGCAGATTCCTTTTATTACATTTTTGTAGCCAAGCAATGCAGACTGTTACCATGAATAGAATTGCAAAAACTTACGGTGTGTAGTGGGTGTAAATGCTCAGGGTTCACTCTTCTATGAAACACAGACAAAAGGGCAAAATGGAGCAAATAAAGCATCAGTATCACAGGAATTAGATTTGGAAAGTATCATCAGAGAATGCATCACCCTCAATTTGTAGATCAAGAAAAGAAGTCCTTGAGAAGGCAATTAGCTTGTTCCAGTTACAAAGTGAGGTTTGACTCTAGGGCACCTGATTCTATACTCAGGTTCCTTTGAGTGGTAAGAAATTTGGCTTGTTGAAAAGAGGTTTGGAATCTGGATATATGAGTTAAACTATCAGCTTCAAAATTTATTAGTCATGTGATTTTGGGCAAGCCACTGTTCCTGGGCCTCTTGTTTCCTCATCTTCCAACACCTATTTCTAGGATTGCTATGAGGAAAATGCTTGTAAACCTTAAGAGTATGAGTTATTAATATTATTATTATTACTGTTATCTATTCAAATCTATTCAAATACTGTATCTATTCAAACTTGCCAGTTTCAGAGAATTCACTAAAATAAGTCTTATGGAAAGGAATGTATAATGGACCAGACCTTGGCATGATAAATATAAACTCTGAGGATTTGTCTAAGGTTCTACCAAGGGTCTGTTTTATATTTTCTTTTGTTTTTAAGACTAAAATGGACCATCTCTCAGAACTTCACAATGATTAAAAAAAATTGTCAAGTACCCAAACACTAAATAAATGAATATCATATAAATGTAGATAAATATTGTAATTCCCTAGGGTGGTGTCTTTGATTCTAGGAATGACTAAGTTAGGCTGAATAATTCTGATCTTTTCAAGGTAATGAGAACCTATACTTCCCCTCCCCTCCCCTCCCCTCCCCGTTTTTTCCTGAGGGTGAGGGAAGAGTAGAGAAATGGAAGTTATTTGAGGATTTTAGTTTATGTTGTTTAAGTAACCTAGTTGTACTGATACAAGTCCCTCCAAATCAGAGACTTCTTTGATTGTCTTAAGAGTAAAATTGAGGTCAGAAGTTCAGAAATTAAGACCAACAAACTCTACCTATAGAGAGTACGGGATGCAAATTTGCTCTTATTTAGGGAAGTAGACATTAAGGTATCCATCATGAAGATAGGTCTTAGGAACCCTAATTAAAGGTTAATTTTTTAAAAATGTGTCATTCAATCTGGGAGTAAACATTTTTTTAACTGTATATCTTTAATATTCAGTTGATTGAACAATGGAACAGAGTATTTCCTAGGCTTATATACCTTTAAGCGGGCAGTAATCTGTCTTGAATAGTTGAACATTCATTTTTCTAAATGCAAAGGGCTACAGCACATAACCTCCTTTCTAGGTTTCTTAATTCTGTGAAGGCAATTCTGATTAGGGAAATGAGCATTTAGCTTAAATACACTTAATTACCTCAGTTTGATATGTTATTTGAATATTTATTTATCTTCCTCCTTGATAATACATGGTTACAGTCTAGTATAAATAGAGGATGAAAGGCAAAGGGAAGTTTGAGTGCCAGGAAAAACTACCTGAATATAGTGGTAGCGGTGGAAGAGGCTCTGGGGAAGATCTATGAAACCAAGTATTCTTGGAGAATCCTTGTGTCTCAGGAAGATAAAAGGTTGGAATTCAATATTCAGGGAAGGTTTAGTAAGTAGAGGTTTAGTAAATAGTGAAAGCTTTGAGACAAGTAGGTCCCCTATACTAGGTTCCAAGAAAAGCTGGCAATCTAGGAAGCTAATTGAGCATCAATGAGGTTTAAAATAGAGGTTTAAATCCTTATACACATCACATGTTATCATGGGGAAGAAAGAAGAAGTTTGTTCCTTGTGCTCCTCACCCCCATCCCAGAATAATGGCTAAGAAGTTATCAGAAGACAGATATCAGCTCAAGGAAAAAACTTATTGCCTGCCCTTAACCACCATGTGTCTCTATTTAGAAAGAGCCAAAGGTAATATGAGGCTCTTTTTGCCTCCTCACTGTGGTGAGTGTTTTGCACTGGCTTAACTCTCTGAAAGCTGTGACAAAATCTTTAATTTTGTCCATTTACCAAGTTAATGGTTTGTATAAACAGGCTGGGTTAGAGCTGCTAATCATAAATAGGATTATTGACAGTATCTTCTCACATCGATCCTTTCTTCAAATTTGGTTTTTCACTTTTTCCATTTTGTAACCAATTGATGTACTGACTGTAAAGAGAGTGAATTCCCAGAATGGTTTCCATGTGAGATAATTGTGTAAAAGACACTATTGAGAATACCAGTGACTAGAAAAGGTGGTGGATCACCTGGAAGAATTGATGGGCAGCTTGAATGGCATGCTTATATCTCCAGAGCAGAATCATAATTAATAATTAAAAGTGTTCAAAGTAAATTCAGCTTAGATTAGGGGTGATAGAAAAGTTGCAATGGACAGGCCGCTCTGGTTGAGTGCAGTGAAGTGGAAAGGGGAGAAGAAAGCCCATGGTGAAATTCTACATTCATACTGGTCAATTCTTGGGAAAGGGCAGATAGAGAGAGAGACAAAGAGGGAGAGGGGGAGGAGGGATGGAGAGAGGAAAAGAGACAGATTAGGGAGAGGAGGGAGAGACAGAGAGAGAAAGAAAGTACAAGGGAAAAAATGAACCAGGGAAGGGGCACATGAGGGTAAGGAGAAGGGTAGAACTTCACAGGGCAATTCTTCCTGGCAAGGAAGAAGAGAGAACTGTCTTGGTGATGACAGAGGGATGTATAGAAAACAGTACACTCTAGCTGGATGTAGCTGCTGGACAATTCCTGGGAGGAAGCAGCAATCACAAATTAATGGGAAAAGCAAGATTGTTTTTAGGATAGTAATTTCTGGTTCAGGGGTTCTGATTCACTTTTTTTGTGTACTTGCAACAGGTACCCCTAGGGAGGAGGGTAGCAGGTTGAAAGCATGGCAGTAGGAGAGGTTCATCATGAAAGAAGGCAGGCTCTAGCAAAAAGATGGCGCTACACAGCCTACAGTGAATATCAAGGCACTGGAAATAGTAAGTAGGAAAGAGCCTCCTATTCCATTTTGAGGCCGTGGGGTCAAAGCCTTGATTATTCCATCACATCCTAGTTATATGGGTTCTGTCCTTGGAAATCTAAAAATAATAAAAGGAGAGTATGCCACATAAAGAGATAATGAAGAACATGAGATAACATGGACAAGAATTGCACAGGATGAAAGCACATGGAAGGAAGAGCGTGATCTGTGTCAAAGAAATATTCATAGTGAGGAAATCACTGTTCTGGGAGACTCTCCTAAAAAATCAAAACTATCCAACAGTGGAATGGTCTGCAGATGATGAATTTCAAGGTCCTGAAAGTTTATACAGAGGCTGGATAACTACTAGTTGAAGATATTGTAGCAGGAATTTTTGCTTCATGTTGGAATAAATGACCATTAAGGTCACTTTCATCTCTGAGATTTAATACTTCTATTGACTCTTACCTTGGTTTGAATTAGTGCCTTGCAATTATTAAGACTAAAGCCATTTACTTCTGTTAACTCTTCGGTCTCTTTCAGATTAGAATCTTCCAGAACATGATTACTACTTCCGGAAAGATCCTGAGAAAATAAAATCATCAAATAGCTAATCAGTAACTTGAATTGTATGTTTGCTTTATTAATTAAATTAGAATTTATTAAATATTAAAATTAAATAGTATATATTCATGGAACACTTTAAGGTTACAAAGTGCTTTATAGTCATTATCTCACTTGAACATCACAATTCATTTATTAACAATCCCATTTTAGAGAAAAGGAAACATTCAGAAAGCTTAAGTGACTTTCACAGAGTCACACAATAAGTATTCAAGGTGAGATTTGAACCAGGTCTTTCTTGGAACCAGGACCAGTTCTTGGTCACTCATTATTTCCAGTTAACTATTCTATCTACAATTCTTATCACCCAATCAACAACACTTATTAATTAAGTAAATTCTATGTGCCAGGCACTGGGCTAAGTTCTGGGGCATTGAGAAATGGACCAATTTCCCTTCTGTTCTAAAGGTTAATTCTTGTTGAGGATCATAAATATTCAAGCAATCATTTAATGCACATTTACTGTGTGATATGTCTTCTTTACAGAGTTGAAAAAAATTAAAGCAAAAATAAACTAGTGGTGGTAATAATTATGCATGTGAAAATCTGTACATTTTATAACATTCTGAGAACTACAGTTAGGTACTAAACGTGCCTGAGGACCCAAAATTATATTTTAAGGAGGTTAAAATGGATGGTAGTATTTAAAAGTGGCCCTTAATTTATGCCATTTTAATCTGTAGCAAATTACAATAGTTTGCCATTTACATAGTGCTTTAAGATACTGCAAAAAATATACATTTATTTAGTTTTGTTATGGTGAGTATTTTAAAAACAAATTTGTTCTAACTCAACTGATATATTAGGAAACATTTTGAACATAATTCAAATTTCAAGCTTGCTTCTTTTCAATTTC
The DNA here is from genome assembly GCF_902635505.1 of Sarcophilus harrisii. Taxonomy (NCBI): domain Eukaryota; kingdom Metazoa; phylum Chordata; class Mammalia; order Dasyuromorphia; family Dasyuridae; genus Sarcophilus; species Sarcophilus harrisii. Next base: position 351,892,952 of record NC_045427.1, read on the forward strand.
TTCCTGGAGAGTGAGAATTTAGAAAATTGTACTCTTTGACAATAACCATCAAATTACAACTTTTCTGCCATTTGCAAATTTTAGGCTTTTGTCAAATCAAAATGCTGTAATTATTTTGTATTTCTTGGTGCAGAGGGAACTCTAGGTGGAGGAGAGCTGGTTCACACTACTGCCACCTCTTCCAACCCTGAAATTTCAACCTGAACAATATGTGTCTGGTAGCAGCTTGAGGCCACATTTGTAACCTCCATTTACTCTAATATTCGTTTATTTCTTAACTATTACATGTATACAACTTGGCTATCGATTTTTATTTGATTATCTTTTTTTTTTTTTTTTTTAAAGGGTCACTGACAAGGTTTCTGAGAATTTGTGCATCTTTGCACAGTGAGCTATATATATATTCTTTGCATATATTGAGCTATTTGCATAGTGCAGAGCTTTTTGGATTGGGAACTCATATCTTATTATAGCAGAACTGAGTGTTCTTTGATCCTTATTAAGAACCCTGTAAAACAGCTGCTTGTATTATCTTCCTTTTATAGATGAAGAAACTGAGGCTCAGAGAAATTGTAACAACCAAGGTTATACAAAATAATTTTAGAAGTTAGACTTTTCTATACTGGCATTTTCTAGTCTATTTAATAAAATATAATTCATCTGTTATCAATTAGAAATTCTTATATTCTCTTTCAGGTAATCTACAATGATACCAGAGAAAATATAAGTCTATAAGAAAACATGAAAATCTATACTTGCTAGACTGATTTCATTTTATGGTACTTTGAACTTTTAAAAAATGTTTTCAAATCTACTATTTCATTTAAGTATCAATAAGGTTTATTGTAGGTAGGACAAGTGTTATTCTTAGTGACAGATGAGAAAACTAAGATACAGACAAATTCAATAATTTGGACATGGTCAAATGGAAAGCCAGGGCTTGACTAGAAACTGAGTGTCCTGACTCCCAGATCACAGTTCCTTTCATTAGAATATTTTAATTTCATTAAACTTGGAAGGAGGTAGGGGGGTGGGCAAGGGCTGGGTTGCTATCTCACTCCTGCAGGGGTCCTCAAACTTTTTAAATAGGGGGTCAGTTCACTGTCCCTCAGACTGTTGGAAGGGCCGGACTATAGTAAAAACAAAAACTTTGTTTTGTGGGCCTTTAAATAAAGAAACTTCATAGCCCTGGGTGAGGGGGATAAACGTCCTTAGCTGCTGCATCTGGCCCTTGGGCCGTAGCTTGAGGACCCTTGCCTAAGAGACTGCTTTTTATGAAAGTGTCCATTATAAGGCTTAATTAATGAGCTCCCCAAGACTATGAAAATTAATGTCTGATTAAATTCTACATAGAGAAGTTGCCCCCTAGAATATCAGAATGACTGCTTTAGACACTTAGTAGTTGTGAATAGGCAAGTCACTTAACTTGACAGGTTCCTCATTTGTAAAATGGGAACACACTCCAATATCTTTGCCAAGAAAAGCCTATGGACAAAGTCCATGGGGGTCATGTAAGAGTTGGACATGACAATGATTGAACAAATCCCCAGCACTTAGTACATATTGTAGGCCCTTAATAAATTTACTGAACTAATAGACAATTTCTCAGGAATACTATATATAGAAGGTTTGTAAAAACAAATTGTTTTAGAAATAGTTTTGTTTCTTCCTAATTCAATGCTTGTACCTAAAATCTCTATATTTAAAACAGTACAGCTGAGTTTGAGCCAATCTGAACAGGTGGCTAATAGGTAGTAATGAGGCTAAAAATGGGAGATCTGATTCCTTACAGACCAATTAACTTTACATAGAGAAAGAAACTCTGCCTCTTGGCAACAGATTGCACCTCTAATCCCTCACCAAAATTTTGACCAATGTGTGTCACAAGTGGCAATGATAACTAGAGCAAAGTATGCCGACTATAACCCCATTCTCCTCACTCGGAAAAACAATACAAAGTTTTGATGGTGGGTCAGTGACTTCATGTTAGTTAAAAGTGTATTAAATACTTTACTTTTTGAGCAGCATCTATTCCAAGAACAAGTAAGAAATTGTCTTGGCAATGAGATTTACTCCAGAGGCATTTTGAAGTAGATGTGCCATCTTCATCTTGGAGAATCCTCCAGAGTTTTCGGGACTCAGAACTGGAAAACAAATGTAATCACTCAAATGTAATCCAGAAAGCCTTCAGACTAAATCCCTGAATACCCAATAAAGAAACAGATTTTCTTTGTTAGAAGAGACCTTTGAAATCACAAAGTCCAAACCCTGCATTTTACAAACGGCACAATTGAGGCCCAGAGTTTGTCTAAGGTGTCACAAATTGTTAAGGAGCAGTTGTAGCAGGATGTGAACTCCAAGGCTTATGACTCCAAATTCAGCATCTTTCCACTATACCAAGTTCTAAACTGGTCATTTGCATAGCTCTATTCAACCAGTGGGTGGTCTGCTAAAACTTCTAGGAGTCAGCTAGCATTAAAAAAAAATAGAAACCACCTGAGCTTGTACCTAATGTTTCATACTATTGTAATTTTCCATATTTATTCTACTTTATCACTATCTGACAAAAGAATCAGCCTCTACTTTCCCTTCAATGTTAATCCTGAAAATTCTTTCACCATTATCTCCCCAAATCATCTAGTATTTGCTGGAAGTGTCTTTTTAGAAATAGCTCAGGATTTAATACACGCCTATTTGAGTTCTGCCCATCTGTGTACAATGAATAACGTAATGGTTATAAAATACCTGATAATGCCACTACCAAGGTACTTCAAAGCCATTGCAACTATTTGCATTCATCTCAACCTCCCCCTCCCCCATTCTTATCCCTTCCTACCTCCAGGACATACTGGGCCTGGGATTTAGCAGTAGTTGCTGTTACTCTGGTCAGGACTGGATCTGACCTTAAATGGTATCAGATTTAAAGCGCCTTAAGACATCTGGTAAATAGCTTTAAGATTTTGATCTAGCTTTTCAACAAGATTATGGGAAATCTGTTCTAGCAGACCAAAGAAAGGTGAAAAAGCTAAATTAACCTGCTTTGACCTGAACTGGTCCTGAGACTACTTGATCCAACTTTATTGCTATTATATAATCAAATCCATCCTAGTGAAATCTATAAAGTTTGTCTTACCAAATGCTAATATGCATAGGAATAAACTACCTACAAACTTTGAGAGTTCACCAACGTGACTTAGCATTAATAGGATTTTATGCATCAGATGCAATACCTGCAGTTTAGATGCAAAACAAACAAAAAAAAAACTCTCCAAAGGCAGACAAGGTTGACAAAAGTCATTCTGGTAAGCTAAAAAGCATTTTTTAGCTCTCTTTTGCCTACAGAAAAGATAGCTCTTTTATATTATATAGTAAATATATTATTTATTTAGATTCAATATTTAGATACAAATAAGAATGAAATCAACAAGTATTTGTCAAATGCCTATTCTGTACAAGTGAGGTCATTAACTAGACATCTTGTGGTTTAACTAAGAGTTTGTGGCCTCCTTTTCTTTATTGCTAAAAATCTTCCCCCCAGATCTTCTAAGAAAATTTTTATTCCCTATTAACTTACTAGATAGTAGGGTTGTACATTGGAGACTACTGGACAGCAGGAGCTGTTATAGATTACAGATAATCTTTGCTTAATAAATTTCTTAGAACTGAAATAAGTTATAGATTTACATTTTCTACTCTATCCCTGGCACCAGCTATACTTAAATGGAAGGAAAGAATCACCTGACTCTCTGAATGGAGTAAGGAATAGAAAAAGCTTCAAAATAATTTTCAAACTTTTTATAAATTTCATTTTTTCTACTTTTCTTGCTAAAAATACATTGTATAAGTTAAGTTAAATGTTTAATTTTAAATTACCAAAAATGCTTCTTTACAGGTTTGCTGCTAGTATTTTCTTCATTACATTTTTCTAGAAAATGGTGTAAGGTGCAAATATCCTCAGTCATTTGTTGTACTGGTACTTCTTGAAAGACAAGCTTAAAAATATCCTCATAGCTGAGATTGGCCTGAAAAAAAAATTCAAAAATCAAACCAGAGTCTTTTTAAGGGAAAAAAAAAAAAACCAACCCAAAAGCATGCCAAGATATAAACACATTATTTCTGCTACTAATTATTCTCCTAAATTGTAAAATTTTGGTTTAAAATTTTATGTATTCACATAAAATTACTATTAAGCATTTTAAGTATCAAAATCCAAGTTAAAAGTATTTTATCAGCAAACTCAGAGAACCCAGTTCACTTCACAGAACTCTACACCAAGGAGAGAACAGAATAGGTTTCCTTTCTCACTTAAAAAAAAAGCTGTATCTTACACTTTCCCCTTCTTTCATTAGAAAGTGAAGAAATGATTGGTAGAGAAGAGAAAGAGAAAAAAGGAGAAATTAAAGTCAGTGGAGGGTATATAGAAAGCAAAGATCAGGTATAGTCAAGATTAAAAAGAGTAAAGAAAAGAAAAGGAGAAGGATTAAGGAGCAAAATTTAATTTAGGAACAAAAAGGCAAGAGGTTTTCAAAGGTAAAGGTAAAGAAATATCAGTTAAGGAATGACTTCCATGAGCTCATGCAAAGTGAAATGTACTGTGTACAAAGTAACAGCAACCTTGTAAGATGATAAGCTAGGAATGACTTTGCTATTCTCAGCAATACAATATTTAAGACGACTCTGAAGGAGTTAGAATGAAAAATATCCATACACAGAGAAAGAACTGAGTATGTTTACATATGGATTGAAGTATACTTTTTTAAATTTTATTTTTCTTGAGGGTTTTTTGGGGGCAGGAAATTAATTTTTTTCACAATGACTTTTATGGAAATGTTTTAAATAAATTCACATGTGCCTTTTCAATGAGATAGATAGGGATGGAAGGAAGAGAATCTGAAGCTTTAAGTTATAAAAACAAATGTCAAAAATTGTTTTACACGTAACTGGGGAAAATAAATATGAAATAAAAAATTAAATAAAAACCAAAAAAGAATAGCAAAAAAAGAAAAAAAAGAAGAAAGAAAAGAAGAAAGAAAGGATAAGTTGGACATCAAAAAAAGTGGGTAGTTCACATGTGAAAATATTTTGGCTTTTTTTTTTTAAATAGTTCATCATTGTCTTTATCATTAAATTCAATTTTACCTTGGCTAACAGAAGGACTATTAAAAATTCCTAATATCAGTGCTTTTTTCTACAGAGATTTTCAAAGTTATCAATGAAAAGAGGGAACTTAAGAGATTCAACAACTATTTATCCGGCAGAAGCCGGTAGCTTTAAAAAAACAACACAAAAGCTCAGAGCAGAAGGTGATTTTGACCTCCCTCGGAGAATCAGAGTCTCCTCCGCAGCATCCCAAGCAAAAGTCGCCCAATTTCTGCTCGAGTAGTTCCGATTTGCAGCACGCAGCCTTTCGTAATAATGAACAAAGTTGGAAACCGATACCTTACTAGGTGAAACAGCAGCAGTTTCCCTCCTACTATCAAACTGCAGACTGCCACAAGAGCTTGCGGCACATCCATTCAAGTCTGGGTCGCTTTCTCGCGTCCCGGGGGCTGCCCATCGCTCTAGAATGTCCAGAGTGTTGAAAGTGTCCGACTTGTCCGAAGTCTCGCTGAAGCCCTCGAAGTCCCCCCAGGAGTTGTTGTGTTCCACGGGGCCCAAGCTGCAACCGTCAGACCCTTCGGGTTGCCAGGCAGCCCCGAAGGCAGCATTTCTGGCTTGGCTTTCCAACCGCGGAGCGCCCCCGTCCCAGTCCCTGCTCCCGGGGACATAATTCCCCTCGTTGTCTTTGAGGGGCTCGCTGCCTGAAGCTCTTTCCACCGCCTCCACGAGGTCACCAAGGGAGGCCCCACTGGCCTTCTCCAGTCCTCGGGAATTTTTGGTCTCGGGGCGCTGATCCTGCATTTTCAGCAGGGAGATTTTTCAGGGGAAATTAAAACAACAAAAAACACCGACTCGTGTCAAAGAACCGAGAGAGGTGCCCGGGCCGAGGGGCCATTCACTTCTTCCTTTGCCTCGAAGGAAGGAGACGCCGCTGGCGCGGCAAGGTTGCTGCCCACCTCGGGGAACTCGGCCTTTCCATTCAGGGACCTGTCCGGGGGTGCGCGTCCAAGCTGGGCACAAAGCTGGCAAAGGAAGCGAACGCCGAGTGAGACAGGGCGTACACGGCCACGGCGGGGCTGGGTGGGTGGGTGGGGGGCTGCCGGGCAGTGGGGGCAACCCTGGGGAGGGGGAGGGGGAGGGGAAGACAAATGGGAGCGGGATGCTGGAGAGAGGAGCCCTTTCTTTTAGATTTAGATCTTAACCACTCCAGAGCCCAGAATTCGAATCTTTTTTCGGGGACTGCCTGTGTGCCCTTGGGCAAGTCCTTTCCTCGCCCCAGGGCCTCAGTTTCCCCCACGGTAAAACAAGGGGGCTGCCGGCGGGGAGGCGCTGGGGAGAGGAAGGAGAAAGGGACCCCGCACGACCCCCTAGGCGCTGAGCCTCCTGGGTCCCGCGCCCCCGCGTCAACGGTCCCCAACGGCCGTTACTAACCGTCGCCGGTTGCGCCGTCGCTCCGGGTCCGCCAGCAGCCCTGCCAAGGAGAGAGCCGGGCCGGGGAGAGCCGGGCCGGGGAGGGCCGGGCCGGGCCGGGCCGGGGCTGGCTGGAATGGATGCTCGCTGGCCGGCCCCCGCGCCCGCTGCCCCGGAGATGGAGCGCGGCCGCCCCGCGGACTCCCCGGCCCGGCCGGCTGGCGGTGACAGGCGCGGTCCCAGCTCCGGGTGACGTCACGCCGCCACCCCGCCCTCACCGACAGGGTGCTTACGTCAGCGGGTCCACCGGAGGGCGAGGGTATTGGGAGGGAGGGGGAGAAAGGAGACTGCGCCTGCGAGTGTGTTACGTCTTTCACGTTTTCGTCTCTGGGCAGCTTCTCTTTTTTCCTTTTCTCACGTTATAGGCTCTAGGGAGCTCTCACTTTGAGCAGCGAAGCAGTATTTGGTTAGCACTTTATAAGGGCATATATTAAATTCATTTGATCTTCACAATAACCTTGTGAGGAAGGTACTATTTTCCTAAAGAAGGAACATGGTGAAAGGCTAAGTGATATGCCGGGGGTCGCACAACTATTAAAATTCTGCAGTAAGATTCGAACTCGGGTTTCCTTATAGCTTTTCTGCTACGGAGGGAATCTGTGAACAACGCGGTTAACTATCCAACAGGCACTCATTGACAAAAATAAAAATTTCCTACTCCCAGGAGTTTATAATCCATCTGGAGAAACTATGTCATCTATAAACACATATATATTAATGTGTATGTATAGATATGTGTAAATATTATATATACATATGCATACAAATAAATATATGTATACATTGTTTATTGATCGTCTGGAATTGGACGTCCAATAAATATTTTAAATTTAACGTGTCCAGACCTGAAATTATTATCTTTCCTCTTCCTAACATCTCTGATAGGGTAGAGGAGACCACTGTGCCCTCAACCCCAGATGACTTCCTACTATACAATTTGTTGCAAAGTTCGGTTGATTTCTCCTTAATATTTCTTGTATAAATCTCCTTTTTTCTTTTCACACAGTCACTACCCTGATGCAGGCCTGCATCACTTTATGCTTGTAAATTTGCTTGTAATGCTTGTAAATATAACTATGGTTTGGTCTCTCTGCCTCAAATCTGTCTTCATCAGTGCATTTTTTCCACTGTCATATTGGTCTTCCTAAAAAAGCTCAGGGCTAATCATTTCATCCCCTTAATCATAAACTTAAATTATCATCTCTAGGAATAAATACAAAATCCTCTGGCTTTTCAAGCACTTTAAAACCTGAACCTATCTTAACTTTTCAGGCTTCCAGCACTATAGTCTTTCTCATGTTTTCTCCAATGGTGGTCTGAAAACAGGTTTCCTGTTCTTCATTCTAGAAGAGGACCAATGGTATCACAAGTATCTTGATTTCCTTGTGAATTGGATTTAAGTGAGGCAAAGCTTTGCAAAGTCATTCATAATTTCCAGAATCACAGAAGTCAAAATGACTAATGATAGCCTTAGTGAGTGACCTTAGTTTTATAAATTTACACATTAAGGTCTTTTCCAGGTCTCAGTTTGTCTGAGGCAATGCCCATTCAAAGATTAAGGGTGAGATAAGAATTGAGACAAAAGATGGCCCTATTTACAATCATAAGATTATTAATCTGGGAAAGGAAAACCCATAGAATTTCAACCCAGAACAGAAAAAATTGCTATTTACACTTATTCTAAGAATCAAAATCTAGACAATGAGCCACAAAGGCTTGGATTGGGGGCTATTATTGGCCATTCAGTGAAAACCAGAGTGATTTAAGTTTCAAAGGTAGTCAAGTAATTCCATTTGAAATATGATGGACTTTTTTAAAGACTATTTTTTTTTCAGAACCATATTTCAAGAAATCATAAATGAAAACGGTTCTGGACAAAAAAATAAATTGAGGCTTGTATTTTACTGTACAGTGCCCCACAATACTAGCTTCCCTTGTTAGTAGACATAGTGTTCTTTCTCCTAAATTCCACTTTCTGGTTTCTTTTAAAGTACCAAGATTTCTATGCCAAGATCACTCTTTTCTTTTTCATCCTCTCTTTTTACTATTAGTCACCTTGTTTTCCTATGGCCCAACAAGAAAACTGTGCTTGGCATAACAACAATCCTTTGCACTCATACTCCCGATGAACTCTGCTGCAACTAAATCACAGAAGTGATTTTTCTCGTCAGCCCAGTCATGAAGCCCGGCTGCAAATAGAATTTTTGTCTCTAGGCAACCTTACCTCACTGTTCCCTGCCCCAAAGTATTAAAGAAAGCTTTTTGATTACAACTACTGTTATCTCTTTGGTTTTATTTATTTATTTTTCAGAATTAACAGTTGGGTCATCACCTTGTGACTCTGGTCATTTATTTTGAGAGTTTGACAAAGACTAAGCTCATGTCCTACCTTTTGCTATTAGTCTGGTCCCTGCCGTGGCTAATGCTTTCCTCCTAAGATTACCTCCCATTTACTCTGTATATAATTTGTATGGACACAGTTGTCTGTATGTTGTCTCCTTTAGAATGTTAGCTTCTTGAAGGCAGGGACTGTTTTTGTCTTTCTTTGTATCCTCAGCACTTAGCACAGTGCCTCCTATGTATATTTAATAAATTCATGTTTGTGAGAAATAACTCCATTGGACCTGGGGCAAGTGAAGTTAATAAATATTTAATTACACAACTGCAGAAGTGGATAACCTATAGAATAGAAACCTCTGCAATCAATACTTGTGTTTTTTAATATCTGGAAAACAAGTCCCACCCCTGATAATCCTATTTCCTGAGTACTTCAGAAGCCACAACCAATCTGGAAATAATCCCTCCCTCCCCACCCCACACATAAGTATGAATTTCTATCCCTGGTTACAGCATTACTTCCTTATCATTCACTTTGTTTGAAATTTAGTCCTTCCCCTTATTCCCTATTGGCTGATTCCCTGTTATCTAAAGAGTTTAATTCTCCTCCTCTGATCTAAATCTCCACCTCTAATTATGTTTTATAATGTGTATTCTTATTTAAATCCCTACCTCTGATTTCATTTTACAATATCTGAAAGTCTGAGATCATCACCCTTGATTACATTTTCCTTTTTGTTTCCTTGTTCCATATCCTAGCCTTCATTTCTTACCTTTCAATTTTACTGTCTTAATTTAAGTTTCATTTCTCTTTATTTCTCTAATTTAATTTTCATTACTCTGTGGAAAGTAAATCCTCATCGAGTTCTCACATGTTAACTAAGTACAAAATTATTGGGAGGGGATGTGTATGTAGGAATCAGAGATAGAACTAATAGCCTGAGAAATCAATTAGGAAATATTAAATCTCTGCTGAGTACTAGATGATGAGGTACAAGAAGTCACAAAGGTGGGAAATCAACTCAAATGAATTCACAGGCTCAAACCATCTCCAGATCAAGGGGCAAAGCTGTACTGTGATGCTTAGACAGAGGGCAAAGTTCCTAACTATCAAAGGGAAAGGTGGTACCTTTTTATGGAAAAAGATCCTAAAAAAGGTATGCTAACTATGTAATTGTATAAATCAGTAAATCAACTGCTGGTCTTGGCCATCCTGTTTTTTCAAAATAGGCTCAGGAATTGACATCTGTAATTAAACCTCAAATTATATAAGGTAACAGTGCCTGTCAGTACAATATTGCTCTGTCTGTGCAAGATAATTCTACAGAGTCGCTTGTTCCTCATTGGGGCCCACTTAGATACTAGGTTACAATCAGGTACATAGTATAATACCAGAAAAACTGAGCCAAAACAGAGATTGGTTTTTACTCTTTTAATGTGAAGAGTTTAGGTTAGCCAACTAAACAGAACTCATGTCCAAAAATCATTCGGCCCAGAGCCACTGAAGCAGGGAACTTTTATAGCTTATTAGGGTTTTCAAACAGAATCAGATAATCAGATAAATAAAAACTAAGCCTCCCTCAAATTCAATAGACCAATAGACCTTTTTTTCCCACTTAAGTAAGTTTCCCTAAATTCCAATTAAATGATGCAGACAAACTGAATTACTATTTGGTTATTTTTTTCTTTCTCTCTCTTTTAAAACTGGTTCTTAGAAGTCTGAGCAGGCTCGGAAGTTTGACTAGATAAGGAGGCTATTCCTTTGCCAGAGTTTTTTCTTTAAAGCAATTGACATCAGCTTCTTTTGTTCTCTCTTTTACCTCCCCCCATTCAGAGGTGCAATCTGATTCAGATAATCAATCAGATATTGGCTTTTTTTTTTTCTGCTAACAGGTTTTCAAAAAGACTGCTTTTCTGCCAGATTTTAAAAGCAGCCAAGCTTTCTCTATTCTCCCTCCTCCCAAAATAGTGCCAACAGATTACAATAAAGTTCAATAAAGAAATTAATACTCATAAAGCATTTGTTTTATGCTAAGCACCTTTGCAATCTCAAAATGACCAATTGCCAAATTCCTCAATCGTTGTTCTTAAAATTTAAGAGAACTCCTTAAATCAACATAACAACAGACAAGTCACAAAAACAGATTGCATAGACACAACCTTTAACAAATTACAAACTAGGGGCAAATTCCTGATATCTCAGGAGTGCTGTAAGGGGAGTTTTCAGGTTGGCAATCTCTCCCTCCCAGAAACCCAAACTGAGCCTTTTCAAAGATTAACTAGGTTTCCAAACTCCAGTGTAGAACTGGAGGGATCAGACCAGGTGCATTCCTTGCATTCACAGAGAGTGCCCACATGTATTTTTCTACATTTTCTACAAGAAAATATCCAGAACCAAATCGTGCCTAATGGCATCCAGATTTGTGCTAACAGGTACCCAGATTTTTGTCCAATGTCACCCAAACCAAGTTGTACTTAAAAAGCACCCAGATTTGTGCCCAAAGTCACCGAGAACCAAGTAGTGCCACGTGGCCTACCACTGGTACTTCTCAGAGTTGTATGGCTTGTCAGCCCAACTATATTTGGGGACCCAATGTGCTAGCACCCAAACAGAACAGAAAACTCAACTCTGAAGGGTTTCAAACCAGTTTCTCCACTGTAGCTGAAATAGAGATATGATGGTAAATTCTTGCTGGGCTGGACTTAGTCTCTGTGTGGGATTCTGGAAGAAACCAGAGGCCATTTTGATTAAGCAGAATGCAATGTCCTTGTGCTCTGGTTAAAGCACCCCATCCTATACTCCTGTTCTTGGTACTCCCCTGCTCTGATGTGTGCTTCTGTATCTTCGTGCTTATGCAATTAATACCCTCCAGCATGTAGTTTTAGCCTTTATAAACCCTGGCCTTCAGCTGTTTGGGGCTGCTTAATTTGGGTCTTGCTATGTCCCTTGCAGCCACCGGCAAATAAACTCCACCTGAAATTTTATCAAGTCTCACTCAATGTTTTTCTCCATACAACATATTCACCCCATCACCAGATACTATGCTAGCTATCAGAACAAATTGAGACAGTTCCTGTCCTCAAGGAATTTCTAATTCTAAAGGGGAGTTCCAATTGTCTATTATGTGTGAAGATTCTGCTGAGCTCTGGGGACATAAAGAAAAGTAAGACAGTTCCTATTCTCAAAGATTTAACAGTCTAAGAGGGGAGTCAACATGCAAACAACTATATATAAACAAAATATTCAAGATAAGTTGGAAATAATCAACTGACGGGAGCAATTATAATTAAAGAGCATCTGGGGAAGTTTCTTGTAGGTGTTTTAGAAAGAGGATTTTTTAAAAGAGCGGAGTGATTTATTACAATTTGACATAATTTAACTCCATTTTGTACTGTATTTGTCAGGATTCTTCTTCTTTCCTTCCTTCCTCCCTCCCTCCCTCCCTTCTTCCTTTCTTCCCTCCTTTCCTTGTCAGAGTAGCAATTCCTAATTCAAAATACACCTGTGACAAATTCTTTGTATGGTTCTCTAGTTGGGTGGGTTAACAATTTTAAGATTTCATCTCATCATCCTCCCTTGATTTCAGAGGACTAAGTCCTAATCTCCAAAGAAGAGAGGGAAAAAATCCTGGATCTCCTCAATACTTGGTTATGAAATAACCAGCTACCAGTGCTGAGTAGTTAATATGTAGCACTAGTTAATATGAACCATATTAGTCTTCAGGGCATTATAGAAACACTTTTGAATGTTGGATTGTCAGTGTAAAACTGAGTTTCATCTGTCTTCTTACTGAGCCAAAATCCTACATCTCTCTAAACTTTGCTTACCCTTTATTTTTGATGGAATTAAATGCTGCCTTTTTATATCCTGTTAATAGATTCTATAGAGTTCCCATTTTTTCATTTAGTAACTTCTGTATTTCCTCATTATTTTCACTGTGTGTTATAGCTGGATTATGAACATCAGATGCTTTTCAATTTGGTCTTAGAGGTGGCAAGGAGCTATTGGAGTTTATTGATCAGGGAGCTGATATATTTAGACCTTTGATTTAGAAAGATCACTTTAAGAGCTAAATGCAATAAATGGAGTATGGACTTGAATGAGAAGAGAACTAAGGAAGGTAGACCAATTAGCAGACTATTGAAATAATCCAAATGTGAAGGTAAAATTGATAGACTTTGACAATATATTGGATATGGGGATGAGGTGTAATAGAGAATGAGGAGTTAAGGAAGGTGTCTAGGTTGTAAGCCTGGGTAACTGGGATAATGGTGGTGTAAGAAAGAAATTAGTGTGAAAAGAGGAGGTTTTGTGAGGAAAAAGAGTTCAGTTTTGGACACATTGCAAAACTTGTACATATAAAGACCTCATGCAAAACAAATACGAGGTAAAGGATGAAGGGAGAAATTACTAGCTTGGGGGTAGGAGAAGAAAAACTGAGTCTTGAAAGAAATTAAGAATTCTAAGAGACAAGGTGAGAAGAGAGTTCATTCAGTTAAAAGAAATGTTGGTTTGGGTCTTATCCTGATCAAAACTCAGGAAAGAAGACAAAGGAGTTTATTAGCACACAAAGACAGCAAGCATTCAAAATGCAGTGCTGCCTTTGGTAGACAGGAATAAACAATTTCAATATAAAGTTAAACATTTTAATTAGTATAATAATTATGAAGAAATCCTATGAAGAAATAGGATTAATGCCACCTCAATTAATTCTTCATTATAGTATCATAGGGAGATAGGATACATACTTTCCACCTCCATTTCCTACAAGATTAAAAATGGAGTCACTCATTAACAGCACAAATAGCTGACTTTGCAAGGCATTTCCTCCATGTTGGTAGTAATCATACTCACAATGTAGTATAATAGTACTAATAATACTCATAATAAATTAGATATATATCCTCAATTGCATCATCTTGTTCTCTGCTGTTATAATTTAGGAGTTGACTTCGGAATCAGTTTTTTGCACCAAGAGAGGCATTGGAAACACAAGCAACGCATAATTTCTATGAGGATACATAAGAGAGAAACCTCCTATAGATACATTAGTTATGAGATATTTGGGAGCCAAGAGAATAGCCATTGTCATGGAAACTAGATTTTCTTCCCATCCTTCTGGAACTTATTCCAGACTTTTGAAACTGAATTCATATGGGTATGAATATCATAGAAGTTATCAGGAAACTCCCATCTTGTGGCTAGCTGCACACTTAGTAAACAAATTTCAAAATGGAGTCCCTCGTACTGATTCAGTACAACTAGTTGACTGCATAATTCCAGATATGGGAAGGAGGAGGAAATGAGGCAGTCTGTGCAAAGTCATGGAGAAAGGAGATATTGTGTTTTGTGTAACAGTATGAAAGTAGGAATGTCTGAAGGGAAGTGATGTGCTTAATAAATCAAGAAAGATAGAGTGGGTCAGGTTATGAAGAGTTTTATATGCCAAAGGGGGTTGTTTAGATTTGATTGTAGAAGCAATAGAGCCATTGGAATTCTTTGGATGGTGGTGAAGTGGTAAAGGAGATTGAGCATAGTTTTAGACTGTGGGAGAACATAATGGTTCTCATGAAGAAATCATGAGCATTTATCACGGAACAAAGATTTGCCATTTATTACATGAAATAGCTCACAGATTCACCGAATATGACTAAGCAAGGCAGAATCATAGATGATTGAGTAATGTTCTGGTTGCAGGAACCTTTAAAGTCTCAGGGAATAGGAGGAGCAAGGGCAGGGAGAAAGGGGAGGAATCAGGGACAGGTCAAGGAGGTGTCAAGGAGGAGCCAGGTAGAGGCCATGTCACTGACCAGGTCCCAGACTTGTCTAAAGATATGCTTATCAAGATGGTCTCAGAGGTTGAAGGCAGGATTAGAGTTACTAAATATGGAAGCTGGATGAACTGATTAAGAGTTCACATCAGTGGGAAAGGGGGGTCAGACGGTGGGTGTGTCTGACTTGGTCATATTTGTGCTATAGGAGAAAGCGTTTGGATTTCCAAGTCATGTGACCAGAAAGATGGACAGACATTTTTTCAGATCCTCATATCCTTTCAAAATTGCCCCAAATAATAATAAATGTACTCAATAGGTAGAGTAATTGCATTTATCTATAACAAAATAATAACCTTAAGGAAGAGAGAATATCATCAAATAACACGAAGACCAATCCCTAACTCACTCCCACAGCATCTCTTCCTTCACCCTTTCCTACATTTCAGTAGAAGAAGGCATTATAGATTGTGGACCTCTTACACTGGGATCTACGCAACATTTCCTTTATTGCATCTAAAATTTCTGCCAACATACTTTGCCCCTGTCATCATCTCACCATTCTGGGGCAACTTGATTATCTGCATCCTTCTTTTCCTGAACAGCAGGAATAGAAAAGTTGAAGTATTGTTGCCTAGGATTATAGTACTCTGAGAATAAAAGAATAAAGTAAACTGGGGTTGGATAGTATCTGATGTGTAGAATTGCACCTGGCTTGAAGTCATTGAAACATTTTCAGATGCAAAAGAAATATACTGCATCATGTAAAAAGTCCGAAGTTTGAATATGTCAAGTATTTTATCAAAATGTCATCAACACCATAAACTTGATGTAGAGTATAAATTACTTCCATCCTTCCCCACTCCTAAAATCTTTGTATCAAATTTCCTCAGAATTTGGTATCCAAGAAATATATATATACATACACATACATATACACATATTCATACCTGTGTGTATACACATGAATATATACACATCTATATCTATATGCACTATTCCTTTTTTTTAAAATTTTAATAGCCTTTTATTTACAGGTTATATATATGGGTAACTTTATAGCATTGACAATTGCCAAACCTCTTGTTCCAATTTTTCCCCTCCTTCCCCCTATTCCCTCCCCCCGATGGCAGAATAATCAGTAGATGTTAAATATATGCACTATTCCTAATAGCCAACTAGTCAAAGAATATGAATAAAAAATTCTGTAAAGGATAAACAATAACTATAAGAAAGAATGCTCAAAATCAACAATGATCAGATAAATTATATTTCTCTTTTTTGTAATCAATTTTTTATAAACAAAACAATCCTGAGGTTTTACCTCATATACTTAAAATTGGTCCAGACAACAAAAAATGAGAATAGTCAATGTTGGAGGTGTTGTGGGATAATAGAGATTTTAATACAATCTTCATGGAGTTGTGAATTAGTACAACTATTATGGAAAGCAAGAGAGAAGCCCAGAAAGACTTACATGAACTAATATAGTGAAATAAGCAGAGCCAAGGAAATAATATACACAACGATTATAACAATGTAAATGTAAAAAAGAACAGGAAGCAATAAAAAATAAATGCTAAAAAATAACAATCATGTATCCAAAGAAGAGATATGAAAAGATACTCTTACCTTACTCCTTTGCAGGGGTGGGAGAATTACTGATGTGGAATATTATCTATGTTTTCCGACCTTTTTGAGATATTGATCTGTGTGAAGTTCAGCCTGAATAACTCCATGTATAATTTTCATTTATACTTTGGGTATGCGCACAGCCAGCTTAAAGGAGATTATAGTCTGCAGGTGCATTAATTCTGTCTCCCTGCTACTGTAATTGGGAAAGAACTGAGGTGGCACTTATCCCACCTTCTCATATTACAGTGTAGCAAACAGGATTATCTTGTTCTTATATGGAAGTTGTTTATTTCTGTCCATAAAAATAGCATGCATTTTTAAATTTGGAGGTCAGCCACACCCAACTGCCAACTGCTTTAGTATGCTTAATAAAATCCTTTTACCTTTCTTAAATTAGTATTATTGAATTGTAGTGTTCAGGTTGGTTTTCTGGAGGTCTCTGGACCAGCCTTTGTTTCAGCAGAGTAATCACCACAAGAATAGCCAGGGATAAAATCCAAATGGTTTTAAGTGGAGGAAATGCAGGAGGACAGGTCAGCCACCACACTGGTGTGAGATGGAGTGAATCTGTCTGGCTGAATTTGTCCCAGTTTATATGCTCTATTACAATTACATTATCATAACTGTGAATCTTGTGGAACTATATTAAGTACCAAGTACCTGTACTAAACTAGAGAACTATTAATCACTGTTGGAATCCTAGTGTCAACTCAACTTGAAACAAGGTGAAAATTCAAGGGTGATTGTTGGAATCTTTACAAAGTGTTAAGACATTGGAGTTAATTTAATCTTAGAAAGAGTTTTGGGCCAGAACTTGAACTAGGTACTAAGTGGAACTGATTGAACAATGCTTGTGTTCACACCCTTAGAGAGCTCATAAGTATCTAAGTACTCAATGGAGTTCACACCTTTGGGAGAGTTCAGGGCTAGTATGAGATCTGAATTCACACCTCCCTTAGAACCAGAGAGCACTCTGGGAGATAACCCAGAATCCCTCTCCCTCCAGAAGGCGGAGTTAACCTTTGGGAGATCACATAAATAGAGGGAGCTCTTGGAGCTTGGGACAGACTGGAGAATGAGAAGCCACGATTCGGAGCTGGCTGGAGGCTGAAGAAAGCAGAGGCAGAAGCCAAGGACAAAGCTGCAAGATCTCTTGGAGCCAGGCAGAGAGATAGACCTCAACTAAAGGGGCTAATTTGTAAGGAGAAATAAATGTTTGCACTTTTACCAGCTGGCTGTGATTTTGGAGTAATTATTTATTTCAACTGAGACTAAGGTTGTCTCCAGGAAAACCACCACAAATCACCATGCTAAACTAGATAACTATTGTATTATCAATTCCATTTAGCACCTTGTAAGAATCCTTGTTTCAAGTATGGAGTTCTGGCCTATAACATTGAACAGAGTGAGATCCAAATCCAGATTTCTTTTAGCAGATTCATTTAATGCTCTACTTGTCTCCAATTCGATTTTCAGATTTCTTTGGGAAGAGTAGTGGCTTCCATTCAGTGATGATCATTCTCGCATCTAGCCATACTCTACATAATCCAGTGATTTTTGAACCCTTGTAGATTATTATCCAAATCTCATCCCCTATTGCCCATCACCCAAATCCTTATTCCCATCC
This sequence comes from Sarcophilus harrisii, assembly GCF_902635505.1. NCBI lineage: Eukaryota > Metazoa > Chordata > Mammalia > Dasyuromorphia > Dasyuridae > Sarcophilus > Sarcophilus harrisii. The sequence continues at coordinate 351,910,893 of NC_045427.1, forward strand.
CCCTCAACCTTCCTACCCCAAGTTCTAATCAAATACCTCATCCCGCAACAAATTCCCTTCATCCTGTTATGCCACAGTTCTTTTATTGTCCTGACTCAGTTTCCCTAATTATCCTGACTCAGTCCTGCCTCAGTTTCCCTGCTTTTCAGTTCTGCAAAACCTCCCCTCCCTCTTTATTAGAATACCCATTAATAATACCCATAGAATACCCAATAATAGAATACCCAATAGAATACCCAATAATACCCATTAGCTATTGTCTTCAGACTTCCAGGTCACTTTCATTCCTTCCTCAACAAATTTGATCCATGACTCACCATTTCTCTCTTCTTCCCAATTCTTGCTTTCATACCAGGAAAATTTATTAAATCTTCCTAAAATACCCCAACTACTCAGTTTCTTAACCTTAGCATTGGATTACTCCCAACTACTGCTTTCCCTCCTCAGACCTACTGATGAATGAAAGTGGAGAAAATCATGTAACTATTATGATTATATTACATAATTTCAGTTGATTCCCCACAATTCTCCTACAGCTTTCTTTCCCCATAATATCTCAGCTGAGAACCTTTTCTTGTCTTTTACAGAGAAAATTGAAGCCATTTACCTCAAGCTCCTTCTTCTCCCTTCTCTATCCTCTATAGATCAGGACAAGTGGAGATGGCCCTGGATGCAATGGGAATCCTGACCTTTTTAAGCTAAGGTCTTCAAGAGGTCTCAGTTTAACCTTGCCCATTCAGTGATTAACATTAGGTAGCAACTGAGGCAAAGAATCTCCTCTTTCACCTAGTTCAAAAAAAATCTTGGCACTAGACCCAGGTGGTTCTGTAGGGGAAAGTAAAGCAGGTTACCCTGCACAGCCCTCCCTCACTTAAATCTAATTTACTTGCATATCATGGCATCACCTGCCTGATGTCCTGATCCTCTTTGAGAAGAAAGGACAAACAATAACAATCTCCTATAACTAATATATGCCTTCTGCCACTATTTCCTTCACCCCTGTTTCATATGAAGAGCTGATTTTACCCCTTATCAAGGCTAATCCCTCTCCCTGCTCAATTACTACCATTCCTCCCGAATTCCTCTATCAAGTCTCCTCCTCTGTTATCCCCACTGTGTCACTTATAGTTGATCTCTCCCTCTTTACAGACTTCTTCCCTACTGCCTATAGATTTACTCACCATAAAAGGGACTCACATGTGCAAAAATGTTTGTGGTAGCCCTTTTTGTAGTGGCAAGAAACTAGAAACTGAATGGATGCTCATCAGTTAGAGAATGGCTGAATAAGTTATGGTATCTGAATGTTATAGAACATTATTGTTCTACAATCAGCAGAATGATTGCAGAGTGTCCTGGAGAGATTTACATGAACTGATGCTAAGTGAAATGAACAGAATCAGGAGATTATTGTACATAGCAACAAGATTATATGATGATCAATTCTGATGGAAGTGGATCTTTTTTTTTTTTTGGCTGGGTAGTTGATTTTTTAAAAATAGCTTTTTATTTACAAGATATATGCATGGGTAACTTTTCAGCACTGACAATTGCAAAACCTTTTGTTCCAATTTTTCCCCTCCTTCCCCCCACCCCTCCCCCAGATGGCAGGTAGACCAATACATATTAAATATGTTAAAGTATATTTTAAATACTATGTATATACATATCTATACAGTTATTTTGTTGCACAAGAAGAATCAGACTTTGAAATAATGTAAAATTAACCTGAGAAGGAAATCAAAAATGCAAGGGGACAAAAACAGAGGGACTGGAAATGCTATGTGGTGGTTCACATTCATTTCCCAGAGTTCTTTCGCTGGGTGTAGCTGCCCACCTTAACAAAACTCTCAACCCTAATTGTAACCATCATGGGCATCCTAATCGCAACAGAACTTAACACACTGACAAACAAAATACCAATCAAACCCCTGATCCATACACACGACTTCTCGAACATACTAGGATATTTTACACATATCTTCCATCGATTAAAACCACTAGCAAGTTTACAACTAGGCCAGCACATTGCTACCATACTCATTGATCTGGGCTGATATGAAAAAACAGGGCCAAAAGGGTTCTATTCATTACTGAACAAATGGAACTGATTTGGTTCATTTCATTGTCGAAGAGAGTCACGTCCATTAGAATCGATCATCGTGTAGTATTGTTGTTGTATATAATGATCTCCTGATCCTGCTCATTTCACTCAGCATCAGTTCATGTAAGTCTCTCCAGGCCTTTCTGAAATCTTCCTGCTGGTCATTTCTTGCAGAACAATAATATTCCATAACATTCATATACCACAATTTATTTAGCCGTTCTCCAACTGATGGGCATATACTCAGTTTCCAGTTTCTTGCCCCTACAAAAGGGGCTGCCACAAACATTTTTGCACATGTGGGTCCCTTTCCCTTCTTTAAGATCTCTTTGGATTATAAGCCCAGTGAAAACACTCCTGGATCAAAGGGTATGCACAGTTTAATAACTTTTTGAGCATAGTTCCAAATCGCTCTCCAGAATGGCTTGGATGTATTCACAATTCTACCAACATTGTATTAGTGTCCCAGTTTTCCCACATCCCCTCCAACATTCATCATTATCTTTTCCTGTCATCCTAGCATCCTAGCTGAGAGATGTGAAGTGGATCTTTTCAACAATGAGATAATTCAGGCCTCTTCCAATGATTTTGTGATGATGAGAGCCATCTACACCCAGAGAGAGAACTGTGGGACCTGAGGGTAAATTATAATGTAGCATTTCACTCTTTTTGTTAGGGTTTATTTGAATTTTGTTTTCTTTCTCATTTTTTTCCCTTTTTGATCTGATTTTTCTTGTGCAGCAAGATAATTATATAAATATGTATGCCTATTTTGGATTTAACATATATTTCTACCATGTTTAACATATATTGGATTATATGCCCTCTATGGGAGGGGATAAGGGGGGAGGAGACTGGAACACAAGGTTTTTTAAGGGTCAATGTTGAAAAAATTATCCTTGCATATGTTTTGAAAATAAAAAACTTCAATTAAAAAAAAAGATTTACCCATCATATCTCTCCCAATGCCTCAAAAACTTTCACTGATCCATCCCTGATGCTTCCATATTTCCTTTACTTTTGGTGCCTGAACTGCTTGAAAAGACCATCTACAAAAGGTGCTTCCACTTTTTTTCTCTTCATTCTTTTCTTCATCTCTTACAATCTGGTTTTTTAACCTCATTATACCATAGAAACTATTCTTTCCAGAGTTACCAGTGATATTTTAGTTGCTAAATCCAAAATCTCATTCCTTATTCTGCTTGACTTCTCTGCCACCTTTGACACTGTTAATCATCCTTTCCTTCTTGATATTCTCTTTAGGTTTTTGGCACACCAGTCTCTCCTGGTTTTCCTATCTGACTGCTCCTTATCTATCTCCTTTCTGGACCTTCTTCTTTTCTTCCCTTGGTAATTTTGTCAACTGCCATGAATTTATTACCATCTCTATGCTGATGGTTCTCAAATCTACACAACCAGCTCTAACCAAACTGTTTACCTCCAATTTCACATCTCTACTTTTCAAAGATCTTGTGCTAAATAACAAAGTAGACTTCTTGTATACTCAACTTATTCTAAAAAGAATTGTTTCTCTTTCCCTTTAGACTTCCCTCCATCCCTCAGAAGCCTGTCAATTTCATCTTTGTAGCATCTTTCAAATATGTCTCCTTGACCTAACTCAGTTTCAATTGATCAATGATGGACAGAAGCAGCTACACCCAAAGAAAGAACACTGGGAAATGAATGTAAACTGCTTGCATTTTTGTTTTTCCTCCCAGGTTATTTTTACCTTCTGAATCCAATTATCCCTGTGCAACAAGAGAACTGTTCGGTTCTGCACACATATATTGTATCTAGGATATACTGCAACATATTCAACATATATAGGACTGCTTGCCATCTAGGGGAGGGGGTGGAGGGAGAGAGGGGAAAAATCAGAACAGAAGTTCTGATAATGTAAAAAATTACCCTGGCATGGGTTCTGTCAATAAAAAGTTATTATTAAAACAAAACAAAACAAATATGTCTCCTTGCTCTCCTCTGACTCTGCCACCATCCTGGTGCAAGTTCTCATCTTATTATATCTGAACTACTTCAATATCCTGCTGGTGCTCTGCCTGACTAATCCATCTTCCATTCAGGAACTAAAGGGATTTTCCTAAAATGCATGACACTCCTTGATAAACTCCAATGGCTCACCTCTAAGATCAAACACAAATTCTTCTTTTTGATGTTTACACCTTATTATTCCCTGCCACTTACTCTGATGCAGTGACACTGGCTTCCTTATTGTTCTTGAACAAAACACTATTTCATCTGTGGACTTTTTTTTTTTTTTCTGGCTGTCTCCTTTCCCCATCATGCTCTCTTTCCTCATCTCTGCCTATTGCCTTCCCTCACTTCCTTTATGTTACAACAAAAATTCCATCTTAAAACTCAAAATTTTATTCTTATTTCAAAAGGATTAATGTGCAATCTCTTAAATTCTAATGATTGCTTTTTACATCACAATAAATTTTAAGCATTATTCAATTAACAGAAATATTAAAAGAAAAGAAAATTATGTAGAATATTGTGTGATTTTTTTTTATGGTCTGATGAGTTTTTATTTGCTAGCTAATTTATTGCAATAAATTGAGAATATTGATAATAATTATGTCCAGCCCTATTCTAATTAGTGACTTTGCTATATATATTTTTTCCCTGAGGCAATTGGGATTAAGTGACTTGCCCAGGGTTATAGAGCTAGGAAGTGTTAAGTGTCTGAGGTCATATTTGAACTCAAATCCTCCTAACTTCAGGGCTGGTGCTCTATCCATTGCTCCATCTAGTTGCCTATGACTGCTGTTTGAGGTAAAATGTTTTGGGATCCTGAATTTTCTTTGTGAGCTTAATTTTCAGGTTTGTTATGTCCTTCAGCTAATGTTTCACCACTTCAAGAAAAATGCCAGCAGCTCAATGAGGGTGAGGTCTGAGATCTAAGACCAGTGGATAACTGTTTCTAGGAAACTGGTTGGGAAGATGACTTTGGGAAGGCTAAGGTAAGGCCCTCTTGACTCAGTTTCTCATATAAGAAATCTTTCTACCTGGCTAATTCTGACCCAGGTTGGTGTATCCTGTCATATGCTTAGCTGTTTATTCTATTCTCACCTGAAAGCAATTGGAACTAAGGATGCTTTATCCTGTTATACATATTTTGAGTCATTCTCTGCTCTTGAGCTTTAGCGTGGAGAATCAGTATTGATGCTGCTGTAGTGGTTCTAACCTGCTTCCTTTCAAAGAAAATCTCTCTGATGAGGGCAAGTTGAACTGTCATTTTGTGATGAATCTAGTTGTTGCAATCCCTTATCTTAAACAACCAAGTTAATGAGTATTTGGCCTTGTCATCTGCCTACTTATGTTTATATATTTGTGTATAAGATGAGGTCCTTCAATATTTCAAAATGATACGAGAATGATTGGGTATTGAAGTAACAGTTTATGGGACCAAGCTGTTATTCTATTAATTATTTAGACTAAATCAGTTTAAAATACCTGAACATATATTTCCCAAAACAGACACAGGAACTATATGAACATAAATATAAAATATTTTTAATATAAATAAATTCAGATCTAAATAATTGAAGTAATCATTATTGTTTATGGATAAGTAAAGCCAATATAATTTTTAAAAATCACAATTTTACCTAACTAATCTATTTATTCAATGTTATCTCAATTAAATTACTAAAGTTTATTTTACTGAGTTAAAAAATAGAGAGAAAGTACATTTGGAAGAACAAGAGGACAGGAATTTCAAAGAAACCAGGGGAAAAAGTTATAATGGAAGTAGATTCAAAAGTATCAGACCTTAAACTATATTATAAAATGAGAGCATTATTGTAGAATAAAAAGGATAATTTCAATTATTTTAAATTGAAATTTTCTTGTATAAATAAAACCTATGTAGCCAAGAACAGAAGGAATACAAAAAATTTGGGAAAAAACTTTCATAGACAATTTCTCAGTTGGGATGTGATTAGGTTGGGATATTGCTGTGGTGTGATGTAGAAAATGATAAGCTAGTTGACTTAGAAAAACATGGAAAGACTTGGATTTATGAAGGAAGTTGTTATCCATCTTGAGAGAAACATGATAGGAGAAAATAAACATAATACAGTCTTAACATATATGTATGAGGGCTTATGTATATATATGAATATGTAGATAGATATGGGGGGGAAGGATGGGGAAAATGGGATAAAAAGTAGATAGCAAAGAGCAAAAGAAAATCAGCAAAGAAAATTGAGCAACTTTGAAAACAATGTGTAGTATTTATTATACGGGTTTTTTTGAAATAGAAATTTATTATTTTAAATTGAACTTTATCCTATGTACTACTGTATACTTGGCAATGCTTTTTTTTTCTTTTCTTATTTTGTAATCCACATCCACAGAAGTTTTTTTTAACCCCTCTTAATTCTAGCACCTCCCCTCTATTAATTATTTTTTATTTTTCCTCTATATAGCTTGTTTGTTCATATAAGTTAATTTTTTATCTTTCTTGTTAGATTGTGAGGTCCTTGAGGATAGAAACTGTCTTTTGTTTCTTTTTGTATTCTCAAAGCTTAGCATGGTAATTGGAACATACTTAACAAATATCTATTGACTAATAGTTTTGCTATTTTTCTCCCCTTCCTTTTTTCTTTAAAAATAGCATTATATATGTACATATATGTATAAATGTTTGTGTGTATATGCATATATATGTATATGTATACATATATATATATATATAATCTGAGTTCTGTCTCTCTATTTACAAATACATATATACATATATATACGCAGATGCTTAATTGTAGTCTTCTTGTGGTAAGGGTTGGAGAGGAAAGGGAAAAAAGAATAAAAAAAGAGGGCAAAGCTTATAACAAAAGAAAACCTATAACGAAGCAAAAATGGACAGTTCTGAACACAATGTGTAGGCTTTCTTGAAATGGAAATTTATTGCTTTATATTTTGAATCCTCTTATGTTCTGCTGTGCACATGACAATTTTTCTCTTTTACTGTTTTGTATTTAAGTTTAAAATAAACAAATAAATGGGGGGAAATTATATGTTGGAATACTGAGTGATACACTAGTTAAAACACTAAACTTGGAGTCAAAAGTGCCTGAATTCAAATATGGTCTCAGTCACACACTAACTGTGTGATTATGGACAAGTCACTTAACCCATATTTCCTTAAAAATGTTTGTTATATGAGATATTTCTCTGGGAGAGGGGAAGGGGAAAGACCCTGGGAGAAATTTGGTAATTTAAAAACAAAGATATCAATAATAGGTCTTTGTTTTTCCCCCTTATAACTTGGTTAAAGTCTAATTGCATCAAAAGCCTTACACTATTTTATCTTTTTTTTGTATGTGTTGTTATAGGGGATGATTCTATGGAGAAGGCAGGGGAAAGGTGACAAGACATAACTAAGGTAAAGAGATACAAAACATATCTTTATCTACTTACTAGATGTCTCTGACAAGCAAAGTAGACTAAGCTGTCCATCATTCCCTGAACCAGATGACCTGAATGTATTAGGTCAATTTGCTCTCTCAGTTTCATATAAAGCTTTCCTTGCAGCTACTCTCTTTTAATACTAACGCTTTCTTTCTTTCTTTCTTTCTTTCTTTCTTTCTTTCTTTCTTTCTTTCTTTCTTTCTTTCTTTCTTTCTTTCTTTCTTTCTTATAATTAAGCACTTATTAATCATTAATTTCAAGACCCAAAATTAACTGGTAAAATTAATTATAGATGACGTAGGATAGGTATGATTTTTAGCATTCTCTGTCCTATTCCTAGTATTCAGCCACTAATATTTCAAAACTAGAATAGGAGGCAATCAAGTTAAGGTCCCAAGTAGTATCTTGGACAGATACCCCAGAATTGGATAGGAAGAGAGTAGGTTGCATATAAAAGAATCACTGAAGGTTAAGAGCTGAAAATTTAGAAAATAATCTCATCTGATTTTTAACCCAAAATCACAATCCCCATTCTTTCCCTTAAAAACAGTCACTAATTCTATGCTGGAATAGTTCTAGCTATTCTCACAGAATTTTAGAGTGGCAAGGGAGGTGAAGTCAAAGACAGAAAAATCCCATGTATTTAAGTCAGCCATTATTGTTTGTCGTTTGTTCTTTTTTTTTCTTTCCAAAATAAAATCTCCCCTCCCCTAGGCAATTGGGGTTAAGTGACTTGCCCAGGGTCACACAGCTAGGAAGTGTTAAGTGTCTGAGGTTAGATTTGAACTCAGGTCCTGGTGAACTTCAGGGCTGGTGCTCTATTCATTGTGCCACCTAGCTTTTTTTTTTTTTTTTTCCTTTTTTAAACATTTTAATGATATTTTATTTTTCCAAATACTTGCAAAAATAGTTTTCAATGTTTACCTTTGCAAAAACCTTGTATTCCAAGCTTTTCTTCCTCTCCTCCCTCCAGCCCTTCACCAAGACAGCAATCCTGTATAGATTAAACATGTACAATTCTTCTAAACATATTTCCATATTCATTCATACTGTGCAAAAAAAAAAAAAAAAAAAAAAAAAAGGGCAGGGCTGGCTGATATTTACTGAACCCAGTTGTCCTATTTAAAGTAAATAGTCTAATCAATCATAGGCTGGAAAAGTACATCAAACTATGGTCAATTTGCATAAAAATCATGTTCACTTACGCCAAGGGAATTTAGTTATCTCCTAGGAACCATCTATAAATTATCATACTAGTTAGAAAAAGAGTCATTTAGAAATCGAAGTAAGTGCAGTATTCCAGTAGAAATCCTGAGAAGGAATAGCCCAGGGGGAAAGGCTTTGGCTTTATACTTGGGTCTCCTTTTCTCCTTCACCCATTGGCTAGAGCAGGACCTTGCAAGGTTCCAGAGGAAGTTGGACTTCCCATCCTTCCGCTTCTTTGGATCAGCTCACAGCAGTGCCTGCATTTAGAACAAAGAACTACTGGATATGGATTAATTCCATCAGGAATTTCTATCAAAGAAATTATATCAAAAATAAAGGGAACTTCTTGAGCTTGAAAGGGAGAACAAGGAGTTGTGTGGTTACCTCTTTTTCAATGTGTGCAAATGTGTATGTACTGATGGGAGAGTATATCAGGGATTTTGAGGGAAATGCTTTGGTTTTTTGCACTATCTTCAACTGTTGTACAACTTTTCTTACTGTACTATTTTCATAAGCAAAACTTTCTAGAAGCTATTTAAGGCTGACTGACTAATATGAATGTTAACTAATGATCTTGAGGGAGTCCACACCATCTCAAACTGATGGCATCAGAGAATCTGATCACTCCTCAGTCAGTTACCTCCCTCTAAAATCTTGAGGTAGAAATACAGCCTTGTTTCAGCACCTAAGACTCATCGGTGAGAGAAGAAATTAGGATAATAATCCTTAAGAATTTATGTGGGCAACAAAGTCAAAGAATAGATTAGGCCAGATAAGTGAGGGAAGAGGATATCTGTCCTAAAAAAGAGAAAACTTTCATTTCAACAACCTGGTTTGCCTTGGACCTGTTATTTCCAAACCAGATATAATTGATTAGCTAGAACAAAGAGAAGTCCCTTGGAAAGAGAAAGGTCCTAAAAAAGAAACTGTCTTCACTAACAAAGATTGCCTACCAACTGCCATCGACAGCCACACAAGGAGAGAAGCCCTGGGAGAGACAGCATCCTGCAGAACACAGATCTGCTTCCAGCTCAGATCTCATGGCCATCAGCTTGGGAAGCGGCTCCTTTGGAGAAGGGGCCAGCCATTTTTGCTGGGGCAGCAAAGCCTCCTCAGGGAGAGACTGGATAAGCCGGGCAAATCAAGCTCCCACTACCACCATCTCTCCTAAGATATTAAACGGAAGAACCCAGGACTGACCCCAGGAAACTTTGGAATATCAAAGCTTTGCTCGCAGTGCTCTAAGCCTTCATCCTTAGAAGTATCTCAAAACTGGTCCTGAAGGTACTAAAGACAGTTTCATCTACTGAGAACCCAGGAAAGAAAGGTCTTGTCATCAAAGTCCTTGGCATTGTCAAATGGCTCAGCACCAGAAACGGATACGATTTTACCAATGAACATTAGATAAAATACTGTATCCTAACAATCATCTGACTTGTAGCTTCATAGATTTTGTCTTCCCCATTAGATTATGAGCACCTTGAGAACAAGTACAGTGTTACTTTTTAAAAATCTGTATCTCAATGTTAGCACACATAATAAACACTTAATAAATATTTCACTTAATTTCATTCAATGCTAGTCTCACCCAGCAAGCACTGGGTCCTCTTAGAGATGACAGGATTAGCACTTTCTGAGTAATCCTGAGCCCTGAATCACAGCCTGCTCAGCAGGACTCCTAATTCCAGCCAGAGGGTGCTGTAGCCCTTGGAGAGCTCAGCTATCTGGTTTTGCAAAGTCTCTTGTCTCTGCTTTTCCTCATGGCAGTGAACTGCTTCTGCTAGATCCTGCCCTGTCCCTCTTTTCCTTCTTGTTCCCACTTTATCTTCAAAGTCAGGATAAAACTCTTAGTGGAGGAGAAAGTGAGGAACATCCCTAATAATTTTCTGTGCACTGATCTACAGGTTAATGCCTGGAGTTTGGGACCAAGATAATGTTACCCCAACTTAACAAACATATGCCAGACATTGTATTGAACACTAGGAAACCAAAGACAAAACAAAAACAACAAAAGATTTCACACATTTTATGTCCTATTGAGGGAATATATCATGTAAACAGATAAGAATATGCTAGATTATTTGAAGAGAGGAAGAGTTTACTTATGACAAAGGGCATTAAGAAGGAGGTGGCACAAGTAGGTTGGAATTAGAGTTAGTGCACAAAGAGAAATAATGTGAAATAACCCAAGAAAAGCAGGGTGGTGACATTATAAAGGGTTAAAAACTTAAGCTTTTTACCAAGGGTAAAAAGGGATCCCCAGAATGTTCCTAAGCAGGGAACTGACTTGGTCAGACTTGTACTTTAGGAAAATTCTTTTAACCTCTACATGGAGAATAAATTAGAGAAGATCATTTTGGCCATTGTATGGAAAATAAACTATAATGGGGACAGATTGATAGCAGAAATCCAGATAGGAAATTGCTGAAAAAAAAACTAGCCAAGGGTGGTGATGACTGTTAATGGAGAAGACAAAAATATGAAATATGGTAAGTCACTGAGTCTTAGTGCTCTAAACAGCCCTCCTTTTTAAAAAAGGTTTATTATTTTTTTCAATTAACAAGCATTTTTTAAATCTATCCCTTCCATTACTGTTGTTACACCAATAGAGCAAAAACAAAACAAAACAAAAACAAAAACCAAATCCACAAGACATAGTTGCATAGTTTAGCAAAGCAAATTCCTACATTTGCAATGTATAGAAGTATATATTTCTATCACTTCTCTGTCAGGAGATGAGTATGTTTTATCTATATTCTTTTGGACTCATGGTTTAATATTTCATAGATCAGAGTTCTAAAATCTTTTAAAATCATTGATTTAAACCTTGTTTTTAAAGTTCTTATCATTGTATACATTGTTCTATTTCTATTCATTTCCCTTTGTAACACTTCATAAAGCTTTTTTTCTCCCTGAGGCAATTGGGATTAAGTGACTTGCCCAGGGACACATAGCTAGGACATGTTAAGTATCTGAGGTCAGATTTGAACTCAGGTCCTCCTAACTTCAGATCTGGTGCTCTAATACTGTGCCACCTAATTGCCCCCACTTCATAAAACTTTTAGCAATTTCCTATGAAACTGTCATAATTTCATATGGCATAGTAATATTTCATTGTGTTCAAATTCCCCAATTTGTTTAACCATTAACCGATAGGAGGAAGACCCTTTGGTTTCTAATTTTTGGCTATCACAAAAAAGAGATACTAAAAATATTTTTGCATATATATTTTCTTCTTGCATGGCCTTCCTTGGACCCAAGTTCAAAAGGATTTTGAAAGCTTTCAGTCCTGGGCTTCTGATGGGCTCCCGCTGTGCCCCTCTCATATGTAGCAGTTCTATCTGCCTTTTATTCAGGAGAGACAACTTCTGCCTGTTTTGTTTTAGGCAGAAGAGCAGGGATTTCAGCCTTGGTCCACTAACCCCAACCTTATATGCTCAAATTGAAAGACAGTGGGATGGTTCTCCTCTGAGCAGGAACAAGGAGTTGCAGAAAAGGGATAAAAAGAATGGAATGAAAGGATAGAAACTCCCTTTTATTTTCCCTCCTCTCCTGTGTCCAAAGTTTTGCCCACCTATTCATAACTGCTATGAAAAGGCAAAGACCAGGTTAGACTTGACCCAATATAACTTAAAAACAAAACAAATGGCCCATGGAAGACTTAACTGAACAGATCTTTTCTTCCAAGTGTGACTCTGACCTCTTTTAAATTCTGTGATTTTTACAGTAGATTTTTGTTTTCTTTTCTATTCTGGGTGACCCTGAGTCTGAAGCAGTTTACCTCTCTTTTATGGACAATGTGATTTCTATCTCGTGTCAACCTACTCTACTAAATCTTTGGGGATTTACAAAGGTATTTGTGTTCTCTTTCCATTTGTCCTTCCATCTTCCATTTTTCTTCAGGATAAATGGGTTTTATTCCACACATTATTCTGAGTATTTCTTTGGAAATGAAGAGTATAGACCTTGTGATTTGTGGTAATCATTGCAAGTACCTGTGATTGTATCCTAGAGGTAGAAAGTCAACCACTTGCTACATTTATCCTGGCAGCTAGAGACAGAGCAAGATACAAGTGGATAAAATGTTGGACTTAGAATCAGGAAGACCCGAGTTCATATTTCTCTCTTAGATACTGCTCTGTGACCTTGGACAAATTATGCTGCTTACCTCAGTAAAGTAGAAATAATAAATAGCATCTTCTTCACTGGACAGTTATGAGGATCAAATGAAGCAATATGCATACAAATATTTAGTAAATTTTAAATCTTTTTCTTATTACTTCTTTAATTTCATCAAGCTGGATATTTTCTTCATTCATGACAATTCCAACATCTAGCAGACAAATTGTTGGAATTTTAAAAAAAAATGCTTTAATTATTAGCCATGACTCTAGAGATGGGTTTTTTGCATTTAGCTGAGTTGGGTTTTAGGGATTGTTTGAAATCTTTCCAACTTAGTAGGACCTGTAAGAGCTTGTGCTTCACTGGCACACAACAATATAATATTAACACATTTATTTACCAACTTGTGTAGAGCACAGTCTTTAAGTGCACAGAATTACCCCCCCCCCCATCTCACAAGATATTAGTGGAAGATATCCTTGGAGACAGAATCATATGTATGACTTATGACTTATTTTTTATTTTGTCTAAATTTGATATTATTTTTGTTGCATGCAGCTAAGTGGCACAGTGGATAAAATGCCAGGCCTAGAGTAAGAAAGATTCATTTTCCTGAGTTCAAATCTGACCTCAGATTTTTACTAGTTGTGTTATCCTGGGCAGTCACTTACTGTCTGCCTTAGTTTCTTCATTTCTAAAAATGAGCTGAAGAAAGAAATGGAGAAAGAAGCCAATTCAGTATCTTTGTCTAAAAGTCCCAAATGGTTTCACAAAGAGTCGGACACAAATAAACAATAACAACAACAACAACAAAACAAATCTTATATTTCCTTAATATAAATCTTTGATGGGGAGGGAAGAGGTTATTTTAATGGAGAAAAGACTTCATCCAACAACAACTTTTTTTTTCTTTTTATTTCAAGGGCTATTTGTATTTTTCATTATTTATTTTTAGTAGCTTTTTATTTTCAAAATACACGCAAAGATAGTTTTCAAGATTCACTTTTGGAAAACCTTGTTATGTTCCAAATTTTCCTCCCTCCTTTCTACTCATTCCTTCCCCTAGACAGCAATTAATTCAGTATAGGTTAAACATGTACAATTCCTCTAAATATATTGCTACATTCATGCAGCACAAGAAAAATCAGATCAAAAAAGAAAAAAATGAGAAAGAAAACAAAAGCAAGCAAACAACAAAAAAGGTGAAAATGCTATGTTGTGATCCACAATCCGTCCCCATAGTCCTTTCTCCAGATGCAGATGGCTCTCCCCATCACAAGTCTATTGGAATTGGCCTGAATTACCTCACTGTTGAAAAAAGTCAAGTCCATCGAGTTGATCATCACATAGTCTTGTTGAACAACTGTTTTTCTAAACATAATATACCACTGGACTTGAAATAAGGCAGATGTGGATTTGAATTGTGTGTGTCCATGATTCTTTATCACCTCATATCCTCATCCCTGAAATGGACAGGTAGGGAACAAAAACTGTCTCATTCATCTCTAAAATTACTCATAATCCTCGATAGGCTTTTGAATCTGAAGCAATCACATTTCTAACCAAAAGGGGGCACCATATGCTTAATGGAAAGTAATTATATTGAAATGTGATTAAAAATTGTTTTTTTTTTTAAATTCATGTACTCCAAGTTAGGAACCCCAGATCTAGCTCAATCTATTGTGAGAAACTGGTGACTGGCTTTGGGGCTAAACAGGATGTTTGCTTGAATTATTTCTCCACAGTGGCACTTGCTACCTACTATCACCACAAACCTGAATATGTGCATATATTCATTGCTTCCCTCCAGTATATCATATGGAAGTTCTGGGAGGCAGGCTTCTACCTATGTATGACTTTGAGCTGAATCGAGCGCCACCATTCTGCTAAGCCAGGATTTTGTGGATATGTTAAAGGGTGAATCTGCCTCTTGGCCTTTCCCTTCCTTCCAGTTTCAAAGTGTGAGGATGTCTCTTAAGTTTGTAGGGGGGAGGGAGGAAGAGTGCATCTTCCTTCCTCCATCTTGCTGTAGTCTGTAAACATAGGACTACCTCCATTTCGCTTATATTTATATTCCTTATTATATATAGTTTTATATATATAGTATATATCATATTATATGTAATATAATATAATATTATATTCCTTTCTGATTTTAGCCAATTGAGTATCCAAAATGGAATTGTCTGAGTAGCAATCTTATAATCTCTGAAAGGTCCAGTGAGTAGTAATTCTGATCTCATTTTCCTCTATTCAGTTTCTGCTATATTTAGTCCTCCTCCCTTGAAACCCTAGTGAAAAGTCTGACTGAGGACTGAGTCATGTATTGAAGTAGTAATGACAGAAGAGGCTGCTTCAAGAGCAGAGAGAGATATAACAATGACAAGTATAATAAACACAATAGTTTCAGGATATAACTGTCATGAGCCCTGGAGAAATGCCAGCTTTGAACCCTGTAGTGACAAAGACACATAGAGCCTAGCTGGGTTTCTTTCCCAGCAGAGAGCTATATCTAAGGAAAATTTGGTGAGAATAAAGTTCTCCGAAGAGAGAAAAAGATTCTCTACATCAGGAACTGTAAGCTACCTCTTTATCACTTGACTTGTTTTCTTGCTACCTTTGTACTTAAAGTTTAAACCAATTTTTCCCATAAACTTCATAATGGAATATGTGACCAGATCTGTGGGAAATGCTTTGTATCAACTGTTCTTGATATATATTCCCAGTAAAATCCTTTTCTAAAAGATAATGAAATCTGGCTGATGAATTATTAATGAGGAATATACCAGTGGGGGGCTTGTGCTTGAAAACAGACTCCTTAGGGTTATCTATACCAATTGCCTAGAGAGTAGTAGTTAACCCACACCTAGCATAGTGCTAGTCACAAAGGTGCTTTACAAATGCTTTTTAATTAAATGATTGATTAGTCAAATGGCAATATAAGCACATAAGCATAACCTGCAGGTTAGATATCAAAAGCATGCCAGTGATCAGAATTACTAATTGACTCAACTCAACAAATAGTTATTAAGCACCTAAAGTGTGTAAAGAATGCTAGAGTAAGCTAAGTGCTCGGGATACTAAACTCAAAGTATTCTTCCACTTAAGCAGCTTAATTTCTAATGAGAAAGACAACATGTACAGAGATAAGAGAGCATAAGGTAATTTGTAGAGGGAAAGAGAATCAAAGGTTTTTACTATGTGGCAATCTGAGTAGCAATATCAGCAGTCTTGTGAAGAAAGCTGAGCCTTTTAAATGAAGGTAAGGAAAACTTGTACTCAAGAAAGGGGGGTCAGTTTGTGAGAAGGGATACCCCTTCTTCAGAGATTGCTTAGAGATTATAACAATAAAGTCCCAGATAAGATCAGATAGCATAAATTTATAGTGTTCCCAATCATCATAATTTTGTCATTTCCTTCATTGGTGTTCAGCAGTGTACAAATGGGAGCAGAGAAAGTGAATACTGAGGTTTGGTCAGATATGACCAGTGAATGGTGTAAGAGAGCAAGGGTTTCAAGAGGACTAGATATAGTAGAGACTGAGTAGAGGAAAATGAGATCAGAGCAAGGGGGAAGAGGTAGGAATAAAGATGGGGAAGGGATTATATTTTATGATTAGAGAGAAATTTCAGAATTCAGGATCATGAAAATAGCAATTGTGCGTCATGGTGACTGCTAAGGTATGGCTACCTTTTTGAGTAAAGATAAAGAGTAGACTAGAAGAAGTTGATGAATTAGGAAGCCAGGGCATTTGAGAGTATTTCGACCTGTAGACTGAAGTTCCTGAGTATAGGGGCAAGGACTGAAGTGAAGATGGTGAATTTCTTGAGAACAGAGGGAAAACTGGAAGGTGATAATAAATATTAGACAAGGCGATACAGGTAAATGGAATAAACCTCAAAAGAACAATGTTGACTATCCATAGCAGGGAGGAGGCCTGGAAGTGACAATGAGTTGCTTCATGGGCCATTGCGTTGATAGAATATGGGAATTTCAGCATTTTTCCCTCTGTGGGATTTTGAATGAATGAACAAAAGAACATTTATTGTTTACTCTGTACCAAACACTGTCCTAAGCACTAGAACTACAAATAGAAAAGGTAATATAGGAGGGGCAACTAGGTAGTGCAAGTGGTAGAAAATTAGCTCTGAAATCAGGAAGACCTGAGTTCAAATACTACCTTAGGCACTTACTAGCTGTGTGATCCTTGGCAAATCACTTAACCAACCAAAAAAAAAAACCCAAATAAAATAACCAACAAAAAAAGATAATTTAAAAACATTCTATTTGGGGGAAACAACACATAAAAGACAGTTTAGCCACAGAGCAGACACATGTTAATGGAGATGGATTAGAAGGTCTGGTGGTCCTTAGTTTGTACCAGTAGTTTAGATGATAATGCTGAGTGAGGTCTGTCTGAAGAACATACATCAGGGCAGGGGGTAAAATATTTTGATCCTCCATCTTACATGGGGAAGAGAGCTGGTGCCTCCTAACTCATTCAAAGAGGGAAAGAAACACCTACTGATATCCATCTCTCTTTCCCTCATTCAAATTAATTTGTATCTTCTTAGGAGTCCAGAAATGGACAAAATATTCCAAATGGGATCCAGCCAGGACAGACCAGAATGTGATATAGATCATCTCTGTAAAGGCAAACTCCTGGAAACTTGACTGAAAGAAAAAAAATATCTAGAGCTTATGGGGATCAGTGCTTCGTGTAAGTTCATAGGGTGTCAGAAGGTAGCCCAAGAACACATCATCAGTTCCAGTCCCTGGACCCTGAGTAAATATCTAAATCAACTGAAACTTGTGGTCTAGTGTCTTATCTTCCTACTGTTTCTGGTGACTCATAGCCTTTTCTCTGTCATCTAGTCAGTGGATGGATAACCCCACCATGTTAACGATTTTCTCCCTATCTCTTCTTGCATTTCTACCTATTCTTTTAATATCAATTCAAATGTGCCCTCCAGGAAGTCTTCCTTGAACTCCCCCTCTGCCTTCACCCCTGATGGCTTCGGACTTTATTAGTTCACTTTGTTTTGTCCTTCTCTCATGCACTAATCATGTAAGTTATCCATACTGGTGTCTTATTCCCCTCTAGACTCTGAGCAGGAACCATCATCTCCCAGCTTATGTATAGATGTGTTTGTGGAGTGAATGATGAGCATTGTGCACTCTGTGCACAATTTCTCCCGCTTTAGTTCGGGCCTGTTGCCTTTTGTTCAGTCTTAAGCAGATGAATCATAATTTTAAAAATTCATGAATTTCTGAATTTCCACTGCAGTTCTATATGGCTGCTGGTGAAACATTCCCCATTTGATTTCTGGGCTGGTCCCTGGCCCCTCCCCCTTGCACTGTGGTCCCATCCCACTGCATTGCAGGTCTCACCTCCTGCCTTCCCCTCTCCAGGCTTTGGACAGCTTAAGGAATAGAGATTCCCTAATCATTCATTCATCCAAACTCTTACTAAGTGAGGATCTGCTGTGCATAGAACCCTTTTTCTGGGGACATTGAAGGATGCAAAAATGATCCCCCTCAGAGAACAGAAAAACATGAGAAGCGTAAAAAGTCAGAGAAAGTGGTCACTAAGAGGGATCTGGGGAAACTGGGGAAGCTTTCTGTGTTTACTTGATCAGGGAATCAGGGCAAGAGTACTCTTGGAAGAGGGGTTGGAGAGGCTTTCTCTCTCAATAGGCAGAGGCTATATACTATGTATATATAGGTGGGCTGGCCGAGCTGGGGTGCACAGTCTTGGAGGGACACACTCGGGGCTTCCTCCCCCAGCCAGGCTCTCTGGGTTTGTTTGGCTGAGTTCTTGAGTCTCTCAGGCCTTGTGCACTGCAGTTTGTGTGCTTTTTCTGAGAAGTCCCCGGGGTGAGCAGCAAGCAGAACAGGCAGACAGGAAGCATCTTAGGAGGAGGATCGATGGGTATTGGCAGCCATAACTACAGCAAAGAAGCTGCGATTGGTGTGGGGATGGGGTAGGAGAAGGTGAGTGGGAAGGTCTCACACAAGAAGTAGTTTTCATCAATCCTTTCTTCTCTGCCCCTACCTCCTGCCCCTGCCCCCATCCCCAATTCCTTCTCAGAAAGGAACAAAGACTGGACCAGGAGGAGGGAGGGAGGGAGGAGAAAGGGGAGGCTGGGGCTGGGGCTGCTGCATCAGAGTTATTTTTGCTTTAGAGGCTGAGCCAAGGGAGACATTAATGATAGATGGATTGAGAATCCCCGCTGTAGAGGGAGGGGAGCTGCAGCCCAAACTGGATCAGGCTATGCAGATGTACAGGTCTCCTACCCTCCTTCACCAAATGCTTTAGTGTGTGCTGGGGGACAGGGGAGAGAAGAGGAGCATCCCTCAGCCTAATTGGGGCAGAAGGTCCCAAATACAGATCTAGAAAGGGGCTCAGAAGCCATGAATACTCAGTCATTTTACAGATGAGCAGACTGAGGCTTAGAAAAGATTATACTGATTATAAGAGGCAAAGTGGCAGCAGGATCATCCTAGGGCTATTGTTGGGACTCAGTTTGGGGAAGGAATCAGGGTTTAATCTAAGACCTGAATCTGAGTCTGTCTGGGACTAGATGAGAGAGGTTTGGTCGGGGATCAGAGCTCAATACGGGGTGGACCTTTTCTGAACAAAGTAGGGTGTTAGGCCTCTCTCTGCTAGAGCCCTGCCCAGGGATTGTCTGCCAGGGACTATCTGCCTGGGACTGTGCTGTGCTGGTCATTAGCATTTGGCTTTCCAGGTCACATTCACTCTTCCAGTAATGAGGTGCTTATTTCTGATTGCCCAGGCTGGTGGATTTCACCTCTCCTCCTCTCCTTTCTCTCCTTCCTCTCCTCCTCCTCCTTTCCCCTCTTCTCTTCTTCCTCCTTTCTTCTTTCTCTTCTCCTTCTCTCTTCCTTTCCTTTCTCTTTCTTCTCTCTTCCTCCTTTCTCCCCTCTTCTCCTCCTCTCCCCTCTCCTCCTCCTCCTCTCTTCTTTCTCTTCTCCCTCTTCTCCCCTCCTCTTTTATTCTCTCCTCCTCCTCCTCTCTTCTTCTCTTCTTTCTCCTCCTCTTCTCTCTTCCTCCTGATATCTCCTCCTCTCTTTCTCCTGTTCTCTTCTTTCTTTCTCCTCTCCTTTCATATTAGCTTAACAGTGTTATTCTTATCCTTCCTTTTCTCCTTAGATACAGTAGCCTAATGGTTAAGGTTTGTTACTTTTTTTTTTTTTTTTTTTTTTTTAGGCATAACCCATCAAGTATATGTATATATAGATGTATTTGTTTGTGAGAAATCTGGGATTTTCTGAAGCACACTATCTAAGGGTCCAGGTAATTGGGGAATCAGGGGGAAATGACATTAGGGCCACAGTGCAAGAAATGAAAAACCCTCTAGAAACATTTTATTAATTAGGCTAGCTAGGTAATAATCAATAAATTGATGGTCAGTGGTTTTTATCAGTAACCAAAGACAAAATCATGGAGAGGCTTAATATCAGTTTTGGAAAATTGAAGGCCCTGACAAGTAAAAATCAACCCTGATAGACATTTTAATGAGGACTTGATGTCTTGCTGAGAATATGGCTGATCATGAGACTCAGCTGCTTCCAGCAATCTGGACAGAGGAATCCATTCCCATTCAGATCACTCTGGCTGCTTTTCTCCTTTTTGAACTTTTAGTCACCCTAAACTCCAATGGAAGAGTACAGACACTGGCTCATTGATGTGGGTAAGAAAATCATCTAGATTAGATTCTGTTTACACCCTAAACAGGAGTAAAATCTCCTAGTTGGGCGAGGCTCTAGAGGCAGGTTCCCAAGAATTAGGGCAATCACATCTATCAAGCATATTCTTCAGAACCTGGCTGACTGACCTACAGAAGCTGGTCCCTAAATGAGTAAATAAAGGAGAAGAAGCCTTAATCTTAATTTAATAATTTGTCACAAATAGCAAAACAATAATTTCCTTTAACAGTTTTGATTAAACTTGGGTGGAATCTGTGAAGACCCTTTTGTTCTGCTGCTTCTTCTCTCAACAATATAGAGTCAGAAGACTTACAAGCACACCTCACATCATACTGTGTAGGCCGTTGCTTATGATGCCTATGGTAAACTGAACCTTGTTGATGCCTTGGCCAAACTGATGAGTTTCTTCAGGACTCAGTTTCTTCATCTATATAATGGGAATGAAAAAACATTTCTTTTTGCTTCCCTTGCAAAATTATAGGAGAGTATAATGGAAAAAAGAGGAAAATTGCTTTGGGAAGGATCTGTAGAGTTATGATAAAATTGGACCATACACCCAAATCTTAGTTCTTTCTCAATCTTAGTTTATTTAGGATATGATTGTCTCTCGATGATTTGTATAAATGGAAGAGGAACTCTGGTATGGATCATATAAAACAGTAGATAATCCAAGTTGTTAAATCTTTTTGCTTTGGCAGACTTTATTTATTTTTTACATCAGACTCAACTTCTTAACTAGGTTTATTTTGTTTTGGCCAATGCCACAATAATTCAAATTTTCCACTCATTTATTCTACTGCATTTAGACCTCACTTTTGAATACTGAAGAAGATACAAAGTTCAGATAAAGCACTGTTTCTGCCTTCATGAAGCCATTAGACTAATGAGGATGAGGGAAAGGGAGGAGAGAGAAAAAAATAAAAACAAAGATGAATACAATAATATATAGGTACTGGATACATTAATACATAAAGACAAAGATAGTACATAAACCGTGCATGAAAGATGTCCTAGATGTTATGTGAAGTCCTTGAGACCAAGGTCATCAAGGAGGTGAGGAGAGGAGAGGAAAGGTTTCATCGAGGAATTGGCATTTGAATTGAAAAGGAGGCATTCTTATGGGCTGGCTAGAGATAGATGAGAGGGAGTTAACTATAAAAGTTGATAACTGAGAATTTCCAATGCAAGCATCTATTGGAATGGGAGAATCAATGCAAGAGAGAGAGAACAATGATGCCCCAGATGCTCTTTCAGAGCATTTGTGTGACTTTAATCAAACTGCAAAATTGCCCCTTTTCTCTTCTGTTTCTCCATTTGTGGCTGCCTGGTTTGCAAGGCAGGTAGTCAACAAAAGCTTAGGTATTGTGCTAAATGCTAGGGCATAAACAGTACCTGACTACAAGGAGCTCACACTTGAAATGAGGAGACAACAAATAGGTACTTTTAAGATATATACAGAGTAGATGGACAATCACTGTATAGAAGAAAACATTAGGGGGAGGGCAGTTGGAAGAGGCCTCCTCCAGAAGGTGACATTTGAGCTGAGTCTTGAAGAAAGCCTGGAATTTCTGCAGGTAGAGGAAAACAATGTAAGCCATTTCTTGGTATTGGGGGTGGTGGTGCAGCCAGTGAAAAGACATACATAGAGAGGGGAGATGAAGGTTGGAAAGGAAAAAAGAGGCCAAGATGAATATGACAAATTAATTTATATTTTACCCTGATGAGTATAATAGTAGTTAGCATTTATATCATGCTTTTAGGGTTTGCAAAATACTTTACATCTATTAAGTCATTTGATCCTCACAACAATTTATAAACTAGATGCTATTATTATCCCTATTTTACAGATAAGGAAACTGAGGCACAAAGAAGTTAAGTGGCTTGCTCAAGGTCATACCACTTATAAATATCTGGAGGATCTTCTGGAGCTTATAAAATTGGTGTGTGTGTGTGTGTGTGTGTGTGTGTGTGTGTGTGTATGCACATGGTATGGACAGATCTGTTCTTCAAGAAAATCTCTTTGACAACTTTATGGAGGATGGATTATAGTGGAGGGAAACTAGAGTCAAAGAGACCAATAAGAAGTCTATTGCAATAAGGTGACAATGAACAAAAGTGTGTCAAAAGAAGTTATATGAGAAGATACCTTCACTCTGTACATTACAGAGGCATGAGACTCCCAGTTGCAGTACATTGTGGTATATATTTCTAGACTTTTTAATGTTTTGAGCAATTTTTCTGATTTTTCTCTACTTTTTCCTTTAAAAATAGTTAGTTTCCTGATCTAATTATGTGTTTAGGATGGTTTCAATAACTTTTGAGAAGAAACCAGCCTTACTCACAAAGGGGATAGTGGAATAATGCTCCCACCACAGGATCCTAGCAAGCATTTCTAGGGCTATAGCCTGCTTTGCCTATCTCTGCCCTTCTATGCTATCTGTTTAATAGGATTTAATAGTGTATATTTAATAGGAGACAAAATCATGGTTGTGTAGGGGAAGGATCCATTTAGTGCCATCAGAAATATAAGAAGTTACCAGTTCTTCTTCATCCCTTTGGTCTTACTAAGTGACACTCCAGGATAATTTGTATGATCCTGGCTCCAGGTGCTGAAGTGATGATGGGCTTAGAAAGGAATTTTCTCATCCACAACTGAAACACTAGAAAAATCTGGAAAAGAATTATCTGAAACAAAAATAAAGAACTTTGAAAGACTGATTTGATTGATTGGCCTGATACAGTTATGGTTCTGACTCATAAAATAGCTGGATTAGCCCTCAGGTTAGATGTATAAACAACTAGGATCCCTCCCTGGAAAAGAAGTGGCTGTAATTCAGTGGAGAATCAGAAGATGGTAGCTTGGTAGAGAAAAATAGCCCAGAAGATAACATTAGCAGCCATAGCTTTGTAATAGTAATAGCCAACCTTTATGTACATCTTATTATATTTCAGGAACCATGTTAAGCATTTTACAATGATTATCTCATTTGATCCTCACAAGACCCTTGGGAAGTAGGTGCCTATTAAACCTCATTTTACTTTTGAGGAAACTGAGGCATATAGGGTCACACAGCTAGTAAATATTGGAGGCCAGATTTAAACATAGATCTTTCTAACTCCAGACCTATCTATCACTTGATCCACTAAGCCTCCTAACTGGAAAAGAAGTTTCACTGGGATGCAGCTCTAGAACTATGAATTGCCCAGGCTATTCATGTTCCAATACCTAGCACAAGGCCTGACATATAATAGGCATTTAATAGTGCTTGTTGATTGTCTTGTTGATGTGTTCCCTTTTCCACTAGTTACATAGGAATCTGTGTAAGAGCTTTCACCTGTATGTATGGAGAGATTTTTTCCTTTATTCCATAAAAAGTGTTCAAATATTTGAAATTATTCTGCCACCTCTCCCCTGTCTCCTGGAGGTTATTGAGTGTGTAGGGGTGATGTGGTTAGACCTGTGATTTAGAAAGATATCTGTCACTGGATTTTTAGTGGATATTGATGACCACTTGTTTGGGATACTATTGAGAGAATTCTTATTCAATTACAAGTTGTTATAGATACATTATGAGATTTTAAAATTTTGTGATAGCAAAGAGTCTATGATTTTCTTCCCTTTTCCTCTTCCCACCCTTAGAGCTTGGAATTCTGAAATTCCCTCATTGGGGATTCTTTCAGTGTTCATTGTAGACTCACCAGTGCTCTGGAGCCAGTTTACATAATCTCTGGAAAGCTAATTGTTAAATTTTTGGGGTATGCATTTATATCTCAGAAATTGACAAATTGCTACAAATTTTATTATTGTGTTTTTTTCTGGACATAAAATGATTGAGAAGGTATTAATAATGTAAATTAAATGTATCATGAATACACACATTCACATACTATATATATATGTATATATACATATATATATATGTATATATATAATTTTTTTTCTTCTGGAGAATCAGTTGTTAAACATTTACCAGTAGGCACACTTCTATTCCTGTTACCATCAATCCTCTTGCTAAGAGAATCATATTTGCCCTTAATAATGCAGAGGAAATGAAGGGATCCGATAATTGGGATTAATGCTAGGGTGGATGCAGGTTTGAGAAGAGGCATCATAGAATAGTAACCCTGCTGGATGTTACCATTTGGCCAAGACAGTCTCTGGGAAGGGGGACTATGAGAAAAACGGAGGGCAAGCAAAGGGGTTATGAATCAGCACTTCCCAGAGACTGAGGTGGAAATGTGGCTGGGAACCTAGGGAATGCTGACTATGAGTCATGCAGGTTCCAGGACTGGAGAGGAGCCATCTCTTTTTGAGGGTCATTTAAATCAACCCTCTGGCAGGCTCAAACAGAGACCAGCCTGGATGGCCTTATTTCTATGGGATAAAGATGATTCATGTTTCTTCCAGAGAGATTAGATAATCTTACTGCCTAAATCAGGCAGAAAAAGTATCCTATTCCCAGTAAAGAGAGTAAGATGTGGAAGGTCAATCAGTCAGTAAACATTTATTAAGTACTTACTGTGTTCAGACTCTATTCTAAGCACTTGATCTGTAATTAAACTCCCCAAACTTTTTAATTTTCACTGTCATATCCATTGTCAACACCTGAGGGTCTGGGAAGCATCTTTCTTTATGGGGCTCCCATCTCAGGGATTTAACCCTGACCATAAGCTCTTCTCTCTCCTTTCTGATTCCTTGGAAGATAAGATGTTTATTTTGGTGTAAAGATTTGTAAAAACTCAACCAAAAACAAAACAAAACCAAAATGAAAAAAACAAACATCTCCCTGCCAAAAAAAAAAAAAAAAAAAAAAAGACTATGACTGGATATAGTCATAAAGTTTGACTTTACTGGGTCATAGGATGTCTAAATTAGAAGGGATATCAGGAACCAGCTTGTTTACCCTGTTCCTGATCAAGATTTCCTATTAAAAAACCCCTAACAGGTATTTGTGCAGGCTCTCATTGAAGCCCAGACTTACAATGAGGGAGAACCTATTACTTTCTGTTGCACACAAGTACATGTCATTTTTTGATAGCTCCGTTAAGCACTTTTCCTAAATATCAAGCCTACATATACCTGCTTCTCTGTAATTTTTACTCATTGTTTCCACTTCTGCCTTGGAGGCTTGAGGTGGGGGGGATAAGAATTAGAAATAGTCATTTTTTTCATACGGTAACTTTTTAAGTGTGTGAAGACAGCTGTTGTGACACTCTCTAGTCTTTTCTTCTCCAGACTAAACATCCTCAGTCTCTTCCACCAATCTTTAATTGACATATTCTCAAAATTCTCTTTGATAACCTCCTCTGAAAGCTCTCTAATTTTTCAGTGTTCTTTCTAAAATGTGGCACCCAGAACTGAAAAATATATATGTGTGTATATGTATATGTGACTTTGCCAGGGTAAAGGATAGCAGTATTAACCCTTTCCAAGTTTTCTTACAATATGACAAGCTTTATGCCTCTTATAAATTTGATGAATGACATCTATGCTTTTATGCAAGAAACTGATAAAAATTGGAATCCTGTATAGTTCCCTGCAATACTCAACCATAGATTTCTTTCCTTCCTGACTTTAAACCATCAAAGATTGCTTTTTAAAATAAAAGCTTTTTATTTTCAAAGCACATGTATAGTTTTCAACATTCACCCTTGCAAACTTTGTATTCTAAATTTTTTTCTCCCTTCCTTTCCCTCACCCCCTCCCCTAGATGGCAAGTAATCCAACATAAGGCAAACATGTACAATTCTTCTATACATATTTCCACAATTATGCTGCGCAAGAAAAATCAGATCAAAAAGGAAAAAAATGAGAGAAAACAAAATTCAAGCAAACAATAACAAAAAAGGTGAAAATACTGTGTTGTGATCCACACTCAGTTCCCACAGTCTCTCTGGGTACAGATGGCTCTCTCCATCACAAGATCATTGGAACTGGCATGAATCACCTCACTGTTGAAAAGAGCCACAGCCATCAAAATTGATCATCATATAATTCTCTTGCTGCCGTGTACAATGTTCTCTTGGTTCTACTCACTTCACTTAGCACCAGTTCATGTATGTAAAAATTTGTTTATTTGGAAATTAGGTGGCACAGTGGATAGAATGTTGGACCTAGGCTAAAAAGATCTGAGTTCAAATCCCACTTATCCTGGGAAGTCACTTAATCGCTATTTTCCTCAATTTCCTCATTTGTAAAATGGGGATATTAACCTTAAAAAGTTGTTAAAATCAAGTGAGATAATATTTGTAAAGTGTTTGGCCTATGACTTGACACATAGTAGGTATTACAGAAATGTTTATTCTTTCCCTTCCCTTCTTTGGATCTGATCATTCAACTGGTTCATATTCTACCTAAATATACTGTCATCTGGCTTCCATCTCACCTAGAAGAATAGCATTAGATTCTGTCAGATACTTAGCTGATGTCTAAGTAATAGTATACCAATCTAGTAACCCTGTTAAAAAAAAAAAAAGGAAATGAAGTTAGTCTGGCATAACCTGTTCTTGATGAAGACATATAGGCTCTTAGTAAACACCACTCCTTTTTTCTAATTGCTGACAAATCATGGTTTTAATAATATGTTTCAGGAACTTGCCAGAAATCAAAGTCAAATTGATTGGTTTGTAGTTAACAGACTCCATATTTAACATTTTTGAAAACTGGGACAACTTTGGCTTTCTCTCTTCGGAGCAATATGTCTCCATGATCTTTTTAATTATTATTATGCTTCCCTTTTTGTCTTACTTCATTTTATTTTTCCCAAACTCACTTAACATTAAATGAAATGAGCATTTCTCTATGCATATGATTAACAAAAAAAGGATAGTTTGTAAAACCACAGACCTCCCTTACTAATAGCTTGCTTTTTTAAATTAAAGCTTTTTATTTTCAAAACATATGCATGAACAATTTTTCAACATTAACCCTTGCAAAACCTTGTGTTCCAATTTTTCTCTCTCTTTCTCCCACCCATCCCCCAGATGGCAAACAATCCAATATGTAAAAATATATGTTAAATCCAATATATGCATATATTTTATACAATTATCTTGCTGCACAGGAAAATCTGATCAAAAAGGAAAAAAATGAGAAAGAAAATAAAGTGCAGCTTGATTTTCTTAAAAAAAAATACACATGAGAAATTCAATATGTATCATTCAAAACAATCTTTATCTATGATATTTCTGGCCTTCCTTCTGTCCTTTTCCGTGTGTGTGTGTGTGTGTGTGTGTGTGTGTGTTTGAATAAGATGCTTCACTAAACTTCTTTTCTGTCTTTCCCTATGTTCTCCCTCCTCATTTCTGCCTACTGACTTCCCCAGCTTACTTTACATTTTGGCCAAAATTCTACTTTCTATAGGAAGCTTCCCCTAAACTCCTCTTAATTCTAGCACCTTCCATCTATTAATTATCTTATCAGTATGTGTAATTCTTCTGTATTATCTCCATTTTATCCTATCTATAGCTTGTGCATATGTAATGTTTGCACATTGCCTCCCCCATTAGATTATGAGCTTCTTGAAGGAGAGACTATCTTTGTCTCTTTCATTGCTTAGCACAGTGCCTGGTCTATAGTAAGCATTTAATAAAAGTATTTTGATTGATTGACTTTATCTTATCTCTGTTTCCTGGCAGTGACTAGTACTTATTACAGAATATCAAGAATAAATACATGCAAACATTTCCCATAAAGGTCCCTCTCTCCCGCCTCTGGACAGGAGAAATACAGAAAATAATAACTGAGAATGTAAATATTAAAAAAAAAATCTCTTACATTCCAATAGCCCTTTATACTTTCTAAAGCCTTTGGACGTATGTGGGCAACTTCTGCCTTTTTTGGACATGACCCTGTCCTGGGGAAACATTCCCCACTTTACACCAAATTTCAGCCATACTGAGACCAGTTCTTGAGCCGAAAAGATCTGGGCTGCCAGCTCACAGGCCCTGCAGAGAAGTTTACTCTGCCAAGGCACTTCTGGGAAAAAGCCTTCTAGATAACAGGATTTGCAAGAGTCATTTCTTGCCTCTGGCTCATAGCCATCAGTACATAGAATTTAACTCATCCATTTAGGGTATGAGAAGACCCTGGATGTAGCCTGGACTCTGGAGACCAGACAAGAGTGTTAAACTATTTGGAAAGAAAGAGATAACAGAAATAAATCTGGAAGTGGGGATGGCAGGGTGGGTGGGACTGGATGGGGTGAAGGAAGATTGAAGGAGAAGATGCTGAGATTGGCCTCCTATCACTAATTATCTATTTTGAGTCTTAGTTTTCTCAACTATATAAATTTGTCCTATTTACTACCAGGATCAAAGTAAGTGAAAATGAAGTAGTTCTGACCTTGAAGAGCTGACAGTTAAATTTTCAAAAAAAGAAAAATCTTAAAAGGTACGAAGAATGTCTTTTTTTTTTTTTTTCTGATGTAAGCCATTCTGTTGGATGAGTGGCTCACTGAATTAGTCCAACAGAACATAAATCTTGGGTAGACTAGGACTGTATTTGGTAAACTCTGTAATACTTTCAGTGATTCCTTTGCAGCATTCTGACAGAGATCTCCATCTTTTTTCTTAATACCCATATTCTCACCAGGGAGGGTAAGCATCTGTCTACAAATTTTGGGACAACATCGTCTTCAAAGAACCTGAATTTTTGAGTCTTCAAAAAGACAATAGGATGATACATGGACTTAAGCTGACTTTGGTATGTCATCCATGATGATTTCAGGACAAGAAGGGGGAAAACCGATCTTATACAAGAAATACACAGTTAGAAAAAGAACTGGGATGTTACGTGCCAGGTATGAAGCCCAACACATAAATAACCTGAGTGCTTTCCTGCTGTTCAGGAAATGTTAAGAACCTAGAGGAAAGCTTCAGGAGTGATAGGGAAATTTACTCTGGCTGATTTATAGGAAAGCATGGACAGTAATCATCCAGGATGAGAACATGTGGATGAGTTGTGGTTGGCCTTAATAAATATTTAAGCACCTACTATGTATCAGGCCCTGTGCTAAGTGCTAGGAATATAAAGCAAGGCAAAAGGCCGACCCTGTTCTCTTGAAATAACAGCAGTGGGAAGGCACTAAATTAAGGAATTGTATATACATTGATGAGATCCCTTGAAGAAGCACAGTATTGAAGCTTTGGAGAAAGTCATGATGGCCAAAGAATGCATCACTTCATGCTAGCCTTTGGTGATAATAGGTTGTGGTCAGGGAATTCTCTTGACCTAAAGGAATGGAAATTTTGGGAAGAGACTAATTTGTCAGTGGGGGTCCACTGACTGTGAGTCAAAGGTAGGGGGCCAAACTGAAAGCACAAAACTTTATTAGCATTCTAAGGAAGGCTACTTTCACTGAACAGCAGTTTCAGCTTCCTATTGTACAGAATTGGTTTTTATAGCCGTACAGGCCTGCTTAGAGTATGCTACAGTAGCATTCTTTCTGTGGCAACTTCAGATAAAAATGTAAAGCATTTCACAGGAGAGGAACAGAAAAATGGGGATTTTCTAAAGGAGAGAGGGGAATATTTGGAATGCAACTGGAGGATTTATTATCATGATAAAAAAATTTCCTTGTTCAAGGGCAGAACATAAAGGGAAATGGCCAAATATTTTTACAATTATGAAAGAGGTTGTTTTAGACAAAAGTGAATGATATCCTCAACAACGATACTGTATAAGGATGTATTCTGATGGAAGTGGAGTTCTTTGACAAAGTGAAGATCTAACTCAGTTTCAATTGATCAGTGATGGACAGAAGCAGCTACACCCAAAGAAAGAACACTAGGAAATGAATGTAAACTGTTTGCATTTTTGTTTTTCTTTCCGGGTTATTTATACCTTCTGAATCCAATTCTCCCTGAGCAACAAGAGAACTGTTCAGTTCTGCACATATATATTGTATCTAAGATATACTGTAACCTATTTAACATATATAGGACTGCTTGCCATCTGGGGGAGGGGGTGGAGGGAGGGAGGGGAAAAATCGGAACAGAAGTGAGTGCAAGGGATAATGTTGTAAAAAATTACCCTGGCATGGGTTCTGTTAATAAAAAGTTATTTAAAAAAAAGTGAATGGTATCTTATCTAAGTACAACACATGATTATTCTAACAGTGGATGATACCATCTTCTTTACCATGTTCTTTCAAACTTTGTTATATTTTATTTCTTCTTCAATTGGGGCTAAGGATTTTCTACTATTAGGTTGTCAAGTGGTTGAGGGATTTCTACATCATTAGTCCATCAAGATGTCAAGAAATGATTGTGGTTCCTATTTTTCCTTCCCAGATCTTTAATTAGGAGACATAAGGAAAGAACCTGAAATCTTTCTAGGTTGGTGAAATCCACAAAAGCTTGAACTCATTTGCATAGATTTTGAGAATCCAGAATTACCTTCTAATCCCAAAAATCTGATGTTAATGCCTCATCCTTTGTGAATAAACTTTAGAGTTCTTAGTTCTTGTGAACTTAAGCATGTGAAAGTAGTGGGTAAGAGGAAGAAGAAAGTGTGTTCAGGATATATGAAGACAATAGGAAAAAGGAGACAATTATTGAATATAGCAGGCCATTGAGTCTAGGCAATCTGATCAACTCAGGGGTCAGGAAGATCCCAGGGAGTTGAGGCCTCAAGTAGGGAAAAGTGATCAGAGAATTCAGAAAATAGTTGCATGTGAAAGCTTTGGGTCCATGGTTCATTCCCCAGGGATCGACTAGCTGATGCCAATTATTAATTCTCTGTCCTATAGGTTCATGAATTTATGTCAACGGAACTTTAGGATTTGCCCAAAGCATTTTAAATTTGTTCAAATGAGGAAACTGAGGTAAAGCCATTAGTCTGTGCTAATGGGAAATGGGAATAAAAGATAGTAAGATCATTAAAATTAAAACTCTCTAACCTTTTATTTTATCCCCTGATTGCAACATGTTTATATATTTGTCTCCTTCAGTCTGTTTCTCCCCTCTAATTTCCAATTCTATGCTACTGCAGTGAAGGGCTACTATGAATATTTCTCTATAAATGGGTCTTTTTTCTTTTTGTTTAATATTTTTTGACTTTAGTTCCAGTAACATCACAGTTATTTGTTAAAAAAATCACACATAATCAGACTCCAAGCTATAGACAAAGACAAAGTCTGTATGTATTTATATCTGTGTCCTCAGCTCTGTCATTAGGAGCTTGGGCATTTAATAAATGTTGAATCAAATCAAATTACATATAATATGAGCATGTGCTATCTAATATACATACAGCTGGTCTATGTAAGGAATGGATATAGAGATGTGTTCTATGATCTAGAAAGCTATGCTCATATGTACTTCTACATTGTGATTTTCCCCATCATTGTTTTGATATATTGTGGATTGGCATGAGGAATTAAATGGGAATTTGGAGGAGTTTTGCAGAAGCTACAGATGATATATGAAGACCAGAAGACAACAGAAAAAATTTAGAAACTCAAAAATGCATAAAATACATGGATAGTATTATATACTATCAACATATTTTATTTTTGAATACCATAATAATTCAGACTTGTTCTCTGATAAAAAGTGTGGTCAAAAATTTTATGCAGATTTTCCAGATCCCAGAGAACCTATGTCCCCAACCCCTACAATGTGGAAGGGATAATTATATAAGGGAAACTCTGATTTACATCTTTGTGTAGATTAGGAGGGGGGTGAGTCTTGGTTGTAACTAGTGGTCTAGCAGAGGAGGGGTGACAGGATGTAGCAAATGTCTCCTTTACTCTTCCATCATTGGGTTAGATTTAAATCTGTCTATGATATATCAAATATCTGTAGTCTAGAATAGATAGGGCTTCTTAAACTTTTTTCTAGTTGTAACCCCTTTCACCTGAGAAATTTTGGTATATAAGCAATAGGTATATAAATCACACATTTATTAATAATAAATAATAATTTCACAACTCCCACATTCATTTATGAGACCCCATATGAGACTGTGACCCAGAATTTAAGAAGCTGGGAGCTAGAATTATGATTCTTCTGAGGTTCAGGATAAAAGATGCTTTTCATTATTCTTGCCAACTTAGCGTCCTCCCACCAAATGCTGGTTACACGGAAGATAATCGTGAATATCCAATAAACCTCTTTATAAGGTAAGAAATTGAAATTAATATGGATTGGCATTGGCAAAAGAATATACAAGAGTTCTCATTCAAACAGAGAACTAGTTCACCAGGGTAAGTCCATGCTTAGGATTGTGGGCACTATTAGCTAAGGATGTTGCTATAATTTCACTTCTCTATATGTCTCTGATTCTAAGGAGATGTATAATCTATCATTCAAAAGATTTCCTTCTCTCTTGTCCTAATTTTTCCTGCTCCATCTCTACTTTGAAAGTTTCCCTAAATCCAAAGAAAGGTATTCTTTCTATAGCAGACTCTGAGGTATTTCAGAGAATCAGAAATTATGTTTCTGTATATGCAACAGACAGCACCACTGTTCTCTCAGGAGCCCACCTCAAAGTTGGAACCAATGCATTAAGACCAAGATCTAGAAAAGACCTCAGTACAAAATGTAGTCTACCTACGGAGCTCATGCTTCCTGGAAGAAACCAGCAAAAGTGCTGAGGTCCTGTACCATAATAGGTTGAATACAATATTGATTCATTGAGGAATTTCTCCACAAGTGGAAAAGCCCCAGGTTAAACCAGCTCTTTATTGGAGCAGCTTTGGGGGAAACAGAGCTTTCAGGTATTTTGGACTTGTGTTTAAGGTTGCTGCTCAGTCTGCAGAAGATCAAGCAGCTGGAAGACTTGCTGGACAACCAGATTTAACATGTTTCCTGGGTGTGTTGGTGCTATTGACTTCAGTCATTTCTAATGTCTAACTTGAAAATTTATACAAACAAGTCCTTTAGTTAAAGGTAAATCAATTGCTCAATCAACAAACATTGTGCCAGTCACTGTATTAGGTACCAGGCTACAAATACAGTTAATGAAACAGTTCTTTGTCTCAAGGCATTTATAATCTAGTGGGGGAGACAAAAAAGAGAAGAGATAATATTAGAATAAACAGAATATTTAGAATAGAATACATATTAGAATAGTAGAATATAGAATAATTTATTAAAATAAGTTAGAATATAGAGAGCACATATGAAAGACAAAGTAGTCAAAAGCAGAGTAGTTGAAGAGAGCTACGGAGGTTGAGTGAAGAAGATGGTACTTGACAAGGGGCTGGCATTCTGTGAGGTGATGATGAAGCAATACATTCCAGATATGGGTGTAGCTAGGTCCAAGGGTCTGAGAAGGGAGAAAGGCTAGTATTTTGCATTGGGAACTATCCAATCCTTTTTCCTATTTTGTCCCTTTTCTTTTCTCCCTTCTCTTCTTTCTGGCAGTCTCCTTCATAGGAATTCTGCCTTCTTTGGCCAGATCTTTTATTACTCTGACTATAGGAATGTGGGTGAAGTCTTGATTTTGACTTTCTTGTTCTACTTTTTGGTCTCAGATGACCCATAGGATTTTCTCCTTGATTAATTTTAATTTGTTTTCTTCTAGGTTCACAAGAAGTCTTAGTACTAGAATTGTGCCAGCATCTTTTATCCTACTGTATGCAAGAAGGGGCTGGCACATGTGCAAAGTCCCTTGGATGGCATCTGTAAAGGCTGAGAATCCTGCTCCAGGGAGAGTGATGATCCTATAGAACGGAAGTGCCTTGGAGAGATTGTGGCTAAGGTGTAGCTTTCTTGTTCCTGGTTCTCCTCTGCTAAACACAAGGTTAGAAGGAACCTTTTTGAATTGTCTGTCTAGCCAGTGCAAGGAGCATCTTCGAAAAGTCCAAGTCAGCCTGGGTCAGATCTCAACTATAGCCTCCTCTCCTTTTAACCCGACTCCTTCACTTACAGAGTCCAATGCAAGGAATACTGTGAGGAGTGAGCCTTGAATCTTCTCCCCTACCAGTTCTCATGGCTCTGGGTTCTTCTTTCAACTTTAATCTTTTCCATTTTAGGTGAAAGGAGAGTGGTGTCCCTGTGCTTAGGCTTTGTAGCTCTCATCCTCAGCGCCCAAATAGCAAGCAGTGCTATTTGTTGTGACTTTCTGGACCCCAAAATAGAGACAAGATCTGTGTAAACAACGCCACATTTAAACATGAATCTGGTGAGACCATTGTTAAGTAGGAACTTTGCTAAATTTTCACCCACTCCTCTCTGAGAAGGGAGACAGGCTAATATTTTGCACTGGGGACCATCTGATTCTTTTTCCTTTTTTTTTTTTTTTTGTCCCTTTTCTTTTCTCCCTTCTCTTCATTCTGCCTACATGGAATAAGAGAGAATGGGCCCCCAAGATGGTGACAGAAATGTTTTAACTTCTGTTCTTGCTAAAATCTTTGAAGTAAATGTTGTTGATTTTAGTCTTTTTTAAAAAAACATTTAGTCATCTCTGTCTCTTTGTGACCCCATTTGGGATTTTCTTGGCAAAGATTCTGCCATTTCCTTCTCCAGGTCATTTTATATATAGATGAGGAAACTGAGATAAACAGTTAAGTAACTTGCTCAATATAACACAGCTATTAAGTGTCTACAGCTGGATTTGGCCTTAGGAAGCTAGCTTTCTACTTTGTAGCATGGTGCTCTACCCCTTGTACCATCTTGCTGCTTTGTAAAAGCTAATCGATGTTAAATGCTTAGATGGAATTGGAGTGCTAGCTAGTTGTTGGTACCTAAAGGGAACATAGCTAGTGGAGGTTTGAGCCAGGCAATTTGGAGAAGGAACATCCTGAACTCCTGTCAGGGAGATGTTGTCTGCCTGGCTCTGGATAAGTAAGCCAAAGTGCACCTCTTCCAGAAAGAATATAAACAAGGCTGCTCTCTAGAACGAGATGATGATTTGGATCTTGGGCTTTTTCCTATTTTCTTCCAGCTGAATGTTCTGCTATCTGAAGAACTAATTGAAGAGGAATATCACTGACACTTCTTTTTTCTCTTACATCTACTTTTTTTTTCCCCTTCAATGTCCAATGAAGCACACATTCAGTGATATAATGAAGGGGAAGAGTTTTTCTAAAAGGATTGAGACTGAGCCAAGATCTGATGGGTTAATACATTCACAAATGCCTTAGATCAGAGTCTTCTAAGTTGTGAGGTATAGTTCCTGGGACATGATACCTTTTCAGGGGAAGTTAGAAGCACTGGCCAAAATCAATTATTATTTTTGAGTACAACTCCTATATAAATGCATTTATTTTTTTCAGTAAAAAACAAGCAGAGGAAAGACTATGGATTTGCTACAACTAGCGGCAGGTAGAAGACAGATAGATAAACAAATAGATAAGTAGACAGGTAAGTGAACAGACAGATATAGACAGATTGATAGACAAAAAGATAGCAGATTGCCAAATAAAGAGGTAGATAGATTCAGACAGGCAGATAGGTAGATAGATAGATAGATGGACAGAAAGACTGATAGAAGGAGATAGACTGACAGATAAAGAGATATAGGTAGATAGAAGAACAGATAGATAGATAGCTAGACAGATGGACAAACAGACAGATAAGGTAAATTGATGGAAAGACAGAGAGGTAGATAGACAAAGAACTTATGAAAATAAGTCTTCCTGATTTCAGGACTAACACTCAATCCACTTTGCTACCTAGAAGCCCTAAAAAGTTGGAGAAGAATCACATACATAAGAATATTTACATAGCAGCACATTTTGTTGCAACAAAGAACCACACATAAAATAAGTGTCACTTAACAGAGAAATAGTATATAAGTATAATGTAATTTTATTTCACTATAAGAAATGAGGCATATGAAAGATTCCAGAAAACATGAAGACTTGTATAAACTGATGAAAAGTGCAGTTAGAAGCATCAAAAGAACAATTTGTGGGAAAACTACAACAATAATATGAGAAAAACAACTTTGAATTCTGACCAAAGTAGGGACTAATCAGGATTTCAAAGAATGAGGAAGCTATTTCTTGGCAAAGAGATGATAAACTAGAGGTACATAATCAGGCATGCATTTTATGACATGGCTAATGAGTTGATTTGTTTTGCCCAATGATATTTATTTGTTATGAGGGAGTTCTTCCACTGGGGGGAAGGAAAATAGATTGATATGTAATAATAGGCATAGGCAAAAAGTCTTGATAGTTTATTCATCAAAATTAATTTAACTGTAAATGATTACTAAATAAATATAGCTACTTGTATTG
This sequence comes from Sarcophilus harrisii, assembly GCF_902635505.1. Taxonomy (NCBI): domain Eukaryota; kingdom Metazoa; phylum Chordata; class Mammalia; order Dasyuromorphia; family Dasyuridae; genus Sarcophilus; species Sarcophilus harrisii. The sequence continues at coordinate 351,947,679 of NC_045427.1, forward strand.
ATTTTCAACATTAAATTTTCAAAAAAATGTTTATTTTTTTAAGTGGGGAACATCATACTTTTTTTTTTATTAAAAAAGGAAATGTAATTGTTCATAAAACATGGAAGCCACTGATTTAGACTAAAGAAAAAAGTGGTTTAATCCACAAAATGGTGGAGCTGGGGAAAGAGGCAACCAGATATCTAAAAAGCAGAAAGGATTTGGCAATAACCCCAGAGTGTTGGAATAATTGATGTTGGATAGTAGGCATGGCAACTGGGGAGTGAACATCTGATTGATAGCACTTGATCCATACTATTGAATAGAATCAGGTGCTTCTTATCAGTGCCCCCTGGTGACTAAAAAGCATCAACTATTTAGCTCCATGAAGAGACTTCATTCAGTTCATCCTTTTGGAATTAAGGGGACTGGCTTTCTATTTTACTTTTTAAAAAACAAAATATTTTTAATTTATGGAATGAAACAAGAATTTCTACAACATAGCATAATAAAAAGATAATTGCCCATGAAACTGCTATGTTGTACAACTTGCTATTCCTTTTCAATATATGTGATTTAAATTTCTTTTTTCCCTTTTTCTTCTCTCTCCCTCTCCCTAGAGATGGCTATCAGTAGATTCCAATAGGTGTGCATATGTATATATACATACACAAATATATACATATATACATTATATATGTATTTACATATACTTATATTTAATAAAATTATATATAATTATTCTATTTATTCTTCTATTCATTAGTTCTTTCACTGGATGCAGATAACATCTTTCTTCTTATGTCTTTTATAAGAGAAAAAAGCAGGCCAATGTGGGTCCCTTCACAAAATGGACACTGAAGTTGGAACTCACCAGTGGGAGATGGGAGCTAGGGAGGTGTTTGGATGGATATTCCAGGATGAGCAGGAGTTTAGTAGGATATTCCAGAATGAGAAGGACCTAATATCTGAGGGAAGCTCTAGGATGAGATGCAGTAGAGGCATGTTTTTGAAGGCCAGAGGGAGTCAAAAAGAGGGATATAGACTAACCACTCAATTAATCAAACATAATTTAAAATGAAATGATAAAACCAAAGACTATTTATAGTTTTTTAAGGAAAAAATATGTATGTCAATTTTAATTACAGTAGCATCTTATTTGTTCCTATTTCTCCCTCTATTTTTCTCAGTGTATTTAGTAGGTCTTTTCGCTTTACATTATTATTTTATGTCATTTATCTAAATAAAACACTAAGAAAGGGAGTCAGTATGATAAAGTGGAAAAATATGTGACTTGGAATTATGAGAGATCTGAGTTTTAATTCCATCTCTAATACCCATAAGTTGTGTGATTCTGGCAAGTTATTCCATTTTTCTCTATGCCTCTTTTCCCTTACCTTATAAAATAAGAATGATAGTGATAACAACAGAGGATTGAAATGAAGTAATTTGCAAATATGTGATATGCAATTTCATCAACAGCATAAGAATTCTCTTACTAATGCAAACGTATGATTTAATAAAAAAAAATAGGGAATTATCTGAGGCACACAGAGATTAAGTCCATGATCACATAGGTAATTAAGATTTTAAAAGCTGGAATTAAATCTGGATAGTTCTGCTTCCAACCTTGGGTCTTATCCATTACCCTTTCTTGTTGTGTGTCTGACTTTTCATGCCCCCATTTGGGATTTTCTTGATAAAGTACTGGAATGATTTGCCATTTTCTTTGAGGAAACTGAGGCAAACAGGGTTATGTGACTTGCTCAGGGTCAGATAGCTAGTAAATATCTGAGGTCAGATTTGAACTTAGGAAGATGAGTTATCCTGATTCTGGGGCCCAGCATTCCATCCACTAAACTATCTAGATGCCCATCCACTATTCTTTACTGCCTTTAATATATACAACCTGTAAAATAAATAATTGTCAGCTATTATTACTATAGTTATGTCAGTGAGACCCCTCCCCACAATTCTACACAATGCTCACTGATCTAGGAGTAGTAGGAAACTATTGGGAGGAAATCTATTGGTCCATTCTTCTTATTTTGGGGGTGTTGCTTTATAGGGATCCAGAGAAATCTTTCAGAGAACAGGGCGAAGTAGAGAGATCAATCAGGAAAAGGAAATGGGTAAAGAGCCTGGCAGCAAAGGGCCACAGGGAGATACTAAAGCCTCTTCCACAGAAATATTCAATAAATATTTGAGGCACTAGTGAATGGAGGCATGTAGGGCAGAGAAAGTCACATTCAACTGACACATTGAATTGGGTCATGTCTAAATGCATATAGCATGTCAAAGAGCTTCAGAGCTGAGAAAAACCTCAGAGGTCACATTCAATGCAGTTCTCCACCTTGTTGATGAAACCTCTATATGACATCACTGACAAGAGAAATTAATGTTGGTTGAATTAAATTCAATGATTAGCTATGTTTGGAAACTATGTAGAAGTGTGTTGGTAAATATTTAATAACCAGCTCTCCCCCCAAAAAAATATATGTGGCTTTTATAGTTAATTAACTTTTAAATTTTCTTTATCACTTTCTTAATTCTAGACAATTAACAAGGGAATAAATCAAGACCTGATTTGTAACATTTGCTGATTTCTGAAATATAAATGATCACACTAAAAACTGAAAATTGGCTTGCTTGAGCTACTTCAAACAATCTCCAACATATCCCTATAACTATACTGATGTAATCCTTGTGGCAGAGGTTCTTATATGATCTAACTGTATTCAGTTGAAGAGATTTCTCATTTTTTGGCTTATTGACCTCACAAGATAATTTGGAAATATAACTACATGATGTTAGCAAGTGTACTATTACAGACCCGCAGTTCAAAAATCTCAAAGAAGAACAATTTTATTTGTTGGCTGGGAAACCAAATTGAACTCCCCACAGAGTTCCTGGAAAATAATGATGCCTGACCATGAGCAGACCTTCCCCAGAGATCTGCATGGCTTCTACCACATACAGTGATGCACTTAGTAGGGCATCCAGCACATCCTAGATCTTCAAGTTTCTCGGTAGGTCTCCATCCCTTATCTGTTGCTCCTTTTCAGTTAGGTATTGAAGCATCAGCCAAGTATCATTATCCTTTTCTCCCCAGGCACTCAGGTGGTATGTCTCTCCATGGGTATAGAAACTTAACAAAATACCTCAGTATTTTTTGCAAATTGTTCCTAGGACTTTCCTTTGGGGTAGTCGAGTGAGATTGTTCAAATGACCCAGATGACCTTCCCACTATATATCTTATGTAAAGAGGTATTGGAAGGTTAAAGCCACATCCTCTTGCTGGTATCACTGCTAGAGTGTCATAGCAGAGGAAATATTCAATGTGAGCACATTTACATCTCACAAAAAAGGAAATGCTTCAAATCATGGCTTGATTTGTTGTTTTGTTGATTGTTCAGATATAAGAAAGTAATGGAGAGCCAATAATACAGATTAAAATTTAGGATTCATAGCTGGAAGACATCTTCAAGATCATTTCTGTCAAATGATTCTGAGTCTACTCTTGCTTTTTCTTCCAAAATCACAAATTGAGAGCTGTAATGAGCCTCTCTCAGGTTTATCTAATTATCTCAGGCTTATTTCAATTTATATAGTTCGCCGTTCCCTCCCCACCCCCACTCCCATCCTTTCCCCAATTATAAGGGGATAAGATAAGAAAAAAGACACTGAGAGGAATTAAATGACTTGCCCAGTCATACAGTTAATCCAGTATTGGAGCAAGGATTTAAACCACTCTCCACAATAGCAAATACACTGCCTGCTGCAATTACATATATATCAAAAATATAAAGCTCATGTGAATTTTTTAATGAAAATTAGCTTATATCCATTCATTCAACAAGCATTTACTAAGTACTTATAATGAAGAGAGAATTTTCCTTGATACTGGAGGTTCCTGGCTTCAGAAAGTTTTCAGTTGGAGGGTAAGACATCCATTGGTTATATTGTGTAGTAGCTTATTTTCATTTAAAAATTCATCACTTTCTTATATCTGAACAATTGTTCAATTGCTATGTGACAGCCTCTATTTTGATCCCAAATCTCTCCACCTTCCTTTATTCCAAGGGTATCCCAGGGTCCCCTGTCCCCTGAAATAACAATTCTAGAACATGCATTGTTCTGTCAATAGATGTCAAGTACCTTGTAACTTGACATGGTCAAATGGTCAAATGATTGTAGATTGTAAATAATGCTACACTCCTGGATGGACTGAATTTAGTTGAAACACTGGATTTTCATCTTTCACTTTTCAACCAGTCATCTGGGTAGTTAGATTATAGGCAAAATGTGAGGGTAGCTCTAGAGACCAACCTCCGTTAGACTCTGGGGCACCATGAATTGGTGAAAAATTTGGGCCATATTTAGTGCTTTCTGGAGAGAGAGAGAGAGAGAGAGAGAGAGAGAGAGAGAGAGAGAGAGAGAGAGAGAGAGAGGCCAAGGCCAAGTGTTTACCAGTGTCTATTAAATAAAATATAAAATGCTGACTGGAATTCAAGATTTGCTTGAACAAGCTAGCTCTGGTTTACCTTTCCTCCTTTCTCTCACAGTTATTCCCTCTGGGTACTTTATATTCTTTATAAACAGGACCCTCTATTCTCATTTTTATCCCACTCTGTGCCTTTGTTAGTGGTTCCTAGCTCCTGAAATTGATTCTAATAATCTGTTGAGGTATGGCTTTGTCTTTTAGGGCCCAACTCATATTTCAGAGCTTGGTTTTTCTAGAGAGCGTTTCACCTTCAGACTCTGGCAATTTTCTCTGTCTCCTATCTGGAATACATCTCTATCTTCTACTTCCCTTCCTTCAAGTTCCAACTTTAATCCTGTCTTCTACAAGAAACTTTCCCTGATCCCTCTTAATTCTAGTTAATTCTAGCCTTCCTCCTATTGATTAACTTCAATTTATACTATATCTAGCTTGTTTCTCCATAGTTATTTGCATGTTCTCTTCCCCAGTAACTCTTTGAAAGAAGGGATTGTTTGGCCTTTCTTTGTATCCTCAGTGGGCGTTTTAATGAATGTTTTTTGGCCACTGGATAAAGGGATATTTTCTCCTTAAATTTATTTCACTTTTGCCCTTATCTCATTCTCCTTTTTTCCTCTTCCATCATGAGCTCCTTGAAATCAGGGTCTTGGTTCTTTCTATCTCAACACTTCCTTAATACTTAGTTATTTAATAGAATGCAATTGGAAGGGATTTAGAGGTCATCGCATCTTCAAGGGTGGGAAATGGAAGTTCAGAGTCTTTAAAATTGCTATGGACAGTCTTGAGAGTCTAGAATTGAAGTACACTCTGGGTAAGGTCTTGGTAGAGAGCGCAGTCCTTGATTAGCCTCCATGTCCTGTACACCCTATGTGATGTCCCTTCAATGTTGTGCATGTGGTTGGTACAGACGGGGCACCAGTTAATATGGTCCTTGTTCAGACCTCCTCCTTTTCATCTTCCAGCAGGCTCAGTCTGGAATTCAGGAGGAAGGCAGCCCCCACCCCAAAGCTGAGTCCACCAGGCTCGGACACTTGGGGTCCCGCCCACTCCGCATGCATCATCCCCCTCCCTGTGGGCGGGTCACACACTCGCGAGGACCAATGGGGTGAATGAGTCCGAGCAGGGCCCACACCTCGGCCCTCCGCACCACCCGGCGCCCCCCAGTCTGTCCCACCCTGCTCCGCAGTGGCCCGGGCGGGGCTACTCTGGTCTGGCCCCGCCCCGCCCAGGCGGGCCTAGGGAGCCGAGGGGTGGGCATCGGGGGCCGGGCTAGGGAGCGGGCTGCCAGAGCTCTGCAGTCAGTGCGGGGCAGGCCGCCGTCCGCCCGCCCGCGGACCCTGCCAGGGCACACCAGAGCGGAGCCGATCGGGGCCCGCAGCCATCCGCCAAGATGTGCGACTGCTTCCACCTGGTGCTTCCCAACTGGCCCGGATCCCCTGCCAGTGGTGCGCTTTCTCTTTCCTAGCTTTGCTTTCCTTTGGGGGACCCGCCGCGGGGGGACCGAGGGGTGGGGTGCTTGTACGTCCGAATTGTCTGTATGTACCTTTGTGTGTCCATGTGTGATTTGGGGTGTGCGCCTGAGCCCACGCTTCCGAATGTGCCTGGGGAGCAGGGGGCGAGGAAATGTGTGATTTAATGTCTTTTTCCATGTGCATGACTTAGTGTGTGTGATTGATCCGCAATGTGTGTGAATGGATCTGATGTAGTGAAAAGAGAGTTTGGAGACTGATAAATGTTCCGGCTGTGACACTTAGTCGTGTGCCTGTGGTCAAGTGACTAACTACTCTAAGTCTCAGTGCTCTCCGAGAAGCGGAGGTGAGACTAGTCACTACCCCATACACAGTGCCATAAGGAAGCTTTTGCCAAACCTTAAAGTGCTTTAGAAACGTGAACTCTCGGGCTGTGGGTCCTTGGGTTGGCCCTCAATACGTGTGCATGGCTGGGTGTGTTCGTTGCAGTGTGGATGCTACCCGGAGTCCCATCGGAAAGCGGGATTCCGCCTCCCCCCCCACGGCGCGGTGGCAGCATCTTAGGGCGTGGCCCAGGTGCCGCAAGGCGCGGTCCTCAGAGCTGGGACTCCAGCCACACCCAGGCGAGGCTCTGGAGGTCTCGGGTCTCCCTTCCATTTTTGTGCCTCAGTTTCCTCATTTCCAGCAGAGAAAGATCCTTGCCTGGGCTGCGGAACGGGGGCCATTTTTGTCTGTGTGACTGTTTTTGGAAGGGAACTCGGGCAACGTACACCATCTCTGGCCCAGTAGGGTCGGGAGAGGGCTCTAAGTCTGATAACTCTGCTTGGCGCTCTGTTTCGCATCTGTGTTCTGGTTTGGGTCTGTGGTTCTGCTGTGAGAAGGGGGTTCTGGGGGAATGACTCAAAGTGCCGACCCTTGCCGAGGTTGGGGCAGTGATAACCACGGGAGGTCTGAAAACTTTTCTAATCTTTTCTCATAGGACCCAGCACGAGGAATACAGTAGGGCTTAATAAATCGGGGGTGAATGAATGAACGAACTTCATTTTCACTTAAGCACAATTTAGTTCTAGAGCTACTGTCTCCCTTTGGGACTCTTTTCTGACCCAGCTTCCACCCCAATTTGGGCACCGAGTTCAGTGGTTCCACAGGTGCTGACTTTCCCAGCTCACAGAAGCTTATTTGGGGGAGGGGAGAGAGGGTGTAGAGGAGGAGAGTTGGAAGAAGTCTCGATTTGGGGGAAGTTTTCAGGATAGTCGGGGAGAATGAGTCACCATTTCTTTCTTAGATCTAGTTCACTGCAGATTGAGCCTGTTAGGATCTGAAGCTGTTGCTGTAGTTTCTTCTAAGATCTTGGGGTACAGATGAGGGCAGAAGGCATTCTTCTTTCTCCTCCCAGATACTCTTGGGGCTAGAGAAATGAATAAGGTCTGGAAGAACCATCTTGGAAGAGTTAGGGCCCTGACTTCTGTCCAAGAAATGACCCCCGTGCAGGTTGTTTCCTTACCTGGATTGACTGCCTGCATGCATCTGCCACGCCCTGGATAAAATTAGGCATCTTTCCAGAGATGGGGCTGGCAGTAGAGCAACAGGGCAGGGCTGCAGGGATTGCTGAATTAACCAATTTTTAAAAAATACATAAATAAATAAAGTCATTCTTGTTCCCAGTTTTAACTGAAACTAAGGCTTTGTTCCTTGTTTTTGTCCCAATGGGGCCCAGGATGCCAACACTCATGTGCGTCCTAGGTTCTTTGGCAAAAGCTAACAGCAAATGCTTCTTTATTCCCCTTTTCCCCACCCCCACCCCACCCCCACCCTTTGAGCTAATTTCTCATCCCACTGATGCAATAGAACAGACCTGTCTACTGGGCTCTGGGCCAGGGACAGACCCAAGGACAGAAGAAGGAAAGGAGGGGTCTGGGGTGATGTTTGCTGCGGGACCTGATCTGATTCCTTTTATAAAATAATAATGTTAATGATACTTAAAGCAGTGTCTGGTAAGCACATAGTAGGTGCTTAATAAATGTGAATTTAATTTATGATTCCATTATTGTATTATATTTATGATTCCTTTATTGTTACTTATGATTTCCAAAATGTTTTTATTTGCAGACTCTCTAAAGAGCCCTAAGAAGGCGTGATGGGGCAAGGTTTTTTCTCCCCATTTTATAGAGGAGGAAACTGAGACCCACGATTTATCCAAAGTCCCCAAAATACTTTATTTACCCATTGCAGCTCTTTTCACTTTGTTTATTTCAAAGAAAATTAAAATAATATCCTATTTCCATAGAATGGCTAAGTGGCACAGTGGACCTGAAGTTAGGAAGATTTGTCTTCCTGAGTTCAAATCTGACTTCATATACTTACTAAACTGGACAAATCTCTTACCCCAGTTTGCCCCAGTTTCCTCATCTGTAAAATGAGCTAGAGAAAGAAATGGTAAAGCACTCCAGTATTTTTGCTCGGAAAACCCTCAATGGGGTCACAAAGAATTGGACACGACAGAACTAATCATTTGTATAACACTTCTAAGGTTTACAAAATACTTCCCTCACAACCAAATATGAGTAACCTCATTTTATAGCTGAGGAAATGGTCCAAAGGCACAGTTGGAAGATTCAAATTCTGGTGTTTTAGATGAAAGTCTAGTCGTTCATGCTGTCTTTTCGTAGGTAGATGCCATCAATTTCTTTCACCAACCTGAGTTATTATTCCCATTTTTGAGAAAACTTGAAGCCCAGAGAAGGGAAAGACTCATTCCCTCAAGGACCACATCCACTAGGTTAAAACCTAGTTCACCTTTCTTACTTCCAGCCCTGCCTTTGTCCATTGCTGCATTTTAAGTCAAGTGATGTTCCCAAGCTTTCCTCCCTCTCTTGCCTTGGGATAGACCAGGCTGCTCAGGAAGCAGAGTCTTTGTGTTTTCCTACCCAAACTCTCCTGCAATGCAGGTGGGATATGTTCCCAGCCTCATTTTCCTGTATAATAGCAGGACTACCTCTCCTACTGCCTACCTGCTTCTCTCCCAGATATACCAGGTGGATACAGCAACAAATAAATAGACACCATTCTGATCCCTAGACAAAGAGGAAGATGCAGATGCACACGTGCTAACAGGGACAGTGGCAGTTTCCTAACTTAGCTGGATTGGAAAAAAGAGTGAGATGAGCTTTCAGGCACAAAGAGTGGGTCAATTCTCTCCAGGGAGTAGGGTGAGATTAAAAAGAAATCTATTTTTGGAAAGAAAAGGAGGGAAGTGGTTGTAAATGAGCCTGGAGCCACTAGAGGGCAGCTTATCGTTTGTCAGAACAGGAGTCAGTTTTCCTAAGGACCCTTTCCTCCTTCTCCAGTCTCTGCATCTTGCTTGAATCTCTAGATCAAGATTTTAGTTTTTTTTCTTTCCCTATTTTTATTTAGATCACAGATATAAATAAAAATTTAGGTTTTAGATGCAGAAGCTATTTAGTTTAAAGCCCTCCTTTAAACTAAGGCCCTGGGGCATCTATTGATTGTTAGGGTTACACAGATAAGTATTAGGGGTAGTATATAACTACATATCTTCTGACTCCAGAATCAATGTTCACTCCATTATAACATACTGACCCCTTCCATCTTTCCAAAGCCAAGACTAGGGGGACCTTTCTTCCATCTTCCCCTGCTCCTACACATACATACATACAAACCGAAACTACAAAGGTCTCCCTTCTGAACTATAATACACAGCCAACCCTCCATTCTTTGGGGTGTGGGAGTCTTTTCTGGGTAATAATTTGGGTCATTTTCCTGCTCATGGAGGAGAAACAATCAAGAGTTGGAAGGGAATTTAGAGATTATCTGGACCAACATTCTCATTTTTTGGATGAAGTGACTGAAGGAAAATGGATTGTCAAGATCAAGTAAGTATGGGAATCCAACTCCAGATCCTCTGGCTTCAAACTTGCTGTACTTTTTGCCTTCCCATACAATCTAGAGAAATTAGGAAGTTCTTACTTCTCTGATGGAGAGAGACACTAGACAAAGGGTTGGTAGGCAGTTTGAGATTTAGTGAAAATGAGATTTGAGGATTTATCCTAAGATTTCTGTTTTCCAAATTCTTCCACTGCCTTTCCTTGAGAGACGGTTACTGAGAGCTCTTCCTGAGGTCATTTTGCACATCCTCTAGCCTCCAGACTGAAAGCTGACATCTGAAACAGCCCTCTTAGAGAGATGTCTTAACCCACTTTTGTAACTGTAACCTTTCTTCAGAGATCTCTTGAGGATTAGCCCCAGAAGGTCCCAGCTGAAGTTTTAACCTGTTCTATTCTCTCTCTTCCTCCACACAGTTGGGAAGCAGTTATGTACCTTTTGGCATAGTTATAAATCCACTCTCAAGTCCTTCTGGAACCCATGCTACAGGGCTTTGTCTCTTTTGCCTGTGTGATCTTGATTGAGTTATTTAACTTTCTGTGCCTCAGTTTCCTCATCTGAGAGAAGTTTGGACTAGAAGATTTTGAAGGTTATTTTCAACTCTATGTCTCCTCTTGGTTTCTGTCTTTTGTCTGTATTCTCAGCCTTTTTTCCTTATCCTCAACTTCCTCCCCTTCCCTTACAATATGCCTTCAGATAGGTGTTCTAACTGAAACCAGTGACTCCCTAATCACTAAATCCATTGAATAATCTTTTCTCACTTTTTATTTTCTGCAGCACTTGACTTTACTGGCCATCTTTTTCTTCTGAATCCTTCACTTCTATTGCCTTCTGTGACACTGACTACTTTGTCCAAGTTTTCTTTTTATCTGTCTGGTCTTCTTTTGATGACTTCCCACTTGCTAAATCCAAGTATCTCCCAAGGTTGTCTTTGGTCCTTTTCTCTCCCCACACTCTTAACTTTGGTAAAAGTATTTGCTCAAAAGCCAGAGAACATTGGAGCCAGGGAGCCCCTTTAGAATCATGAAGTCCATCACCCTTAATATACAGAAAAGGAAACTTTGTAGTCCCCAGATCTTCTGCTCTCAAGTTTAGTAGTGTTCTTTCCACTTTACTGACCATATACCCACAACTTCATTTCTTTACTGGAAAGATGAGGTTTGGTGGAGAGAAATTCTAGGTTTGGAGTCAGAAGACATGTCTTTAAAAAAATTTTTTTTTTTTTTTTTGCGAGGCAGTTGGAGGTTAAATGACTTGCCCAGCTTCACACAGCTAATAAGTGTTGTGTCTGAAAATGTTTTTGAACTCAAGGCCTTCTGATTTCAGGGCTGTGCTCTATCTAACTGCACCATCTAATTGCCCCAAGAAGACTTATGTCTTAACTCTGGCTTTGTCTCTTTTGCTTGTGTGATCTTGATTGAGTTATTTAACTTTCTGTGCCTCAGTTTCCTCATCTGAGAGAAGTTTGGACTAGAAGATTTTGAAGGTTATTTTCAACTCTATGTCTCCAATCTTATGTCTCTTGAACTCTGCATCTTTAAAACACTTATTGGTAGCAACCTGATATTTGATGGTCCCTCAAGTTCAATATGTCTCATATTGAATTTGTATTCTTCCTCTCTTCCCCCAGAAATCTGCCCCTCTCCCTAGTTCTTTTGATGGTACTGTATCCCCCAGCCTCAAAACCTCAAATTTATCCTTGCTTCTTTCCTCTCCCTTGTTCTCTCCCCATCCTAATCCCATATCCAAACAATAGCCAGGTACTGTGTAACATAAGCTTTCTCTTCACCATTTTGCACGGTTCTAATTTAGACCCTTTTAGATTCTTTTCACCTCTTGTCTAGACTGCTGTAAATCTACCAGACTCATTCTTCTGTTCCACATCTCCTGTTTCCAGTTCATTATTTGAAAGCCCCTTTTCCCCAAGTAATTTTTTGTATTTCACTCCTTTCACTATGTTATTCCCCTGCTTAAGCATTTGATCGATTAAGACCCAACATCCTCTGTCCTCGGGACCCCCTCTTGGGGTCCTGCTTCCTATTCCCCAGGAGAACACTGGAACTCCATTCAGATTTCCTCTTTCCCAGAAATGTCTTTCCAGATGATGAAAGAGCCTGGATGTACAGAACTCTACTTCTGGCTCATTCTGTCATTCCCATTTCTGCTGACTGAGACTTGTTTGGAAAGTTATTAAAAACAAAAACAAAAACAAAAAACCAAACCCAACAACCCTTTTATGTATTTCCAAAGTGCTTCCTCATCAATTACCTCACCTGATCCACAAGAAGCTCTAGAAAGACAAAAGGTAGCACAATTCATTAGAATGTAATATAATTAGAATGTAAATGAATATAACTAGAATATTTAGAAAGTTAGTCCTCATTATAAGGGACTGTTTGGGTTTTTTTGTTTTTAAATCTCCTGCACAGTGTCTACTAAAGAATAGTGACTATAACTTTTCCCACTCTTTAGCTCTACTTATCTCTCTCTGGGTAGTCATTGAATCACACTCTTAGAGCAGGCTGGGACCCCAGAGATTTCTAGTCTTGTATCCCTGGGAGGTTCTGGTTAGGGAAAACTAGCAAAGTTAAGTATCCTTCTTGCATGTGATCAGTTAAGCTTAGTTCTCTGGGCACAGTGGCAGAGAGTCATTCACTGTGGGTAATTGAGAGTTGACAGCATTTGATGGTATTTTTTTCCCCCATGACCTTGATGTCCTTTGGCAATGGGAAAGTGCTCTGTACCTAGATAAGGGAAGTTATGAATGTGGGAGAAATAGCTCAGAGTCAGGCTGGGCAGGAAGAGACTCTCAAATCCCACTGATTGGGGGTGGGAATGAGAGTAGTTGTATGAAGACATCCTCTGAAGAGAGAAGACCAGAGGCTGGGATGCTGGAAATTAGTGAGCTTGGCAGCCTCCCTAAGAGGACAAGGATGGGGCACTAGTCATCCTGAGGGAAGCTGCTGCTTTGGAAGGAATTTTAGTCTTGAGGACAGCTGCCTTCCCTTTGTCTCCCCCTTCTTCACCCTCTTCTGCTCAGTGAAGCTCTGGCTGAGAAGGCACTTTCCAGGACTACTTCTGAGAAGCTGCTGCTCAATACTGCCAGACTTGGTTGATGTATTGATTGTTTTGCTGAGTTGGCTTTTTCTTCTTTTTTTAATTCTTTGTTAGGAGAGATGGCTTTCTGGGAGAAGGGAGGGTGGAAGTATATCTTTGGATATGAAGGTGATATAAAAACAAAAAATATCAATAAAATGTTTCAAAAATCAATTCCATTAAAAAAAATAAAAAAAATTCAAAGGTCAAGACTAAAAGACAGAGGCAGCTATGGATCCTCAGATTGGAGATTGGATCTAAGATTTCATTTTTGTTGTTATTGTTTTTTTTTTTCAATATATTTTATTTTTCCAAATGCATGTAAAGATAGTTTTCAACATTCATTTCTGCAAGATTTTGTGCTCCATTTTTTTTCTCCCTTCTTCCTCCCCTCCCCTTTCCAAGACAGCAGGCAATCCAATGTAAGTTAAACATGTACAATTATGGTTTTATTTATTTAGGGAACTTCCAGGTGAGGAAATTCCACACTAATGCAGATTGACACCTTCTTTGCAATTTATATTTCCCTTGAGTTTCCCAGAGCATGAGAGAGTGAGTAATTTGCTCAGTCACACAGCCAATATCTGTATTAAACAGGATATATATCTAAGTCTTCCTGGTATTGAGACTTAACTCTCTAAACAACTATGTCAAACTGTTTATCTTCTTCCCTTCATGATATAATCGTCATCATAATAGCAACAGATATCTAGATGTGGCTCCAGTCAAACTAAGTAAGCCTTATTGAAGATCTTAGTTTAAAAAGACAAGTCTACCACTGCATCCAGGGCCATCTCCAGTTGTCCTGGTCTATATCTTGTCACTGGACCTTTGTCTCTGGAGGGGAAAGTGAGGCAGATGACCTTGCATAGCTCTCCCTTACTCAAATCCAATTCACTTGCATGTCATGGTATCACCTCCCTGATGTTATGGTCCTCAGCAAGAACAAAAAGGACCCAAAACACCATCCTTTTTTTATCCATGGCCCAACTTATCCTCATCACAATCTGGAGAAACAGGGAGTTGGGGCAGGGACTATTCCTGTTTTGCAAAGTGCTGGTGAGGAGCTAAGTCAGGAGGTGATTTGACCACCATCTCAGAACTTGAACTCATTTCCTTTGCATACCTGTATTGCTGCACATACTGTAGAGACCTGAGGAATATACCTGCCTCCCACTGATTCTCCCCAGCCCCTGCCACTGTGCCACAGGAGCTGGACTAGACTGTGTAGGTTATAAATGGAATGGGGAAAGGTAGCAACGATAATACTCCCAGCACAACTGCACAAGATTGAATGCTTTTGAAAACACAGTGGAAAAAGTATTTGAGTAGGTGTCAAAATTCCCATTGCATAAAACCCAGGAAAGTACTTTCCCCTTTTTTAGCTCTTAATTTCTAGAACATGAGGGTTGTGGATTAGATCTCTAAAATCTCTCCCAGCTCTAAATCCCAAGAATTTCCTTTCCTATCTATCCCCTTAGGAGTACCTACTGTTGTTCATCCTTCCTTCTCAAAGAGGAGCAAAGATATCTGGAGGTGATGTCTTGACTTGCAAGTGAATTGTATTTAAATGAGGCAGCTAAATGACAAGATCTGGAGACAAAAAGACCTGAGTTCAAATTTACCCTCAGACACTTGTTAGCAGTGTGACTCTGGGCAAGTCACAGGTTAAGTGACTTGTTTTCTTATCTGTAAAATGAACAGGAGAAGGAAATGACAAACCACTCCAGACTACCCTATCAGAAAGAGTCAGAAATGACTGACTGACAATAAATCTATCTTGCAGCCAAGGGAGGGAGGAAAACCTGAGTTCCCAAGAGAACAAATCAAGGTCACAGAAAAAACCAGTGATGGGGCCAGCACCTAAACCCAGCTCTCCAAACTCCCTTCCACATAACAAAGCTTCTACTTGTCGGGCAGGGGACAAAATGTACCTTCCTCCTTCCTGAGGCTGACTTTCAGGGCTAGGTCCAGCTTCTTTTCATAGATGTGCTCTCTGGTGAGAAGGGTCCCTGGAAACTAGTCAGAATGGGTGTTTAGGGAGTAATTCTGGATTGCAGAATATGGGGCTGGGAGGAAATTTAAGAGATCATTATTTCAATCCCCCATTGTTTATTATTTGCTCAAGGTTATAAGGGTAGTAAGAGTCAGGATTGAGTCTCTGACCTTGGTAACAGAATTACAGCTCTGGAAGGGTCTGCCAGACCTCAGTGGCTTTAGATCTTATACTTGAAGAGGAATCCTGTCTAAATCAATTCAACAACAATCTGTCATCCATCTCTCCTTGAAGAGTTTCAGGAATGGGGAGCTCATTATTTTCTGAGGTTGATTACACTTTTGGATAGCTCTGTGAAAAATGTTTTTCTTTAATTGTTTATGTTTAACCTATATCGGATTGTTTGCTGTCTATGGGAGGGAGGAGTGGGGGAGGGAGAAAAATTTGGAACATAAGGTTTTGCAAAGATGAATGTTGGAAACTATCTTTGCTTGTATTTGGAAAAATAAAAAAAAAAGCTATTAAAAAACATAAACCAACTTACTAATTTATATCAAATACAGATCTGCTTTTATCAGTCTCAAGTAGTGACCCAATTCAGGCAAATACAAGTTATAGTAGATAAAGCACTGATCCTGGAGTTTGTAGGTACCGAGTTCAAATGTGACCCCAGGCACTTAGTAGCTAGCTGTGTGACTCTCGGTAAATCAATGAATCCCATTGCCTCAAAAATAAACAAATAAATAAACAAAAAGCCTTAGGTCCCAGGTTGAACTATTTAAAGCAAAAACCTAATCTCCCAATTCTCACCTAAAGCTTAATGACAATGTAAGAAAGACAATCAGAGTTGAGTGCTGAACCTCTGGAATGCAATGTGGTACAAAGTGAGTAAGAAGGGAATTCAATGTCATGGAATAATATTGTTTTATAAGAAATGATGAGCAAGATGATTTCAGAAAAGCCTGGAAAGGCTTACATGAACTGATGCTGAGTGAAATAAGCAGAACTAAGAAAACATTGTACACAGCAATAAGAAGATAATATGATGACTGAATGTGAATCAAAGTATAGAATTTTCACCATTTCTGTTGGTTTTTTGTTTGTTTGTTTGCTTGGTTTTTTTTTTTTTTTCTCATTTTTCCCCCTTTTGACTTGATTTCTTTTTTGTTCAGCATGACAAATATGGAAATATGTTTAGGAGAACTGCACATATTTAACCTATATCGGTTTGCTTGCTGTCTTAGGGTGGGGGGAGAGGAAGAAAAAACTTGGAACACAAAATCTTAAAAAAATGAATGTTGAAAACTATCTTTATATGTAATTGGAAAAATAAGATACTAAGAAAAATATTTTTTAAAAACTTCAGTTTCAGGACTGCTGGAAAGGCCCAGAAATTCTAATTGTCCATCTTTGGAGTAGGGGGCAAGGCCAAGAAGTCCATAGGTTAAATAGGTCAGAGAACAGTGCTGGGGAATTGTAGAGAATAGAGGCATGATAAAGTCCAGAGCACCTTAGGAGTTAGTGATAGGACAGATTTTGATAAGATCTGGTGATCTGCCATTTCATTAGAAGGAATGCTCCCTGCTCTCAAGACAGTTGGAGTTAAAGATTTGAAGATCACACAGCTAGTAAATGTCAAACATCTGAGGCTAAATTTTAACTCGGGACCTGATTCCAGGGCTAGCGCTCTATCCACTGAGCCACCCAGTGGCCCTGGAATATTTTTGATTTCCTTTTCATCCGAGTATGGTAAGCAATCAGACACCCCAGATAGTAGCAGAGGACAGCTGGAGGAGATACTCCCATTTAATAGGGTGAGTCTTCCCATTGCCTCACCTTCCTGATGGCTTCTGGCTCAGCCTGGGCCATGAGGAGGGTGTGAAAGAAGGAAAACAGTAGGAGGAAGAACGCACTGCACAAGAGCAGTGAAGTAAAAAACAAAAACAAAAAAATAAAGTAATTCTATCAGATGACTTCATAGCCTTTTTGCCTGTTGCATTCCTAGCAAGAAGGGGGTAGATTTTGGTTTCTGACCAATATTTCTGAATATTGCAAATTCTTTTAATTTACTTTATTGTAGTCATTGCGTATCTTGTCCTCGTGGTCTACTTATTTCATTTGGCATTAGTTCAGGCAAATCTTTCCAATTTCTCTGAATTCTTCATAGTCATCATTTCTTGTTATTCTTGTTATTTAGTTGTTTTCAGTCGTGTCCAACTCTGTGGTCCCTTTTTGGAATTTTCTTGGCAAAGACACTAGAATGATTTTCCATTTTCTTCTCCAGCTCATTTTACAAATGAGAAAATAGGTAAATGGTTAAGTGACTTGCCCAGGATGACTTGGCTAGTAAATGTCTGAGGTGAAATTTAAACTCGAGGATCTAGATCTGATACTCTGCACTATGGTGCCACCTAGCTGCCCGTAATTTCTTATTGCACAATAATATTCCATTACATTTATACACCATTATTTCTTTGGCTCTTTTTCAATCAGTAGGAATCCTTTCAGTTTCCAGTTCTTTAGTGCCATCAAAAATGTTGTGAGTCTTTTGGTCTATGTGGGTTTTTTTCTGACCTTGACCTCCTTGAGCCATACATATTCAATAGCACAGTCTCTTATTTTATAAATGGCTGGAATTTTCTTGCTCAAGGTCACTAGTTAGAATTGGGCATCTTCTGACTCCAAATCCAGTACTTCCCCCCAATTATTTATAGGCCTATGATTATCTGGTCTACGGTAATACAAAATATAAAGACAGAGTATGCTGAGGGGAGGAGGGAACCAGGGCTTGAGTCTCTGATCATTTATGGCCTTAAGTTTGTAGAAACTATTAAAATGGAGATGATTGAACTTGTATTATGAGCCTCTCAAGATGATCATAAGGAAGTTTCGATATTATAGGAATCCAAATATTGCATATAACAATAATTAAATTAGGGAGTCACTCTCAAAGATTATAAATTGCCAAGCAAGTACTGGCCTAGACTGGTAGAAGATTGTCTTAATTAGGAAGAGGCATTGTGGAACAGTAGATGGATGCTGGATGTAGAATTAAGAAGGCATGGATTTAAATCCTACCTCAGATACTTCCTAAGTGTATACAACCTAGAAAAATCACTTAACTTTAGTGTCCTTATCTGTAAAATGAAGGGATTGGATTCTATGACCTCCAAGGTCTCTGTTAATTTTAAATCTGTGATAATATGAGTTCCCTATTTTGGAGAGGAATGAGAGAACCAGACCTATGATTTAATTGGATGAGAGAGATCCTGATGGAGATCTTTATTTTTTTAATTTAATATTTTATTTCCCCAATTACCTGTATAAACAATTTTAAATATTTTTCTTTCAAATTCAGAGTTCTAAATTCTCTCTCCCTTCTTCTCCTCTCCTCCTCATTGAGAAGGCTAGCAATTTGACATAGATTATATATGAAAAAGTACCCTAAAAATAAAAATAAAAAGGCAAATTGTAAATGTGTAGATATGCAAAACATGAAAGAAAATACATTCAAAGGAAAATAAAGAAAAATATCTTTGATCTGCATTCAGGATCCATCAGTCATTTCTCTGGAGATAGGTAGTACTTTTCATATAAGGACTTCAGAATTGACCTTTTTCTATTAAAACAAATATGAGGGGGCAGCTAGATGGCACAGTGGATAGAGGACCAGCCCTGAAGTCAGGAGGAAATCTGGTTTCAGACACAACACAGGTGTGGTTTTTGTGACATCAAAACCAGTTCTATCCACCTCTCTATATTCTGCCTCTTTTTGAGAGTTCCTTAAACCATTGAAAGCATAAGTCTAGTTCCCCCTATTAAATTATCATTATTAAAACCTCAAAGTGTTAATAATAATATGCAACAGAGAGGCAGATAATGACCATGAATGGTCTGTAACATTTTACTGATAAAAAAGAATGGTATTACGGTTTCACCAAAGAACGGTCTGAAAAGCTGGTGGGCTGGTCATGGACAGAGGGATAAATGATGGGGAGCCCATTGACCCTATTGACATACATGAAACCTCAAGACATCTAAAGACAGTGAAGACCTCCAGCATTGGAATGGATTTGAGAGGAAAAAGAAATCACACAAGCTTGGCATAGATGTGTGCTGGATCATTGGAGAAAATGCTGTGTCAATAAGAATACATATTTATTAAAATATAGATGGATGTTAAGTTCTTGTTTGAAGATTACATGGTGAAATTAATAATAAAATTATGAATAATGGCAATTATAATTATCTAATAATCCATTCCCTGATCTAGAAAAAGTCTCCTTGTTTCGAAAGCATCCCAGTTTCTCATTCAGTTTGGCCCTAGAGGGCAGAACTAGGAGCAGTGGGAACAAATTTCAGATTTCAGTTCAATAGAAGGAAAATAGTTTAAAGAATTAGACCTGTCTCCCAGGAGTTTTTATCAAATAATGAATTCTTATCCCAAAAGTTAGGATCTTTGGGTTTGTCAAACACTAGATTGCTATAGTTCTGTCTTGTGAACCTAACCTAGATCTGTCTCAAAGTGAAAGAGGAGGCAGTGGTGGTGAAGACCATTATTGGAGGGCTTTGGAACTGAAGCTTGTGGCAGTGTTGAGAAGGGATTTTTCACTCAGTTATGGGTTAGAGGAGATGACTCTTTAACTTGGTGGCTATGATTTTTTGGGAGCTGGCAGTCTCTGGCTCTGACTGTCCTTGGAACCAGAGAGATGGAGGTAAGGGGCAGTCCTGGGCTCCCCATTCTTGCCCCAATCAGGAGCCAGCTCTGAGGGGTGGCCACTATGATTAACCTGGCAGCTCTGGACAACCAGGACTTGGTTGAGTCACACGGTCAAGGAAGGACACTCTTAGCCAGGGAGGGGTCCAGCTCAGTCCCAGCTGGTCAAGTCTGTATACAAAAAAGCCTTGGGGCAAATGGTGGGGGGAGAGGGGAACTGCTCCCTCCCTAGGCCCCACCCCTTGGCCCACAGACTAGGTTACATTCTTTCCCCCCTCCCCAGCCTTTTCTTAGTTACCCTACTTGGTAAACAGTAATTCCCTTGGGCCTGGGTGGGGCTAGTGATGAGGTTGGCTCACACCTTGGGGTTAGGGCCAAACCCTAACACCCCTGCTCCTCCCTCTGCACACCCCACCCCACTAGGTCTGGTTTGGCAGCCAGCCCTGCTCAAATGGGGTTTAGGGATATTGGGGATTACCAAGTCCAGCGCCCTTGTTTTCTGCAAGGGGAAGCCTCTGAAGGGAAGGGGCCTGCCCAGAGTCACACAGATCTGCCACTCAAACCCACCTCTTTCCAACTTGCCTAAGACCATTTTCTTTTTCTAGTCCGCATGAAAAGAATACTGTTTTTCAGTCTTAGAAACTGGATTCAAATCATATTGCTACTATTTTTTTTTTGGTGACTTCTGATGAATCATTCCCCTTTTCTGAGTTTTAACATCCTCCTCCTACAAGAGTCTATAAGATCTCTAAAGGTCACTATGTCAATTATAATAAACTCGACAGTCTGGGGGGATAGAAGGGAGGAATGAGGCTGATGTGGAAGTTAGAGAAGTGTAGGGTGGGCCTGGTTGGACCAGGGGTCAGTGTTGAACCGACAGGTTAAATTGCTCCCAGTCTTGGGATCCAGGCTCTCAATGAGTCAAAGGGGAACTTTTGGGAGCATATGGCCAATTCCAGCCATATCAGCTTTTCCTCCAGCCCCTGGAAAGTGGGGTCTGGAGACCCTGGACAGGAAGATGGAGTAAGCTATGGAGGAGGAATTCTTCTGTTTATGAAAGGAGACAGAGATACTCAAATAGGGCTTAGCGTTATCATATGGAAAGAAGATTAGATTTGGAGTCTGGAGCCCTGGGTTCTAGTTCTTTCTAGCTATGTTGTTATCCTGAGCAGGCTAATTCCCCAGAGTCCCAATTTCCTTATCTATAAAATGGGGATGATAATAGGAGGCACTACTTAAGTTTCAGAGTTTTTGTGGGGAAAGTGCAGTTGACATGGAAGGGTTTTTAAGTTTGTTCTTTTGAGAGCTCACTCCTCCTGGGAAAACAGCAGCTAAGTTCCTTCTCTTCTTGGGAGTACTCTCTGTGTTCCCAGAATATTTCTTTTTGTTTTTCTTCTTTGAGAACCCGCAGGCCTGGAAGAGGGGTTGAGGTTTAGTGCCAGGGATAAATATTTAATAGGTACCAGCATTTTCAGAAATGGAAAATGGGAACTGGGCAAGCAAGGATTTGAGGCTGGGATCTTCAGCCAGGTCTTCTATTCCTTGGCATCTGGAAGAGGCTGGGCTAGGAGGAGAAGGGCTGATGGCTAAGACCAGTTTTTGCTCCATGTTCTGCTCTCCCTTTGGGATTTCTCTCATCGGACTAAGAATTGAGAGAGACCTTAAAGATTATCTGATCCAAACTCTCATTCTAGAGGTGAGGAAACAGGGAAGAAGGAAATTGCCCAACCTTATAATAAGTAGCAAATCCAAAGCATTTGGGCCATGGCTCTCTAATGATCAGCAGGAAGGAGCTGCAAATCTTTGTTCCTGGGAATCTTTATATCAAGCACCTGGTTCTGCGCCATTGACCCTGCTGTGTGGGCAAGGCTGCATTAATGTTTATAGTGTCATAAGATTTAGAGCTGGTTCATTCATTTGGTTCAACCCCTCTGTTTTACAGATGAGGAAGCCGAGACTCAGGGAGGGGAATGGCCTTGCCTAAGGACAGCCAGGGAGTAAGTAGCCAGATGGAATCTTTGCTGAGGTCCTGCCATCCCATAGTATCACATTACCATGTTGTGTCCCTGGGCAAGAGTAGGAGCTGTGAGTCTGCTTCTGAAGTTAATGATGGGTTCAGTGCAGAAAGGATTTTAATCTGTAATCTTACCCTTCAAGTGAATCACCTTTCCAACCTGAAGGGTATTCCCGATCCCAAAGAACCACTATAAGACTTTGCTAATAACTATTCTGGCTGATCTGGCAACAGTCTCCCTCTCACTAGGAGTGTTTGAACCATGGCTACAGAGCTAGTCTTTCATCAGAGATGCTGTTAAAGGGAATTTCTGAACCATGTGAGTGGACATCTGGGAGGTAATAAGCCCTTGATCATTAACTGATGGTATCTAGCAAGGTGGTGCAGTGAATAGAGAGCTGGTCCCAGGGTGAGGATAGACCTGAGTTCAATCCAATTTTAGAATACTTCCTACCTGTGCAACTCTGCCTCAATTTCCTTAGCTGTAAATCAGGGATGGGCATCGAGGTGGCTCAGTAGATAGATTATCAGACCTGGAGTGAGGAAAACCTAACTTTAAAGATAGTTACTAGCTATCTACTAATTGGGCAAGTCACTTAATCCTGTTTGCCTCAGTTTCCTCATCTTTAAAATGGAGGAGAAAATGATAAATCATCTTTGCTAAGAAAATTTCAAATGGGGTCATGAAGAATTGGATGAGACTGAAATGATTGAACAACAATTACCACAAAACAGGGATAATAGCAGCACCTGATTTCCAGGGCTGTTGCAAGAACAATGAGATAATTCTTCTAACTGCCTCCTTTACAAGGCACTTATAAAGTAGGAAAATTCTAGTACAGTGCCTAGCCTATAGAAGACACAATAAATAAACGTTTGTTTCCTTCTCCAAGCAGATGCTGGATGATTGTCCTCCCTTCCCCTGTTTAGGGAGGCTGCTCAAACCTTAAGCTGGGTGTAGGTGGGGCTCTGAACACCTGCTCAGGAAGATTTCCAAGGGAACACATTCTTCCCTTCTCTCCCTCTCTCTCCCATCCTTTTCCTCTCTCCCTCCCCTCTTTTCATCAATTTTATCTTCCCCCTACTCTCCACAAGTACTTTGTCTAGTACACTTCCCTGGGATCACTGGCTCCTCCTGCCCTTAGCACTCAGGACAGGGCCTTCCCAGGGACTCCCTCATGGGACAAGCTTACTGGGTGTGGAGATTGCCTGCTTTATTCCTATTGGTCTAAAAGGTGTGTGAGGCCGTGGAAAAGGGGTTATGGAAAGTTACACCTTGCAGAATGGAGAGGGAAGGTGATCTGAGACAAAAGTTCTTCAAATAAGAACCTGGGGGAGGGAGTGGAACTAGGGGGCCTGAGTCAGGAAAAGCATGATCACTCCCTGAGCTCCAGGGAACTTGATGCTAGAGAATTAGAGGCTGAACAATTGTATATGATAGTGCTTAACAAGTGTTTATTGATGATTGATGAATTGTTTGACTGGAAGAATAACCTAGCTGGGAAGCTAGGACACAGAACACAATCTCAGAGCTAGAAGGAACCTTAGAATACTAAGGACTGTTAGAACTGAGTAGGACTTTAGGCATTGTCCAATCCAAGCCCTTCATTTTAGGGGGAGGAAAACTGAGCACTAGAGAGGAGGAGATATACTTGTTCAGTCACAGAGTGAGTTAAAGAGCAAAGCTCTGACAAGAACCATCCTAGGAGGTAGGTACTCCTTTTGTGGAAGAGGAAATTGAGACACAAAGAAGTTCAGCGATTTGCTCAGTCACACAGCTAAATGTTTGAAATAGGATTCAAATGTAGGTCTTTCTAGTGGCAGCACTGTTCAGTCTAATCTTCCTTGTTATACAGAGAGAAATAGAGGCAATCAAGTTGTCCAAGGACTTAGGTAATTATGGACCTCTGAGATGAGCCGGTTTATCTGTGGGCAAACAGCAATGACTTCAGGGAACAGATGCCTTACTCTGTGATCTTGCATTTTGTCTCATTTAATTTACCTACCTATGTCCTACCTTTATTCACAGGATCACTGAGTCTCAGAGCTTGAAGAGACCTATGGGGGCATTCAGACCAACCCATAGCTGACCATGAGCCCCTTTACACACTCCTTTTTAAGTGGCCATCCACTCTCACCTCAGACTCTTATTAACTGTGACTTTGGGCCTCAGTTTCCCCATCTGTAAAATGATCTGGAGAATGAAATGACAAATCAGTCCATTATCTCTGCCAAGAAACCCCAAATGGAGTCACTAAGAGTTGGACATGACTGAAATGATTAAATAATAATAACAAACAAAAAGTTATGGAGAGCCCATCCATCTCCTGAAGCAAATTCTTTTGTACAGCTCTAAGTATTAAGATGTTTTCTTTCTTCCTTTCTTCCTCCCTTCCTCTCTTCCTTTCTTCCTCCTTCCCTCTCTTTCTTCCTCCCTCCCTCTCTTTCTTTCTTTCTTTTCTCTTTCTTCTTTCTTTCTTTCTTTTTCTCTCTTCTTTCTCTCTCTCTCTTCTTCTTTCTTTCTCATTGAGCCTGTCTTTGTCTTTCTACAATTTTCAAATGTTGCTCCTTGTTCTCAAGCCTAAAATAATTTCCATCTCATCTCAAATTTCCCTAGAGCATTTTGCTTAGATCTCTTATCTGCCCTTATCTCATTCTACCTTGATCATTCTACATTAGGCTTATGCGAGTTGGTGCTCTACAAGATTATGAACTGTTTGAGGGCAGGGATTATCTTGTTTTTCATTTTTGGAACTCCTTACATATCTCTCATAGGGCACTATTCTGTGTAACTATTAGAGACTCTGATGTAGTCCATCTCCTGGCAAAGTACTTAAGAAGAAACTGAATCCCAGAAAAAGGAAGTGAAGGGCATAGAGAGAGAAAGTGGTAGAAAGGGCATTGATCCCAGATTTTCTGGCTTTAAATTTAGTGTTCTTTCTATTGTATCACATTGCTCCTACACTTTGGAAAACCAACCTCTGTCTTGCTCATATTAAGGGAAACAGGAATTTGTTTCCCCCCAGATTCAGGTCAAGGAAATACCAAGTCTCCCAACTTGTTGCCAACTATTCTTTTCACTAGACCATACAAGATTTTAAAGTTTTCTTGGAAGTTGGGGGAAGGGAGAATCATGTTGTGCAAGGGCTTTAGAAAGTATTGAACTCATCTCTGCCTAGGTCAATTGGCTAACAATTGTGGGAGGAAGCATGTGGTATTAAGCATGATGGGAGGTCACATTCATACCACTCATTGCATGACTCCCTATGAATCAGAGCTCTCTACTTTTCCCAAATAATTCATCCTTTGTCTTTTATCTCTGGGCTGTTCTCTGAGCTGTGTAGTGCACCCACTCAATTATACCAGCTTCTTTCTCTTGTTATGGGGACAATATTTCTGGTTCTTGGCAAGTGATCAATGTGATCTTGGGCAAGTCCATTCCTTCTCTGTATTTATTTACCTATTTGTGCAATGAAAAAAAATTGGAAAAGATTTTATTCTAAGTTCCTTTCTGAAATTTTATGTTTTGTATTGCCTTCTGGTTCTGACATTCTATGATCTAGCGGTCCTGATATTGTAGACATGGTGAAATAATGAAAAAAGCATTGATTTTGAAGTTAGAAGGTTTGAATGTTACCTTTTACGTACTATTTCTGTGACCTTAGGAAAGTAATTTCATCTCTCTGGGCTTTAGTCTTGCCAATTATAAAGCAAAAAGGTGGGACTAGATGGTCTATGTGGTCCTTTCCTGTTTGAAATCTAGGATCCTATGAATTCTAGCTTAGCTATTTGCTACCTGTCCTTTTTTAAAATTAAAACTATTTACAAAACATATGCATGGGTAATTTTTCAACATGGACCCTTGCAAAACCTTTTGTTCCAAATTTTCTCCTCCTTCCCCCCCCCATTCCCTTAGATGGCAGGTAATCCAATACATGTAAAATATATTAAAATATATATTAAGTCCAATATATGTATACATATTTACACAGTTATTTTGCTACACAAGAAAAATCGTATCAAGAAGGGAAAAAAACTGAGAAAGAAAACAAAATGCAAGCATACAACAACAGAAAGAGTGAGAATGCTATGTTGTGGTCTATACTCAGTTCCCACAGTCCTCTCTCTGGGAATGATGACTCTCTTCGTTACTGAACAATTGGAACTCTACCTATCTAATCTTGGCAAAACTTCCCTTTTGGGGGTCTCATTTCCTCATCCTTAAAATGAAATCTCTTCTAAAAAAATAGATGTAGGCAGTAACAGCAACATTGTGGAATGATCAATTTTGATAGACAGCTCTTCTCAGCAATGTTATGATCTAAGACAGTTTGAAAAGACCCATAATGGAAGACTATCCACATACAGAGAAAGAGCTATGGAGTCTGAATGCAGATCAGAGCTATGATTTTCACATTTTTTTTCTTTCTCATGGTTTTTCTGTTTTGTTCTGATTCTTCGTTCACAACATGACTAATGTAGAAAAATGCTTAATATGATTGTATATGTATATGTATACAATTTAGATTATTGTCTTGGGAAGGAGGAAGAGGAGAGAGGGAGGGAGAAAAAAAATCTTATTATAAATGAATGTTAAAAACTATATGTCTAATTGGAAAAGATAGAATACCATTAAGTGGAAAATAAGAATGAATAAAAAAAGAAATTTAAAAAATAGATATGGTTTTAGTGGACTGAAAATTCAATATGAATCAACCATTGAGGGTGGTGTTCTCACTGTCAAGCATAAGAACTACTAAGAAAAGCTAGGATGTATTAGTCTGCTTAGTTTAGTCTTAAGCCCATGATCAAGGGACCCTTCAACTCAGTTATTTTTAGGGACTCAAAAAGACTCAAAATGAAGAGGTTGGATTAAGTAATTGTTAATGTCACTTCCTTCTATAATTGACTGAGTCAGAAGAACTATATTTGAATCCTGACTTCACATTAGACCTTTAGCAAGTAACTTCTTTTTTTTTGGTCATGGTTTCTCCATTTGCAAAATAGAAGGGTCAGATTTTATGAGTGCTAAATTCCCTTCAAGTATAAATGAGTTGGAGTCAAGGACACCCAAGTTTGAGTCCCCCGATTTTCTATGTAAATTTAGGCAAGCCCTTTTCTCTTTCTGGGAACAGTTTCCTCTTTAATAAAAGGAATAAGTTAAACTCTGTGGTCTAAAATTCCTTCAGGCTTTGGTATTCTGTATTTTTGAACTACAGTCATTTTTTTTCCCCATAGGGCCAGGTGTTAAGCATTTACCAGCATATCCCTGCTTTTAGTACAACAATATTTTATCTCATTCCTGTAGTTTCTTCAATTATAAAATGGCAACAATAGTTTGTTCTTCACAGTGTTCTTGTGAGGATCACATAAGTTCAAAGCTATAAAGTGCTATGCAAACCTTTAAATATTACTTGATAATGGTCATTTTTATCATCCCATTAAAGCATGAAGGTACCACACTGGTCCACTCACATCCCCTTCCAAATCAGGAATCCCCTCTACTCCAGACATCTAGTCTCCCCTTGGATATCTCCAGTGTTGAGGAGATGGTATCAATATTGCCAGATGACTCTGACTATTAAAAAATTCTTCCTTTATGTTGAATAGAAATCTGCAAACTGTAATTCTACTCACTACTCTGGAGGCTAAGCTCTAGGACTAATGAGAAGTCTAACCCTCCCAGGATACCCCCTTAAATAAATTGTTATTGTTGTTTAATTATGTCTGATTCTATTTGAGGATTTTCTTGGCAAAGATATTGGAGTGGTTTTGCCATTTCTTTCTCCAGCTCATTTTATAGATGAAAATATTGAGGCAAACAAGGTGAAATGAGTTATGCAGGAGCATATAGCTAGTAAATGTTTGAAACTAGATTTGAACTTAGGAAGATGAGTTTTTCTGGTTCTAGGTTCAGTGTGCTGTTTACTGTGCAAGCTACCCTTCAGATAAGTTGATAGAGTCTACTTCAGAATGTGGTATAAAATGTTCCTTTTCTTTTCTGAAAACTTTGCCTACAGAAGAATAGAAGGTGGGAGGAAGAGAAGGTAGGGGAAGGTGGGATGATGTAATAGAAGATACAAGAGGACAGATTTAATCAGAATTTTAAATTTTCCATTGTGATGATCTCTGTGGGGTTAAGGGAAATCATCGAAAGACTTCTTTCAAGTCTTGGATCTATTTCTGACTTGATGTTTGATTTTGGAAAAGTCCCTTCCTTTCTTTTAACTATACTTTTCTCATCTGTAAAATGGAGATAATTAAGAATATCTTTTGGCATTTAAATAGTTGTAAGAAAAGCACTCTCTAGTCCTAAAAGAACTGGAGAAATAGGGGTTGTGATTATCATTAGATTTAGTCTGATTGTTCTCATTATCCTTGTCTTGCATCCCTCTCAGGACCGTTGCGAACCAGCATCATCATTACAATAATCATTTCTCTCTAGATGACATTTTCGAATTTCCAAATCACTTTCCAGATATTATCTTATTTGATTCTCACCACAGTTCCCTAAGGGAAGTGCTCTTGTTATCTTCATTTGATGGGTATGAAAACTGAAGCTGATAGAGGTTAAAAGATTTGCCCAACATAAGATAGCTAGTAAGATCTGAAGTAGGATCTGAATCCAGGTCTTCTTGACTTCAATTCCAAATGTCGATCCATTAACAGATGAGAAAATACCTTAATTGTTCTTTAAAAGTGTCTTCCTTGCCTCATTTTTCAAATGTATAAGGAATTGAGTCAAATTTATAAAAAAAAAAAAATAAGAGCCATTCTGTGGATAAATGATCAAAAAATATGATCTATAGCACTAGCCCTGAAGTCAGGAGGACCTGAGTTCAAATGTGGTCTCAGACATTTAACACTTCCTAGCTGTGTGACCCTAGGCAAGTCACTTAATCCCAATTGAGTCAGTAAAAAAAAAAGATCTATGCCCCAAAAGTTACAAAATCATTCATATTCTTTGATCTAACAATACCATTATTAGATGTGAATATCAAAAAAATAACCTATATGTATAAAGATATTATAGCAGCTCTTTTCTCAGGGCAAAAAATTGGAAATTGAGGAGATGCCCATCAATTGGGAAATGGTGAATAAATTGTTGCATGGAATTATTATTTTTTTAGAACATAATAACATCGTTTTATTTTTTATTTTTTATTATAGCTTTTTATCAACAGAACATATGTATGGGTAATTTTTCAACATTATCCCTTGCACTCACTTCTGTTCCGACTTTTTCCTCCCCTCCCTCAACCCCCTCCCCTAGGTGGCAGACAGTTTTGTACATGTTAAATATGTTGTAGTATATCCTAGATACAATATATGTGTGCAGAACCGAACAGTTCTCTTGTTGCACAGGGAGAATTGGATTCAGAAGGTAAAAATAACCTGGGAAGAAAAACAAAAATGCAAGTAGTCCACATTCATTTCCCAGTGTTCCTTCTCTGGATGTAGCTGCTTCTGTCCATCACTGATCAATTGGAACTGAATTGGATCTTCTTTTTGTCGAAGAAATCCACTTCCATCAGAATACATCCTCATACAGTATTGTTGAAATGTATAATGATCTCCTGGTTCTGCTCATTTTACTCAGCATCAGTTCATGTAAATCTCTCCAAGCTTCTCTGTATTCATCCTGCTGGTCATTTCTTATAGAACAATAATGTTCCATAACATTCATATACCCACAATTTACCCAATTATTCTCCAATTGATGGGCATTCATTCATTTTCCAGTTTCTGGCCACTACAATGAGGGCATTGCATGGAATTATGAAGGAACATTATTGTTCTATAAGAAATGATGAGAAAAATTACCCATGCATATAACTTGTAAATAAAAAGCTATTAAAAAAAAAGAAATGATGAGCAGGGTGATTTCAGAAAAAATCTGGAAAGTCCTCTATGAGCTCAAGCAAAGTACTGTTTATATAGTAATAGTAAAATTGTGAGATGATCAGCTGTGAATGATTTTACTGTTCTCAGCAATACAATGATTCAAGACTACTCTGAAGGACTTAAAGTGAAAAAAATCCTTTCCATTCCAAGAGAAAAAACTTATTGTGTCTGAATATAGGCTGAATATGTAGAGAAGTGTAGTAAGAGTCATGAAGACCCCAGTTCAAGCCTAATCTTTGACACATTGGTGTGTGACCCTGCCCAAGTCACTGTACCCCAAACTATAAATGTAGTTCATATGTGGGAATGCTTTACATTAAACAAATCACAGGTCTGGTTTGAAAAAAAGACATATAGAATAGGTATCTTTAGGAGGATTATCATAGCTGTCATTGCAGAAATAATTCTAGATATGGAGTTAAGAAGACCTGAGTTCAAATTCTGCTTCAGATACTGCATATTTCTCATTTGCTCCTTAATGAACTGGTGTGACTTTGGGCAAGACTTACCTTTCCTTGGCCTCAGTTTTCTCATCTGTAGCATGAAGAGGTTAGAATAGATGATCTCCAAGGGCCTCTCAGTTTTTGAATCCTATGTTCCTTTTATCATCACTGGCCAGAAGCCTGCACTCAGCCAGTGCACAGAGATGTTGAGCCTGTGTGTGGCTCCTTGTAGGCTACTGGGTCAGGGGTTTGAGTGATATCTGAAGTCTTGGGTAGGGGTCATTTCTCTTGCCTTTTGATGATTTTATGAGCAAGAGCTAGGGCAGTTAGGTAGTGCAGTAGATGAGAAAGGGGAGAGAGAGAGACAGGCAGAGATACACAGAGAGACAGAGACAGAGAAACAGAGGCAGATACACACAAAGAGATAGAGACAGACAGACAGACACACACACACACACACACACACACACACACACAGAGAAACAGAGAAATACACAGAGAGACAGATAGACACAGAGACAAAGAGAGACAGAGACAGAGAAACAGAAATACACACACAGAGACACACACAAACAGAGACAGAGAGAGACAGAGACAGAGACATACACACAGAGACACACACAGAGACAGAGACAGAGAGAGAGACAGAGACAGAGACAGAGAGACACAGAGAGAGAGACAGATAGATAGAGAGATAGAGAGACAGAGAGAGACAGACAGACACACAGAGAGAAACAGAGATACACACACAGACACACACACACACAGAGACAGAGACAGAGAGAGAGAGAGAGACAGAAAGACAGAGAGAAAAAGAGAGAGTTATGTGCAAAAGATAAGAGATGGTGATTATCATAATGAGACTTCAGAACTTCAAGGATCTGTGATTTCACTGGTGGGGACCTTCCTCCACTAATACAGAGTTTAGAATCTCTTACACACTGAGAGTTGCCTTGACCAACATCAGGCAATCTGTATCTCTCTTCTCCTAAAACCCTCCAGCTGCTACTTTGATCTTTCCATCCCAGATAACTTTCTTCCTCTATCTCTTCTGCCTTTTGTAGCTAAGCTCATTGAAAAGCACCATAGGTGCCTCCTCTTTTTCTTCTCTTACTGTTTTCTTAACCCCCTATAGTCTGCTTTCTGACCTCATCATTCCTTCCAAATAACTCTCTCCAAAGTTACTTGTGATCTCTTATTTGCCAAATACAATAGGCTTTTATCAATCCTCTTTCTCCTTCACCCCTCTGCAGCCTTGACCTTTTTTGATACTCTCACCTTTCCAGCCTTTTCTTCTGTCTCCTTTGTTAGATCCTCATCCAGATCACATTCTATGATCATAGATGACCCAGAGAGTTCTGAACTGGACCTTTTGCTCTCCTGTTTCACTCTGCTGCTTCACTTGGTGATCTCGTCATCTCCCAATAGATTTAATGACCATTTCTGTGCTAATGATTCTTATATCACAATAGTATTACATCACAATCATGTGCACAACTTGTTCAGCCATCCCCCACAATTTCTAATTCTTTGCCATTACAAAAATAATTGCAATGATAATTTTTATACAAATAGGTCCTTTTCTTTTTTCTTAGATCTCTTTGAGAGACTGACCTAGTAGTGGTATTGCTGTGTTGATGGCTATGTATAATTTTATATCCCTTTGGGTATAGTTCCAAACTGTTCCCAAGAATAGTTGGAGTTGTTTACAATTCCACCAACAGTGTATTAATGTTCGAATTTTTCTACTTATCTCCCATATTTGCCATTTTCCTTTTCTGTCACCTATCCTGCCCCAGTTTCTCTGTTGACTTCCAGCGTCACATCTCCCTTCCTTCCTTTCTCTCTCTCTCTCTCTCTCTCTCTCTCTCTCTCTCTCTCTCTCTCTCTTTTTCTCTCTTTCTTTCTCAATTAGGGTTAAGTGACTTGCCCAGGTCACACAGCTAGGAAGTATTAAGTGTTTGAAGCCAAATTTGAACTCAGGTCCTCCTGACGTCAGGGCTGGTACTCTATCCACTTGGTCACCTAACTGCCCCTTTTTGTCTATTTTTCTATCTTCAGCATTTAACACAGTGCTTGGCACATAGTAGGTGCTTAATAAATATTTCTTGGTTCATCGATTTAGGCTCAACTTGTGATAAGACGATCTGTACTTAGCAAGAGTAATCGTCATACAGCAGACAAAAGGTCTATCCCCTGATGGGACTTGCAGCTTTTTCTGCTTGGTGGAAACCACTGGAGCCTGTACATTGTCATTGCCTTGGAGAGGCCAGGACCAAAGCAGGACCCCACAGACACTCAAAAGCATCCATAATTAGGGTAATTGTTGAAATGTAAATCTAAAAAGTCCTTCCCTCAGAGTCCTGTGGTTAATGGAAGGCTAGCTTTTCTGTTTCCTGGGCCTTGTGTGCCAATGGGTGGAATAGGTAAAGGATGGGAGACACCAGAGAGAGGATACTCTTAGCAGAAGATGCTAGTCAGCAGCCACAGGGGAGACCTGACACCTCCGAGGGACTAGAGGTTGAAGAGGTGAGATTTTTCCTTGTGGGCAGGGTGGAGCTGAGAAAAGTATTTGAACAAGGGAGTCAGAAGGGTGTGGTCACAGATGGGCATTAGGAGGTTGATTTTGGTGAGCAGGATGAGTTAGAGAGGGAGAATGGAGGCAGAGGGACCAGCTAGGCCAGGGGTCGGCTGAATAAGACCTATAAAATCCTTTGCTAAGGCACTCACAAAGTGCTGCGAGCTGAAATGTGAGCTGAAAGTTGGGTACAACCTCTCACTGCTTGAATTGTATAAATTGATAATTTTGTATGGCCCATGAATGATGTTATACATTATCCCCAATGGCCCTTGACAGAAAAAAAGTTCCCACCCCTGAGCTACGTCAGTTGCTCACATAAGAAGTGATGAAGATGCCATGGAGGCAGAGCCAATAGAATTTGAAAACTTTGGGCCAAAAGAATAGCGTCTACTTGGAAGGTCTATGGCAGACTGCTTCAGTGATCCGTCCTTGGTTCTGTGTTATTTAACATGTTTAACAATGACTCGGATGAATGCATTTTTATGCTTTCTTTATCAGATTTAGAGGTGGTATGAAGCTGGGAAGTATAGTTAACACATTGGATGACAGAATAAAAATATCCCAACAGGCTGGGATGATAGGCTACATTTAATTAGGCAGAATTTAATCAAGATACATGGAACCCTACACTGGGATTCAATATATATAAATTTCAATATATAAAATTAATTTTATAAGTACAAAATGAGGAACGCCTTTCTATATAGCATATGAAAAAGATCTCAGGTTTTATTAAACTACAAACACCATGTGAGTCATCAGTTTGACATGGCAGCCAAGGAAGCTGTTATAACAATAGGGCTGTATTGAACACAGTGCCCAGAACAAAGAGCATAAAAGCCCCACTATTGTCTGATCAACTTATAATGCTGTGTTCAGTTGCAGGCACCATGTTTTGGAAATGTCTTTCACAAGGTAGAGAGTAGTAAGGAAAACAAAGACAATGCCATAAAGGTTTATCTGGAAAAACCAAGGAAAGTTTAGCCTGGGAAAGAGAGGAGAGGAGAGGAATGGAGAGAAGAGGAGAAGAGAGAAGAGGAGGAGAAAGAGGAGGAGGTGAGAAGAAGGGAGAGGAAAGGAGAAGGGAGAGGAGAGGAGTGAAGAGATGAGATTTGGGCTGGACATGGTTGTAGTCTTTTTGTATTTGAAAGACTGCATATAGAAGAAGGGTAAGATTTGCTCTGTTTGGATCCAGAGTCTGGAAGTCACAAGGGAGGCAGATTTCAACTCAGCATATAAATGCTTCCTAATAATTTGAGCTTTGAATAACTGAGGAGGAATGAAAGGGTTGCTTTGGAGGATAGTGGGTTTTCCTCTCACTGGGTGTATTTATGCAAGGCTGGATGCCTGTTTGTCACATGTTCTACAGAGAGGTGCCGTTTGTACTAGGAAAACTCTGAGGGTCTTTCTTAGTCTAAGATAATGTGACTAAATTAAATAATCAATAAGCATTTATTAAGCACAAACTCTGTAGGCACTGTATTGGGCCTGAAAAGGCAAACACTAAAGTACTGTTAAAAGATCTTGCCTTCAAGAAGCTTATATTTTACTTCAGTTATTGATATGAAATGCTCAATAATATGTGTGTGATTTGCACATAGAAGCAAATATAGGAAGAATTCTAAATAAATACACAGTGATTTGGGTAAAGGTATTGACAATTGGGAAAATCATGAAAGGTCTCTTGACCTTTGAAATGAGCCTTGTGGGAGCTAGAAAAGATGAGGGTAGAAAATATTTCAGACATGGTAGGCATTCTAGGCAGAGGCATGGAGGATGGAGATTGGATGTTTTGTATAGTACATTAGAGTGTAATCAACCTAGAAGGATAAGCTAGAAACTTTAATGAAAGATTTAAAATTCCTAATAGAGAAATAATATAAATTCTAAGAGCTTAATTAGAAATTCAAATTATTAAACATCATGGTGAGCCATTGAAGATCCTTGAACAAAGTAGTGATACGGTCATATTTTCAATTTGAACAACAAAGATCATAATAACAATAATTGTGACAGCTCACAGTTAGAGGCTGCTTTTAGATTTATGGGACCTCCCACCCCATTCCTTTCAGTGCTGCAACTTCAGCAAATGTTGTTTTAAGCTAGGGTAGGGCTTCTCTGAAAAAACTAATTGTAATAATAATGTCTCACCTGTATATGTCTCTTTAAGATTTATAATGTATTTTACAGCGATTTTCTCATTTGATTACCACAATAACCCTTGCAGGAAAATAGTAGACA
The DNA here is from genome assembly GCF_902635505.1 of Sarcophilus harrisii. Taxonomy (NCBI): domain Eukaryota; kingdom Metazoa; phylum Chordata; class Mammalia; order Dasyuromorphia; family Dasyuridae; genus Sarcophilus; species Sarcophilus harrisii. The sequence continues at coordinate 351,982,524 of NC_045427.1, forward strand.
TATTCTTCAACCCATTTAACAATTGAGGGACCTCCCACCCCATTCCTTTCAGTGCGCAACTTCAGCAAATGTTGTTTTAAGCTAGGGTAGGGCTTCTCTGAAAAAAACTAATTGTAATAATAATGTCTCACCTGTATATGTCTCTTTAAGATTTATAATGTATTTTACAGCGATTTTCTCATTTGATTCCCACAATAACCCTTGCAGGAAAATAGTAGATATATTCTTCAACCCATTTAACAATCGAGGGAACTGAGGCCCAGAAAAAGGAAGTGAATAAGGTCACACAGCAAATTGGAGGCAGAACCAGAAGCAGACTACCAGGGAAGGACTTTTCTCTTAATCTGAATCTTACTTAAGAGCTAAAATAAGTCCCACAGTGCATTGGTCCCCACCTGCTGGGAGCTGTTCCTCGGTCTCAAAACAGACTGTGCAGGCAGTCCCATGCTATGTCACTAGATAGGACTGATGGTCCCCACTCAAAGAGATTTGCTAATTGACAAGAGAAGGTGCAACCTGTCTCTTCCCCTGCCCTCCCCTTCTCAGACTAGAGCCCCAAGTCCTGCTTAACAGGGTGAGCAGGACATAGGCTAGGACACCTCCCATCTTCTACCTGCTTAGAAAATAGGAAGCCCAGCATAAGCCAAAGCCATCCCATATTTTGTTTTGTCTCTCATGATAGCCTTTTTTATTCCTTTATACCAGTAATTTAAACCATTTCCTTTTGGGGGATTCTGAAAGTGGATATTTGCTAATATGGCTCTGATAGCACCTCCACAGGGAAGCCTTCCCTGACAATCCCAGAGCACCCTGCTTCCTTTCTTCTCTGAGTTCCTATAGTCCTTAAATCAGGGGTTGTGGGGGCAGCTAGATGGCACAGTGGATAGAATACCGGCCCTAAAGGAAGGTTTAAATTTGACCTTGGGCACTTGAATTTAACACAGTGATTTGGGTGGAGGCACTGACAACTGGAAAAATCAGGAAAGGTCTCAGCACTTGAACTGAGCCTCGAGGGAGCTAGGAAAGGGGAGGGTAGAAAGTATCCCAGACATGGTGGACAGTCTAGATAGAGGCATGGAGAATGGAGATTGATTTGTATTGTACATTTCCAAAATTTTCTCCCTCCTTTCCCTCCACCCCCTTCCTAGACAGAAAATAATCCAATATAGATTAAATGTACAATTCTTCTAAACATTTATCATGCTGCACAAGAAAAAATCAGATCAAAAGAGAAAAATGAGAAAGCAAACCCAAGCAAACAAACAACTACAAAAGTGAAAATACTATGCTTTAATCCCCATTCAGTTTCTATAGATCTCTCTTGGGATGCAGGTGACATTTTCCATACCAAGTCTATTGGAATTGTTGAAAATTCAAAGCTGAGTCCATCAGAGTTGATCATCACATACTCTTGTTACTGTGTACAATGTTCTCTTGGGTTCTACTCACTTCACTCGGCATCAGTTCATTCAAGTCTTTTTAGGCTTTTCTGAAGTCAGCCTGCTCCTCATTTCTTATAGATCAATAATATTTCATTACATATAATAGTATTTTTAAATGAACGAAACAATGCATTGGCTTACAAAGAAAACCAATTATGTCAAAATATAGTTATGAAAATAGTTTTTAAAAATGTTCACAGGTTCAGAATTACTGATTTAAAGCCTCCTTTGTATTGAATCATCTTGTTGTCTATTTTCTTCTAACTTCTGTGTGATCTTGGATAAGTCTTCCCTCCCACTCTGGGCCTTAGTCAACATGAGAGTTTATGTAGTTTTTGTTCCCATTGAGATCTGACTTTGTAGGCTTCTCTTTTGAGGGCATCTTCTGTCACCCTGGATTAAAGGTGACTTCTGGGTCTCTTTGAGCTCTCTAAGACTGACCTTGCCCAGTCTGTTCTTGTCCTTTTCTATTGCCCTCATACCACGTGATCCCTGAGCACTGGGCTCAGCTGTGCTTCTTCCCTCCCTCTCTTCAGTGTATCTTCACACAAGGCCAGATATATAAGAGAGTGAATTGGACCCATAAGACACACAGAGGCTATTATTCTCTATGCCCTCCTCTGCTTTAGGTGAGTTAAGAAAGCACTGAGGTTGTTGACCTCAGGGATCAGAACTGATTTCTTACAAGTCCAAATGACCATAGTGATAGATGTAGAGTCAGAAGATGTAGTCAAATAATGTAGTAACATTTTATAGAGTAACAGCAAGATTATGTGATGATCAACTATGATAAATTTAGCTCTTTTCAGCAATACAGTGATCCAAGACAATTCCAATAGTCTTGGGATAGAAAATGCCATCCACATCCAGAGAGACAATTTGAACCTCAAAATTTTCCAAAAATGAATGTTAAAAGCATCTTTACATGAAATTGGAAAAATAAAATACTATTAAAAAACAAATAATGTTTCTACCACTTAATACATTTGTGACTTTGAGTATATACTTTCTTTCTCTGGGCCTCAGTTTCCTTATCTGTAAGATTATAGGACTATATGAGATGATCTCTATGGTTCCTTATAGTGCTAAAATATGTGATTTATCTCTATTCTTCTAAACTACAACCCCAAATCAACAGCTGTTTGCTGAACATAAGAAGAACATGATATTAAGCTCAACATGTCCTAAAGGGAATTCATTATTCCCTCCCCCTCCAAATCCATCTTTCCTCCAAACTCTTCCTATTTCTTTTATTTTCAATCATTTCTGACTCTTCGTGTCTCCATGGACCATACTATCCAAGGAATCTTCTTGGCAAAGATATTAGAGTTATTTTCCATTTCCTTTTTCATCTTCCTGACTGCAGGCCTAGTGTTCTAGCCACTAAGCCACTTAGCTGTCCTTATTTCTGTTAGTCACCCTTACTCTCCTAGTCATTCACATTCAGAAAGTAATCTCTACTTTTCCTCACCCCGCCTCCATATCCCATCAGTTGCCAAAATCTGATGTATCTACCATCTTGCTAGTAGTGTAGGACCATGGAGCCGGATTTAGAGCTAAGAGATCTAGGTTTGACTGGTATCAGAGATACTAGCTATGTGATCTTGGACAAACCATTCTTTACCTCTCAGAATGTCACTTTCCAGGGGTAGCTATTTGGCACAGTGGATAAAACACCAATCTTAGGCTTAGGAGGAACTGAGTTCAAATCTTGCTTCAGATACTTAATAGCTGTATGTTCCTGGGCAAGTCATTTAACCCTAATGGCCTAAAAAAAAGTATGTCAGTTTGCTGATCTACAAAATGTGAATGATATTTGTTATACTTACAAGTTTGCTGTAAGTTATTGGCAAATTTAAAATGCTGTAGGAATGTGAGCTACTGTGATGTCTCTAGTCTCTTCACTGACAGAACCATGCTTTAGTTCAGGCCCTCATTATCTCTTGCTTCTAGTTTCTCCCTTTTTAATTCATCTAGATTTCTGCTATTGAGGCACTGGTCTTCTGTTGCTTCCAGGATAAGATAAAAAATTCAGCCTGATCTTTAAGGTTCTCCATAATTTGGCTGCACATTAATTTTTCTATTATATATTACTCTTTTATATTATTCTCTATCTTATATTATTCCTCTTTAGACTTTGTACATTCTCAGCATACCATCTCTTTCCTCCCACGCTGTGCATTTCCCTGCATGCCTGGAACACACTCTCCCCTGAATTTTATCTCCTGAAGCTTTCAAAACTCAGTGCAGGAGTCACTTTCTCATGAAACATTCCCTGATCCTCAAGTGGCTAATGTTCTCCACTCCCTTAGGTTAGTTAGCCTTACCTCCATCCCACTCCCATCCCCCCTCGTAGTATTGTACAGCTCTTTGGGGACAGACTGTTTCTTGGATTATTTTTTGTGATTTGCTCATATGAGAAACTTGTTCCACTAACTCGGATGACTAAATCTTTGATTTAGCAGATAAATCCTAGAGAAATGGCCTGAAGCTCATAGAAGTCAATCAACTTGCTTAGCTGCTAAATAGAAGAAGTAGGATTTGAACGCAGATGTCAATCTTGCCTTCTCTCTACTAGGCCAATTTGTGCTTCTCTAACTTTAATCCTCTTCCCTTTTATTTATTTATTTTTTTTAATTTTGAAGCTTTAATTTCACTCATGCAGGGAGCTCTGAGAGTGGAACTGTGTGTACCTTGCTATCAATTCATTTTTGTACCTTGAGGCAGTAAGGGAAAATGCCTTGCTTACGAATCACAGAACCAGCTTGTGTCAAATGCAAAGTCTTGAATCCAGGTCTCTATGACACCAAGACCAACACTTCTCTCTTGTACAAAGTATATGTTTAATAAAATGTTTGTTCAAATGAGTTCAAGACTGAGAGGGAGACAGGGTCCAGAAGACCCTTTATATATCTATAAAGATATGAGACTTTAAAGACTATGTTGTCTAATCTCATTTTTACAGATGAGGGAAGTAAAGTCTAGATTGAAACATTTATTAAGAGTCTACTGTGTGCCAGGCATGAAGTCTGAACCCTTGACAAAAGTAGAACTGTGAAAAGAAATCACTTGAATAGGTTCACATTTAAGTCCAGTTAATGAGCATTTATTTATTTATGTATTTTTGTTTTCTCTTTTTTCTTTTTAGTAGTATTTTATTTTTCCAAATAACTTAAAAGATAGTTTTCAATATTTACCTTGTGTTCCAAATTTTTCTCTCTCTCTCCCCCACCCCAAGACAGCAAGCAATCCTGTATAGGTTAAATGTGCAATTCTTCTAAACACGAGAAAAATCAGATTAAAAGCCAACCCCCCCCCCAAGAAAAAAAATTAACAAGCAGACAAACAGCAACAACAAAAAAGCAAAAATACTATTCTTTGATCCACATTTAGTCTACAGAGAGAACTCTATGGATGTGGATGGCACCTTCCATCAAAAGCCTATTGGAATTGCCTTGAATCACCTCATTGTTGAAAAGAACCAAATCCATTACAGTTGGTTATCACGTAATCTTCAACAAGTATTTATTAAGCATCTACTATGTGCCAGGCCAGGCACTGTGATAAGCTCTGGAGACATTTTGCTAAGAATAAATTACTGGCAAGGGTTGGTCTTGAGCTCAGATATTCTGCCTCTTAATCTGGTAATTTTTCCCATGCTGCAGCTGACCCCAGCTTGGGTGACCTTGCCCAATACTGTATTCCTCCCTAGGGCTTGATCCTCTTGCTCTCAGGCTTTATGACTATTACCTAGAAGTTTTGAGTTCTCAGAATTTCAGATGTAAAAGGGATCCCAGAGTGTAAGTAGTCCAACTGGTATCTGAGGAAGAATCAAATCTATAGGATCCCCCCAAAATGGCCATCGGGTTCTACTTGAAGATGTCTTCAATGTAACTCTTATTAAGGGCCTACTATGTGCTAAGTTAGTGTGTCTGATACAATGATGTCATTTTGGCCCTCTTTGAAAATGAAGGATAACAACCAACCAACCATGTGCTAAGCAATGGAATACAAAGACAAAATTGAAATTCCTTTTATCCTGAAGGACCTTATATCCTATAGTGTGGAAACAAGGTGTATACATAAAAATATATACAAATTACTTATGAAGTGATTACAAAGTAATTTTGGACAGAGCAAATAGTTTCTGTGACCTAGAATCAGGAAGATTTGGGTTCAAATTCAGCTTCAGATACTTACTAGCTGTATGACTCTAGGCAGGTCACTTTGCCTTTTTCTTCCTCAGTTTCCTCATCTGTAAAATGGGGATAATAATAATAATAATATCTGCACAAAATATTTGTAAAACACTTTGAAAATCTTAAAAGTGCCATATAAATGCTGACTAGTACCTCAAAATCATTACTTTTTAACTGTGGTGCTGGAAAGGACTTTTGAAAATCCCTTGACAGCAAGGAGATCAGTTAATATTAAAGAAATTAATTTAGGCTATTCATCGGAGGGTCAAATACTGAAGCTAAAGTTTAAAAACTTTGGCCACATAACGAGAAGATGGGTCTCACTGAAAAAGATCCTGATGTTGGGAAAGATGGAAGGCGAAAAGAAAAAGGAAAGGCAGAGGATAAGATAGACACATAGTGTCATGGAAGCAATGAACATGTGCTTGGCTAGACTAGAGAGTGGAGGATAGATGGGTTTGGTGTGCTATGGCCCATAGGGTCATGAAGAGTTGGCCATGACTGAACAACAAACAAAACTAATAAGAATGATAATCGTTTCAGGGTAGTAGGGGGAATACTAATGATTAGGAGATCAGAAAAAGCCTCATTTTGGAGGCTACACTGGTACAATGAATAGCACCTGATCTGGAGGCAGGAAGACCTGAATTCAAATCCAGTCTCAGACACTTACTAGCTGTGTGACTCTGAGCAAGTCATTTAACCCTGTTTGCCTCAGTTTTCTCATCTGTAAAACGGACTAAAGAAGGAAATGGCAAATCAAATAGCAAGTAGGATAGTTTTACTCAAATGTGTAAATGTGTAAAAAAGAGAATTATGAAATAAGTCTGGAAAAAAAATTGGAGCCAAATTATGAAGGGCTTTAAATTCCAGAAGAGTTTACCATTCTAAGGGTGATAGGGAGTGACTGATGTTACCAGGTAAGAAGAATAACACAATCAGATCATCAGGCTGAGTAAACATCCCTAATTCTCTCAATTCTCTCAATCTCTGTTGATCTTCCAGCATTTTCCTGGTTTCTGTTTTGGGACATCCAAATGCCCCAAATGTTAATATTATTCCTAAATTTTTTTGCCTACAGCAGAAGAGTTGAGAAAATATATCTTTCTCTCTTCATTGTAAAGATGGGGTGCTATGGATGTGAAAAATTATATATTCTATCAGACTTGATAGTATTTTTAAAATTTGACTTAGTCTCCAAATCCCCTTTCTTTTCAAAAGCTCTATTACAAGGAATGGTTTCCTGGCTAGTGGAGGTAGGGAGGATATATTTGAAAATGAATGTTATACTAAAAGATCACTAGAATAAGAATTTAAAAATTATTACTATTTTTGGCAAGGTGATTGGGGTTATTCAGTTTCATACAACTAATAAGTGTCAAGTGTCTGAGGTTGGATTTGAACTCAGGTCCTTCTGACTCCAGAGCCATTATTCCATCCACTGTGTCATCTAGCTGCCCTCCAAAACATTATTTTTAAGAATGGAAAGTAAAATTAATTTCCTAGACTTCAATACACTACTCTAGATGTAGTTCCTTTTGGACAGAGGGCAGTTTACATTCTGGTGTTAACTCTAAGTCTCGATTGAGGTCTGCCCCTGTCTGGCTTCCCTGGAAGGGTGTCCTACAGCCATTCTGCATAGGTTAGTGGTGGGTCCAGGACAGATGAGAAGGTTTCCTAGCTTGGCTGTGATCTCTGGTTTGGGGTGCTTGGTGGTGTTGAGCAGGGGCACAGGCTTTCTAGGACCCTTCTGGAAACTCTTGGCTTCTTCATTCCCTGGGGAGGGATTTGTTCAGGGAAACATGCTCCAACCCATTAGATTTTACATATTCTATTCTCCATGGGACTTCCCTGCCCATCCCCAGCAGGGTGTGACCAACTGGCTGAGCTCAGCTGGGATGTTGCAGATAGTTGGTGATAGCAGAGCCCCAAAAGGCTGGTTATGTCTCGGCATGTTCCAGGTACTGAAGGAGAGGTAGAGTGTGGGGATCTTGAGGAGTCAGGGAATTCAGGGGCTTAAGGGACCTCATCCCTGTGCCCCATGTGGCTTTCAGAACTGACTATTCTACAAGCAAGAGTGTTTATCACAATGCTGCTGGAAGTGAAGACTCCATTCTGTCACCTCACTGTCTCTTTCATTATCAAATATATCCTTCTCCTCTGTCTATCAAGCCGCTCCCTTTTATTTTGATAATAGCTTTTTATTTTCAAAATACATGCAAAAATAGTTTTCAGTATTCACCTTTGCAAAACCTTGTATTCCAAATTTTTCTCCCTTCCTTCTCCTTTCCTTAGATAGCAAATAATCCAATACAGGTTAAACATGTGCAATTCTTCTAAATATATTTCCACATTTTTCATATTGCACAAGAAAAATTAAATCAAAAAGGGAAAAAAATGAGAAAGGAAAAAAAAGTTAAGAAACAACAAAAAAGGTGAAAATACTATGCTGTAATCCACATTCAGTCCCCAGAGTTCTCTTTTTAGATGTAGATGAGCCTTTCCCTTTTAATAAAAATAAAAAGTAAACGAGGAAAAAGAAAACAATTTAACAAAATAAAACAACACATTGAAGGAGTTGGACAACATTCTACACCTGTAGCTTCACTTTGCTGTAAACAAGAGAGGGAGCTACATTTTTTCAATTCTTTTCCTGTGAATTCTTGATCCTGGAGGCTTGAGGTCATGTAGCCCAGTGGTGTCAAACTCAAATGGAAATGAGGGTCACTAAACTGTATATAGAGGCAGAATGACACAGTGGATAGGACTGGATTCAGGAGGACCTGAATTCAAATCCAGCTTTAGGCACTCACTAGCAGTGCAATCCTGGGCAAGTCACTATTTGCCTCAGTTTTCTCATCTGTATCATGAATTGGAGAAGGAAATAGTAAACCCCTGCAGTGTCTTTGCCAAAAAAACAAACAAAAAACCAACAAAACAAATAAAAAAAAAACCAAAACAGGTTACCATGCCAAGATAAGGTCGAAATGGATACACGATTTAGACATAAAGAGTAATACTATAAGTAAATTAGGAAAGCAAGAAATAGTTTATCTATCAGATCTATAAAGAAGGGAAGAATTTATGACCAATAAATAGACCAATATCTAATAGATAGAGGACATTATGAAAGGCAAAATGGGTAATTTTCACCACATTAAATTAAAAAGTTTTTCCACAAATAAAACCAATGCAACTAAGATTAAAAGGAAAGAAGAAAGCCAAGAAACAATTTTTTACAGCAAATATATCTGATAAAGGATTCATTTCTCAAAAATGTAGAGAATTGAATCAAATTTATAGGAATCAAGTCATTCCCCAATTGATAAATGGATATCAACAAATATTTTTTCAGATGAAGAAATTAAAGCTATTGATTAGAGAAATTACAAAAATTCTGAGGTACTATCTCATATCTTTCATATTGGATAATGTGACAGAAAAGGGAAATGATAAATGTTGGAGAAATTGTGGGAAAACTGGAACATTAATTAATGTATTTTTGGTGGAGTTGTGAACTAATCCAACTGTTCTGGAGAGAGCAATTTGGAACTGTGCCCAAAGGGCTATAAAACTGTTTATTCCCTTTGATTCAGCAATATTGCTACAAAGTTTGTATCTCAAAGAGATCATAAGAAAAGGAAAAGGACCTACATGTACAAAAGTATTTATAGCAGCTCCTTTTGTAGTGGCAAAAAATTGGAAATTATGTGAATGCCCATCAACTGGGGAATGACTGAACAAGTTGTGGTATATGAATATGATGGAATACTATTATGTTATAAGAAATAATGAATGATTTCAGTAAAACTTAGACTTTCATGAACTGATGCTGAGTGAAGGGAGTAGAACCAGGAGAACATTGTATATACTAACAACAACATTGTGCGATGATCAAATATGATTGACTTAGCTCTTCTCAGAAATACAGTGATCTAAGACATTTCCAAGACTCACGATGAAAATGCTATCAATGTCCAGAAAAAGAACCAAGGAGGTTGAATGAAGATAAAAACATACTATATAAAAATAGTAAAACATAAAAGTTTTTTGTTTTTGTTTTTCTTTCTCATTGTTTTTCCCTTTTGTTCTGATTCTTCCTTCACCATATGACTAATATGGAAATATGTTTAACATGATTGCATATGTATAACCTATATCAGACTGCTTGTGTCTGGGGGAAAGAGGAGGGGAGAGATGGAGGAGAAAAATTTACAACTCAAAAATATTATAAAAATGAATATAGAAAGCCATCTTTACATGTAACTAGAAAAAATAAAACTATTAAAAATGCTAGATAGAGTCATCACGAGTCAAATACAACTGAAAAATGACTGTATAAAACCAAATTTTATATAAGAATATCTGCTGGAAACATTAACTTAGAAAACTATACATTAACATTTATATTCTATTGTATTTTTATTTATTTTGTTAAATATTTCACAATCACATTTTAATCTGCTTCCGGTCCAGATTTGGGAGTGTTTTCAGTGATGTCAATGCCATGTATTTGACACTTTTGGTACAGCTCACTCTCTTGTGGCCATGAAGGGTTTCCTTAAGCCTAAAGAAAAGTCTGCTACATTCTGATAGACTTAGGATGGAAAGTGCCATTCACATCCAGAAAGAGAACTATGGAGACAGAATACAGATCAAAGCACAGAATTTTCACCTTTTTGTTTTTGTTTGCTTGTTTTTTTTTTTTTTCTTTCTCATGGTTTATTCCTTTTTATCTGATTTTTCTTGCACAGCATGATGAACATGAAAATATGTGAGAAGAATTGTAGATGTTTAACCTGTATCAAATTGCTTGCTGTTTTGGGATGGGAGAAAGGAAGGAGAAAAATTTAGAACACAAGATTTTGCAAAGATGAATGTTAAAAATTATCTTTGCATGTATTTGAAAAATAAAATACTATTGGTAAAAAAAAGAAATGTCTGTTTCCAGAGAGGTAGCAGGAAAAACTTCATACTAGGAGTCAGAAATCCTTAGTTCTAATCTTATTTCTGTCATTGACTTCCACTGGACATATCCTGTTTCTTGCTGGGCTTCATTTTTCCTATCGTAATAGGAAGGGTTTGAATCATGTGACCTGTAAGTTCTTTTCATCTGGGATACTCTTAGAGTCTATGATTCCAGGTAAGTATGAATTCAACATTAGTGTACAAAAATCCATTGGAAATCTGCTTTAGTACCTCAGCATCCTAGAAGGTCTGGAAATTCTAATGAGAAAATAGTTCATTAAAGACTGTAGCTTTGGTTTCAAATTCTTATGAAGCCCTATGGCCTTCTTAGTGCATTGGATTGTCAGGATATTTGGGGATATTCTTGGTTATCCTTTAAGAAAGAATATGGGAACATTTAGTGTCAAATAACTCTCTTTGGCAATTTTTGAAGAGTTTTACAAAGCCACAGACAATGTTTGAAGGCCAACAGATGACACAGAAATTTTAGAATCTCAGAAATGGATAAAATACATGTATGGCATTGTACCCCAATTTTATGTATTGTAAAAAAAAAAAAAAAAAGAAAAAATTCAGACTTCTCTGGTATGAAGGAAGGACCAAAATTTTTATGTAAATTTCCAGATCACTGATGGGAGAGAGGAACACCGGAGCCCCCTAACACACCTTCTACCTTCCCCCTCCCCTCCCTATGTAGAAAGGATAAGAATATTTTGCCTTCCTCATTCTCTTCCTCTGCTAGTTGAAAGTCCTGTTTAAGCCTAGCTGGTTCCCAGGAATCAGCTCTGCAAGGGAACAAGAGGGGCTCAGGGGACAGAAGGAACTGAAGAATTCTAAAGGTCCCAGGATGGTGCCTTACTGATCAGGGATAGCCAGTTTTAGAACTATGGAGGCTGGGGCTTCATTAGACAAAAATTGATGTCCTTTTCTTCCTTTTAGGTTTAACTTAGATGCCACCTTTTCCATGAAGTTTTCCCTGATGTCCTGATAAAAGCATGCTGTTCTTCCTCAGTTTCCTCTTAGTCTTTTGAAAAAGGGCTGACTTTAGAAGGAAGATCCCGGTTCAGACCCTTAACTAACCATTTGATCTTAGACAAATCCCTTGATTTCTTTGTGCTTGACCTGCCTCACCTATAAAATGCCTCCCACCTTGAATTCTCCGTTTCTATGATCCTTAGCCCCAATCCACTCACTCTAGCAATACATTCAGCTGTTTCTTTCCTGAGGCAATTGGGGTTAAGTGACTTGAACTCAGGTCCTTCTGACTCCAGGGCCAGTTGCTATATCCATTATACCCTTTAGTTCTTTCTTGAGATCATTCAGCAAGCATTTATTAATCCCCTTCTGTATGCCAGGCACTGTGTCATGGCCTAGAGATACAAAAACAAAGAACAAAAATATTTCCTACTTTCAATGAGTATATGAGGGGTGGGAGTGGGCAACAAATATCTATATAAGTATATGTAGAATAAACAAAAAGAATAAATAACAAATAAATACATGATAATTTTGTAGGGAGGGGACTAACAATTGAGGAAATCAAAATCTTCAAACTGAAGGTAGGGGCTGAGTTGCATTTTATAGACATTTTAAAGAATAAAGTTTGTGCCAATATTTGCACAGCTGGTATTTGCAGAAGCAGAACTTGAACTCAAGTCTTTCTGGATCTTAAACTGGATCTCTATTAACTATACCATGGGACTCTTTTTTGTCTAAGTAGGTACTAAATAAATATTGATTGAATTAAATTGAAGGAACTTGGTATGGTAGTCCTGACAGAACAGGACGGGACAGTTTAGGTTAAAGAGTAGTTTAAATAAAAGCCCTGGAGAGAAGAAAAGACTCAGGAAGTACAAATCATTTTTTCAAGATTGTCATGTGTGAGAAGCACGAGATTTCTTTTGTCTGGTCCCAGTAAGCAGAACTCAGAGGATGGAAGTTATAAGGAGACAAATTTTGGCAAGATGCAAGAAAAAAGAAAAGAAAAAAGCCCCAAACTATGGAATGGGCTATCTCTGGAGGGTGGGAGGGAGGGAAGAAGATCCAGATCCCTGGAGGTCTGGAAGCAAAAGCTGGGACATTCTAGAGGTTTTCCTGCTATAATAGAGGTTGGATGAGAAGGACCCTTCTCAATGAAAGATTCTCTTGGGTTCTTGGGCATCGAATCTCCTGGGAAACTCCCTGCTCTCTAGGCGTTCGCAGTGTAGACTTCGCTTTTCTATAGAACCAGACTCAACCTGTGCTGTTTGACACACAGACAGACACACGCACGCAGGCGTACCCTCAGTCCCGGAGTGACTCAGATCAGGCTCTGGCTGCAGCTGGGATGGTCAGGCCTTACAGCTGTTGTGCTGGGTATGTGAATCTATATTGTCTAGGGGGTGGGGTGGGGGTAGGGGCGTGGATTTCTCAGGCCTCCGCGATCCCTCCAACTCCCCTTCAGGGAGGAAGGGGACTTGAGCCCAGCCCAGTTTGGCCCCCCTGTTGTAACGGGACACCCCCCCACCCCAACCCCACCCCACACTTCGTCAGCTCGGGCTCTGAAGGAAGGGGAGGAGGAGGAGGAGGAGGAGGAGGAGGAGGAGGGAAGGGCTGGGCTGATACACTCCCTGCGCAGCTCGGGCTCCTCTGAGGGGCGTGGAAGGGTAGAGGGAGGGAGGCAGCTTCTGGACTGCTGTTCTGGGCTATTGCAACTTCTGGGCAAGTTTTGAGAATCGCGATTATCTGGGTAAGTTTGTACTCTTTTCCCTGTCTCCTTCTGATACCTCTTTCCTGTCTGCTGTGGAGAGGGAAGACAGTACCTTCTATAGACGAGCGTAGATAGACTTGGGGTTCTGGGCATATGGGAGGGGGGAGGTCCTGAGATGATCCAGAGAACAGAAGAAGCTTTCAGTACTCTTGGTAGGGGCAGGAGGCTTTTTCCTAGTGTATGCACTAGACAGGAGCTGGAGTGGGGGGAGGGGTTTGGAAGTGAGGACGCCCCATAACTTGCAGGGGACCCCTGAGCTCAGGCCCCTAATGGACCAGCATTAAAGGAACCGCCGAAGCTGTGTTCTAGTGTGTCTTTCCCCGAAGCATCTGTTCAAGTGTCCGTTCAAGTGTCCGGGTCCTCGAATGGGGGCCCGGAGTACAGGACAGCACCCTTATGGAGTTGGTGGCTCTGAGTCCCATATGGAATGGTCGCTCTTTTGGGGAACGTCTGGTCGAGGACACAACCTCCCTCCCCTTCCCATATCTTTTATCTAGCCAACTTTTTGTCAAATGGGGTTGGGTATGGTGGGGGGGAGTGCATTGGGCTGGGGCATTTCAGGACTAAGGCCCTTCACCAAAGAAGTCCTCTAGCCCCTGATGCTGCTGCAGAAGCAACAAATGCCTTTGGCTTGGGCAGAGTCCCTTTGTTACCACTGCTCCCATCTTGAGGGATGGGCTGGTCCCAGCAAAAACATGGGTTTAGAGGATCATTGTGGATCCAGCTGAGTTGGAGTTCGCTATAACTGTTTAATGTATCAAGCAAGACTAAATCCAAGTTAAGACTGGGCTCCTCCCTGATTCCTAGAATTTGGGAAAGAGCACCTCAAAGTTTGGGGCCCATTTTGGGAGTGCAGAGAGAGCCATCGTTAGATACCCAGTTTTGTTTCCTTCTAGATAACTTTTGTTGTTGTTGTTAAGTTGTGTTGGCCCTGTCTGTGACCCCATAGTTTATACGATTTTCTTGACAGAAATACTATAGGAATTTGCCATTTACTTCTTCAGTGTGTACCCACTTTACAGATGAGGAATTAAGGCCAGCAGGGGTTAAGTGACTTGCCAGATCACACAGTTAATACATGTCTGAGACTGAATTTGACTCCTGGCCCTATGATCTATCCTTTTCCACTAACAATTAGCAACTCAGTAAAAATAATGGAGAAGAAAGGGCTGGATATGAAAAAAGGAACCCATGGTTTGAATCCCAGATCTGATATTTATTGGTTGTATGACTCAGGGCAAATCCCATTGTTTCCTCATATATAAAATGAGGATCACCTCAATGCATGAAGGCATTAAACACCTATCATGTTGCTTGGTATTGTATTCAATGCAGAGGATTCAAAGATAAAAATTAACTAACTAAACCACTCCTGCAGGAGATAGCAAGGGTTGTGAAGAGAGCCCTTCTAAACCATTAGGCATTTTAGAAATAAGAGATTTTATTAATCATGAGATATTATTTGCTGCTCTGTGTGACTTTTGAAAGTCTTGTGATTTGCCAGCTGGGGGATGGGTTGCTTTCTTGTGGATTCCCAGGGTGGGGTGAGAGTGTGTGTGTGGGTGCTGGTGGGCGGGTATCAATAGAGTGAGAGACAGTGCCCAACCAGGCCCGGTTCTTCCCATAGGTGGAGTGGTGCCCACCACTGGATTTCGTGGCTTAACATTAACAGTACATTTTTTCTTTTCTTTTCTTTTCTTTATTAGCACTTTAATATTTGGGTGGCTGTCTCTTGCTCTGAGCCAAGAAGGGATGACTCCCCTAACAGAGAAGACCTACTTCTGCCTCATCAATTCTTCTTGGTCCTTAGTACCCTTTTCTTTATCTATCTTTATTCTTAGTTAAGGAATCTGACTAACTGAGGGTGTATCCTGCTGGTCAGCAAGCCAAGGCGAGGAGCTCTCTGACTCGGTTCCCCCTGAACAGCAGTTCCTTGGGGTAGCCAGCAGGGTTTGGGCACCCTGTTGGCCATTTTCCCCCTAAATTAGTTTTCTGGAGGAAGAGACTTCAGCCTTGAGAAGGAGAGAACAAACCCAGAAAGCTACCAAGAGAGCCATTTGGAGCAACTGACTGCTTGCTTCTCCCTGCCGACCTGATGACAGGTCTAGAACCGCTTAATAAGGGAGATTAGATTTCCTCAGAAGAAGAACTTCCCCCAAAATGAATGCATCTGCTTTAGGAGGTTGAGTTTCCCATCCCTGGAGGTTTGCAAGTAGAGATTGGGGATCTTGTCAAAGAGGTAGTTGAGGGCAGTCTTGCTCACAGTTGGACACAGGTGCTCTGATATCCTTTTGAATTCTGTCTGGCATTCTGTGATGTGTGATTTTGTGGTCCCGGGATCTGGCCACAGGATCTTTTACTTTGAAACTATTAGGCTGACTGAGGAAGCCAGTGTTTCTGATCTCTAGACAGCTGTCTAGAGTGATGAGTAGAGCACTGGGCCTGGAATTAGGAAGACCTCAGATACTTACTAGTTGTATGACCCTGAACAAGTCACTTAACTCTGTTTATCTCAGTTTTCTCAACTGTAAAATGGGAATCATGATAGCACTTACCTTTTGGGGTTATTGTGAGGATCAAATGATATTTGTAAAAAGTACCTAGGACCAAGTTTGTATAAATGTTTATCTCCTTCTCTCTTTCTCAGCTCCTATCTTCCCATTTTGCAGAAAATGAGGTGGAGCCCTTGGTCACATATCTTATGAGACACAAAGCTGGGATTGAAGCAGGGGATATTCTGGAAGGATTTTCTGAGAAAGGTAGAATTTGAGCTGAGCCTTGAAGACTCATTAGGATTTAGATAGGCAATTAGGGGTATGAGGAGGGGGTTGTTGTTAGGAATAGGGTATTGGAAGGTAGGTAATAACAAATAGGATGCTGTAGTGAGGGATGAGGTTATGGAAATCAAGGTGACTGCCTCAGTCCTCTCCTAGTGGGAAGGAATGAGTATAGCGCTTCACTGGGCATGCATGAGAACTTTGCTGAACTTTGCACAGAAGGCCTGTCTTCTATTTCTCAATTCAGTTTGGTACTGACTGGTCTTCCTATAGGTACCTGCCCTCTGCCCATCTCTCTTACTAGGAAAAGAAAATAAGCGTTTGTATAGTGTGTATCATATGCTAGGCACTGTGCTAAGTGCTTTTCACAAATACTATATTTCAGTTGACCTTCACAAGAGTCCTGCAAAGGAGTAGGTGCTATTATCCTCCCCGTTTTATAGTTGAGGAAAACTGAGGTAGACAGAAATTAAGTGACTTAACGAAGTTCAAACAGCTAGTTAGTATCTGAGGTGGTAAGTGAACTCAGCTCTTCCTGACTCCATTGGAGCATCAGTTGCCCAGTGAAGAAGTGGAGAAGAAATTAGGCCCTCTTTTGGTAAGCTCACAAACAAGGGTGGGAGGTAAGAGGGTTAGAGAAGAGAATGCAATGTAACAATAACCACACCCCCCCTCACGTACACACAGAGAACAGTCTCAGTTTTAAAATCATCTATTGTCAGACTTGGAGAGTACCTGATGAACTATCCACTACAACCTTCTCATTTTATAGAGAAAATCAAATTAACCGAGGTCCTGGAGCCACTAAGTGGCAAAGGCAGGATTCAAAACCAAATCTTTTGACCTCAAATCCAGAGCTTTTTCAAATATTCCCTACTGATGAGTTCAAACTATGTAGTCTCTCGAGAGTCCGTTCTTCCCCTACAGGCTCTTAATCATATGGAAACAGATCCTTGGGTCCGTCTTTACAGATCTGGAGAAGGCTACAGCAACCTAACACTCCCCCACTGGGCAAGGGTATGGTACCAAAGAGTTGCACCAAGGATTGGAGGGAATGCATGACCCCAACACCTCCTGCCCAAACTACTGCAATAGCTCCCACCTGGGCTCACAGCTTCCTCTCTTTGATTGCCTAAGCCATCTTCCAGAAAGCTGCGAAAATAATCTTCCTAAACACACATTTGATAATGCCCCTCCCTTAAGAATCTCCTTGACTCTCTAAGAGAAAATATAAACTTTTTAGCTTGACATTTAAAGCTCTTCCTAGTCTGGCTTCAGCTCATCTTTCCAGATTTATTTCACAGTTCTTCTCTTTACATACCATGGCCAAGGTATTCTAGCCAAAGCTAACTCAAATACTTTCTCTTGCCCAAACTTGGCATTCTGTTTCTCACTTCATTTGCAAATTCATTTACCCGTGTCTGGGGTATACTCCCTTTGAAAATTCTTAGTTTATTTTAGGGCTCAACTCAGGTGCTTCCCTCCTTGGGAAAGCTTTTCTGGATCCCCTTAGGTATTGGTATTATCTTCCTTTACAAATTATCTTCTATTTACTTGGGTACATGTTCCTTCTGGCAGAATGTAAGCATCTCAAAGGCAAGGGGAAGAGTTTTTTTTTTTGTGTGTGTGTGTGTGGGGGGGGGGTTGGGGAGGGAAGGGTTATGTTTGTTCAGTAGCACTGGAGCCAATTACTGATTTAAAAATTTTTGGTGTAATCATTTATACCTCAGAATTCCACAAACACTACAAATGAGGGCTTGGTTTGTTGTTTTGTTGATTGTCTAATCATAACTACGCAGTCTTCTGATTCAGATTCAGTCTTCCTAACTCGGATTCATTCTGCCACATTGTTTCTCTCATTGAATATAGTAGGTATGTAATAGAATGATATTTGTTAAATTGAATTGAGAGAGCAGGAAGAGACTATCCTCATGTCTTCAATCAAGAAATGAAGATGGAGGCAACAATAGGACCCCAGCTTTCAGGACCAGTCAGACCCAGTGATGAGACCTGGACTTTTTGTCCAAGACCAGCTTAGTTCACTTCTTCTTTCAGTCTAATATGACTTGGTACGCTCACCAAGCTGTCAACTCCCAGTGAAGTATTCTATTCGGTGCTGACTAGGAAGGAACCCTGTCTGGGGGCAGGAGACTCAGGTCTAGTCCAGGCTGTGCCCGTAGGCTGGGCAGAGACCTCAGACCTCAGGCCCTCAATCTCAGGGAGCTTCCTCACATATGAATAATATCTCAGGAGACAGATAAACACACTCGCAAAGCATATTGGCTGCATCATCGCAGTGTTAACAGGAGCTGCACACGGTATGGTCTATGACAGTGTAAGCACAGTGTGTGTGTTTGTGTGTTGACCGGGGGACTTACGGCATCACCTATTAATATGCAAATGCATTCTTTAAATCTGAGTCTTGGTCCGGAGTACTGGGTGGGGCTGGGACTGAGGTTGGGTTTGGTGACTGCCTCAAAATGCAAACTCTGAGTTTGTTTAAGCAAAATCCATCCCCCAACTTTGGGCTCTTTTAGGCTAGACTAGGCAGTGTATTGCTTTTCTGCTCTGGAGCTTCTAGTCTGGGCTCAGAATTGACTGGAGACTTGAAGGAATTAGAAATATTCAATCCAGAGAAGAGAATGCTTGGGGAAGGTCTGAGACAAAACAACTTGTGTTTTGGGGTTCTGAGAGTTGTTTTTAAGTATCTGGAGGACTATCATGTGAAAGAATGATTAGATCGCCTGGACTTTATCCTAATGGGCAGAACTGGAGTGATAAGAGAAAAACATTCCTAATATTTAGAGATGTCCAAAAACATCTTCTTCAGGAAACTTTTTTCTATCTCTAGAGGTCTTCAAATAAAAGTGAGATGACCATTTATTGTCAGGAATATAGTAAAATCAGTGGGTTAGACAAGGTGATCCTTGAAGTTCCCTTCTGTCTGTGAGAGTCTGTGATTTAAATGTTCTTATGTTGTGGGTTGTCTCAGGGAGATGATGGTTGTGAGCGAAAGGGAGTTAGAGGAAGCACTGGGCAGTGGGCAGGGTCCTATGCATCATCACCAAAAAATATCAACTGACAAGCATTTATTAAGCATTTAGCTATGTGGCAACCACTAAGTGTACTGAGTGTTGGGGATACAAAGAAAGGCAAAAACTTCTGAAAACAATCCTTGTCCCTAAGGGGCATATAGTCTACTGGGGGAGACAGTGTGTAGACAACTAGGTAGTTATGGACATTATATATATTGGATATCATATTTATGATAAAATAGAGAGAGGGAAAGGGAGAGAGAATGAGAATATATTGAATATACACACACAGAGTAATATCATCTTAAAGGAGACATCCATAGGAGCTGAAAGGACTGGGAAAGGACACCTTCAAAAGGTGAGATATGAGTTAAATCTTGAAGGAAAACTGAGAAGCTAAGAGGTAAAGGTGAGGGGGCAGAGAATTCTAGACATAGGGTTCAGCCAATGCAAAGGCATAAAGATCAGAGAGAGAGAGAGAGTCCAGTATGAAGAACTATAACAGCATTGTAGTGGAATGGCAGAGCTTATGGAAGGGAGTAGAATGTAAAGAAGACTGGAAATTAAGAAGGAATCAACTTGTAAAGGGCTTTACATTGGATTTTGGAGGTAATAGGTTGCTTCTGTAGTTTAGTGAGTAGGTGTGCAGACCTTCTTTTGGAAAATCGGCCTGGCATAGGAGTGGAAAGCTGAGTGACATGGGAAGGGTCTTTAAATAGGGAGACCCTTTAGAAGGCTCTTATAATAGTCCAGATGAGAGGTGATGAGAGCTGGGGCTAGCTTTGTGAATGGAGAGAAGAAGAATATTGTGAATAATAGAAATTTCAAAACTTGGTTATTAGTTGGCTATGTGGGGGAGTGCCAGAGGACTCAAGAACATGTGGTTATTATCTAATTTGTTCCATTGGGCAGGGCAGCTAAATGGGGTGCAAGGTCGAGCTTTCCTGTGCTCAATTCTTTGTATTTTTAGTATTTAGAGCTGGAGAAAGACCTTAGGGATTGTCTTTTCTATCTATTCCCCCAACTCATTTTTCAGGTGAGAAAAAGCAGAACGTGCCCTCAAAAAGCTTACAATCCGGGAAGACAGACTAGCACATGAGATAGAAAACAAGATCCTTTAGTGAGGTGCTCATAACTTCAGTATAGCCACCACTGACAGTGACATGGAAGTGTGATAAATGAAAAGGGTTTCTGGGTAATTAATCGTTAATTTACTAATTAAGCTAGTAAATAATCAATAAATTGTTAGTGGTTTATCTTGATAACCAAACATCTGACTTAAATACCTTTGGAAAAGTGGAACCTCTTAATAATAATTGGCTATTAATTTAAAAAAATAATAATTTCTCTCAGAAGGAGTCCCAGAAAGGGAGAAATAAGAGTGCTAACTCTGTGGAAGCTTAAGGATATTCTGGGCACAAACAGAGTGGGTTACTTGTTGGGGTTCTGTCTTTGCAGAAGGATGTTGAGGGGTTTGGAACCCCTTAGTATTAACTCAAAGCCTAGTCTTGCCAATTCAGAGCTCTTCTACCCCATCCCACCCCCACCTTTGGTTCTGGTTCTTTGTGGGGATATTTTTCAGTCTCTGATCTACTTGCCCCCTCTGGAATAGGCAGGATTTTACAGAATCATTTCCCTGAATTTCCACTTCCTGTTTTCAGCCTCTTTGGAAGGCATTTTGGCTTTTAGCAGAAGCATTGTTCCCTGGTTAGGATCTGTTCCATAGGTCATATGCCTCTTGGTACCCCAGAGCAAACTTTCATGTTGATATCTCATCCCTGCTTCTTGTCATCTGTATGATCTTGGGAGCAAATTACTTCTTTCTAAACCTCCGTTTCTTCATCTATATAATGGGAGGTTGGACTGGATGATCTCTGATGACCTTTTCAGCATTAACTTTATGATCCGATGGTGAACAAGAAATCTTGAATCTTTGAATAGAATGTTATCAGTTCCAAGAAGTCTTGTCTCCTGCTTGGGAAGTCTCCTTCCTTTATTCATCTCCCATCTTCCAGGGTGCCCAATTCCCTATAGAATCTTTTTAAAAATGTTATTTATTTTTTAGCATTCATTTTAAAAAATTCAAGTTCCAAATTCTCTTCTTCCCTCCCACCCTTCCTCTAACTTATTGTGAAGACAAAAAATATGTTATCAATTATACATGTGAAATCATGAAAAACATATTTCCGTATTAGCCATGTTACAAAAAACCCAAACAAGTAAAATTAAGGAAGGGAAAAAATTATCTTTCAATCTGCATTTATATCTTTTAACGAATCTTAAGACAGTAGGATGTAGATTTGGAAGGAACCTTAAAGATGAAGTGGTTTATCTTACAAAGGAGAAAATTGAAATGAAAGTGACCAGAGTCTCATTAACAGTGAGACTGACTACAATGTTGGAAAGTTAACTCCACTGTGCTACCCCAGATCTCACTATGATAAACAGATCTTCTACCCCCATTATGATCAAGTCAAATCTTCCTGGCCATCTTTCCATACTGCTTACACTCTGATTATTCTTTTCCTCTTCTCTCCTAAACTTACACTTGGTTTCTGCCTCTTGGTCCCCTGGACTATGATAACTCACCTTATCTGGCTAAGGAACCAGGTAGTTTCCATACCAAACCTGATGAAAACCTTCCATTCCAGCTCCTCTATATTTATTGTCTTCTCAGAGGAGGGCCCATTTTCCTTACTTATATTTGTACCACCATGGCTTAGCAAACTGCCTACCATGATTTTTTTTTTAATTGTACAGTCATTCATATTTGATCCTTTATGACCCCATGGACACAGGTCCTTCTATCCTCCATTATCTATCTGCTGTCCAAGCTTATGTTGCTTCCATGACACCAACTCTATATCTCATCCTCTTTTGTCCTTTTTCTTTTTGCCTTTAATCTTTCTCAACTTTGGGATCTTTTCCAGTGAGTCTCATCTTATTATATGGTCGTAGTATTTAAGTTTCAGATTTAGTATTTAGTAAGTGCTTACTAAATGCTTTCTCTATTAATACATCTTGGTGTCCATCCCTTCTTGACTAACTTTGTATTTTCAGAAATGACAGATGAGAAATAATGGTTTCATTTTTCTTTTTGATCCTCCAGCTCCCAGCCCAGGGCCTGACACATTAATAACACTTGATAAATGCCTGTGAAATTGAATTTAAATGCATCTTAGCCAGGATTTTTTTGGGGGAGAGGACCAGACACTTTGGCCATTGCTTCCTCTTCCAGGGAACGTTGTGTATTTTTGCAGTAGCTTGTGAAACACCATGACTGTCTGACATGGAGGAGAGGATGTGAAGGGAAAAATATTTGATAGGGGCACTGGGACAATCTGATTTCTGAATGAGACCTCAAAGAGGCTCTTGGCCACAGATTGATCTGATCCTTCTCAGATAAATACTATGTCTTAGGAACCTTTCTCTAATG
This sequence comes from Sarcophilus harrisii, assembly GCF_902635505.1. Classification (NCBI taxonomy): domain Eukaryota; kingdom Metazoa; phylum Chordata; class Mammalia; order Dasyuromorphia; family Dasyuridae; genus Sarcophilus; species Sarcophilus harrisii. The sequence goes on from NC_045427.1 coordinate 352,005,130, forward strand.
CTGGAGATCTGGGAAAAGACCACCCAAATGTGCCTTGTAGGGAGTCTATGGAGGTTCTAGCTAGCTAAACATAAGCCATAGAACAAGCATATTATCTGGCCTGACTGGGATTAACTAAATTAGGTGGGCACATTTAGGGTATGTCCTTAAACTGTGAGGGAAGAGAACTGCCTTCTATTCAAATCCTATACACATTTTTAGATTTCTACAGAACATTAAGGCTTACAAAATGCTTTCCTCATAACCTCCCTGTGAGCTGGGTAGTGCAGGTATTAGCATGCTCACATGCCAGTAACAGAGTAGGCAAGTTGGCCTGGCTGGGAAATAGGGCCCCCGCAAGGGAGAGACAGGAGGCAGCATGTGCCAGTAGCTCCAGTGCCTTTGACTACCACCTCTGCTCCCATTCTGATGGAGACAGCTCAGAACATTGAGCCCAAGAACTCTGGCAATGGCTATGTCCTCCACACCATTGGCTCTGGTGCCCACCATCACCTAGGGTTCTTAAATTGTAGCTTGCAATCCCATTTTGTAACTACATCATAACTGAATGTGGGAGTCATGAAATTACAATTTGTCATCAGTGAGTAGTTGATTTATATACTTGTTTTATTTATCTAGTGGGATCATGTAAAAATTTCTTGGGCAAAAAAAAGGTCATTAGTGGAAAAAGATTAAGAAGCCCTGATCTAAGTAAAGATCCCTTATTGTTACCTCCATCAACACCAACCTATGTTCAACTGTCACAGATAGGTGAGATAAACCCAAGAGCCCTTGAACAGAACACACTTTGTGCACCAGTCCAGCTCACTGGTCCTGTTTTCTGTCAGGCCCCCAAAGCCATAATCCTGACTAGCAACCTTTGTTGCTTGGCAACTGCTTGGTCAGATGCTGCAAATTCCCACTTGCCCCATTCCCTTCTCAATAGCCATATCTACTCAAGACTCAGCAAAGAAAGCTCTCATTACCGAAGACCTTGACATTGTCATGTGGCTCAATCTCAGAAAGAGATATGGTTTTACGTGACATTGAAGAAGATGTATCGCCATCAGCTTTGCTGCTATATCCTTAGGCATCTTCTGTCTTTGTGTGTTGTATCCACCATTAGAATGTGAGCTCCTCAAGAACAGAGACTGATTTTTTTACCAGTATCTTCAGCACTTGGTATAATCCTTTGTAAAGAGTGAGAATTTGCTTCAAAATTCTTTTCACAAATACTATAGCTAAACTGTATTTCACCCCAATTTATTCTATTCTTTCTCTGTTTTCACTCTGTCCCTCCTCCAAAGTGTTTTGCTACTGACCATTTCCTCCAGAGGAGGAAGGAACTTAATAATTTTTTTTCATTTATAAAGAAACTGAGTTTTAGGGATTAGAAATGACTTGTTCAAGCCAAGCACGTCTAGAAAGTAAATGGCATAGCTCAGGCCTCCTGGTACCATCACTTTCTAGGACTCTCAAAGTCAGGGCAGTCATAGAGCTGGAAGGATTGGAAATTATGCCTTACGAGGTGGGAGGGGAAGTTTGGCATGAAGGGTTTAAAGGACTAGGGATGTTTAGCCTGGAGAAGAGAAAATTTTTGGGATAAGTCATCAGTGTTTTCAAGTATTGAAAAGACTTTTACTTTCAGGTGAATGAGGAAGTAAATTATTCTGCTTGGCCCCAGAGAATTAGGACATTGTGGGAAGAAATACTACTTTTTGATTTGATTTTTGATTGAAAACTTTTTAACAATTAGGAATCCAAAAGTAAGTTCATTAAATAGTAAGTTCTCTGTAACTGGAGGTGTTCAAGTAGAGGCTCTTGGCTTATGGCAGGGGTGAGCTGGAGCCAGCTCAAACCAACTCTGGGTTGTCAAATTGTTAAATTTTAGTATGAGTATGTACACCTTGGAAATTAACAAACCCTTAAATTAGGACTTAATTCATTGTTTTGTTAATTATCTAGACTTAAGCAAGTGATGGAGAAAATGTTAATAATAATACAGATAAAACTTAAAAGTGTGTCCTGTATTTTTGGAGAGTCTTGTTAAATATTTTTCAATTCATCCCTGCTTGTCAGAAATATTGTAGGGAAGATGCCTGCTCAGGTGCAGGTTGGATTAGATATCTTCTACCTCTCCAGCTCAGTGACTCTCTATATTACTTTGTCTTGCTATCTTTTGTGGTTCCTCTAGGAAGCCTTGGAACCGCCTCCTTCTTTAAATTCTTCAGACAGAGAATGCCTGTGACCAGTACACTAAAGACACCTAAGATGTTTGGTAATGATGAATGAAAACTCATTCATTGAATAAATCCTACAAATATTTACTGTCAATGGAAGCCTGTGTTCCCCTCTGCAGGAGCTGGGAAGATGCTAAGAGTAGACCCTGGCCAAAATCCTCAAGAAGCTGACAGTACACAGGGGTCAAGACTCACAAGTATGGAACAGAGAAAACTGACAAGACAATGTATATTCTTTTTTATTGAAATATTATTAAGGACTGAATTAGGATGGTAGAGTGGAGAGAGTGAAATGGAGAAAGAGCTTCAAAGTTGAGACAACATTGAAGTGGAAATAAAAAGACTTGTATTTTAATCCTGTTCCAGATATGTTCCAGAAAGAGACAGCTTTATGATGCTGGGATCTGGAGCCAGGAAGATCTAAATTCAAATCCAGCTCAAGCACTTACTAGCTGTGTGACCTTGGGCAAATCCCGTAGTCTGCCTCAATTTCCTCAAATGTAGAATGGAGATAATAATCACATGTAACTCCTGCAGTAGTTGTGAGGATGGAGTAAAATGAATACTTGTAAAAGTGCTCAGCAAAGTTTAAAGCTCCTTAGTTTCTTAATCCCTCTGGGCTTCACTTTATCTGTAAAATAAACAGGTTGGACATTTTGATCTCAGGTCCCTTCCTGCTCTAATTCTGTTGCTGTTGTTTAATTGTGTCTGACTCTTTGTGTCTTGGCAAAGATACTGGGAGCAGTTTGCCATTTCCTTCTCCAGCTCATTTTATAGATGAGAAATTGAGACAAACAGGGTTAATTAAGTACCTTGTCTGGGATCACATAGCTGGTAAGTGTCTGAAGCCGAATTTGACCTCCCAGTTTTCTTTGACTCCAAGACTAGCACTCTATCCACTGTATCTGGCTGCCCTAGCTCAGAGTCTGACTATCCTATAATCCTAAACTATTTGTGGACAATTCTTTTTTTTTTAAATAGTATTTTATTTTTCTAAATACACATAAAAATAGTTTTCAACAGTCACTTTCGCAAAACCTTGTGTTCTAAATTCCGTCCCCCCCAAGATAACAAGTAATCTGATATAGGTTCAATATGTACAGTTCTTCTAAATTTATTTCCATATTCATCATACTATGCAATGAAAATCAGATCAAAAGTGAAAAAGAAAAAAAAAGCAAACAAATAGCTGCAACTAAAAAAGGTGAAAATACTGTGTTTTGATTCACATTCAGTCTCCATAGCTCACTCTGGCTGGCGCTTTCCATCACAAGTCTATTGGAATTGTAAAGCTTGATATTCTTAGTTATGCTCTAAGGTTCTTTCTAGCCTTGTCACTTTACATTTCTAAAGGTCTTCTCAGGATCCTTTGAAGGAGTGAAAACTGTGAAAATTTCTTTTGCTGGAGCAATTTGTTTCTGAGCCTTTGGTTAATGCTAGTGTGCCCATTTCTACTGGTCTGGGCAAGAAAAAGCAGGGTTCCCTCCCTGGTGAGAATTCAGGCAGCCCTCTCTATATGGGAATTTTGCCCATAAAAGGTCTCTAAGCATTAGTGATCCCAGTAGGTTGAGAATGTCTGCTCCATGTAAACAAGGATGAATCTGAGGGGCCCAAGGCCAGCTCCGAGTAACTTGTTCTAGCTTTGATGGGCATAGGATTTAAAGCCAGAAGAAGCCTTGTCCAACTTGCTCATTTTATAGAGGAGGAATCTTAAAAGCCCTGAGAGAAAAAAGTGATGTGCTTAAGTCAAAGAATAAGAAGAAAGGAGCAGCAGCTAGTTGGCACAGTAGATAGAGCACTGGCTCTGAAGTCAGGAGGACCTGAGTTCAAATCTCAGACATTTAACATTTGCTAGCTATGTGACCATAGGCAAGTCACTTAACCCCAATTACCTCACCAAAATAAATAAATAAATAAGGAGAAGAGCAAAGATTCACGCTTAGGTCTCCAAACCCTGAGCTATCTCTGCTATGCCATAGCTGACAGAACCAATAAGATTCTGAGCAATATTCTGTCAAAAACTCAAGACAGTAAAAATGAAAATTAAATTGTTAGATGATGTGATTCAAGTCCCTTGTTCTCCCTGAATCCCCTTCTTCCCTAGTAATGATATGATTCATTTTATGGTATGAATCCCTGAAATAGGTTCATATAGTATTCTGTTCTTGAAATGTAAGCTGACTTGTATTTCAATATTATACAATTCCTTAAACTCCTCTGAATCTCTCTATATAATGGGATGGGAGGACATGGAGACTGCAATGGGACATATAATCAGAAATCTCAGAAATGGAAGGGGACTCAACATTCCTGAAAAAGGGTCATCAACTTGTATGTGAAGGGAAAGAGCATATTATGACCTTCAGTGATTTCTAAGAACACTTCCAGCTCTGAAGTTCATAGTAAGATACATGTATATATGTTTTGTATAGAATAATGGTGCTATGGCTTAAGGGGCCTGGTGCTACCATTAATTTTTTGTTTAACTCAATTAAATTCTCAAGCCTTGTTTCCCACTCTGTCCCTAAGTCTCAGCAAAATATCCCTTGTAGGGTCTCAGTTTCCCCAATTAAATAAGTGGGGGAGGGCTAAAAGATAGCTGAGGTCCCTTGCTTGTAGGCTTGATGTTAATTATGAGACCATGATTCTCACACACTTCACTACTGCTCTACTGGGAAGATTTGAGGCATTAAGACATGAGGAGAGGACATAATTCAAATCAACTCAGTTCAACATTTATTACACATTAAGGCCTTGTGTTAGACACTGACAAAAGAAAAAATAAAATCATCCCTGCCCTAAAACAGCTTACATTCTACTAGATAAAAGAATGTGATATTTTCTAATTTATTGACCATATGCAAAATGATTTCAAAAGAGAGAATGTTAGAGATGGTGGGGGAAGCCATGGAAGAGCTGGTACCTGAATGGGACTTTGAAGGAAGCTAGGAAGAGATGAAGATGGGGCTCATCTCATATCCATGTGAATCTATGAGGGGGGTGGGAGTGAAGTAGTCTCAATGGGGCTGGGAGCCCACTTTGAGCAGGATGGAAATGCAGGGAAGAGAATAACATGAAATATAGTGATTAGTATTAGCCTCCATCAATGCCTAAAATTGGTGTCAGGGATATAATAAGGACTCCTAACTGATCTGACTCCCAGGGCATCTGCTATCCCCCTACCGCCTGGCCAGGGGGCCCTTGTTGACTGTCTGAAGTTCCTCACATATTCTCTCATTTAAATTTCCCAGCAATCCCATAAGGAAGACAGGCAAGGGTTATTATTTTCATTTTACAGAAGCAAAAACTGTAATTCAAGAAAGGGGAAACAACTTGCTTAATGTCACATAAGAAATTAGTGGCAACATGTTTAACCTATATTGGATTACTTGCTGTCTAGGAGGGTGGAAGGGAGGAAGAAAGGGAGAAAAATTTGGAACACTAGGTTTTGCAAGGGTGAATGTTAAAAATTACTTTGTATGTATTTTGAAAATAAAAAGCTATTATTAAAAAATAAATAAAATTGTGTAAAAGGGAAAAAAAAAAGAAATTAGTGGTAGTCAGTACTAGAATTTATATCTCCTGATTCCAAGTAGGCTTTCCTTCTATACTGCAGGCCCCACTCCTCCTGTTTTCTTGCCTGCCTCCCAAGAAAAGTCTCTCTCTGCAGAGAGGTTATTCTCACAGGAATTGCCTCCTCCCTTTTCCCTTTCTACTTCCAACAACTTCAAATGCCTCCCATTTTTACTCATAAAATTTTCATTCCCTGATGTTCCCGGGACTTACTGCCAGCCAACATTTCCTCAGGAGAAAACTTCTGTTATTTTTGGCTTATTTTCCTCTTAGATCCCAAAAAACCAAGGTGAGTCATGAATAATCTCTAGGTTCCCAATAGCAACAAATACAGAAGTGAGTCAAGAATTGGCAAGAAGCTTGTAAATAGATCTTCCTCCTCCTCCTCCTCCTCCTCCTCCTCTTCGTCCTCCTCCTCCTCCTCCTCCTCCTCCTCTTTTTCCTCTTCCTCCTCTTCTGGACTGCACAACATGGATATCCTGGCTGTATGTGGACTGTCCTGACAGAGACCTGTCCTCAACCCCTGAGAAGGAATTATATATAGCAGACAGAATGTTTGTGAATCCAGAGAGGTCTGGGTTTGAATGCTGTCTCTAATTCTTACAAGATGTGTGATTGTGGGCAAGCCACTTAATCCTTCTGAGTCTCAATTCCCAAAATGGGAATTATGAAACCCATAAGTATTTATCTCACATGATTGTTGCGATGCTAAAATGAGACAATTTTGGATAGATAAAAATCAGTTATAACTATTCCTGAGCATTACACTTGGGATACTGTCTTCTCTAGTCAGGTTTTGCCCAAAGTTTTCCTTCCTTCTTTCCTTCCTTCCTTCCTTCCTTCCTTCCTTCCTTCCTTCCTTCCTTCCTTCCTTCCTTCCTTCCCTTCCTTCCTTCCTTCCTTCCTTCCTTCCTTCCTTCCTTCCTTCCTTCCTTCCTTCCTTCCTTCCTTTTTCCTTTTTATTATTAACATATCAGATATATAGATGTTTCTTTTTTAATCTTTTAAAAATAGTATTTTATTTTCCAAATACATGCAAAGATAGCTTCAACATTTACCTTTACAAAACCTTGTGTTCCCAATTTTTCTCCTTCTTTTCCCCCCCCCCGAGACAGCAAGCAATCTGATATAGGTTAAACATGTACAATTCTTCTAAATGTATTTCTATATTCATCATGCTGCACAAGAAAAATCAGACTAAAAGAGAAAAAACCATGAGAGAGGGGAAAAAAAAAAAGCAAACAACCACCACAACAAAAAAGGTGAAAATATTATGCTTTGATCCATATTTAACTCCATAGTTCTCTGTGGATATGGATGGCTCTTTCCATCACAAGTCTATTGAAAGTGTCTTAAATTATTCAAAAGTTTTCTTTTGGTCACAATATTAAGTCTTTGCTCAACAGAACAAGGGGCCAACGCTATCAATTGGCCACTCATACGTAGGTGAGGAATCCAGTTTGGAAAAAGCTTTGCTCTGTGAGTCTAGAGACCCAGGTTCTAGTTTTGATTCTGTCAAGGACTTAGGACTTTGGCTAAGTTTTTTGTTTTTTTTTTTTAAATTTAATAGCCTTTTATTTACAGGATATATGCATGGGTAACTTTACAGCATTAACAATTGCCAAACCTCTTGTTCCAATTTTTCACCTCTTACCCCCCCAGCCCCTCCCCTAGATGGCAGGATGACCAGTAGATGTTAAATATATTAAAATATAAATTAGATACACAATAAGTATACATGACCAAAACGTTATTTTGCTGTACAAAAAGAATCAGATTCTGAAATATTGTACAATTAGCTTGTGATGGAAATCAAAAATGCAGGTGTGCATAAATATAGGGATTGGGAATTCAATGTAATGGTTTTTAGTCATCTCCCAGAGTTCTTTTTCTGGGCATAGCTGGTTCAGTTCATTACTGCTCCATTAGAAATGATTTGGTTGATCTCATTGCTGAGAATGGCCAGGTCCATCAGAACTGGTCATCATATAGTATTGTTGTTGAAGTATATAATGATCTCCTGGTCCTGCTCATTTCACTCAGCATCAGTTCGTGTAAGTCTCTCCAGGCCTTTCTGAAATCATCCTGTTGGTCATTTCTTACAGAACAGTAATATTCCATAATATTCATATACCACAATTTATTCAGCCATTCTCCAACTGATGGACATCCATTCAGTTTCCAGTTTTTAGCCACTACAAAAAGGGCTGCTTTGGCTAAGTTTTACTTCTGTAGGCATTGCTTTCAATTCTCTGCAAAATGGGGACAGTAATCTCTGTTCTGCATCTCTTAGTACCAATGGGAGGTTCAAATGAGAGAATGGTTTGGAAAGTCCTTTGGAAACAGATATATAATGCTATGCTTTAGATAAATAAAAAATGCTCAATAACCCAAAGGCCAAGTGCTTGTCAGATGTCTGGAAGTTCTAGAAAAAGATTTATTCAATAAACATTTATTAAGTTCCTATGATGTGAAAAAAAAAGTGCTTGGCAATGAGAGGGATACAAGTTCATATAAGACACTATTCTTTTCTTCATGCAACTTACATTCTGGTGTACAATAAAGTACAAATACAGATGACCATAATACACAATATTAAGTGCATTATAGGGGTATAAGACAAAGTGTTATGGATAGTATGTGTGTGGGAAGAAGTCCTTCTAGAGTAAGGGCATCAGGGAAGACTTTGCATAAGATATAGTTTCTGAATCAGCCTTTAAAAGATGGTTGGCAATTAAATAAGAGGACAGGGAGGAGAGACATTGTGGTTATTGGAAATAACATAGATAAAGACACAAAGAAGAAAAGGCAGAGAGTAAGTCTAGAGGCTGAAGAGTAATAGGATGGCATCAGATAGCCAAAAGTCATTTAAAATTTTTAATGGTATTTTATCTTTACAAATACATGCAAATACATTTTTCAACATTCATCTTTGCAAAAGCTTGTGTTCCAAATTTCTCTTCCTCTTTTCTCTCTTCCCTCCTCCCCAAGACATCAAGCAATTCTATATAGATTAAAGATGTGCAATTCTTCTAAACATATCAGAAGTCATTTATTAAGCATGTGTCCCAAATTATTCTAAACTTTGGGATACAAAGAAAGGCAGAATCACTGTCTTGGCTTCAAAGAGCTCACAGTCTGATGGAGGAAACATGTAAACCACTTTGTACAAAATAAGATATGAATGAAGTTAGATGCTAGGTCGGGGAGTTTGAGCCTTATTCAAGAGACAACTGGAATTCACTGAAGATTTGGAGGAGAAAGCATCAGATCTACATAGAAGAAGGATGAATTGTTCTACCCTGGGGAGAAAAAAATCTAACCACAATCATTAGTTATTATTTGTATATAACTATTTAAAGTAAATATATTTCTATATTAGTATGTTTATATATTATTATATATGCTTATTTCAGTTAAGGCTTTGTACCTCTGGAAATCCTCTTCCCTAATGATCTCTTCCACATTCTCTACACTTAAGACTCTAATCTCCTACCCAACCCTATCTCCAATAGATTCATTTCCCTCAGAAGGATTCATTGGAGGGGGGATAGGAGACAAACTTTGCCAGGCAAGTAATAAAGAGAATAAAAAATTAGACTGTGAACTTCAGAACAGAGACTATCTTTTACCTTTATTTGTAGCCACTTTATTAGCACAGAGCCTGATGTGATAGTAGGCACTTAACAAATGCTTGCTGACTAACTAATAACTCCCACTGATATAGTACTTTCAGGCTAACAGTGAATTTTTCTCACAAACAGCCTTGGGAATTAAGTTATGCATATGTTATCAATTCCATTTGATTTAGGTAAGAGAGATAAGTTTAGTTCAAGGAGAGAAGGGACTTGTCCAAAGTTAGGTACCTCAGCAGGGTTGGGCTTGGAACCCATACTCAGATTTTCCTGCTCCAAACCAAGCTCTCTTTCTGTGTATGGGATGAGTTAGCTGTTTTTAACTCTCATGGGAAGCAGTTGCTCCCATTTCAGCTTCTCTGTCACACAGCTTTGGTCTGTGAATCTTGTGTCTTTAGAGTTAAAAGGACCAGCTAGTAGAATGCTCTCATTTTAGAGATGGGGAAACAAATGGGAGGGGAAGAGAGGGGCATAAACTTACTGGAGGTTATATAGTTAGTTCTTGCTTGGAGGAATTTCGGGAGCTGATATGATTCTCTGAAGCCATTCAAAGCTCAGAGTATACTCAAGGACTGCAATCTTGCTTTAGTCCCTTCTTTGTCTTAATATCCTTATCTCAGTAGAGAGAGGATTTACGTTTAATAGATAGGCCCATCTAACCTTTAAAGCCCAAATCAAAGGTCACTTTATTTTTCAGCCTGTCCCTTAAGACTGAATCCTCAAGTGCTGGGTGTACCAATATAAAAATGAACTGGTTCCTGACCTTAAAGAGCTTTCATTAAATCAATTATGTAAGTCATATCACATGATACCTTATTTGTACCTCCCTAATGCACTTATCAGGGCAACTAGTTTGCTCAGTGGATAAAGTGCTAGGCCTGGAGTCTAGAAGATCTGAGTTCAAGTCCAAATTGAAGACACTTAGTAGCAGTGTGACCCTAGACAAGTCACTTATCCCCATTTGCCTCAATTTTCTTATCTGTAAAATGAGCAGGAGAAGAAAATGGCAAATCTCTCCAGTATCTTTGCCAAGAAAACTCCAAATGGTGTCACAAAAAGTTGGACATGATAGAAAATGACTGAAAAACAGTAAAATACACTTATCATGTAATCATAAATCCTGTGTGTTAAAGTTCTCTGGTCTGATCCCCCTGTCTTTTCTTAACTTTGATCTCCTACAATGGTACTCTCCTCAATATTCTACCCACAGCATACCAGCAGGTTTACTTAGCTAATCTAGATTCTAGTACCTGCTATATGTGGTTCTGAGCAAGTATCTTTCTTTCTTTGTGAAATAGACTTTGTGAAACAGGACTGTGCTGGGGAAGACCTGTGAGTGAAAGAAATTCATTCCTCTGGAGGTCTTGGATTGGTTAGCCAAGCAGACATCTGTTCTGGGGTAGATGTAGGGCCTTCATTTAGGTCTCAAGGTCAGAACTTGGTAGGGCTTTACTTGTGAGGAAGTCAGCCAGGGAAATTTTTTACCAAAGCATTGCTAATTTCTGATGTTGCTGCCTATGGATAGAGGATAAACAAATGACTGGCTTTGTTTGCTTATTCAAATGTATATGGAAAAGAGCTGGATTCATTTTCCTTCATATCACTATTCCTGAACATGGAAATGAATCCTGGCCTTTCTTTTAGGGCTAGAATAAAACTGGGTAGTTGGACCACTCAAGTAGATGCTATGAAGTTCAGTTAGTCATTCTTTGTATGGTAGAAAAACAGGAAACTTGGAATTAGGAGATCTGGACTCAAATCTTAGCTTTCATATTTACTTAGCTACAGTTTATCATCTGTCAGATAGGCACAGTAATGCCTGAACTGCAGATGGAATTGATATCGGAAAAGAGAAGGGACATCTTCAAATATCCAAAGGGCTGTTGTGTGGAAGAGGAAGGAAATTTGGTCTGTATGGGCTCAGAGGGAGGAATTAGAACAAATACACATCCCTTTCAAACACATTTCAACTGGAAGAAAAGAAAAATTGTTTAATCATCAGATTAATGGAAAAGGATATCAAGGTAGGTTGTGAGGTCTATGTCTTAAGTAAAAATTGTCCTATAAAAGAGAATCTATGGAAAGTGAAAGGGTGACAAATTTGGAGTTAGAACTGAATTTTGTGGGTCCCTGGATAATTTCCTTTTTAGCTTCCTAAACTAATGGGGAAAATGGAAAAAAAATGTTTGTACTTTCTATTTAGGTACTGCCACTTATTGTGTGGCCTTGGGTATGCCATTTGTCTGCCTCTTTTGTAACATGAGGATAATGGCATTGGAATTAACTGCCCTAAAGAGTTGCTGAGAGGAAAGAGCATTAAGATTTATTGCCCTTTAGAAAAATTAGAAATAAAAATAGAGATCTTTTCCTGTGATGAAGAGAGGCAACTACACCCAGAGAGAAGATTATGGGAACTGAGTGTGGATCACAACATAAAATTCTCACTCTTTTTTTGTTATTGTTCGCTTGCATTTTGTTTTCTTACTCATTTTCTTTCTTTTTTGATCTGATTTTTCTTATGCAGGAAGATAATTGTATAAATATGTTTATATATACATATTGGAGTTAACATATATTTTAACACCTAAAAAAAAAAGAAATAGAAATCTTTGAGGTCCCTTCTAGCCTTGAGATTCTGTTATAATCAGATGTCTAGTCAGGTCTCCATCTTGTTTTCTACTGCCTCAGACACTACTTAGAATGATCCATTAAGTCTCTTCCTGCCCTTGAAATCTTCTTGTCCTAGAGATGCTCCCCTCTGCCCCACTCTAGGCTGAAGCCCCGAGGCTGGAGAGCCAATGAGGGACCATCACCTGATGCTAGCAACTGGTGGTATCCTCTGCAGGGAAGAGAGTTTATTACACCCCAGTGTGAGGCTACTGCTCCAATGGCAATTCATGTAAACCCACTGCTCTGGCTATCATACAAGCCCCGAGGGGATGATGTCATCCCAGCTTGACCTGAATTCTCAACCAACAAGGGCAGACGTGCAGTCTTCCTCGTCCAGACTAATTCCTACTCCTCGGTAGCTATTGGCTTTTTTGGGCAGAACTGCGATGACTTCTTCATGCCCAGAACTGTCTTTTGCCAACCTAGGGCATTAGCCCTAATCCTATTTCTGTCTATATGCCATAATCGAAACAATATCTGATATTTCTAGATTGTTTTAGGAATTATAAAGCGATTTTTTAGCCATTCTTTTATTTGACCCTTAGGACAACCTTTGAAAGCAAATCAAAATAAGGAATACCCTGTCTTATTTGGCAGATGTGGAAACTGAGGCATTGTCTAAATTTAGAAGAAACTTGCTTGTGGTCAAAGATTTTGTAATCATAATGATGAAACAAATGGTTGGCTCATGAAGATTTATCTAAAAAAGAGAAGTTTGTGATGGGAATTCAGGATTGGGTCTTTACCACCAAAAATAACAAACTTCTGCTTTAAGGAGCTCAGACTCAGTGATTGGTTCAGAGTATACAAAGAATTGGTGGAGAGGTGCAACCCTGTCACTGCAGGCTGGAAAAATTTAGAATCTACATAATACCCAGCAAGATTCAAGCAAACTCTGAGAATTAGGTGCCAGAGGCTTACTGACTCATAAATTAATAGATGACAAACATATTTTTTACTACAGATGCAGACCTCAAAACATCCCTGAGAATTCCCATTATAAAGGGTATTAGGACCACACCACAATCAAATACAGAAGTGTTGCCCACAATCGCTCCATAAAATGATAAATAAGTTTAAACTTTACTTAATATTAAATAAATTTTAATTAAATTAAAAATAAAACAAATTTAAATTTTAAATAAATTTAAGTTCCAACATTTTTGATAGGGGCCTCAAACCAAATATTCTCCAACTTAGGAAGGAATAAAAAGCTTTCAAAAAAAGAGACCTAGCAAAAGAGATGGGCAAATCATGTGAGAAAAGGCTGAGGTACATTTATTTCCCATTATCTTGTCTCCTTATAGATTTGCCCCTGAAATGTTGTTAGTAAACCTACAGATGATGTTCTTACATACTTTAATAACACGCAATTAAAACAAAAATAACCCCAAACCCAAGTCATTGTATCTTTCTGTGCAAAAGTCTGTAGAATATTAAATGTAAACAATAACTATCAGGGTCACAACTGGGTGTAGGAGATCTGAACTCCATCATAAAAGATGAGGATAAGGTGATGGTAATACTAACTGGAAACAAATATTTATTAAGCACCTACTATATACCAAGTGCTGTATTAAGTACTTTACAAATATTTTCTCATTTGTTTCTCACAACAACTATGGGAGATAGATACTGCTGTTTTCTCCTAGATGAGGAGATTTGAACTAGACCCCAGATCCCATTGCTTGCTCCACTGTACCATCTAGTTATGGTATTTGAATCCAATTTTTTTTTTATTTTTTAATTAAAGCTTTTTATTTACAAAACATATACATGGGTAATTTTTCCAACATTGACCCTTGCAAAACCTTTTGTTCCAAATTCTCCCCTGGAAGCCACATTTCTATACAGAAAACACAGAAGAGATTACAAATTCTTAAACTATTGAAATCAGAGGATTTATGAGCCTTTGCATTTTCTATTCTCCAGTACCTTCTACTACTTCACCCCTAGTCCAGCTTTCTGGTGGAGAACTACAGGTACAAAGAAGTATCCCATGAAGGCAAGGGACTTCTGCTCTATACCCAGTCTTAGAGATATGCTCTGAGTCAGAGCTGGAAAGAATTGCCAACTTCTTCATTTCATAGATCAGAAAACTGAGGCCTGACAAGATTAAGAGACTTGACCAAAATGGCAGAATGCTACAGTTCTCTTTAGTGCACCCCAATTTGGAGCTATGGGACAGCAACTAGCCCAGTGGTTCCAAGCAGCTTGTCCAAATTGTTACAGATCTAAGTCATTAGTCCAACCTCCTCATTTTATAGCTCAATAGAGGGCAAATAGCGTATTCAAGGTCATGTAGGTAGCAGAGCTTGGGTTTGAGCCCAAGTTTAATGTTCTTTCCATTACACCAAGTTTAAAATGAGACATGGAGTCCAGAAGAGATGAATCACAAAACCATTTTTCTTTTCTTTTCTTCTTTTTTTTTTTTTTTTGGCAATAAAAAAGAAAGACCAGCTTGGATTCTCCAGGTTTTGTTTTTTTTTGGTTGTTGTTAGTTTAAAATAGTATTTATTCCCTCCAATCACATGTCAAACAATTTTAAGCATTCTTTTAAAAAAAATAATATTTTATTCCCCCCCAATAATATGTCAATCAATTTTTAGCATGAAATTTTTTTTTACAAAATTTTGTTTCAAATTTTTCTTCCTTTTTTCCTCCCCTTCCTTCTTCTAAAATTGGTAGGCAAAAGGTAGTTTGATATAGTAAAACATTTTCATATTAGTCACAGTTATGAAAGAAGAACAGATCAAAAGAAAAAAAAAGGATAAAGTGGAAAAAAAAATGCTTCATTCTGCATTCATAGCTCATCAGTTCTCTTTATCTTGATGTAGATAGCATTTTTCTTCATGAGCTTTTTGTCCTTGTCCTTGTCTTAGATCTCTGTGAGCTGAGAAGAGCTGTCATTCATAGTTAATCATCACACGCTGCTGATACTGTGAACATTGGTTCACCTGATTCTCTTCATTTCATTTTGTATCAGTTCATACAAGTTTTTCTCATTTTTTTCTGAAATCTGATGGATCATCTGTTCTTAATGCACAATAGTATTCGATTATATTTATATATCACAGCTTGTTCAGCCATTTCCCAATTGATGGGTATCCCTTCAATTGGCAATATTTTGCTGCCATAAAAAGGGATGCTATAAATGTTTTTGCCCACATAAGTCCTTTTCTTTTTTTTTTTTTTAGAATGATCTCTTTGGGATACAGACCATTGATATTGCTTGATCAAAAGATATGGTTTGCCCTTTTTATTTTGTTTGCCCTTTGGGCATAGCTCTCCAAAATGGTTTGATTAGTTCACAGTTTCACCACCAGTACATTATTATCCCAATTTCCTCATAACTCTACAACATTTATAATTTTCCTTTTTTTTTTTTTGTCATATTAGTCAATCTGATAGGTATAAGGTAGTACTTTAAAGTTGTTTTTGCATTTCTCTAATCAATAGCAGATAGAATACTTCTTCATATGAACACAGATAGCTTTGATTTCTCATCTGAAATCTTCCTGTTCAAATCTTTTGACCATTTATCAATTGGGGAATGGCTTGTGTTCTTATAAGTATGACTCAGTTCTCTACATATTTGAGAAATGAAATCTTTGTCAGAGACACTTGTTAAAAAAGTTTCCCAACTTTCTGCTTTCCTTCTAATCTTGATTGCACTGGTTTTGTTTTGTAAAAAGTTTTTATTTTAATATAATCAAGATTATCTTACATTTTTGTAGTACTCTCCATCTCTTGTTTGTTTGTGAATTCTTCCTTCCCCCTGATTTGACAGTAGACTACTCCTTGCTCTTATTTGCTTATTTAGACAAAAAGACCCTTGATGTCTAAATCATGCACCAATTTTGAGCTTACCTTGGTATATGATGTAAAATACTGGTTTATACCTAGTTTCTATCTGATTTTTTTTCCTAATTTTCCTAGCAGTCTTAGTCAAACAGTAAGTTCTTACTTCAAAGGTCTTTGAGATTTATTAAATACTGGATTACTATGGGTTATTGACTGCTGTATCTTACATATCCAATCTATTCTATTGATACCTCATTCTAGATTGTACCTGGTACTATCTAGATAGTTTTGGGGATTACTGTTTTATAATATTTAAGATCTGGTGTTGCTAGGCCACCTTCCTTTGTATTTTTTCCCCTATTAATTCTCTTGATATTCTTGACCTTTTGTTTTGCAAGATGATTTTTTTCGTTATTTTATTATTATTATTTATTATTATATTTCTAGCTCTATCAAATAATTTTTTGGTAGTTTGATTAGTTTGTCATTGAATAAGTTAATTAGTTTAGGCAGCATTGTTATTTTTATTATATTGGCTCAACCTCTCATGAGCAATTGATATTTTTCCAGTTGTTTAGATCTGAGTTTATTTGAATAAAAAGTGTTTTATAATTGTATTTATATAGTTCCTGGGTTTGTCTTGGCAGATAGACTCACAAGTATTTTATGTTTTTTACAGTTTTGGTAAATGGAATTTCTCCTTCTATATTTTGCTGCTAGGCTTTGTTGATCATACAAAGAAATGCTGATAATTTATGTGTTTTTTCTTATATCCTACAACTTTACTAAAGTTATTTCAAGTATTTTTTTAGTTGATTCTCCAGGGTTCTCTAAGTATATCATCATATCATCCTCAAAGAGTGATATTTTTGTTTCTTCATTGCCTATTCTAATTCTATTTGTTTTTCTTCTCTCATTGTTATAGCTAACATTTCTAGTATTATATTGAGTAATGGTGGTGATAATGGTTATCCTTGCTTCACCCCTGATTTTTTGGGGAAGGCTTATCCTTATTACAAATAATGCTTACTGATGGTTTTAGATAGATACTCCTTTTATTTCTATGCTTCCTATTGTTTTTAATAGGAATGGGTGCTATATTTTGCCAAAAGTTTTTTGAGGATACAATCATTATTGTTGTTGGTTTTGTTACAAAACTGTGATCTTGACGATTGCTTTATTTGGCCTTAGATAGTGGTACAGGTTGCCTGATTGTCTTTTCCTTTCCTAGAAGATCTGGTTTAGTATTCTGGCTTTGCCACTTGCTGCTCATATGACTAGTATACTTCTTTACATGTTAGTGTATATATATATATATATATATATGTGTGTATGTGTGTGTGTGTGTGTGTGTGTGTGTGTGTGTGTGTATAGGTGTGGGTGGGTGTGGGTGAGTGTATACACACACACACACACACACACGAGGACATTTATAAAAACAAAAAATCAAAGGGGTTGAATTAAATGGCTTCTGGAGTTCCTTATGACTCCAGTATACTTTGGGTTTGGGATTGCCTCTTCTATTATCTCCTGCCAAGTTCTGGCTCTAGGATCTCATTGACCTTACTGAGCTAGACAATCTGCTACCCACTAGATCTCATTAACATTACACATCTGGTTGGCTCCAACTTCCCCATCTCTTCAATGTGCCAGGGAGAGATCAGAGATTTATCACTATTAGAATTGGAGGAAACTGTAGCAACCATTTCATTCCCAAGTTTCTCTGACCACCAAAGTGAACCTAAACCTTTAGGGTAGTACTGTAAGCAAGAGGTTTGCATTAGAGGAACCAGTCCTAGAGTTTTTCAGAAACTCATCAATGTCCAGAAAATTTGTCCCCCTGCCCCTTCCAGCAGGCCATATCATGTGACTTCATCCTCTCCTGAACTACCTGTCATAACCATTGTCTCTTAATACCAACATTCTAGTTTAAAGCTTTTTCTTATGAATCAGTAAATCACAGTTCCCTTAGTCCCTCTACAAACCCATGGGAACAGAGGAGATCAGCCAGAGAGAGAGAGGGTTCTTAACTCTTTTTTATGTCACAAACCTCTCTTGGAAGTGAAGCCTAAGTCAACATTCATAATTGAAGGAAATGGTCAATCACTAATAAGAAATTAGTGAAAATAAATATGTATTTTTCCCACCCAAGTTCACAGATCTCTCTTGAAATCTATTTGGACACTTCAAGAGTCTGTGAACCCCAAATTGAGAGATTTTTGTAAATAGAGGACAGCAAAAAAGAAAAAGCGATAGCTTTGGTCATCATCCACAGTTAGAGGGTGAGATGGACACTCCAGCAATGGAGACTGAAAAGGAGCAGTCAAAAGAGAAGAAATCTTGGAAGAGAATGAGGTGATTGAGTGTCCTTATTTTAGGATTGTGGAATTTAGAAATAAAAGGAAGCTTGTAGTCCAAATTTCTCAATTTTTAGACAAGAAAATTTTGTCCCAGAAAAGGAAAGGGACACAAGGTTAACCATCAGATAAGTAGCAGAGTCAATACTAGAACCTTTCTCCACCTTCATAGATACCCACTTTTCCTAAATAGATTCTTTAAGAATTTGAATAGGAAGGGACTTCAGAGGGGGAGGAAAGTTAGAATGGAGGGGGGAGGGAGACTAGGATTCTCTAGCTAAGATGAGAAATACCTCTCAAAAGAGGAGAAAAGACTCACATATGCAAAAATGTTTGTAGCAGCTCTTTTTATGGTGGCAAGGAAGTGGAAAATGAATAGATGCCCATCAGTTAGGGGATGACTGAATAATGGAATATTTTTGTTCTATAAAAAATGATGAATGGGCTGATTTTAGAAAGGCCTGGAAAGACTTACATGAACTGATGCTGAATGATGCAAGCAAAACCAGGAAAGCAACAGTAGGATTGTGCAATAATTAACTATGATAAACTTGATTTTTCTCTGTAGTTTAGTGTTCCAAGTTAATCTCAATAAACTTTGAATAAAAAATGTCATCCCAAAACAAAACAAAACAAAAGAGTTCCCAAGACAACAAAGGGTTTAATTTCTTAGTGCCCCTGATCAGGGCTAACCTTATCCATAGGCAAAAGACAAAGACAGTCAAATCTCAGAACTGGAAGAGGCCTCAGAGGACATCCATCCCTAAACAGGCATTCCCATCTATAATGTCACTGAGAAGTAGATATCCACTCTTTACTTGGAAACCCCCTAAGGCAGCCTAATTCATTACTGGACAGCCCTTCCCCTCACTGGACTTTAGCTTCCCTTTCTGTAAAATGGAAGGACTGGTTGAAATAGTTGTTAAAGTTTTCTCCAGTTCTAATAGTGATAAATCTCTGACCTTTCCCTGGCACACTGAAGAGATGGGGAAGTTGGAACCAACCAGATGTGTAATGTTGATGAAATCTAGTGGGTTGCAGATTGTCTAGCTCAGTAAGGTCAATGAGATCCTGGAGCCAGAACTTGGCAGAAGATATAGAAGAGGCAATCCCAAACCCAAAGTATACTGGAGTCAGAAGGAACTCCAGAAGCCATTTAATTCAACCCCTTTGGTTTTGTTTTTTGTTTTTATAATGTCCTCATATGTGTGTGTATATACACTTACCCACCTCCCCCATATATATATAGATATATATACTTTGTATATATATATTTTGTATATATATATATATACTTTATATATATATATAACTTTGGGGATTCTCTTGTCCTTCAGTAGGAAGCTGGGTTTCAGGATCTTTTTCTAAGAGGCCTCGGAAGCTCTTCTCCCTAAAAAGGTCAAACCTTGGAGCTCAGCATTGTCCAGGAACCTTGTCTTCCTTCCCTTCTTATATCCAAGGGGTTGGATCAAATGTCTCCACCCTCTTGTGGGGCTACTGCCTCTCACAAGCTATAAAATTGAGGGCATATGCAGAACAAGCCCCTTTGCTTCTGCTCCTTATCTGATTGCTGGGGTGGGGACTATATATTTGCTGCTTCTATTGTAAATCAGGCAGGTCTCAGTTATTTTTTATAGACCTGATCCACAGTAGCCTAAGCCTATTAAAACCATCCTTGGATGTCAAGATTTAAGGGCCCATCCTCAGTGAGATGTGAATGAATCATTGAGTTCCTTGAAGAGTGTTTTTACTTCATCAAGCTGATTAGCCTTCACTGATTAATCCTTGACAGGTTAATTTATCTCTTAGATAATAACCAAATCTAGGCATAGGATTTAATATTCATGGATCAGGTTTGCCAATTTATTCTCCATGTGTACCTATGGATCTAGCTCTATGCTCTCTCCTGAACTTTCAATTCACAGCAGTCAATGTGTTTATTAAACATTCATCCAATAGATGATAAGATTCTCTGCCTGTGGCAGACCATGAAACAAAGTAAAATACCAGATGGTCATTGGTCCTATGTGATCTGTGGAAATGTGGGTAGAGGATGCCAAGAATCCACACAATTTGTGGATGGTCTTTAAACGTTGATTCTGATGTTGTTATTCTGTGAGATCTTTGTCCCAGGACAAAGTAATTGATACCCTGCAGGAGGAACTGAAACACATCAATATTGACACTGTCACAATCAATGAAACTAGAAGACACCAGAAATTGTAGTTTAAAGGGAGGGTGACTCACAGAATATTTCTTGGAGAAGCAACAAAAATCAATCAGTCAATCATCAGACCTTAATTAAGCACATTTTATATGCCAGGAATGGTGCTAAGTACTTTGGATGCAAAGAAAAGACAAAACCAATCTGTTCCCAAGAAGCTCACATTCTAATGGGAAAGACATATATGTATGTATGTATGTATACATTCAGAACAAGATATGTAAGAATCTTCTCTTGCAGTGCTCATGACAAGCATGAACAAAAAGATCATGGATAAGTTAATGGCAATTTATGTGCTATTTTCTGTTGTAGGAGATAAAAGAAATAGAAACATTCTTTGAAAAATGTGATAAGCTCCTCCAAACCAACTTAACATTTACCTTAGCACTTTGTGAGAAAAAGACCCAGATGGATGGAGGAAATGATGATGAAAAAGCAGGATAGAAGCTTAGACAAAAGTACAATAGACAATAGCTTTATTTCCCGCATAGCATCCATACTTTCTTCCAGAAATGAGCCAAAAGTAGATGGATATAGCAGGCACTGAATGAAAATGCAAAAGAGAAAAGGGAAAAAAAAAACCCTTTATTATATATTTTAGCTGACAGGATGTGAGTATCATTTACAGATCAGTTGTCCAGATGCAGTCCGACCATTTTTAGAGCAAAGTTTTACCTCAATATTAAATTTGAAGAAAGTTAAGTCAACTGAACAAGCATTTCTTGAGCAGTTTCTATGTGCCGGGCCTTGTGCTAGGTACTGGGAATATAAATATAGGCAAAAAGAAAGACAGTCCCTGACCTCAAGGAAATGATATTCTTTTTTTTTTTCTCAATAGTATTTTATTTTTCCAAATACAAGTAAAGATAATTTTCAACATTCATTTTTGTAAGACTTTGTATTCCAAGTTTTTCATCCTCCCTCCCCAAGATACCAAGCAATCTGATATAGATTAAATATGTGCAACTCTTTTAAACATATAGGAATTTATATTCAAGTAGGAATGACAATACATACAAAGAAAGTGGAAAGGTGATGAAGGGGTGGAGGGAGGAGGTATCTGATACAGGGTATGATGAGAAGTTCAGAGGAATGCATTCTTTTCCATAAAAAATGATAAATAATATTTACCATAACTACTTTATAGGGTTGTTTGGGGTGTGCCTTAAAATATCAGATCTGAAATCTACCATAATAATAATAACAACAAACATTTACTAAACCCTAAAGTGAATAGGACTTTAGGTTAGGCTTTCTTTTAAAGCTCTTTCTAAAATTCCCAGAGTTAAAAGAGACCTTAGAACATAGGAAAGGACCTTTGAGACAATATAGTCAAATATCTTCATTTTACATATGAGGCAGCTGAAGCTGGAAAGGGGACAGGAATTGCAGATTAAAGCAAGGAATTGTTAAGATGACCCAGCATCTCGTCTTGGACCTTTCTCACTGTATGGTGCTATTGCCTCAAAAAATAAGACTCATTAACTAAAGCAGAGCTGGTAGATCAAGTAAAATAAAGTGGCTCTTTGTTTTTCTCTGTTTCCTCTCCCTATTTCAGAGAGCATACATATGCTATGTATGCAACTGTGCAGCTAATGATTGGCAGGATAGCATAGCATTGTGGATAATAAATAACCCAGGCTTCTTAGCTTGCAGCTTCACGGGTCCTAGAGTGATCCTTCCTGGTCTATATGCTGATATACTGACTATATATTGCCTCTTGGAGAAAGGGGACTGGAAAACATGACCTTTCAAAACCTGGAATTCTGTTCTCTGGTAACAGGAGATGAAGGGGTGGGGAAGGAATATAGGGACCAATTCCAAAGCAATGAGACTGATTCTACAAGCCACAACATGAATCCAAGTTGAAGTAACCTGGAATTACACCCAATACCACAGACTTTCTGCAGGGAGTGTGTAACCTGTAAATGAGCCAGTGGAAAGTAGTTGGGAAGCAAGATATATAGATTGGTTAGTTGTGGAAGGGAAAGAAAACTTGGCCCTGAGTTTATATTTGAAAAATCCCATCTAGCCCCAGAAAAAACCAGAAGGAAAAGAGGGAACAGAACTTAGTTACTTTTCTTAGAGGTTATGTAGAATAGTATAGTTTGAGAATCTTGATTTCATTCCCAATTGAACACATCTTTCCTTGGTGACCTGAGAAGAGTCACTTCTCTCTTGATTTCAGGTTCCTCATGTAGAATAGGGATTTATTTTTGAACCAAACTTGTGATTTCATTGGTATAAAACACTTCCCATGTGGAAGGGGAGGGGAAGGGGGAATTCTCTGTCTCCAGGTGACCAGGTACTGCTCTGTGTTTTAAATAAAACTATCCCAAGTTTATTGTGGACTTTTGAAGATCAGTGACTTGTGCAGAGTGTACACCGACAGCATGATTCTGAGGCTGTCTCTCTAGACCCTGTGCCTCGATGACTCTCTAAAATGGGAATGGTATATAATAATATAATCTTATTATTACTTACCTCTGAGGGCTGTTGTAAGGAAAATGCCTTGTAAACCTTAAGATGTCATAGACATGGGGAGTCTTATTAGTGTAGCATGACATTCAAGGAAATTAAGATGAGCTAAGGGATGCAGAGTATTAGAGAGGAAGCACTGGATACACAGGCAGTGGATGTACAAAAAACCAGTTCATGACCTTAAATAACAGCAATACTTCTTTTGTTGTTGTTGTTGGCTTTCAAGACAATCTGAGTTGTGACGGCAGATGTAATATCAGGGATCCTCTTTCAGATGGGAAATTAAAGGAGCAAATGGGCAGGTACATTGCAGATGTTATGGACACATTCTTTCTTTTCTTCCCCTCTACTGACTCATTCACATGATTTCATCTGATGAAATCCTCTTCATCCTTCAAAGACTAGCTATAATGCCATTTCTTCCAGACAATATTCTCTTATCCCCACAATGAAAATTGCTTTTCTCCTCATATTAATAATATCTGTATGCTCTATAGAAACCAAGGTCTCAACTTCTTTTATGGCCCATATCCTCTTATGTTAACTGTAGTGAAGTTTTACCTTTTTTCACTTGCCTGTGAGTCCTTTGAATCCAGGGAATCAGCCATAGTGGTCCTGTCTATAGTGCCAAGAAAATGTTGGTTGAATGACTGAATAACAGAAAACATATGAGATTCTAAGGGGCTACTGGTGTTTAGCAAAAGATTTCAAGCCAGGGATGGGGACCAGAACAGGAGGGATTTGAGGGCACACCTGCACACCATCTGGAGTCCTGTCAGTTCTTGGCTGTTTGCTTGTTACAGAGAAGGGCAAACAGTCCTTCCTCTCACAAACTCTCCTTCTTCCAAGTTATAAATTAATAGCTTTGGCTCTGGGGCCTCTCCTTGCAAAGGTAGAATATAGAAAATCAGAGGCAAAAGAAATCTTAGAAATTATCTAATTCAATCCATTCATTTTTCAAATGAGAAAACTGAGGCTTTGGGGGTAGCTGGAGAAGGAAGTTGGTAAAGGGGAAAAAAAAACATATTAGGATTATATATTCATAGACTAGTTGCTAAAACTCTTAACTCTTGGATGAAGGGCTTTCTTTACTGATCTAAGACATCACTGTCCTGTCTGTCAAGGCAAATTCTGATGAGTGTTCCCATAAGGCCTGATCAAGTCATCCTCAAAGCAGTGACTTTAGGCGCTGCCCAGTTCTGTGGCTGTGCTGCTGGCTGCAGACCTCCGTGAAGTCAGGGAAACTTCATGCTGCATTTAGGGAAGGGGAAGGAATACAGGAAAGTCTAAACACACCCTAGGGAAGTATCACCTGGCTAGCAAAGGTCACATAGGCATATAGAAAGAGCCTGGAGCATACTTATTCTTGCTGGTCCCTGTCATTGGTCCCTGAGGGGATCACAGAGATGAGGACATCAGTGGCATTTCATGGAACTGCTCACTGACTCCTCATGTGAGCTGAAGTTGAGTTGACAAACATCAAAGCTGGAAAGGACTCTTTGCTTATTCCAATGCACTCATTTTAAGGATGAACAAACTGAGACCCAGGAATGCAGAGACTTGCCCAGTGTAATAAATGGGACCTGAAACACTATGAAGTAGAAGAAAAAGTTTTGGATTTGAGGTTAGAAGAGCCAGATTTACTGGCTGTGTAATACTGGGGAAATCACTTAATCCCTCTGGAACATTTCTCATCCACAAAATAAGAATAAGATTATTATTATTATTATTACATATATGATATATATATATGTTATATATTATATATTAGAAAGTATTTTATAAATTATTCACTGCCAAATGGGAGCTCTTGGAAGTGGTGCCATTTCTGCCTCTACCATTTCCCCTCAGTGGACTAGCCTCTCTGGGCATTTGCCCTTGCCTCATGGCTTGGCTTCTTTGTTTTCTGAGAGATTTTCTTGCCAGTGCATGCCTTCTCCGTCCTTGATAATGTTGTTGTTGCCTTTTCCCTGTTCTCTCTCCATCTTTCAGAGAGCATACATGCACTATGTATACAACTCTGTAGTTAATGAATGGCAGACAGGATGGCCTCAATGGCTGAACTACTCTCCCTTGGCAATGGGTGAGTGTGTGAGGAAGAGCCAAAGTGAGGGTAAGCTTACCAAAGAGGAAGGGACTTCCTGCCATGGAAAACAGCCTACCTACGGCTGCAGGGTCCTGGCTTTGTATCTGGAACTACAAAAGTCTTGACTTCCTGAAGTCTTCTGTATACTTTAAAGAGAAGGGCCATCCAATCAGAAGGAGTAGCCCCTTGCTCAGAATTGGGTTTTGGTTGGATCTGCTAGTCAATTAAAAGATAATGTAGTTGATTCCAAATAGGAATAATAGGGAGCCACTGAAATTTATTGAAAAGAGTGAAGGGCGTCATAGTGATGTGGCCAGATTTGCATGTTAACAACAGTAACAATTCCCATTTCCCTAGTGCCTTAAGATTTATCAAGTAATTTCTTTATAATAACCTTGTGAGGTAAAGTATATAAGTACTTATATCCCCTGAAGAAACTGAGGCTGAGGGTGGGGAAGTCTTTCCAGGGGTCACACAATCTGGTAAGGCTTAGGATACAAACCTACATCTTCTGACTCAATTTAAGATATTTTTCTCTTTTCAGCCATAGTCAAGGGACTGAGTATGGAACAATAGTTATAACACTTCCACCCCAAGACTATTTCTTTAGCTAGAGAAGGGCCGCACCCGAACCTTATCTTGCCCCAATCTTTCTGAGGAAATGTTTGTCTCATTTTCTGCTGGAAAGTTTTTTTTCCTTTAAAGACATAGAGAACCAAAAAAAATATTCTCAGCCCTGATGAGAACTATGGCTGGAGTTCCAGGATCTTAACTGGATTATGAAGGCCCATTCCATAAAAGAGCAGAATTTCCTACCATTAGACAGTCATCCCTTTCGGGATTAGCATTTATCCTCTCTGGGCTCCCCTTTTTACATGCATGTTCCTTGGAAGGGGAGTGGAAAGTTGCAGAATCTCAGAGACTTCAGAGACCAGTATTATACAACAATCTCTTCTATAACATCCCCAATAAATACTGATACAGAGCATTCCAAGTATGGAGACAGTCAGTGAAAAGACATGGAATTAGAAAATAGAAGATTGTAGTTAAGGAACAGTAAAATAAACCCCTCAAAATAAACAAAAACTCAGGGGGATTAGATTGTATAGTAAATGATTGGGAATAACATTTAAGAGGACAAGTTGACTTTAAATGCCAATCAAAAGATTTTATATTTGATTCCAAGGAGAATAAGGATTCATTGACATTTATGGAAATAGGGAGAGGGTGACCTAGTGACATGGCAGATCTGCACTTTAGGAAAATCACTTTGGCAGCTGAGTAGAAGATGGATTGATGAAGAGAATGAATCAAGGCAAGGAGGAATAGATGTCTATTGCAATAGTCCAAGTATGAGGTAATGAGAGCTTGCACCAAGATGGTGATTGTGAGTAGAGAGAAAGGTATGTATGAGATGTTATAAAGGTAGACATAATATTACTTGGCAACAGATTGGTTATATGGAAGGAGTCTGAAAGGAACTCAGGTTGATATCATAGTTGCAAGCCTGCTCACTAAAAGGATGGCACTTTCCTTGAGAATAAAATGCAATTTAGAAAACAGGAGCATTTAAGAAGAAAGATACTGTTTTGGAGATGTTGACTCTGAAGTGTCTAGCATCTAGTGTGAGATGTCAAAAAGCCAGTTAGTGATTCTAAATTATAGCTCAGGAGAAAAAGGTTAGGGCTGGATATATAGATCTGGGAATCATCTGAGATAATATTTAGACCTATGGAAGCTGATGAGGTTTACTAAATAAACCAACCACAAATGAAAAGAAGAAAGAAAAAAAAAAAAAAGGAACAGCAGCAGAACGAGGCAAATGAGCTTAGGAATATTACTTTTAAGATTTCCCAGAAATCCTCCCAAGTAGTTTGTAGCTCTCAATGTGAGCTTTCATTGCCAAACCCAGTACAGAAAGACTTTCAAGAAGAAAATTGGCAGGAGTGGAGACAAAGAGATGAACAGGAATATGAAAATGTTGAAAATGCTTCACCTCAATCAAAAGGTATGAATAAAAAAGAAGAAAAGAATCATCAAGGGAAAGGCAAACCACTTACAGTGTCACTGAAAGACTTTCAGTTGGAAGCAAATATAGATCACCTTAGTAAAAAAAACTCAGGAATTGAGTTCTTCCCAGATTTATCACATGATGGAGGATTCTTCAATAGACTGGAAGATGATGGTCATAAAATTCTTATTAGAGAAGAGAGAAGAGAACAGCAAACAGATTTGGAAGAGATAATTGTACAGCCCATGAACACAGCCAGGAGATATACTTGAAAGGTGGAAGAACTGAAAAAGTAAAGTTGGAACTTGAAAGGAAAGATGATGAAATTCAGAAATTGAAAAATAACATCACTCAGTGGGAGGCAAAATATAAAGAAGTAAAAGCAAAAAATGCTCAGTTATTGAAAATGTTACAAGAAGGTAAAATGAAAGATAAAGCTGGAATACTTCTTCAAGTTGATGAGTCACAAAGTATCAAAAATGAGCTAACCTTACAGGTGACTTTGCTTCATGTTGCATTTGATCTTTCCAGAAAGAAAGACCAAAAGTGAAGGCATTACAAACAGAATTAACAAAATATCAGGGTGGCAGAAAAGGGAAAAGAAACTCTGAGTCTGACCAGTGTAGGTGATTGCATTAGCCATTGAGATCATAAAAACTCTCTCTCTCTCTCTCTCTCTCTCTCTCTCTCTCTCTCTCTCTCTCTCACACACACACACACACACACACACACACACTACTTATACACATATATAACACACACACACAAACTTTTCAGGGTTTTGGAAAAAATGTATATGTTTAATACTCTACAACTGCTGAACTATGCAGTTTTTGTTGGGAAAAAGAAACCTAAAATGACTAATTGATTAACCAACTAAAAACTATTTGATTTTTCTGTTGGTTTAAAGTGAAAAGTAGGAAAGTAGAAAAACTCAGTGAATCATTACTGTTTGCTGCCCTTGCTCATCACTTTAGTTTTTCATCAGTCAGTAAAATGTACTCTTCCAAAAGATAAAGGGAGAAGAAAAGCCCCAGAACAAAGCCTGGTGCATTGGGTGGAGGGAGGGGAGATATGCTCAAGATCACAGAGATGGAGAGAATACATGTGGTAGAAAAACAAGGCTGTAGGAGATTCCCTGAGCAGCACTTGGGTGAGTCACTAAATTGGAACTAGGAGATCTGGTTGAGATCTGGCACCAAATTTTGGGGCTCAGTAGCAGTTCCTAGTTCAAATATG
The DNA here is from genome assembly GCF_902635505.1 of Sarcophilus harrisii. NCBI lineage: Eukaryota > Metazoa > Chordata > Mammalia > Dasyuromorphia > Dasyuridae > Sarcophilus > Sarcophilus harrisii. The sequence goes on from NC_045427.1 coordinate 352,033,429, forward strand.
AAATGTAATACAAAAGGCACATGTGGAGAATTCACAAAGGCTTTCTCTTTGCCAAAAATGCTTTTATTTATGAGAAGAGGTTACAGACAAAATGAAGAGGTTAAAATAGACACCAGAAGTAATAAATATGAAAAAGTATGGGGAGAGCATATAGTTAGCAAGGAAAGGGTCTTAACAATTAACAAAGGAAAAGACAAATAGTGAAACTCACAATTAACCAGGAGAAGGGGAATACCATGAAATGGGAGTATGCCATTAAGTGGTAGACTAAATCCATAGAGGATTTCACTCTAAACAAGTTACTTAACTATAAGAAGGAGAAAGACACATGAGGCATGGGGAAGGGAGGGAGAGGAAAGACACCATGAGAGAGAATGTACCTCCAAAGGGATACAGCAAAGGTAGCATAGGCCTTGGGCAGATTTATAGGGAAAACTGACATCATAAGTTGGCTCTCTAATTGAATACAGTAAGATGGGTGTTAACCTAAGACCTCCACATAGTTGGCTTAAGTGATCTCTTATAGTCTAGATCTAAATTTGGTTCAATTAAACAAGTGTTTATTAGTTAGTCAACTAGCATTTATATGCCAAAACTTCTCTCAGTGCTGGAGATATAGAAAAAGGCAAAAACATAGCCCCTGCCTTCAAGGAGCTTATAGTCTAATGGAGAATCCAATATAGAAACAATCATGTACATACAAGTTACAAACAGGATAAATTAGGGACAACCAGGGGAGGACACTGAAATTAAGGACTGAGAAAAGCTGCTTGCAGAAGGTGGGATTTTATTTGGGACTTAAAGGGAGTCAGGCTTTGTAGTAAGTTTTAGAGACAAAAGAGAAACAAGTTTCTTTTCTCAAGGAACTGTGTAGCCTGGCACAAAGTAGGCTTTAGTGAATGCTTGTTGCTTGAGTAACATATGTTACTTCATGCACATGATACAATATTTATATGAGCAAAATAAATACAATGTACAAAATAACAAAAATAATTTTAAGAGGGAAAGGCTAGTCATAACTGGAGAGATCAAGGAAAGTTTTATGTGGAAGGTGGCACCTGTGACTGTTTTAAAGGCAATGGGAACTCGGACAAAGTGGAGAAAAGGATGGAGTGTGTCCTAGACATGGGAAACTGCCTGTGCAAAGGCATGGAGATGAGAGATAGAATCTTATGATTCCATGATGAGGTTTACGGCTGGGGGTTTGCGGGCCCTGGTTTGCAAAGGTAATAATAAATAATAATAATAGTAATTAGTATTAATGTACTGCTAATTATGTGCCAGGCATTGTGCTAAGTACTTTAGAAATATTACCTCATTTTAACCTTCCAACAGTGCTGGGAGCTAGCTTTTATTATTATACCCACTTTATCACTGGGGGAAGAACTTAGGGGGGAATAAGTATTTCTTGAACACATACTATATCAATCAATAAATATTTATAAATTGCCTACAATGTATCAAGCTTTATAAATGTTGTCTGATTTGATCCTTACAACAACCTTGTGATGATCCTTATAACAACCTCTCTTTTTTTAGAGAAGTTAAATGACTTGTCCAGGATCACAGAGCTCATAAATGTTTAAAGCCAAATTTGAATTTTGGTCATCATGACTCTAGGTCCGGTGCTCTATCCACTGAGCCATCTAGCTGCTGTGAGGAAGAAGAGAGTGTTCCTGTAGCCATGTCCAATAGTAGTAGTATCTGCATACATTTTAGAGCATTAGGACATAAACTTGGAGTTGCCTTTATGTGGGAAGAGGAAAGGGGTCAGTGGTAGTGTATAAACCTAGCAGAGGTTTTAAAATTCCTCACAAGGGCCCACCCATAATGAAGGGATTTTAACACTGTACTAGTAAAGTTAACAATTTAAATAAAGCTAATAAATAATGGTCATTCACAATAGCACTACAAACAGACTTTTAGTGAAGGCTTATGCTTTCTACACTGTTTGTGGGAGTCTGCCCAAATTTGGCTTCAGTGGGTGGTACCTCTCTCCACCATGCTCACCTTCCTGTGTAAATATTTTCATCATGGAACACATTCTCCCATGAGCAAAGAGAGAGAATGTGGATATCATGTTCAGATGTCTTAAAAGCTGTAACATAAATCTTTTCCTTGTAACAACAGAGTGAAATGTTTTCTGAAAAAGCTTTCTTTTTGAAAACTATTTGTCCTATTATATTCTGCCAACTTAGCAAAGCTGGAGGTTGCTTACCTTGGGTTGTGGAGGGAATTCTTGGAGGGTGGTCTGGGTGGCTGTTGGGTTTCTTTTAGGTGAGGTACTTGGGGGATTTAAGGATAAATACTGGTTGCCAAAAGATTATGTCTCCTCCCTGGCTCAGTGTTTCTATATGAACTTGACAACAGAGCAGTTATAGAACTGATTCTATGTATTAACTCTTCAATAAGAGAAGTCTAGACCTTAGAAACAGAGGAAAGGATTTGAGAAAGCTCCCTAGGATCATTGTTATTGTTCATCTTTCATTCACAAAGAGGACCAATGACATCATGAAGATGATGTCTTGACTTGCAAGTGAATTGGATTTAAGTGAGATAAGGCTTTGCAGAATTATTCATTCTCTCCTCCAGAGTCAACAAAGTCCAGTGGCAAGACACAGGATGGCTGGCAATGACTCCAGATTCAGTGGGACACACTGGCCTTTTTAAGCTGAAGTCTTTCCCAGGTCTCAGTTTGTTTGAGACAATACTCATTCAGTAGAAAAAGGCTAGTTATTGTTTCTCTTTCTCTGGATCCCTTAAAAGGGACTGGCTTTAAAAGTAGCTAGGTGGTATGGCTAGAGTGTGAGTTTGAGTGCTAGAGTGAGGAAGATCTGAACTGAAATCTTACCTGAGATACTTAATAACTGAGTGATTGTGGGCAAGTCATTTATCTTTGTTCAGCCTCAGTTACATCATCTATAAAAATGGAGATAATAATAACATCTACCTTATAGCTGCAAAATTGAAATAGTAGCATCTACTTTATAAGTTGTTGTGAGGATCAAATGAAATAATATGTATGTATAAATAGACATTATATAAATGTTAGCTATTATTATTCCCTCACCCCACCCTCCTTGTCTTACCTCCACATATCCTTGAGAATCAGACAGGCAGCTCCTTGAGACTGGGGTCCAAGTATGTTGGGACTCGTAAGCTCACCAGAACAACGAGAACAACAACCACCACCACCACAACAATAACCATGTTGGTTTTCAAATCCCTCATTTATATACACTTTGAGATATAAAGGCTTGCAAATCACTTTACACATATTATCTCATTTGATCACACTTAATAAATGTTTGCTGAATGGTTGAATGAATGAACAAGTGAATGAACATCTGGCCCTGGCTCCTAGCCCAAGGCTGAGTACTCCCTGGGTGACTGACCAACTCATTATCACCAACTCTCTTCTCTGGTTGCAGTTTCTGGCAGGCAGCTGAGGCCAGATGATCCTGATGCAGAAACAGAAGAAGACAACTCTGTAAGTAAAGTTTGGGTAGCATTGCAATCCCTAGAAATCCACTGATGGCCCTAGATCCCTGATGTTGTGCCCCCACTCCCACCCCCTAGAGTCCCCACCAGAGGAGAAGGGTAGTTCCATAGGCCTCTGACTTAGATGTGGGGGCAGTAGGAGGGAAGCAACCAGTCCAAAGAAATGGGGGGTGGTAGAAAAAGAACTCTGAACTGGGTTTTGGGGGACCTAGTCCACTCACTTTCTTTCAGATTCTGGGTAAATACCTTTCTTCCTATTTCCTTCTCTGTAAAATGTAAAATGCTCACAGAACTGTGCTGAGAAAAGTACTTTATAAATTTTAACATGCTTTAGAAAGTAGCCCTTTGAAACTTCCTCTTTAGGAAGTATTCTGCTTAGGGGGAGGGAGGCCCAAGCCATCACCCAGTTTTTTCTCTTCTTGCAGGTGAATGAAGTACCTATTGATGAAATCATCCGTCCTAGACCTCAGGGCTCCTCCCCAGTTTATGAGTACTCCATCGATCAAGAACACTTCATTAAAGGGGTAAGTTTTGTCTACATTCAATTTAATGAACTTTTTATTAACCACCTGACTATGTGCCAGGCACTGTGCTAAGTCCTGGAGATATGAAGACAATAATGAAACAGTCTTACTCCTCAAGGAACTTTTACTTTACTGGGGGATACAATCCATAGATAATGTGAGTCCTGTGGAGTGATACTCCACTACCCTTTACCTCCACTGAGGAGGTACTTTATGCCAATTATCTCCCTAGATATAGAACAGAATACACAGTGTGTGACAAGTTCTGTCGATTAATAGGGGTTTCTGACTAAATGAATTTCTCCATGGCAGAAAATCATTTTAGGAGAGTGGAGAGAATGGAGTGGAAAGATGTGGAAAGATTATATACTCCTACGAGTTAGGAAAGTGAGGTTCATTTATTTTTGAAATCATATGACCTTTGCCCTGGAGAGAGCACTTTATCCAACCCTACTCCCCATCCCTGAGCAGGAATGCCTTCCACTCCTTGTTCTCATGTAATCTTGTCTCTTTTACTGCCTTACCGTGTAACCTTAGGCAAACCCTTGCCTAATCTGAGCTTCAGGCTCCTCATGTAATTACAAATAAATTATTGATTGTTTTACATAGGTAGACAGTATCCACCTTTTTAATTATAGGATCATATATTTAGAGACCATTGAGTCTAATTCTCTCATTTTACAGATGAGAAAACTGAATTTCAGAGAGGTTAAGTGATTGGTTTAGAAATATCTAGCCTGAGTCTCAACCTAAATCTTCCTCACCCCAAACTGAGTACTTTATCTACTACACCTAGTGATCTCTTATGCTATTTTATTGCCCCAGGAAATCTGAGGGAGTGCTGGTAAATTGGAGGATTAAATACTCTTTTACTATGAGAGATAATGGAGGAGTTAGCATCAGAGAAACCTGGGGAAACTTATATGAATAGATATAGAGTCAAATGAGCAGTACCAGATGAACAATTTATACAATGACAACAATATTGTAGGATAAATTATTTTGGAAGAATTAGAAACTTTGATCAGTGTAATTACTAACTACAATTACAGAGGACTAATGACAAAACATTTTACTCACCTCTTCATAGAGAAGTGAAACATTCAGAGGGTAGAATAAGACATATTTTTGGATATGATCGCTGCAGACATTTGTTTATCTTCACCATACATGTTTGTAATAGGGATTTTGTTTTTCTTTCATTCTCAATTGAGGGAAAAGGCATTTTTTTGCAAATGAAAAAATATAAAAATATTTTTAAAAAGAAAAAAAACTCATATCATCTCATTTAAAAGGTTATGGAAGCCTTAGATAGAGGCTGAGTCTTGCTCAGCCTTGCTCCATGGGAACCTTTCCTTATTCTTTGAGATCAATAGGCAACTTTAATTACTTCTCTCTTTGTAGGAAGATACCCAAACTGGGCGATTTTCCTTAGGAAGACGGAAATCCAGGTGGAAACGTGACTCAGGTGAATCCCAAAGCTTTTCTGGGAGGAGTCAATCTGAGGTATGTTCCAGAAAGAAACTAGGGAACTCATTGATAGGTATAAACCTATCACTAGATCCCACAAGCCTAGCACAAAAGGCTTTCTGCAAACACCATTCTTGTCCAAATGACTTCAGTGAACTCTTATTTGTTCTTAGGATTATAGGATTTAGAATGATGACTATAAACTCTCCAGGAAAATATAATTTCCTTGAGGGCAGGAGCTATCTTCCATTTTTGTTATTGTATTTCCAGTCCTTCATGTAGTACCTTGAATATATTTTCTTTCTTATTAGTATAGAAAATTCCAGGTTAAGAACTTTATGCAATTTATGTTTTCAGACAGATGTCTAGGCCCAATGACAGGTTAAGTGACTTGGCCAGAATTGCAGTCAAGATTGTCTGAGCTGAGATTTGAAACCAGGTCTTCATGACTGCAAAAAGAGCTCTTTATCTCTTTCCTATTGACTTGTACATAGTAAGCACTTAATAAATACTTGTTGAAGTGAATTGAACAAGACATTAGAACATAGACCACAGAATGTCAGAGCATGGAAGCACCTGAGAAAGCAGAGTTCCATTATTGAACAATACACCAAGTCCAACTCTATTAATCATCATATTAAGGAAATGATCCTGGTTTTTTCACATTTTGAAAATAACTGCCACATTCATGCCAATACCTGCTGCAGAGCATGAAAAGAGAGACTTTTGTCTTCAACTTGATAATTTCCTGTAAGTCAAATCACCATGTACCTTGATGTTATCATTGTTCACTACACATGTTTGACTCTTTGTGACCCTATTTGAAATTTTCTTGGGAAGGTGCTGGAGCAATTTACCATTTCCTTCTCCAGCTCATTTTACAGATAAGGTAACTGAGGCAAATGGGGTTAAATGACTTGCCTGGGGTCACATAGTTTGAAAATGTCTGAGACCATATTTGAATTCAGAAAAATGAATCTTTCTGACTCCAGGAATGGCACTGCACCATATAGTGCATGTATATGTACACATACATATGTAGGTATATGTATATATACACAATACATATATTATATATATATATGCATACTACCAGTATACACAATCAATTTGCACCTATGTGTGCAGACATATTATGTATATCTACATAAACACATATACTTTGGATAGATAACACCAATGTATAAAATGACCATAGAAATAAAAAATGACAAGTATTCTAGATTCACCATGTCAAACTCTTTGTGTGGTCTGAGCCAGATTAAAATGTGGTTGGGAAATGTTTAGGCAAGAATGAGGGCTGTAAAGAACCTCCAAATTGATGAGCTCACAGAGCCCTTTAGGTATCTGAGTCTAAGCTGGGTGATAGGCTGCAGAAGAGAGTGGATATATAGGGAGTTTGGGGGTGTTTCCGACCCCCAAATTGTGCTTCTAACACTAGCTACATGGCTACGATGTGCAAGTCTCAACATCTTTATATAAACAGACAAGTAAAAAACTATAATGTACAAGTGAAAAGTTAAAGGTTTCTGATGGAGGAAGTTCTTTACACTTAGGAAATCAGAGACATTCCTCCCTGATTCCCAGAGTGCCAGGTATTAAGGAGAGAAAGATGAGAAACTGTATGTTTTCTCCCTAAGGCATGGAATTAAAGAAGAGTTTAAAGAAATCTTAGAATATGGCTTATAGAATTTCAAAGCTGGAAGAGATTGTCTTATTCTAAATCTAATGTCCTTTGCAATGCAGCTAAAAGTTTGAAATCTATACAGCATTATTTTGTTTACATCAAAATATTCTTTGAAGTTTAATGCCTTTTGCAGTTGTCGACCTGATTTCACAGAATCACAGAATCTCCAATTTGGAAGGAACTGCAGATGGCTCTGGTCCAACAGGAATAAGAATAATCCCCACATGCCCTACTCTCCTACCCCTCCATAAGCAGTCATCCCAGCCTCTACTTGAAGACTTCCAGGCAGAGAGAGCTCATGGCCAAAAATAGAACGAGCTGCTTCTCAAGGCAGTGAACTGTGCTGGCTTCTTCAAGTGGAGGCTGGAGAATTACTTTGAGGATGACCTTTCAATTCGGATTCTGAGATGTGGGGAAACTATGCTTACAGAACCCTGAGAAAAGTCAAGGTTATTCTGGATCTCTGACAACTCATGTTGCCACATGAAAGGGTGGTTCAGTTTAAAACAGAATCCAGCCTGAAACTCTGACACTGTGGCTCTCCTCAGTTTAATAATTCAGTCTCTGTCAATGTCACGTGTTAACTAGGGTTACTCTGCTCTTTCTCAGAACTCTGTCTGCTTCTGTCTTGGCTGTGCAGGAACCAATGGAGGTCACTCTGCAGACAGATGTGGAGGCTGGAGCCAGTGGCTACAGTGTCACTGGTGGTGGGAAGGAGGGAATTTTTGTCAAGCAAGTACTGAAGGACTCTTCAGCCGCCAAGCTGTTCAGCATGAGAGAAGGTACCATCCTGTGTTATGGTCAGGGGGGGGGGGGGGGGGGGGGGGGGGGGGGGGGGGGGGGGGGGGGGGGGGGGGGGAGGGGGAGGGGGAGGAGGGGGTGGTGGTGGGAGGAGAGAGAAAAAATCTCCTTAAAAGTAGCCATCTTCATCCCTGATCTCTGTCCTTACACTCCAGACTTACATTTCCTCCTGCCTAGGTCCAGTATAACCATTTCCACCTAAATAATTCTGCCTCTCTATTTCCCCTGACCCATGTCCTTAGCCCAACTTACCCAGTATAATACGGTGAAAATTTGAACGTTGAATTTGGGTGTCAAAGGATTTGAATTGGGTCCTGGTTCTGGCATGATCTATAGGACACTTTTTCTCGTATAGATTCCCTACTTATGACAGCCCTGGGTCTTAAAACCTAGCCTCATTCTAGAGCCTTTTGAGTTTTTCAAAGGAATACAGATTTGTTGCGTTGACTGCAGGGCTTCCTCTCTTTATTTTCTCAACTTTCTCTGATCTCTGAATTCCAGTCTTAGATATGTTTCATGACCTGACCTCTGAACCTGCTTTGCCTTTCCGGGCTCAAGGATCTGCCTCTTCCCCATTCTCTGGTCAACTTGGGCCTTGCTCCTTACCATTGCCCTGACCTGGCATCTGTTGTTCTGGTCCCTTATCGTACATTGCCAGATAAAACTTTTCATTTTATTGGTTTTTCACATGGGGGAAAACAATGCTGATTGAGAAATAATACACTAGAAGAGGAAAATGTATATAAAAGAAAGCTACCTAGCCCTACCCAGACTGGATGGTATTTACCTACTTTCTAAGTTATTCTATGAAGCTAAAAGTCTCCAGACCTAAATCAGCTAATCATTACCCTTCCTAATCGTGAAATGAATATGTGAATTTTCATGCCCATGATTGGAATGACATTTTTCTTGAAAGACCAGCTTAATAATAGTCTAGGATTTATTTACCTGCACACTTGGAATTGAGCTCATTGGTTCATTCTACAATTCCAAGTAGCCTCTCAGCCAATCAGGAAGTTTTCTAATGGCATGTAAGTTTGGAGATATTCTACTCATATTACTATCATATTACTACATGATAGTTCAGCAAATTATATGTCTCCATTTCCTCTGTCTACAAGGGCAGGGGGTTAAAAAAATCCCCCCCCTCTAAAATATAAACTATAACACACACACACACACACACACACACACACACACAATCCTGGATCATAGCCAGAAGCAATGGGAGGTAGCAGAAAGTCTCTGACTATCCTAATTTGGAATTTGGAGAGATCTGAGTTTGGATTCCAGTTCTGACTGTTGATAGTTATTTGTCATTTCAATCCTCTGGGACCTGTTTTTCTCATTTGTAAAATGAAGATAATAATCCTTATATTCTCTATATTTCAGGGGAATGGTGAGGAAAGTCTGGGGGCTAAATTTGGACTTAGAGAACCTGGAGTCAATCCTAGTTCTGTCACTTAAATTCCAAGTGTTCTCTGTCAAATCACTTATTTCTATTTCCTCTTCTAGAAGATGGAATTGAACTAGATAATATCTAAAGTCCATTCTAGCTACAATAGTTTGGTTCCATTAAGTGCTTTGTAAACATTAAAGGATTGTAGACATGAAAACTACCATTATTTGTATCATGGTGCATTAGAAAGAAACTTGAACTTAAAGTCCTTGGACTTGAATTCAAATGGTGGCTCTGCCACTTAGAACTTGTGTGATCTTGGACAAATCACTTACCTTCTCTGTGCCTCAGTTTTCTAATATGTAATATAAAGGGATTGAGCTACAGGAATTCTTCAAGTTCCTTTCCAGTTTAAAATCTCTGATCCTAAGAGTTGGCAGGTCTAAAGATACTTGCCTCTTGTGAGCAGGGGACAGGAAGCTTACCTCAAGTATCAAATATATGTCAAGTGCTTGGTACATAGTGGTATTTAATAAATGCATGTTTTTTTACCCCTTTCCTCTCAGAATCTTGACTTCTCCATCTATAAAAGGGAGATAATTTGTGATACGTCTGCACTCTTCCCAACCTTAGCAAGAGACTGAGCAGGAAGTTGAAGTCTCAGTGTTACAATGCCTTTTCTTTTTCTGCAGGTGACCAGTTGCTGAGTGCAACTATCTATTTTGACAATATTAAATATGAGGATGCCCTCAAGATCCTACAGTACTCTGAACCATATAAGGTGCAGTTCAATCTCAAACGAAAACTAGCATCAAAAGACGATACAGAAAAAGTTCATCATCCAGCCACAAGTGACATTAGAGAAACAGACCAGCAGGTAAAATCTCATATGCTTCTCCCACTGTGGCACTAGATGTGCTGCTCTATTCAAGGATATCTGATACGGGCAGCATTGGAGTGGAAGATGGAAGAAAGAGACCCTTGGAGGCCCCTAATGACTCACAATGCTATAACTAGCAATTTTTGTGCCTAGGGCAAGCAATTGGTCCTTAATGTCCTTAAAACTGAGGGTAGATGAGGTTAAGGGCTGTTAGGTGGTGCAGTGGATAGAGCACTGAGTTTGGAATCAGGAAAATTCATATTTATGAATTCAAATCCAGTCTTAGATACTTACTAGCTGTGTAACTCTAGACAAGACACATAACCCTCTTTGCCTCAGTTCTTCATCTGTAAAATGAGCTGGAGAAGGAAATGGGAAGTCACTCCAGTATCTTTGCCAAAAAAAAAAAAAAAATACAAATGGAATTACAGGGAGTTGAACACAACTGAAGTAACAATAGATGATTTGGTTTCTGGGCATGGTTGGAATACTGTGAGGCTGTTACTATGGAATCAACCATCTAAGGAGTAGAAAGGCAGGAGTAGAGGGAAGCAGACAAGCTAGGGAAGAACTCAGATCTGGGTGGAGGAAAGACAGAGACAGAGGGAAGAGAGGAAGAGAGAGGGAGAGAGAGAGAAAGAGAAAGATAGAGACAGAGACAGAGAGAGGGTGAGAATGGAAGGGCTCACAACAACTGGCAACTTCCTGGTTAAACTATTTATTCCTATTATATCCTATTATCTGCCATCTAGGCTCATGTATTTCTGCCCTTCTGAAGCACTGCAGGAACTATCACAATCTCTTAAATTTCATCATCCTGGGTCAAAAGGCTCAGTTATCCTGCCCTAATTGTGGCTCAGAATTGATTTTTGCCTGAGCAAACCAGGTCAGAAAGAATTAGCTTAATTATCCAGTTCAATTCATTAAGAACTTATTGAGGATCCTTGACCTTACTCCAGAACTGTGTCCTTCCCCTGAACATCTTTAATTTCCTTCTTTCATTGGTTGAATTAGATCTGACATGCCTGCCAGAGAACTGTTCACTTCCAGACTGAGTGTGTGAAATCTATTCCATAGCAATAAAAAGTTATACATGTTCAATTTCATCTTCTTTGTGGAAAGATTTTGGGACTCTCCTCTTTCTGGACTTCTCAGAACTTGTCCAAATCCCAGCAATAACAAAGTGTATATGGGGACCACTCAAAAGACTTCAGTTTGAGACTGGGCCTGCATTTACTAAATGAATAACTTCCAACAAATAATTTCTCCTAAATTTTCCTTGAACAAGGAGATGGGGAGGTTGGACAAAAGGATAACAGGGGTGCTTTTCCTGCTTTAAAACTATGATCTTACGATCTACAAACTTCCCCTAGCTCTAAATCCTTCAGTGCTGTGAGGTCATAGAGTCCTGTTTTCCTCCTCTGTGAGGGAATGGGGATGGTGATTTCACTGTCCCTGGAATCTCCTAGGTCATAAAATTCTATCTGGAATGAGGATCAGTACCTTCTCTGAGACTTAGAGTCTTAGAGAGCTTCTTAGGGAACTGAGAATTATTATTATTAGTAGTAGTAACAATAGTTAACATTTATATAGTATCTACTATGTATCAGGCACTGTATTTTACAATTATAATATAATTTAATCCTCATAATAACACTTGGAAGTAGAAGCTATTATGATCTTCATTTTACAAATAAGGAAACCGAGGCAATTTGAAGTTTAGTGGTTTGCTGCAGACTACACAGCTAGTCTGAAGTCAAATTTGAACTCAGGGGTTTTTGACTTTGGGTCCAGTGCTCTCTCCACTGTGAATCCAGCTGCTTATTGAGCCAACTGATCTCTCCTCTATCCACTAATAGATTCAGATCCTAATTCGGAATACATATTATGTAACTCTAAGTAAATCACTTTACTTCTCAGTTTTCTAGGCAATTCCAAAGTTAAAATGCTTATACCTATGAAATCATAGGTCCAAGGTGGACTCCTATCCTTCTTCTGAGGAATGAATAGGCTGGCATTTATTCTTACCTTAGGATAACACACCTTAAGACTAAACTGACATTGGGAGAATATGTAGCCAAGTGTCCTCATTTTATAGGGAGGGGCCATGATACCCCAAAATGTTAAGTGTCCCAAGTCCTGAATGTAGTAAATAGCAAAATCAAAATTTGAACCCATCCCTTCTGATTCCAAACGTAGCACTCTTTCCACTACTTGACAGGACCATGTAAGGCTGAGGTGGGGAAGAGGAAGTACTCAGTAAAATTTTAAAAAATACAAACATGGGATCTGTTACTATTGAGTTCCATTCCTTCTTCCTCCCCATTAGGAGCTCACAGTTTGAGAATGGGAATAGCACTTATATGCCAGGGAAATTTCATATGAGATTTCAGTAATGATTGGACTCTTCAGTAGTTTAGATAGAAGAGTAAGGGGTTTGGACAAGTGCTGAGATGTTCAGAAAGAGGGGGAGAATTCCAAAATCTTGAAGAAGATGAAATTGATCATGTATTTTCCTATATCAAATTGCTACTGCCTCAGGGCAGGGAGTGGTGAGAGGAGGGAGAGAGAGAATTTGGAATATAAAATTTTTTTTAGAAAAATGAATGTTCATGTTAAACTATATCAGATTGCTTGCTGTCTTAGGAATGGGGGAGATGGAGGAAGGAAGGAGAAAAAATTGGAACTTATAATCTTACAAAAATGAATGTTGAAAACTATCTGTGTGTATTTGGAGAAATAAAATGCCATTGAAGGGAAAAAATGAATGTTAAGGGCAGTGTAGAGCAGTCAGAAGGGCTTGAGTTCAAATCCAACCTCAGCCACTTACTACCTGTGTGACCCTAGGCAAGTCAATTAACTCCGATTGCTTCACCACTATCCCCACCCCTTCAAATTTGTCTTTGCATGTAAGTGGGAGAAAATAAATATGAAGTCAGGAGGACCTGAGTACAAATCTGGCCTCAGACACTTCATACTTCCTAACTGTGTGACCCTCGGCAAGTCACTAAACCCCAATTGCCTCAGGAAAAAAAAAAAACAACCCAAAATATTATTTAAATACAAATTATTAATGTTGTTAGAATAATATTATTTAAAAAAAAAACAAAATAAAGAAGATTAAGGCCCATTTCAGCCTGAAAAATGCGCGCAGCTGGAATGCAAACTGGCCCTGCTGATTTGACATTAGGAGGAATCAAAAGATCACCAGCCGTGAACTGAGAGAATCTGGTTTCAGATCCTAATTATCCTGATTCTGTTACTTATTAGCTGTGAGGCCTTAGCCAAGACCCTTTTGACCTCTGTGCTTCAGTCTCCTGCTCAGTAACTTAAGGGTTTAATTAGATAACCTTCTAGTATTAAATCCCATAACAGTCTCAGAATCAGAAGAACCTTAGAGCAGCCTCTAATCCAACCAATAGATGAAAAGTATACCAGAATCTAAATGAGATGGGTTTGAATTCTAGTTCATTTCCTGTATCACTTTGCTCAAGCCACTTAATTTTTCTAACTCTTAGTTTCCCAAAATCACAAAATTTGAAGATCAGAAGGGATCTTTGCATCTAATTTAAACTGTACCTAAAAGAAACCCTAACTATAATGTACTTGACAAATGACCATTGAGACTTTATGTGAAAGAGGAGCCCATTCTCCTCTATATGATGACAAGTTGGACCAGATGATTTCAAATGTCTCTTTTTAAAATCATATCTTATGATCCAGAGTCATTTAACCTCTTTGAACCTCATAAAGTTTACTCATAAAATGGGGGTGTTGATTTCAACATTCACCTTTGCAAAACCTTGTGTTCCAAATTTTTCTCCCTCTATCCCCCACTTCCCTAGACACCAAGCAATCCAATAAAAGTTAAACACATACAGTTCTTCTAAACATATTTATATATTCATCATGCTATGCAAAAAAATCAGATCAAAAGGGAAAAAAAATCACAAGAAAGAAAAAACAAACAATACCAACAGCAAAAAGGTAAAAATACTATGCTTTGATTAACATACAATCTCCACAGTTCCTCTGGATATGGATAGCTCTTTCTATCACAAGTCAAATAGTTAAATTTTTTTTTAAAGGTAACACATATAAGTTTATTTCCCTTTTGGCTTGCTGATGTAGTCACTTAGTGTCCAGAGCTGCTTCAACTTTTTCCACTTGTGACCCTGTTTCAGAAATATAATAGATATAAAATCAAACATTTACTGATAATAAAACATAATCGCATGATCCTCACATTCAGTTACAAAACCCCATATGAGTTGCAACCCAGCATTTAAGAAGCTGGGGGTTAGACAACACTTGCTACAATAATATCTGTCATAATGGGTAGTCATTAAAGACTTCAGCATTATATTAGTCAATATGGTGAAGTCTCGTTTTGCAAGAGACTAATCTCACCATCTTCATTATCCCTGTAGTAGTTCAAAAAGGAAACTTATCTTTCTTTTGCTCAGGCTACAGGGTGTGGTGTAAAATTTATTTTTTCCCTTCTTGGCACCACTTTGAATCCTCAGCACAAGAGAAAGGGAGAATTCTTTCTTAATATTATAATCAGACAAAATTATTCATCTTCCTGTTGCTTGCCTGCAAAAATAATTCTCTGTTGATCAGGAGTAATACCTCCCTTATCTTGTATCTTAGCTTTGACATTTTCAATACTTTCAGAAAATCCAACCTCAAAGGTTGTCTCCATCCAGATCACCATGAAAATTTGCAATGTCACTGAGCCTACCTACAGAGAGAGAGAGGAAATAGAAGTAATGGTTGGACTTAGTGTGTGGGAAGCAGGTGTAAGTTTTACCATGAAGTTCAAAGTACTTAGGAAACTTTAGGGCATGATATATAATATTATGTATTATATGTGTATTATGTAATATATAATATTGGGATTTGTTTATGTATATATTATACCCATATTATGCTATATATAATTTTATATATGTAATATATAATGTTACTAGGATTTGTTTATGTATAATATATTACACATATATATGATGTTATTATATATTACATATGTATTATGTAATAAATAATGTTATTATTAGGGTTTGTTTATATATAACATATATATGACATGATGTATTATTATAATGTTATATGTTATTATATATGTATTATTACATTATATGTGATATTATTAAGATTTGTTGGAGTCAGAAGAAGCTTTAGGGATCATCTAGTATGATTTCCTCATTTTGCAGAAGCCCAGAGAGCTAATGGTGCCACAGGTATTAAACACCTGAGGCAAAATTGAAACCTAGAATTTTTTATTCTAAATCTTGAGCCCCTTCTATTACATGCCATCCTTTTTATGACATGCCATGATGGGCCTTATCATGGAGATGGAATATTCTCTACATCATCTTAGCTTTAGAGTATTAGATAAAAGGTCCATCCAGGAAATGAAGGTGATAAACTAACCAGGTGATCTTTTCTCATTCAGGGGGAAGATCTGACAGATGGAACAATGGAGACTATGGAAAAGATGCTTGAAGAGGAAGAAGACAAAGAAAAGTTAATAGTCAAATCAAGGACAGGGAGGAGCCAGCGGCCAAAGAAAGAGAGATTGTCATGGCCCAAATTCCAGGCAAAGAAAACCAAGAAGGTTGTGAGCCATCGTCGATCACATAGCACGTCGGATGCCTGTGAGGGCAGAGCACCTGACCTCTCCCCAACAAGCACAGATACTGAATTACATTTCCCCAAAGAGGAGACACATCTGAGAGAGAAGAAAGGCAGTGAGAGGAAGAGCAAATTCCTGAATATTGGATTTAGGATGCACCGGAAGTTCGAAATAGATGACAAGACATCAAAGTCAGGCATGACAACAGCAGAAGCAAGAACTGGAACAGCAAAAGATGGCGAAAGGATCTCCTTGGATCTACAGAAACCAGAAATGGAATCAGGCAGGCTGGAATCTCAAAGTGCAACTATAATCCCAGAGCACTTGGAAAATGAAGAAAACAGATTGAAGCTACAACTCCAAGTTGATCCTGGAACAAAGAAAGAGGAACAATTGACATCAGAAGCTAAATCTATGAGTGGGGCTGTGATGGGGATCCCAGCTTCTGTTTCTGGAACACTCACTGGGTCTCATGTGTCAGTAAGAGGCAGGAGGAAAAAATCAGATGATGTGACAGACACAGTTAGTGGAAGTAAACATGGGTTACAGGCTGGAAAAGAAACAAGAGAAAAATTAGATGATACTTCTTTTGGTGTTCGAGGGCTGGAAATTGGAATTGCCAAGTTAACACTTCAGGAATCACAGGAAGACTTGGAGAAAGGCTATGAAACACCAGAGATTAGAGTGAAAATACCAACTTTACAAACACCCAAGTTTGGGTTTTCCAAAGGAAAAGTGTCAGAGGCTAAAATAAATGTCTCTGAGCATGAAAGGGAACAATCTCTGGGGAAGGTTACAGTGAATTGGGGGGAGATGCTTATGGAACACATACCTGAAAGAAATGTTCCTCCACTAGATGTGACTGGAGCCGTTGGAAAGATTTCTGTAGAGACTCCCGACTTAGATCACACCGTCCCTAACATACCTGAGAAAGGTGCAGTGATATCAGATGGGAAGGCCCAGATATCAAGCAAGAAAATGACCCAAATGCCCAAAGCAGATGTTAGCAGCCCCAAGATGGATATTGTTATTTCTAGTGCAGATGTGTCCCAGCCCAAGGTTGAAACCCACGGTCCAGAAATAGGAAAAGATGGATTGAAAATGGAGGGAGAAATCAAAATGGGGGACAAGGACATTGAGGGGAAGGACAGCAAGTTCAAAATGCCCAAATTTAAGATTCCATCATTTGGATGGTCTCCAAGCAAAGAAAAAAAGGGATCAGGAGAGGTGTCTCTACCAAAAGAAGAGGTGGACATCTCAAAAGCTTCACTAAAGAGAGATGACAAAGGTGGAGATCTGACTGTATCACTCATATCGGCAGAAACTCCTATTAGGGGTATAGATCTGAGTATGAAATCACAAAAGGGAGAAGCCACTGTAAAAGATCATAAAGAGAAGGAGGAAATGAGATTCAAAGAATCCAAAGATCAGATGGAAAATATCCAAATACTACAAACATCTAAAGCAGACATTGAAAAAACAAAAATAGATATCATCATACCTAGGGTAGATGTGTCTGTGCCCAAGGTCACATTAAATAAGGAAAATGTTGAAGCAGAAGTGGAAAGAGATGTTAAAGGAGATGTAAGACTGAAAGAAAAGGAAATTGATCACAAAGAAAGTAAGTTTAGAATTCCAAAATTCTCCATGCCAGGTTTTAGTTGGGGAAGTGGTAAGGAAATTGGATCATCAGTGGATATAGAAACCAACATTAAAGAGCCCAAGACAACTATCCCATCACACAGTATGGACAAAGAACCGGGTCTGGTCTCAAAAGACAAAAAAGTTCCAAGTTTTGATGTAAATGTGCAGATTGCTGGAGGTGAGAAAGTCAAAACAGAGTCAAAGACAGGAAAGATACCAAGTATAAAGGTGCTCAAAAAAGCAGATAGTGAAGAAAAGATGATGATAGAACGAGATGTAGAAGGAAAAAAGCAAGATGTGGAAAGTATAGACAGAAACCTGAAAGGAAAAATTGAGGGCATTGCAGAAATCTCGCAGAAAGAAAAGACAACAATAAAAGGTATAGAAAAGGAAATTCAGATATCAGAGTTAGAAGTAGAAATTGAAGAAATGAAAGAAAAAACTAAAAGAGAGGGTGTAAAAGAACACATGACAAAATACAGTATAAAAACAGCCAAAGGGGATATTAAAGGACCAAAAGTAAACATAACAATGCCTGATATAGATGTAACCATACCAAAAGCAAAAGATAATGGCATAACCACTGAAGTCCAAGTTGAAAGAGTCAAAATGGAAGACGACATGAAAATAGGAGACAAGGAGGTGGAGGTGAAGGACAGCAAGTTCAAGATGCCCAAATTTAAGATGCCGTCCTTTGGTGGAGGCAAAGAGGGAGCAGCTTCGGTGGAGGTGTCCCTGCCAAAGGCAGAGGTGGATGTTACCCTTCCTTCAGTTCAGGCCGGTGACCTGAGTGTGGAGGTGCCCACAGTGGATGTGAACATCAAAGGTCTAGACACTGAGGGCCAGTTGCCAGAGGGAGAAATTCAGTTTGGTGACCTGAAGGGGAAGACGGGGAGTGTAGGTCTCAAAGGTCACTTACCCACAGTCCACATGCCCAGCGTGAAAATGCCACAAATTCCCAAAGCAGACATTAAGGGCACCAAAGTGGATATCACCATGCCCAGTATGGAAGTGTCCCTGCCCAAGGGCAAAGCTGACATCAAGAGCCCCAAAGTCGAGGAAGAGGCAGTCATGGTGGAAGGGAACATTAAACTGGGAGACAAGGAAGTTGAGGGGAAGGACAGCAAGTTTAAGATGCCTAAATTTAAAATGCCATCCTTTGGTGGAGGCAAAGAGAAGGCAGCCTCAGTGGATATGTCCCTGCCAAAGACAGACGTGGATGTGACTCTTCCTTCTGTCCAGGCCGGCGAATTGAGTGTAGAAGTTTCATCAGCAGAAGTGGACATCAAAGGGCTAGACATTGAGGCCCAGTTGCCAGAGGTCCAGCTTGGTGACCTGAAGGGGAAGACTGGTGGTGTAGGCCTGAAAGGACACTTGCCCAGTGTGAAAATGCCCCAAATGCCCAAAGCAGATATCAAGGGGCATCACCATGCCCAGTCTGGACATGTCCCTGCCCAAGGGAAAAGGCGACATTAAGAGCCCCAAAGTCGAGGTAGAAGGGGACATTAAAGTGGGAGACAAGGAGGTGGAAGCAAAGGACAGCAAGTTCAAGATGCCCAAATTTAAGATGCCAACCTTTGGTGGAGGAAAAGAGGGGGCAGCTTCAGTGGATGTGTCCCTAACAAAAGCAGAGGTGGAGGTTACCCTTCCTTCAGTCCAGGCCGGTGACCTGAGTGTGGCAGTGCCTGCAGTGGATGTGGAAGTCAAAGGGCTAGACACTGAGACCAAATTGCCAGAGGGAGAAGTTCAGCTTGGTGACCTGAAGGGAAAGACTGAGGGTTTAAGTCTCAAAGGTCAATTGCCCAAAGTCCACATGCCCAGCATGAAAATGCCCCAAATGCCCAAAGCAGACATCAAGGCTCCCCAAATGGACATCACCATGCCCAGTCTGGACGTGTCCCTGCCCAAAGGAAAAGGCGACATTAAGAGCCCCAAAGTCGAGGTAGAAGGGGACATTAAATTGGGAGACAAGGAGGTAGAAGCAAAGGACAGCAAGTTTAAGATGCCCAAATTTAAGATGCCATCCTTTGGTGGAGGAAAAGACGGGGCAGCTTCAGTAGATGTGTCCCTGCCAAAAGCAGAGGTGGATGTTACCCTTCCTTCAGTCCAGGCAGACCTGAGTGAGAGGGCCCGAGTGGATTGGAAGCAAAGGGCAGACACAGACCAAGTGCCAGAGGAGAAGTCACAGACCTGAAGGGAAGACTGAGGTTTAAGTCTCAAAGGTCAATTGCCCAAAGTCCAAGTGTAAAAGGTGGCAGCTCAGCCCAAGTGACACAATGCCCAGTCTAAAGGGAGGCCCTGAGCCCAAGTCAGGTTGAAGGGGACATTAAACTGGGAGACAAGGAGGTGGAGGTGAAGGTCAGCAAGTTCAAGATGCCCAAATTTAAGATGCCGTCCTTTGGTGGAGGCAAAGAGGGAGCACCTTCTGTAGATGTGTCCCTGCCAAAGGCAGAGGTGGATGTGACCCTTCCTTCTGTCGAGTCCCGATTGAGGGAGGGCCCCAGGATGTGGAAGTCAAGGACTGACATTGAGGCCCAATGCAGAGGGAGAAGTCAGCTTGGACTGAAGAGGTGGGGTATAGTCAAAGGTCATTTGCCCACAGTCCATATGCCCAGCGTGAAAATGCCAAAAATGCCCAAAGCAGATATTAAGGGACCCAAATTGGACATCACTATGCCCAGTCTGGACGTGTCCCTGCCCAAGGGCAAAGACGACATCAAGAGCCCCGCAGTCGAGATGGAAGGGGACATTAAACTGGGAGACAAAGAGGTGGAGGTGAAGGACAGCAAGTTCAAGATGCCCAAATTTAAGATGCCATCTTTTGGAGTGTCTGCCCCAGGCAAAGAAGGGAAAGCCACAGTGGAGGCATCCCTGCCAAAGGCAGAAGTGGATGTCACCCTTCCTTGTGTCGAGGTCGAGGTCAAGCCCAGCGACCTGAGTGTGGAGGCACCTTCAGTGGATGTGGACATCAAAGAACTGGACATTGAGACCAAATTGCCAGAGGGAGAAGTTCAGCTTGGTGACCTAAAGGGGAAGAGTGGGGATATAAGTCTCAAAGGTCACTTGCCCAAAGTCCACATGCCCAGCATGAAAATGCCCCAAATGCCCAAAGCAGACATCAAGGCTCCCAAAGTGGACATCACCATGCCCAGTCTGGACGTGTCCCTGCCCAAGGGCAAAGGTGAAATCAAGAGCCCCGAAGTCGAGGTGGAAGGGGACATTAAACTGGGAGACAAAGAGGTGGAGGTGAAGGACAGCAAGTTCAAGATGCCCAAATTTAAGATGCCGTCCTTTGGTGGAGGCAAAGAGGGAGCAGCTTCAGTAGATGTGTCCCTGCCAAAGGCAGAGGTGGATGTGACCCTTCCTTCTGTCCAGTCCGGCGACCTGAGTGTGGAGGTGCCCTCAGTAGATGTGGAAGTCAAAGGACTGGATATTGAGGCCCAGTTGCCAGAGGGAGAAGTTCAGCTTGGTGACCTGAAGGGGAAGAGTAGGGGTATACGTCTCAAAGGTCATTTGCCCACAGTCCACATGCCTAGCGTGAAAATGCCACAAATGCCCAAAGCAGACATTAAGGGACCCAAAATGGACATCACCATGCCCAGTCTGGACGTGTCCCTGCCAAAGGGCAAAGACGACCTCAAGAGCC
This sequence comes from Sarcophilus harrisii, assembly GCF_902635505.1. NCBI lineage: Eukaryota > Metazoa > Chordata > Mammalia > Dasyuromorphia > Dasyuridae > Sarcophilus > Sarcophilus harrisii. The sequence goes on from NC_045427.1 coordinate 352,054,619, forward strand.
CCGAAGTAGAGATGGAAGGGGACATTAAACTGGGAGACAAGGAGGTGGAGGTGAAGGACAGCAAATTCAAGATGCCCAAATTTAAGATGCCATCCTTTGGAGTATCTGCCCCAGGCAAAGAAGGAAAAGCCGCAGTGGACGCATCCCTGCCAAAGGCAGAAGTGGATGTCACCCTTCCTTGTGTCGAGGTCGAGGTCAAGCCCAGCGACCTGAGTGTTGAGGTGCCTTCAGTGGATGTGGACATCAAAGGCCTAGATATTGAGACCAAATTGCCAGAGGGAGAAGTTCAGCTTGGTGACCTGAAGGGGAAGAGTGGGGATATAAGTCTCAAAGGTCACTTGCCCACAGTCCACATGCCCAGCGTGAAAATACCCCAAATACCAAAAGCAGACATCAAGGCTCCCAAAGTGGACATCACCATGCCCAGTCTGGATGTGTCCCTGCCAAAAGGCAAAGATGACATCAAGAGCCCCAAAGTCAAGGTGGAAGGGGACATTAAACTCGGAGACAAGGAGGTGGAGGCAAAGGACAGCAAGTTCAAGATGCCCAAATTTAAGATGCCCTCCTTTGGAGTGTCTGCCCCAGGCAAAGAAGGGAAAGCCGCAGTGGATGGGTCCCTGCCAAAGGCAGAGGTGGATGTGACCCTTCCTTCTATCCATTCCGGCAACCTGAGTGTGGAGGTGCCCTCAGTGGATGTGGAAGTCAAAGGACTGGACATTGAGACCAAGTTGCCAGAGGGAGAAGTCCAGCTTGGTGACCTGAAGGGAAAGACTGAGAGTGTAGGTCTCAAAGGTCACTTGCCCAAAGTCCACATGCCCAGCATGAAAATGCCCCAAATACCCAAAGCAGACATCAAAGCTCCCCAAGTGGACATCACCATGCCCAGTCTGGACATGTCCCTGCCAAAAGCAGAGGTTGATGTTACCCTTCCTTGTGTCCAGGCCGGCGAATTGAGTGTAGAAGTTCCATCAGCAGAAGTGGACATCAAAGGGCTAGACATTGAGACCCAGTTGCCAGAGGTCCAGCTTGGTGACCTGAAGGGGAAGACTAGTGGTGTAGGCCTGAAAGGACACTTGCCCAGCGTGAAAATGCCCCAAATGCCCAGAGCAGATATCAAGGCTCCTAAAGTGGACATCACCATGCCTAGTCTGGACGTGTCCCTGCCCAAGGGCAAAGGTGACATCAAGAGCCCAAAAGTCGAGGTTGAAGGGGACATTAAACTGGGAGACAAGGAGGTGGAAGCAAAGGACAGCAAGTTCAAGATGCCCAAATTTAAGATGCCGTCCTTTGGTGGAGGAAAAGACGGGGCAGCTTTAGTGGAGGTTTCCCTGCCAAAGGCAGAGGTGGATGTTACCCTTCCTTCAGTACAAGCCGGTGACCTGAGTGTGGAGGTGCCCGCAGTGGATGTGGAAGTCAAAAGGCTAGACACTGAGACCAAGTTGCCAGAGGGAGAAGTTCAGCTTGGTGACCTGAAGGGAAAGACTGAGGGTTTAAGTCTCAAAGGTCAATTGCCCAAAGTCCACATGCCCAGCATGAAAATGCCCCAAATGCCCAAAGCAGACATTAAGGGCCCCCAAGTGGACATTACTATGCCCAGTCTGGACGTGTCCCTGCCCAAAGGAAAAGGTGAAATCAAGAGCCCCGAAGTCGAGGTGGAAGGGGATATTAAACTGGGAGACAAGGAGGTGGAGGTGAAGGACAGCAAGTTCAAGATGCCCAAATTTAAGATGCCGTCCTTTGGTGGAGGCAAAGAGGGAGCAGCTTCAGTGGATGTGTCCCTGCCAAAGGCAGAGGTGGATGTGACCCTTCCTTCAGTGCAGTCTGGTGACCTGAGTGTGGAGGTGCCCTCAGTGGATGTGGAAGTCAAAGGACTGGACATTGAGGCCCAGTTGCCAGAGGGAGAATTTCAGCTTGGTGACCTGAAGGGAAAGACTGAGGGTTTAAGTCTCAAAGGTCAATTGCCCAAAGTCCACATGCCCAGCATGAAAATGCCCCAAATGCCCAAAGCAGACATTAAGGGCCCCCAAGTGGACATCACTATGCCCAGTCTGGACGTGTCCCTGCCAAAAGGCAAAGATGACATCAAGAGTCCCGAAGTCAAGGTGGAAGGGGACATTAAACTTGGAGACAAGGAGGTGGAGGCAAAGGACAGCAAGTTCAAGATGCCCAAATTTAAGATGCCCCCTTGGGGTCGCCCAGGCAGAAGGGAAAGCCAGGGATGTGTCCCTGCAAGCAGAGGATGTGACCCTTCCTTCAGTGCAGTCTGGTGACCTGAGTGTGGAGGTGCCCTCAGTGGATGTGGAAGTCAAAGGACTGGACATTGAGACCAGTTGCCAGAGGGAGAAGTCCAGCTTGGTGACCTGAAGGAAGACTGAGAGGTGTATGTCCCTCAAAGGTCACTTGCCCAAGTCCACATGCCCATAGAAAATGCCCCAAATGCCGAAAGCAGATATCAAGGCTCCCAAAGTAGACATCACCATGCCCAGTCTGGACATGTCTCTGCCAAAGAGATTGATGTCTCCTCTGTCCAGGCTCGAACTGAGTGGAGTTCCATCAGCAGAAGTGACACCAAAGGTTGGCCACATTGAGGCCCAGTGCCAGAGGTCCAGCTTTGGTGACCCAAGGGGAAGACTGGTGGTAAGGCCTGAAAGGACATGGCTCCAGCGTGAAAAGCCCCAAATGCCCAAAGCAGAATCATATCCCAAAGTGACATCACCATGCCCAGTCTGACGTGTCCCCTGCCCAACAAAAGGGACATCAAGAGTTCCCAAAGTCGAAGTTGAAGGACAAAACTGGGAGACAAGGAGGTGGAAGCAAAGGATAGTAAGTTCAAGATGCCCAAATTTAAGATGCCGTCCTTTGGTGGAGGAAAAGATGGGGCAGCTTTAGTGGAGGTTTCCCTGCCAAAGGCAGAGGTGGATGTTACCCTTCCTTCAGTACAAGCCGGTGACCTGAGTGTGGAGGTGCCCAGTGGATGGGAACCAAAAGGCTGACACTGAGACGTTGGCCAGAGGGAGAAGTTCCAGCTGGACCTGAAGGAAAGACTGAGGGTTAGTCCTCAAAGGTCAATTGCCCAAAGTCCACATGCCCAGCATGAAAATGCCCCAAATGCCCAAAGAACATTAGGGCCCCTGTGGACATCACCATGCCCAGTCTGACGTGTCCCTGCCCAAGGAAAAGGTGAAATCGAGCCCGAAGTCGAAAGTGGAAGGGACATTAAACTGGGAGACAAAGAGTGGAGGTGAAGGAGCAAGTTCAAGATGCCCTAAATTTAAGGCCGTCCTGGTGGAGGCAAAGAGGAGCAGCTTCAGTAGATGTGTCTGCCAAAGGCAAGTGGAGTGACCCCTTCCTAAGTCCAGTCCGGGACCTGAGTGGGGAGTTCCCTAGTAGATGTGGAAGCAAAGGACTGGATATTGAGGCCCAGTTGCCGAGGGAGAAGTCAGTTTGGTGACCTGAAGGAGAGGTATCTCCAAACCTTGCCCACAGTCCACTGCCCAGGTGAAATGCCCACAAATGCCAAAGCGACATTAGGACCCAAAATGGAATCACCATGCCAGTCTGACGGTCCTGCCAAAGGCAACGCCCCAAGAGCCCTGAAGTAGAGATGGAAGGGGACATTAAATGGAGACAAGGAGGTGGAGGTGGGACACAAACAAGATGCCCAAATTTAAGATGCCATCCTTGGAGATCTACCCAGGCAAAGAAGGAAAGCCGCAGTGGACACATCCCCTGCCAGGCAGAAGTGGATGTCACCCTTCCGTGTCGAGGTCGAGGTCAAGCCCAGCGACCTGAGTGTTGAGGTGCCTTCAGTGGATGTGGACATCAAGCCTAGATATTGAGGACCAATGCCGAGGGAAGTTCAGCTAGTGACCTAAGGGAAGATGGGAATAAGTCTCAAAGGTCATCTGCCCACAGTCCACATGCCCAGCGTGAAAATCCCCAAATACCAAAAGCAGACATAAGGCCCAAGGGACATCACCATGCCCAGTCTGGAGTGTCCCTGCCAAAAGGCAAAGATGAACTGAGCCCCAAAGTCAAGGTGGAAGGGGTATTAAACTGGAGACAAGGAGGTGGAGGCAGACAGAAGTTCAAGATGCCCAAATTTAAGATGCCCTCCTTGGAGCGCCCAGGCAAAGAAGGGAAAGTCAGTGGATGGGTCCCTGCCAAAGGCAGAGGTGGATGGACCCTTCCTCCCTATCCATTCCCGGACCTGAGTGTGAGGTCCCGTGGATGTGGAAGTCAAAGGACTGACATTGAGACCAAGTTGCCAGAGGGAGAAGTCCAGCTTGGTGACCTGAAGGGAAAGACTGAGAGTGTATGTCTCAAAGGTCACTTGCCCAAAGTCCACATGCCCAGCATGAAAATGCCCCAAATGCCCAAAGCAGATATTAAGGGCCCCAAAATGGACATCACCATGCCCAGTCTGGACATGTCCCTGCCAAAAGCAGAGGTTGATGTTACCCTTCCTTCTGTCCAGGCCGGCGAATTGAGTGTAGAAGTTCCATCAGCAGAAGTGGACATCAAAGGGCCAGACATTGAGGCCCAGTTGCCAGAGGTCCAGCTTGGTGACCTGAAGGGGAAGACTGGTGGTATAGGCCTGAAAGGACACTTGCCCAGCGTGAAAATGCCCCAAATGCCCAAAGCAGACATCAAGGCTCCCCAAGTGGACATCACCATGCCCAGTCTGGACGTGTCCCTGCCCAAGGGCAAAGGTGACATCAAGAGCCCCAAAGTCGAGGTTGAAGGGGACATTAAACTGGGAGACAAGGAGGTGGGCAGGACGAAGTTCAAGATGCCCAAATTAAGATGTCATCTGGTGGAGGAAAAGACGGGCAGTTTATGAGGTTCTGCCAAAGGCAGAGGTGGATGCCTCCTTCAGTACAAGCCGTGCCGGAGTGGAGGGTGCCCGAGTGGATGGGAAGTCAAAAGGCGATTGAGACCAAATTCAGGAGGGAGAAGTTCAGCTTGTGGGACCGAAGGAAAGACTGAGGGGTTTAAGTCTCAAAGGTCAATTGCCCAAAGTCCACATGCCCAGCATGAAAATGCCCCAAATGCCCAAAGCAGACATTAAGGGCCCCCAAGTGGACATCACTATGCCCAGTCTGGACGTATCCCTGCCCAAGGGAAAAGGTGAAATCAAGAGCCCCGAAGTCGAGGTGGAAGGGGACATTAAACTGGGAGACAAAGAGGTTGAGGTGAAGGACAGCAAGTTCAAGATGCCCAAAATTTAAGATGCCGTCCTTTGGTGGAGGCAAAGAGGGAGCAGCTTCAGTAGATGTGTCCCTGCCAAAGGCAGAGGTGGATGTGACCCTTCCTTCTGTCCAGTCCGGTGACCCGAGTGTGGAGGTGCCCTCAGTGGATGTGGAAGTCAAAGGACTGGACATTGAGGCCCAGTTGCCAGAGGGAGAAGTTCAGCTTGGTGACCTGAAGGGGAAGAGTGGGGGTATAAGTCTCAAAGGTCATTTGCCCACAGTCCACATGCCCAGCGTGAAAATGCCCCAAATGCCCAAAGCAGACATTAAGGGACCCAAAGTGGACATCACCATGCCCACTATGGACGTGTCCCTGCCCAAGGGCAAAGGCGACATCAAGAGCCCCGCAGTCCAGATGGAAGGGGACATTAAACTGGGAGAGAAGGAGGTGGAGGTGAAGGACAGCAAGTTGAAGATGCCCAAATTTAAGATGCCATCCTTTGGAGTGTCTGCCCCAGGCAAAGAAGGGACAGCTGCAGTGGATGCATCCCTGCCAAAGGCAGAAGTGGATGTCACCCTTCCTTCTGTTGAGGTCGAGGTCAAGCCCAGAGACCTGACTGTTGAGGTGCCTTCAGTGGATGTGGACGTCAAAGGCCTAGACAATGAGACCAAATTGCCAGAGGGAGAAGTTCAGCTTGGTGACCTGAAGGGAAAGACTGAGGGTTTAAGTCTCAAAGGTCAATTGCCCAAAGTCCACATGCCCAGCATGAAAATGCCCCAAATGCCCAAAGCAGACATCAAGGCTCCCCAAGTGGACATCACCATGCCCAGTCTGGACGTGTCCCTGCCCAAGGGCAAAGGCGACATCAAGAGCCCCGAAGTCAAGATGGAAGGGGACATTAAACTGGGAGACAAGGAGGGGGAGGTGAAGGAAAGCAAGTTTAAGATGCCCAAATTTAAGATGCCCTCCTTTGGAGTGTCTGCCCCAGGCAAAGAAGGGCAAGCCGCAGTGGATGGGTCCCTGCCAAAGGCAGAGGTGGATGTGACCCTTCCTTCTGTCCACCCCACCTGAGGTGGAGGTGCCCCAGGAGGGAAGTCAAAGGACTGGACATTGAGAAAGTTGCGAGGGCAATTAGCTTGGAACCTGAAGGGAAAGACTGGAGTGTAGATCCAAAGGTCACTTGCCCAAAGTCCAATGCCCAGCATGAAAATGTCCCAAATGCCCAAAGCAACACTAACCCCAAAGGACATCACCATGCCCAGTTGACGTGTCCCTGCCAAAAGCAGAGGTGGATGTTACCCTTCCTTCTGTCCAGGCCGGCGAATTGAGTGTAGAAGTTCCATCAGCAGAAGTGGACATCAAAGGGCTAGACATTGAGACCCAGTTGCCAGAGGTCCAGCTTGGTGACCTGAAGGGGAAGACTGGTGGTGTAGGCCTGAAAGGACACTTGCCCAGCGCGAAAATGCCCCAAATGCCGAAAGCAGATATCAAGGCTCCCAAAGTAGACATCACCATGCCCAGTCTGGACATGTCTCTGCCCAAGGGCAAAGGTGACAAAAAAAGCCTCAAAGCTGAGGTTGAAGGGGACATTAAACTGGGAGACAAGGAGGTGGAAGCAAAGGACAGCAAGTTCAAGATGCCCAAATTTAAGATGCCGTCCTTTGGTGGAGGAAAAGAGGGGGCAGCTTCAGTGGATGTGTCCCTGCCAAAGGCAGAGGTGGATGTGACCCTTCCTTCTGTCCAGTCCGGTGACCTGAGTGTAGAGGTGCCCGCAGTGGATGTGGAAATCAAAGGGCTAGACATTGAGACCAAGTTGCCAGAGGGAGAAGTTCAGCTTGGTGACCTGAAGGGGAAGAGTGGGGATATAAGTCTCAAAGGTCACTTGCCCAAAGTCCACATGCCCAGCATGAAATTGCCCCAAATGCCCAAAGCAGACATCAAGGCTCCCCAAGTGGACATCACCAGGCCCAGTCTGGACGTGTCCCTGCCCAAGGGCGAAGGTGATATCAAGAGCCCTGAAGTCGAGGTGGAAGGGGACATTAAACTGGGAGACAAGGAGGTGGAGGCAAAGGACAGCAAGTTCAAGATGCCCAAATTTAAGATGCCATCTTTTGGTGGAGGCAAAGAGCTAGCAGCTTCAGTGGATGTGTCCCTGCCAAAGGCAGAGGTGGATGTGACCCTTCCTTCAGTGCAGTCTGGTGACCTGAGTGTGGAGGTGCCCTCAGTGGATGTGGAAGTCAAAGGACTGGACACTGAGACCAAGTTGCCAGAGGGAGAAGTCCAGCTTGGTGACCTGAAGGGAAAGATTGAGAGTGTAGTTCTCAAAAGTGACTTGCCCAAAGTCAACATGGCCAGCATGAAAATGCCCCAAATGGCCAAAGCAGACATTAAGGGCCCCAAAGTGGACATCACCATGCCCAGTCTGGACGTGTCCCTGCCCAAGGGCGAAGGTGATATCAAGAGCCCCGAAATCGAGGTGGAAGGGGACATTAAACTGGGAGACAAGGAAGTGGAGGCAAAGGACAGCAAGTTCAAGATGCCCAAATTTAAGATGCCATCTTTTGGTGGAGGCAAAGAGCTAGCAGATTCAGTGGATGTGTCCCTGCCAAAGGCCGAGGTGGATGTTACCCTTCCTTCTGTCCAGGCCGGCGAATTGAGTGTAGAAGTTCCATCAGCAGAAGTGGACATCAAAGGGCTAGACATTGAGACCCAGTTGCCAGAGGTCCAGCTTGGTGACCTGAAGGGGAAGACTAGTGGTGTAGGCCTGAAAGGACACTTGCCCAGCGTGAAAATGCCCCAAATGCCCAAAGCAGATATCAAGGCTCCTAAAGTGGACGTCACCATGCCCAGTCTGGACATATCCTTGCCCAAAGGCAAAGGCGACATCAGGAGCCCCAAAGTCGAGGTTGAAGGGGACATTAAACTGGGAGAGAAGGAGGTGGAGGTAAAGGACAGTAAGTTCAAGATGCCCAAATTTAAGATGCCGTCCTTTGGTGGAGGAAAAGAGGGGGCAGCTTCAGTGGATGTGTCCCTGCCAAAGGCAGAGGTGGATGTGACCCTTCCTTCTGTCCAGTCCGGTGACCTGAGTGTAGAGGTGCCTGCAGTAGATGTGGAAATCAAAGGGCTAGACATTGAGACCAAGTTGCCAGAGGGAGAAGTTCAGCTTGGTGACCTGAAGGGAAAGACTGAGAGTGTAGGTCTCAAAGGTCACTTGCCCAAAGTCCACATGTCCAGCATGAAATTGCCCCAAATGCCCAAAACAGACATCAAGGCTCCACAAGTGGACATCACCATGCCCAGTCTGGACATGTCTCTGCCAAAAGCAGAGGTGGATGTTACCCTTCCTTCTGTCCAGGCCGGCGAATTGAGTGTAGAAGTTCCATCAGCAGAAGTGGACATCAAAGGGCTAGACATTGAGGCCCAATTGCCAGAGGTCCAGCTTGGTGACCTGAAGGGGAAGGCTGGTGGTGTAGGCCTGAAAGGACACTTGCCCAGCGTGAAAATTCCCCAAATGCCTAAAGCAGACATCAAGGGGCCCAAAGTAGATATCACCATGCCCAGTCTGGACATGTCCCTGCCCAAGGGCAAAGGCGACATTAAGAGCCCCAAAGTTGAGGTAGAAGGGGACATTAAAGTGGGAGACAAGGAGGTGGAAGCAAAGGACAGCAAGTTCAAGATGCCCAAATTTAAGATGCCGTCCTTTGGAGTGTCTGCGCCAGGCAAAGAAGGGAAAGCCGCAGTGGACGTGTCCCTGCCAAAGGCAGAAGTGGATGTCACCCTTCCTTCTGTCGAGGTCAAGGTCAAGCCTGGAGAAGTGAGTGTGGAGGTGCCCTCAGTGGATGTGGATGTCAAAGGACTGGACATTGAGACCAAAATGCCAGAGGGAGAAGTTCAGCTTGGTGACCTGAAGGTGAAGAATGGGGATATAAGTCTCAAAGGTCACTTGCCCACAGTCCACATGCCCAGCATGAAAATGCCCCAAATGCCCAAAGCAGACATCAAGGCTCCCAAAGTGGACATTACCATGCCCAGTCTGGAGGTGTCCCTGCCCACAGGTAAAGGCAACATCAAGAGCCCCAAAGTCGAGGTGGAAGGGGACATTAAACTTGGAGACAAGGAGGTGGAGGTGAAAGACAGCAAGTTCAAGATGCCCAAATTTAAGATGCCATCCTTTGGTGGAGGCAAAGAGGGAGCAGCTTCAGTGGATGTGTCCCTGCCAAAAACAGAGGTGGATGTGACCCTTCCTTCTGTCCAGTCCAGCGACCTGAGTGTGGAGATGCCCTCAGTGGATGTGGAAGTCAAAGGCCTAGACATTGAGGGCCAGTTGCCAGAAGGAGTTCAGCTTGGTGACCTGAAGGGGAAGAGTGGGAGTGTAGGTCTCAAAGGTCACTTGCCCACAGTCCACATGCCCAGCATGAAAATGCCCCAAATGCCCAAAGCAGACATTAAGGGACCCAAAGTGGACATCACTATGCCCAGTCTGGACGTGTCCCTTCCCAAGGGCAAAGGTGACATCAAGAGCCCTGAAGTTGAGATGGAAGGGGACATTAAACTGGGAGACAAAGAGGTGGAGGCAAAGGACAGCAAGTTCAAGATGCCCAAATTTAAGATGCCCTCCTTTGGAGTGTTTGCCCCAGGCAAAGAAGGGAAAGCCGCAGTGGATGTGTCTGTGCCAAAGGCAGAGGTAGATGTGACCCTTCCTTCTGTCCAGTCCGGTGACCTGAGTGTAGAGGTACCCTCAGTGGATGTGGAAGTCAAAGGCCTAGACATTGAGGGCCAGGCGCCAGAGGGAGAAGTTCAGTTTGGTGACCTGAAGGGGAAGAGTGGGAGTGTAGGTCTCAAAGGTCACTTGCCCACAGTCCACATGCACAGTGTGAAAATGCCCCAAATGCCCAAAGCAGACATTAAGGGGCCCAAAATGGACATCAACATACCCAGTCTGGACGTGTCCCTCCCCAAGGGCAAAGGCGAAATCAAGAGCCCCGAAGTCCAGGTGGAAGGGGACATTAAACTGGGAGACAAGGAGGTGGAGGTGAAGGGCAGCAAGTTCAAGATGCCCAAATTTAAGATGTCAGCCTTTGGAGTATCTGCTCCAGGCAAAAAGGGGGAGTCCTTGGTGGACGTGTCCCTGCCAGAGACAGAGGTGGATGTCACCCTTCCTTCTGTCGAGGTTGAGGTCAAGCCCGACGACCTGAGTATGGAGGTGCCTTCAGTGGATGTCAAAGGACTGGACATTCAGACCTATTTGCCAGAGGGAGAAGTTCAGCTTGGTGACCGGAAGGGAAAGACTGAGGGTATAAGTCTCAAAGGTCACTTACCCAAAGTCCACATGCCCAGCGTGAAAATGCCCCAAATCCCCAAAGCAGAGATCAAGACTCCCAAAGTGGACATCACCATGCCCAGTATGGACGTGTCCCTGCCAAAGGCAGAGGTGGATGTGACCCTTCATTCAGTCCAGTCCGGTGACCTGAGTGTGGAGGTGCCCTCAGGGGATGTGGAAGTTAAAGGACTGGACATTGAGACCAAGTTGCCAGAGGGAGAAGTTCAGCTTGGTGACCAGAAGGGAAAGACCGAGGGTATAAGTCTCAAAGGTCATTTACCCAAAGTCCACATGCCCAGTGTGAAAATGCCCCAAATGCCCAAAGCAGACATCAAGGGGCCCAAAGTGGACATCACCATGCCTAGTCTGGATGTGTCCCTCCCCAAGGCCAAAGGCGACATCAAGAGCCCCGAAGTCGAGGTGGAAGGGGACATTAAACTGGGAGACAAGGAGGTAGAGGTGAAGAGCAGCAAGTTCAAGATGCCCAAATTTAAGATGCCAGCCTTTGGAGTGTCTGCTCCAGGCAAAAAGGGGGAGGCCTCAGTGGACGTGTCCCTGCCAAAGACAGAGATGGATGTCACTCTTCCTTCTGTCGAGGTCGAGGTCAAGCCCAGCGACCTGAGTGTGGAGGTGTCCTCAGTGGATGTCAAAGGACTGGACATTGAGACCACGTTGCCAGAGGGAGAAGTTCAGCTTGGTGACCAGAAGGGAAAGACTGAGGGTATAAGTCTTAAAGGTCACTTACCCAAAGTCCACATGCCCAGCATGAAAATGCCCCAAATGCCCAAAGCAGACATCAAAGGGCCCAAAGTGGACATCACCATGCCTAGTCTGGACGTGTCCCTCCCCAAGGCCAAAGGCGACATCAAGAGCCCCGAAGTCGAGGTGGAAGGGGACATTAAACTGGGAGACAAGGAGGTAGAGGTGAAGAGCAGCAAGTTCAAGATGCCCAAATTTAAGATGCCAGCCTTTGGAGCGTCTGCTCCAGGCAAAAAGGGGGAGGCCTCGGTGGACGTGTCCCTGCCAAAGACAGAGATGGATGTCACCCTTCCTTCTGTCGAGGTCGAGGTCAAGCCCAGCGACCTGAGTGTGGAGGTGTCCTCAGTGGATGTCAAAGGACTGGACATTGAGACCACGTTGCCAGAGGGAGAAGTTCAGCTTGGTGACCAGAAGGGAAAGACTGAGGGTATAAGTCTTAAAGGTCACTTACCCAAAGTCCACATGCCCAGCATGAAAATGCCCCAAATGCCCAAAGCAGACATTAAGCCACCCAAAGTGGACATCACCATGCCTAGTCTGGACGTGTCCCTCCCCAAGGCCAAAGGCGACATCAAGAGCCCAGAAGTCGAGGTGGAAGGGGACATTAAACTGGGAGACAAGGAGGTGGAGGCGAAGGACAGCAAGTTCAAGATACCCAAATTTAAGATGCCATCCTTTGGAATTTCTGCTCCAGATAAAGAAGGGAAAGTCTCAGTGGACGTGTCCCTGCCACAGGCCGACGGGGATGTGACCCTTGCTTCTGTCGAGGTCGACGTCAAGCCCGGCGACCTGAATGTTGAGGTGCCCTCATTGGATGTGGAAGTCAAGGGACTAGACATTGAGACCAAGTTGCAAGAGGGACAGGTCCAGCTTGGTGACTTGAAGGGGAAGAGTGGCAGTGTGAGTCTCAAAGGTCACTTGCCCAAAGTCCACATGCCCAGCGTGAAAATGCCCCAAATGCCCAAAGTAGACATCAAGGGGTCCAAAGTAGACATCACCATGCCCAGTTTGGACGTGTCCCTGCCCAAGGGCAAAGGCGACATCAAGAGCCCAGAAGTTGAGGTGGAAGGGGACATTAAACTGGGAGATAAGGAGATGGAGGTGAAGGACAGCAAATTCAAGATGCCCAAATTTAAGATGCCATCCTTTGGAGTATCTGCCCCAGGCAAAGAAGGAAAAGCCGCAGTGGACGCATCCCTGCCAAAGGCAGAGGTGGATGTCCTCCTTCCTTCTGTCCAGTCCGGTGACCTGAGTGTGGAGGTGCCCTCAGTGGATGTGGAAGTAAAAGGACTAGACATTGAGACCAAGTTGCCAGAGGGAGAAGTTCAGCTTGGTGACCTGAAGGGGAAGACTGGGAGTGTAGGTCTCAAAGGTCACTTGCCCAAAGTCCACATGCCCAGTGTGAAAATGCCCCAAATGCCCAAAGCAGACATTAAGGGCCCCAAAATGGACATCACCCTGCCCAATCTGGACGTGTCCCTGCCCAAGGGCAAAGGTGATGTCAAGAGCCCCGAAGTGCAAGTACAGGCAGTCAAAGTGGAAGGGGAAATTAAACTGGGAGACAAGGAGGTAGAGGCAAAGGACAGCAAGTTTAAGATGCCCAAATTTAAGATGCCATCCTTTGGTGGAGGCAAAGAGGGGGCAGTCTCAGTCAACGTGTCTTTGCCAAAGGCAGAGGTGGATGTCACCCTTCCTTCTGTCCAGTCCGGCGACCTGAGTGTGGAGGTGCCCTCAGTGGATGTGGAAGTAAAAGGGCTAGACATTGAGACCAAGTTGCTAGAGGAAGAAGTTCAGCTTGGTGACCTGAAGGGGAAGAGTGGCATTGTAGATCTGAAAGGTCACTTGCCCAAAGTCCACATGCCCAGCATGAAAATGCCCCAAATGCCCAAAGCAGACCTCAAGGGGCCCAAAGTAGACATCACCATGCCCAGTTTGGACGTGTCCCTGCCCAAGGGCAAAGGCGACATCAAGAGCCCAGAAGTTGAGGTGGAAGGGGACATTAAACTGGGAGACAAGGAGGTGGAGGTGAAGGACAGCAAATTCAAGATGCCCAAATTTAAGATGCCATCGTTTGGAGTATCTGTCCCAAGCAAAGAAGGGAAAGCCTCCATGGACGTGTCCCTGCCAAAGGCAGAGGTGGATGTCCCCCTTCCTTCTGTCCAGTCCGGTGACCTGAGTGTGGAGGTGCCCTCAGTGGATGTGGATGTGAAAGGACTAGACATTGAGACCAAATTGCCAGAGGGAGAAGTCCAGCTTGGTGACCTGAAGGGGAAGACTGGGAGTGTAGGTCTCAAAAGTGACTTGCCCAAAGTCCACATGCCCAGTGTGAAAATGCCCCAAATGCCCAAAGCAGACATTAAGGGCCCCAAAGTGGACATCACCCTGCCCAGTCTGGACGTGTCCCTGCCCAAGGGCAAAGGTGATGTCAAGAGCTCTGAAGTGCAAGTAGAGGTAGTCAAAGTGGAAGGGGACATTAAACTGGGAGACAAGGAGGTCGAGGCAAAGGACAGCAAGTTTAAGATGCCCAAATTTAAGATGCCATCCTTTGGTGGAGGTAAAGAGGGGGCAGTCTCAGTCGACATGTCTTTGCCAAAGGCAGAGGTGGATGTGACTCTTCCTTCTGTCCAGGCCGGAGACCTGAGTGTGGAGGTGCCCTCAGTGGATGTGGAAGTAAAAGGGCTAGACATTGAGACCAAGTTGCCAGAGGAAGAAGTTCAGCTTGGTGACCTGAAGGGGAAGAGTGGCAGTGTAGATTTCAAAGATCACTTGCCTAAAGTCCACATGCCCAGCATGAAAATGCCCCAAATGCCTAAAGCAGACATTAAGGCTCCTCAAGTCGATATCACCATGCCCCATCTGGACGTGTCCCTGCCCAAGGGCAAAGGCGACATCAAGAGCCCCGAAATCGAGGTCGAAGGGGACATTAAACTGGGAGATAAGGAGGTGGAGGTGAAGGACAGCAAGTTCAAGATGCCCAAATTTAAGATGCCATCCTTTGGAATGTCTGCTCCAGGAAAAGAAAGGAAAGTCTCAGTGGACGTGTCCCTGCCGCAGGCAGAAGTGGATGTCACCCTTCCTTCTGTCGAGGTCGAGGTCAAACCTGGCGACCTGAGTGTGGAAGTGCCCTCAGTGGATGTGGACGTCAAAGGCCTAGACATTGAGGGCCACTTGCCAAAGGGAGAAGCCCAGGTTGGTGACCGGAAGGAGCAGAGTGGTAGTGTAGGTCTCAAAGGTCACTTACCCAAAGTCCACATGCCCAGCATGAAAATGCCCCAAATGCCCAAAGCAGACATTAAGGGGCCCAAAGTGGACATCACCATGCCTAGTCTGGACGTGTCCCTGCCCAAGGGCACAGTTGACATCCAGGGCCCTCAGGTTGACATGGAGGCAGTCAAGGTGGAAGGGGACATTAAACTAGGAGAGAAGGAGGTGGAGATAAAGGACAGCAAGTTCAAGATGCCCAAATTTAAGATGCCTTCCTTTGGTTCCTCTCATCGCAGGCTCCATAAATCATCAGTTGATACTCCTTCCTGTCATGAACCTCTAGATGTTTCTAAGTCTTCTCCTGCTTTTGTACATAAGGAACCTGAATTCTCTTCAGTTCTGCAGGATGACCCTCTTCTTTGTGATTCCAATTTAAAAGTTGAAGGAAGCAGAATGAAACTCCACATGCCTAAAATGAATATTCCTAGTACTGGATTTTCTAAGGATGACAGCAAAGTTTCCAAGACTAGTGCAACTGTTACTTGTTCTTCAGGAGAGACTATTATGTCTTCTGTTGACACATCTCTTCCCAATCTTCCTGCAACAGTCGGTGGTACCTCTGGTGACATTTTCAGTTCTGATATTCCTGTCCCAGAAACTGATACAAAGAAATATGACTTCAAAGTCCAGTTGCCTAAAATTGCCTTTCCAGGGCACCAATTTGATGGGACTCTTAAGCCAACCGATTTGAAAATATCCTCAAAGAGATCTGAGTGTGCAGTCAATCTTTGTGAAGGTGAGCTTCCGGAAGGTGAACTTCATGTTGATATTGCATCCTCTCATTTATCTGATTCCCGTGATGGATATTCACAGTTTTCTGGGGTTTCGCTTCCAGGTTTGAATTTTACTAAGGTTAATATCAGTGGTCCCCACACTGAATTTGGTAAAACCAGAGTGAAAGAGGACATCACCCTCACAAAGTATGAAGTCACTCTTCCTATGTCAAAATCCCATGATATTCCTTCCCTCCCTCACTCTGATACCATCCCTATTTTGGACAGACATTCTATTCATCTGAAGTCAGAGGAAGAAGAGTCACAAATCTCTGCTGGCACATGGGATGAAAGAGTAGAGCCTCTTTCTTATGACCCAGATGGAATGATTAAATTTCCCAAGTTTTACAAACCAAAGTTTGGAGTTTCTGTTTCCAAGCCATTAGAGATCTCTCACCCTCAAGAACCTCCCAATGTGGCAGCAGAAATGACAGCCCAGGAAGAACCAATCCTTTTCCCCAAGAAAGAATTTATGATGTCATCTGAGACTGTTAAATCATTCATGCATTTGAGCTCTGTCCAGACTTCTCTGGAGGGCTCTGACCAAATGGCAGTAAGTGACATCCAGGATTCAAACATAGCTCCTCAGACGGGGAAGGCAGAAGAAGTCAAGCCTGAATGTACAGAATCAGAAGGGAAAGAAGGCTTCTTCAAAATGCCCAAGTTCAAGCTTCCCTCATTTAGTTGGTCTCCTAAAAAAGAAGCAGCTTCAAAAGGAGCTCCAGGTTCTAAGCCAAGTGATATTTTAGACAAAGAACAAGTAGCTGCTGATACGGAAATTCACACCACAAGTGTAGAAACAGACATGGATGTGCCCACTGAGAAAGAGAGCCCCAAAGAAAAGATTAAGAAGCCCCATTTTATGATGCCAAAGATTGGGCTTCCCAAAGCCAAGGGCTCTAAGGCAGGGATTGGCCTGCAGAAGGAAGCTGAAGAACTCACCCATTCTGATGATGCCCATATAGAGGAGGGCTCTAAGAAGGTTATAGATACATCTAGTAAAAAAACGGTGCTTGATACTAAAGTATTTCAAATTGTAGCCCCTACTGTCATTAGACAGACTGAATTACAAGTCACTGAAGGTCTTGCCCCAGGGAAGACAACTACTCAGGAGCCATCAGGTGATAAAGAGAGTGGCAAAGAGCAACTTTTCCTTCCAGTTGTTCAAGTGCCCAAACTTGGCTCTTCTGTTTCCCAAGTCAAGAGTCACAGCATCCATATTTCTGTACCCAAACTGGAGACAGATATGTCCCAACCATCTCCTACAGTAGATATAGAGACAGTAACCCTGGAAACAGAAACATATGCAGATGTGCTAAAACGCAATATCGATGATAAAAGCTTAAAATTGTGCCAGACTACAGCTGGGATGTTGGATTCAACAATTTCCATATCTGAAGTCAGTGTCCCTTCTGGAGAAAACACAGTGTCCCTCCTGATGCCCAGCCTGGGGTTTTCTACTAGTGAAATCAAAGATCCCAGACAAGAAACAGGTGAGACAGTGCTTCCCCAACATGACATGTCTATGCCTAGACCACAAGCCATTGCCAAAGGTGAAAAAGATGTAGGTTTACCTGAGTCAGAAATGTATCTTCTCCCAACAGAAGGGCCCATTAAACTCAAGACCTCAAGTACTGAAATACCATCTCAAGTTTCCATGATTGAAACAAGCCGAGTCTGGGAAGGCTCTGTATTGACTGTTAAATTTCCCAAATTACAAATACCTAAATTTACCTTCCAAGCTCCCAACACAGAGGCTGACATTTTCATCCCCAAAGTGAGAGAAGTAATGTGCCCTGAGACAGATATTGAGATAGCAATCCATAAGGAAAGCCCAGATGAATGGAGTGCTAAAGTCCTCAAAGCAGTCTCTGAGATTCCCCCTCAGCCAAGCCCTGATCCAATAAGGCCTCCAAAGGATCTTGCCCTCTCTTCAGTAGCCTCTCCTATTTCCAAGGTCAAAGTCCATATTCAGGGTGCCCACATAGAAAGCCAAGAGGTCACCATAGAAAGCCGAGTGACTTGTGAACATGGTGAGCTCCCAAGAAGAGAGACCTTTTCTACTCAGATTGTGAAAGGCTCTGAGATCCCTCCATCTGATATTCAGACACCTTCTTACGGGTTTTCCCTGCTGAAGGTGAAAATCCCAGAGTCACATGTTAATCTGGATGTGACAGGCAAGGAACAAGAAACCCTGGGGTATACAAGTTCTACACTCGAGACACAAGACATCTCAGAAGAGAGTTTGAGAAAAGATGAATTGGGAGTAGACACAGATCTATCACTGGAGGGTGAACTCCAGCCTGAAACAGGAGAACCATATGAAATAATTTCTTCTAGTGCCAGTTTGCCAAAACTGAAAACATTTACATTTGAAGTTCACTCTTCCCATCAATATGTTGATAGCTACTCTGATGAGGAACCTGCAGAAATCCTGGAATTCCCCCCTGAAGACAGTCATGACCAAATATCACCAGATGAAGAAAAGGAGCAGAAAGTTCAATCAGAAAGTAAGAAGTCTTCTGGTCTATTTCGATTTTGGCTTCCAAGCATTGGGTTTTCTTCTTCTGTTGATGAGGCAAATTCCGACTCCAAAACTGAACTATCAAAGTCAGTTCCAATACAAACCCAGCCAGAAGCCATGTCAGATATTGAACCTAAGAAACCCGAGAAAACAGGCTGGTTTCGATTTCCCAAATTGGGGTTCTCCTCTTCCCCAGCCAAGAAGAGTAAGAGTACTGAAGAGAGTGTGACAGAGCCCACCAAATCAGGATCACAGGAGGAAGCCGAGCAGACAGTAATTTTCTTTGATGCACAGGAAACGTTATCTCCAGAGGAGAGAGAAGGTGGTGAGAGCATCACTAGCACCACCAATGATGATGCTCAAGAACCTGGTGCCCTAGTTACATCTTCTGCAAGAACTGAATTAATCTTACTGGAGGAGGAAGGAAAAACTGCAGGAAAAACAGGTTCTGGGCATGTGGCCAAATGAAGGGCAAGGGTTTTCTTAGCCATCCAAAGAGAATAACAAACCAAATCAAAAAGCTAAGCCAATAAAAAGACCTATCCTGACCACACTTCCTTCTACATCAGCTCAGAAAACTGAATGTGGAAATCAATAAGAAGCTTATATGGGGATCCCTTTGCTGAACATGACAGTGTCTTTTTTGAGTGTCTTTTTCCAGAGGCAAATCTCACATTCTTGAGGGAGGGAAGGCCTTCAGCTGTTCTGAACACCTTCCTGAGCAGTGTTTGTTGTGCCTGAAAAAGGGATAGAGAAGCACTAAGATCTTGGTGAAGTACAGTCCTCAGAAACTTACCAATAAAAATTAAGTTACAGCTTCTTTGTGCAAAGGGCTGTCATGGTCACTCGGGAATAGGTAGGGCCAGTTGTTGGTTTTGTTTCTATCCTGCTGCTGCTACTGCTTTATGGTGGAAAATCTATTATCCTTCTTTTAGATAGAGCCAAATGTATTCCATGGGATCACCTTTCCTGCAGGACAAAGCTCCTTTCTCTCTGTTAGAAGTCTTTTCTATGTCAAGCTTCAGGAAACTGAGAGGGCTAAGATATATATATATATATATATATATATATATATATATATATATATATATATATATATATATATATATATATCTATATATATATATCAGTGATGAAAGGGAGGGGAAGGGATCAAGCCAGGTACCAATGTGGGTGGAATGTAGCATTAAGTGGCTTTTAGGGGGCAGAAGAGGCAGGTGAGAGGATATTAAAACATCTGGGAATTGATCCAGATGACAAGTTAGAAAGGTCCTTTGGCTGTATCTCATCTTCACAGGCCATTACTGTGGTTCACACTCTTGCTACTTGTAACATGTATGAGGCACTGAATGAGAACCTCTGCAAGAGAAATAAATGCTATAACACCATTATTGGAATTGCTGATTGTTTCTGTTTCAGCGGGTGGGAGGGCCGGGTAGACTGAAATCCCCATTCTTCTAGTCTTCCAATCCCCTTCCCCATTCCTCTCTGCTTTTTCTGGATAAGAGATGGACAACAAACCTTTGAAAAGTCAGCAATAGGTTTCACAGAGTTCGGTTGTGATCATCCCTTTCCCCAAAGTCCTGTTTATACTTAACTTTGGATGCAAAGTACTTATTCTTTACCTTGCCACCGTATACTTGAGTCCAACTCAAACACATTTTCCCCCAATATTTAATTTTTCTAAATACAGGTAAATACAAGTAAAGATAGTTTTCAACATACATTTTTGTAAGACTGTGTTCTAAATTTTTTTCTTTCCCCTCTTCTTCCTATCCCACTGTGATGAAAGTTATATACATATAATCCTTTTAACCATATTTCCATATTTATCACATTCCATATTTATCATGGCTGCAAGAAAAGTCAAACCAAAAGGGAAAAAGAAACATGAAAAAGAAAACAAAATTGAAAATATTATGCTTTGATCCACATTCAGTCTCCATAGCACACTCTCTGGATGTAGTTAGCATTTTCTATCCCAAATCCATTGATCATTGATCCTTGAATCATTACATTGTTGAGAAGAACCAAGTCCATCACAGTTGATTATCACATAATCTTATTACTGTGTACAATCTAAACACATTTTTAAAAGGCATAGTTTATATATACTTTGATTTCTCCAAAGTATGCCTTTTTTTCTACCCAGTTATTTACCCCTTATAATTTTTAAAAGAACAAGTAGAAGTTTAGACCAAAAGAACTGACACATCAATTGAGTTTGACAACATAGGCAATATTCTGTACTCACAGGTCCTTACTTTTACAAAGAGTGGAGAGAGATATATTAAATCTTCCAGGTCAAGCTTGATTATGATAACATCTAGCATTTGCACTCACAAGACTCACAGATCCTTACTTTTACAAAGAGTGGAGGGAGATATATTAAATCTTCCAAGTCAAGCTTGGTTATGATAACATCTAACATTTGCATAGCACTTAAAGTTTGCAGAGCACTTTACATTTTTAATTCATTTGACCCTCACAACAATCCCATCTGATAGTTGCAATTATTATTTCTGTTTGTTGTTGTTTTTTTTACATTTGAGGAAATTGAAGCAAACATGTTAAGTAGTTTACCCAGAGTCACACAGCTAGAAAGTGTCTGAGGCAGGATCCAAACTTAAGTATCTCACATGCTATCCACTGCCACCTACTTGCTAAATATAGAATATTGTTTTGTCAAATATACTTTCAAGAGAATTTTCTTTGTCATTGTTTCCTCTGAAACAATGCCACAAAAAGAAATGGGTACAAAAAATGTACATTTAAATTCTCAGAAGGAAAATCTTATGGAAGTCAATTCATGTAAAATGAGAGTGTTGGTCTTAATGGTTTCAAAGAACCTTTCCAAGGTTGATCTTCTGTGTTCCATGCTTCTTGTGAAGCCATACCATAAAGAAGGGTCCCCAGTATCCAATGGTGATGGAAAGGTTTGCAGACCATGAGGCTGGTACCTGGCATTCACCCAGCATTGTAGGCACACCCTCGAATGGATGGCAGCATTTATTTTGGATTTGCAAACATGAAACTGCTAATGACCAGTACAAATCTAGCACAGATTCTTTCCTGAGTCAGAGTGAGGTGAGATCAAGGGCTAAGTGTCCCCTAAAGGGCCTTCACACACTCTTTGGGAACTTTATTCTTGAAAGGGTGTGGGATTTAGAATTAGAGGATTAGAGCTGAGAGGAATCTTAAAACAGAAATCATAGAAATCCTGAGCTGGAAGGAATCTTAGAGAACAGGGTGTCAGAGACATTAGAGGAGAGGCTATAAAATATATGGAGTCAGCATTATTCAGGGGGGAAAAAAGCATTGACTATAGAGTCAGAGGATATGAGTTCAAATCCCATTTGTGGGATTGTAGACAAGGTACTTAATTTCTGTTGGTCTCAATTTCCTAATCTCTAAATTGAGGATGTTGGATCCTGAAAGGGATCTTAGCTTATAGAATGATAGAGCTGCTTTTTGTGGTGGCAAGGAACTGGAACTTGTGTGGATGCCCCTCAGTTGGGGAATGGCTAAATCAGTTATAGTATATGAATGAATAGAATACTTTTGTGCTAGAAGAATTGATGAGCAGGCTTATTTCAGAAAGGCCTGGAAAGATTTACATGAATTGATGCTAAGTGAAGTGAGCAGAAGCAAGAGAACATTGTACACATGAGAAAACAAGATTATGTGATGATCAACTGGAATGGACTTGGCTCATCTCAACAATTCAGTGATTTAAGGAAATTCCAATAGACTTGGACTGGAAAAAGCCATCCTTATCCAGAGAGAACTATGGAGAGCAAATATGAATTGAAGCATAGTATTTTCTTTTTTTTAAATTTTCAATAGTATTTTATTTCTCCAAATGTATGTAAAGAATGTTTTTGACATTCATTTTTGTAAGAATGTGTCCCAAATTTTTCTCCCTCCTTCCCTTATTTCCCTCCCTCCTCAAAGCAGCAAGTAATCTGATGTAGGTTAAATAAGTGCAATTTTTAAAAATTTATTTCCATATGTATCATGTTGTGCAATAAAAATCAGACCAAAAAGGAAAAAATCATGAAAAAGAAGAAAAGTAAACCAAAAAAGGTGAAAATGCTAATTTTTTGGGGGGTGTTATTGTTTTATTTTTACTGTTATTTTTTCTTGTGTTTGATTTTGTTCTTTTTTCCTGATTTTTCTTTTCCAACATAATTCATATGGAAATATATTAAAAATTGATTGTACATGGATAACCTAAAAAAAAACGACAGAGATGGAAGACAACTTAGACATTGTCCCTTTAGTGGTGCAAAAGATGAGGCTCAGTGAAAAACATCATACAGTGAGTTGGTGACGGAATTGGAATTAGAGCCTTGATGTTCATCCTCTCAAGCCAGTATTCTTTCCTTTATCATTCCCTCTTCCCAGATAGGGAAAAACACTTCAGAGTGGAAGGGATAAAGCCAGAAGTCACACATCTGTCTGAGGAAGAAGCAGGAAATATGGCTCTCTGTGAAAAGGAACATGGGAGAAGAATAGCCATGGCAACAAGCAGGACGGGAAGCTGGGAGGGAAGCCAACAGGTGTCTCATGGGCTGAGTCAGAACGTAGAGAGCTACTACTGGGTCTGTATCTCAAAGAAATCATAAAGGAGGGAAAAGGACTAACACATGCAAAAATGTTTGCAGCAGCTTTTTCTGAGGTGCCGAAGAATTGGAAAATGAGTAGATGCACATCAATTGGGGAATGGCTGCATAAGTTATGGTATGTAAAAAGGATAGAGCTTCTTGGAGGAGCTGTTGCATTTAGCAAGACCTATCTCTAATGTGTAGGACTCCATGAATACTCAGGAAGATAGTATGGGCAGAAGATTTAAATTAAGAAACATTTTGACTGATCTTCCTTGTGTTTCATAGGCAAGCCCAAGGAGATAGACATTTTCTTGGTGAAACAAATTCAGACAAGTATCTTCAGAACTCAGTACTAGTCTCCTTCAGAGCCAACTGGATCCCAAATTGCCAGATATAAATCAAGATGGCTGGAGATGGCCTTGGATGCTGTAGGAGACCTTGACCTTAGAAATCATCACAAGGGAGATTTGAACTCAGAACCATTGCTCTTTTGACCTCTCCCCATTGCACATCCTTCTTTTAAGCTTTGTTGTAAGGCAGCGTTCTTGGGTATGTGCACCCTAGCACCATAGGTTTTTTTTTCATCTCAGACTTCTCCACTATGGATCCTTCTGAGTTTGGTGTACTTTGAAAAGCTGAGACTAAAAGCTTGGTTGTCTGACTTCCTAGCCCTGCTAGGCCTCTCCCAGACATTGCCAGTCTAAATGCCATTTTAGGAAGGATCTTACAGTCTTTAACCACAATCCATGTCACATCCTCACTACATTTGCCTCACAGGAGTCTGAGAAGGACCCTCCATTCCCTCTATATCATTTGAATCAGAAAGACATGAATTTAGATTCTGCTTCAGTCATTTATTTGTTGTGTGACTGAGCAAGTCTTCACATCTGCCTCAAGTTTCCTCATTAATCCATCGGGAATAATAACACACAGAGTTGTGAAGATCAGATAGGATGGGTGAGATCAACACACATTTATTAAGTGCCCACTATATACCTGACACTGTGCTAAGCGCCAGGAATGCAAAGAAAAGCAAACACAGCCCTTACTCTTAAGGAGTTCACAATCTAATGGATGACATAACATGCAAACCATTATATGCAAACAATGTAGGATAAATTGCAAATAACATATAGAGCATTTTGTAAACCTTAAAGTACTATATAAAGATGCTATCTCTAGAAAGTGCCATGATCATTATCATCATCATCATAACTCATCACTTCCAAGGGGTGCCTCAATTTACAAAGAACTTTTTCATTTGATCTTCACCACAGCTCCTGGGAAGGAGGCTGGAGAGGAATGATTCTTCCTATTTCACAGAGAGGCCCTGAGAAGGAGAACCTTATGTCCAGAATCATACAATAAGTGACAGAGTGTGCAGGGGCTTTAGGACTTGCTGGACCACCTCCAGCTTCAGGGCTTTTAGCTTTCCCAACTATCTAAACCATTCCTGATTCATGAACTTCACCATGCCTCCAGTCCTCCACTGAATCAGATGGCAGTCCTGGGCTCAGAAATCTGCTAGTCTGCCTGGAAAACTATCAGGATTCTTGGTGGGTTTTTTTTTTCCAATGACGCCATTCAAAGGAGCCAAGAACATAAATTCAGAAATAAAACAAAGTTAAAATCATTAGGAAATATGAAGTATAGTAAACAGAATATTGTACTTGAAATAACAAAACCTGAGTTTGTGTTCCAACTCTAATTAGCTGTGTGCCGTACTGCCTACTCTGAGCTGCAGTAAAACTTCTTTATGAAAAGGGTTTAAGGATATCTGTATACTACCTAACTTACAGATAGCTATGAAAAAACAAAACATGACAGAAAGAGGAAAAGTTATATTTACCACTATTACTCCTCCTTCTCCTTCTTCCATCATTACTGCTGCTACTTCTGTTACCACTACTGTTATTATTGCTGGTACTGTTACTATTATTACTGCTGCTGCTGCTGCTGCTGCTGTTAACTACTACTATTATTATTGCTGTTTCTTCTACTACTGACACTACTATTATTGCTACTATTACTGCGGCTGCTGCTACTACTGCTGCTGTTACCCACTTCTATTGCTATTGCTACTTCCTACCCAGTACAAATAGGTAGCATTCAAACTTTTAAAAAAATTTCCCCCTAGAGCCTAAGAACAGAACTATCCTATGTGATCCCAAATTGGAATAATTTCTTTCTTCTGGGATAGATCCAGATCTGGGATCTGGACAAAGCTTATTTGTCCCTTCTCTTATTCTAGATTCCCACAGCCATTAGGAAATAAGTCTTTTTTTTCTTGTTTCACCAACTTCTTATTTTATTGAGAGAGTCCTTTTTCTCCCCACAACCTTTATTCCAGGGGACAGGAAAGGGGACTGTGTTAGGAAATAACACAGTATTTCCCATCCCCTAGAAAAAGACAAATTTAATCTGAAGCCAAATTTTCCCCCAAAGATAAATAACAAGGAATTTACTTAGCCAAAGAAGAAAGATATTTAACAAGCATAGGCATTAAACATGATTCAGGTGAATGAAGATCCCTTTCCTGTTATTGAGATGGACCCTGAAGTTATTTAGTACTTAGGTGACCAGAAAATGACCTTTGGTCCTCTTTAGTTACCTAAGTTGATCAATTCAGGAGTTTATGGTCACTATTTTTGGGTGGGGGAGGCAATCAGAGCTAAGTGACTTGCCCAGGGTCACATAGCTAGTAAGGGTCTAAGACAGGATTTGAACTCAGTGTTCCTGACTCTAGGGCCAGTGCTCTATCTACTGCACCACTTAACTCCCCCATCACTACTTCTTAAGGAGAAACTAGTTCAACACACATTTAGGCAGGGATTAGCTTATTGCTTCTATACTACCCCATGGTCACACACTTTGCAAATATGGCATCAGGGTTTGAACTCAAGGTTTCTGATTTGGAGAACAAGACTCTTTCTACTATGTATCATGCTGCCCAATAGGAATAACTTGCTAACACCACCCAGTAAGATAGGAAGTGAAAATGTTATTGCCTCTTTTAAGGCAATTTAATTGGGAGGCACAAAAGGACCTTCTGTACCTCAGCTGATAAATGTCAGAGATGTCAGCTCTGACTTGATTGCAAGGCTTCCACTCGGCTGTGCTATCTCCCAGACCTTATGTCTCTGTCTTTCCCATTCCATTTCCCCTAATCCTCAAGTCTATTATTCCTACAGAAACAGGTCCCCATAGTCACAGTTTGCCCCCTAAGCTTCTGCTGTGCTAACCTACAGTAAAGTTACTACTCATACAGCAGGCTTACTTCAGGCCAGGGAGATCATGATGGAGTCCCTCAAACATTTGAGTTTCCCTGTCATCTTCCTGCCAAGTTTAGTGCCCAATAAACAATGTTTGCTTGTTCAGCCATTTTTAGTCATGTCCAACTCTTCATGATCCCATTTGGAGTTTTCTTGGCAGATACTGGAATGGTTTGGCATTTTCTTCTCCAACTCACTTTACAGATGGGAAACTGAGGCAAACAGGGTTAAGTGACTTGCCCACCCAGATTCATACAGTTAGTAAGTGTCTGAGGCCAAATTTGAATTCTTCCTGACTCCAAGACTGGCACTTTGTTCACTGGGCCACTTAGCTGCCCATGACGTATACACAGGGAGGTCTCAATAGATATTCATTTGATGATGAGGAGAAGGATCTACATACATAACAGTCCAAGAAGAATGAATGAAAAGGTCTTCAGTTCAAAAGTCCTTTGCACTTTTTTATTTGCTCCTGAAAGTCCATTTACATCTCTTTTCTATGAATTCAGTTTTGCTCTCCTCCTTTCTTATAGAACTCACTTTGTCTTTAATCACAGGTCTGTTAACCCAAATCTTTTGACTCTAGTGAGTCAATCATCACTCTGCTTCTTTGCAATAACAGTTACTGACAAGAACACTGTGAAGTGAAGTGAATTAGTCCCCATTTTATAGATAAGGAAATTGGAACTTAGAGAAATGAAGTGGCCTGGATTGCCCCGGATAGCTAGGGAGTCACAAACTTGCACATGAAAAGAGGAATTTAAAGAAGAAAAAGCAGGATTTCTAGGGAGGAAATGCTAGACACTAGGACCAAACCCAAGAGGAGATTTTTAGGAAAAACTTCAACCATTTGCACTTCATAGTGGATTAGATTTTAAAATCCCTTTTTCCTGTCCCTGAGAGGAATGAGATAATCTCTGAGTAGGCCTGGGCCCTTGATCTGAGAAAGGGACAATATAACAGCACCACCTGGATGGAGGGTGTTGGCATTTGCTCCATTTTCCTGATTATTTCCCATATCCCCCAAACATAGCTGAGGATATAAGGAATTCAATTCTGTCAATTTGGAGGGTCTCTAACAATTTTTCTCTGTTCCAGAAGGCTTCAGAGATTATCAAGCACTTGTTACTGAGATAAACAGTATTATCTGATAAATAAGGAAATCGAGTCAGGGTGGTGAAATGACAGCTTTCACAGACACACAACTAGTAAGTGGTCTTAGGCAGAATTTGGATCTAGACCTTTAAGATCCAAGTTTATCACCTATTCTAAAGAAGTAGAATCAGATGTGATCATTTGGAGGTGATGGGAATATCTGTTTATACTTCCTTGTTTTTCTTTGCTGGAATTAGGTTAGTGATCACATAAACCCTCTGGGCTGAATTGCCTAGGTCAGTGGGTCACAAAAGCTGTACATACATGATTGCGTTTGGTGTGTCAGCTGAGCCATGGGAGAGAGCTAGAGGCTTTGATTGATAGAGAATAAAGATGGGTATATTAGTAACCCAAATAAAAGATGAAAACTTTATTACCTTGGTAGATTTCTCTTAACCTTCAAAACTGTGATAAGACATCTTGTATATCAACTTCCAATGATCTTCCCTTGCTGAGTATTTTCTTGCATCTTTTTAAAAATATTTTTTAAATTGGTTGTTGTTTTAGGATATAGAATGATCCAGACCTGTAATTATCTTCATAAAGGGAGTAAGGCTGGACTTTAAAGAATGGGAAAGATTCAATGAAGTAAAAGAAAAGAATACTTTTTTTTTTAATGTTCAGAGGGAAGAAATGATCTGGGAAGGAACAGATCTGAATTGCTCAGGCTCTCCATGCAGAAGCAGCTCTTAAAAGCTAATTGTTCAATTTTCAGTGTCATCTAGTTAGGAGCGATATCCTAACTCCTGTTCCCAGGCATGTCAGGCTAGTTTGTCCTTAATAGCTCTTCTCTTTAAAAAGAACATCTTTTAAAAAGACTATCTTCCAGACTTGGTTGGCTTAAGCAATCAAAGAGATTAAATAATGTCAGATTGCTACCTCATTACAAACATCCTAGAAATCCACAAGGGCTTCCAATCTGGGCTTGATTTATTGTTTTGTTGATTGTCTAAACTTAAGAAAGTTTTTTAAAAAAATTTTATAGCCTTTTATTTACAGGTTATATGTATGGGTAACTTTACAACATTGACAACTGCCAAACCTCTTGTTCCAATTTCCCCCCTCCTTCCCGCCACCCCCTCCCCCAGATGGCAAGATGACCAGTAGATTAAACTTAAGAAAGTAAAGAGAAAATGCAAATTTAAGTAATAATTCAGATTGATAATGTAATTTAAATTTACATGTATGTCATGGGCCTCCCCCTGCCCAAGAGCTGGGAGCTAAACATTTATCAAAACATTTCTTTCCCCATGTAATGAGGAAAAAACACAGTTGGACCCATGTAGAAAGAATTGTTTTCAGAACACAAGGGCATTAGGAATACACACCTGTGCTGCCCTGTCTAATTAAAAAGGAGAGAAAAGGGAGAAGGTAAAAAGAGGAAAAAAGGAGGTGAAAGAGAGAGAGGAAGGAAAGAGGTGAGAAAAGAAAGCATAAAGGGAAAGGGGATGAATAAAATGAAATGAGGAAGAGGTGTGCATGGAGAGGGAAAGGGAGAAAAGAAAGAGAGAATGATCACAAAATTCAGAGTTAGAAGGGTCCTAAAATAATCTAATTCAATCATCTCATTTTATTAATTAGAAACCTGAGTCCTAGAGAGGCAGAAGGGAGGGGAGAAAACAAAGAGGAAAAGAGAAAAGGGAAGAGAGGAGGGAGACTGGAGACTCTAGTTTCAGGCATGCCAGACACAGTCCTGTTGGCCAGGAAGTTCTTCCAGACTGACAGCATATGGGGACTGCCAATCCCGCTCAAAGATACTTTTCAGGTTGTCTTGAATGGTGGGAACTGAGTGCTGGGGATCAGAGGAACTTTGGTTGATGACCAGTCCTACACCAGCTGTGTTGGTGAAATAATCCTTAGACCAATTAGATGTTCCTATAGGAGGAAGAGAACCTATCATTATTATTATAGTACTCAAAAATATGATTAGTTCTCCATCAATCACTAATGGTCCAGCATAACAATGACTATGGTAGATTGGTGTTCCATTGGCACCTAAAATTCAACAAGTATTGAAACAGACTCATCATCTTTCCCCCCAATCCCACTGCTTTTCTCAGTTTCCTGATTTCTACAAAAAGCATCACTACTCCAGCTTTGAAACTTCAGAATCCTCCTTGGCCGTTTCCTTTCCCCTTCTTCCTTCATCCAATCAGATATCAAGTCCTATTGTGTATGGGACCAGAACATGGCTTGTATTTGTCCTTCTCCCCATGGGCAGTTTTGAATCTCATCTCATCTAGTCTGGACACTAGCTGTTCCTTCTGCCTGGTTTTCTCCCTTCACAAGCTAACAAAATAATCTTCTTAATGCACACTTCTGACCATCACTTCTCAATTTTCAAGGGTTTTCTATTACTTCTAGAATAGAATGCAGGTTCCTTTCATTGCCATTGAAGGCCCTCCACCATCTAAGTCCATACTCCATTTCCAGACTTATTCACTCTACTCCCTTCCTCTGACTTTTTTTTTTTTTTTTTTTTTTTTGGTATCAGCTATACTTTAGTATTTTCTAATTGAGCTCATGCTGCCCTATCTCACCTCTGAGAATTCTTACAGGCATATTTCCTTCTCCATCATCTGACTCTTTTTTCCCTTCAAGCCCCAACTCAGGGTGCATCCTTTGCATGAAGCTTTCTCTGACCTCCCTGCCTCATCTAAAAGAGATTTTTCTTTCTTTCTTTCTTTTTTGAGATTTCTTTCTGTTTAAATTTTCCTAAAGCACACTGCCTGTATCACTTTTTTCCTATCACATTCTAACTTGTGTCATAGTTTATCTGTGGCAGCTAATTAGCTTGGTGTAGGGCAGCTAGGTAGTGCTGTGGATAGACCATCTCTGGTATCAGAAGGACCTGAATTCAAATATGACCTCAGCTACTTACTAGCTATGTGTGACTCTGGAAAAGTCACTTAATCTGTAAAATGGGGATCATAATAACACTTATTTCCCTGGGTTGTTGGGAAGATCAAATGAGAAAATGATTTTAAAGTGCTCAGCACAGTAAGCATTATATAGATGTTAGCTATTATTATGATGACATACCCTTCCCTTCCCATTTGAATGTAAGCTTCTTGAGGACAGGCACTATGTTCTTTTTCATTTTTGTATTCTTTTTGCCCAGGAAGGGATTTTGCACACAGCTGGCCCTTCACAAGTATTAAATTGAATAAATCTCAAACAGATAATGCAGATGACACAGGAGGTATGTGATAAGTGTCGATTGGTATCCTGGCCCTCTGGAACACAAGAAACATTCAGTCTTTCCATTTAGAATGGAAATTCCCAGTGGAGGTTGGGAAGGGCTGACAAGGGACCTCTTCCTTGTTACAATTGGAGTTGGGCCCAAAGTTAGGCATTTCCACTGGGCCACTGATACTACTATTACTACTACTAATAAACAACCATTTATTAGGTGCTTTGTAAATATGACCTCATTTGATCTTTACAACCCTAAGAGATAGGTGTTTTTATTATTCTCCATTTTATAAGTGAGGAAACTAAGGCAAAAATTCATTAAACACTTTGTCCAGGGTCACACAGCTAGGAAGAATCCAGTTCTTCCTAAGTCCAGGCTCATTACCTAGCTGCCTCCTGCTTCTACATTAAACCAGTGTTTGAATTTCTGAAACTTAGTTGGGCAATCATGAACGAATCATTCCCCTTCTCCCATGCCTCAGTTTTCTGTAAAATGGGATAGTAATTCTTATATCACAGGATTGTTTTGAGGAACATGCTTTGCAAACTTTAACAGGGGTCCTCAAACTACAGCCCATGGGCCAGATGCAGCAGCTGAGGACGTTTATCCCCCTCACCCAGGGCTATGAAGTTTCTTTATTTAAAGGCCCACAAAACAAAGTTTTTGTTTTTACTATAGTCCGGCCTCCCCAACAATCTGAGGGACAGTGAACTAGCCCCCTATTTAAAAAGTTTGAGGACCCCTGCTTTAGAAGGTCACATAAATGACATTATTTTCAACAGGCATTATCACAATCCCTATGACCATAATAACAAAACTGCATAGTAGAGTGCACAAACACTGGCTCTGGCATCAAAGGACTTAGATTCAGATCCTACCTCTGATTCTTAATACCCATATAATCTCACCTAAACATCTTATGCCTCAGTTTTCTTATCTGTCAAAATGAAAGGATTGGACTTTCAGCCCTAGATCCATGATCCTATTTCTCTAACACCTTATGATGCCTTCCTCATAACAATCTCAAGAATCAGGTGGGAATTTTGTCATCCCCATTTTCTAGACAAAGAAACTGAAACCCTGAGAGATAAAATTACTTGCCCAGAGACACATAACTAGTTAACCAGGGTCTAATGAGTACCTGGATCAGGTTTAGACTCAATTTCCACCTTGCTCCCCCAACTGCAAATTTCAGATTCTGTTTCTCTTCTGCCATTTTTCTTTAAAGTTCATTTCCTCTTCCTTAGATCTTGGTTGCTCTCCTCGTATGGATGTCCAGGTGACTCTCCTCCCTCCTCATTTCCCAGGACCTCGTTTTCCAGTCTTGTCTCAGCCAGGCACAAGAGTGACCATATCTCCACCTTCCCTTTCCCCTCAACTCACCCGAATTTGTCCCAAGTTTTAAAATCCCAATTTGTGTCTCTGCCAGAGAAAGACTGGTTGAAGGAATTGGGATTGTTTAGTCTGGATAAAGGGAGACTTGGGAACAGCTGACTGGAGAGTTTTCATGTTGAAGGGGAATTGGAAAGAAAAACTGACTTCAAGTCAGTATAAAGAAAAAAGAAAAAACGTACAAATTGTCAGCTGTCTAAAAATGGAATAAGTAAACAGTTATCACTGGATACTGTATGTCCCCTTGTCTGGGATGGTAGAGAGCATATCCCCACCACTACCAGTACTACTACCATTATTATTACTTCTATTACCACCACTAACACCACTTTCTGCCCAAGGGCAGGACAGTCAGTCCTGACTATGGCCTGGGTATTTCAGAGTATCTTGAGTTAGGGTGATACTGTCATGGCTCTCAGCAGCTTTGTCACTCCTTGTGTTCTCAGGACCATCTAAATAAGTCCACCCTGGGCAGATAGCTCAGACCCACCAAGATTCCTTCCCTTCCTCCTTCATCACCCTCTCCCAATTGGAGTGCTCTTACCCAGGTAGGCCTTCTTCTCTGTAACTGCATACTTGCTGTGACTCACTCTGCTGTAGGGGATGTTGGAGTGATTTCCCACAGGGATGATGAATATTTTCTTTAAGGAAATAGAGATAAATAGGCTGTCACAGAGCTGGGTAGTAATCTCAGGTGCAGGGGCTCATTAATGGCAATTATAGAACCCCAAAGGACCATAGAAATTGTCAGGTCCAACTTCATCATTGTATAGAGGAGGATACCAAAGCCCAGATAGATTGGGTGATTATATTGGGTGATTAAGTGGCAATGCTGGCATTTATTTTCTGAGTCTGGTGTTCTTTCCCCACTGCAGCAATCTAAAATGGAAGTTGCTAGTTTCTTTAAAACACCTACCAACACACCCGCTAGCATCTTAGTAGCATCGTGAGACTATGAAAAGAGGTCTGGGCTTAGAGGAAGGAGATCTAGGATTTGAATCTCAGTTCTGCCATTTTCTGGCTATGAGACAATTCCCCTTCTTTAGACCTCAGTTTCCCTATCTGTAAAATGGATATAACTATATCTGCCTTGCTTCCCTCCCTGGATTGAATGAGAATACATGGAAAAGTACTACATAGATTATAACATTTTATTATTACTACTATCACTACCACCACCACCACCACCCCTATTACTACTACTACCACTGTCACTACTGTTACTACCATTCCTACTGTAACACTACTACTATTGTTACTGCTACTACTATTTACTCCTTTTACCACCAATAACACCATCACCACCACTATTACTCCTAACACTACTGCCACCACTATTATTATTATTGCTCTTATTACTACTACTGCTCTTATATCACTATTATTCCTATTACCATCATTACCACCACTGCCACCACTACTATTATTATTGCTCTTATTACTACTACCACTCCTACTATCCCTATTATTCCTATTACCACCATTACCACCACTGCCACCATCACTATTATTCTTATTGCTCTTATTATTACTACTACCACTATTACCACCACTACCAGCACCACTACTACCACTATTACTATTACTACTATTACTACCACTACTACACCATCATTACCACCACTATTACTATTTCTGTTACTACTATTATCACTAGTACTATTGACATCACCACTATTACTACCACCATCACTGCTATTATTACTACTACTATTATTACTATTACTGCCACCACCACACTACTATCCATTACTGCTACTATTACCACTGTTACCACTATTATCACTACTATTGCTTACTACCACTCCTACTAGTAATACTACTATCACCACTGAAACTACTACTCTCACCCCTACCATCACTGCCATACCATTACTTCTACTACCACTACTACTAGTATAATCACAAACACCATTTCTGTTATTAGTACTACTCCTGTCACCACTACTATTATTACTATAGCCATTACTATTATTACTACTACTAGCTAATATTTATTATAGTACACATAGTAATATGTGCCAGGTACTGTGCTAAGTTTTATAATATTATCTTATTTGATATTTTATAAATCGGCCTCCTGGTTTTATAAATCTTTATAAGTTTTATAAATATTATCTTATTTGATCCTCACAATACCCCTGGGAGGTAGCTGCTGTTATAATCCCTATTTTATAGATAAGGCAATTCAGGCAAACAGAGATTAAATGAGTCATCCATCTATTAAATGGCTGAAACCAAATTTGAATGAAGTCTTCCTGACTGAAGGCCCAGTACTCTATCAAGTACTGTCCAACTTTATTGAATTTTATCAATATTATTGTTTTGTAACTGATACATTAATAATTTAATATTAGTGGCATAGGGCTCACAGAGTAACAGAAGGATAAATCACTATGAGGACAAGACCCATTGCTTAGCTAAATTTGTTATCTCCTCAAGGGTTGAGCAACAGCACAGCACAACAGACCCTCAATAACAGCTAATTTATTCTAAAGATCTTAGGCTTGAAGATGTGATCTCAGCTCCCTAAGCATGTAATTTCATAATGACAATTTACAATCCTAATACACCTAAAGGTTTACAAACCACTTTCCTTACAAAAACCCAGTGAATTGAGTCATTTAAATTTGATTATCCCCAGTTTACAAATGAAGGAACTGAGTCTCAGACAGATGTAGTGTTTTAACTAAGCTCACACAATTAATAAATATCACAGCCAGGATTCAACTAAAGTTCTATCAAACTTTTCCCTCCAGCACATTGACTTTCTACCCAGATGGCCTCAGGGCTGTGTAAAATGAGGAGATTGGATTAGCTAGTCTACAAGACTCTACCTAATCTTAGGTCTGGGTCAATATGAGTCTCCTAGGAGCAATTCCTCACTCACCACTTCTATAGTAATATTGGTCTGGGGGTTAGTGAGAGCCTGTAGTGACTTCAGGTATGGGAACATGGAGGGGTCCGAGTTCTTCCCACAGCTGATGAGAAGATGGATTAGCACATGCCGGTTGAAGGCTGCCTCCCTCAGAGCATTGTCGATGACTGGCCAATATCTGGGGGAGAAGAAGAGAAATCACGATTCTGAGGCATCTCTCACATTTATTCCCTTTTCTTTGCTCCCTAAGACTCAGGTCTTTGGTCTCAGACTCACCTCAACAACTGTAATATCCTCTTAACTGGACCCCTGATTTGCTCCTCTTCTTTCCAATCCTTCCTGCTCACACTAACCCAGCTACCTTCCTAAAGGCACCACAAGGATCTGTTCATGCTTCCACTCATAAACCTTCAGTGGCTCCCCACTTCCTACCAAATAAAGTATAAATCCTGATATGGATATGCCGTCTAGTCTCAACCCATTTTTCTAGTTCTTATCTCATACTACTCTCCATATACTTTATTATTGTTGTTGTTTGGATGTTTCAGTCATATGCAAAATTCTTCTTGACCCTATTTTGTTAGGTTGTTTTGGTTTTGTTTTTTTTTTTTTTGGCAGAAATACTGAAGCGGTTTGCCATTTCCTTCTCAAGCTCATTTCACAGATAAGGAAACTGAGGCAAAATGGGTGAAGTGACATGCCCAGGGTTCCCTCAGCTAGTATCTGAGGTTGGATTTGCACTCAGGTTTCCTGACTCCAGATCTGGTGCTCTGTACGCTATGGTGCCACCTAGCTGCACTATATATATATGTACACACACACACTCTCTTCATTCAACAGCTAATCTGAAGTTCCATTCTTCATTCTTATCCTTCTCCCTCTTGTCTTCATGCCTTTCTGTGTGAGACAAATCCTCAGACAAAACTGGGCTCCCTCATTCTTTGTCTTTATCTATTGAAATCTCTCATTTGTTCAGGGTCCAGCTCAGGTGCCATGTCCTCCAAGAAGCCTTCACTTACACAAGACCCTCTCATCTAAACATACTAGGGGAAAAAATCTTTCCCTGCTCAAATTTCTCACAGCAATTTTCCCAGATTTTATCACATTCTTCCTTGTTTCAGTTATCTGTGTACATGCTTTATTGCCTCTGGTAGATTAAAAGCTCTTATAAGACTTACAGGTGCTATCATTTTTCAAAATAGTATCCTCTGAACACAACAAAGGACCTTTCACATAATAGGTTTCCTGATAAAAATTTGTTTAGTTATTAAGAATGGAGTTTGAGATGATATAATACAATGCAAAGAGCACTGACTTTAGTCAAAATACCTGAGCTCAAATATTACATCTCTCACTTTAGATTTCAGTTTCTTCATCT
The DNA here is from genome assembly GCF_902635505.1 of Sarcophilus harrisii. Classification (NCBI taxonomy): domain Eukaryota; kingdom Metazoa; phylum Chordata; class Mammalia; order Dasyuromorphia; family Dasyuridae; genus Sarcophilus; species Sarcophilus harrisii. The sequence continues at coordinate 352,090,333 of NC_045427.1, forward strand.
ACAAAATGAGAAGATTGGATTAGATAGTCTTCAAAGTACCTTGCAACTCTCAGTCTGTGATACTATGAGTGAATAAGTGCCTGAGAAAATTTTGTCGAGTTATTAAGGACAGAATCTGAGATAGTATAACACAGTGTAAAGAGCACCAGTGTAAAGAGTACTGACTTAAGTCAGAAGACCTGAGCTCAAATATTCGTTTCTTCATCTATAAAATGAGGAGATTGGATTAGATGACCTTCAAAGTCCCTACTAATTCTAATTCTATGTTACTATGAGTTAATGATTCCTTCATAGTCTACATCTGCCTTCTTGTCAAAATGGCCAAGCATCAGTGTACATCCACCCCAATCTTACCCTACTCAGCCTGCTGGGGTAGACGCCTTTACTGGAGAACATGGGAAGCTACTCCAGTGATAGCAGAAGCTCTGCTTTTTGGGCCTTGCAGATCTCAGGATAGAAACTGCGGATGATGGGTTGTTGGTCATTCGCACTAAAAGATTTATAAACAGCCAGAGGCCCTTTAAAGAAAACCATCCCATCAACATATGGATCCCCCTGAACTTATGGATGAAGGAAGGCAAGGCTGTTTGGTATCCATAGTATCTTTCTTTATGAGATGGATGGTCCAAGAAAGGACCATAGAGATCATTTTGTCTTTTTAGTAGTATTGTATTTTTATGAATACATGCAAAGATAGTTTTCAACATTCACCTTTTCAAAACCTTGTGCTCCAAATTTTTCTCCCTCCCCTCCTCACTCCAGACATCAAGTAATCCAATATAACTCTCTCTTTTGCAAATGAGGAAACTGAGGTATACAGGTGTGAAAGAGTGCTCCTAAAGATAATAGGAAAGGGGCTGATGGTGATTGGTGCTCTCAAATTGGCTGGGAGATGTATAGCTTCAGAGTTCCAAACCATAAATGTGTTCAGACAAAATCAAAAAAGCATTATTTCCCTCAACTCATTTTTTATATTTAAGAATCCTATAGAACTAAATCCATATCCCTCAATCTGGCACCCGAGACAATCCACCTCTAATCCCAAATACCCTTTCCAACATTAGCACTGATATGCCCTAACCTACAACTATCTAAGTTGTTTCGTAGATAGAGTACTGGCCATGGAGACAGGAAGGTTCATCTTTTTGAGTTCAAATCTGGCCTCAGATACGTAATAGTTGTGTGATCCTGGGCAAGTCACTTAAACCCTCTTTGCCTCAGTTTCCTATCTGTAAAAAATGAGCTGGAGAAGGAAATGGCAAACCACTCTAGTATTCTTGCCAAGAAAACCCCAAATGAAATCACAGAGTCAGACAGGACAGAATAACAACAAACCTTAAACTGCAGTCAGGAAGTTTTCACTATCTCCAAATCATTCGTTATATTTTGTTGCCTCTGTTCCTCTGCTTCTACTATTCTAAATCCCTGTGATATCCATTTTTTCTCACTTATGTAAATCCTACCTGTCTTCTTAAACTGAATTCTAATCCCTTCTCCTCCAGGAAGTCGCCCTTGATCTACCCAACTCACATCAAGCTCTCCTGTCTCTGACTTCCTCCAGCAAGTCTGGGCAACTAAGTGACACAGTATAGAGAATCAAACTTGGAATCAAATTCTGTTTCTGACACTTGCTAGTTGTGTCATACTGGGCAGATCATTCAACCTCCCCATTTGAAAAATGGGAATAATAACAGCACCTACTTTCCAAGTTGATGTGAGAATCAAATAACATGATATTCTTAAAGTGTTTTGCCAAAAGAGCTTTGTAAATGCTAGCTATTAGTATTAGTATTTACTCAAATGGTATGTGAATGCCCAATGCCTGGTATTACTGACTTTAAGTGGGCAAGTCTGGTCCTGCCAACCAGATCATGATTTCTTCAAAGGCAAAAACTATCCTTCTCCTCCTCAGTCTTCATACAGAACAGAATCTTTCTCAAGTCAATCCTCTTGTAGAGTTGCAACTCTGCCATCTCAAGACTGTTTCATTCTCCTTCCCCCATCACTTAAAATAACTCTGAAAAGATGACCATCCGTACTTGACTGGGTGTTCGAAGCGACTGGTGGGGAAATATTCCATTACTGAAACATAAAGGAACTTCTCAGCACCCCAAATCACACTTAGCAGAGCCTCTAGGTCCTTGGTCCGGCCTCTAGGGCAGAGTATAGGTGGTGAAGCCTGAATAACAGAGAGAATATGTGAGAGCCTCCCACCCTCTTAGAACCCAGTGATACATTCAAATCCCAAGGGTCTCTGGTATAGGAATGCTTAATCTTTACTTATGTCAGTTTAGTGAAGCCCATGAAACACTACTCAGAATAATACTTTTAAATGCATAAAAGACAGAATTACAAATGAAGCTGAGTATAAAGATAATAAAAATGCACATATAAAGATGAAATAAAGATGTAAGACAGAGTTTCCCCCCAACCAAATTCCCAGACCCCTGAATTAAGATTTCTTGCTCTAGTCATAGGCAGTAATAACTGCCTGGCATAGACTTGAGTATGTGGACAGAGATCTTCTGGTGGTGATTGGTCAGTCGCAGGGCTCTACAGCTAGAAAGTTCCAGATTAATCTTCCCAAATGTTGCATGGGATCTCAAATCCCATGTCTTATCATACTTCTCCCCTCCTCAGAAACCTTTCATGGCTTCCTATGGCCATCAAAAGATTTCCATCAAAATTTGTTTTTATCAAAAAGAATTAAAAAATTTAGAACTGATCCTTGGAAATCATTTTGTGCAATCCCTATCCAAGCCCTAGTTTACATATGGTACACCAGGACCAAAATTTGATAGGTAAGCAGTTTGTCAGTCAAGACCTTTCATGATACAGTTTTAGCTGGACCTTCTAGATTACCTTCTAGACTAGTATTCCACAGCTGTTTCTCATCTATATCTACATCTACTTGTCAAACTGGAAGACACATTTGGTCACAGACACTTTTCATTTTTCTGATTCCTCACCATTCTTTGCATAGTTTTTCATTTCTTGAAAGTTGTCCATTCCCTTCCCCATTTCTGGGGAATTGCAAATTTTCCCTTTAAAGGCCAAACTCCAATGTTGCCTTACCAACAAGTCCTCTCCGATCCCTCAGAAAGAAATGGCTTCTATCCTTTCTCTTAACTCTATAATCCTTGATGGGTGTACTTGAGCTCCACGATTAGATTGTGATTCATAAAGAGAGGAACTGAAATATTCTATTCTAGTGGTGGGCAATTAATTTGGAATGAGAGGACCTACGTGAGCATCCCAGTTCTGCCTCTCACTCCCTGTGGAAATTTGAGAAGGCCACTTCACTGCTTGACCAGATCCAAAGAGTTATCATTAAAGTAGGAATAATGGAGAGAATTAAAATGAAGCAAAGAGAGGTCAATGATTTTTTAGAAGTAGATGTCTAATGGCACATGCAAGGATCTGTGCTTGGTCCCATGCCGTTTAACAATTTTGACAGTGACAGATAAAAGCACAGATGGTGTGCTCATCAGATTTTTATATGAAACCAAGCTTAAGGGACAAAGCTGACACTCTAAATGATATAATCTAGGATCTCAATTGGGCTAGTGAAATTTAATAGGGATCATAATAATAAAGGTTCGTTTTTTAAAAAGATTTTCAATGTAAAGTAATGTAAAGCTGGATTCAAAAAAATCAATTCATGAGTAAGTTTGAGCAGCCTGAAAACTTTAAATTTGAGTCAAGGGTGGTCCCCAAAAGTTAATGAGACCGTAAGTGCCATTAAGATAGTCTAGTATCCAGTATTAGGAAGGGGAGAGTCTTTTTCTACACTGCTTTAGTCAAACCACATGTGGTGTGTCACATTCAATTCTGGATGTCACATTTTAGGAAAGTTATTCATAAACTAGCAAATGTCCAGGAGAAAGTGACCAAGATAGTGGTGGATCTCCAGAGAATGTGTTATGAGAATATGTTATCTCTGAAAGAGATGGGAGAAAAGTTGAAAGGAATCTCAGAAACTACATGGGGTAACCCTCATTTGACTGAGAATCTCCCCTTCAGCATTGCCAACAAGTGATTATCCAGCCTTGAACTTGACCTTGGAGGCTAACAGTGAGGAAAGACAACCCAAGAGTATTATAGTCCTTTTCAAAGATGTCAGATGGAAGAGAAACTAGGCTTATTCATTGCGGTCCCAGAGGTTAAAATGGGAATAATGGATGCAATTACAACAAAGCAAAAAGAGAGGCTTATAATAAGCACACAGTAAGTACTGAATAAATGATATTGACTAATTATTGGATCCAATAGTGGAATTACATGAAATATCTATGATTGGTCATGATTGAGTAATGCATGTCTATATCATAAGACATTCCATCCTTTGACTTTAGTTATTTTCTCTGTCTGTCCTTTATACCTGAAATGTTCTCTTTATTCATATCTGCCTACTGACTTTCCTGGCTTCCTTTAAGTCCCAACAAAAATCTCTTTTTCTACAGGAAGCCTTTCCTAATCCCTCCTCATTCTAGTGCCTTCCTGCTCTTATTTACTTCCTGATATAAATATATATGTATGTATATATATGTATACACTGTTTATTTCCCATTATATATTTACATATTTATATAAAAATATATTTATTTCCTGATATATATTTGTATATATGTATGTATACACTGTTTACTTCCCATTATATATTTACATATAAACATATTTACTTCCTGAATAGATATATATTTATAAATCTCTATCTGTCTATCTACACACATACACGTATACACTCTCAGTGCCTTGAGAGATAAAGGATTCCCCTCACTGTTAACCTCCAAGGTCAAGTCCAAGACTGAATAATCACTTGTTGGCAATGCTGTCGGGGAGATTCTCAGTCTGATGAGGGTTGCCCCGTATAGTTTCTGAGATTCCTTTCAACTTTGAGAGTCTGTGGTCTTAACCTCTTTGGCCCTCAGATTTCTCCTCTGAAAATGACTGGAGGATAGATGAGATCCTTTCCTCTCACGTAATGGTTCGATGATCATTGCCGTGCCAGCCCAAAACTCTGCCTGCCATACCTGCTCAGCTGGGCCTTGTGCAGGGCAATCAGATAGCAAGTAAAGAAGGAAAATGTCTAAGGGGAAATCACCTTCTTCCAACTGAATCCTGTAGCTTTCTACTTACAGAGAAATAGGCAGTAGTGACCATCTTATCAAATGTTTCCTGTAGGGGATGATGCCAATTGATGTTTGTGGAGTAGTTCTGGGGCCAGGGTTTTGGGATGGTGGCCCCAGGGATCCCCAGGACCCAATATGTCTGAAATGTCTTCTCAAGGTCGTATGCAAGGGAGCTGCAGTTATAGATGACAACGCCAAGTTCTTTCACCTGTAGAAAGCAAGAGATAGACAGAAAGAGATGTAGGGAACATCTAGAGAGTCTGGAGCTTCTGATCCAGGATAATATCTGGTTCTATGCAGAAACCCTGCCAAGTCTTCAAGGCCCAACAACAGTCCTACCTCCCCTGGAAACCTTTCTCTCTTTCAGATTGCTCAGAACCTTAAGTGCTTGAATCTTAGCTCTGGATCCTCTAGGTCAAGATTCTCTTTCTGACCCAGAATAGGGAATCACTGTGGTCATCTTGTCTGGGAAAAGATCTGGGCTCACAGGATGAATCCAGCAAGGCTGGATTCTTTGTTACTCCATTTGAGGTTTTCTTGGCAGAGATTTGCTATTTCTTTCTCCAGCTCATTTTACAGTTGAGGAAGCTGAAGCAAAATGTTAAGTGACTTGCCCACAGCTAGGAAATGTCTGAGGTCAGATTTGAACTGTCTTCCTGACTGCAGTGCAGCATTCTATTCACTACACCACCTAGCCACCCTCATAAGTAATGCAAAAAATTATTTTTCCCATTTTATAGAAGATGCACAGAAGTTTATGTGGTTACAGGAATATCATCTTTATCTGGGTCTTCTAAGTACAAATCTAGCTTTTAATGAGGATAAGGATGAAGATGATGGACTCTTTCAAATTGTCTTTCATTGCAGAGCTCCTTGTAAGAATAAGCTTTCCATCTCATTTAAAATCAGATTCAAGTGGCAAAAATTTGACCACAATTTCATAGTAGAAAGAGACTAGATTTGGAGTCAGAAGACCTATAGCAGAGTTCTGGATATGCCATTTATTATATTATTAAAATTATTATATAATATATAACACATTAATACATTATTTTATATTCTATTGTCATATACTAATATTAAAATATTATTAATAAATTTGTTACACAATTATTAATATAATTATTCTAGTATATATTATATAATAAATGGTATATCCAGGATTCTGCTACAGGTCTTCTGACTCCAAATCACTCTCCTTTCACAAATTTCAGTAGCTATAAAATGAGCTATTGGGCTATTTTGTTTCTAAAGTTGCTTTTAAATCTAACTCACATAAAAGCTTTCCAGGACACACCTATTGAACATGCCCCATCTATTATGGGTGTGAGGAAGGCCCTACCTGAACCCCAGTTCCCCACCCTCTTTTCTTTTCCTTCTAATTCTTAATAAAGTTTGCAGTGGATAACCAATCACCTGAGTCAGGGACCGCCAGTCCATGTTGGCACTGCCCAGGTACACATGCTTCATGTCCACAATCCAGAACTTGGAGTGCAGGACACCATGGGTCAAGTACTTCATTGGGATCTTCCTCACTTGTGCTCCTATTAAAGAATGTAGGGGGCATGGTTGAGGATCCCCAACACACTCAAATTCCTCCCTTAAAATGGAAGTACTCATGTCACACCTCTCAGACTGGCTAAGATGACAGGAAAAGATAATGACGAATGTTGGAGGGGATGTGGGACATTGGGACACTGATACATTGTTGGTGGAGTTGTGAACGGATCCAACCATTCTGGAGAGTAATTTGGAACTATGCTCAAAAAGTTATCAAACTGTGCATACCCTTTGATCCAGCAGTGTTACTACTACATCTGTATCCTAAGGAGATGATAAAAGAAGGAAAAGGACCCATATGTGCAAAGAGATTTGTAGCAGCCCTTTTTGTAATGGCAAGGAACTAGAAACTGATGCCCATCACTTGTTGGTTATGAATAAGTTATAGCATATGAATGTAATGGAATATTATTATAAGAAATGATCAGCAGACTAATTTCAGAAAAGACTTACATAAATTGATGCTGAATGAAATGAACAGAATCAGGAGAACATGGTACAACAGTAACAAGATTATGTGATGACCAACTGTGATGGACTTGGTTCTTCTCAATAATGAGGTGATACAAAGCAATTCAAATAGACTTGTTATGGAAAGTGCCTTCCATATGCAGAGAGAAAACTATAGAGACTGAATGTGGTTCAAAATATAGTATTTTCACCTTTTTGTTGTAGTTTGTTTGCTTGTTTTTTCTTCCTCATTTTTCCCTTTTGATATGAATATGGAAATACGTTTACAAGAACTGCACATGTTTTATCTATATAAGATTACTTGTTGTCAGTGAAAGGGAGGCAGAAAAATTTTGAACCCAAGGTTTTGCAAAGGTGAGTGCTGAAAACTATCTTTGAATGTGTTTTTAAAAATAATTAAAAAATAAATAAATAGCACTTAACAATATAAAAAAAGATGAAGGCACTCCCCCAAAATTAATGTAACTGAGTATTCAGAAGTAGAAATAAATACATCTAAAACCTGAATTTAAATCTAAGTCTAAATAAATTTGGGAATTACAGTTCAGAGAAACAGCATTTTCTCTTTATCCTAAGAAAGACTCAGACTGTAAACAAGCTGTGAGCTGGTGGGCTGGACTTTGGTTCTAATAGGACTTTTGACTTAGTCTGAAAAAGGAGAAATGAGAGATGTGACATCCAAAGCAGTAACTGTTTTTGGTCTTCAATGAAGTCTAAGGCTGACAAAAAGCAGGATCATGAAAATGTAAGAAAATGCTTTTGTCCCTTCCAGAATTTTGATAAGATTCTTGACCCTAACACAAACCATGTGATGATGCCTTGTAAAAATGTGAAAAATCACACCAGAACCAAGATGTTGGGAAGGAACTTTAGAGACTATTGAGTCCAAACCCCTCATTTTTCATTTTGGAAAACACAAGACATCTCAGGACCACCCAATTAGTTAATAGTAAAGCCTGGACTAAGACAAAATTCTAACTCAGGGAAGTTGCTGGGGGCTGAGGAAGGCACCTTGAACCTCTACCTTTGCTCATGAGAACCTCCAAGTCAGTAGAATTCACGGCCAGTGTTGGGTCGCTTGTTGCAACAGTCAAAGAGACATTCCGGGCCAACAGAGTCTCCAATTTTGCCAACAGTTCTTCCCCCTGAAGAGCAGAACCAACGTGTAAGCAGGTGGGAGTAATGACTTACTTTCAAATCTAGGATAGTTCTGCAGGTGCAAGCCGGTGAGGCAGTCTTAGACCACCCAAAATCAGAGCTCAAAATGCCTTCTACTTCCTTCTTCCCTTGTTAAACTTCTAGGGTCTCAGAGCCCTTGATAAGCAACAAAAGTTTCCCTCAGGGAACTCATATGAGTCATGCTTTTAGTCACTAGGTTATAATTAACCAAGCACTTTTTTTTATTGTAGAAATGGAATAAATGATGAGTTTTACTAATCGCCTTGATTTGCTTGAGTTCCCTTATTATCCAAGAGAGGCTGAAATGTCCTGAAAATCACAATCAACCAAGCAGGAGGCAGAATGAGTACTGCTCAAGTTTGACACACCAGCAATCCTTTGCATTGTTCACTGGGTTAACCCAGAATATCTCTCTGCTGTGCCAGCAACCACAGGGTCAGCTCAAACTAGTTCACAATAGCCCCAAATGGATGGAGCTTGCACAAACATCCTGGTTAAGGGTACTCTGTATTCTTCTTATTCCCCTGCCTTTTGAAACATCAGACAAGGTTCTGCTGTTTCTCGTGTGTGTGTGTGTGTGTGTGTGTGTGTGTGTATGTTGTATTCACCCAATAAATGTTTCCGGGTTTAGCAGTACAATTGTGCCTCCATTCTGTTCCTTTGTTCAGATGGACATTATGCCCCCAACTAATCAGATTGCCAATTAAGCAATATATACTCATATATAATATGTCAATATATATCAATATATATTCTTGTATATAAAATAGCCTCAGCTGAGAGATATTCTGCCATGTAAATCTCATGTTCAAAAGTCAGTCTGCAAAGCCCCTAAAAGCAGGGCCTGCTTCTGTTCCTTCTTTGTCTCCCCCAGAGTAGGAACTCCTAGATTTGTCCATACTGTGTATTACAACAGTAGAGCAGCTACATGGGAATTTGGTATAAACTGAACTGACTTTGAATGAAGTTGAAAGGCTGAAGGATGGGATGAGGCAGATTACAGAGTGCTCAAGAAAACAGGAACCATGTACAATGGGTGCATTCAACATCCCAGTAGCCATAATTGCCTCTTAGTCACTGACAGCTCTTGATTCTAATTCTTAACAATGGCCTCAAAATGGGGAAGGGTTGGGTTCCCATCCCACCTCTAATATATGCTAGTTTTGTGACCATGTTACATTATCTTGTTAACCCTCATTTTCCTCACTTCTATAAACTAGACTAAAAATGTCTGTATCTACCTCATAGGTAAAGGACAAATGAGACAATGTATACAAAAGAATTTTGCCAATCTAAAGAGATATAAATGACAACTATTATTATAATTCCACAACCTCCTCTCTCATCCAGCTTTGCCTTTTTCTGGATTTAGGAAGTGGATTCGAGGGAAGGATCCCAGAAGTGAATGTATTCTTTCTTTCAATTTCTGACCCACTCAGTCTGCCTAGTGCACATACCGGCTGGGAAGAAGAATCGTTGGTCCCAATGTCAGATCCCGTGAGAGACCAGTAGTAAGATGCGATATGTACACTCTCCTGTGCAGAATCCAGAAGCTCCATCCAGGACTGAATCAGGGGCTGGGCTGCTGAGCGGACAGATATGTAAGGCAGATCCTGAGGAATGCTCTCCACAAGGTTAAACCTGCAACAGAAACAGCCCAAGTTAAATTAAACCCTCAATCCCACATCCCCAAGTTTTATTCCAGGACACACAGGAGGACCTCATAGAACTATGAAGCTACATCTTTATTCTCTTCCGAGCCCAGAATCACTAGGGAGACATGAGAGCCACAGTATCATGAATGAAGAAGATGATGGGACCACTTCTTTCCTCATCAGACACCATATAAAGTAGAATGTACAATTAAGCAAATTTTAGAAGAGACACTGACTAGTTGCCCACCAGAGAAGGGGTATCAACATGGGAAGAAGACTAGAGACTTCAACTGTGATTGAAGAAACTGTGGATGTCTAACCCTGGGCAAGAGAAGACTTAGGAGGAGACATGGTCATTATCTTCAAGTTTTTGAAGGCCCATCATGAAGAAAATGAAATTAGATTTCTATTTGAGTAAAACTAAGAGAAAGTTACAAGAAAATAGATTTTAAATTTATGTAAAAAAGACATCCTAACAATTAGAGGTGTTCCTAAATAGAAGAGGCTGCTTAGGGAAACCTTATAATAAAGTGGAGTCAAAGGGAGATCCAGTCTCAGCTCTGCTTCTTATGATTTCTTTGACAAGTCTGAAAATTAGGAGGCAGGAATTGATGAGGTTTAAAGTTTTGTATGATTCTAAAACCCATAGACCTTTGAAAACTTGAGACTGCCAAGGTCCCATTAGGCTTCCAGATTCTGATATTCTAGGATGATCACCTGAAAAGGAGGAACAGACTCCAAGGGGTACAAAGGTGGTGTTTTAAGTACTGAGGAAGATGGGGAAGCAGCTCTTTAAGACCAAGAGGTATGGACATGGATCTTCCTAACTCCTCCCATATCAAATCAGAAATCTAGCTCATTCTCTGGTTTCCATTGTGGTGACTGGGAGAAGTGTGGAGCCAATTTTTTTTTAAGTTTTCCTGTTCTTGGGGTAGTGGAAGGGTATAATGGAAAAATATGTTGGGCTTAGAATCAGCAGAGATTTGGATTCAAATTCTGCCCCTGATATTGGGCAAGTTTTTTAACTTCCTAGTACCTATACAGTGGGGATAATAATGTGAAGCAAATAATTCACAGGCTTGTTGTGAAGATCAAATGAGTCAGTGTTAGAGGTAAAGTAGTAAAGATCTTTGTAAACATTAAGTTGTTATATAAATGTCAGCTATTACCACTTACTTGCATGAGTCATTGTAGCTCCAGGCCTCTTCTTTTACCGCTTCCTCTTCCAGCTCTCCTTCATTTGGCTGGCCCTCCTCAGCAAACCTCTCATTATCCCATGGTCCATATATTACAACCTCTTCCTTTTCTAACCCCAAATTCAGGACTGGAGGGAGAATGACAGGCCTTAGGAAGAGCATGAAAGCTACAGCCAGGAGCCAAATCATAGATATTGTCCCAATAATATGGAACTAGATAAAAATTTAAAAATGAGGAGGGGATAAGAAGGAAAGGGAAGATACAAAGAAAATAATAGAGAAACCAGAAGTTAGTGAATGATCTGATAAATCCTTGATGCTGAGATATCAATATTTGGTAATAGTTTAAAATGTTCCTTGATTTCCCCCTGAAGGAACAGAAACTTCTGAGGTTTTATGGATAGAATTTAGAGGACCCTAGATTATGGAATTTTTGAGGTCATACAGTCTAACTCTAGATCATCTAGTTCAGGACTTCTTAAACTTTTTTCAGTAGCAACCCCTATTTGCCTGAGAAATTTTTATGTGACTCTGAGTGTATAGGTCTATAAAATAGACATACATATCAAACATTTACTGATAATAAATCATAATTTCACAACCCTCACCTTCATATACAAGACCCCATATGGAATTGTGAATCACAGTTTAAGAAGCTCAACTTTTATTTTACAGATAAGGAAACTCTATCCCTGAAGAAAGAATTGGCTTGCCCAAGGTAAAAAAGATAGTAGGTGAAAGAGCTGGAATTTGAATTTTGATATTTTGACTCCTAATCCAGAACTCTTTCCACAGTAATGCAAGGCTTAAAGGTTTAAGCATAAAAAAATTCTCCTCCTATTTCTTTCTACATCCTGCTCCTCTACCCCCTCCCCTGACCTTCTTCTCTCCATTCTTGGACCAGTATCTAAGAGCCAGTGGATGGGGCTGAAGATGGCAAGAGCATACAAGTATAGAAAAAAGTCCCTTTTCCTTCTGTTCTCTAACTAAGGTTGGAAAATACTAATACCTGAGTACTGTCTTAGGGGAGACCCATCCTATGGCCATCTCAGCAGACACAGAACTCTCTTATTACAGATGAAGCAATTGAGGGTAATGTAGGTTTGCCAAAGGTCACAAAGGTAGTAAATAGAACCATCAAGATTTGAATGCAGGACTTCTAACTTTAAGCCCTACTATATCACATGACTGTAAGAGACATCCCTGCTCAGGTACAGTTGTGCAAATGCCCTTTAAGGTCCTTCTAATATCAGCATCCCAGCTAGGGATTTTTTTCCTTGATTTCATGTCCTATCAGGTTAGAAAAGATCTGAGGCTTGCTGATGAATTATTTGTCTGACATCCAAAGCTCAGTCTAGGTAAGGGTAAAGTTACTTGTTTCTAGTTCTCCCTTTCATATACTGCACAGTCCATCACATACAACATGATACCTCCTCACTGATCCTGTGCATAGACTGTCCACTGTTTGTAGAAGCCACTCCTTACTCCTGCCTCTTAGAATTCCTAGTTTCCTTCAAAGCTGGAAGAAAGCCTCCTACCTTTCCCAATATCCCCAAATGTAAGTCTTTCCCCTTCTAGAATTTACATTTCTTTTGCACATACTTATGTAGGGCCCCATCTGATTCACTCCCCAACTCAAACTCCTAGATTAGGTTGTCAAGGGGGTAGATACCACCATATTCAAGATACTTCATAGTTCCATACTCCTAAAACTACCACTCACTACTCTCCACTGGTGCTATGGTGAATTGTGGGAATAACATGGGTTTTGAAGTGAATGGTCCTGGGATAGTGGATAAGCCACTTCCCAACTGATCCTCAATGTCTTCTGCAAAATGGATCCTTGACTTGGCTCCTTGTTCTGATTGAGAAAGAAAAATTTCTGCTGTAACAATCATTGTGATTATATTATTTTTATTTCTAATTTATGAAATAAAACAAGCATTTCTGTAGCATAGTACAATTAAAAAGCGAATTGCACATGAAATTATAAACTGATAGCTATTCCTTTCAAATACACAACAAAATTATTATGTAAATTTCTTTTTATTCTTCCCTTCCCTTCCAAAGATATCTACCATTAAACACAATTAGGTGCATAATATATATGTGTATATATATATATAATATATTATGTATATGTAATTTTTTCTATACCTATTTCTACTTATCAGTTCTTTCTCTGGTTGCAGATAGTGCAAATAGACCTTTATAATAATTAATTTGGCTATTTATAATAGTCAAAAGAACATTAGTTTAAAGTCACCCTTAAAACAATATTGCTGTTACTGTATACGATGTTCTTTCAGTTCTGTTCATTTTGCTCTTCATGTTTCATGCAAATCTTTCCAATTTTTTAACATCATTGAGTTCATCCTTTCTTATAGCACAGTAGTATTCCATTACAATCATATTTCACAACTTGTTTAGCCATTCTCCAATTAATGGGCATCCCTGAAATATCTAGGTTTTTGCCACCACAAGTAAGCTGCTTTAAACATTTTGAAACATAGAAATTCTTTGCCTTTTCCCCTAATTATCTTTGGAAATATACCAAATAGTGTTATTGCTGGGTGAATATTATTGATATTTGATAGTGACATAGGCAGGACCTGAATTCAAATTCAGTCTCAGACAAGGAATACTTACTAGGTGTGTGACTTTAGGCAAGTCATTTAATCCCAATTGCAGGGAAGGAGGAGGAAAAAGGAGAGGAGGAGGAAAAGGAAGAGGACAGGAGAAGGAGGGGAAGAGGAAGAAGAGGAGGAGGAGGAAGAGAAGAAGATAAGATTCAAGAAAGATCTAGGCTTAGTATTCAAGACCTGAGCTGAAGAGAAGACTGCATGAAGAAGTAGAAAATGGATTTCAAGAGATGGCAGTTGTGGAATTATGAGTTGTCTTGGTTCCTTCATGATTTCTATTTCTCATCTGTATGTATTAGTAGGAGAGTCCAATCAAATTACTTGGGAGGCAGGAAATGTTTTTATAAGTACTGTTCTTACTATATGATTTTAGTAAATATGGTTGCTAAAAGCTAAAAGCTAAAAAAAAAAGGCATAACTAGGCCTCAAACATGCTCCCCATTCCCAGTTCCCAGGAGGCTGAAGTCTCTCCTGGCTAAGGAAGAGGCTCATTTGAGCAGCCAAATACTGTAAGACCAAGGGCCAGGGTCTTGAAAAGTTGCTCTCCTTGGGGTCTGAGATGACAATATTTCACTCTCCCTGCTCAGAAGAATCCTGCTTGAGGCAGAGGATTAGAGGGAAGTGATGGATAGGAGACCTGAATACTCCCCAGAGGAAGGGGCTTGCTAATCCACCTTCCCTAAATTGTAATAATTGAATCATTCTTCTAGCTCAAAAATTGTTAGGGACTCTCCAGTGCCTAAACATTAGTGGAATTAATCTGGTATTTAAATCCCACAGCAATTTGACTTTGATCTATTTTCCCCCAATTCTTCACTAAACTTCTCTGCTTTCTGGCTACCTGGGAAACCTTCCTGCCTTATACCCCAGGCTTTTGTAAGAGGTGGAAACCTGAGGCAGGATTGAGCTATTGGAGCAAGGGTGGGGTAACAGTTAATTCAGCTGAGAAAACATAGCTAGTTCGGGCTTGACAACCACCAGCTTAGCCCTTTACAACCACACCCAGTTGTGTTTCTTTTCTTCCCTCCACCCATGGGGAACCCCCTCAGCTTTGAACTTGATGTTTGCAAGGGAAATCCTTGTTCCCAAAAATGTTCCAGGCCGAGTACAGCAGGGACCATTCAGGTGTCAGGACAATGACTTGAAGACATCAAAAGATGAAGAGGTTAATTGGTAAGGACTCAAAAGAATTGGGCTTTTTCCTCAGTGTCAAAAACAACGACAAACTTTAGGACACATACATACACACCCACCCACCCACACACACACACACACACATGATTATGACCAAGCTCAGTCCCCAGAGAAGTGAAAAAATGCACCTCCTTTCTTCTCTTTACAGAAGTGAGGAATTGTTGCTATGGAATATTTTATACGTTATCCAACATGATAGATGTAATTGATTCTTCTTTAAATCTTTGTTACGATGGATGATAAATGAAAATTGTGACTAGAATAAGATCTGATTGAAAAAAAAAAAGAAAGAAACCACTTATATACAGTGTATTTTCCCATAGGCCCTGATAGGCCCTTACACACACTCACAAAATGCTTTCTCAATCCTCACTTCCCCGTAACTGATCTTTCCTTCAAATTTCTCCTATCACTTTGCTGGATCTCTCCTTGGTCCTTATGACATTTTACCTTGCTGCATATGTACTCTTCTGTCCTTCTTAGAACATAGCAAGGACTGTCTTGAGGGGACATATTGCAAATATTTTTCCATAGTTTATACCAAGCATTGGGGCCTGAATGTTGAATTCAAGGGTGAGCTGCTGAGATGAACAAGATCCTTAGCCTAGGTGGTCTTTTGAAACTCAGAATAGGGAAGAGAAGGGAGAGGGAAGTGGTTTTGTCTTGGGTTGCCAACTCCAGTTTGATGGGGGAAAACTCTCATCCTTGGGAAAGAATCCTGGATTTAGAGTCACATTCAAATATTAGCTCTGAAAATTACTAGCTATTATACCCTGGATGAGTCACTTTCTAGTTTTCTGATCTTTTAAATGGAGAATACATTGGCATCCTCTGTCTCATAGTTGACATTGTAAGGAAAGTGTTCTATGTTTGTTTATTCATCCACATTTTGTCTGTTTCTACCATCTAAAGGTCTTTATCTACCATCTCTTTAAGAGTCCCACCTTGATTTGTGTGTTGAATGGGAAATGCATCTTCCAGACCAGGTGTCTTTCTGTAAAGGAAGCATGGATGGCAGGAGACCTGAGTCACTGAAACAGGGTTAGGCAGATTTCCTGAGGGATGACCAAGTGAAGATAAGGTCCAAGGTCCAGGGTCCAAGAGAAGACCCAAAAGCTTATAAAAAGGGGGCAGACTTTGTACTGTATAGTCTGGAGAAGACCTCAGCAGGCAAATAAGGTAAGCCTCAATTTTCTCACATGTAAAGTGACAAGGTATGACTTGTTCAAAGTTCTTTCCAGTTAGAAATTCAACAAGCTTTATTTAATATTAATAATTATTAAGTATTTCCTAGATGTTTAATATTAATAATTATTATTTGCTACATTCAAGGCACTGCTCTATGTTTACAAAGACAAAAAAAAGAATAGTATAATTTTATTATAACTTATGATAAGCAAGTTGTGATGGCTAGCTACTACGTTTACAAAGACAAAAAAAAAGTATAATTTTATTATAACTTATGATAAGCAAGTTGTGATGGCTAGCTAGAAAAGGAGAACTGAGGAAATGAGGAAGCTATAAGGGAACTGTGGATAAACCTCAACCTTTTTTTCCTCATCTAATTCTTGATCAGTGGGGATGTTTCCAAATGATGTCTGAGTTTCAGGTTTGGCTCTACCATGAGTTTATTAAGTAACCAGGGGCATTATGCTCCCTGGGCCTCAGTTTCCTCATCTGTAAAATGAGAGGGATGGGCTGGATAATCTCTAAAGGCCATCCTAACTCTAAATCCTATAACCAAAGCTCCCTTCTAGTTCTGTCATCCTATGTTTTTGGATTCTATCATTCTAACTCAGATCAATCAATGCTCCCTCTCTTCCCTTTGAAATCCTTTAAGAATTCAGCCAGGATTCCCTGCTTCTTAGCCCTTTCCTTAAGGCAAGACATGAACATAGGGATACTCTATAAGTCTCCAGCAGAAGGTAAGGCTATCCAGCTTGGCTAGCATTCACATTTCCCTCTCCCAAGAACTGCAGGCCTCTATCCTATATGGATGTACTTTTTGGGCAGTCCCACTGAGTCATGCACAAATCTGGCTTCAAAAAAAAAAAAAAAATCATAGGAATCATAGCATCTTCCTTATCTTCTATTTGGCAGATGAAGTCTGATCTGAACTCTAAGGCAAAGATTTCTTATAGAAAGAGATTGCCCTCCCCCTCAAAAAAGAGAGATGCCCCAGGCTTCCCAGAAGGACAGATGGGCTCAAACTCTCACCTGCCACTTTCAAAATTGTAAGGATCAAGAACAGCCCACACTCTTCTCTTTCCTACAGTTGGGATCATTTGATTCATAAGCTCCATTCTCAGACTATAGGACTGAGACTCTTGTTATTAGGGAGATCTCAGTTTCCAGTGAATCCAGGGAGCCTTGACTATTGGTACCAGGCCTTGGTGCAGGCTGTCCAAAGGACACTCCTGTTGCCTTTCATCTTCATTACTGATATTTATGCATGGCTTTAAGGTTACAAAACGTTTTACATATACTTTATAATTTGTACATTATTATGCTATCGTGTCATATCTGGGAGATAGTCACTGATTTCCCTTATGATCAAGGTTAACCCTTTCCTTCCTGAATTCAATGATATTTGAAAGACCATGCATGGGAAATGAGAAAGGTATTATAATATTAGAAAATGGCAAATGTCCAGGTTTTCAAAAAAGGTGGGGAGGTAGGGAAGGAAACAGAATCTACAAACTATAGGCCAGTGAACTTGGCTTCAATTCCTGGGAAATTCCAGAACAGATCATTAAAGAGATGGGCAGAACATTTAGAAAGAGTTAACCACAATCACAAAGAGCTAAACTTTGGCTTCACCGAGCATAGCACAGGCCACACTAACCTCATTTTTCCTTTCTTGACAGGATTACTAAACTAGTAGGTAAGGAAAATGTTGCCTATGTAATTTACCTAGATTTTAGCAAAACCTACAATTAAGTGTTTCATACTGTTCTCATAGAGAAATGGATTGTTCATTAATATAATCATTTATTTTAAAAATGATTGAATGGCTGGACTCAGAGAAGTTGTTAAAGGTTCAATGTCAATATGACAGGAAGTCTTCTCTGAAGTACTGCAGAGATCTATTCTGGGCTTTGTGTTTATAACAGTTTTATAAATTATTTGCATAATATTTGAACTACAATAGAATTTTATATAATTTTTCCACATTATGAATGTGAGTCTTTAACTACAGGTCATATTCAAAATGACTATATGAAATCATTTGAAAATGTTTCTCAAGTAAAAAATTGGAAACTTTGCTAGAGGGACTAATGATCATAATGGATTCAATTTTTTTTCTCTTAACTTATAAAAAGACATATAAAAATTTACTATATATATATTTTTTTTTCTTCTGGGAAAGTAGAAAAGTGAAAGACATATTTGATTGTTAATGATATGAAGGCGTTAATTTGTTTGCCTGTAGCATTTCATAATCATTGAGAGTCAGGAGAGAAAGTTTTAAATGTCTTCATTTATGATTGTGTATCTTGGATATTTTATTTTATGGGTAAATAATAAAATAGGGATCACCTGAAAAAAATTATTTGCATAAAGGCCTAGAGAGCATGCTTATCCAATTTGCAGAGGATACAAAACTGGAACACACTAGATGACAGGATCCAAAGGGATCTTGATTGGCCAGAGTCTAATAAGATAAAATTTAATAGGGATAAATATAAAATTTTAAACTTAAGTACAAAAAAATCAGCTTCACAACTATATGCAATGTTAGACAGCAGTTTGTCTGAAAAACTCTTAGCGGACTACAAACTCAATGAAAGTCAGAAATGTGATACAATGATAAAAAAATAATAATGACAATGCAACCTAAAGCTGTGTTAGAATAAGTACCACTTTCCAGAATAGGGGAGTGAGTTCTTATGGAACTCAGCAAACTTCAAAGATTCTGGGAACCATATCTCAAGAAAGACATTAATAAGCTGGCAAGAGCTCAAAGAAGGGCAGCCAAAGTGGTGCAAAAGCTTTGGATCTGCATCATATGGGGGTGGGCAATGATTAGCCTGAACAAGAGACAATTAGGACAGCAATCTAAGTTGTATCAAAATTATTTGAGGGACTCTTGTGGGGAAAAGGATTTATATTTGTTCCATCTGGTTCCAAAGGACAGAAATATAAATTTCTAAGAAGCTAATTTTGGTTTAATGTCAAGAAAAACTTCCTAACAATCCAAAAGTGTCCAAATGTGGACCAGGTCATCTTGACAGGAGGTAGAATCCTCCCTTCCTGCAAGACTTCAAGAACGATCCAAATGTGGCAGCTAGGTGGTGCAGCACTGGCTCTGAAGTGAGGAGGCCCTGAGTTCAAATATGACTTCCACTTACTAGCCATGTGACCATGGTTAAGTCATTTAAACCTAATTGAAAAATAAAAAAAGAACCTGATCTGGTATGTGGTAGGGGACCTAGGGGAAGTTCTTTGGTCCATGTGTTGGAGCAGATTGATGTCGATGTCTCCTAGATACTGTGATTCTCTGACGTTGCTCATATCTGGCTAGATGTTGTCTTCAGACCCCATTGATGAAGTTAGTGTCAGTTTAGAGTGGTGAGAATCCCCTTCTGGTCAGCGCAGGTCCATTGTGAATAAGGTTTAAATGACAAAAAGGGACGTTTATTGTAGGATGAGATGTCATCTTTGCTAGGAGACCGACTTCCTCAGTGGCAGAGAAATAACAAAAGGTTTTTCACTGAGAAGAGAATGTCTTCACAGAAGACAGGAATCATGGCAGGCAGCTATGCCCTACTCCAGACTTCTGCAAGGATCAGGAGTTTAGAAATATCCTTTATAGAAATCTGAGGCTCAGGTTTCAGGTTGAAAAGAAAGCCAATGCCCCCTCAGGCCTAGATACTCATCTTGGAGTTTCAGTCACTCAATATCAGGCCCAGATCTCCCAAGAGAATTTGAATGGGAATCCGGCTATCAATTTGGGGGGAGGGGTAAGAGGGAGAGAGTGATTTGCCTTAAAAAGGCCCAGTCGGATGATACCACTTAACTTGTCTGGGAAGATATGTTTCTCAGGAGGGCCTGAGCTCCAATCTCCCTTCTTTACAGATCAAAGGGGACACAATTTCAGAGTGTTTATTTTACAAACCAAAAGGGGACAGTTTTTTACAGAGTTTACCTGCATCACCATCAGGTATGTCTCATAATTGAATCATTCAGATGTAGCAAGTTCAGCACAATCAGTGAGATTATTGTGGACATGAATCCTGGGTAGAGAGATGGGACTGCAGCTCTCTGATTCTGAGATTCTCTGTGCCTAACAGGACCTTTCTGTGACACTGTACCCTGTTCATATCTGTCACTAGCAGTATGCTCTCTGTGTTTCAGTTGTTTTTAAGTTGTCACCATACCATAGGCCTGAAAAGGACCATTTCCAGTTTTTGATTCCTCATTTTATTTTTAAAATCACTTGCAGTTTTGTTGTGACTGTCTGAGCTTAGTTCTACCATGGGGCCACCCTCAGTTCCTTCCAAACAGGAGGGGGAACTGTGAGTAACTCTAGGCCTGGGAACATTTGAAAGGGGGAAAAGCAGAAGAGAGAGACAGACACAGAGACAGAGAGATAAAGACACAAACAGACAGGGAGCAGAGAGATAGAGATTGACAGAGAGAGAGAGAGAGAGAGAGAGAGAGAGAGAGAGAGAGAGAGAGAGAGAGAGAGAGAGAGAGACAGATTGAGACAGAAACAGAGAGAAACAGAGAAAGACAAAGACAGAGAGATAGAAACAGAAAGAGGAAAGAGACAGAGATAGAGATAGAGAAGCAGAGAAAGAGAAGACTCAGAGATGCAGAGAGACAGAGATACAGAGAAATAAAGGAGAGACAGACGGGGTGGGGGTGAGGGGGAGACAGAGACTGACAAATTGTATGTACAATATCCCCAAAGTCAAAGAAAATGGAGCCTTCCAGACCATTAGCCCTGATTCACAGTTTACCCTTGTTCCCTCTTCTCAGAGCATCGCCCTTTAAAACAGGAATCAATTCTTATGCCCCATTAGAAAAAGGGAAAAAAAGCAGAACCCAATCCCATTATCTGTCTAGATAAGAGCAAAGGTTGTAAGAGACAAGTTCTGGTGTAGGAGCTGGAAAGTTTCGGTCTGGTTCAAATGCAGACTGTGTCACCTTGGATCAGCCTCCCTCTCTGTGACCCCTAGAGGAAGGGGAGCTTGCAGGACTCTAAGGCAGCCTGGCTCTTCCCGTAATCTGTTCCTCAGATTCCCTCCAGTTTAGGATTCTGGGCCCCCTTCAGACAGTTTTATTGCCCATTATGAGGTTTCCTCACTAAAATGTAGAAGGGATTTTTCACACTTGATATTTGTATTCTTAGCTCTCTACCACATAGGAGATACTTAATAAATGCTTGATGATTGATTGCTTCTTCCAGAGCTCAAGAACATCTGGAGCCTGTTCCTCTCCTCTACCCCAACACCTGACTTTTCTCTAAGTGGCAGATGGGGAATCAGGATGCCAGTGGTCTTCAGGACTGTGATCTTAGAGGTTGTCTTCTGACCATCCCAGCTACACATCTCAGCCAACTTTCTCTGAGATATTTTCAGCCCCGCCCTCAACCAGTACCTCCTTGTCTCAGAATGCAAAAATTTTTCTAGAGAGGAGCA
Organism: Sarcophilus harrisii; assembly: GCF_902635505.1. NCBI lineage: Eukaryota > Metazoa > Chordata > Mammalia > Dasyuromorphia > Dasyuridae > Sarcophilus > Sarcophilus harrisii. The sequence goes on from NC_045427.1 coordinate 352,112,009, forward strand.
CTGTATTATCTTTTCTGAGGCATTGATCATATGAGATTAAATTGGCTAAGAGAGCCAAAAGCCAAAAGAAGTTTTCTAAACCTTAAAGTGCTATATAAGTGCTAATTATCTCAGTTTCCTCATCTATAAAATGAGAGTGTTGAGCCACTAAAATCCCCTCTATCTCTAAATCTGTGATCCTTCTAATGTCTCTTCCAGTTTTGATATCATATTTTATGTTCTAAGTTATTTTTCAGACTTAACATTTTATGTTCTATGATTCTGTTATCTTTAAAGTTATTATGCTTTAGCATTTATTAAGTAGCAGGGATTAGGGATACAAAAAAAAAAAAGGGAGGGTAAAAGACAATTCCTATCCTCAAGAAACTTACAATCCAATGGGAGAGACAAAGTAAAGCTATATACAAGATAAATGGGAAATAGTTAACAGAGGGAAGACATTAGAATTAAGAAGGGACAGGATAGATTTTCAGTAAAAGATGGAATTGTAATCGGGACTCCTTTAAGTCCAAGCAATTACAATACAATTCCAAGCAAGAGAGATCAGTAGGCAGAGTAGAGGAGGGAGAACATCCAGGCAGGAAGAACATCCAGAAAAAATACCCGCATCTGAGATGGAGAGTATTGTTCACAGAACAGCCAGGAGGCCGGTGTTCCTGGATCTAAGAGAATGTGGTGTAGTGTATAAGTTGTAAGAAGTCTTGAAAGATAGGAGGAGGCCAAGTTATGAAGGGCTTCTTTGAATGCCAAACAGAGCAGATTTTATTTGAGTCTGAGGGATTATCGCTGGAGTTGACTGAGTGGGGTGTTGGAGGGTATGGGTGATATTACTGGACCTGCCTTTTAGAAAAATCACTTTAGTGGCAAGATGGAGGTTGGATTGAAGTGGGGAGAGACTAAAGGCAGGCAAATCCACCAGAAGACTATTCCAATAGTGTAGATAATAGTTGAGAAGGATCTATACACGAAATGGTGCAAAGGTAGAATCAGAAGGTCTTAGCAACAGATTGGATGTGGGATGTGAGAGGTAATAGGGAATCAAGCATGAATCCTAGACTAGTTTCTAGACTGAGCAATCAGGAGGGTAATGTAATGGAATATTGAAGGTAGAAGTCAGGGGGAGGGAAAGATAATGAATTTTGCTTTGGACATAATTAAGTTTTGGATGTCTACTGCACATCCATGTCAAGATATTTAAAAGAAAGTTAGAGATGTAAGATTGGAGGTCAGCAGAGAGATTGAAACAGGATATATAAAATTTAAAACTATCAGCTTAGAAATAATAATTTTTTGTTTCTAGAATTTTTTTCAGATCCCTGTTTTGACCACAGATTTCCTGGAACCAGAGGATAATGAGAATGTCAACTATGGGGCTTGTGCTATATGACTTTTAACACCCTCCTTGTCTCAGGACCAGGATCTCTGAGAACACTGAAATACCAAGTCTTAGGTGGGTTCCCTGTCCCACTATCCATGGGTCAGCCTCTTCCTTAGAGAGGTCACAGTTTAGGAATTTTCCCCTACTGTCTTCAGGAGATTAAGGCACTTCCTAACTCTTATCTCCGGTAGCTACTTACCTTTGAGGTCACCTGCATGGTCTTTTTTGTCCCCATTTAGTCACAGCTTAAGTGTGAAAGAAAGATCACTGGAATCGAATTCAAAAGATGATGATGTGAATCAAATTCTTCTCCTTCCTGGCTGTGTGACTTGGAAAAATCAGAGCTTTTGTTTCCTTTTTTATAGGATGAAAAGGTTAGATCAGATGGTCTCCAAGGGTCCTTTCGTCTTTGAACCTTGTTATGCCAGGACTGCAGAGTGGCCAATTTACAGCCTCAGCTCCAACTCAGAGTCTTCCTCCTATTTACTCAGTCACATATTACTTCCTCTTTTCAGTTGTTTCCTCTTAGCTTCTAGTCCCATGGGGCCATCTGGGGCTCCAGCTTCAGATAATGAGGAAAGGGTCAATATTTCTCAGGAGCCTAAAAAAATGTTCCAGAGTCCTTCTGTCTCAGAAGCAGCTTCCTCTCAGATACCTCTGCCTACTTCAGGAAAACTTCAAAGTGAAGAGATGGGATGGAGAAGGGGAAGGGAGTTCCAACACCTTGGCCTTCAAAATATAGCTCCAAATCAGCCTCCTCTAAAAATGTATCCCTAGTAAAGTCACAAATTCCTTGCAGAAGTGAATGTCCATTATCTCCAATCCATGACCATTCCCACCCCCACCAACTGCAATCATCTTTCTTAATTAAGAAAATTGCTTGACTTAATCAATCAGAGGTGATTGTAAACAGGATTTATACAGTTCCTTAAATCAATCTACACTTGCTTCACTTGCTCAGGCCCTGAAGAGTTTGTAGAAAAGGGAGAAGTTGTCTCAGAACCATCTAGCAATTCTGAGGGTCTTAAACAGAGAAGGAGCTGAGACATAGAGTGCTAAGCCAGATAGAACCAGCCACAAGAAAGTGGGAGAAGAAGAGGAAGGATTTCTCAGTGATAGGGTTACAGCCATCTTGGAACAAACAATCCATGCACAGGTGTCCTCAAAGACTGAATGAAATCCCTAGAAAAGGTCCCATTTTTTCCCAACTTCCTCTTCTAGGGCCGGACACTATATAGACATTATATATAATATACTCTTATTTCTTTACCTAAACATCCCATAAACCTGAATTTTGTCTTAACCACAAGAAGTCCAGAGGCTAGAGATGTAAATTATATGTCAATAACTAGAGATGTAAATTAAGATAGAAACTCCAACCTCTGCCTAAATGTTAAAAACTTTCCTTGGAATAACTTAGTGTTTACCTAGGAGGCTTAAGTGATTGTAATTTCCTCTCCATACTGCACTCCTGATGCTATGGATTATTCTCTGAGAACTTATTTTCAGGAAAACTGTCCAGGTCTTCATTCCTGCTCAGACTAGACTCCTGACTCTCCAGACATTCTCTACCATGCCCCCAATGGATATCCCCTCTGCCAACTTTTCAGCTTACTTTTATGTGTCTTCCCTTTCACACTGTAAGTTAATTGAAATAACAATTTTTGTCCAAAATAAATTCCCAAGTATCCATTGAGGAGGCTTAAAACAATCTAATTAATATGATAGAGGGTTATAGTATATAGAACATGGAAAACCTGGACTGCATGATAGCACAATTATTTGAATTTGGAACTACAGTTATCTCTTCTATACCACAACTTTCCCCATTTGCAGTTTAGATATATTGTGAAATGCCATAAAAAGTTAAATGGGAATCTGGGGGGAGTTTTACAGAATCACAGATGATACATTAAGACCAGATGACACAGAAAAGGTTTAAAAAGTCAGAAATACATAAAATATATGTATAAAGTTATAGGATATTAACATATTTTATCTTTTATTATTATAATAATTCAGATTTCTTCTCTGGTCATAAAGGAAGGGCTGAATAATTTTATGTGAATTTTTCAGACTATGGATGAGGGTAGGGAGACACCTTGTCCCAATTGCCATGATGTAGAAGGAAAAACTGTACTCTTTACATGGGTCACAACCCAAAGAGTGGTCTTTAAGGAGTCCTCCAGGCATCAGTCCTTGACTTACACTGTTCAATGTTTTATTTTGGTTTTTTTTTTTTTTTAACAATGGCTTTTATGGAGTAGATGGCACTCTTGCTAAATTTATAGATGACACAAAGCATGGACCAACAGTTACATTGGAGGACAGAGCTAGGGTCCAAAAAATCCTGGCTGAGTAAAACAATAGGCCAAATACAGTAAGGAAAAATGTAAAATCTTCCATTTGTTAAAAAAAAAGTCACACAAGTCCAGGATGGGAGAAGTTGAGAATACTTGATAAACTTTTTTTGTTTTTGCTGAGGCAATTGGAGTTAAGTAATTTGCCAGGGTCACACAGCTAGGAAATATTAAGTATCTGAGGCCAAATTTGAACTCTGTTTCTTCTGACTTTAGGGCCACCATCTAGCTGCCCTTTAATAAGCATTTATAACAATAACTACTATGTGCCAAGGAGTGTGCTAAAAACTGGGGATGCAAAGATACACAGGAATTATGTTGTTTTTGTTTTTTTTTAATAACTTTTTATTGACAGAGCCCATACCTGGGTAATTTTTTTTACAACATTATCCCTTGCACTCACTTCTGTTCTGACTTTTCCCTTCCCTCCCTCCACCCCCTCCCCCAGATGGCAAAATAGTCCTATGCAAGTTAAATATGTCACTGTGTATCCCAGATACAATATATGTGTGCAGGACCGAACAGTTCTCTTGTTGCACAGGAAGAATTGGATTCAGAAGGTAAAAATAACCTGGGAAGAAAAATAAAAATGCAAGCAGTTTACATTCATTTCCCAGTGTTCTTTCTTTGGGTGTAGCTGCTTCTGTCCATCCTTGATCAATTGAAACTGAGTTAGATCTCTTTGTTGAAGAAATCCACTTCCATCAGAATACATCCTCATACAGTATCGTTGTTGAAGTATATAATGATCTCCTGGTTCTCCTGGTATAATGACCTCATTTCAATCAGCATCAGTTCATGTAAGTCTCGCCAATCCTTTCTGTATTCATCCTGCTGGTCATTTCTTACAGAACAATAATATTCCATAACATTCATATACCACAGTTTACTCAACCATTCTCCAATTGATGGGCATCCATTCATTTTCCAGTTTCTAGCCACTACAAACATGGCTGTCACAAACATTTTGGCACATACAGGTCCCTTTCCCTTCTTTAGTATCTCTTTGGGGTATAAGCCCATTAGAAACACTGCTGGATCAAAGGGTATGCACAATTTGATAACTTTTTGGGCATAGTTCCAATTTTTTCTCCAGAATGGCTGGATGAATTCACAATTTCACCAAAAATGTATCAGTGAGGGATTATGTTTTTTGAGCTGTCAAGGAGTTCACATTCTAACAGAGGAGACATAACATACAAATAGTTATATACAAATGAGCAAGATACAAGATAAAGTATAAATAATCCACAGAGGACAGGCTGTAGAGTTGAGAGAGATAAGAAAGGTTTCCTGTAGAAGGTGAGATTTTAGATAAGACATGAGAAAAGAAATGAGGAGGAAGATTATTCCAAGTATGAATACAGCCAGACTCCCATGCTACAAGATGCTATGGGAGACAGTGTCTTGGAACAGGAAAGAGATAAGTATTACTAGATCTTAAAGAAATGGAAGGGGACTTCTGAGAGTGGGGCCAAGATGGCAGAGATGACACACATTTCTCTTTGACCTTCTCTAGTACAAGAGCCCTCGTACTAATTATGAAATGCAGCCTCTGAATTAGCTCTGGACCAGCAGAACCCACAAATATTGGGAGTGCAACAAATTATCAGCAGAAGATAATTTCAAAGATCACCAGAAAGGTCTCTTTCAATCGAGAACGGGAGGGAGGTAGTGAAGCAAAAGCATCTGAGTACAAATGCCAGCACAGACAGCACAGAGTCCCAGGGCAATGCAGACTCCACTGGGTAGTGCAGACTCCACAGATGGCGTGGACTCTGCTGGACAGTGTGGGCTCTGCCAGGCAGTACAAGCTCCATGTGGCAGAGAATCTCCAAGGGGAGGAATCAACAGGAATCTACAGCAATGTTGGCCACTCTGCCCTGTTTGCAACCCAGTAGATCAGCAGAGAAGTTATAAAACATCCAATACAAACCCAAAAGGTAAAGAGTGAACCCCAAAGCACCAGAATCTCACGGGACCTGGCCACGCCCACCCAGCACTAGGAGTGAATCAGCACTGACCCAGCTCAGCTGCAGCATCTCCCCTATCCTAAAGGCAGACCTTAACTTTTTTAAAAAATGAGTAAAAAAAGTAAAGAGGACTCTGACAATAGATAGCTTCTATGGGATGAAAGAGAAGAACAAATTTCAAACCCTGAGGAGATTAAAGGCACATTGTCTCCAGATGAAGCCCCAAAAGGCAATATAATCTGGTCCCTACCACACAAGGCTCTCCTAGAAGAAATTTAAAAGGATCTTAAAAGAGAGCTAGAAGAAAAATGGAAAAAGGAAATGAAAAATTTGCAAGAGGGTTTGGAAAAGGCAACAGAAACTATCTGAAGAAAATTCACTACAAAATAGACTTAGTGAAATGGAAAAAGCATATAACTCATTAAAAGATAAATTTGATAAAATGGAAAAAGAAAGCAACTCCCAGAAAAACAGAATTGTGAAACAGAAAAAGAAAATAACTCCTTAAAAACAGAATTTGTGAAATGGAAAAAAAATTCCATAGAACAAAACAACTCATTTAAAAATTAAATTGAACAAATACAAAAAGAAGTTTAAAAAGTAAATGAATAAAATAATTCACTAAAATTCAGAATTGAACAAATGGAAATGAATGACTCAATGAGACAAGAATCAGTCAAGCAAAACAAAAAAAAAAAAAGGAAAAAAATGTCAAATGACTAACTGGGAAAACAACTGACCTGGAAAATAGATCTAGGAGAGACAATCTAAGGATTATTGGACTCCCTGAAATATATGATGAAAAAAAGAGCCTAGAAATTATCTTTCAGGAAATCATCAAAGAGAACTGCTGGATATCATAGAATCAGGAGATAAAATGACCATTGAAATAATTTACTGAATGCCTCCTGAAAGAAACCCCCAAAATTAAAACTGTAAAGAATATCATGGCTAAATTTGAGAACAATCGGACCAAGGAAAAAATATTACAAGCAGCCAGAAAGAAACAATTCCAATACCGAGGAGCCACAATAAGGATTACTTATGAACTAGCAGCTTCCACTTTAAAGGAACTAAGGGCCTGGAATCTGATATTTCAAAAGGTGAAAAAACTTGGAATACAGCCAAGAATAAATTACCCTGCTAACCTGAGCATGTTCTTTCAGGGAAGAAGATGGACATTCAATAAAACTGGTGAATTCCCTTTATTTTTTTATGAAAAGACTAGAGCTAAACAAAAAATTGACCTCCAAATACAGAACTCAAGAGAAGCATAAAAAGGTAAAAAGAAAAAAAAAACTCTTGAGAACTAATTTTCTGTTATGGGTATACATTGAGAGTACATGTATAATCCAATTTTACTGTTATAATATAAAAAAAGAAACTAGAGATGGAAACTAGAGATGTTTGTAACAGAAAAAAAGGGCAAAGTGGAGGTAAAATGAAGGAAATTACATCTCAGGAAGAGGCAAAGAAAAGATAGTATAATTGTGGGAAAGAAGAGAGGGTGATGAATATTGTATGAATCTTACTCTCATCAGATTTGGTCCAAAGAAAGCCTCTTAGATATATTTGGTTTCACCAAGAAACACCTTTCATCTTATAGAAAAGTGGGAGGGGAAAGGGAAAAAAGGAAGGAGTAGGCTAAATAGAAGAGAAAAGAGAAATAATAGGGGAGGACTGCTTGAGGCAAGTAGTGCTCATGAGTAAAATATCGGGGAAGAAGAAAAGGGGAAAAGGAAAGAGAAAAATATAATTTGGGGTTAATAAGATGGCAGGATATACAGAATTAGTACTTTTAACTGTAAATGAGAACTCTCCCATAAAATGCAAGTGGATAGCAGACTGGATTAAAAGCCAGAATCCTACAATATGTTGTTTATGAGAAACACATTTAAAGAGTAAAGGTAAAAGACTAGAGCAGAATCTATTATGCTTCAGGCAAAGTAAATGAATTGTTTTGTTCTATGGAATTTTTTTTTACTTGAGAGATAGTCATCCTAATCTCAAATCAAGCAAAAGCAAAAATTAATCTAATTAAAAGAGATAAGAAAGGAAACTATATCTTGCTAAAGGTTTCCATAGATAATGAAGCAATATCAATATTAAACATATATGCACCAAGTGGTATAGCATCTGAATTCCTAAAGGACTTCTCCTTTGAGAGTTGCAAGAAGAAATAGACATCAAAACTATAATAGTAGGAGATCTCAACCTTGCACTCTCAGAACTAGATAAATCAAACCACAAAATAAATAAAAAAGAAGTTAAAGAGGTAAATAGAATACTAGAAAAACTAGATATGGTAGATCTTTAGAGAAATTAGAATGGAGAAAGGAGTACATTTTCTTCTCAGCAGTTCATAGAACCTATACAAAAATTAACCATATATTGGACATAAAAGTCCTCAAAATCAAAATGCAGAAAGGCATAAATAGTAAATGCATTTTTTCAGCTCATGATGCAATAAAAATTACATTCAATAAAAGTCCAGAGAAAAATAGATCAAAAAGAAATTGGAAACTAAATAATCTCATCCTAAAGAATGAATACATGAAACATCAAATCATAGATATAATCAATAATTTCATCCAAAAGAATGACAATGAGACAACATACCAAAATTTGTGGGATGCAGCCAAAGTGGTAATAAGGGGAAATTTTATATCTCTAGATGCTTACTTGCATAAAATAAAGAGAAGATCAATAAATTAGGCTTTCAACTAAAAAAGCTAGAAAAAGAACAAATTAAAAATCCCCAATGAAATACCAAACTTGAAATTCTAAAAATAAAATGAGAGATCAATAAAATTGAAACTTAAAACCTATTGAATTAATAAATGAAACTAAGAGTTGGTTTTATGAAAAAAAAACAACAAAATAGATAATTAATTTAATTTGATTAGAAAAAGGAAAGAGGAAAATCAAATTGTTAGTGTCAAAAATTAAAAGGGAGAACTATCCACCAATAAAGAGGAAACTAGAGCAATTATCAGGAGTTACTTTGCCCAACTTTATGCCAATAAATTTGACAACCTAAGTGAAATGAAGGAATACCTACAAAAATATAGACTGCCCAGATTAACAAAAGAGGAAATAAATTACTTAAATAGTCCCATTTTAGAAAAAGAAATAGAATAAGCTATTAATCAACTCCCTAAGAAAACATCCTCAGATATGGGAAAACAGGGACACTGATACATTGTTGGTGGAATTGTGAACACATCCAGCCATTCTGGAGAGCAATTTGGAACTATGCCCCAAAAGTTATCAAACTGTGCATCCCTTTGATCCAGCAGTGTTTCTACTGGGCTTATACCCCAAAGAGATACTAAAGAAGGGAAAGGGACCTGTATGTCCCAAAATGTTTGTGGCAGCCCTATTTGTAGTGGCTAGAAGCTGGAAAATAAATGGATGTCCATCAATTGGAGAATGGTTGAGTAAATTGTGGTATATGAATGTTATGAAATATTATTGTTCTGTAAGAAATGACCAGCAGAATGAATACAGAGAGGATTGGCGAGACTTACATGAACTGATGCTAAGTGAAATGAGCAGAACCAGGAGATCATCATATACCTCAACAACGATACTGTATGAGGATGTATTCTGATGGAAGTGGATTTCTTTGACAAAGAGAAGATCTAATTCAGTTTCTATTGATCAAGGATGGCTAGAAGCAGCAACACCCAAAGAAAGAACACTGGGAAATGAATGTAAACTGCTTGCATTTTTGTTTTTCCTCCTGGGTTATTTATATCTTCTGAATCCAATTCTCCCTAAGCAACAAGAGAACTGTTCGGTTCTGCACACATATATTGTATCTAAGATATACTGTAACCTCTTTAACATATATAGGACTGCTTGCCATCTGGGGGAGGGGGTGGAGGGAGGGAGGGGAAAAATCAGAACAGAAGTGAGTGCAAGGGATAATGTTGTAAAAAATTACCCTGGCATGGGTTCTAGCAATAAAAAGTTATTAAAAAAAGAAAAGAAAAGAAAAGAAAACATCCCCAGGACCAGATGGATTTACATGTGAATTCTACCAAACATTTAAAGAACAATTAACTCAAATACTATAAAAACTCTTTGAAAAAAATGGGGAATAAAGAATTTCTACCAAATTCCTTTTATGACACAAACATGGTACTGATATCTAAACTAGGTAGGATGAAAACAGAGAAAGAAAATTATAGACCAATCTCCTTAATGAATATTGATGCAAAAATCTTAAATAAAATATTAGCAAAGAGATTATAGATAATCATCCCCCGGATAATACACCATGACCAAGTGGAATTTATACCAGGAATGCAGGGCTGGTTCAATATTAGGAAAACTATTAGCATAAATGACTATATCAATAACCATTTTAACAAAAACCACATAATTATCTCAATAAATGTAGAAAAAGCATTTGATAAAATCCAACACCCATTCCTATTAAAAAAAAAACACTAGAGAGTATAGGAATAAATGGACTTTTCCTTAAAGTAGTCAGGTAGCATCTTCTTAAAACCATCAGCAAGCATCATATGTAGAAATGCTAGCCTTGGCAATAAGAAAAGAAAAGGAGATTAAAGGGATTAGAGTAGGTAATGAGGAAACCAAATTATCACTCTTTGCAGATGATATGATGGTATATATAGAGAACCCTAAAAAATCAACTAAAAATCTATTACAAGCAATCCACAACTTCAGCAAAGTTGCAGGATACAAAATAAATCCACATAAATCATCAGCATTCTTATACATCACTAACAAAATCCAACAGCAAGAGATACACATAGAAATCCCATTTAAAATAACTGTTGATACTATAAAATATTTGAGAATTTATTGGCCAAGGGAAAGTCAGGAACTATATAAGCAAAACTACAAATCACTTTCCACACAAATAAAGTCATATCTAAGCAATTGGAAAAATATCAAGTGCATGTAGATAGGCTGAGTGAATATAATAAAGATGACAATACTCCCTAAACTAATTATTTATTTAATGCTATAACAATCAAACTCCCAAGAAACTATTTTACTGAATTAGGAAAAAAAATAACAAAATTCATCTGGAAGAACAAAAAGTTAAGAATTTCAAAGGAATTAATGAAGAGAAAAGCAAATGAAGGTGGCTTAGCCGTACCAGATCCAAAACTATATTATAAAGCAGTGGTCATCAAAACTATTTGGTACTGGTTAAGAAATAGAGAAGTTGATCAATGGAATAGGTTAGGTTCACAGAACAAAATAGCCAATGACTATAACAATCTAGTATTTGACAAACCCAAAGGCCCCAGTTTTTGGGATAAGAATTCACTATTTGACAAAAAACTGCTGGGAAAAATGGAAACTAGTAGAGCAGAAGTAGGCATTGACCCATACCTAACACCATATAACAAGATAAGGTCGAAATAGGTTCGTGATCTAGACATAAAGAATTGTATTATAAGTCTGATTCTTTTTGTACAGCAAAATAACTGTATAGACATGTACACATATATTGTATTTAACTTACACTCTAACATATTTAACATGTATTGGTCAACCTGCCATGTGGGGGAATGGGTGAGGGGAAGGAGGGGAAAAGTTGGAACAAAAGGTTTTGCAATTGTTAATGCTGAAAAATTACCCATGCATATATCTTGTAAATAAAAAGTTATAATAAAAAAGAAGAAAAAAGAATTATATTATAAACAAATTAGAAGAACATAGGATAGTTTACCTCTCAGATTTGTCCAAAGAAGAACTAGAGATCATTATTGATCACAAAATAGATAATTTTGATTATATTGAGTTAAAAAGTTTTTGCACAAACAAAACTAATGAAGACAAGATTAGAAGGGAAGCAATAAACTGGAAAAACAGTTTTATATCCAAAGAATCTGATAAAGGCCTCATTTCTAAAATATATAGAGAAATGACTAAATTTATAATAGTTCAAGCCATTCTCCAATTGAAAGGAGAGACAATTTTCAGTTGAAGAAATTGAAACTATTTGTATCCACATGAACAGGTGTTCAAATCACTATTGATCAGAAAAATGCATGTTAAGACGACTCTGAGATATCACTACACACCTCTCAGATTGGCTAAGATGACAGGAAAAGATAATGACAATATTGGAGGAGATGTGGGAAAACTGGGACACTGATACATTGTTGGTGCAATTGTGAATGGATTCAACCATTCTAGAGAACACTTTGGATCTATGCTCAAAAAGTTATCAAACTGTGCATACCCATTGATCCAGCAGTGTTTCTATTAGGATTATATCCCAAAGAGATCTTAAAGGAGGGAAAGGGACCCACATGTGCAAAAATGTTTGTGGCAGCCCTTTTTATAATGGCAAGAAACTGGAAACTGAGTGGATGCCCATCAATTGGAGAATAGCTGAATAAATTATGGTATATGAATGCTATGGAATTGTTCTATAAGAAACAACCAGCAGGATTATTTCAGAGAGGCTTGGAGAGGCCTACATGAACTGATGCTAAGTGAAATGAGCAGAACTAGGAGATACATGGCAACAAGAAGACTATACAATGATCAGTTCTGATGGACGTGGCTCTCTTCAACATTGGGATGATTCAAATCAGTTCCACTTGTTCAGTGATGAAGAGTCTACACCCAGAGAGAGAACCGTGGGAACAGAGTATGGAACACAACATAGCATTTTCACTCTCTCTGTTGTTATTTGCTTGCATTTTTATTTTCTTTCTCAGTTTTTGTTTTTCTTCCTTCTTGATCTGATTTTTCTTGTACAACAAGATAACTGTATAAATATGTATACATATCAAACATGTATTTCAACATATTTAACATGTATTGGACTACCTGTCAGCTAGGGGAAGACATGAGGGGAAGAAGGGGAAAATTTGGAACAAAAGGTTATACAAGGGTCAATTTGGAAAAATTACTCATGCATATGCTTTGTAAATAAAAAGCTTTAATAAAAAAAAGAAATGCTTTAAAAAGAAAGAAATGGAATGGAGAGGTGTGAGGATTAAGAGAACTGGACATGTAGGAGGGTTATGATGGGCTAAATAGGATGTTATATTTGACCCTGGATAATAGCCACCAGAGTTGAGGGAATAGAGGGTGACAAAGTCAGACCTTTTTTCTAGGAAGATTACTTTGATAGCTAAGTGAAAGGTGGACTAGATTAAGGAGATATTAGGCAAAAAAGCTCGTGAAGGTCTGTACCAATGATGCATGCAGTGTCAGAAGAGAGAAAAGTGGGGTATAGATGTTATAAAGATAGAACTCAGCAACAGATTGGATCTGGGAAGTTAAAAAAAAAAAGAGTTGAGGATGACATTTAGTTTGCAAGTCAGGATTACTTTGAGATACCCTTGATAGTGATAGGAAAATTAAGAAGGGGGAAGGACTTAAAAATGGGGGAAGAAATAATGAGTTCAGCTTGGGGCATGTTAAAATGTGAAATGGCTATAGGAATCCAGTTTATAGTGTTTCCATAGGGAACTGAAAATGCAAGACAGAAGAAAGGAGGACCAACAACAGATCACTAGAGAATATCCTTATCATTGGATATGATCTAGATCACTATCCAGCAAGGGAAACTGAAAAGAAGATATCAGATAAATTGGGGAAGAACTAGGAAAACCTAGAGAGAAAGTAGGATCAAGAAGAGGATGATTGACAGTGTCAGTGGTTGCAAAGAAGGCTGAAGGTTGAGAAATGGTCACTAGATTTAACAATTAGAGATCATTAATAATTTTGAAGAGAGCAGTTTTCAGCTGCATGATGAGTTCAAAAGCCAGACTATGGAGTTTTAAAAAATGAGAAAAGAAGATTTAGAGGTAATGATTAGAGATATCCTTCTCAAAGAATTTAGCCACAAAAACGAGGAGACATGGGACAAGAGTAGTGGAGACAGATGGATCAAATCAGGGTTTTTTTGAGAATGGGGGAGACATGAGCATATATGTAGGCAGCAGAAAAGCAAACAGTAGACGGGAAGAAATTGAAAATAAGTGAGAGGGGGCATTATTAATAGTTGGTGAGAAAATAACCTGAAGGTCTTGGTGAGCCATAAGATGAATGTGAGGCAAATGTGATATGGCAGCCAAAAAACCAAATATAGTCTAAGGTTGCATTAGTAGAGGAATAGTATACAGACTTCATTGCTTTGGGATTACCTAACATTTTGTTTCTTTGAAGATTGTGGTGTTCTAAAATATGCAATCTCAAAATCACTGGGAAAATGTATTAAAAGATGGGTTTGGAGGATCTAGAGAGCCCCTTGGAAGAAACTGTGTAATTTCCCAAATGTGATCTCAACTTCTCTGTTCCTCCTCTAAAATTATGGACTCAATTCATTATCTATCTTTGGTGCTTTTCTTTGATGTATGTATTGAATGGACTCAGTACAACTCATGCTGCTATAGATAGGTCTTAATCTGGGTCAAATAGAGGTTTTTTTTTTCCTTTTTAAAATTAAATGTCTTATTAGAAACTTAACACTAAATAGAAATGGGACAATTATACTTGCACAATGACTATATTTTAATTAAGTATCATAACAGCTTTTTGCTTTCTCCTTTTAAATCCACATCAGATTAGTTATCAATTCATTCTCATTCACTTTCCCTCTATTATTATAATTAGGCTCACTTCATTCTCCTAGTTTTGTTTTGTTTTTTACTCTGCATTATTTAGTGAAATTATTCATAGAGTTTCTTGTAATCTCAATTGTCCATTTTTATTATTTTATAATGTTCAATTACATTGATGAACTATAAATCATTTAACCATTCCCACGATGTTGTGGTTCAGTTTTTTTCAGTCACTCTTTGTGACTCTAATTGAGCAGAGATACTAGAGTGATTTACCTTTCTTCTCCAGTTCATTTTACAGATGAGGAAACTGAGTCAAACAAGATTAAGTTACTTTTCCAGGATCACACAGCTAGTAAATATCTGAGACCAGATTTGAACTTAGGAAGAAGAGTTTTCCTGACTCCAGGCCTGGTACTCTACTTTGCCAGATATTAGGAAAATATCTTAATAGATTGCTTTTTAAAATTACATGTGTAGAGACATTTTTCTAGTAAAGGAACTATAGGGCCAAAGGACTTGAACGTATAAACTTTATTGCATTCTGCCCCATTGCTTTCCAGGTTTTCAATTTTGCTAACAAGGAATAAGGGTACCTGTTTATCATAAGCTTGCCAACAGAGAATTTTGTTTTTTATAATTATTTTTTGCCACCTTGATTTTAATTTGTATTGCTTTGACTAAACTTAAAGTAATTATTAGTTGTGTTTCCTCTTTTGAAAAGAATCTATTAATATCATCAGTTAAATTGATTTCTTGATATTCCTCATATGGCACTTTTTCTCCAAATCTCATGCCTTATCTCTATCCCTAAGAATTCTTTCTCCTTTTCAAGTCTCAGTTCAAGTATCCATTTCTACATAAGGATCATGACCCTCCAGGGACTAGTTCCTTTGCCAAAACTATTTTGCTTATGCCTGAAAGTGCAGTGTGTGTGTGTGTGTGTGTGTGTGTCTTTTCATTTTTGTCTTTATATCTCCAGCACTTGGCACAATGCCTAGCACATAATAGATGTGATTTGATCAACAATATGCATTTTTCATCTATTTTGTATTTCCTGTAAATATCATGAGGTACATTTCCTCTGAGCCTTGTATAGGACGGCTTCCATGACAGTGGTGAATGTCTCTGTAGAACAATTTGGAACTATGCTCAAAGAGCTATAAAATTGTGCATACCCTCGATCCAGCAGTCTTAGTTCTGGATCTATATAACCCAAAGAGATCATAAAAGAGGGAAAAGGACCTACATTTGTAAATAGGTTTGTAGCAGCATTTTTTTGTAGTGGCAAGGAACTAGGAACAAGGAAATTGAGTGGATGCCCATCAGTTGGGGGATTGGCTGAATAAATTATGGTATATGAATCTAATAGAATAATATTATTCTATAAGAAATGATGAGCAGCCTGATTTCAGAAAATTCTGGAGAAATATGAATTGAGTGAAGTGAGCAGAATCAGGAGAAAATTGTACATAGTAACAGCAAAATTATGTGATGATCAATTGTGATGGAAGTGGATTTGGGATAGAAAATGCCATCCACATCCAGAGAGAGTACGGTAAAGACTGAATGTGATCAAAGCATAATATTTTCACCCTTTTTGTTTGTTTGCTTTTTTTCCCTCTCATGGTTTTTTCTCTTTTGGTTTCATTTTTTCTTGTAAAAGATGACAAATATGGAAAGATGTTTTTAAAAATTGCACACCTTTATCCTATATCAGCTTGCTAGCTGTTTTAGGGAGAGGAAAGGTAAGGGATGATGAGAAAAAAATTTGGAACACAAAGTCTTACAAAAATGAATGTTGAAAACTATCTTTATGTGTATTTGGAAAAATAAACTAATTTTGAGGAGAAAAAAAGACAGTGTGAATGTCTTTGACAAGCATACTCTTTTATGCCTAGTATGATATAGTTGATATGCTTCCCCCCTTAACCAGTTCAAAGGAATCTAAAATGGAAGAAAAAATCAGAATGGTCTAAACCTATCTAGCATTTTGGCTACCAACACTGACCTTTCATTTAGTCATTTCTATATCAGGCCCTGGGGAGCCAACATATCATTAGACATCAGAAAACCTTACTATTGTCCCCAAGTAGGGCAAACTATCAAGCTCAATGATTTTTAACTTAATGATATTTTATTGATAATATTTTATTTTTATCTAACAGATTCATCTCATGATGGACAGTTGCTAATTTGAGGGCTAATTTGTTGGACAACTCTGTTTATTAAAAGTTTTTTCTTAGATCGAGTCCAAATCTTCAATTCAATTCTTTAAATTTGTACTGAGTCCCTATTGTAAATGACATTTCTCTCTCATTTGCCGTAATTCACTGGAAAAGGAAATGACAAACTACAGAAAACCGATAGTGTGGTCCACAAACTTTTATTGGACTACTTTAAACAAGTTGCAATCTGCATCAAGGAAGAAAATTACTAGGAAGTTGCCCTTCTATTAAAAGCTTAAATCTGTCTTCCTGCAATGTTTCACAGTTCCTTGGTCCCTCTGGGACCAAGCAGAATAAATCTGTCTTTTCTTCCACAAGAAGACTTTTCTGTGAGAGGCACTGGGACAGACAATGCTTACACTGGGTATACAAATAAGAAAAAGACAGTACCTGTCCTCAAGAAACTTACAATCTAATGGAAGAAGATATCATATTTTAAAAAGTGAAGGAGAGGGGCTCCAGAGGGTTTCTGCTGCCTGATGAAAACCAAATGGAGCAGTTGATGAGAAATTAAATTACTTGGGAAAATCTGATCTCTTTATAAAGGGAGATGGTTCTGAGGTGTTGAGCATCAATATCCTGGATGATGAGATTTCAATGATATTCTAGGGAAAGGCACAGCTTTGGTCCACTAAAATCTTCATGTTTTCCTTTCTATAACTAGTATTTCCACTTCTTGAGAGAATGGGTGAGCAGACAACACCACATTATTTACATCTGGAAGAGAATTTGGAGATAATCTAATTTAGTTCTTTGTTCTACTGATGGAAGTGAGGTTCAAGGAATCTAAATGGCTTAACCAAAATCACAAAGGAATTAAATGGCTATTGGTTCAATTTGTAGCTAAAACTACAGATTCTTAGATAACTTCCTGAAAAGGAAGCAAAGAGATTGAATTTTTACTCCTAGTGATTAATAATCATTGTTACTTGTAAAAGAAAAATTTTTAAAGACTTAAGAATGTTGATGAATACAGTGATCAAAAGCAAAGGTCCTATAGAATCAGTAATAAAGCATGGTACCCACCTCCTGAAAAAGATGAGACAAAATATGTAGAATATAGCTGATATGGGAATCTTTTGACTATGTTTATTCATCGTAAGTGCTTTCTTTTTTTTTCCTAGAGGAGAAGTCCTTGATAATTTTTTAAAAATCATCTTAAATGGGTGTGGAACAGTAGACTTAATGACAACGTTCTTTTCATTTGATTAAATTTTATGACTTTCTCTTTCCTCTCCTTTTAAACCAAATTCTTTGTGCTAAGGAAACTATCTCTCTGAGGCTGGGGAGGAAGAGAGATACAGAGGAAAATATAGGTGAGGTAAAAGCAAAAGATTGATTAAAAATCCATTTAAAAAGATCATTAAAGTATAGAGAGAAAGCTGTAAAACTATACCCATGTCTATTTTAAAACCTTGGTTTTTATGCATTATTAAAAGGTTAGATTCAGATTCTGCAATTTCATATTTTTAGATCAAGAATTTTCTTATACATAACAAATATACCTGAAAATAATCACCTAGTCTTTGCTTGATACCTTCTAATAAGAGAAAGCCCAATGCCTTAGGCAAAGCATTCCACTTTTGAATATTTCTGATAGTTAGGAAGTTTATCCATACCTCAAACTTACCTCTTTTTAACTTCTATTCATTGCTTTCAGTTCCAGCCTCTGGGTCAAGCAGAATAATTCTAATCCCTCTTCTTCATGACAACCCTTTAAATACTTGAAGATGGTGATCATGTTTCAGATCTATTTTCCCCCAGGATAAATAGCCCCAGTTCCTTCCACCAATCTTAATATGGCATAGTTTCCAAGCACTTTGCTATCCTGGCTGGCCTTCTCAGAATGCTTTCCAATCAGTGTCCTGAGCACAACACTAGTCTAATCAGGCAGAGAAAAGTAAGATTAGTCACAGTAATGGTTACTCAGTGTCTGTTAATGTTCTTTCAGTTTTTTTTTTTTTTTTTTTTTAAAGAAAGTCTCACTCTTTACTTTCTCCTTTTCCTCCTTTTTCTCTGTCTCTGTTTGAGTGTCTTTCTGCCTTTCTCTTCTCTCATTACCCTCTGCTTTTTTTTTTTTTTTTTGCTCCTCTTCCCTTCTCTTGTTTGTCCTCTCCCTCTCCTACTCCCTTCCTTTTCTCTTCTTTCTTCTGTTTTTTTTTCCTTTTCTCACTCCCCTCCTTTTTTCCTCCTCTTCTTTTCCCTTTGCTTCTCTTTTCTTCTTTCCCTCCCCCTCTTTTCCTCTCTTCCCATCTTTTCTCTTCTCTCTACTCCTTCCTTCCTTTCCTGACCTCTCCCTGCAACTCTTTCATTTTCTTAATGGCAGCCAGCCAATTTGTACTCTGTTACTGAGGCACTCTGAGCAGCTGACAGCAGTGTGTCCCAATCAGAACTTTATCAGACCACAGTCTAGTTCAGTGTTGGAAGAGACCTTGGAAATCATCTGGCAAACTCCTTTGCCCACTTTGGGACATCTCAGATTGTCAGGAAAATTTATATTGACCTGAAATATACCTACCTGAGACTTGCATCCAATGCTTCTAGTTGTTATATGGTAAAGCAGACTATGTTTAATTGTTAACTCATAGGACAGCAAAAACTTCAAATATTTGAAGACAACTCTACCCATCTTTTCATGTGCAAATTTATCATTCTCAATTTTTATGTTAGTCCTTTTGTGACATGGTCTCTGGTCCTTTCATAATACTGGTCTAACTTCTGGATACAATGTATTTTTTTTAGCATCCTCCTTAGAATGCCTAATTTCCTCATTCTGGGCATTGGACTTGTAATTAGTGTGGTCTTGAAGTTACTTTCACCTTTTGGGAGTTTACGATTTACTAGATCTTTGCAGCAGTAAATGTGTGTGAGCTGGACTCCTTTCTGACCTTTCATGTCATTATCTTAACCAGAAGTCCCTGGAGCTGTTCTTTTGAAAACTTAAGTGTGATAGAGAATTTCATAAATTTAGAACTTTTATCTTATACTAAAATGCTGGGATAACACCTTAGATCAGGTCTGGTCATAATTCACAGTATACAAACTGATATGGATCCCCTCTTTCCCCACAATACTTGACCACCTGGAACTTTTTTTGCTTCTCTCTAATAGAAACTTTGATGTATTTAATATTGACTTCAATACTGATATGATTTTAAACCTTTTCGCAGGGTTCTACTTGGATGTTTCAGAATAACCCATTTGGCCCCTAAGAGAAATGCTGAGAATGGTCTTTGTTCTCCGTGTGCATATGGCAACTAGAGAATTGTAACCTTTAAAAAATCAGAAAAACTAAATATACAATAAAGACTGTATTGGCCAATCAGTGGACTCAGATCCAGTGAAAGTGCAAGACTTTCTCCTGCTGTCATGTTCCTAGGATCCTATTCAATAACTTTTATCTTTCCCTTTGCCAAGTGATTGTCACAATTCCAAGATCAAGTTCAGGCACAACCATTACTGGAAAGTTTGTTCTACAAACCCCAAATTTAGGGAAGATCCAAAGTTCAGTGTCATAAGAAAACCTGATCTAGATTGGGCTAGGCTATAACTTTTCACACTTTTGATTCTAGAATACTACTTCTGCTAAGTGTTGTCAGAGTCTCACTTCACACTATCCTAGTGTAATTATTATCCAATAATAACCAAAATTCAATGTTTACTCTCCCCAAGACTTCACAGAATACTTTGCAACTCAAGCATTTAAATATACCTAGGGATATATGATTTCATTTCATTTCACCTGTGGTTTTATTCCCATAGGAAGAGTTTCTCCTGGGGCATTTGGAAAATGAATGCTATTCAAGGACCCTCGGCTAGAATGGGTGAGACTTGAACCAATATTGTAACAACTTCCCTGCCATCCCTCTCTCTATGACTAAACACTGCCTCTCACAAATGTTATTTTATGTACATTTTGATTTTAGTTATCTGTGTACTTCTTTTATCTTGGCCTTATGAAGTTAAAGCAATTGAACCAGGCTTCTGGTTCAATTCACAGCTTTCCAGGAATCCTCCCACTAATATTCCCACCGAGTAGTCATATAAGCACTGCCTTAAGGTAATCACTACCTGAGAAAGCAGTTCTTCCCTTGGGTCATAACTCCCTATTAGACTAGCTATGAGGACAGAAGTCATTCAAATGCTGAGTCTCTTCCATCACTTGCAAATATCCATATTTATTGAACCGAGTTTCGCAAACTTGGAAGGACCCAGGCTGCTTCGAGATACAACCCTTTAACAAAGCAAGGAGGCAACACATAGATATGTGACAAAAGAATGATTTATTTGAACAATCTATGATAAAATTATATAAAATAACCCATTTTCTTAAAGACATCTACAGTATCACCTGGGAATCAAATGTACAGATACTGCCTCCAATCCAGACAAAATAAATTACCACTCAGTGGGAAAGGGAAAGGGGAAAAAACCAAACTGTAAGGAAAGGTGTGAGCTTGTGAATTCTTCCCCTCCAAAAAAAAAATTATACAACTATCATGGAGGAGGAGTGGGGTGGAAAACCGGAGAATCAGTCAGTGGCAGAGCAAGTCAATGAGTGAGGAGAGATGGACATTGATCATTTATAAGGTACACGGACACACTCATGCATATGGCTGGCCCAAGACAGAGGGTATAGCCATCTCTCATTATATATACACCCAATGGCTGGGTCAGCAATGAGGAAGCACCAGGCAGCAGAGAGCGTGACTCCTCCCTCCCACAGACATGCTTCAGTCTAGCCAGTCCTGCAGAGGACCACAGAGGAATATGAGTTTAGGCAAGCATACTCCAGGGATGCCACCAAGGATGAATTAGGAAGCAGAGAAAGGAACCAAGAGAAGCCATACACTTATCTGTCTACACTTTCTTCTGTTTTTAGCCTTTTTTTAAAAAAAAGCTTAAAAACAGAGCTCTTAAACAGCTGCATGTAAACATAGACACACTCCTGAGCTGGCCACAAGTCCAAGAGCCCTCCAATCAACCATCAGACTCACACCCTACCAGGCCACTTGGACCTTCTCAGAGTATTTGCACCATGAAGAGGACTTTGTCCTCAAGCACTCATCAATACAACCAACCTTCCTAGACTAGAAGAGCGAAGAAGACGGAGAAGGGGGCCATCTAACACCATCTGGCCAAGATTCTGTTGGCAAACTGACCTTCAGGATGCCTGGTGAATGTAGGAGGGGAATCCCTTACCCAGGAGTTCAGGGTCTTGGTCTCACCTGGGTCTGGATGGGGGCAAGAAAGCTAAGAAAGAATATGTGTCTGAGCTAGCTCTTTGGCTTATTGGGTTGGGAAACTGAAGGAGAGGAGGTATGTAACAGACTCAGTTAAGTTAGCATGTGCCCTGTTGGCAAAGAATCCAGAAATAGTCTGGAAAAATGATAGAAATATTCATGCTGTAAAAATGTCTCCAAACTCAAAGTTTTTGGGCTCAGATTTAAATGGCCCATTCCACATTTATAGAGATTTCCCAAGCACTCCCATATATGTAGTTCATCTTCCTAGGACTGCTGTGAGGGTGAATGGAGGGGAAGGAGTCATTCTTCCCATGCTACAGGTGCAGAATCCAATCCAAACCCAGAGACCTGAAGCAATCTGCCCGAAATCATAGAATAAGATGGTGGTACACAATCTACCCTCCCGTCCTCTCTACTGAAACTTCCATGCCATCGTTGTTTTGGCAGCAGTGACAGTATATAATTCCTGAAAATTCAGAAAGCAGCAGAGGATGGGGCAGGACAGGACTCTCATTGTGCCCCTCTGGGGGGATTGGAAGAAAGCTGTTTGAGGATGGAGAAGGGCAAGGGGAGAAGAGATGAAAACAATAATAATTTAAAAAAACTCCTCCACTTCATCCTCTCCTGACTGAGAGATGCCTCAGCCCCAGAGATGGAGAGTCCTGACTGACCTTGGCTGACCATAATGCTTCTTGGCCAATGTTGGTATTTCCCCAATGTCAGTCAGAGACTCTAGGGGCAAGCTTATAGGGAAAGGGTTGTCTGTGGCCAGCAAATAAGTGGAGCAGGCAGCTTTGTTTTCCCTAGGGTACAGGAGACTACAGGGATAAGCTACAGCTCTGGCCTCAAAAATCAGGGTCTGACACTCCCATTGAAGCTTCAACTTGGGAAAGTGGCTCACTTTGGCTTCCAGTGGAGACCTTTCTTCCCAGGTCAAACAAGATACTCAGTCTGCCTGCCAGCATTCTTACCAAGGGCAGAGGAACCAGGCAGAACCAGCACTGCAGAGACTGGAGAGGAGTGAACTCGGAGAAACCAGATGTGTGTGTCTACAAGTACACATTTGTACGTACACATGCACACGTCTGTGCTCACATGTGCAGGAAACTTGTGCATGCTGTATATCTTGTATGTAAGTGCATTGTGCCCTTGTGAGTACATATGCATGCCTGGGTGTGCACATGACTGTATTCTGTACAAGTAGCTATTTGTCACCTTGTTTGCTCATCTTAGAGTTGCCAGAAGCCTCTCTAAGGAGTGTGCAGAGCAAGGGGTACTAGGTCTCTTCTGAAAGCCTGGCCATGTGGCAGGGTGAATGGCCACCAGTCTCCTGATCTGTTAGTGCTGGAACTGACCGGTCTCCGGTCCCACAGGGGAGGCATCAATCCTGTTTGACCAGCATGGGCGCTGTAGAGGAGAATGATGTTTACAGCCCTTGCTTAGCCTGGTCTCCCTTACCAGACAGGATTGTTAGGGGGAGACTGGGTGGGGGGCAGTACCCGTTTTTAGCGGCCAAACAATGCAGGATCACATGTGTCCGTGTGTATACATCTCCCAGGAGGCTGAGCTCCATGACAACCCCCCACTTCCCAAATCTCTCCGTTCATTGAACAGCTCCCACACTTACTGACAGCATTCCACCTCCATCCTGGGCAATTCCTAATGGTCCCCCACATCAGTCTTTCCCACAGATCAAACTCCTTTAGCCCAAGGCCTGGACTCCTATCTCCTGTTTCCCTTCAGACTAAGTTTCTTGAGTGAAAGGAGTCTCCCTTTACTGTCTTTCCCTTGTCAGCATGAGCAAAGGGCATGGCACACCGAGTAGGAATTCACTGAATAGCTACTGACTGACCAATTGCGCTGGTATCCTTTAAGTTACTAAAGGCTAGATCCAGGAGGGCTCATTCCTGGGGTAATCTGTCAGAAGCCTGTGAGAAGAGCACCTGTTCCCTGAAAAAACACCTGCAGATGGCTCTCTGCCCCTAAGGGACACTGGTTTCCTAAGAGCAAACTTTCACCCTTCTTTGTACAAGCTAAAGAATGAATACCTATGGACAAGACAAGACTCAAATCGGGCTAAAAAGACAATTATTTGGCCAGAGAGTGACCTTAACTAATGCCAAGGTCAGTCCAAAGACAGGTCTAAGAGCCTTAAAGCCACCTAGGCTTATCTGGTATCTGCTTTGGGAAGAAGTTCAGAGCCTGGTGCTAATGCCAAGATATTGGGTACGTCTATCAAGAGATTGGGACACCCATCCCCAGCCACTGGATCTGATCCACAAGTTCATGACCCACTCCATGCAGACCCAACATCAGAGGGTGTCCACAGCAGGGACAGAACACACCATCAAGACCAAGACCTTAGAGCCATGGATGATGAGTGAAAGAGAGGGTGTAATTACTAGACTAGGGCAGGGCAGAAGAGCCCAGAAGGGGTGCACAGCTGGGCAATAGTTTTGGCACATGTGGGATATCTGACGTGGCTAGTTGTCTAACAACTGCCTTAGGCCCAGTAGGCTCAATTTCTCTGTACAAAGTGCCAGTGACTGACACGACAGCCCACAACCACACATACACACACACACACAACACTACCACACCACTGGAATCACAGGTGGCCAGTGGCCAGCAGCAATGACGCAGGACACAGCTTCATATCACAAACTTCTCTGCCTCAGGGAGGAAGGTGGCATCCTGGAGTCGGGCTGAGCTGCAGGTGGAGTTCTGGGGGTGGTTTTTCATGGATGGTGTCAGGGGGCTCACTCCTTCCTCAGTAGGAGGGGCAGGGCTAAGAGCAGTCCTGGCCTTATTGGTTAGCCTTAGTGTTGATGCTGACGACAGCCTGTTGCCAGTCATGATGTCCAAGTTCCCAGTGGGATCAATGATTGCATTGATAACTGAAAGGGGAACCAGAAAACAGGGGATATTAAATGCAGACAGAAATGGTGAACTCATAAATCACAAGAGAGTGGATCTTCTGCTCACCCCATCCTCACAGGTCATCTCCTCGAGCCTCCTGTTTCCAGCCCTAGCCCTCCTTACCCGAGAAGCCAAAATTCTGAATTCCATTAGCATGTAAGTAGGAACTACTTCATACTTGTCTCTGTGTTCCTAGTGCCTGGAATCATATTAATGCTTAGTAAATAGTGTTAATTGTTTAAATGCCAAGGTTAACAATCCAATATTTAATAGGATATCATATTGCTATCTAATCTAAACCTTCTAGGTTCTGCACATCAGACTTCTAGAACCCAGAGTATTCTGATCTTTGTCATCTTTGAATTCCTCTAGCCCTCTGTAAAACTCTCATTGAATGCTTACCATCTATTGGTTAATTAGTTACTTCCCAAATATGAGTCCCATCTTTTCACATCTTCTCAAAAGAATACAGATCTTAGTCTACTGCTACTATATCTTTCCCTTTCTGTCTTCCTCATAGCAGAGGTTAGACCAGATAGGTTAAAAATTGGACCTTAAAGGGATATTTCTATAATTAAACAGAAGAGTTTAAAAATTGCAAAATTTGAGACTTTCAAAGGATTTTAGCAGTGAACCAGCCCAACTTGCAACCAAAAGGAATCCTTGCTATAAGTGGTCATCTAGCCTCTGCTTGAAGACCTCTAATGATGGTGAGTCCATTACCTCTCAAAGGCAGCCCATTCCACTTTCGGACAGCTCTAATTTTCAGAAAGTGTTTCCTGATTTCAAGCCTCAGTTTGCCTCTTTGTAGCTTCTAGTCAATGCTACTGAGATGATCCAGAAAA
Source organism: Sarcophilus harrisii (assembly GCF_902635505.1). Lineage (NCBI taxonomy): Eukaryota > Metazoa > Chordata > Mammalia > Dasyuromorphia > Dasyuridae > Sarcophilus > Sarcophilus harrisii. Next base: position 352,137,531 of record NC_045427.1, read on the forward strand.
AAATCTAGACCTCTTCCAAGTAACAGGAAGACGGGAAGACCACCATCTTGTCTCTCCTAAGTCTTCTCTTCTACACACTCTCATTTTCTTCTACTTATCCTCATACAGTATGGGTTCAAGGCTCTTCACATCCTCACTGTCTTCTTCTGAACCCTCTCACTGTCCTTTTTCAACTCCCAATACAGAACTAAATGCAATACTTTTTTGTATTGAATTTTTTGGACTAGGCAAAGCAGGGTCCAATAGGACTATCACCTCCCTATTTCTTAAATCAATGATTCTCTTAATAAGCCCTCTTTTTATATAAACTCTAGGAACAATACTGATATTGCTGATAGAAGCAATTTTCAGAGTATTAAAAAAAATTGTAACCACAGATCCTTTTTTCACTACACTAAATTCCATTCCACTGCAGGTGAGTTGTGAGTAGCTATGCAGTCCATATTAGCCTAGGTAGGATTCCCAACCCTCAATCTGCATGAGCAGAATATCTGAAGTCACTAACCTTCTAACTGTTTCTGGACTCTCCTTAATTCTTTCAGAATGGAGGTGATCTCCTAGGAAAGAGAAAGACAAGTCAGGAATATTAAAGTTGAAAAGCTCTCAAAGGTCAAGTACAATTCATCTATTTTATTTCTAAGATTTTTTAGTACAATTTTATTTCAGCTCTAAGTTCTGTACCTCTTCTTCCACCCATGGGGAAAGCAAGAAAAGCAAACCTCTTTACAATATGTGTAGTCATACCAAACAAATTCCCACATTAATCAAATACAATGTGTATACATACATATATGTAAAAAGAAAGAAAAAAGATTGTTTCAATTTGCTCTCTGAGTCCATCAGTTCTCTATTTGGAGGTAGATAGTGTGTGTATATATATATATATATATATATATATATATATATATATATATATATACACACACACTATTTTTTATATATATATATATATACACACACACTATTTTTTTTTTTAATGAGTAATTTCAGACTGTGGTTGGTCATTGTGTTGATCAGTATTACTAAGTATTTCAAATTTTATTATCTCAGCAATTATCATTATTACATAAATTGTTCTATTGGTTCTGCTAACTTTATTTTGAAAAAATTCATATGTATCTTCTCAGGTTTTTCTGAAACCATCCCCTTTTTCTTACATTTCTTATAATACAATAATATTCCATCACATTCTTATATCATAATTTGTTTGCTCATTCTCTAGTTGCTAGGCATCTTCTAAGTTTCTAATTCTTTGTCTCCAGAGAAAGATGCTACAAATAATTTTTGTATATGTGAATCCTTCTCTTGTCTTTGACCTCTTTAGAGGAACAGACATCTTGTTATTACTGGGTCAAAGTTTTCAGGGTATAGGTATATCCTTTTCAGGGTATAGGTAAAAAGTATACTCAGGGTATACTTTTTCAGGGTATAGTTTCAAATTGCTTTCCAAAATGACTGCAATAGTTCATAGCTCCAACAATAGTGCCTAGCTATTTTCCCATATTCTCTGTGACATCTCTCACTTTTCTTTTTTATCATCTTAGTGAAACTGATGGGCATGAGGTGGTAACTCCACCTTTCTCCAGTTTCTCATGAGTTGTTTTAATTTACCTTTTTTCTAATTAGTGATTTAGAGAATGTTTATATGACTATTAATAGCTTGGATTTCTTCCTCTATAAACTGTCTATTCATATCTCTTGGACAGTTATCAATTGGGGAATGATTCTTACTAATGTAAATTTAATTCAGTTTAACTCACCTTAGAAATGAGACCTTTATCTCATTTGCCAGGAAAGAAGACTCCTCCCCCCTGCCCCCAGTTTCCTGCTTCTCTTCTAATTTTAGCTACATTGGATTTGTTTATGTAAAAAGTTAATTTCATAATCAAAATTTTTCATTTTATCTCCTGTGAATGTTTATCTTTTGTTTGGATATGAACTCTTCCATGCTCCCCCCCTTTTACTTATGATAGTACTTTTACCACATCTTTGGTTTACAATATGAGATGCTAATCTGTGCCTTGTTTCCACCAGACTACTTTCTACTTTTACCTGATTTTTCAAACACTTTCTATAGCACTGGGATTGTTTGGGATTATTTGGTGGAATCATTTATAAATCCATCTGGTCCTGGGCTTTTTCCTTTGGTAGTTAATTTATGGCTTGTTCGATTTCTTTTTCTAAGTCAGGGTTATTTTAATATTTTATTTTCTATTCTATTAAACTGGGAAATTTTGGTATGTTAGCTCACTATTATTATCTTTCATAAAATAATACTAATTGTTTCTATAATTTGTTCTTTCACACCGTACATTCTTTAGAATTGTTATTCCATTTCCAATTAATTTTTAACATTTCAAAAGCCTTTCGTTGAATGTAATTTTTATTGCATTATGATCAGTAAAAGATACGTTTAATATTTCTGCATTTTTATGTCTATTTGTAAGATATTTATGTGCTCTAATACAAAATAAGTTTTTGTGAATTATGTCTATTTGTAAGATATTTATGTGCTCTAATACAAAATAAATTTTTTGTGAAGGTGCCATGTACAGGTGAGACACAGATATTTCTTCCTATATCCATTCAATAGTCTATTTTTGTCTTTGTTTTGTCAGATTACTACCCTTGTCTTACTACATCATAATCAAATTACTACCCTTGTCTTTTCACTTTAGCTGAAGCAAACTCATAGCTCTAGCCCCTCACAAATACACTCCCCTTCACATACACACGAGTCTCCTCCTTGTTATAAAAACTTTTTTCTCCACACAAAAAAATGTCATTTATAGGACAATAATTTTCCCCATTGTTTTTGTCCCTTTTTCGTCCCAATGCACCTCCCCTTCCATTACTGAGATCATTAAAACACAGCAGAATTACACCTAGGCCCTCTATTTAATTAGACTCCCCCCCCATGATCTTTAGTGATGAGAAAGGTCATGTATCATCTCCCCAAATAAGAATGTAAATTTTGTTTAGTCCCCTATTATGAGTCTCACTCATGTTTACCTTTTTATGCCTATTTTTATTCCTATATTTATATGTCAGATTTGCACTTCAGCTCTGGTCTTTTCATGAGGATGTCTTGGAAGTACTCTAATAGTTAAGGAACCATTTCCCTATGTAGGAGTATATTGTTTTATTTTATTTTATTCCTGATTGTAAACCCAGATCAGTTACCTTCTGGAAAAATCATACTCCAAGCCCTTTAGTCCCTTAGAGTGGTGCCTGCTAAATCTTATGTGATCCTGATTGTGGATACTTGGTATTTAAATTATTTCTTTCTGGATACTTGGAGTATTTTTTCCTTGATCTGGGAGCTCTGGATTTTGGTTATACAATTTCTGAGAATTTTCATTTTGGGGTTTCTTTCAGAAGGTGATAACACTTTCTTTCAGAAGGTGAATGATAGATCCTTTTGATTTCTATTTTGCCCTTAGGTTCCAAGATAGCAGCAGTTTTACAGTTTCTTGAACTATGACATTTAGATTCTTTATTGTATTGTTGTTGGCTTTTAAACAGTCCAATGATTTTTAAATTCTCTCTCTGATGTATTCTTCAGATCAACTGTTTTTCCTGAGATATTTCACATTCCTTTTTAAAGCTATTTCTTCCCCAGTTTTTGACTCTTCTTTTTATTTACTTCTTTCCATTGTTTTTCTGAATCATTATTTAGCTCCTTTAACTTTTGTTTTAGCTCTTCTACATTTTTCTTCAAGGTTTTTTCTTGTAGTTTTCAAGGCATTGTCTTCTGTATTTATATCCTAAGCTCTTTTATAATAGCTCTTTGTTGTCAAATAATAATAAAATGTCTGTCTGCCTAAGCCACCCCTGGCCAGAAAATGAATCACTGTGACTTATTGACTTTCTTGATTAAAATTCAATCTGGTGCATTTTCTAGATTTTGTTAAGAAAGGGCTAGATTCTATTGCTCCTTCTCACTCCACCATATTTTGATTATGTGTTGTTTCTACTATCACAGCTATTTTTTTAAATTTACATATATAACTTCTAAGTCATTAGTCCTCCTAATGCCAATGAGAATTCTGATTAAAGAAACATGTATTTGCTGATTTTTCTGATTTTCTTGTATCTATAGCTTCTAGATCTTGTCATATAATACTTTATCTGAATGGTGAAATCAGACCAGTATTTGTAAATTTTTTCCCTCACTGGTAGAAAAATATTGTATCCATAATTTTTTTTTACAAAAATAAGTTATTATTTAAATTATTAAATTACTTATTAAAATTAATTTTCAGTTTAAAAAAATCACAATCTAAACCAGCAATACTGGATTCTATTACTATAGAAAGATCTAAGTTCAAATCTAGTCTCAGGTACTCACTAGTTGAGTGATACTAACTCACTTAATCTCTGATTTTCTCAACTGTAAAATGGGATAAATGGGGACTTTGTTATGAGGATCAAATGAGACAGTTTTTATAAAGTGCCTAACACATAATAGATGCTTAATAAATGTTTGTCCCCTTTCCTTTCGCTATTGGAGGCCCCAGGTACTCACCTTATTGGATGTCTTCAGGATGGGCACTTCATTTTCTGAGTTGATCTTAGCCTCCATGTCTTCCCAAGTCCTCTCTGTGTTTTGGAAGAGAATCCTGTGGACACATTGCTGCTTAGCTCTAAGAAAAGGCAAAGGCTGGTCTAAAACCCACACTACAACCCTCCCCGCTTTGCTTTTTTGTGGTATGTTCCAATTGTGGAACACCAAGAAATGAGCTTGGGTCTGAGCTTTATCGGCATGTATGCCTAGGAGGGTAGTATAAGCGCCTACTGGCTTTGGAGACAGAAGGTCTGGCTTTAAGACGTGACTTCATTATATCCTAGCTGTGTCTCCTTGGGCAACACTTAACCTTCTTATACTGAAGGCAACAAAGCCCTCACGGACTGGGACACTCAACGAGATGTGTAAAATCTACAAGCTTAAATATTTTAGAGGCTACTTAAGTGCTGGATCTAGAAGCAGACCTGAAATGGTTGTGTAACCCCAGACAAGTCAGTCTATCTCTATCAAATCTGACCTCCCTTCTCTGTACAATGTGGGCCATATTTGCTTTCATTGCCTCATGAAGCTTTGAAATGATAAAAAGTAGCAGCTAAGTGTGACTTTGTGATTATATGATGTTTGTGGGTATGCATCTATGAGCACATGTGTAAGAGAACTTGTGAACTTGTGTATGAGTGGACATTCACATAGATATTGCAGTGTCATGTTAAAGACATGGGGTGGAAGACTAAGTCAGAGTCCCAAAGTTCCAAGATCCAGCCCTACAGGACCCCCAGACAATTCCCAACTCTTCTTAGCCCACCTTTTATTGCCTTAAGACCCTTAAGTTCTAAGTTCCCAGAAAGAATGTCAGAAGATATGAGTTTAAATCCTGGCTCTGCCTGTGATAATTTGGGATATCTCTCTCTCTTTCCTCCTCTGTAAAATGAAGGAGATAAATTAGATAATCACTAAGGTTGCTTCTACTTCCATGAGCTCCTTAGCTTCTCATTGCCCTAGCAGTGGCCAGAAGGATGTCGGCAGGTCTTATCTGAAGTGAAGACCCAGAGACTCCAGACCCTGACATTTTCTTCCCTCTCCTGAGAAGAGCAAGGGGTATGCTACTAAATGTTTAATAATCAGTTCTCTTTAACAACTGGCTCTCCAAGGAAAAAAAAGACCAAAGTATGCATGACAGACTTTTAAATTTAATCTATATTATTAACATTTCTTTCTTTCTTTCTCCACTTTGTTAAGTATAGCCAATCAATCAAGGTAAATCCTGACTGGAAGTGTCTATTTCCAAGAAGTAAATGCTCACACTGAAAATTTAACAATTTGTTCTTTTGAGTTCATTTACAATGGCTCTAGTATATTCTTGAGAAGGGCTCTTAGAGAAGTACTGGGTTTTAGAGTCGTGAGTTCTGAGTTTGAATCCCCAACTTTAATCCTGGGCAAATCACAACCTCCAAGTTTGAGCTTCCCCCTCCATAAAATGAAGGGATCAAACTAAATCAATCAGCAGTTCTTTAAGCATGATCTACAGATTCTTAGGAGTCCCCAAGATCCTTTTGGACGACCTATAAGGTCAGAATTACTTTTCATAGTCATTCTAATTTGTTATTTGCCTATTAAAATACTCCACCTTCCAATTATATATCTTTCATGAGCCAGATTTCCTTCATATGCTTTGACCAAAACAAAAGATCATTACAGATTGAATGCAGAAGCAGATAGGAGAATACAACTATCTTTTATTAAGCCAGACAGTAAAGAGATTTGCAAAAATATATAAAACAATGCCACTCTTCTAACTAATTTTATTTGTTTTAGAAAATAGTATCATCAATAAAATATATTATTTATATTAAAATATCATGGAATTATTTTTAAATTAATAAATATTTTAAATTTTATGTTTTAATTTCTAATACTGTAAATATTAATAAAATCTGCATAAACCAAAAGCTCCTTGGGGGCCTCAAAAACTTTTAAGAAAATAAAATGGTTTTAGAATCAAAAAGTTTGATCTCCAAGGGCCACCCATAATCCCAAAGCACAGAACTGAGAGTTTCCTATCATAAGGAAAGTAGACTGCACTTCCTGACACAAAGAAAAGCCCTCATTCTGCTGGATAAGAAACTCAACTATCTGGAACACTGCTCCCTACCCTGACCTCCAGATGCCCTTCTCCTTCTTTAGTCTGCCTACCCCCATCCAAAAGTGAAACAAAAGTGAGAACAGACCCTCCCCCAGGGGGTATACAGCATAAAACTCACTTCATTTTCTCTGCAAGGTTTTCTGTGTTCTCCCGGATGGTGTGTGATAACTGGGAAACAGGATTCAGCATCAGGTTATCAAAGATCACCTGCAAGAAAGTTAGCATGAACATGATCAATATGAAAAAGAAGTAGTGAACTTCTAGCCCAACTGTCTATATCAGCCTACAGAATAGACTGTGATTCCCCCTCCCCGCAGTGTAATTCAAGAGACATTTATTAAGTACTTACTATAGAGAGGGCTCTATGCCAGATGCTATCAAGGTGAAATTTGGTAAAGACTTGCCTTCACAGAGCTTACCAGGTAATAAGAAGGATGTGATGTACATTTGTCTTTGCCTTCTCCCACGTGGCCCAGCACCTAACACAATGCTTTGTATTCATAAGACACAATGTTTGCTACTGCTAACAATAACAAAAATAATAACTAGAATTTACATAGTGCCTTAAGTTACATATATTATCCCATTTGCTCCTTACAAAAATCTTATCAGGTGGATTCTATTATTTTATTATACCCACTTTATACATGAGAGAACTGAAACTAAGAAAGGTTAAATAATTTGCCCAAAGCCATAGAACTAGTAAATGACCAAAGCAAGATTCAAAGTCAGGTCTTCCTGTAGTATTGCATCCACAAAACCTTCCTGTCCTTGGCCCATTTCCCTCCCTCCTCAAACTAGAGGGGTGCTGCCATATTGAGATTCAGTCAACAAATGTATATTAATTATTGATTAACTATTAGGTAACTACTGTATATAATAAAGCCCATATTCCTAAAATTAAAAGAAGGTACATTTTGGTTTGGGAGATAAAAACTAAGTTCAAAAACCCTAATTTTCTAGTTCCTCAATTTACTTATTTCCTCCACCTTATCGCACATCAGCATGGTCATATCCTTGACCTTGCGACCTTGCCATCACCTACAACTGTTCCACTTCCATAAACTGAAAATCCTTCATTTCCTCCTAACCTGTGATGATTCTATCTTTTTTTAATCTAATCCCCTATGTTATTCTTTGACTTAACTGTGCCTTCCATTCTCTCTATCCCTCAGTCCTTTCCCAAGCCATTGCCTTTACTTTGGCTTCCTTATCCTACTCCATCCTGACCTCTTGGTGAACCAATTCAACCAATAGCTTATATTATTTTCTATTCTGATCTTGCCCTACCAAACCACACCCTTGAATTATACCTACCAACTGCTGCTTTTGCTTGTTGCCATACTACTGAACAAAAATGAGGAAGGGGGGAAATCATGCAACTATGTTGACGGGATCCACTAAATTTTATGTCAATCTCAATTGATTCCCTCATTGTAACAAAGTAATTTTTTTACACCTCCTTAATCAATTTAATGCCCCACTTACCACAGCAGTTTTTTTCTTTCTTTCTTTTTTTCCTCAATTACCCACATTTTTCCAATTACACATAAAGATAGTTTTCAGGATTCATTTTTGTGAGATTGAGTTCCTTACCTCCCCATCTTAAGACAGCAAGCAATGTCATATAGCTTATATATGTATAATCATTTTTTAACATATTTCCATATTTATCACATCATAAAAGAAAAATCAGAAAAATGGGGAAAATGAGAAAGAAAAAGCAAGTAACAAAAAAGGTGAAAATAGTATGTTTTGATCCATTCAATCTCTATATTTTCTCTCTGAATGCGGATGGCATTTTGTACTCCAAGTCTATTGGAATTGTCTTGGAACATTGTATTGCTGAGAAGTTATATTTATCATAACTGATCATGCTAATATTGCTGTTATTATGTACAATGTTCTCCTGGTTCTTCTCACTTAATTCAGCATTAACTCATGTAAGTGTTTCTGTCATGTAAGTTTTTCTGAAATCAGTCTGCTCATGAACAATAATATTCCACTACATTCATATAATATAATTTATTCAGCATTCCCTAACTGATGGGCAATTTCCAGTTCCTTGCTATTATTACAAAAAGGGCTGCTACAAACATTTTTGCATACATGGGTCCTTTCTCTTTTTTTATGATCTCTTTGGGCATTATCCCCCACTTTCAATAATTATTCATTTCTAGCTCATTATCTTCCTTCCCAAACCCTCCTCTCTTCCTAACTTCCATTTTATTGTCTTAAGTACCACTAGGCTTGCAATCTAGGTGTTATCCTTGATTCCTCACTACCTCTCATCCCTCTATATTCAATCAATTGCCAAGTCCTATTCATTCTACTTTTCTAAAATCTCTCCTACATGCCCCTTTCTTTTCTCTGAAACTGCTATGACTAACTCATCTCACACTTGGACTACTGCAATAACCTTTTGGTCTTCTTGTCTCAAGTCCATCTTACACTCAGTTATCAAAGTGACCTTTCTAAAACACAGATCTGACCCTCCACCCCCATTCAATTAATTAACTGCACTATCACCTTTAAGATCAAATATAAAATCCTTAGTTTGGCTTTTAAGTTCTTCATAAACTGACCCCTCCTACTTTTCCAGCCTTCTTACATTTTATTCCCTTCCATCTCTATATTCTATGATCCAGTGTCGCTGGTTGCCTTGCTGTTCCTGCACATGATACTCTCCCTCCCAATGCTGCATTTTCACTAACTGTTTCCCTCTACCGCCAATGTCTGGAATGGAATGTTCTCTCTCCTCATCTCTACCTCTCTCACCTTCCTTTAAATCTCAATTCAAATCCCATATTTTGCAAAAAGCATTTCTTATTCATCCTTAATATTTAACCCTTAATACTAGCCTTCCCTCTGAGATCATGTCCAATTTTTCTTGTTTATATTTTGTTTGAACATAGTTGCGTGTATATTATTTTCCCAATTAGATTGTGAACTCCTGGAGGACTTTCTTTATAGTCACAATACAAGTTAGTACAGTTCCTGACACAGAATATGGGATTAATAAATGTTTACTGATTTTTTTATTTCCAGAAAGAGCTAAGTTTCTCAGTGATTAGATTCTTGCCTGGAGGCAAGAAAATCTGAGTTCAAATTCTGCCTTACACACTTACTAGCTGTGTGAAACTGGGCAAGTCACTGAACCTCTGTCTGCCTCAGTTTCCTCAATTATAAATGAAGCTAATAATTGCACCTTCTCCCTACGATTGTTGTGAGAATCAAATAATTGGCCTAATGGTAAAAGAGACACAAAAATTCACTTATGAAAATAACTACTTGAAAAATAGAACTGGAAAAAGCAAGCTCACTGAAGAAAAGAATACCTTAAAAATCAGAATTGGGCAAGTAGAAGCTAATGACTTCATGAACCGTCAAGAAACAAGAAAACAAACTCAAAAGAAAAAAAAGAAAATGTGAATTATCTCATTGGAAAAACAACCAACCAGGAACATATAGGAAAGATAATTTCGGAATCATTTTATTACCAGAAAGCTATGATTAAAAAAAAGGTTAGACATCACATGTTGAGAAATTTATTAAGGAAAACTACTTCAATGTCCTAGAACCAGAGGATAAAATAGAAATTGAAAGAATCTACTGATCATCACCTGACTAGAGATCTCAAAATGAATATCAAAGTACAATTCCAAAGTCCCCAAATCAAAGAGAAAATGTTTCAAGCAGCCAGAAAGAAACTGTTCAAACACTGTAGAGTCCTAGTAAAGATTACATGAGATGTAGTAGCTAAAACATTAAAGAAGCAGAGACTTGGAATATGATATTCTGGTAGGCAAAAGAGCTGGGAACACAATCAAGAATCACCTACCTTGCAAAACTAAAAAAAGGATAAGTAAGAAAGAGGGATGCCCTGAGACAAGAGTAAAGGGAGAGTAAAAATGGGAAAAATTATCTCACATAAAAGAGGCATGCAAGGATGAGCTTTTCCAGTGAATGGGGAAAATGGGAGTGAGGGTGGACAGGACCTGAATCTTACATTTAAATTGGTTCAAAGAGGTGAAAAAAATATACATATATACACTCAAATGATTACAGAAATATATCTTACCCAAGAGGGAAGTAGAAGAAGAAGAGAATAAGAGAAACAAAAGGGATGGGGATGATAAAGGTGGTTAGGCAGTGATCAGAAACAAAAGAGACTTTATAGGAGGGACAGGACAAAAAGACAGAGAAGATAAAGAAAATAAGATGGAAGTAATTTACAGTTAATAATCATAACTGTGAATATGAATGGGATAAATTCACCCATAAAATGGAAGCAGACAGAATGGATTAGAAAATGGAATCCAACAATATGTTGTTTACAAGAAACAACTTGAAACTTGAGACACACACAAAATGTTTTAAAAAGGGAAGGGGGAGGTTTAGAGCAGAATCTGTTATGCTTCAGCTAAAGTTAAAAAAAAAAAAAAAGACAGGGCCAGTAATCATGACAAAGCAAAAACAAAAATAGACCCAATTAAAAGAGAAACTACATTTTGCTAAAAGGCATCATAGATAGTGAAGTAATATCAATACTAAACCAAATGGTAAGCATCTGAATTCTTAAAAGAAAAGTTAAATGAGTTACAGGACAATAAAACTATAGTAGTGGGGGGGACTTCAACTTTCCTCTCTCAAAGACAGACAAATCTAATCAAAAATAAAAAAGAAGTTAAGGAGAATAGAATCTTATAAAAGTTAATATAATAGATCTTTGTAGAAAACTGAATAGGAATAAAAAGGAATATACTTGTACATGGTAACTACACAAAAACTGATCATGTATTAGGACAAACACCTCACAACCAAATACAGACAAGTACAAATATTAATTGTATCCTTTTTTTTTAATTATAGTAACTTTTTATTGACAGAAAACTGTATCCTTTTAAGACCATTATTCAATTAAAATTATATCCAATAAAGGATTGTGAAAGATTAAATATTAATTATAAATTAAGTAATCTAATCCTAAGGAACAAGTAGATCAAAGAACAAATCACAGAAATAACAAATAATTTCATTAAAGACAATGACAAAAATGAAGCAATATTCCAAAATTTGTGGGATGCAATCAAACCGGTGTTTGGAGGAAAATTTATATCTTTAAATGCATACATCAATAAAAGGAAAAAGAACAGATCAACAAAAGCAACCCCCCCCCAAAAAAACAACAAATTAAAATTTTCAAATTAAACATCAAAATGAAAATTCTGAAAATCAAAGGAGAAAATAATAAAATTAAAAATAAAAAAATTGAACTAATAAATAAAACTAGGAATTAGTTTTATGGGAAAAAATAGACAAACCATTGGTTAATTTGATTTAAAATAAAATGAAAGCAGAAAATAAATTACCAGCATCAAAAATGAAAAGGGTGACAAGATGAAAATCAAGCATCAAAATGAATCAAATAACTTATTTTACCTAATTACATGACAGTAAAACTGATGATCTAAATGAAATGGATGAATATTACAAAAATATGAAACTGCCCTTATTGACAGAAGAGGAAACAGTATATTTAAATAACTCAATTTTAGAAAAAGAAATTAAATAACTCATAAATGAGCTCCCTAAGAAAAAGTCCCCATAACCAGATGAATTTACAAGAAAATTTTACCAAACTCTTAAGGAATGATTAATACCAATGTAATAAAAAATGACAATTCTATGCAAGTTAATTTACATATTCAGAGCCACACCAATCAAATTATCAAAATATTATTTTATAGAACTAGAAAAAATAATGACAAAATTCATCTGGAAGAAAAAATCTCAAGAATATCAAGGGGATCAATGGAAAACGATATTGAAGGAATGTGTCTAACAGGACCACATTTCAAACTCTATTGCTAATGGTAATCATCAAAACAGTTTTTGGTATTAGCTAAGAAATGGAGTGATAGATCACTGGAAAAATTAGGGCATATGCCCTATTTTGGAATTATGAATTGATCTAACCATTTTGGAGAAAAATTTGAAACTATGACCAAAGAGTTACAAAACTATACATACCCTTTGATCCACCAATACTATGATCTGTATCCCAAATAGATTCAAAAAAAGGGAAAAGGAGCTATTGTACAAAAATATTCATAACAACTCTTTTTCTGATGGCAAAGAATTGGACATCAAGGGGATACTCATTATTTGGGGAACAGCTGAACAAGTTATGGTAAGTTTATGATGCAATATTATTTTGCTATAAGAAATAAGTAAAATGGTTTCAGGAAAACTTGGGAAAATTTATATGAGCTCATACAAAACGAAATGAGAAGAACAAAGAGAACATTGTATATCGTTAAAGCAATATTGCAAGGATGATCAACTGTGAAAGACTTAGTCACTCAAATGAATTCAACAATCCAAAACAATTCCAAAGAATTCATGTTAAAAAGAAAAGAAAAAAGCTATCTGCTTCTAGAGGGGAGAACTGATAAAACTTTTTAAACTTTCTGTTTCTTTCTATTTCTTTGGCTATGTTTTCTTTTGCAACATGGCTAATACGGAAATATATTTTATAAGAGATTACATGTATAAAAATATAAAATTGCTTGCCTTTTCAAGGTGGGAGGAGGAATGAGATGGAGAGAGAAACAGGATCTCAAAATGTTAAAGAAAATTTTACATGTAAATGGGAAAGATTTAAATAAACTTTTTAAAAAATCAAGAAACATGCCTCTTCTCGGTTCCTGGGCCGTGTCCTCCAAGCATAATTGTCATCCCGATTGTCATTCATGTTCTGATCAAAGTCCTTCAAACCCATGGCCCCAGGTGGAACCTTTTGGAAGTTGAGGCTGGCTTCTGGGATGTGCTGTACTAGCTGCAAATAGAAAGGGCAGAAAGAAGTTCTCTGGAAGCCAAGAAAAATGAGTAACAGCCCACACCCTGTCCTGACAACACTGAACTTACAGCCTTCTCTCTCTTTCTCTCTCTCTCCCCGCCTCCCCTCCCTCTTTCTCTCCCCCCCCTTCTCCAAATCCACAGACATTTCCAATTTCTGACATTTGTAGCACTCTTCAGGTTTTCCAAAATAACTTTCCAGACATTGCCTCACTCATCTCCAACACCCTCTGAGGCAGGCAGAGCTGCTATTACTATTTCTATTAGGAAGATGAGTAAAGAAATACAGAGAGATTAAATGACATGAGGAATAACGAAAAGATAATTGGACTGCATTCAAATCCCAGTCCTCTTAGCTATTATTTATGTGACCTTGGGAAAAATCACTTCCCTTTCTCAAAGTCTGTTTCCTTATTTATAAAATGATGGGTCTAAAATGATGATCTTACAGGTCCCTTGTAATCTTTAAATCCTATAATCCTATGACTTTACATTTTGTATGAAAAAGTTGGGGAGGCAAAAAACCCCTATTGCTATCTTAGGTCATATGAAGAAGAGGAGAGAAAAAAGAGTTCAAAATAAGGAAGATGATGTCCTGCCATATTCTGGTCTAGAGAGACCTTTTTTATGGCTCTGTTATGTCTAGTTCAGGTACTATACTTTAGAAAGACACTGAGAAGCTAGAACATGTCTAGAGACAAATAACAGATTCATACAACAGAGTTTTATTCTATTTCCATCCACAGCCCACCCCAGAGATGTTGCGATTGGTTTGAGGCTCACGGAAGGAGGAAGCTTTGCATTTCCAAGAAAGTGGGGCAAAGTTTCCATCCAAATGATCAATCAATGAGTATTTAATGATCACTTAGTATGTGCCAGAGCAGCAAGTTAGCACGCTGGATAAAGTGCCAGATCTTGAATCAGAAAAACCCGAGTTCAAATCTACCTTTTCTGATTGGAAAACCTGAAAAGTGCTACAAATGTCAGAAACTGGAAATGTCTGTGGATTTGGAGGGGGGAGGAGGAAGGAGGAGAGAAAAATTTGAGAAAGAAAGAGACAGCTGTGTGACTCTGGGCAAAATCATTTAAACCTGTTTGCCTTAGTTTTCTTATCTATAAAATGAACTGGAGAAGGAAATGGCAAATCACTCCAGTATCTTTGCCAAGAAAACTCCAAATGGAATCATGAAAAGTCGGATATGACTGAAACAACTGAAAAACAGACTCTGAACCTTAGTTCTTTCATTCTTCCAGAGTGAAGATGAAAATAGTCCAGGAAGCAGAGTAGCCCAGAAAAATAAAATTAAAGTTGTACAGCTAATCTCTAATCCTCAAGGACAAGCTATCCTTCTCTGGATCTACTCCCAGGCTCCAGATTAATGGTTTTGAGACAGCAAACATCCCTCAGTCACAGAACCATCCCCTTTTTAGAGGTGGGAGATGGAGAACTGCACATGTCATTGGACATAGTTGTGTTGACTGTTTTTGATGAATTGCTTTTTATTCTATCTTACAATGGATGAATGGCTAGATAGCTGAATAAGGAGGATTTTATTTGGAAATGGAAGAGATATTTTTAAAAAAGATAACAATAGATTTTTTTTTTTTTGAAATAGAAATGCCTATTTAATTGCTACTCCCATTTTATGGATGAGCTGATTGGAGCTCAATGTGGCTTGCACAAACTAGCATAGCATCATAGAATTTTGTTCTTTTGAGAACTGGATAGGACATGAAAGATTTTATCTTTCAACAGCCTCATTTTATGTCTAGAAAAACTTAGATCCAGAGAAAGGAAGGAACTTGTTTAAAATCACATAGCAAGTCAGTGCTAAGTTACGCTAATATTGAAACATGTCTTCTCTAGAGATTAATCTACTGAGCCACTTCCCTACTCACACCTTTTGTTAAACCAAAGGTACACAGAAATCTCAAGAAGCACAAAGGGACTTCAGGTCATGGCCTCCCTATCAGACAAGGTTAGTTCCTATTATATGAAGTTCTGTTAATTAATGGTAGCCACTTCCACTGAAGAAACTCACCTCCTCTCTGGCAGAGATAGTGGAGGCTGGAGTGGTGGGGACAGAACTGAGTGAGGTACCACGGCCAGTTCCTGAGGAGCTCTGGGAGTCTCCATCCCCAGCCACATCCTGGATCTCTCTTGCCAAGATGGCAACATCTTTCACCAGAGTCTGGCTTAACCTGTAGCCAAAAAAGATAGACAAAACCAGTTCAGAATATCCCCAAGTTCCCAGAAAACCAAAGTAGCCCAATTCAACTTAGGGGGACAGGACAGGTTCCATTAGAAAAGAATCCTGACCAGGAAAGAAACTGCCCTGTTTGTCCTCCAGTGGGGAGTATGGAGGAGCTAGTAGAAAGGACAGTCATAGCAAAGGCCTGACCAGGTACCAGGACCAGCTTGAACTATTCCTTATTTACCTTATTCACAGAATAAGTGGGCTATTTGAGAGGTGCCAGCTAGACGTATTATTATTGGACCTAATGTGCCACAATCTCAAACTTGGGTTCAATGCTTCTCTACATAAGGCAAATCTCTAGGAGATAATTTTTTTCTATTCACAGCACACCAGTCTCTGAAACAGACCCACCTGATTCCTTGCTACAAACAGACATGTCTGGATATTCCTCTTCCTTAAAAAATCTTCATGTGATCCTAACATACCTTCAAACTATTTATGCTTTTTGTCACCACTTCCTCTCCCCTTACTCATTTTTTAACCCCTTGTAATCTGGCTTCCGACCATATCAATCAACTGAACTGTTGTCTTGACATCAGTTATCTCTGATAGTCTTTTCTCATTCCTTAGCCTTTTTTTGATCTCTCTGGGGCAGTTAATACTGCTAACCATTTTATCATCCTGGAAGTTCTTTTTCTTTAGGTTTTATGACACACTTTATTTTGATTCTCCATCAACACATCAACATACCACCATTCTCTTTTCCTGTATTGTCATCCACCTTCTAACTGAATGTACTTCAAGGTCCTATCTATCCTAGATCTTCTTCTCTTCTTTACACTCCCCTTTCGATAATCTCAACAACTTCTATGGTTCAATTACTATCTAGATAGATGATTCGCCAAGCTACAGATCCAACCCCAGTTTTCTTTTGGAGCTCCAAACCTTTACTCAGTTTCAAAATGTCTAACATGTCAAAAACTCACCCTATTTTCTGAACTTCCCAATTTCTTTCCAGTCTTTCCAGTCACCCAGATTCACAAACTCAAAGTCATCCTCAACTCCAATAAATTTCCCTAGTGTTGTCATTTCTAGTCCAATAACATCTCTCCTACCTATTCATTATTCCCATCCCAGAGCCATCACCTCCTTATCTGGACTATTGCAATAGCTTCATTTATCTCCCTTCCTTGTACCCTCTGTAATCCATCCTCCCTATAGTTGCCAGAGTGAGACTGCCGAGGCACATGTCTTACTGTATCACTCTTTGCCCAATAAAGTTCAGGAGCTTCCTAATACCTCTCTTTATTTTATCTAATCCAATGTATGAGATTCAAGGCCTTCTACAATTGGCCTTGACTGATTGTATATGAGAGGGAGGTAGCATCTAAAGATCTTCACAAGCAGGTTTCAACCTCCTTTTCCAAGATTATCATTCATTATTTCTCTTTACACACTTTTTGATCTAGGCAAACTGACCCTTTCCAATCTTTCATTTCTGTGTTTTTGAATAGGTTGTCTCTTATATCTGGATTCTGATCCCTTTTTTCATCCACCTTTTAGAATGCCTAGTTTTAGTTTCAATTCCTTTATTGTTAGCTTCCTAGTTGAAAAGTTCAGTTTAACTGTCACTTTTCATATGAGGTCTTTCCCAATTTCCCTCAGCCCCCACTTCAAATTGCCAGGGCCTTTCCTAATAACGATGTAGTTTCTTTATTTATGCCATTTCTATATCTAAATGTTGTCTCCCATCTTATTGTCTCCATGCTCAGGACTCCAGTATTAAACTTTTAATAAATGCTTCCTTAAATGTTTTGTTTTGTTTTCCCAAGTTTGCCAATAATTAAGATGTCCAAAGAGGAAATCTGAATTCCAATTTTCCATCTAAAGAACAGAAGAAATAACAGTGATGATGTATAGAAAGGCCTCTGGTTTGGGAGTAGGAAGGCCTTACATCCAGTTGTTCTTACTATCATTTGTGATTTCAGACAAGTTACTTAACATTTTTAGGTCTCAATTTCCTCACTTGTAAAATGAATGGGTTAGGTCCCTTCCACTTAATTCTTTCTATGATGCCACAAGCAAAGATAGTCTTATAAATTTAAAACAAGAACAGCTCTCCAATGATTCCAGATGATGAAATGTGTTACCTACCTCTTGACACAGAGGTGATGAATTGGGGTGCAGATTGACACATATTTTTTGAAAATGGCCAATGCAGTAATTTGTTTTGCTTAAATGAAAAGGGGAGAGTGGTGAGAGAGAAAAATAGATTATTGTTAATTTAAAATAATTAAAGTTAAATCAAGAACAGTTCTCCACTGGAGAGTCTACATGACTATCACGAGAAGAAAGGAAGCAAGTGAGGAATACCAAGGGTATTATATCCCATCTCTGACACCTAACTAGCTGTATGACCATAGGCAAGTCATAACCTCTGTGGGATCCAGCAGCTTTCAGTGACTAATTGCTACAGATCAATGTGCATAAGTGGAAAAAGCAGAAAATTCCCTACACTAAAAAAATCTATCCTCCTTTCTCCCTTCTTCTACCAAAGAATAAATGCCATTTTGCCTTATATGAAACATGAACTGCAGTGTCTCACTGCTATTTGGTGGAGAGCTTTGGTTCTTGAAAGCTATGTCACTGGAGTCACAATGTCATTGGATGGTTCTGCCATGAAGGAAAATGTAGGCTTGGTTTCAGAGCTGGCTTTGATGAACTTTGCCCCCCCTCCATAATTCTTGAAACCCATATCCTAAGCAAAAGAGGGAGTGTGATCTGCATTGGTGAAGAGAAACACTGCATTGATGAGACTCTGATTCTTGGTGTAATGAAAATAATCAGAATTTGGAATGAGGAAAACCTGAATTCCACTTCTTTGCACGTGTTTAAACACTGATCAGTTTGGATAACTCACTTTCTTTGCTTCCATAAACATGTTTTACAGTTTCCTATTTCTGGACTACCTCCTCTCCACTATGTCTGCTTATTATTAAACACAGCAATAGCATTAGAGTTTTACAAAGCACTATGTAAAAGTATCAAGAGTAGGTGAATTATTCTCTTCTTTCTATAGATGAGGAAACTGAGGTTCATAGAAGTGAAGTGGGCAGTGTAAGGTCTCAACTCTAAACCAAGAGGTTTTTCCACCACATAAATCCTATCCTGACTTTCCATGAAAGCTCAGATATGTTCTCAATGTAACTTTACATTATCTAGGCAAAGAATCCAAAATTTAAGGTCTTTTAAGGTCGACTATTAGAAGTCGACAAGAGGAGGGAAATTATGGGGGGGGGAAGACAACCTCTCTCTGACTATTCATTACTCTGTGGTTGTAATAAGTCTCTATGCATAGGAATCACATGAAATATAAGAGAAAAGATCTGGGTCTGTCTAAGGAGCAAGGGAAAATTTTCTAGGAAGCACCACTGGTAGAAGTTAACTAAGTGAGTAAAACTCCACATGCAGAAATGGAGAAATGAGGGGAGATGAACACATCAAATTCTGACAAAACATTAAATAAAGGATCCCTCCCCCAAACCCTTCAAATTTTCCCCTTTCATATGGGTTTAAGTTTCCTGTCAATTCAAGCTTATAAGCACAAATTAGAAGAACATGTAATCGAGCTGAAAAGGACCTGAGAAGTAATCTAGCCATCTACTATGTTTAGAGAGGAGAAAATTCTAACCACATAGGTTCAGTGACTTGCCTATAATAACAGCAAATAAGTGGCAGAGGAGGGATTTAAATCCAATGATCAGGATTACTTTGGAAACACTTTTTGCTTTATTGTAAGTTGAACTAGATTTCTTCTGAGATTTATTTTAATTCTGAGATTCTAGGATTCCAAGACTTTCCCAGAGTTCTCATACTCACCTGGCAATCTCGGCGATCTCTGCCGTCTGTACGATGTAGTTGTAGTGCTCAGGTTCCTCATCCTCATCATCCTCATCTGTGTCTCGCCCATTATAGGGTCTGGGCCGGCCCTGGCCAGTGGCCCTCAGGGTCTGAGTGGCTGTTGAGGCATGGGAGCGTTTGTGTTTGGGAGAACTGTGGGTGGAGCCGTATTCCTCCTCCGAGGTGGATGTGCAATCTGAACCCTGCTGCCTTCGCCGGGAGTCTTAGACAAATGAATTGGTTTCAGACACAAGGAGAACAAAAACAGAAAGGAATTCAGAGCCCAGGCAGCCAAGATCAAACCAAACTGGAATAAACCAAACAGGGCAAAACAAAGTGGGGGAGGGAGCCCCTTAGAACCTCTTAGGAGTCCTAAAAAGAAAAAGGTTTGAGTGTCATGAATTTTCTGGACCGAGTAGATATAGCAATGAATGGGCACAGAGTTAGTATACCCTTCAAATGCAGCTTATTAGCTTTGTGGCCTTCTGCAATTTCTCCAGAAATGAAATGAGGAGACTGAAATTGAAGGTCCTTTTCAACCAAAATATTCTATGATCTGCCCATACCAATTAACTAAATTATATATATAATGGAAGCAGAGCTGACTGGTAAAGTCCTATGAGATGGACACTATGAACTCTGCCTTTTCAGTCCTTCTTTACAGAAATACTTGCAGCATCAAAGCTACTATTGGAGCTCCTCAGACATTCTCAAAGTCATTGTCATCAGGTAAGGGAGCTTTTTGTCTACAGTAGGAACTTCCCAGGGAAGTTCCAAGGACACCAAACCAGGCCCAGGAAATTAGACACACGCCATCCAGACAGGGAGGGAAAGTTGGCCTTCCTGGGAGAGATAGAAGAAAGTTAGGCTTCCCAAGGAGGGACAAGTGACATTCTCCCCCATGCTGCATGCAGGAAGGTATGAGCTGCCTATGGTCCACCTGCTGGACCCTGCCAGGCCAACCCATCCAAGCTGCTGCCCTGGTCTACTGACCATCCAGTAGAAGGAACTAACTCCATGTGGGACAAGGCAAGTATATGACTACTGAAAATGGGCCAAGAAGAAGATAGAGGAACCATCCAAGTTAGAAGGGCTCTGTATGTTGAAAAATGCTTCATTTTGTACCGTTAGATAATTATTTCCTGTTCATGTCCAAATACTGTGCAACAAAGGACAAGGCTCAGATTTTCTCTTCTGCAAATAACTAGACTAGACAGTCACTAAGGTTGCATCAGTTCTATGACTCTAAGGTTCCATGCACTGTCTATTTCTTAAAGACTTTAATTCCAACAGTAATGGCAGCAACAGGAGAGGCTGTGCTCACCCAGAAGTCCAGGAGGGGGAAGGCACTCTTCTCATTTGGTCTCTCCTTCCCCCAAGAAAGTCAGCCTGCCTCACCTACTGCCACTTCTCCTCTCTGAGAAGCTGCCCCTCGTGCAACTCCTGAAGAACAATTTTCCTACTGAAACAGGAAATTATCCCACAAAGTAACGACAAACCTGGCCCAGCCAGTGTCCGAGTTTCTGCACTTTGGCAACCTTTCTCTCTAGTTAGAACCTCCAGCTGGAATATGATTAAAAACACCCGCCCCAAGCAAGGCCATCTTCTTCAGGGAAGTGCAGAGAAGGGAGAGGGGAAAGTCCCAAGCCAATTCAGCATGGACACAACCAGAGAAGGTAGTTAGTAAAAGCTGACTGTTAGGAGGAAGGAGAGTTTGGTTAGCAAGGAGCTGCCAACAGCTGGTAGGGAAGGGAAAAGAGAAAAGATAAAAAAAACAAAAATTCTTGCCTGAAGCCTCTTATAGGTTTTATAAACCAAAAACCAATTCATTTAGAATAAGATTGAAGCTCTAGCTCTTCTCTAGAGTTTAAAGAGTGATCTGAAATTGAGCCCTAGCTATCATTAAGAGTCAGAAACATGTTTTGAGCTTGGATATCCCAGGGGTGGCCTCTATATGTCATTAGTAGTGACCAACTTCATTAACAATTTAAAAATAAAAGCAAGGGGTGTCTGCCTTCGAGGGCACCCTAGATTTTCCCTTTAGGGAGGGTGAAGGCAGCCCCATGGAATTTATAATACTTAGCATCTTCAAAGGAGGATTGTAACGTGGCAAACACATGGCCTTTTTTCACAAATAAAACAGCAAAAGTGATGCAGGAGAACAGACACACAACCAGGGCACTGGACCATTTCTGATTCCCCTCCCCACACCACCTCTGATACTGCTCCCTCTTCTTTCCTTCTGTGCTTGGAACCCATACCCATTTCTTATGTTCCTTCCCTCTCTCCATCTAAGAAGCCCCTCTGATTTTTAGGACACCCTCAAGGAAAAAAAATACCCGTTTGTCCTCCAGTGAGTCATAAAAGAAACACAGCCCTGAATCAAAGATTGTATGTGCTATGGGAGGAACCAACCAAACCAAGATGAGGCCCGCACAAATGAGAGATATTGCTCATCTCAAAGGAACCAGAATAAGACAACTGACTCCAAGTACCTGGAATCTTCCTTCCTTCCAACCCCCAGGAGACTCCAGTATTTTGTGGATCCCATTATAAAAGCCATTGCCTTTATTTTTGTATATCAGTATATACATATCCCTATAACTTGTGTTTCTCCCACTTTGATCAGACAAGGAGCTTTGAAGGCAAGACCACATCTTCCTCACAGCTGAGCTCTCGAAGAATATGGCCACCCCTCACACTTCTTCTCCCTTCCTCTGCCAAGCCCTAAGCCCCTAGTAGGTAACATCACCACCATTACTTCTAGAACCCATTTTTGTATCATGGGTTTTTCTGACAGTCTGGCAAAGCCCATGAACTCACTCTTAGAATAATGTTTTTTCATACATAAAATACATTATATTTACAATGGAAGTCCATTATATTTAAACACATTTATCAAAATATTTAAAAATAAGTTCACGGACCCCACATTAAGAAACCTTGATCTAGGGAGCCCCTAAATGCACCCCAACCCTTCTTTCCTAATGTCCACCCTCTTGATTTGGTGTCTGCAGAAGAATGGGACACTGTTGGCCCACCAGAGCCAAAGACTTACTAGAGGAGGAAGAATAGCGAGCACTGCCCGAGCGAGCCCTGTTGAAAGGCTGCTTTGTGGCAGCCACTGCTGCTGCCGTCTTCCTGGCTGCTGCTCGCGCTTCTGACATGGTTGGCTTTCGGCTCGAGTAGTAGGACTCGACGCTCCTTCCAGAGAAGCCTGTCCGGGTTGGAGCGGACTCCGCATCACTGGGCACTGTAAATGAACCAGCCCTTTTCCGGGGCATGGCGAGAATATCCAAGCGGGACAGCTTCTTGACCTCTGTGGCCTGCTTGGTTGTGGCCTCGGGATTGGAAGCAGTGGCCCTTTCGCTGTCAGCACCCTCATTGTCCGAGGTATCCCCAAGCCGGGCCCGCCTAAGCCTGGAGGCCCGAGTAGGTCTTGGGGTGGACAGGCTGTTAGACCTGGTGAGAATCTGTTGTACCTTCTGCACGTTGGCAGAAACCCGGCTGTGTTCCTCCTTGGCGGCTGAAGGGGAAGGAGGTGGGGCCGAGGGCTTCCTCCGGGCTGTGGGTCTGACTGTTGCTGCTGGCTGATGTTCAGGTTCTGAAGTGACAGCATCCGGACCGGGTGTGCAGGGGTGACCGGAGCCCCGCTCATCATCCGTAAAGTCCAGAGATGCCCGGGTCCCATTGTTGCGCTTAACCTGGAAGCGCCGAGTTCCTTCTGGAGCTGGTCCTGGGCGACGCTGCTTCTCTGAGAGCCGCTCGCGGGCACTGGGCATGAGACCGCCATTGCTGGAATCCTGGATTGAAGGAGCCGATGACGGCCGCTCTTTCTGGGGGCCATTGCCCACCACCACCTTGCCCTTCTGAGTCTGACTGGACCCATTCTTCCCACTGAGAAGGCTAACCGTGCTCGATGTGTCCACATCAGAGTCACCCGATAAGGAATCCTCTGGCTGCGTGGGGGCGTTCCTGGCATCCTCGGGAGACTTGGCAAGGATCTTGGCTTCCAAAGCTGCAAGAGCCGTCTCTGTCTCCTTCAGGATTAAGTGCGTGTCCTGAGCGTGGTAGTCCATGCGGGTGGCCCGAGTAGCCTCCAAGTCCTTCAGAAGGGGATGGCTGGATATGTGGGGGAGCCTGTTGGGGGCAATGCCGCTGCTTGCCCGCTCTTTGGTAAAGCTCTCTTGTCGGACAAAGGATAGGGCTTCCTTTGGCACTGCTGCTGAACTATCTTGTTCTGGGGACGGGTTGGACTGCAGGGAAATGGTCATCTTTCCTGTCATGCTGATGTATGTGCCATTCTCCTCCTTGGCTCTGGATCTCAAGGAAGGGGAGCTGCTGATTGGCCGCAAGGGCGATGACTCCCGATCCATAGGTTCCTTGTTGGCTCGGGATGATGGGGGACTCGGGGAGAGTTTGGAGGGAAAGCTGGGCTCTTTGTTCTCATCCCCAATATAGAAGGACAAGGGGACTGGCTCCCCTGCTGTCTTGGGGTTGGAATGCTGAAGCTCTGCCCCTGGGGAATGCTGCTGGCCCCGAGGCCACTCTGACCTCTGGGAACGATCGTTCTTTCTCTGCCCAGACCCAAGACCGTCATCTGATTGGCTTCCATCACTGAGACTGTCTGGGTCTAGATCTTCTTGGATGAACAAGTGGTCTACCGGGTTCTCATAAGACTCTGGGGCTGGTGGCTTGGCTGCATTTCTCTTGGTGACTTCAGGGTAGGGTTCTGTCCCCATTAATCCAGTCAGCACAGGACTTTCTGCTTTGTCACTTGGGGGTAGTTGGGGGAGTAGTCTCCGTGTTCTAGAAGGCAAGGTTGGCTCCAACTCCCCAACTTTATGGTTGGTGACATCTGTGAGGGCAAAAATAACAGATCCATTAAAGGAAAATTTGCCCTATTTACCTCCTGCCTCCCTTCCCACCAGGAACACACCAAATTATGGCAATACTGCAGGGTTTTATCATGCCCCCACTAAAACACCAACTTTTCCTCCCCCAAAAGCAATTCTCTAGTAGAGCCTTCTCCTATGTCTGAGGATAAATTAATAGCCACTCATAAATTAATGAACCACACAGGGTTCATTTCCTAAATTAGGGACCAGTTTGAAGACCCCAAAGAAGATCTTAATTCTCTGCTGCATCTTCTCCTGCATCTTCTTCTTCAACATCTACCTTCAACACTCTAAACTTTTCTTCACTCCTCCCAAACATGTTCTTTTTTTCTTTCTCTTTCCATCTCAGGCAAGTTGCCTCTTCACCAATCTCTCTCCTCTTAACTGCTCTATTATCAAAACCTTATCTATCCTTCAAGCTCAAAACCTACCTCCTCTAGAAAGTTCTCTCTGACTATTCCAGCCTGCATTAATTCCCTGAGAAACCAGCCTCTATACTTTAACGCAAGGTCACAAATGGTCCTATGTTGTGCTCTGTCTCACTTCAAATCTTCCCACAGTCTGACCAGGAACCTCTAGGATAGAATGCCAAGCTCTCTTCCAGGCTTTGAGCTCTCTGACACTAGTGCCTGAATCTTCTATTGTCTATGGACAAGTAAGGGACATTAAGAATAAGACTTCTTGCCATATGACAGGACCATTTGATGCTGTTAAGTTTTCTTTTACTTCCTTGCTTTAAATGGATAAAGTTCCTTTTTTAACCCTCCACTCCATTTGTCAGAGTCAAAGGGCAATGAAGGTGAGCTCTACAAACCACAGTAAGACTGAACTTAGGTAAGACCATGAGAACCAGCCGCTTCCCCAGGCTGAAGTTCTGGTAAAGGGATTACTGAATGCTGCCCCTACAATTGTCTACTTGGTTATTCAGGATTTTATGATCTAAGATATAAAAATGTGAAAATGTTGTCATATGCCACAGAGAAACCAAGATGTTCTAATAATAGCCTGAAACTTCTCTGTCTCCACTCCCTTTTGCATGGGACTTCCTTGGGAGGATGGAAAGAGGAAAAGTTTTAGCAGTAGAGCTGCTGAGGGTTGTGAATCTGAGGAAAATGCAAGGCTAGAAAAGGGAACCAGAAGCCATTTTCTCACCCTCATCCTCTATTAGAATGTAAGCTTCCTGGAGGCAGCACCTGATTTAACTTTATCTTTGGAAGCTCAACATCCAACACTTAGTAAACATCTAGGCACTTAATAAGTGCATGCTGAACTGAACTGAGTTGAACCGATCAACACTGGAGGAGACAATATCTGCATTTCTAAACATCTGGCATCTCCCCAAAACCTGACCACCTAATCTGGGTCTGATAATTCCTCTAGACCTAAGATCCACTTGGCCCTAGCACAAAATTAAAGGGTTAAGGTAGCATGGTTTTGGAGAAAGAGTTGAATTTGCTGTCAGAGGTTCTAGGTAGCTTTCTAAGTATGTGGCTGTAGCCAAGTTCTTTGCTTTCTCAGCCTCAGTTGTTCATCTGGAAAATGGCCATAATTCAATACTTACCTCACAAGGTTGTTGTGATGAAGGACTTTGTAAACTTTAAATCAATACAGAAATATCAGCTATAATTGTTATCTCAGTCTCCAGTCAAATAGAGACTTACCAGTCTCAGAGTCCAGGCCAGAGGGGGTTGACTCAGAGAGCAAAGTCCCTGGTCCCGGATCCAAGTAGCTATCAGCCAGACTGGCCCAACGGGATACCCATTTCTGACTCCCTGGAGAGCCTGACAC
This sequence comes from Sarcophilus harrisii, assembly GCF_902635505.1. NCBI lineage: Eukaryota > Metazoa > Chordata > Mammalia > Dasyuromorphia > Dasyuridae > Sarcophilus > Sarcophilus harrisii. The sequence goes on from NC_045427.1 coordinate 352,163,847, forward strand.
TGGCAGGACCTGCAAAGAGAAATGCCCATTTGTGAGCCAAGGTGACCTTTGGTGTGACTGTAGATGGAGACCACTGAGGGGTAGGGACACTGGTTAACTCATTGTATTCAATCATTTGGGCAAATGAAATCTATATACCCAACAGGCCCCTAAACACAATGGTCTCTCAGTTCCTTGTGTTCCTGCCTCCCTCTAAAATCATCTAGATCATTTACCACCCATCCCTGACTTAGAAAGAACAATTGATTTGGAGTTAGGAGACTTACTAGCTGTATGACTATAAGTATGAACCTCAGTTTTCTCATCTGTAAAAGTGATCTCATGATCACAGGATTTAGAGCTGGAAGAGAATTTTGTGCCTCTCAGCCTAACTCCCTCATTTTGTAGCTCACAGAATCATAAATAGAAAGCAAGAAGGCTCCTTATAGGACATCTACTCAACCTCATCGTTGTATATACGTGAAGTCTAAAACTTGGCAAAGGAAAGGGACTAACTCTGGGATGTAGGGGGAGTGAGGAGCAATGCTGGAAGGTAACAACTTGTGTGCTATCTGACACATCACAGGGTTGTTGTGAGGAAAGGGTTTTGTGAACTTTAAGTGCTACAGAATTGCCATTATCATTATTAATAATAGCAATATTATTGAAAAGCATTATAGTCTAGTGAATGGAAAATTGGCTTTGGAGCCAGTAAGACCTGAGTTCAAATCTTGCCTGGGTGATCCTGCCTGGATGCCTAGGAAACTGACCTACTTTTGGATAGAGAGCGAGGGGAAAAAGCATGTTTGGGAGAAAGGAAGGAAAATGTTGGAGAGCTGAGATAGGGCTGAATTGTGGAGGGCCTTGAATGCCAAGCTAAAGAATTTGGAATTTTTGCTGCAGGTTAAAAAAACAAACAAACAGAATTTAAGACAGAATTTAAGATTTCAATTTAAGACTTTTATTTAAGTTTTTGTATTGGTAAAATAGTTTCCTCATCTGGGAAGCTCCTATGCTAATGAAACCAAAGGGTTAGTCCCTATTGCTAATAGCATTAAAATTACTATCATTATTTCATTTCCTCTACTCAAGTCCCACTCTAATGACTCATTTTGTCTTGGAAGTGGTCCTGGAGTCTCAGAATACTATGCAAATGGAGCATGAGTTTGGAAACCCAAGCTTGAAATGCTTTGTCCTTTAACTTCTAGCAGTACATGACAACTGATATATCTGTTTTACAAGAATCAGTCCAGTCTTTCTAAGCTCAGAGGCTCAATTTGGCCATAGAGAGATCAATTTTTTTAACTCCTTACTCATTCATTTATTCAAGGTTACCTACTGAGGAAGAGAAAGGCTGAGATCTAGTGTTCAATTCTAGAAAATTTTATTAAGAATTTAATAAGAGCAAGACACTTAAGCAGTTAGGTGGCTCAGTGGACATAGCATTAGGCTTGGAGCCAGGAAGACCCAAATTCAAATTCAGCTTCAGAATCTTCCTACCTATGTGACCTTAAGCAAGTCACTTAATCTCTGCTTGTCACTGGAAAAAGGAATAGTAAACTACTCATTCCACTATTTTTGCCGCAAAAAAAAGCCTTTGGACAGAGATCCACAGTCACAAAGAGTCAGACATGATTGAAATGGCTGAACAACAAATACAAGGCTTATACTGGATATTAGGGATCCAAAGCCAAAAGAAAAAAAAAAATCACCTTTGCTCTTGATGAATTTACATTCAAAGAGACAACCAAGAAGGGGTGGGGTGTGTGTGCAGAAAAGTACCCACAAAGATAAAATCATAAAACCTAAAAGTATCAGAGGATCCAAGTTCAAATCTCAAAATGGAGACTTTCTACCTCTTGGGTGATCCTCAACAAGTTACTTCCTTTCTCTGGTCCTCATTTCTTTTTAATCTGAAAAAATGAAATAAGTGGATAAGATGATCAGCTAAATGTCTTCCACTTCTAAATCATATGATTTCACTATTGATCTAGTTCTGACCCCTCTGCCACACTGGAGTCCTCTCCTATCAAGTTCCCATTCCTGACTATAGTGCCCTATTCCTCTAGGCCTGGGATCCTGACTTGCCACTTGGGAAAGGGGAGAGAGAGGAAAAAAAAAAACAGCAGACAAAGAAAGACAGAGAGAGAAAGAGAGAAAAGAGGGACAGACAGACATGGGGCAGGGGGCAGTGGAGAGGAGCATATGTGCACCTACTCCTGTCCTCCTCCCTCGGACACTGTACTGTACCTGGCTCTCGCCTGGAGGAGACAGGCCTGAGGTCCTGGAAGCAAATTCTTGCAGCAGAGCCAGCCGCTGAGCCACCCCTGCCTCTGCCACAGGGGGTGGGGAGGAGCTTGCTTCATCCTTCTCTCCACGGATAATGGGGCGGAAGGTAGTGGAGGTCATCTTAGAAAATTCAGGGGACTCAAACACCCCAAAAACCTGGAAGGGAGATAGAAACAGATTTAAGAGGGATTCCCTATTAACCCCACACCCCACCTAGAACAACTGTTGATAATGACAAGGACCTTTTACTCCTATTTCACCCCCCTGCCCCCTGCCCCAGACCTTCCAGTGACATATCCACCATCCCTCAAAGGGGAAGTAACTGACTCAGACTCACACAACTGGTAAGTGGTAGAGTCAGGACTAAAACATGTCTTCTCAGGCTCCTTATTCCAAGTCCTTCCATCACAGCATACCATCTCCCCTACCTGGTCCCTACCTGGTCAATCATTTTCCGTGCCTCCTCAACTTCCTTGTCTTGTGTTTCTGTCTCAATGGTGTAGGTGCCAGCATCACTTAAACTATCATCCTCCTCCTGTTTCCGAGACTTGGTCAGCTGAGGGTCAGCAGACACTGGGGCTGGGGAGGATGGGGGAGCTGGGGGAGCTGCTGAGATGACCACACGGGGAGCTAAGGGTGTGGGCAAGCCCGGTGGCTGTTTTTCTGGGCCAGGCCGCCCTGCTGTAGTGCTCTCCCGCAGGTATTCAGCAGCAAAATCCTGAGCCATCCGGGACCTGCGCCCCACACTGCCATAGAGTCGATGTGTTGGGCGGGCAGCTGTTGAAGATGAAGCTATACGATCCTCCGTCTTCTCTCGCTTGAGCGAACTGGCCCTCTGGGGGCCTGAAGTGCTTCCAGATGCTCGGCCTGAAGCAGGACCTGGGACAGCAGCCATTCCACCACAAACACCAGGGGGTCCTGGCACTCTGCGCTTGTCTGCTTTGGGGTCAGCTGGCACATGGGTGAAGGACTGGGAACGTTTTTTACGGGGTGTATCATCATCAAAGAATTCAATGACAAAGGCCTGTTGGTTGTGTAGCATTTCCTGGGGGTCCCGCTTGATCTGCCGCTGTAACCGGACCTGTTCCCCAGTGGGGGGTTCTGCCACTGGTACTGGAGCAGTCTCTTTTTCTGCCTTTAGAGAAGATGCTACTGCTGGATCCTCTGTGTCACTCTGTGTACCATCCTCATGTCGGTGGCCTAAGAGTTAGGGAAGTGGGCAGTGAGAACAGCCCCGTCACCAAAAAAGTCTCACCCAATCAGAAGCTGACTCATAGGATCAATCAATCAGCTGGTAAGAACTCACTGATTGCATACCATGTGCCAAGCATTGTGTTAAGCAAAAGGTCATAAAATTTAGAGCTGCAAGAGTACTTGGATGATTTAGTCCAATTTCCTCACTTTACAGAAGGAAAAACTGAGGACCTGGAATACTGACTACAGAACACAGATAATAGATGTCGAGCTGGGATTTAATCCCAACTCCTGGTCTCTAATTTCAAATCCAAGCAATTCTATATTGCTTTCCTATTCCTACAGCTTCTGGACATCATTTCTTTTGTCCCAAACCCTGGATCCTGTCAAAACTTTTAGAGTTTACCCTCATCTACCCTTTCTTGCTTAAAATATCTTGCATAGATTATTCCAATCGATCTGGAGATAGATTTGCATCATTATTTGGATACTTGTTAATGTTTCTTTAGTTTTTCTTACCTACCTTTCCTACCTAAAAACTCCAAGAGTCCGAGTTCTGGGAAGAAAGGCTTGGCATGCATTATTTTCCCTGTCTTTCTCAGTGGAGAAAACAAAAAGAGTGGAGAAGTTTTGTCCCCAGTATAGAACTCTGCACTTGGGGAGAAATACAACCGGCAGAACTGAAATCATATAACCTTAGATGCAGGACGCTGGTGGGATTATATTTTTGTTTCATGTATGGCACTGTCCCAGCCCTCCAGGACTTTTTATCATAGACTTCTAACAATTCTTCCCACCTCCGCTCTCCTCACTTTCCCCATGGCCCTCTATCTATTCTATTCTTTATATAGTTACCTAACTAATCTTCCTAATTAAGGGTGCATTATAGTTCAAGAGAAACCAAAAAGCCTAAAGGGGGACTGAGTTAAACCATGATTGATACATGTTATCTGTAACATGGGCAAATCATCCTACCTCCCTAAATCTTTTTTTTACTCTATAAAATCAGAGAATTAATACTATGGATCCCCAAAGAAAAGATCTGGTTATGGCAGTGCTCTGGACAAAAATCTTTAGTAGTTACTAAAAATCAAATTCTTATACTTGGCATTCAAAGCTCTCTACAATCTGGTGCCTCTCTGCCTTTCCAGCCTTATTTCCTACCACTCTCTCCCATATATTCTGCACTACAGTCGCTCTAGATATCTCATTGTTCCCAAATACCCTCTGTGCTTTTCCTATTGTCTTTATTCATGTTGTTTCTCCTCTTCACCATTTGAATTCTTATGTACCTTTTTAAAGCCCAAAACATATGCTACTTCCTCCAGCAAATCTTTGACAACTACACTCCTACTGCCCACCACCACCTTAAACCTCATCATATTTTGTATTTTAATTGTCTATCTTGTTTCTCATTCTCCTACTAGTGGGTACTAGTGGGTAGGAAAACCCACATCATATATAAATATTTTTGTTTTCCCCATCACCTAGCACAGGCCTTTTCATATGGTAGTTACTGAGGAAATGTTTACTGAATTTGAAATTTTTTTCTGGATTATAGCCCTCAGCATTCCAATGAGAATAGAGAAGAGAAAGGAGGAATTCACACATACTCAGACACTCATACAGTCATACACACACATAACCACAGAGTCTTACCACATATCCTATCTCAAAAGAATGTTGGTGGAAATTAGATGACTATATGTTCCTACAGGCAATACTGGGAAAAACAATATTTTAGACCTGTTCAATAACTGAATGGACTGACTTGGCAGGTAGTGAGTTTCCTGTTAGTAAATGTCTTCAGGTATAAGCTGAATATTTATTTGTCAGAGATGTCAAGGTTAGAGATTTCTTGGATCCCTTCTAGCTCTGAGATGCTGTGATTTAATCAATCTGGACAGAACTTTATTAATGTGATTGGTTGATAGTAGCAAGGATGAAATGGCCGTGATGTGAGTGGAAAGAACACCAGCTCTGAATGAGAAGAGGAAGCAGAAGTTGGTGGCACTGGGAAGGACCTTCTCTCAAGGGTCAATATGGCAGTCAGGCCAATCACTAGATCAAAGGGAAAGGAGGCTATTGAATAGAAGACAATCTGACTGGTCAAAGATTGGATTATAAATCTTAGGATTTTGGAACAAAATTCTTTTGTTCCATCCTGAGAATTTCACACTCTGTAAGTTTATATTTTAAGATCCTTCTTTCAAATTCTAGTAAAAACTCTTTTGAGAAAAACTATATCATGATGAAAACAGGGTTAAATATAAAATTCTTAACATAATTAGGCTCAGAAACCATCTGTACAAGTATAGGATGGAGAAAAAGAAATTAACTAATTAAGAAAATAAAAATAATTATTATTTTAAAGTATAGGATGGGATTAGTGAGCAAAATAAGAGTTTATATAGTGAAAATCTAGAGATTTTACCAAATTGCAGTCTCAACATCAGTCAAAAGTTTGATTCTGCCAAAATGCTATTTCTTCATCCAGGAAGTCTTTACCAATCTCACATGGGCTGTCCACCACCACTCCATATGGAGTCTTAGGCTGCACGCAATGAAGAAGAGCAGTGTCCTTTCTCCGCCCAGACCACATATAAAGTAGTGCTCAGTTCTAGAGGTCATATTTCAGAAAGACGATTGACAAGCTCAAGGATGTCCAGAGAAGGGTGACTAAGTTGGTAAAGACATTTGCTTAGGCAAAGAACACTTAGAAAGGACATCATGGCTACCTTCAAGTCTGCGAAACGCTCTTATGGGACAAAGATTGGATAGAATTTGTTCTTCTTGATCTGGAAGAGCTAGGACTAGGAGCACTGAGGTGGAATCACAAAGTTGGTTTCCGTTTTACTTAAGAGAAACATTCTATCCATTGCATCTCATCAAAAGTTACTGTCTTACCTCAAGGAACAGTGAGTTTCTCATTACTGGAGGGCTCAGGCTGGCTGACTTCTCTGGACTTTTAAGTATAGCTTGGACAATGCCATCTGAGATCCCTTCCAGCTCTGGGAGGGGGTTGACCCCCAAAGCTCTGAGGGTCAAGCATGAAAAGTGGCACATAAGGGAAAGACAAGTTCAGGATCATAAGTAAACTAAAAGGGTCAGTGTCAGTCCTACCCTGGTGTCCTGTTTCTGCAGTCATGGGGACTGACAGTCTCACAGAGAGTCCTATATAGTCACGTAAACCTTCCCTTTCCCTTCCCCAAAATCACACTGTCTTGTTTGTCCTACTCACCCTTTAGCGTCCGTACGTGGACAGGCAGGTCACTCTTGGTGCTGTATCCATCTTCCCCAGGTCCTGGCCTTCGTATCAGGCTAGGATCATTCTGTACCAACCAATTCACTACCTTGCTCTGGGCTGACACCATATCAGTAGGTGTTGGGTCCTTCACAAGAGGCCGCCGAGGTCTCATGGAGAATTTGGTGACATGATCTTTGATCTTCACCTTGCCAGGGCTACAGTCATCAAATTCAATGGTGAAGGAGGCATGGCTTTGTACCACTGGGGGAGCCCCACCCCCTCCTCCTGGCTCCACATCCTTTGTGGGGACTTCATGAACCTGTTCCTCCACGGACTTGGAGATGGGCTGAAACTCTTTTGTGGGTATCTCAAAATAGCTCGGCTCCCTCCGGAAGGTGAATGCTGATGATTCTTGGCCATCCCGGTAGTTTGGTATATTCCCATTGACCTCCTCATGCTGGGGAATCTCCTTGGTCCTCTCTTGGAGAAAAAAAAAAAGGACTGTTATAGTGATAACAGTAATAATAGTGGTAATAATAAAGATAACAGCAACTTTCATGTCTACCCAGAATTAAGGTTCACAACAACTTTGTGAGGTAGGAACCTACTTCCATATTTTGAGGACCTATTTTTTACTCAATGAGAGTCAGATTCTAATCTGAGGCCCTGGTGAGGAATTATGTGTACAGTACTTTAGAAATTGAAAGGCCTAAGATGGCAGAGAAAATCCAAGTTCCCCAAGTTCTCCCGATTCCTTCAGAAACACTAAATCAAGCCTCTGTGTTTAGGAAATAAATATCTATTCTTTACTGGAAAGAAAAATAAGAAAGAAAGAAATTGTGAAGTCTACAAATGATCTAAGACAATTCAAAAAAAGGTTCATGATGAAAACTGCTATCCACATCCACTACGGAATCTGAATGCAGATCAAAGTATACTAGTTTTACTTTCTTTGGATTGTGGGTTTGGGGTGTGTGTGCGTGCGTGTGTGTGTGTGTGTGTGTGTTTTCCTTTTTCTTCTATTTCTTCTTTCACAACATGACTAATGTGGAAATGTTTAAATAATTGCACATGTACAATCTATATCAATATTGTTTGCTGTATTGGGCAAGGGGGAAGGGAAGGATAGAGGGAAGGGAGAAAATTTGAAACTCAAAATCTTATTTAAAAATACTACTTTGGGTTTTTAAATTGTAAGGTGACATTCTGGATAGCAATTTGAAACTGTATATACCCTTTGATTCAGCACTGGGTCTGTACTACTGGGTCTGTATCCCAAAAAGATCATGATAAAAGAGGGGAAAGGACTCACATGTGCAAAAATGTTTGTAGCAGTAAGAAACTAGAAATTGAATGGCTGTCCATCAGTTGGGAAATGGCTGAATAACTTATGGTATATGAATGTAATGAATGTTCTAAGAAATGATGAGCAGGTTAGTTTCAGAAAAGCTTGGAAAGACTTGATTAAATGAATTGATACCAAGTGAAGTGAGCATAACCAAAAGGGAACATCGTACATAGCAACAAGATGTGATGATTAACTGTGATGGACTTGGCTTTTTTCATCAGTGAAGTGATTCAAGGCAATTCCAAAAGACTTGTGATAGAAAGAGATCATCCAGAGAGAGAATTATGGAGACGAAAGGTGTATCCAAGCATAGTATTTTCACCTTTTTGTAGTAGTGGTTTTTCTTGTGCAGAATGAGGAATATGGAAAAATGTTTAAAAGAATTGTACATATTTAACCTATATCAAATTGCTTGCTGTCTTGGGTGGGGGAGAAAAATTTGAAACACAATTTTGCAAAGTTTTAAAAAATGTTTTTGTAGACTGTACAAAAACCAGGATTTTACCCATAGGCTATTGTTTGCTGACACCTTCTGTAGGTCCTAGAACATGAAGGTTTTCTGTTTAGAAGGAAAATTATTGGATAAATGATGTTGAGGGTTTACTAAGACAATGAAGCAAGTAGATAAGTAGGTTCAGCACAGATTTCTGGAATACAGCAAATAGTCTCTAGAATCTGTTGGGATCTGAAAAACTCACTACCTTTCAGACCAAACTGGGAATGGCTTTCTCCTAATTTAGCTAAGTTGGTCTTCGGTTTACAGGGAAACAGGCCAGTACCCAAAGCTTTTCTGATTTGGTAAGACAGCTAGCTGACACTTATGCTCCCCATGGTATAGTCTTTGCACATCCAGAGTCATCTCCATACGATGATTAGATATTAAAGAAAGAAAAGTAGATGTTAAGTAAGTAATGTGACTATTATCTCTACTTTACAGATCAATAAACTAAAGGTCAAATAAATAAAGTTACTTACCCAGAATCATTCATCTAGTACTCATACTAGCAAGGACTAGCTCGATACCACACAGCTTTGCTGAACCTCTCATACTGCAATCATTCTCAGTTCCCAGTCAGCACTAGCCCTAGTGAGTGTTTGGAATCATCTGTATCCATCCATTTTCCCACCAGATATTCTACCTTCAAATTTGTATGCCATTTTATAGCTTTGAAAGCAGTTTTAATAACAACCCCTCATTTAAGTCTCATGACAGATTCTGAGAAGGATTCTGTGAAAAAGGCCGAGCACATAACAAAGCCCCCTTCTTTTCCAGAAAAAGAAACTGAGGCTTAAAGAATATGAATGTCCTCAAAATCACACAAAGCCACAGAACTAGAATGGAATCCATCTCTGAAGCCCATTTATCACAAGCAGTCTTGTCTCTGCTGCCCAAGTGCATGTCATCCGCAATAAATTTTTCTTCCTGGGTGTATTTCCTTTGGGACATGCCTTTCAACTCTGGGACATCTATCCAATTCTCCTATCCAATTCACCAGTCAGTAGGTGTTCATTAGGGCAAAGTAAATTACTTTAAGCAAGAGTATGAGTCAAACATAACCCTGAAAGTAAATGCCATCTCCCCCCCAAAAATCATCCAATGAACCTTAAAACTAAATGGTCTTTTCATAGCAGTATAGTAAAAAGAATACTAGTACTGCAGTAAAATTCCAGAGTTTGATTTCTGGCCCAGCCAGTTACTAGCTCTATGACCCTGAACAAATAATTTTGTCTAGCCCTCAGTTTCCTCATTTGTAAAATGGGCTTAACATTTGACAGCACTTCATGGGGGTGTTGTGAACTAGTCCTGAACTATAAGACTCTATTAACATAGGCTGAGATATGTGGTGCAATTTCAAGAATTTTAAATTATCTACAATCATGTGTTACCATTCTTATCTAGCAGAATGCATCAACTTCAACCTCTTCTGCTTGGCATCCAAGGACATTCACAACCTGATTTCTATGTGCTTTATAAGTTTTCTATGTTTAAGAAATGGGGACTATTATTTTTGTTATTGCTATTAGTCAAATTAGCATCCATTCCCATCATTTTAAAGATGAAGAACCTGAGGCTTTAAGAGGCTATTTAGGGATTACAAAGCTACTAAGAATCTACAGCAAGATTCAAACTTGGATCTTCCAAGCTCTATCCATCACACCACCTAATAAGAACCACAGAATTTCAGGCTTGGAAAGGGACCTTAGTAGCAACCTAATCCAGCCTAAATCTTGGCAGGAATCCTATCTACATTGTCCTCAATGAGTGCTCCTATAGCCTCTGCTTTTCGGCTTCAGAAACAGGGAAATCGCCACCTGTCTCCACTCTATCAAGACAGCTCACTTTGCTGCTAGACAGCTCTAATAGTCAGAAGGCTTTCTCTTTCGTGAACCCTCTATCAGTGGGTATGACTTTTACTTTCTTATATTTTTCTTTTCAATAGTATTTTATTATCTAATTACATGTATAGTTTACAATATTTATTCTTACAAGATCTGGAGTTCCAAAATTTTCCCCCCCTTCCTCTTTTTCTTCCCCCTACCCCAAAAGTGCAAGCAATCTGACATGAACATGAATAATCATTTTTAACATATTTCCATATTATTATGAGTGACACTTTCATGTGATAATCTTAGAATCTATAGAACAAAACAGCACCAAATCCAAACTCTCTTCATGGGATAGCCAAATTCTTGAAGACAGCTATCACACCCACCTCCCTGCCATGTCTCCTATGCTCTGTACAAAAGGCTCAGTTATTTAAACAATTCTCCTGTGTCCTGGATGCACTCCAGCCTGAAAATATTTGCCCTAAATATGGTCCCCGAACTAAATACAATACCCCAGCTGGGTCTGAGCCGGACAGAGAACAGTGGGACTATCACCTCACTCGTCCTGAACACTAAGGCTCTATTAACAAAGGCTGAGATGTGTGGCTCAGTTTCAAGAATTTTAAATTATCTTCAATTTTTGTATCACATGTCATTTCTCCTCTTTTGTGTCTGAGTCTATGAGTTTGTTAAGAATAGGAAATTTGTTTCTTCTTATGCCTATTTCAGACTTTTGAGATTCCTGAGGTCAGGGGTCTGTCTTCCCATATAAGCAGAATCAAACATAGAGCCAAGGGTGCTTGGTGCCCCAGCATCAGTTCTGTTGACTTGGTCTAGAGCTGGCCTCAGACCTGGGGACATGAGGCCAGTCCTAGGCACTGGTTCCTGGTCTAGACTTTTACCTGGATAATGGTCCTCCTGGTTCTGGTCATCTGGCCTGTCCAATTTGTTGCTGCCATCATCTTCCCCCCACCACGAAGGCTGCCCATATAGTGGCGTGCGGTAGGTCAATGGGTCTGGAAAGAGAAAAAGAAATTTCCATCACATTAATAGCTGAGTTCCAAAAGAAAGGTCAACATCCTCCCCAATATGGACAATGACATTTCCTGAAAGAAATCCTATTCATGAATCCTGGATATATATATTCAAAAGGGACTTTAGAAGTCATTTAGCTCTGGGGCAGCTAGGTGCAGTGGGTAAAGCACTAACCCTGAAGTCAGGAGTTCAAATCTGGTCTGAGACACTTAACATGTCCTAGCTGTGTGACCCTGGGCAAGTCACTTAACCCCAATTGCCTCAGGGGGAAAAAAAGTAATTTAGTTCAACCCATTAATCTTACAATTAAAGGAAGTGGAACCCCAGAGAAATGACAAAAACTTCTTAAAGTTATATAGGGAATAACAAACCAGGAAGGTAACCCCAATTTTCTGACTCCAAATCCTGGTACCTTCTCCCTTACAACATAGTTGCTTGAGCCCTAAAGTCCATATTGGGAAACCCAGAGCTCTGTAAATTATACAAGGAACCCCCACCTCCACCCCAATCCAAGGGCAGTGATAATGTCAACTGCAAGGTCTTAGCGTTGATACCAATTAAAAATAAAACTACAAAAAATTAGAGCACTTGAAAATTTGCCAAGTACTTTGAACATAACAAATCTGTGCATTAAGAAATAAGTAGTATCATTTTCCCCATTTTACAGAGGCTCCAATAGGTTAAAACATTTCCCCAGATACACACACTTAAGATTCTAAATTCTGGTCTTTCCTACTGCAAGTTCAAGGCTCTCTTTCCATGATGGTGCATTATATTTCATTTCATTCTCATTCTGTGAACATTAATTAAACCCAGGGATTAGATCATTGTCTTTTAACCAAAATACCAGATTTTCCAGTGCACTTTCATACCAGAAAATCTCCCAGATAAATGGGATTCTCACCTCCTCCATGAAGTCCTCCTGACTACTATAAACCAAATTAGGACTATACATCTAAAGCTGGAAGAGACCCATCTATCCCAAATCCCTCATTTATAGACTGCCCAAGTTTACATAGTAAGTAGCAGTTAGGATTCAGACTTATCACCTCCAAGTCCAAGCTCATTCCTCTTTTATCATCCCATTATTAAACCTTTCTAAATGTAGTATTTTTCCAAGGGTGACACAGTGGATGATAGGCACTTAATAAATACTTGCTTCCTTCCTTCCTTCTATAACCCTTATTTCTTCTGCACTTTTTGGGGCGTTTGAACCTGATTTCATTGGTTTAGATATACCTAGTGAGGACACTCTTTTTATATTAAAGCAAATCAGCAATACTCTCTGAGCCCTCTGGTCCTACAGAATTTCCTTGGGGCACTGAGACTTTCACAAGGTCCCATGACCTATGACAGAGGAGGGATTTGACCTCATGTCAGCCTGATTTCAAAGCTGGTTCTCTATCCTCTCATCTTGTAGGAATAGATAAATGCTGAGAGGTGGAATGAACCCCAATATAGCTAAAAAATACTGAAAACTCATCTCAAACTAAGATTTTCTGATGCAGTGATCTTTCTACTGTACTAATCTGTCTCCTGCCACCTATTTCATGTGATCTTTAAATATCTGATTATTTAAAAGTTGATATATGCTGTAACACACTAGTGGAAATCAATGACCAGAAGCATTCCACAAATAAAAATTAAAACATTTTAATGGGGTGAGAGAAAAGAATTAAGATAGGGAAGGGAGAAAGTGAGGAAGAGAAGGAAAAGAGAAAAGGAATAAAGAAAAGAAAGGAAGGGAGAGAGGAAAAGAGGGAGGAAGGGAAGGAAGAGAAAATGAAAGGAAGGAAGACAAAAGAAAGGAAGAAAGGAAAAGAGGAAAGAGAATGGAGGAAAGGAGAAGAAAGAAAAAAGGAAATTGAAGAAATTGAAAATTGAAAAAAGAAAATTAAAAGAAGGAAGGGAAGGAGAAAATAAAAGAAGGAAGGAAATATGGAAAGAAAAAAAAGAGAGAGACAGACCAACAGACTCACATCAACACATACAGAGAGAGTAAGAGAGCGAGAGAAAGCCACAGCAGCATCTAAAAATAGCACTTTCTTGGCCAAAAGGAATAGGATGGCTTTGAAAGCTTTAACTTTTCTCATAAAAGACAAAACCAAGCTGCATATAATAGATATTAGAAGTTTCATGCATATTCCTCTTTCCCCGTACTAGTATGTATATAGAAATTCCTATTTTATTTTCTATTTGCTAAATTCAGAATAAATTTGTGTATTTTAATTTCAATAAATATTGAGTATTTTAAAGATGTATCTGGTAAAAATCAGTTGAAAATCATTCAACCACTTTCTGCTGACTGGTTTTATTGCCTCAGATGATCTCATAACAATGTTTATTTAAAGTAGAAAATTAAATTGGTGATAAAATAAATGAATGAGCTGCCTTTCAGATGTACTTAGATGCGCTTATATTCTCCACTAGAGGGCACTGTGAACCCATATATTAAGGTAACAAATTCATGCCCTGCCTTTCAATATCTACCTTAAAACTGACCCAGAAACCTGGACGCACTTACAGGGTTCATAGGATTTAACAGCTAGAGAGGAATCTTAGAGAGGATATAGCTGAACTCACTCATTTCACAAAAGAGGAAATAGAGATCTAAAAAGTGATTTATTCAAAAGTCACATAAATAATTAGTGTCAGAGCTGGGATTTCAGTGGACTCCTAATCTTGTCCTTTTTCTACTCTACCATAACATCCTCCCTTATCCATCACCCCCTAATAAGTCACTCCCCAAATCACCACACTTCAACACTGAAATACCGGTTTACATTCTGCTCATGAACACATGTAGACTGGCAAAATCAGGTGCAGTAATAAGAGAACTGGGCTTAGAGGCACAAGCCATGAATTCAAGTCTACTGACTATGGGTAAGTCAAAGTTACTTTCTTTACCTGCCTCAGCTTTTCTTACCTGTAAAATGGAGTCAATATTATTTGTATTAACTCATAAGGTTATTGTGAGAAAAAGAGTTTTTCAGGTTTAAATACTACAGAAATTGGAGGTACTCATCATTAATTTTGGCAGCTATGTGGTACAGTGGATACAGCACTTAAATACGAAATCAGTAATAAGTGAGCTCAAAAAGTCAGAAATTTATAAGCTGTGTGATATTGTGTACATCATTTAACTTCTGTCTGCCTTTCTTTCCTCACCTGTAAAATGGGAATAATAATAGCATCTATTTCCCAGAGTTGTTAGTATCAAATACAATATTTGTAAAGTCCTTTTGCAAACCTTAAAGGACTATATAAATGCTAGCTAGCAATTATTCGTATTTTATAATCCTTAAGCTGAGGGAACACATACCCTGCCACATGAAAGCCAGCCAAGCTGAACTGTGGTAGACTTTATCTAAAATATTTTAGTTCCATAAGTTCTCTAGGACTACATTATAGATTCCTAGCCAATCCCTTCATCAATGAAATCATGATTTGGGACAAAAAGAAAAAAACACAGAAGATCAGTATCAGAAGGGTCCCAAGAATCCACATAAGTCCAACCCACTCATTTTCAATAGAAGAAATGGAGACCCAGAGAGAACAGGAGACGGACTAGCCCAAGATCATATTCAACAACATTTTTGAATACCTATAATGATGTAAAGGATTCTATAATATATCAACTGTTCTTCATAGATGGTAACGGTTCTTGGGAATATTTGTCTCTCCAGCTAGAAACATTTTCTTGCAATGAGAAGGAACTTCAGTATCTCCCTCTTTAAACAGTAATTCCTTAGAAAAGAATCCTATGTCAGTTTATACACAGTGAACAAGAAGGCTTTTTCCCAGGTCTCTCCTTTCCCTTAGGTTGGACCCAGTCCATAGGGTCAAAGAAATTTGAGGCTATCAGGGAAATCAGGCACAAAAGTGGAGACAAACTTACATGACTGATGCCGAGTGAAGTGAACAGAACCAAGAGAACATTGTACATAGCAACAACAAGATTATATGATGATCAACTGTGATGGCCTTGGTTCTTCTCACCACTACAGTGATTCAAGGCAATTCCAATAGACTTGGGATGGAAAATGCCATCACATCCAGAGAGAGAACTATGGAGACTGAATGCTGATTGAAGCATGGTATTTTCACTTTTATTGATGTTTGTTTGCTCTCTTTCCCATGTTTTTTCCCTTTTTGGTCTGATTTTTCTTGTACAACATGACAAATAAGGAAATACATTTAAAAGAACTGCACATATTTAACCTATATACAATTGCTTGCTATCTTGGGGAGGGAAGAGGCAAGGGACAAATGAATGCTGAAAATTATTTTTACATATAACTAGAAAAAAGTACTACCAAAAAAAAGTAGAGGCAGGAGAACCACAAACCTAGCTTGCCTTCTCTACTATCCTCCTCAGGCATCCTCAAATGACCAGGCTGCAGGAACATGTGTCAGAGCCAAGGCTAGGCTCAGTTTCACCTCAAACCCAAAATATTTCTGAGAAAAACTAGAAAAGGAAAAAGCTACCACAGGGATTATAAGAAGGTCCAATACTCAAGATACTGAATAGAGCCTTGGAAGTGGAAAACCATGAACAGAAAGAGATAGTGAAAAGAACAAGTAATTTATCGGCAATCAGAAAAATTTTGACTTTGCTACTTACTAGCTAACTTCAGCTTCCCCATCTACAAAATAAAGGGAAGCCATATGTGCAAAAATATTTATAGCAGCTTTTTGTGAAGCAAAGGACCGGAGACCATCAATAGAAGAATGGCTGAAAAATTTTGTTACATAAACGTAATCGAATACTATTGTACCAAACTGATGAAATGATGAAGAGGAGAAAATCTTCCCAGAGAAACCTGAGAAAATTTGTATAAACCGATACAGAGTGAAGTGAGCAAAACCAAGAGAGCAATTTATAAAACAACAACACTAAAGTCAAACAACTTAAATTTAAGAACTCTGAACAATTTAAGAACTCTGATCAACACAGTGACCAACCACAATGCCAGAGGACCAATAATGAAGCTACCCACCTCCTGACAGATAGGTGATGGACTCAAAATACAGAATAAAACAGTCATTTTTAGATGTGGTCAATTGGGGAAAATTTCTATCTTGATTATGTGTATTTGTTACAAGAATTGTTTTTTTTTATTTTCTTTTCAAGTGTGGATGGAAGAATGTAAGGGAAAAAATAAGTACTTGTTAATTGAAAAAAATGGGGGGAAATATACAAAATACATGTAATGTCAAAAAAGTAAAATAAGGGGAAAGTGAAGTAGATTATCTTCAAGACTTCATCTGGCCCCAAATCTTAGGGACAGCCAAGGATAAAGTTCCAGGCCTGGAAACAGGAACACTCTTCCCGAGTTCAAATCTGGCTTCAGACATTAACTAGTTGTGTGACTCTGAGCAAATTACTTAATCCTGCTTGCCTCAGTTTCCTCATCTGGAAAATGAGTTGGGAAAGGAATTTACTTAGAATGAGTCACAAATGAGGTCACAAAGATTGGACATGATTGAAAACAATTAAACAACCAAAACTAAACAACAACAAAAGTTCTCCACTATAGAAATAAAAGCTATTAATTATGGCACTGAGATGGGACCATGTATAGAACATTAACTCTAGAGATAAGGAAGCCCTGAATGCAACACCTTAAATACTTATTTGCTCTGCAACCTTGGGTGTCATTTAACCAATTTGCCTTGTTTTCTCATCTGTAAAATGGGGATAATAATAACACTATCTCCCAGGCAAGTTCCATGAGGACAAGGACTATCTTCTGCATTTTTGTATCCCTGGAATTTAGCTTGGTATTCTTGGTAGGTACTTAATAAATGTTTTCAAAGAATATATTCTTGTCACCCTCCAAAGCTGACACAACAGTCTAACAGCTTCTAGTGGAAATTAACAGATTTACAAAGCACAGTTCTCACAATAGGTACCAGAAGCATTATAATCTTTTTCTTACAGATGAGGAGATTGAGGTTAAGTGATGAATAACACACAATGGGGCCCATAACTTGTAATTTAATGCCGCTAACTGTTCTAGTAAGCTACCCAGAAGCCTGCAATCAGACAACACAACTGAACTAAGGAGCAGGGGCTAGGAGCTGAATGGCTTTTACTTTCTTGGAGAAACTGAGAGGTTAAAATTTAAAGAGTTATATAAATTTTAGATATTAATGTTATTTTAGTTTTTATAAACTTTTTGCTGGTATGTGGTTCTTTGTAACAAGTTTCTACAAGTCTATGAACTACTAGAAGGGCAGGATTTGGATCTTCTCCTCCTCTGCCTCTTCTAGACTAAAAACCCTGTAAACCAAGCATACTTTACTCATTTTATGACCTACTGCAACACCAAGAACAGGACCCCTACACCAAGTAGGTGATTTAATAAATATTTGTGGAATTGCAGTTGTATCAGATTCAACTGTTTCATTCCATTCCAACTTTTCCATTCACTTTCTGGTTCAAGATTATTATTTCTATTATTTCTAGGATCAAACACAAATTCCTTTGCTTGACATGTAAAGCCCTTTATCACTTCACTCTTACCTACCTTTCTGAGGTTATCATTCAGCATTGCCCTTCACCTATTCTGTAAAGTATGTTAGAGTCTTCATGCTTTCCCTCACATTGACTTTCCATCTCTCATCTCTAAGCTTTTGCAGAGGCATAAGACCTATTTCTCATATTTCCAATATGCTCCCTCTTCCCCTCTACCTCTTAGAATTCCTAACTTTCTTCCAAGCTCAGTTCAAGCTGAGTACTTCCCATAAAGCCTGTTTTGATCCCCCTTCAATTGCTAATGTCTCTCCCATCCAAAAGATTACCTAGTAGTTACTAGTATATATTTTATACATGTTGCTATGTGTACATATTGTCTTCCCCTAGAGAATATAAATTCCAATTTCATTTTTGTCTGTACCTCTAGCCTAGCACAGTGGCTGATGCTTAAGTAATATTTACTAGTTGATCCTTGTCCCAGGCTAGCTCAACTCCCCTCAAGAGAAAGGAGGAGATATATAGGGGAGAGACCCTCTTCTCTCTCATTCACCCCATTCCCTCCAGAGCCACATTAGAGACCATACCAAGGATCTTTCACAAACCTGACTCGGATACAAATCCATGTGGGCAGAAACAGCCTTGTATGTGTCTCTGAGCAAAGCATGCTTCTGGATAAAAATGTGTCTATGTCTGAGATGTGTGCTCCTCCCTGCTCTGCCTCATGCCACATCCCCGAGTATTTTACCTGTGATGGGTCTCCGGTCTCCCTTCTCTGGTTTGGCCTGTGGAGATTCAGAATAAGAACCAAGGTCTGGTGGGGGATCCCCTCGCTTCACGGTTGTGCCCTTAAAATTCATCTGGAGCTGGCTGGTGTATTTCTCATGCTGAAAGGCAAAGGTCAGAAAGCAAAAGTTAGGAAAATGAGCTTCAGTTCACCCCGATATGATGAAAAATATTAATTATTAAATATTAATTTTATTACTTATTAATAAATATTAATTTTATATTTAGGATTTTGCGATTTATGAAATGCTAGGGGCAGTGGAGAAGGGGAGAGGAGGAAACACCAACATCTTAACCAGGAGTCCTCAAACTTTTTAAATAGGGGGCCAGTTCACTGTCCCTCAGACTGTTGGAGGGCCGGGACTTTAACTATAGTAAAAACAAAAACTTTGTTTTGTGGGCCTTTAAATAAAGAAATTTCATATCCCTGGGTGAGGGGGATAATCGTCCTCAGCTGCTGCATCTGGCCCGAGGGCCGTAGTTTGAGGACCCCTGTGGTTTAAGCATTCCCACTCTAATGCTTTAAATTTTACAAAGCACTTCCCTCAAAAGAATAAAGCCCTTTTCTGACCACAATCCTAGTGTCAAAAGGGCAAAAATCCTTATCCCCATTTTACAGATGAGGCAATTGAGACTCAGAAAGAGGCTTGTCTAAGTCCACACAACAATAAATGGCAGAAGCTGATCTCCTAATTGCAGGGCTCTTCCAGTTTTGAGAAAACCAAGGACCATAGTGGTAATATGACTTGTCAGTCAGTACCGATAGCAATCAGCAGAGTGTAATGTTCTGCTTTGCTTTCTGGAGGTCTTGGGACCAGCTTTTATTTCTGCTGAGTAATCACCAGAGAATAGCCAGGGATAAAGTCCAAATTCTCTATTGTCTCCTTCACAGTCGGTCTCCTTGCCTGGGGCCCAGTTAGCTTTCTGGAGGCCCTTCAGACCTTCCTTGGTCTCAGTGGGGGAAGCAGGAGGACAGGCTAGCCACCACGAGGCTGATGAAGATGGAATGTCTCTGTTCGAGATCTTGAGCTCTAGCCGCCAATCCTGACTTCTCCCAGTTTGTTCTAGTCCTCCACTTGGCTGAGTTTGTCCTAGTTTATATGCTCATTACCTTATACTGAGTATAAACCAATCATTATATCACTAGGGAAGTCATACTGAACTAGAGAAATCACATGCTAAACTAGATAACCATTATATTATTAATTCCACTGAGACACCTTGTTTAAATCAATCATGCTGAGCCTTAAGTATCCTGCCCTATATGCATGGGCAATTCAGCAGTGACAACTGCAAAACTTTTTGGTCCAATTTTTCCCCTCCTTCCCCCTACCCCCTCCTCCAGAAGGCAGGTAGACCAATACATGTTAAATACAATATATGTATACATGTCCATACAGTGATTTTGCTGCACAAGAAAAATCTGACTTCGAAATAAGGTACAATTAATCTGTGAAGGAAATCAAAAATGCAGGTGGACATAAATAGAGGGATTGGGAATTCTATGTAGTGGTTCATACTCATTTCTCAGAGTTCTTTAGCTGGGTGTAGCTGGTTTAATTCATTACTGCTCTATTGGAACTGATTTGGTTCATCTCATTGCTGGAGAGGGCCAGGTCCATCAGAATTGATCATATAGTACTGTTGTTGAAGTATATAATGATCTCCTGGAAGGCCAGCCTTTAAATCTTGTCCTGAGCCCTTTGTCAAACAGAGGGGCAGGGAGCACAGGAGAAATAGGCTGTTTTATAACTGGAGTGAATGAAGAATGGATGAGTGATTTTTAGTCAATCACTTAGCCAATCAATTAATGAAGAGCTGGCAGAGACCTTAGCAACTGTCTAGTCCAAATCCCACCTTGACCTCATTTTTACAGAGGGGGAAGCTAGGTTCAGAGGAGGAAAAGCAGCTTCTCTTTCTGTAAAATGGGGTCAAGGTGTGTAAAGCCACACCCCATTTAGTACATTTTCAACTACAACACACTGCTGCTTTCTTATGTTTATTTATGCTTTAGAAACAAGATATTAATTTTTAATAATAGCATTTTTGGTTTTTTTATAAAAGCTTTTTATTTTCAAAATAAATGCAAATATAGTTTTCAACATTCATTCTTGTAAATGTTTGTGTTCCAAATTTTTATCCTTCCTTCTCCCTACCCCTCTAGACAGCAAGCCATCCAATATAATTAAACGTGCAATTCTTTTAAACATATTTCCATATTTATCATGCTGTGCAAAAAAAAAAAATCAAATCAAAAAGGAAAAAAATGAGAAAGAAAAAAGAAGAAAAAAAGCATTTCTCAGTTTTATAATCTATCAATACATGCAGCCTGATACTTGAGAGAGGAAATGCTATTTATCAGATGTGTGGCCTTAAGCAAGCTTATTCCCTCTCATTCTACCTAAATTTCTTCCTTCATAAAATTAGGAAATTTTATATATGATATCTAAAGTCCCTTTCCAAATCTCAATCCTATAATCATTGAAGGGGGAATTATTTCCCCTACTATAACACTTGGCATTTTGTCAGGATTAAAATAACAGAAGTGAAAACATACCATATAGTTATTGGTGAGAGGAGAGTTTAGAATTCAAAGATGCATCATCATTCATTCAAAAAGTCACATTTTAGAATCTGACTCCAGAAAGAGGAGGGGCAAGAGAGCCAGGAATTTCCAAGGAAATTAGAATTTAGAAATTAGAAGAAACCATCTGGTCCAATCTCCATTTTACAGCTAGTGAAACTGAGGTCCAGAATAAATACCTTCCTGCCAGTGTAGGAGAAAGACCATTGGATTTGAAGTCAGCTCTGGATCTCAGTTGTAAACTACTCTTATGACTTTGGACAAGTCACATTCCCCATCTCAGTTTTGGTTTCCTACTCTGTATAATGGGGCAAAAAGGGGTTGAACTAGATGATCTCTGAAATTTCTTTCAGCTCAAAATCCCATTATCTTATACAAATGTTTGTAGCCACTTACTAGAAGGAGGAGCTTGGGAAAATCCCTTTTCCAACTCAATTATGTACCCATTAATAAGGGGATTGGATTACATGATTGCTAAGGTTCCTTTCAAATCTAAATCCTATATATTAAAATAAATGGAGCATGAGGAAAGGGCTTTACAGCCTACACTATCTTCCTTACCTCTAGTCTCAACAGAGGCTTACAAGCCTGGGAGAAAAACAGGACAGGAATTATTATCCTTATTTTACAGATGGAGAGACAGACCCATTTACAAAGAGAAATTTGCCCGAGGTCAAGAGTGAGTCAGTGGCAGAAACAAGAACTCTATGTCTGAGAAGATAGACTTTGCTGATTGCCTTGTGAAGGACTAAAAGAAAGGTGAATGTTGGTCCTGTGCCACAAGGCACTGTCCATCCCTCCAGAAGGTGACTTACCTTCAGAGCCTCTTCAGGGACCTTGTGTTGGACGTGTTCTAACACGTACAGGTTAGAATGTAGACAAAAGCATTAAGGAAAGTACAGTGAGGGGGCCTGTCCAGGGGAAGACCTACAAACACAAAGCCAAAGCACCTGGAGGACTGGATTTTATTCACCCTGAGGGTGCAAAGGAAAAAAGACAAATTAGATTTATGGAACCATCAAGGTTTGCAAAGTACGTTCTTCACATCCTAGCTATCCTAGGAAGTAAAGAGCACAAATTGTTGTTTCTTGTTTTTACGGACTCAGAGAGTCTGCCCAAAACCACACAGTCACACAACCAGGACTGAGTTCTATTACCTCACCAAATCTGCCAATAAACTCTTTTATCAAAAAAAAGC
Organism: Sarcophilus harrisii; assembly: GCF_902635505.1. NCBI lineage: Eukaryota > Metazoa > Chordata > Mammalia > Dasyuromorphia > Dasyuridae > Sarcophilus > Sarcophilus harrisii. The sequence continues at coordinate 352,186,313 of NC_045427.1, forward strand.
AGCATTAGCTCGGGGTCTTATTGGGGTAAACAACTCAGACCCAATAGTCCTCACCCATCTCCTCACAGCAGTAATTTCCTATTACCAACAAAATAAAATACATATTCCTTAGTTTGCCTTTCAAGGTTTTCCAAACCTGACTTTAACCCCCATTTCCAGCATTATTTCATACAAATTCTCACAGATTCTGATTCAGCCAAATACTCGCCTCCATTTCTCAGTCTCATCTTGACCTCTCCTACTTCCATTCAATCAAATCCATCCCCATTTCCTGGAATCATCACCTTTAAAGCTCAGCTCAGATGCCATTTCATCTCTGAAGCCTTCCCTGTTTCTCCCTCCATTCTCTACCTAGTAAAAACAACTTTCTCTTTCTCAAATTTTCCAAGAGCATATCTCTGGATTTCTCTTTACATTATATTCACTTCCCCAGTCCTCTATTCAACAGTAAGATCCTAGAGGAGTGAGATAGGTATTTTGGTATTTTTCATATTTGGATCCCTGAAGGAAGCATAGAGTTTTGCCAAATAATAGTACTTAACATGTTTTTAAATTGAATTGTTAGGTGGCAGAATAATAGATCTAAAGCTAGGAGACTTCAGAAAGAGTCTAGTCCAAATCCTTCCTTTTACAAATTCTAGTTAACTGAACTTAACTAGAGATGCATACAAATAGAAGCCAATACCTCAACTTCTGCTCAGATGTTGGGAGCTCAAGAGGGATTTTTCTCTAAAACCAATTCCCCAAAGCTGGAAAAGAGGAAACCGAGTAGACCTTAGGGGTCATCCTATTGCCCCCTACCCTTAAAATTAGAAAATTTTTAAAAATTTTCTATAGTATTTTATTTTTATTTTTTTATATTTATTTTTCCAAATACATGTAAAGACAGTTTTCAACATTCGTTTTTGTAAAACTGCATCACAATTTTTTTCTCTCTCCCCCCTACTTCTTCCCTCCCCAAAACTGTAAAATAATCTGATATAGATTAAATATATACAATTCTTTTAAACATATTTTTATATTTGTCATTTTGGGCATGAAAAATCAGACCAAAAGGGAAAAGAACATGAAAAAAAAAAAAAAAAGGTGAAGATACTATGCTTCAATCCATATTCAGTCTCCATAGTTCTATCTCTGGATGCAGATGGTATTTTGCATCCCAAATTTATTAAAATTGCCTTGAATCATCACATTGTTGATAGGAACCATGTCCATCACAGTTATTATCACATAATCTTGTTGTCACTGTGCATTATGTTCTCTTGGTTCTGCTCATTTCATTTAACATTAGTTCATATAAGTCTTTCCTGTCTTCTCTAAAATCAGCCTTCTTATCATTTCTTATAGAATAATAATATTCCACTACATCTCACAACATGAGTTAATTATTGTTAGCTATGATTCTGGGCAAGTCACTTAACTCAATGGAGCACAGTTTCCTGGGTCAGCTGGACTTAGTGGACTTATAGGTCACTTTGAACCCTAAATCTATGACCTTTGAGATTTCATCCTGCTACTTTAAAGGCCCTATATGCAGAGTCTTATTTCTGTAGCCACTGCTTTCTCAGTTTCTGACTGACCAAAGCAAGACTGAGGCTGAGGAGAAGAGGTGAAGGGAAGGAACTTAGTTCGATGGGGATGGTTCCCAAGCATTTTTACACCACTCTAGCCCCATCACCCATGTTGATATTTTTCCCTTATCTTCTCACTTTCTGGACCTAGAGTCCAGGTAGTACTTAATAGTTCCCAACCTATATCTTAATCATGAGTCCTTCTTCTTCCAGACTATAAGCAATGCAAAGACTGAGTCTACTCTTTCTCCCTTCCCATAGAATCAGACTCTCAGATTTGGAAGGGACTTCACAAGTCCATTAGTTTACACCATTCCTGAAAAAATGAAATGTTTAATAAGCTTCTAGTGTATTCCAGGCATCTCAGCTCAAAGCTATCTCAAGGAGCTTATGTTCCATAGGCAGAAGCAATATATGCAAAAACATATTGAAATAAATACAAAAGGTGAAAAATTTTTTTGGAGGGGCAAATAGAGAATCAGAAAAAGCTTCTCACAGGAGGGAGCATCTTGGGTGAGTGCTAAATGAAACAAAGGGCTTTAAGAGGAATAATGAGAAGGGAGAACATTTAAAGCATGGAGAATCTCCTCTCAAAATCTTTAACAAACAAGTAGTGATCCATTCTACAGTTGAAAATTTCCAGAAGCAGAGGAGCCTCACTTCCTCAGGCAGCCCATTCTACTTGTGGACAGTTACAATCAAGAATTTTTCCTTTACATCAAACTCTCTGAATTTTTTGCTTTTTTCCTAGCTCCAGGCTTTGCTCCTTAGAGCCAAAAAGAACAAAATTAATTCCTCCTCCTCCATCACACCCCTTCAAATACTGAAACACTCCCAGTTCCTTTAATAGATATTTATATTACATATTCTTTAGTCTCCTCAATATTCAGAACAGTGTCCTTTAGACATGTTAAAAATTGGTAAAGCCCTTCCTAAAACATGGTACCCAGAACTGAACATCCTACTTCAATAACTTTAAAGGACACTTTTCTCATGCTATCTATAATGCCTTTTTTATAGAATCAAGGAAAGAATTGTCTTTCTTAGATAATATGTCATATAGACTCATTTGCTTTCCATTTAGAAGATCTTCTTGTCACAAATTTGCCTAAATATTCTTCCCTCATCCTATATCTGTAAAGTTTATTGTTTGAACCCAAGTGAAAGACTTTATATTTATTCTAATTACATTTCATCTTCCTCTACCAAATCTTCCTGTGAAACCTCACCATAGCATGAAGGTGATACCAGACCCTTTGGGGCTATGTCAGCAGGATTTATGTTCTGTGATGTTCTAACCAGACTGAAAAGATTTTGAATATAGTCTCAGCAAAAAAGTTTATCTTTTATTCAAGAACCTCCTGACAAGGAAGTTAGCTTCTGATTAATAAATTATTTGGCAATGGCAATTCATGACAAAAAGAAAAATACAAAATAATAATAATAATTATAGTTAACATTTATATAGAATTTACTATGTGTCAGGCACTCAAATACTTTATAATTTATTATCTCATTTCTTCATCACAACAACCTTGGGAAGTAGATACTATCATTATCCCCATTTTACAAATGAAGAAATTCAGGCAAAATGGAGATCAACTGACTTGCTCAAGCCCTCAGTTTTATATAGCCCCTTTCTGCAGAGGTAAAGTAATGAAAAAAGAAAGGCAGAAGATCCTAAGAACCCCAGTTTTTAAACTGCTTATTAAAAAAAAAACTGTTGGTCCTCTAAATGCAAGATCTTTATCCAAAGATCAACAGATTGACATATGATCAGAAAACTCAAATTACCTCAACATCCATAGTCTCAGAAATAAAACAAAGCAAAAGTCAGAAGGAAATTTCAGCTACAAGGAATGATGACTAACAGGTTTTCCTTGAAAAGGAAAACAAAATAATTGACTGAAGGGGTTCTGCTGTCTGCCCAAAGTCAAGAATCATAGTCCCCTGGAACATTTGGTCAACTTGTCTTATTGTGCTTGTAATGAATACAAACAAAAAGACCGCCACTAAAGATAGCTGAAGCTGATGTGATAGCATCTGTTGTAGTGGCTGAAGAGGTACAGAAAATCTTTAAACATCTGACACATATCAAGTTTGCAGATATTTTGATATTCATGATTTCAATGTGGCAGGAAGCACAAGGAAGAAATGTGAACAGTATGCTGAAAAACATGGTTCAGATTTGAGAATGAAGAGGTCAAAAATTTATAGATGATCTAAAAAAGGACTAGAAAGTTCAGGATATAGTAAGCAACAAAGATCAGCAACCCCTCCTCCCAAAAAAAAAAAAATGAAACCTATGATCTTATGCTACCATTTGTTCATAAGAATGACTCCAATCTATGATCTTCTATGAGAATCATGTCAGACCATTGACTAGTTAAAACAAAAATCAAAGTCAGCATCAAATTAGAAAGACAAAGACAAGGAAATGCTGAAGATAAATGTGATAATTTCAACATGACCTATTTAAAAGAAGCCACTGATGCTAGAAAAAATGCTAAATGAAAAAAGGCAAAGGTGTCACCTTTAATTATCACTATTATCTGGAAAAGTTTTAAATAATATAAAGCAATCTTCAGAATAAGTAGACCTACAATACCTAGACACCACTTCATCTGAGTGATGTAGTAGCCAATGGCACCATCAGTTTAAAATATATAAAATATAAACTCATCTGCAAAATAACACAAAAATTTTTAATTAAAAAAAAACCACAAAAAGACATGGAAAGGTTTTGGGCACTCTCACCTCATAAAATAAAAGAGAAATGGAACTTAGTTTGAAACATAACTGATGCACATCATCCCATGAGCCTGCTTAGCTGAAATCGGCAGAATAGAAAGATAGAAAGGAAACCAATTTGCCAATGTTTCTATTTTCATCATGAATGACAGAGGAAACACTACATTTGGACCCTGAAATTTCAGTCCCTGATATGTTATCTTGGGAAGTCGAAATGACCTTTGAGGACAAAGTCTGAAACAATGGGTAGGCCCCAGCAAGTACAAACCAAGAGAATATATGTGTTCATGTTAACACAATTCTGAAAGCATGGAAGAAGCATTTTATAGACAGACTAGGAAGGAGAAGATAACCAAAAAATGGTGGCACAGGAATAAGCCAAATATTATTATTAGCCCATGATTTTATTATCCCAAAAATGCGATTGAGAAAATATCAATAACTACCAACCCTTTTCTCATTTTGATCAAAGCAGATAAAAATATAAGAATGAAATTAGGAAGACTGTTTTGTCCTAAAGATCATGTGTTCATTGACTAAAAGGTGCAAAGAATACAAGATTCCATTGTCTTTATTAATTGCTGATTGCCAAAAAAGCATTTGACTAGGTAATATAAAACATCACATTAAAAATTCTCCTCCAATTAAGATCAGAATATGTTAGGGGAAAAACATTGGTTCTGGAGTCAGAGGTCATGGATTTAAATCTAGCCTTTACTATCTGGTATGCCTGAGCTTCACAACCTCCCTGGACTTCAGTTTCCTTACATATAAAATTAGGGAGTTGGACTAGACGGCCTCAATAGTCCCTTTCACTTCAGGATCTATAATCAAACAAAATTTCTTGTTTGATAAATATCATCACAAAGGTGTCTCTGTTCCATGACCCCAGACTGCGTTTGAAAAATTGAGTAGTTTTGGAAGGCAATCCCAAAGTGTTCTATGGCATAAATCCCTAACTTTTTAACTCAAATTTTTATTTCTAGAAATGCTGCATGGCTACAAATCTTCAAAAATCTCTTATTTCTAAATAATCAAAGCTACCAGTGCCCCAGATGGCAATGAAGAAACACATGATTAGTTCAAGTAGGATTCTGCATATTTCTAATGGTAATCACATGCAAGTAGTTTGTGTTTGTTTTTGAGGCAGTTGGGGTTAAGTGACTTGCCCGGGGTCACACAGCTAGGAAGCATTTAAGTGTCTGCACTCAGGTCCTCCTGAATTCAGGGCCAGAGTGCCACCCACTGTGCCATCTGGCTGCCCCAACCACATACAACTGAGGAAGTATAATTGGTGATCTCAAAAAAGTTCCCAAGGAACATACCATGACCTCGTTTTCAGAGAGCTCATAGCCTGAGAGTAGGGAGGTGGCAGAGATGTGAATCAAAAGATAGTTAATTTATTGCATAATGTTCAATTTGCCATGAAAAACTTAAAAGGTTAAAATAATGGGCCAAATCTAATAATGTGAAATGCTTTCTTCAGAAGATTGAGGTAGGCTCCCTAGGTATATGGATCCCAGGAGGTGTGCTGGCCAGGTCATGAGAACAAGGGGTAGCCCAAGAACCACAAAGGTGAGCAAGCAGACTTAAAGAAAGTCTTCCAAGCATGTCAATTTTTTCTGCAGAAGAGATGGAGGGAAGCAGCAACCCCTGTGAAGAGGGGACCTGACACCTGGCCACTATCAAGACCAGTTATCAAATAACTTCCACTTTTAGGGCTGGTAGGCCAGTGTCATTATGGCAGCAAGGAACCGTGAGAGTAAGACAAGAGGAGGCATGTACCAGGCAGCTCCCATCATCACCAGCACCTCAACCTCTCCCTTCCCTGGAACTCTGATGATCCTCCCCTGCGTTCAAATGCCTTGAGAACTACAGTGTCCTCCAGATTACTAACCTTGCTGTCAGCCATAGCTACCATTTGTTATTGTTGCTGTTCAGTAATTCAGTCACATTCAACTCTTCATGATTCCATAGCACGCTAGATTCTTCTATCTTCCACTGTTTCTCAAAATTGTTCATGGTTTCCATGACACTATTTATCCATCTCATCCTTTGCTTCCCCCTTTCCCTTTCCCTTCAATCTTTCCCACAGCTATCATAAAGGGGAGTCATGCTTATATAGATGAAACCCATCATCACCCCCCCCCCCCCATCCACTATCCTCAAGCATTAGAAATCTTTCCATCTGCCCCACTGGAATCCTCCCAAATCCTTCTCACTGCCATTAGCCTTACTTCTAGCCTGACTTACCTTTCTTTGTGTATGTTCATTGCTTCACATGGGGTTTTACATATCATAATACTTAAATAAGTGCTTTTTTATTCATCCATTCATTCAACAACTATGAGACAATACTGACAAAATTCACAAAGGATGAGGAACATGGGTTGGTTGTGATCTGCATCTGCTGGGGAGACTACATTGAGGACCCTAGACCTATAGAAGAAAACATTTAACTTTATTAAATTTGAGCTATTTCACATCTCCAATGCTTTACTCCCCCCACTCCCAGGTTTTGGTCTGCTCCTCTTCTATTAATCTCCCAGATGACGAAGGCAAGACCTCAATCTCCTCACCTGACTCTCCCACAGAGTAACTACCAAACACAAGGCTGAATGAGAATCAATAAATTGTTAATGTATTCACTATTTATGTAAATAAATTGATACAATAAGGACATTGAGAGAAATGATGGGTGGAAAAAAATCTAGCTGTGATCCCAATGCAAACAAAATACTCCTCCTCCTAAAGGACAGAAAAGTAGTTAGATAGCACCTTCACATAGTGATGATCTTCCTGACTTTCCACTTATCAACCACAGTTTCTAGCCCGAGGGGTATATACACTAAACCACTTATACTTTCTTCACCTTGTCCCTCTTGGGACCAACAGTCAATGAAAGATGTTTATTTAGATGTCAGGAACCCAGAAATAGGTCTTCTCTCTTGGAGACTGAGTGGTCTGGGTAGAGAAGAACACATGACCTTGGCCTAATTATCACTTCCCTCTATAGAATGAGTTATAAGCACACCATCACACTGCTACATCAGTGGATGTCACCTGACAGACTTCCAAGTGCAACTCTGCAAAACCAGAAAAAGTCTGGCTCTCAGGGAAATGAGAGACAGGAAGAAACAGACGGGGTGGGAAAAAATAGGGAAACCCCAGGAAGACCCAAACCACACCAAAAAAAGGATATCGTAGCCAAAGCGGATAACATCGTTGAGTTTCAGAGTGACATATTTCTGGTCAGGAATGCGCACATCATTCACAAATGTCTGTGTGGAGAAAGGAGATATAGGATTAGACTTTTACCCCATAAAGAATTATCCCAGGTAGGCTAATGTTCAATTGTAGGCAGATAATGCCTCTCAAGACCATGCTGAACTTTCTTTCCACCTCTCTCTCCTTATCATTCCTGATCTCCTGGAATAAAAACATGTCAAAGCTGGTTGGCAAGCTCACAGCAAACAGGAGAAATTGTGTGAATAATGACTGGAATTCTCCAGTAACTAGAGGTTTACAAAGTGCTTTTTCACAATGGTCCTGAATGACAGAACAAAGTATAAGGGGCCCCGTTTAAATGATGAGAAAACTGAAGCCCAAAGACAGAAAGTGATTTGTGATTTGCCCAAGGATATATAGGTTTTAAATATGCCAATCAGAAATCAAACCCAGGTCTTTGCTAATTCAAATTCAGATTGGCCTCAGAATTCTTTTGGAAAATTCCACATAAAGAATTGTTGCCAAAAATTTATACAGTAACACTCTAGGATCTCCAGAAACCTTGGGCTATGAGCCACAGTGAAAATTTCCCAGTCTGAAGACTATTCTTTCTAAGCAACAAGACATTTAAAATTATTTTAAATTACTCAGAACGAAAAACTTTCAAAAATATACCTTACATGTCCCTGACAACCTTAAAGAAAGGTCACTGGACAATGTCTAATTTTTTTCCTTATTGACATGAGGTCATCAATAAAAATATAAAACAACTATTATCTTTGAAATGTCACTTCCTCTCTCTGAGCCTCAGGGTCTCCATATATAAAAATGGTGACAAGGGACTATTATGAGGAAGGGCACTTAGCTTTGTGTAAAGCATTAAACTCAGAGAAGGACACAGTGATGCTTTCTGAGGTGACTGAGATTTGTTCCTGCTTGTCCCTGCACCAAATGGCCCCAGACAGATGGATTGTCTCTCTTTGGGGGGAAAAATGATAACTCATTTAGAATTTATATCTCAAGCAGGCAGGAAGTACCATGATTACTCAGATTTTACTAGCTATCAGCATGGGAGCTTTGATCTTCTCTGTTTCCAACCCCTGCAGTTTGCCCTTTCTTGGATAGCTGAGAGGCCTGTCCCCATTTTGCAGACTCATACTGATGCCTAACTCAGCTTAGACACTATTTCAACTTAGCCTACTGAAACTAAGAGCTCCTAAACTCAAAGGATGTACCAGGCTCAGCCTCCTCAGAAATTACAGACATAAATTTATAGGCATAAAATTATAGGTATATATTTTATCATCCTTTTTAAAATTCACATATATTTAGCTCTTCATCCTCATAACTACCCAGCAAGTTGAATATAATTGTTAATACCATCCCTTTTAAAGATGAGGTACAGGGAAAAGAAAATTGGCTTTAGAGTTTAAGAACCTGGATTCAAGTTGCAATTCTCTTACTATCGGTATGATATTGGACAAGTCACTTAACTGTATCTGTAAATTCATCTGTAAAATAAGTGGTTTGGTCTAGATGAGAGGTTCTTAACCACATTTGCTTTCTTAACATTCAGATAATTATTTTTCAGTAGACTTGGTTTCCTTTATAATCCTAAGTATTTTATTTTATACATTTAAAAGCATTTTTGTGAGAAAGGAGTCCATCCATAGACTTTACCAGGCTGTGAGAGATGTCTATAACACACAAAAAGATGAAAAATCCTTGGACTAGATAAACCATAAAGGAAGCAACCTTCCAACTTTGAGCTTATATACAATACAACTAAGCTATTCAAGCTTTACAAGTCACTAAGATTTTGGGGACATCCTGTATAATGCATAGTGAGATCCACATTGTCACAGAACCCGATCTGGAACTTGGGTCTTCTGACTCTGGCATCCTTTTCTCTATACTCCACTACTTCCTTGAACATATTCTGATTCTGTAAAAATTCAGAAATAATAAGTTAAAGGCTACAAGATATTCATTCAATTACCCCTGATCTAGTTATTGTGGTTATCGTTTAGTCATGTCTGACTTTTCATGATCCTATTTGGGGTTTTCTTGGCAAAGGTACTAGAATAGTTTGCCATTTCCTTCTCTAGCTCTTTTTCCCCCCTGAGGCAATTGAGGTTAAGTGACTTGCTCAAGGTCACACAGCTAGGAAATGTTAAGTGTCTGAGACCAGATTTGTACTCCTGACTTCAGGGCTGGTGCTCTATCCACTGCACCACCTAGCAGCTCCTCCAGATTAGGAAACTGAGGCAACGGTTATATGACTTGCCCAGAGTTACACAGCTAGTGTTTGAACTCAGGTCTTCCTATTTCCAGACCCAGCATTCAGTCCACTGTACCACTTGCTGCCCTGGCTAGGGGATATTATATGTATTTGTTCATAATCTTTAGAAAAGAAACTGGGATGGTAGGAAGATGAGGGCTGTTAAGGACAAGTGTGAAGTTTTCATTCACATTTAAGTGTGAAAGGGTAGGTTGATTCTCCAAAAGCCCCCATAGCTGTGAATCATAACACACTTGAAGGATTTGCAAATCAGCCTTTACTGACACAGATGTTGCTTGTGCTTGGGAATAAAATAAATTGGAGGCAAGAGGGAAGAGGAGAGAGGTCAGACAAGGCAACTGCTTCTCAGTCTCCTTGTATCATTATCATCCTCTCACATGAAGGGATCCATTCTGCTGGTCTGAGTTGGATCCCCGAAGCCACTTGCAGGTGGTTCCCATAACATCCAGCAGCCACTAGCAGGTTGCTCCCATAAAATAGGGGGCAAGTGACTTTGACATTTATTTTTATTTAAGGTTCAAGAAAAGCATTAAAAAGGTAAAGCTTTGACATTTATTGAAATATAATTGTGTGCAAGTCACTTTCTTTTTCCTTTGCCTCAGTTTCCTCATCTCTGAAATAAGGATAGTATTTGAAGAGTCACCTCTTTCATATAACAGCCCTCTCAATATTTGAAGGTAGCTACCAAATTCTTCCTGAATCTTATTGCCATCATGTTAAACACACCCAGTTTCTTGAACCAATCCTCATATACAATGGACTCAAATATGCAAATTATGCATACATTTTGAAAATAAAAAGACTTTAATAAAAAAAAGAAAAAGAAAGACATATAATGGACTTTTTTATCTTTGTTGCTTTGATATTCTCCAGCTTGTCAATGTTTTTCTTAAACAATAACACCCAGAAGTGAGCATGGTAGACCAGGTGAGGTCTCAGGAGGGCAGAGTACAGTGGGAGCATAAGCTCTCTCAGTAAGTCTAGGAAGGCTTCCCTAGTGCAGGCTCCAAATGCCATTTTGGTGGTCTCATGCAGACTCATGTTGGGCTTGCAGGTCTCTAAAAAAATCAGATATTTTTTCAAAACAGCTCCTGTCTATCTTCTATTTGCAAAATGAGGTTTTTTTGTACCCAGGTGCAAGATTTTTATATTTATTCCTATTGAATTTCATTTTATTAGATCCAGTTCAGAGATTTAACCATGTGGTCTAATCCTTTTGAATACAGACTTCTTATCATCTAGTGTACTGGTTAGTTATTCCTCTCAGTTTAGTGTCATCTGCAAATCTAATTCATTTTCATTCAAGTCACTGATAAACTATTAGGGAAAGTCTGAGAGGGACATAGATCCAGAAAACTCCCAGGCAAGAGAAGGAAAAAGTCACTTATAATCCACCTTCTCATTCTCCCCATTTCAATCTCATCTATGGACAAAAGTTCTTAAATCTAGCCCAAATAGTTCCTGCTTCAGATTAAACACCTTTTCCTCTGCTACCTGTAGAATAGTGGAACACCCTTTTCCCATCTCAACTCAAAAGGAATCACAGGTCACTCTTTAAAGGCTTGTAGTCCCAGAGCTCTTTCTATTGACTGATTCCTTGGCCTAATGATATGCCCTCAAGAAATTTCCCTTTACCTTTTTGTTAAAGTGGACTTTTATTACAGCTCCACTCCAAGTGGAGGTCTCTAATAGAATTCTTAGCTGAATTCTTTACATTGACAAAATCATCATAACCCTACAGTTACTGTATCCAATCAAAAAGCCAACTTGTAATATCACCTCTGAGGTGATATTTCCTTTATAAAAGACCTGCTCATAGACACCCCCCAACTCTTATTAGGGTGCTAAATTCCTTTTAGGGTTAACTTCCAGTCAATGGCTTAATCTCCCATTTGTCCTGCCTTAATGGAGGCTCCCCCCTTAAATGAAGACCCTTATTAATTGATAAAAACAAACAAACAGCCACCACCACAACAAAAACCCACCTTTCCTTTGTAAAAACCTTATAGATTGTACCTGACCTTAGCAACATAATAAAATCTTTGCCTCTTAATTTTAAAAAGAAAGAAAGGAGGGAGGGAGGGAGGGAGGAAGAAGGAAGGGAAGAAGGGAGAGAAGAAGGGAAGGAGGGGGAGAGAGGAAAAAGAATAAGCCCATTTTCTTCATAGAATTAGTCTTGCCTGAAGATAGAACTATTTGAAAAAATATCCCTTCCCCCCATCTTCAGCAATGGGTAACAAGGGCCTGGAGGCAAAGGAGATAAAACTGACTTCAGTCCTCAGGGAAGGTGGAGACCCCAGAGGCCAACTCACCCCATTTAAGCTGCCAAGATCCTTCACCCAGTGTTCATCCTTGTCCTGGTTATAGTTGATGACTGCATGCTGCTTGTCCACACTTCGAGACTGAGGAAGGAGGGAGGAAAAGAGAGAGTCAGACCCATTTATTCCCCTATTTATTTCCCCAATTCAAGACCCTTCCCATTCTGCCTCCCAACTTGCCTGAAACGACTGAGTAGCCCTGCCTTTCTGCTCTGAAAATTGCTCTTAATACATTACACCAAAAACCCTGCAGCATTCTTTCTCCATCATCTCTAAAAATGGTGCAGAGGGAGCTAAAGTGTCAACATGACCAAGAATTCTTCAATTTATACAGGAAGAAACTGAGGCACAGACAGGACAGGACAAGTGATTTACTTAACATCACACATCATTCTGGTAGAAGAAACAGAACTAAAACCCATGTGTTCTACCTCCAGACCGGAACTCTTTTCACAGATATTTAGGTGTTTTCTCCCCTCAATCACTCCTGTAATTTCACTGGCATGATGAACTTCCTGAGAGGAAACTCCAGCTCCATGAGGTGACACAGCTGGTGATACAGTGGAGCTCAATAGTGCTGAATTGGATTTAGGAAGATGCCAGCCTCAGACACTATCTGTGTAACCCTGGCCAAGTCTCTTAACTTATCTCAGCCTCAGTTTCCTCACCTGTAAAATAGGAATGATAATACCACCTACCTCAGAAGGTGGTTGCAAGGAACAAATGGACTAATATTTGGAAAACACTGTGCAAACTTTAAAGTGCTCTATAAATGCTGGCTACTATTAGGAATTTGGATCATCAACTGCTCAGCAATGCAGGATCTTGGAGATTTGCCTAGGACTGTGAAAGGAGAATTGATTTCTCCAAGTCCCCCACAGAACTTGAATTCAAGCCAAACTGATTGCAAAACTGGCTCTATCCACTAAACCACAGATAACTGTGTAGCTGTATAAATTGAGGTCACACCAATATCTGCTTGAAGCCTCTCAAAGCTCTGCCCCTTTGCCTGATAAACCTCAGAGTTTCCAGGAGGTCTAAGCCTCAGGCGGGGCTAGGTGGTGTTTGCCCTATAAATTCCCATAGAAGATAAAATGCTACTCCTGCTAAGGGAGATTTTAAAATCTGCAGCAGAAACCTTGCTCCCAATCTGGCCATGCTCAAAACCATTTATTTCCTAGTGTTTCCCCCTTACTCTAAATCAGACTCAATCCAAAATACTTTCCCTGGGCTGATTGCACAGAGGGACCTTAAACCAAGGCTGAGTGAGGAACCTCCAAGTTTGAGCTAAGAAAAAGCATTTCAGAACAGCTCCATCATCAACCCTCTATGCTGGCCAGCCAGATATGGCTATAATCCACCATCTTTTCCCACTCCAGACCTCTCTAATTTGGGTATCAGCCTAGGGGGTCTCTTCCTCCCTACAGAAAGCATTACTTCACCTGCTCTTCATAACACATAGCCTCTAGTCCTCTCAATGTCCTGGCAACCATCTTTTGGCTGTGTCCCTAGGGTGACCGAAATCCTTCATTCTCAATATGTAGGTTCAAAATTGGTGACAAGATCAAAAGAGAGCTGGAGTATCACCTTCCCCATTCTGGAAACTTGGTTTCTCCCTGGAATTTGTGCAGTTTCTCTCCTATATCCCTAGTCACCCATTTTAGCATTAGGTATAACTTCTCTCAGAAGCCCAAAATAATAGGTCAGGGCATATATATTCCTTGTTCCTCACTGCCATTTCCAGACCATCCATCCATTTGCCACCACTATTCAGATCCTTCTTTTCCTCTGAAGTTCACTCCTATGGATCATCCTATTCAGATCTTCCTCATGTCTCAATAAGATTAGCTTATATTTATATAACTACTTAAGGTCAAAAAAAGCACTTTACATACAATCTCAATTATTTTCACAACAACCCTATAAGATAGATGCTTCAGTCATTCAATTAATCTGACTCTTTGCGACTCTATGGCCCATAGCACACTAATATTGTCCACAGCAAAGCTACTGGAGTGCTTTGCCCTTTCCTTCAATAGTAGATTAAGTCAAACAGGGTTAAGTGATTTGCCCAGGGTTTACATAGATAATAAACACCTGAGGTCAGATTTGAATTCAGGTCTTCCTGACTCCAGGACCAGCACATTAATCACTGTGCCAGCCAACTGCTTCCATAGTATAGATGCTATTATTTCCAGTTTTAAAGCTGAAAAAGGTGGTGTTCAGAGGTCAAATGACTTGTCATATAGCTAGTAAATACCCAAAGCAGAATTTGAACCATCAATAAATATTTTAAAGTGTTTGTATATATCAGGTACTTGGCGGTGCTCTGACACACCATGCTGCCTCTCCTGGAATTCAGTGCCTTATTTACACACAGTCTTGCTCTCTATCCTGTCCCCACCTTGAAGATTTCCCTACACACCCAGTTCCTACTCCTCCTCAGTTTCTTGTCCTACAACTTCACTGCAGCTCAAGCATACACTTTCATCTCACCATCATTTATAAACAATTCTATCTCTGTGAGTCAAAAATCTGAAATTCCTCTTTGGAATTGACTGCCTTCTATCTGTCCATCTCTCTCTATCAACACTTTCTAAGTCAATGGAGTCTCCTTTGCCACTTTCAGGTATTCAACTCCTCCCAGTACATGCCATTCTGCTTGAACTTCACTTCCTTCCCTTTGCCATCCAGACTCTATAATTGACCAATCCTATTATACAATCTCCTCTACTCCTTTTCCCCTTGTCCTATCACTACTCAGGGCTTGCTAAGTGCCAGTAATGGTTACCTCCACCAACCTATCTTCTCTGCTCCTAGTCTATAGCTTTTGAAGGCTGTTAGAGAAAGTCACACGACTTTGCTGACTGGGTCCACTATAGACTGATATAGGTCTTCACTGTTGCCCCGTAGTTTTCATTGTTCAATGACTGATTCTCTATTACACCCTTCCTAGTGGTGACTGTTCCAAATTTCTTCTCAAGCTTCCTACATTTCCCCTTCCTTCTTAGCATAGTCTTAATTCTCACTTTACTGAGAAAGAAGAGGCTACAATTTTCAGTAGACTTATTATGGAAAATGCCATCTGTATCCAATCAGAGAACTATATAGACTGTATATGGATCACTTTTTGTGATTGTTGTTGGTTTGTTTTTTCTTTTTCATGGTTTTTTCCACTTTTGTTCAGATTTTTTTGTACAACATGACAAATATGGAAATATATTTAGAAGAACTGCACATGTTTAATCTATATTGGATTACTTGCTATATAGAAGAGGAGGCAGATGGGGAGGGAGGGAGAAAAATTTGGAACACAAGGTTTTACAGGAGTGAATGTTGAAAACTATCTTTGCATGTGTTTTGAAAAATAAAAAGCTACTTTTCAACAGTGAGGTGACTCGGGTCAGTAGCAATGGTTTTCTGATGAAGAGAGCCATCTGGACCCAGAGAGAGGATTATGGGGACTGAATGTGAGTCACAACATAGTACTTTCACTTTTTATTGTTATTGTTTGCTTGCATTTTGTTTTCTTTCTCATTTTTTTCCCTTTTTGATCTGATTTTTCTTATGCAACAAGATAACTGTGGAAATATGTGTAGAAGAATCACATGTTTAACATATGTTGGATTACTTGCCATCTAGGAGAGGGCGTGAGAGAAAAGAAGGGAGAAAAAAAATTGGAACATAAGGTTTTGCAAGGGTGAATGTTGAAAACTATGTATGCATGTGTTTTGAAAATAAAGCTTTATATAAAAAAAACAAAAAAGAAAAGAAATAAAAGACTATATCAGATTACTTGCTGTCTTAGGGAGGATAAGTGAAGGAGGGAGAAAAATTCAGAACACAAAGTCTTACAAAAAGAATGTTGAAAACTATCTTTCAACATGCATTTAGAAAAATACAATACTATTGACTTTTTTTTTTAAAGGAAAAAAAGTAGAGGCTAGGTGGCTTGGTAGATAGTGTTGGGCTTGGGGTCAGTATGGTGAATTTGAATCTTGTTTCAGATATTTACTAGTTGTGTGATCCTAGGCAAGTCACTGCCAGCCTCAGTTTCCTCTTCTATAAAATAAGGATAATAATAAAATTGTGCTTCTCAAAGTTATTGTAAGAATCAACTTGCATTTGTGTGTGTAATTATTCATATACATGTCTATGTGTGTGTGTGTGTGTATATATATATATATATATATATATATATATATATATATATATAATACAGATACATATGTATATTTGTGTGTATTTATATGTATAGCACTTTGCAAATCTTAAAGCCCTTTGTAAATGTCAGCTATTTTGATGAGGAGAATCCTCTATTTAGGTGCCAAAATGTAGTGTGCTTTATAGAGCCCCCAAGTTGGGGTGATAAAACTTACCATTGCTTTCTAGAGCCCCCACACTGGGGTGATTAAAATATACCATCCAGACTAGCTCTCTGGAGGACCTCAGGACTAGCCCAAGTCCTAGATCTTAGTAGAGGAGTGATGAAGACAGGAGACTCACAAGGATGCTCAAAGATGGAGTCCTTAAAACCCTTTCCCTTCTTATTTTTAAGATTATTTTATACTCTTCAGAACATTATCACTCAATCTCCCCACATTTGCTCTAGTTATCAGAAAGAGGATTATTCTTCTTGCCAATCCAACTCATATTCTTGTATTCCCCTCAGTCTCCCACGAGAAGTCTGTCCCTTTGAATATAAGAAAGTGACTATTAGAGCTCTCCTTTTCTGCTACTTCTTTTCTGATTCCCATACCATAAAACCACAACCCAGTCACTGCTATTTTCAAAAGTTTCATTTGACTCTCTTCAACTTCATCCCCTCAAGATCTCCTCATATCTCTTCTTTTGTCTACAGCCTAACTCCTGGGACAAAGCCAGATGACATTATATTTCATCATATCCTACTCATTTCTCAATCTCTTGAAATTTTTGCTTCCAACTCCACCTCTTGACTGAAATCACTCTATCACTCTATCAGTGATGATTCCCAAATTAGTCCTTCTCCTTCCTGATCTCTCTGAAGTTTTTAACACTGTTGAATAGCCCCTCCACCAAGATATTCTCTCTTCCCTTGCTTTTTGTAACATTTTTTTCCTGGCCCTCTTCCTATCTGAGTGCTCTCTCGCTTTGTTGAATCATCATCTGTCTTCCATTCTACTAACTGTTAAATGTTCCCCAACCTTCTGTCCTAGGCTCCTTTTTCATGTCCTCAGTTTCTAAGGGTCTAATTATTATCTATGCAGTTGACTCAAAAATATTTCTATCTAGCCCTAATCTCTATCTAAATTCCAGTCTCACATCACCAATTACCTGCTGTACATCTCCAATTACATAAATGTTTATAGGAACATCATTCTCTAAAATAGAATTCATTCTCTTCATATGATCTGAAATTACCTAAGTTCCATTGAGAAAACAAGTCTATAAAATGGAAAAAGTGATACTCCTGTTTAATTTTCTCTCCCTTCAACTACCCCTTCTCCAAATTTCCCTAATTCTGTTTTGGGAACAACCATCTTTGACCCAAGTTTCCAACATTAGGCTTGTAATTTTGATTTCTTCTATTCTTCCTCTTCTCTCACTCCCACTTCTCAATATCCAATCGATGGCCATGTTTTGTCTAATCTGTCTCTTTCAGCAACATAGTACCATGAGAAAAGTACTGACTGTGGCAAAAGATCCAGATTCAGTCCTGGGTTCTGTCACTTATTACACATATGATCTTTGATAGGTCACCCTTTCTGGGACTCTGTTTCACTATCTGTAAAATAAGATAGTTGGACTAATTGGCCTCTAAGATCTCTTTTAAGTCTAAAACTGTCACGACATATTGGTTCCTTTCATTCCACTTACATGGTCTACTTGAGGCCAGACCTAGTCCAGATTCTCATCACATGTTTCTTGCAACAATTTCCCTAATTGGACTCCCAGTTTCCAGCCTCTTCCTTCTCCAATCTAGCCTCCAAAGACCTACCAAAATCATCTTCCTAAAGTACAACTAAGATGATATCAGTTCAACCTTTGGTCACTCCTTGGTCCATTAGAATTGATCATTGTATAATCTTCTTGTTGCCATGTATAAAGATCTCTTGGTTCTGCTCATTTCACTCAGCATCAGTTTCTGTAAGTCTCTCCAGGCCTTTCTGACATCATCCTGATGATCATTTCTTATAGAACAATAATATTCCATAACATTCATATAAATAGATGCTATTATTATGTCCATTTCACAATTGAGGAAACTGAATTAAACAGATTGAATGACCTGTTCAGGTTCACACAGTTAGTGTCTGATGCTGGCTTTGAACTCAGGGCCTGCTCCCAATGTTCTATACACTGCTCCACCTTCCTGCTTGGAAGACAAGTAGATGCAGAGGCTAAACTGTGATTTCATTAAGAGGAAGAAATCTCAGTAAAAAAATCCCTACTACCAACTCAAGATTAGCAACTGCTTCACACCCTCAGAGAAAAAAGGGGTTTGAAAGTCAAACAGCCAGTGATTTTTCTGATTGAGGCAGGCCCTCTATCTGTATCTACTATTATATTTTGCATCATGGCAAGACATCTTGTTTTTCAGACCAGACCAGTGGTTTCATCAGTATAGGAGGCTTCAGTACAGATCAGTGACTGCTCTGCAAGATTAATAGGTGCTCCAAGCAAATTGAATTCAATCAAAATCACATCAGTTTACTTGGTTGCCATGTCAACACTGTTGACTCATATTGGGCTATTTATTCACCCAAGGTCTTTATTATATAAACTGTCTTCTCCAACCACAGTTTGGGTTTCCTCACCCAGGTAACAGGTAAAGCTAAACAATGGTTACCCTCTTAAAGGTAGGACTGTTTGAATTTTAAAAAGCTCGCTGGCTTGTTGGTTCTAGCCACTCTCTTCTAATTCTGTTTGTTTTGACTGGTCATCAAAGGAATCTGCCTTGTCAGAAAAGACTAGTTAGAGGAAGGAGCCCAGAAACTTGTTAATAAGTTCCACTTAAAAAGGCCCATCCAGGACTTGGCACAGATAAAAATAAAAATGATTCTGTTATTGTTGTTATTTTCCCCATAAGAGCACAGATTCACTGCCTCAGAGTTCACCTGATCTGGACCCTCATATTTTTGTATCAGAAAACTGAAACCTATATTTTTGTCTGCCTGCATTTTTGATTTCCTTCACAGGCTAATAGTATACTATTTCAAAGTCCGATTCTTTTTGTATAGCAAAATAACTGTTTGGACATATATACATATATTGTATTTAATTTATACTTTAACATATTTAACATATATTGGTCAACCTGCCATCTGGGGGAGGGGAGGAGGGGAAGGAGGGGAAAAATTGAAACAAAAGGTTTGGCAATTGTTAATGCTGTAAAATTACCCATGCATATAACTTGTAAATAAAAATGGAAGGAAGGAAAGGAAGGAAAGGAAGGAAGGAAAGGAAGGAAGGAAAGAAAGGAAGGAAAGGAAGGAAGGAAAGGAAGGAAGAAAAGGAAAGGAAGGAAAGGAAGAAACAAGTCAGGATGTGAACCAGATCTTCCGATTCCAAATCTCCTGCTCTTTTTCTCATTGCATTTGTTTTGTTGTTTAGTTGTTTTTCAGCCATGACTCTTTGTGACCCATCTTGGAGCTTTTTGGACAAAGATATTAGAGTGGTTTGACATTGCCTTCTCTAGATCATTTTGCAGATGAGGAAACTGAGGCATAAAGTGACTTGCTGAGGGTTACACAGGAAGTTTAGTAAATGTCTAAGGCCAGATTTGAACTCAGATTTTCCTGATTCCAGGCTCAGCTATCTGCTATATGAGCATTTGTATATATACTTATGTACATTTGCAGTCAGCCAGGCAACCATTTTGGATGGAACTCAACATCAGGAAAAATTTATGATCTGATAGGAAAGGTTGGGAAGAACTGATTATGAAGGGCTATAATGCAAATGAGAGAATTTTATATTTGACTCTGAAATTAATAGGGGGCCACTGGAGTTTACTGAATGGGGAAAAATGGAGGAACAGGGTCAGACCTGTGGCTATCTCAGAGGTGGGAATCTTTCAGCAGCTGAATAAGCTTTACTGAGTATGCCGAGGGAGGTAGAGTGGAGTATAATAGGGAAGCAAGGGAGGGGGTGGGTATGTGTTTGAACAAGAGACCTACAAGCTCCCTTCCAGCTCTAAAATGCTATGGTTCTATGATACTGTATAGAATGTCTACATAAGGAAGCCCCCTAAACTCTACAGTGGCAAGATTGCTCCTACAATAGGGATATATCCCATTTTGTCCAGATTTTACAAAATAAATGTGGTTATTTATTACAGATATATGTAGTTTGTTTCTGTCCTTCCTAAAATGTGGCACACATTTACTTTAAATGAAAATGGGCAACTATAGTTTAAGCCAGGGAACAAACATTTAATATACACACTCGTGGTAGGGGAAAGATAAATGTGGTTCTGAGCCTATAACAGGAAGACCTGAGTTCAAGTTCAGTCTCATTTACTTGTGACTCTGGGCAGGTTGTTTGCATCTGTAAAATGGGGATAATAACAACACCTACTATGAAGGATTGATGTAAAGATCGAATGAGTTATCTGTAAAGAGCTTAGCACAATGCTTGACACATAGTAAGTGAATGAATATTAGCTATTATTATTGTTGAATGATGTACCCCTGAGTTACTAACAATCTTGACTCACTGTTCACAGACTCATAGAATGTGAGTGCTAAGGAGTCCCCTATGGACCATCAGATCTAGTCTTCCTCCCTCTTTCTCCACTCACCTTTTAAGGGGTTAATTTAAGACCCAGAGAAGGGGAGTGCCTTAATAACATCATAACGGGAATAAATGGCAGAACTAGAACTGGAATTCAGATCTTCTGACTTCTTGGTCCAAGCTCTGTTCTGTTCAGTTCTGAATTTATGCTTCTGAGGTTCTTATTATTCCAACCCTTGAAGATCTACTACATGGCCAATTCAAATAGACTTGTGATAGAGAGAGCCATCTGCATCCAGAAAGAGGACTGTGGGTACTGAATGTGGATCACAATACACTATTTTCACCTTTTTTGTTGATATTTGCTTGATTTTTTTCTCTCATTTTTTTCCCCTTTTTGATCTGATTTTTCTTATATACCATTATAAATGTGGAAATATGTATAGAAAAATTGCACATCTTTAACATCTTTATTTGCTGTCTAAGGGAAGAGGGTGGGGGGAAGGAAAGGAGAAAAATTTGGAACACAAGCTTTTGCAAGGGTGAATGTTAAAAACTACCTTTGCATGTATTTTGGAAATAAAAAGCTATTATTTTTAAAAAAGACATTTTAAAAAAAAGAAAAGAAAATCTACTTGCACTATTTGAAATTTCTGAGTCTTCAACCATGGTGTGATAAGTTGAGTTCACATGACCCATTCCCGATAAGCAAAGCCGCTTATCATACCACAGTATAAAGAGCCACATTGTAAATTCCAGCAAACATTGATGCCACGGGTACAATTTAGTAAAAGAATCTGCATGCACATCTTGTTACTGATTGTAACTCATTTGTACTCTACAGCTGGTGAGCTTTAGGGAAAGCAAGTCCAAAATTTCAAGAACACAGAAATTCTGACTCTTCCATTTCCATGTTATATAACCACTGGCAAATCATTTTCTTTCACAAGCTTCAACTTCATCCATATAATGGGGATAATAATACTTCCACTATTATTTCTTTGAACTTTCAAGAAAAGCATTTTATAAACTTTAAAGTGCTATATATAAATGAGAATTATGTTATGGGATTCAATTCTGGAAAGGATCATCTAGTTCAACCTATTTTTATAGATGAGAACCCAGTGGCTTGTAAAGCTAAGAAATGTGCCATAGATCACAGAATTCAAACTGGTCCTCAGAATGCAAATTCAAGGCTTTCTACTCTACTACAATCAGGGAAACAGGAAATAAGAGGATGTGGCAAACTCAGAGTCCAGTCCTTTGCTACAAAATTAGAACATATAGTTCAGATACCCTGAATTTTCCATACCATTATGAACATATTTGGAAATCCTGCTACAAATTCATCTTCTTCCAGAAGCCCTCCTTGAGCATAATTGGTACCAATCCTCTGAATCCTTATCATCACTTTAGTTTCCACTTTTTTATTTGTATCATATACTGAATTCCTTGTCTGTGTCTAATGTAGGTAATATAAGGTCCCTGAGGTCAGGGCTGGGATCTATTCTCCTTCCAATTTCCCAAAGAGGTTCCCAATGAGCTCCTAAGGACAAGCAGATTCAGGGTCTGATACCTCTCTTCTTTTTCTATATTGTGAGTGTGTTCCCTCCCATCTTCCCAGCTCCCAGATGAGCTCCAAGAGCATAGGTCTCATTTGTTCCATTCCTTTTGCCTCCCCAAAATCTGTGCTCATTGAAGACTGGACCTCATCTGTTCCTTCACAATTTTACCCAGACCAAAGCTAAGAATAGGGGTCAATGTACATGGGAGTTTAGGAAAGACAAGCTGAATAAATTAATGACACATTTTTTCCCTTGTATTTTCCCCAATAGGGCAATTGATAAATCAAGAGGAAATCATCATTTCTAATAGTGAAATAGGGATGAATTTGTGATAGAGAGGCCTTAGGTTTGAACCTCAGTTTTGTAACTTGGATGTCTTCCGGTCCTAAATCTACAATTCTATGAACCTGCATAAATATAAATCACAAAATCATAGATTTAGAGCATCATATGTCCTCAAAGGTCAATTAGCTTGATTCTTTTATTTTACAAAGGAGAGAAACGATTTGTCCAAGATCACATATGTGGCAGGATCCAAATCCAATATCTGAACTCTCAGACCAGGTCTCTTATCACTACATCCAGTTTCCATAATAAGGCTACTACTCATAAACTTCATGGAATATTAAAAGTAGAAGGTATAGAAGAGATTACCAAGTCCATCCCTATGTCCACAGAATAAGCTCCTTGAGGGCTTCTTTTTCTATCCCTAGAGGGTAGCACAGCCCAGGCTTTCAGTAATGCGCAATGATGACTAATTGATTGATTCAGAAAGAGCCTAGGCCCAAGGCTGAAATCTAATTCTAAGCTGGTTTTCACAGGAACTGTGAATCTCTGGCCTTTCCTGGCCTACAATCCCCATTGCACCAAAGGGAGCACTAAAGGGATGTCTTACACAAAGCTAGGTGGGATAAGTTTCCAATGGTCTAGAGTTTTGTAAAGTAGCATACAATCCTAAAAGTAAAGGCACTTCAAAAGCCCTTTGGGTGAATCAGGAAACCCTGTAACTATCTATCTTTCTCTTGAAAGAGCACTAGTTTCCAAAACAGTCCATTGTACTCTAGAATAACTATAATTATAGGCAGTATGACATATTACAAACAGTAGAAGCCCTGAGGTCAGGAAGAAGAGTTCAAATCCTATCTCTGATAGGTATAATGTAAGTATTTCTCAATTCAATCTCAGGCAACTAAGATTGTAAAGGAAGGAAACAAGAATTTATCAAGTACTTACCAAGTGCTAGGCAGGATGCTAAACACATGAAGTAGGAATGCAAAGAAAAAGTAAGATAGTCTGGGTCCACAAGGAGTTTATAGTCTAATGGAAGGATGACACACAAAAGAGAGGTAAAAGACGGAGGTAAGCTAGAAGACCCCGATCTGGAGGAAAACTCATCTTTCCCCCAAACCCTCTCTGTCATATAAGCTGTCTTAATCTAGATGTCATCTTCGACATTGACATCTCTGACTCCCAAATCTCATCAGTTGTCAGGTCCTGACTTATCTTCAGAACTTCTCTAGTTTGCCTTTTTTTTTTTTTTTTTTTAAAGCTTTCTTTCCCTTGTTAACTGCCATCACTTCAGTCCAGGCTCTGGTAATTAGATTGTTAAGTGTGGTGATCTGGTTGGTCTCTCTGGCTCCAGTCTCTCCCCACTCTATTCCAGTCAAAACAATCTTCCTAAAGTGCAGCTTTGACCATGTTATCTCCCTATTTAATAAACTTCAGTGCCTCCCTGTTATCCTCAGGTCCAGATATAAAATCCTGGCTGCTCCTTCCTCTTCCAATCTTCCTGCACCTTACTTACGGACACATAGTTTATGATCCAGAGATAGTGGACTCTGCTCTTTCTCTTATACAAGATACCCTATATCTCCAGACTTTGCCATTCCTCATTTCTGGAATACTCTTATTACCTCATCTCCACCTCTTGCCTTCCCTGCTTCCTTCAACTCTCAGCTATAATCTCACCTTCTTCAAGGAGCCTTTTCTGATCCTCCTAAGTGCCTTCCACAATGTTTATTTCCAATTTATATTCTGTCTCTATCTTGTTTGTAAAAGTTTTATTTGCTTACTACCTCTCCTACTAGACTGTGAACTCCTTAAAACTAGGAACTGGGTTTTGGAGTCATTTTGTTTTGTTTTGCTTTTCTTGATATCCTCAAAACTTAACACAGTACATTCAAGTAGTACTTGCTTATCAAATAAATGCTTATTCAAACTAATGAAATAATATAAGAATTCCCTGAAAGAGTAATTGAATATGAAAGTCTCCGGAAGGACTGAGTCCTAGATCTAAATGAGCAGATCCACATGGTGAGTGATACTAAATCTTTGCAGTTCAAAGGGGGTCTCTCAAAAAATATGGATTTTTAAAAAGTGACTAAAAACAGGAGTAGCACCTACAGGAAAGATGACCTTTCCTGCAGTCATCAATCCTTTTTGAAGGTCAAGGACAATTGTCCTGTACCAATCAGTGAGTTAGTTAACAAACATATCACTAACCACTTAGTGTTCCCTGGACCACTAGGTGACCCACCCCCCCTTCCCTAGAAGTTAAAAATATTAAATCTTTGTCCCATGAGAGACTTCTAAAAAGTGATTGCCCTTTCTTCTCTCTTGATGCCATGAAACCATCTCCCTCCCAACCTTTGGTCACCTTTAAGCCTATCCTAGGTAATAATCTTAAGATATCATTGAGTATTGTACTAACAGAAATGTAGAGCTCATCAGTTTTACATTATAATAATCAAAGGGCTTGTCTTTTGTTTTTTCTATATATTCCAGTAAGCACTCTGGTTACCCCTGCTTTCTGAGAGCTGATCTGATAGCCACTGCAGATAGTGCCCATTGTCCCCTGGCCTCAGTCAGTGTCCCAGGACCCATGTCTCTACCACTAGCTCTGTCAACTGCTACTCCCAGCTCCAGAAAAGGACAACTGCTACTACTGAGACCTGATCTCTTCAGCCTTGTCTGAGACAGGGGGTTGTTATGGGCCTGAGCACCATTGCCCTGCCCCTGCTGGATGGCCCTTCTAACTCTGCCCCACTATGGCAGTTCTGTTGTTTCAGGCCATGACTGCTATTGCCCTCTCATATTTAGCAGGGGCTTAGGTGCTAGTACTAGTGGCACCTGATTGTCCTCCTATACTGGGGGATTGATACAACATGGTACAAAAAGCAAAAAGTCACAGCTTCCTCCAGGCCAGTACCCAAGTGGAAACTGCAGTTCTTTATGTTGGGGTTAGGGAAATGCACCTGGGATCTAAGTTCTCTGCTCTTGAAGGACCCCTAATTGAAAGTTCCTGAAAAAGAATTAGAATTTGAACTTCACAGTTGACAGCTTAGTGATGAGAATGCACATTCTTCAACTGATGAAGAACCCCTGCTCATCTGCAGCTAATTAATGGGGTACAAATGTCCATACCATATAAATGTCTCTGGGCTCCTGGAGAGAATTTAGCATTGTCCTGTCAACCCTTGATGGCTTGCACCAAAGAATCACAACCCCTTGTGGCTAAATTATGGTCAATCTCTCAAATTCCAGATTTTAAAAGCACAATGGACAAAACTCTAACACTCTTGTGAGCACAGTTGTTAGACATTACTAAAAATACAATTGGCCAGATGGAAAAGAGATACAAAAGTTCTCTAAAGAAAAGCTAATAACTATGAGAAATCAAGGAACAATAAAACAAAACCACAAGAATGAAAAAAAAAAAAGAAGACAATATGAAACATTTCATTGGAAAAACAACTGACATAGGATCCAGAAGAAATAATTTAAAAATTATTGGACTACATGAAAGTCATAATCAGAAAAAGCCTAAACATTATTTTCCAAGAAAATTTCCTCCTCATATTCCAATCTAGCAAGACTATGCCAATTATCCTGTACTGAACTTGACTCTGGCCAGATTCCTCACAGTTTATATGTACAATCCTGGAACAAAATGAGACACTTATAGATCAGTTAACAAAAAAAAAAAAAAAAAAAAAAAAAAAAGATTTTCTTAGTCAAGGCTGGAGAATATGCAATGAGGAAAGGCATTGAGGACATCTCCAGTATATTCAGCTGAAACTTCCTGGTTTGCTTTATCTACATCCACCAACCAGGAAAAACATTCTGAGACACTCCCCAGCCCCCACCTCAAATCCTCAGAGCTGCTTTATATTTAGACTATGAAGCGACATCAAGAATATGAGCTCTTAGACGCTTGACCCAACCAAATCTCCAGGTATGTTCTAATACATTTTAAGGACAAACTAGCCTAACACCTGCAGAGATATTGCTCCTACCACAACTGCTAATAAATTTTATCTTATTAGATTTGACCCATTGCTTTAGTCCATCAATATCTTTTAGGAGATATAGATTAGCTTTTCCTTCCAACATCATACTGTCTAGAAATATATGTATACAACCTGCACTTTAATCAAGTGACTTATAAGAATGTTAAATAGCATAAGGCTAAGGATAGATACTTCACTGGTGCCCTCTCTCCAAGTTAACAGTGAATTATTAATGATTCTTCTTTGGATCTGATCCTTCAACTGCTTCCAAATCTCCTATGGAAACTATCTTAGTCTACATTTCTCCACTTTGATACAAAAATGGCACAAAAAAACTTTGTCAAGGCTTTTTAAAACATAAGTAATTTCTACCACCTTTTTTTCTGATATATTCATCTAGCAACCCTATTCCCCCCCCAAAAAAAGGAAATGAAGTCATATTAGCTCTTAATGATGATTGATTCCCTTTCTAGATGTACTCAAATTCTCTTTACAATGTAATAGAATTGTGTCAGAAAAAAAAGTCAAGCTCACTAGTTGACTTTTTAGTTTTTTGAAAATTTGGACTTTGTCCATTTCTTCAACTCCTCCATTCTTCTTAATCTTTCCAAAATCACCAGCAGTCTCTTAACAATCACATTTGCCAGTTTATTTGTTCATTTTTTCAGTAAGCTGTAATGTATGTGCTTGAAAACTAAATTGCTGAAAGCTTTCTTACAATTTTCTTATAACTCTTGAGTTTCAACTACTAGGCATTTTTTTCCCCATTAAGCTGAGTAATTCTGTTTTCTCTGACATCCACTAGTCAACCATGTCTCTATCCCAAGCAGCAATCTTTTGTCTGTAATCTTCCTCTTGACCTCAATATAGGTTTCATCATTCATAGACAATATCTTCTTAACCAGCTCTTTGCTTCCAAGACCTTAATCACTCTTCTAAAGCCCCCACTTTCAATTGGAAACAAAGATCCAAGTTATCACTTGGATTCTTAAGCTCTTCAATTTATTGCTCAGAATTTTATCATTCCTAGTGATGATTTTCATGTTATTTTGCTATTATTGTTTGGTCTCAAATACATCACCAAAAGTGGGTGATATTTGTCCAATTTTTCAGTTCTTGAGAGACTCCCTCTCATAGTCTAGATATATAAGGCTCTTCAATATTAGCATCAAGTTGACAAACAATGACATCAGTATGCTTTGCAGGAAGCCAGAAATCAACCATCACTCCTCATCTCTTAATATCTCCTAATACTTATTATATTATATTATAATATAATATTATAATATGATTATTCATAGTAAGAGAACAGGATCATATATCTGGATATAGAGAAATGAAAGGGATCTCATAGAGATTCTAATCCAACCCTCTTTTTAAAAATGAAAAAACTGAAGCCCAGAAGAATGAAGTTGTTTTTCCATGGTCACACAATAAGTACTTAAAGCTTGGTTTGAAAGCCTTCTGATTCCAAAGCCAAGACACTTTCCACTACATAAGGATGCACCTCCTAGAGCACAAGAAGTTATTGCCTCAAGATGTAACCAAGCACAAATAGCATGTTAGCCTTGGGAAAGCAGAGGACCACCCCTTTCTCAGAGACTGGAAAAAAGGCAGAGGAAGAGAAATATCAATTCATCAGACTATATTACTAATTAAGAGGACGTGGC
The DNA here is from genome assembly GCF_902635505.1 of Sarcophilus harrisii. Lineage (NCBI taxonomy): Eukaryota > Metazoa > Chordata > Mammalia > Dasyuromorphia > Dasyuridae > Sarcophilus > Sarcophilus harrisii. Next base: position 352,214,725 of record NC_045427.1, read on the forward strand.
TGGGGATGAAGAGGAAATGAGTGTTTGGTAATCCTGTCCAGGACAACTATTGAGGAAAGCAGCTGAAGTGACAAAAGGGTCTTTTAGCTTCAGACAACCCATTTTCTTTGTTAGTAAATTTCATGGTCCTTACTCTCACAATTATCTGTGGGGATGGACGATATAGAAGCAATGTTTTTCTTCAAATCTGTTAAGAGGAACCTGGAGTCAGAAAAACTCGGGTTCAAACTTGGGCTCAGATATGTACTAGCTATGTGACCCTGGGCAAGTCACTTAATCTCTACCTCAAACAATCAATAAACATTTATTAAGCACTACTATGTGTCAGGCACTGTGGTAAGTGCTAGGCAAAAGATAGTCTAGGTAAAAAACAATCCCTGCCTTAAGGAGCTTACAATCTAATGGGGGACGCAAACAAATATACAAGCATGCAAACCTACACATATAAATTACATATACAAATATGCAAAGAGATAGCAAGCTATAAATAGGAAATAAACAACACAGAGAAGACACTGGAATTAAGAGGAGTTGAGGAACACTTCCTTTAGAAGGTGGTATTTTAGTTGGGACTTTAAAAGAAGCCAAAAAGGTCAGTAGTCAGAAAGGAAAAGAGACTGTTTCAAAAATGGATCTCAGGATCTAGGAATACATCTTGGGGAATAAGGTATTGAAAAACTAGGAAGGTAGGAAGGGGCTAAGTTAAGGGCTCTGAAGGCCCAATATAGCACATTTTTATTTGATCTTGAAGATGACAGGAAGTGGGTGACATGATAAACCAGTATTTTAAGAAAATCATTTTAGTGGCTGAATGAAAGATGGATTATAGTGGGGAGAAACTGGAGACAGACAGATCCACCATCAGGCTATTGTAATAATCAGGGTTTGAGGTGATGAAGGGCTGCATTAGAGTGGTAGCAACATCAGAGGAAAGAATGGGGAGTATATTTGAGAGATACTAAAAAAGTGAAATCAATAGACCAGTGGTTCTCAAAGTATGGTCTAGAGAATCTTGGGGATCTCTGAAACCCTTTTAGAGGGTCTACAAATTCAAAAATAGTTTTTATTTCCAATATGGTCAATGTCTATAAATATAACCCAGATAAACAAAAACGCTTTGGAGAGATCTTCAATAATTTTTAATAGGACAAAGATACTGAAAACAAAAGTTTGAGAACCACTGCAATTGACCTTGGTACCAGCTTGACTATGGGGGGAAGAGTAGGTTGAGAGATAGTGAGGAATCCAGGATCACTCCTTAGTTGTGAGCCTGAAGGACTGAAAATGTTATGATCATCTATAGTAATAGGGAAGATAGGAGGCAGGAAGAGTTTAGAAAGAAAGATAATGAATTCTATTTTCAACATATTGAGTTTAAGATGTCACAGTTCCTTACTCATAAAATGGGGATAACACCACCTACCTCCTCAGGGTAGTTACGAGTACCAAATGAGGTAACATTCATAAAATGCTTAGCATAGTACCTGGCAAATAGTAGGTGACTAATAGGTACTTATTCTTTACTTTTCCATGTCACATTTTTTCCATCCCCTAACCTCCTGACATGGGTCAAGATTCCCTAGAGCTTCCTTAGTTCCCCTTTCTTTTTTGTTTTTAACCTTCTATTATTTGAAATTATAATTGAACTTTCCTAAAAAATGGGAGAATAGAGATGCAATTCTGCAATCCTTTTAACTTCTTCTCTAGTAGAGAAACAAAAATGCTCTTGGATACCCAATTCCTTGGCAGAAACACAAAAAGATCATACTTTCTACAGGTCACTAGAACTCCCTTCACCTTCCATAATTGTTGAAAGTGAGATTCTCTCAATTCTGGATCTTCTTCATTCCCTTTCCACTGAAACTGTGAACTCTGCCCTTGGGATGCTGGACTCTGAAAGGCAAACTTTGGCCTTATCTGGCCCAGAAGCAGACTTCTATGTCATTTCCTTATCCTTTTCACACCATGATCTTACACAATACCCCCATCTCTTTCCAGGTTCCCTTTATGTGTGGTCCTCCACATTAGATTATAAGCTACTTGAGGGGAGTAAATGGCTTGTTTGTATTTGTGCTTAACACAGTACCTGGGACATGGCAAGTGCTGAATAAATACTTTATCATTTGTTCATTTTTGATGGTCAAAAATAAGAGTTGACCATGAAAGATAACCTCTATAGTAAGGTCAAATCGTTCCTCTGTAGTGAAATATACTGTATAAAAGTCTAAATTACACACCAACACAACCATATACCTCCAAAATAATCCAGTCACTAGACAAATTCAACTCCTCCAGTAACTAAATAAACCTCAGCAAATAATTTATTCTCCAGATAAATCTATATAGGTTCAATCATTTCCATTTAAATAGGTATCTCCCTATTCAAAAATAAGAGTTCTCTAATTTTGTGTGTTCTTTAAATTTCTTTAATCACAAGTCCTCATCTTTCCTTTCACAAATCTCTATATTCTCAAAGTCCAGTTTGCCTTAAAGACACTATCATCACATATCCATGTACAGCCTTGTTTCCCCACAGGGCCCTCTCAAAATCCCCTGGTAGACCAGATGAAGATGGATAAACAAATAGCATAGTATAGTGAAAAGGACTTAGAACTAAAGACCTGATTACTAATTCCAGTTCTGCCACTAATGTGTAGCATGTCTTTAGGTAAGTTATTTAACTTCCCAAAGCTTCAATTACTTCCTCTGTGAAATAAGGGGTTGAACTGGATTATTTAACAGCTTTAAATCCTATGATCCAAAGTCTAACAATACTCTTTTTTCCCCACTACAATCCTACTATGCATATAAATTCTATGCATATACAGGACCTGTTCTGGAGTATGCTGCAGGAAAATCAGAGATAAATAAGACCCAGTGATTGCCCTTTTGGAGTTCATAGCTAGGAAAGATTCACTTCCTCCATCTAAACATCTTTTCTCATAAATCCCAATATGGACAATTTGTTGTTTTGACCAACTCTCTCCATTATACATAGTCCTAACTTCAGTTTCCACTTCTCTCATATAGGACCCAAACAGAAATGTCTTCTCTGTTTTTCCCTGCCAAAAGATCTCTCTATCCACCTTTCAAACTTCTAACTTACCTCCTTTAAGGAGGCTTTTCTGGTTTAACCCCCATCCTTCCACCTGGCATATATCTATGCATACATATAAGAGAGATAAATACAAGTACTTATCCTGATATATAGAGGTGGGTAAGTTACACAAACATATACACACACATAAATATAGGTACAAATATATGTCTATACATATATATCTACATAGATATATAGCTATATATTATACACGTACACATATGCAGTTGTTTGAGCAGCAGAACTACACTACCTCCAAGGTCTCAAACTTTTGAAATTATCTCTGACCACTACTTTCTAGTCTTCAATCACCTCTCATCATAGGATTAAAGAGCCAGAGCTGGAAGAGAACTAACTCTAGCCCTCATTTTACATATGAGAAAACTGAGATCAACAGAGCTTAAGTACCTCAACCAAATGATAGTAAATGACAAAGGTAGGATTTGAATCCATGATTCCAAATCTAGCATTCATTCCAATGTCCCATACTACCTCTTTTACTCCCTCATAGTAAACCTACTGTTTGCCTTTATAAAGCACTAAGCTTGGAATCAGAAGGAATTACTTCCTGAGCTCAAATCTGGCCTCAGACACTTATTAGTTATGTAGTCCTAGGCAAGTCACTTAATTCTGTTGGCCTCAGTTTTCTCATCTGCAAAATGAGCTGGAAAAGGAAATGGAAAACCATTCCAGTATATTTGCCAAGAAAACCCCAAATGAGATCACATAAAGTCAGCCACAACTCAAAAAACTAAATAACATAAATAATCTAGCTTCCCCAACACAGCTTCTCTCTATATTCAACCTTATCCCAATGAATCCCTAGGTATTATTCTAGAATTCCTTTCCAAACTCCATCCCTCTTCTTTTATTCCTGATCTCAGAAGTCTCATCTCTGCATCATAACCTTCCAGATCCTGTTCCAGGGAAGCTGAGGCTCATTACAAAATGTCCCAGGACCACACCAATTTCACTTACTATAAATTTATCATAGAAGACATTAACTAGGTTCTCCATATTGTGCAATATGTAATCCTACCATCCCTCTCATTCCTCATGGTGTCTTTCAAACCTTTACAGTCAGTCAGTCAGCATTTATTAAGTGTATATTATGCATCCAGACTCTTTAGTAAGAACCAAAGATACAAAGAAAGGCAGAAACACAGTCCCTGCCCTTGAGAAGTTCACAGACCAAGGGGAAAGACATACAGTGTAATGAGAGGTCATCTCAGAGCGAAGTCACTAGCTAGGGTTTGGGAGGCAAAGAGAGAAACTGGGATTTGGAAGATTTGCAGGACGGATGTGAGCTCAGTCTTTTTCTTCTTCAGTGAAGAGAACTGGGCTCCTCAGACAAGAAGGGAATCATCAGTCTGGTCTCTTTCATGTACGTGTGTGTGTGTGTATGTGTGTGTGTGTGTGTGTGTGTGTGCACATGTATACAGCTAACTGAAATGGTAAATAGAGTGACAGCTCTGGAGTCAGGAAAACTCACCTTCCTAAATTCAAATCTGGTCTCAGACACTTATTAGCTGTATGACCCTGAGCAAAGCCACTCTTTGCCTCAGTTTCTTCATCTGTAAAATGAATTGGAGAAGAAAATGGCAAACACTGCAGTATCTCTGCCAAGAAAATCTCAAATGAGATCATAAAGATTCACACCTGACTGAAAACGAATTAATTACACACACATACATGTGCATGTGTGTATAATATGCACACATACATATCCATGTATTGTTATATATAAAATATTTATTTGTGTGTAATATGCATATATGCATATACATGTATTGTTATATGGAAAATATTTATCCTCTATCAGATCAGTAGGAATGCATCAAAGAGCTGATCTGATCTCATGCCTCTGGCTCTAGAGCCCAGGCTCCTTTATCTCACTATATTCTGTAAGTGTCTTTACTTCTATGCACTTATCCACTCATACATCTCTGTATACCCATGCATGCATATGTATGTATGTACTGACACCCACCATAGCCTGGATTTTCAAAGGCTCATTGAAGACACAAACAGGGCTCATCTAGCGTAGGGGCAGCTAGATGGTGCAGTGGATAGAGCACCAGCCCTGAAGTCAGGAGGTCCTGAATTTAAATCTGGTCTCAGACACTTAACACTTTCTGGCTGTGTGACCCGGGGCAAGTCACTTAACCCCAATTGCTTCAATAAAAAACAAAAAAACAAAAAACCAGCGTTCAGCAGTCTGACCTAGCTAGGCAGGTCTTGAGGATTGTGTGCCTGTATGAAGTGGCTCCTTACCAGGCTGGGTCATTCTCAGAGTGGCAGATTAGTCACAGAACATCTCAAAGCCCACTTCTCCAACGACAGAGAGGGTGTAAACTGGGTTGGTGGAAAAAGCATCACACCAACGGTATCACAGATCACTGAGTAGCAATGAATACATGTACAGGTAGATGTTCTCACGCACACATACACACAATACACACCAATAGCATATACTGAGCTACAGCAGAAAAAAGCCTCAGAGGTCTTGAGATCAGAGTCCTGCTTTGATGTGTATCTATGTCATCAAGAATCATTTGACCTACCGGGGCTTCAGTTTTCTCATCTCTGAAAGGAAAGGGCTGGACTAGGCGGCTTCTGAGATCCCTTCTATCTAAATCTATGCTCCTACACACAGACATATGCATATATGTATATTATATATGTTTGTATGCTTTATGTTTGATGGCATGCTTCCAGTATATTTTATATTATCCATATTCTGGCTTTTCCTAGTACACTGGGCACTGTGGCTCAGTGAACAGAGTGCTGGGACTGGAGACAAGAAGATCCAAGTTCACTTACTTGTTGTATGACTCTGGACAAGTCATTTAAACCTCTGTCTGCCACATCTGTAAAATGAGGCTTCCTAGCAAGGGTGTTGTTAAGAATCATATGAAAAAACTATTTGTAGAGCACTTTGCAAATCTTAATCTATATAAATGCTAACATCAGTTATCATTATCATTATTTATTATTATTATTGTTATGGCAGAAAATTGGCTCCACCTCAGACCAGGATCTCTCTAAGTTGAAAAATATTATATCCTCTTCTTTATTCTCCTAGAACATAATGAAAGAACAATTTTTAAATCAACTTAGCCTACATCAAAACTCTGTCCACAGAGAACTCAATTCAGGAAGTTTTCCATCTAACTACTCTATTTAAAAGGGATCCAGTATTACTCAGAAAAACAAACATATTAGATATCCCAAAGGCTTTGAGTGAATGTCTCTCCCATTTCATGTGTATGTTTAGGAGGTGGGTGTGAGTATAAGTTGCAGAAAAGAGGGAGTAAATAGGGAAGGGAAGGAGGCAAGAAAAGAAAGGAAAAGAAAAGAAGAAGGGGAAGTAGGGAGAGAAGGAAGAGAAGGGAGAGGAGGAAAGATAAGGGAGAGGGAAAGGGAGAGTCAGAGAGTGAGAGAGACAGAAAGAGAAAGTGTGTTGGAGTGGCAGCATTTACCTTGAAGGCCGAAGGTCTAAGGCAGATATGGAGAAAACTAAACTTAAATCATAAGAAAGCAGGAGCACACCCCTAGATTTCCATTATTCTCTTCCCACAACATAACTCACTTGCCACTAGTTCTGCCTTGTCCCTCATAGGGTCCCTTTGCCTATCTTGCAGGGCAGGAGACAAAACAAGCAGGTATTTCCACAATCACCAAGGATGCCCCAGGGTCTGGAACAACCAAAGCTGCCATCACCACCCAGTTACTGGAAACTCTAACAAGATCTTTTAGATCAGCCACTGCCACACTCAAGGGAGCCCAATCAAAAGAGAGTCAGGAAATCACAATCCCAAAGATGCTAACAGGTGAGTGGATCCATGGCCAAAGGATTCTGGTTCACATGTCCTTCTTATTCATAGGAAGCAAACCCATGAGAAAGATTTAAAGAAACCTAGAAACAATAAAAAAAAAGAGTGCAGAGAACACTGGACTTGGAATGTGTATGAACTAGGTTCAAATTCCATCTTGGATATTTATTATGTGACCCAGTTAAGTTACTTAGCATCTCTGAGTTGTCCCCATCTGTTTAAAAAAAAAAGGCTGGTAATAGCACTTACCTCAAAGTATGGGTATGAGAAGACAAAAAGATAATATATATAAAGCACTTTTTCAAACCTTAAAGTGGTATATAAATGTGAGCTATTATTATTATTGCTATAGTTGCTATTGTTCTTTGAGAACAGATGGCCTAGATGAGATTCTTCTAACTGTGAGGCTACATGATTATGCTGTAATTGTCTGTAGAAACAGTCTGGTATGAACACCCACCCATTTCCATCCTCCCTGTAAGGAAGATGCAGACCAAGAACATGATCATCACACCTAAGCCTCACTGAGACTAAGAATACTCACAGAACCACCAAATCTCACTGTGTTGGCTAAATGTGAGAGAGCATTCATTTAATGTGAAGAAGATCAGAAATTTCCTCAACAATATTCACCCAAAGAGGCTATCCTATTATGCCTGAAGTCCCCCAGTGGTATTAGATCATACGCCTCCTCAAACAGCTCATTTCAGGGTTGGACAGCTTCAAGGAGGCTTTTTTGCCTTAGATGAACTGAAATCTTTCTCCTCCCAACTCTCTCCATTGCTCTTAATTTGCCTTTCTGGGAGCAAACAGAATTCGAATCCCTCTCCTGACAGTCCTTCAAAACCCTGAAAATGGCAATCGTGTCCCTTCATATCTTCTTCAAAATCAACAACCTTAGTTCCTTCCATGAATCTCTCTCATTTTCTCTGGGAGTAGTATCTCATTGACCATTCTTAATTCATGATTTCCACTAGGATAGAAGGTAGGAGGATTTTTTTCTTTTCTCCTCCTGGCCTCTCTACTTCTGGCTAAAAGAAGCTGAAGCTTTCGTGAAACAGGTAAGTGTTGCACAGGTGGATAGTGCTAGAAAGATGAGTTCAAATGCAGTCTTAGATACTACCTGACAGACCCTGGAGAAGTCATTTGATACCTGCCTGCCTTAGTTTCCTTAACTACAAAATGGGGATAATAATAGCCCTTATATCTCAAGGTTGTTGTGTTATAAAGTGGTTGGTTCCATTCCTGGCACAGTATAGCCACTAAAAAATGAATATTCCTTACCTTTCCTCCCTGGCTAACTTTCTAGGATTATAAATTACAAAGGTACATACCTGCCTTGGCAGAAGAGTATCTTCACCTGGGAGTCCTTATACCACTGAAAGCATAGGCCCATGTCTGTATTATTATTAAAACCCTCAGATCTTTTTCATGTGAACTGTTATTAGCTCTAATCACTTAGAGATGAGTAGAGCTAGCATCTATAAATTTGGTTTTCTTTGATTACCTCACTGACAATCCGTACTCCCAAGGAGCTTACACTTTAATGGGGGGAAACAACATATAAACTACTATGTACAAACAAGCTACCAACAGGATAGAGTGGAGGTATTCAATAGAGGAAGCCCACTACCTACACAAGGTAGAATTTTAGCTGGGACTTAGAGAAAAGGGAGGAAGGGATGAGGACAGAGAGGCACTTGACACCAAACCAGGCAAGGGGCACAACCAGAGAAAATGCCCAGAGTCAGGACATGGCATGTTGTGTGTAAGGAACAAACAGAAAGGAGGACAGTGTCATTTAATCACACAATACAATGGAGGAAGAGGGAAGGTATAAAATGTAAGACCACCAGAAAGACAATAGAGACTAGGTTATGAAGGATTTGAATGCTGTCCAGAGGATTTTGTATTTGATCCTGGATATGATAGGGAATCACTGAATTTTATCAAGTACGGGAATGAGATGGTCAGACCTAGACTTTAGAAACATAGATCATTTTGATGCTGAATGGAGAAACATGAGTGTAACAGAGCTTAGAGACCCTTTAGTCCAACTCTCTCATTTGGCAAAATGATAACCTAAGGCCTAGAGAGAAGGAATTTGCCCAAGTTGTCATTTTCCAATTGTATCTGATTCTGACCTGTTTTGAGGTTTTCTTGGCAAAAATACATTTTCTTCTCTAGTTCATTTTACAGATGAAGAAATTGAGGCAAAGAGGCGTAAGTGACTTGCCCAAGGTCACACAGCTAATAAGTGTCTCTGGCCAGATTTGAACTTGGGTCCTCCTGACTTCAAGGTAGGCTTTCTATCCACTTTGACACATAGATGCTTTTTTAAATTAAGGATAATAAATAAGCACAAACTATTCATTAAGAAAAACTTCTCATTTCTATAGTACTTAAAGTTTTTGTGCCTTCTTTATTTTATTTCTTTTCCCTTCTGTAAAATAAAGAAGTTGAAACAAACTCTAAAGTTACTTTTTGCTCTGATAGTCTATATTAGAAGTAGGATGGTTCAATAGAATGGGATCTGAATTTGAAGTCAGAGGACCTGGTTTCAAATCCTAACTCTGATACTTCTAGTTGTGTGACGTTGGCCAAATCTTAGCCTCTCGGGGTCTCAGTTTCCTTGTCTGTAAAATGAGGTGGTTTCTGTAGTTCCTTAAGGTCCCACGTGGCTCTGCCATGCTGCATCCTAGGGTATCTTCTGGTTTTCACAGTCTATGTTCCATGATCTCTAGGATTCTATACTATAAGCATAGACTGAGAGCTCTTTGTCCAGGCCTTTTGTATTTGTGTGCTGTGATAAACAGTTGACCCATGAGCCTTGGTGGAAACAGCACCTCTTTCTCCTGTTTAGGAAGCACCTAAGCTCCTTCACTGTGGCTAATCTCCTAAAGAGATGTTGAGGATTTCCGGGCAGATTAAATTACACCCCTCAGCATGCACTTTGGCAGAGGCTACTTCTCAGCCAGCCAGATGGCTGACAACAGGGATGGTCTCATAGAGAAAGAATGAATACCACCACCCAGGCAACTCTCTCATGCCCAAGAGGACAGGAGGGGCAGTGCCCCTCGCCCCCAATCCACCGGAGGTCTGCTCATTGGCAGACCAAGGAGCCAGGACATAGCTCCCACTGAACAACCATATTCTTTAAAGATCAATGAACAATTGCAAGGCAGAAATGCAGAGCTGTCTTCCTGGTTTGGAAGGTGAGGCAAGTAGCCCTCTACTTCACAAGGCTAAACCTGATAGCATTTTATGAAATCATATTCTGGCAAGTTTGAAAACTAAATCTTCTGATTCTAGACCCAGCATGCTTTCCAGCATCTTCAATATATCACATGCAATGCTGATGCAGTCATTCCTCTAGGCAAAGATCTGTTCTCTATTGCCTGTATACAGAAGCTACAAGGTTAAGGCAAGAGAAAAGCCCCGACTTTGGAGATTAGAAGGCTTGCTCTCAATTTCCAGCTCTAAAAGTTACTGCCTGTGGGAAACTTTTACTAAGTCTCATCTTCCTCATTTGCAAAATGGGGATAGCAATATTTATACCATACATTTAACAGGCCTGTGGTGAAGAAAGCATTGGAAAATTGTAGAAATTTAAATTATTATTATTATTGTTAGTATTATTAATATAAGGTCCAAATGAATTGACAATCAAGGCTCCATTTCAAGATTCTGGGTCTCACTGAACTTCCCAATTTTTTCTTACTATTGCCCCTCCAAATTCTAACTCCAGCCAAATGGATATCCTGAACCTCTATCTACACATTGTGCTTTCCCAACTTCATAATTCACCTTCCTGGGAAAGTTCTGCCTCCCTTCTTTGAATTTCTCCTATTCAATTTCTCCTCTTCCTTTCCCACTTAGTGCAAACAAGACCCTCAAAGAAACCTGATCCTTTAAGCCTGGAGTATTTGATCCTTCCTCTAAATGACAATCCCTTCCTGACCTCCAGGTGGATCAAATCTGTAGACAAGTCTGGTTATCCCTAGTAGATATCTGAGGACTTAAATCTTTGTTTCCTCATTAGGCTTTAGTTCAAATCCTGACTGCCACTTACTTATCTGTGTGATCCTGAGAAAGTCATTTAAATCTGGGTCTCAATTTTCTCATTTGTAAAATGAGAGGCTGGTGCTGCATAATCGCTGAGGTTTCTCACAGTGACAAAACTATTATCCTAAATTCCCAATCCATAATACCACACAGTAGGTGCTTAATAAATGATTGCCAAGTAAAAGAATGAACAAAGGAGATTTTTCCATTAGGCTGACTGTGTTTGTGTCTGTGATGAAAATAGTCGTTCTGTTCTCTTAAAGGGTGTGGAAAAAGAGGAGGAGATCTCGCCCACCACTGGAGCCAACATGTTGGCTCCTTCGGTCTCCCCCACCACAAATTCACCATGAAACAAGAAATACTGGCTCTTCTTATGATGGGGTGTGAATTCCCCAAACCCTGTAGCACCCCTTCCTCCTGTTCCTGCCAACTCCTTCAAGCCTCACCTGGGAAGCCTAAGGCCTTTTCCCAAACCCAGCCTTGCTAGTGGCTTTGGCCTGAGCTGTGAGTTTTCCATGAAGAATCAGTGGTCCCCACAAGTTGGATTCTCTATGGAGAAGCAAATCCACACCAGCCAAAGTCAACACAGCTCTCCTTCACCAAAGTATACAGCCCTTCAGAGGAAGCTTCAGAATATCCACAATATCATTCCCATGCTTCCTTAAAACTATCCCAGGAAATGTCTCCCACACTATGTATTATCTTATATTATCAGTAGTGGCACTAGTGATAACATTGAGATTTGGGTCACTTTTAAGGAACAGACTATACTACCATACATTTTTACTAGCCATTTTTGTCAAGGTGGGGAAGCAAGGGATTTTGATCCTCTCCTCTATAAAAGATATTTTAGATCTAAATATCCTCTAAATTTTAGATCTAAATATTTTAGATCTAAATAAATAGAAAATTATGTATTTCCTTTTTTTTTATTGTTTTATCTGGAAAATGGCACATATTTTACATTTCTAGAAAAAGAGAATATTGGAGGGTTCATTGATATTTGTGCCACCCAGTCATGCTTAATATATGGCCTCTCATATGTGACACCAATATTAAACAATTACCATCCTTTGAACATCAAGATTAAGTTAGGAATGGAATGCTTTTTTTAGTCATGCCTATTTTGAATTAATAATCAATTTGAGTTTGTTGAGTTTGGGTTTTGTTTTGGCTTTTTATCAAAAGGGGAGAGATATCTAGAGAGGCTTCTGACCTATTATAAGGCACACCTGAGAGAACAAATAGATGCTTTGATTACTTAACAGGGATTAACAGTCCTATCCAGAAGAAGTAGAAGTTCAAAGAGGGACAGTGGGCAGAGCCCAGAACCAGAAGTCAGAAGCCTTGGGCCTTTGGCTAGGATCTGCCACTAATTCAAAATGTGGCCTTGACCAATATTTGATGAGCTCTGACTGTCCTTCTAGTACTGATATTTTGTTGCTATGAGTATCTTGGGGGACAGTCCTTGTCCTACTATGTCAGGTTATCCTGAAACAAAACCTCAGCCAGATCTCAGAAGAGGATTTGCCTAAAACCAACTGGGAACCTGCCAGACACTAGAAGTGATCCCCAAACTTAAATCTAGTTATTTGAAGCACAAAGCACCAAACTTCTTGAGAACAGCTGCATTTACCTGGTAAAGTGACTAGAGTCCTGGACCTAAAGTCAGGAAGTCCTAAATTCAAATCCTCCCTTGGACATTTATTTGTTAGGTGATCATGGGCTAGTCATTTCTGCCTGCCTCAGTTTCCTCAATTGTAAAATGGGGGATCTTGTGAGGATTAAATGAGATAATATTTGTAAAAGGCATATGGAGTATAGAAGATCTGAGATTAAATAGGACACTAACCAGTTGTGTGACCCTCATTTAATATCTCTCAGCCTCAATTTCTTCATTTGTAGTATGGGGACAAAAATACCACTTCACAGGGTTATTGTGAGGATATAGTGAAATAATATATGCAAAGAAGTCTAAAATATTAATTATTATTATTGCTGTGAGCTTTCTTTAAAAGTTCAGCTCAAGCAGCATCTTCATCATGAAGCTTTTCTTAATTCTCAAGTAAGCTAATAGTATCCCCACAAATCATCTTATATTTGTTTTTTCATAAATTTTGTACATTCTTACATGCATGTATTATTTCACCTCCCCAGCTTGTAACTATAACTTGGATGTTTTTATTCTAAATATGCCTTTACCTTTATTTCCCTTTAAATTTCATTTTACTGGACTCAGTCCAGTGTTCCATCCTGTTGAGCTCTTTTTGTACCCTATAATCTAGCATGTTAGCTAAACTCTCCTTGCTTATGTCATCTGCAAATGTGATCCAATTTAATTCAACAAATATTCATTAAGTGCTTATGCTACGTGAGGCACCAAGCTAGATTGTAATGCTACAAAGACAAAATCTAATCAGTCTCTGACCTCCAGGATCTTATATTCTACTATATTCCCTTTACCTAAAGTCACAGATAAAAGTGTCAAACACTACTGGGCTAAGGACAGATTTCTGGGGTTCTCCTTTAGAGTCTGATTTTTGGAACTTAGCAAACAGCTATTTTCCTATTCTTTGAAGATTTCAATTCCTTATTGCACATTTCTGTTCTGTCTTTTCCAAAGAAAAGTCATTTTCCTTTACACAAAGAACAGAAACAATAGAGCTGGCCTCAAATCCAGAAAGATCATTTAACCTTGCAATGCTCTAAGCAATTCCCTAAAACTACAATGAGACAGAGAAGAGGACCCTCAGGAGCAGAGGGAGCTTCCTTATCTGAGAATTCCCTATGTCAATGAAACTATAGATCCTTTTATTATCTTCATCTGTGGTTACCTATTATGACTATCTCATCTACCTAGAGAGGCAGCATTTTTAAAAATAAAAATAATAACAACTAACATTTATATAGTGCACTAAGCACTTAAGCAATTATTATCTCATTTGGTCCTCACAACGACCTTGTCTAAAAGAACATGTTACTGTTCCCCATTTTACAGATGAAGAAAATGAGGAAAAATAATGTCAATGATTTGCCCAGGCTCACACAGCTGTTAAAAGTGTCTGAGTTGATATTTGAATTTGGATCTTTCTGACTCTAGACCTAGTGCATTGTCTGCTGCCTCAAATGCTTGATAAATGTAAACTGAAAGCTAAATGAATGACATTTATATTGCATCCACAAAAGGATAGCAGAGACCTGAAGACTATCCCAAATGAGGATCAATTAAAGAAACTAGGGACATTTGGTATTCAATCTTAGACAAAATATCTGTTTTCTAGCACAGGAAGGGCTACAGTATCAGAGAAGGGTTAGACTTGCTAGGTTGGGCTTCACAAGGCACAACTAGAAATAATGTTGCATGTGGGAGGGGAGAACTTACAAGGAGATGGTGTCAGCTAAATATAAGAAAAATCTCCTTACAACTAGAGATAACCAACTGTGGAATGGGCTGACTCAGAAGGGTGATTTTCCCATCACTGTGAAGGATGTTGTAACAAAGTAGGGGTTGAATCCCCTGAGGTCTTTTCCAGTTCTGGGGTTCTTTATTCCAAAATACTAGAAGACATGCTGTGTACCTGTGTTTGTGTCCTACACTGTATACCTGGCGTGTCCTGTTATGTGTGTTAGGCCATCTCCTCAGACAGGACCTAAATGTTTTATGAAAAAATGGTGACTCCTTCCATTCTCAGGCCACACAGAATGGTAAGAACTCATCCTAACCAGTGAGACTTGACATCTCCCTCCTCTGATCTCAATGGCATTTAAAACACTCATGCACATGTGTGTCACATCTATGTTTGATCATCCCTTATTCAAGGGGAGACTGTGACTAGCTCATTACATTTTTACTGGAAACACTGAAATCTTGGAAATTAGCAAATGCTATTTGATTTCGTGTTTGCTTGCAGTATCTCATTTGATTTTCACAACAATCATGGGAGATAGGTGCTATTATTATCCCCATTCTGCAATTGAAGAAAAACTTAGGTTTCACAAAAATAAAGTGACTTATCTACTATCACCCTAGCTAATAAGTATCCAAAGTGGAGTCTGAACTCAGATCTTCTTATGCTATATGCATATTGCCTATCTCATGATAGAGAAAGAACCGAACTTGACATCAAAGAACCCAAGTTTGGATCATCACCCTATAAATGAAGATTTTGGTTATGTGACTGTAATTAAGTCTTATCTATAAAATCAGGAGTCCCTTCTAGTCTCAATCTATGACTATGATTGCATCCATGGGGACAGGGGACTGGATTTCCTGTCAGTGACAATGAGCAAACCACAGGCACTTAAAACATCTTTAAATGAACACATTCTATAGGATAACAGATCATTTGAACTCATTCTCGTTCAGACTTGTATTATTATCATTATCATCACTTCCTACTTGGTTTCCCTGCCTCTAGTCTCTCCCCTCTCCTGGATATTATTCACATAGCTGACAAAACAATCTTCCTAACCCCCTGCACTAATCATATCATTCTCCTATAAAAAATTTAAGAAAAAAACTAAAGCCAACTTTCAGTGGCTCCCTATTACCTCCAGAACTAAAGAAAAACTTCTTAAGCCTGCTATTCAAGGTCCTCTACATCTGACTCCAACATACCTTTCCAGCTTTCTATCACATTCCTCACCTACACACACCCTACGTTCTGGACAAACTAGCCTACTCACCACTCTTAATTCAGCCTACCTTTCCCCACCTCCATGCATTTGTTTATGTCACCCCCTCCCCACTATCTAGAATGCAATCTTTTCAAAATTCTTTTCTTCCTTCAAGGCCCAGTTCAAGTGCCAAAAATGAGCTCATCCTTCTCAAAATTTCTCAGAACCTTTTGCTTGGATCTCACCACTGTCTTTATTCTCTTTTGTATCACTGTATCACTCCTCTTTTCCCAGGAGATTATAAGCTTCCTGAAGGCAGGGAATGTAAGTTTGTACTTTTTTTTTTTTCCATATTTGTATTCCCTGCACATAATATGCAATTAATAAATATTCATTGTTTTGAACAGAACTGAACTGATGCCCAAGTCTCAACCATCAGCAACAGCACACTGAGTTTCACCCATTCCCCAGGCAGACTGAGCTAGGCTGGGCAGGCCAGTACCATGGCATGACTCATTATGAAAAACACAAACACAGACTCCCAACCCCAAACAAGGATGACCTGCCAAGGTAAAACATGATGGGAAATCATGAGCTGTGTCAATACTGTGCAAATCTAACCCAGGCCCAAAGTCAGGGACTGGCAGAAATTAGGTGAAAAGAGAGTGTTTGGGAATCAAGTTCTAATTGATTCTGCCTCATATTCAGTGTTCTAATCTCATATCTGCCACTACCTCTGTATGACAATTCCTACATCTATAAATGAAGGGGTCAGGCTGCATACACCAAATGTTTTTAAGGTCCTTCTTTATTTTAATATTCAACCTTCTGTGTTCTAAACATCCTTTCCACCATCAACATTCTGCATTCTAAGTTTATTATAACCTTAAAAGTCTAGGTTGTGAGATCTAAATTTTCTTCTAGCTCTGACATTTTTTTTTACATTTTTAGGGCCTTCCCACTTTCGATATCCTATATATTCATATTCATTCTCTCTCTCTCCTCTCTCTCTCTCCATATATATTCAGTGTGTGGATATGTTACACATATCCTATATATATTATATATAAATCCAATATATTATATATGTATCCTATATTTTCTAAAGATCCTTCCAATTTTAATATTCCATGATCTTTGTTCCAAGATCTTTTTGAGCTGACATTTTGACCCCCTCCCTCCTCTATAAAATGAGGGAATTGAGCTTGATTGTCTTTAAAGGAACTAGAAGGATGGTCCCTTATAGAACCCATTCTCATTGAGCCTCATAATCTAATAGGAATGAGATAATAAGGAAATTATTCAGTATCTCTCTTGCCCTAGTCTCTAACCCAGTTCTCTCCAGAAAATGTATCTGCATCCTATTCTGTGTGGTCAATTACAGTTGTCCCCATTGCCAGTATGTAACTGCTCACTTTGACTCATCAACAAATACCAAATCATAAAATCTCAGGCTAGGAAGGGATTCTCAGAGATTTAACTCCAAACTAACATTACATCAAAAATTCCCACCATGACATACTAGATAAATGGATTTAAACCTTATGCATAAAGTCCTCCAAGTGATGAGGAAATCTCCATTTTCTGAAGCACTCTACTCTACTCTTAGACATGGGAACCCATTGATCAGTACTTTCAAGGGGCAGCTGATACAAGAGGCATCTATCTGAAGGTTGAAGTTTCAATGAAATATCTATTCCAGTCAAGGAAACCAGCTCTTTCCTCAAATCACACTCACCTGAAGCATCAATTCACAATCATCTCGGCCAACAAATATCATTTCTCTTGGCAGCCGGTGGCGGGTGCCACTGCTGCTCACCAGAAACCATGATGTCACACTCATCTTGTTAGCTGTCACTTCCTCTTCGAGTTTCCTGGGAGAAAAAAAAGAGAGTTATTAGACCTTAAGACATAGGTTCAAATCCTGGTTGTTTCATTTAATATCTGAAAGCATGTGAAAAATCACTTATCCTGAGTCTCAGTTTTCTCATCTGCAAAATGAGATTAGCCTCAAATAGAAATGGATCCTTGCAGACTGCATACTGAAGTAGAAAAACACAAATAACATTAGCTAGATGGCAAAGTAGATAAAGTGCTGGGCCTGGAGTTAGGAAGATTCTTCTTCATGAGTTCAAATATGATACTGTTTGAACCTGGGCAAGTCATTTAGTATTATCTGCCTCAGTTTACTCATCTGGATCTTGACAAGGAAATGGCAAAACCATTCCAATAAGCTAAGAAAACACCAGAAGGGGACACAAAGAGTCAGGCATAACAGCAATAACATATCATATTTTTATTTATTTATTTTTTAAATTCACAATTACATTTTCATCTGGTTGCTGAAGATTGGGCTATTTGGCAGTCCTGAAAGGTCCCTATATTTGACATCTTTAGCCTAAATGATGGCTAAAGTTCCCTCCAATTCAAAACCTTATAATTCATTCATTCAATAAATATTTAGCAAGTACTTATTGTATATAAAACTGTATCCTTCTTGTTGAATGTTTAAATAAGGAAGGCTCCCTTCCTCACAGAGCTCACCATCCAGTAAGGACATAAAGAACAAACCCTGATTACTACAATACACAATCTTACATGATAAATGTTTTATAGTGATCTTATATGATTCCTATAATCCAGGAAGGCTTCCTGCTAGGAAGGGAATAGGGCCAGTATAGAGACAGAAATGAGTGGGATTTCTGCTCATAGATAGAAGATTTATACTTGAGGGTAGCAGGAAAGATGAGAATCACTAGTAACATTCTTACCATAAGTGCTATACAATAATAAATGATAGGATATGGCCTTTTTGTTGTAGCTCACTGTTCTAGATGGCCAAGACAAACTCATGTAGAACTACTGTCTGGGGCTTACCTACTGTTTCAGGGACTGCCAGTCCCCAAATGAGACCAAAGAGTAGAAGCCAAGGACCCTCAGACATGTTTTACCCTGTTCTCTAGTCTGCAATGAGAGAAGAAGAGAATTCAGAATTTGGGGGGAGGAGGGGGAGAAAAAGCATAAGACAAACTCTGCCCTTGGAGAGTGTGGTCCCAGTAGGGGAAGGACTCACATTTTGCTCTCAGGAAACACCCCAATTAATGATAAGAGGAGAGCAGCAAGTATGCCTTGTAAGTCTAACTGTAAGGAAGGTTAGAGGAAAGCTCATTGAGGCTAGGGATAAGCAGGGGATGATTCTGAAAGGAAATGAGACAAGCCATTTGAAGGAAGGTCAGCATTTGGAGGCAGAGAAAACCACATTTCTAGCCCAGTGTATGACTTGAATGATGGTAGGAAAGGCCCCCTAATTTTGAGGATTGTAAAGAAACCAAGCAATCTTAATTCAGTAATAGGATCATACATAGCGGGAATTTAAAGCTGGAAAGGGCCTTAGAAATTAACTAATCATAGGATTTAGAACTGGGAGAGACTTTTAAAGCCATCTAGAATAGGGATGAGTAAGCTACAATCAACAGGTCATATTTCACTATTTGTTGTTATATAGCACTTAAGCTTAGAATGTTTTTTGGGTTTTTTTTTTTTTTTTTAACATTTTTAAATAAAGTTCCTTTGGATTGTAATTTGCTTATCCACTTCCTAATTTTACAGATGAGGAAACAAAGGTCCAGAATAGTCCAAAATTTAGTATTTTTTCCATAATTTCTTGCTTTCCCCCTCCTTTACTATGTAGGTAAATTGAGGTCCAAGTAGAAGAATAATTGCCCTAGGTCACACAGGAAATAGCAGAGAGAGATTCAAACCCAGGGTTTTTCTCCTACTCTGCTATTTATAAGATCATTAGCCTTGACTCCAGGTTCAATCTGGACCTCAACACACCAGACTGGATTATGGGTCATGGCTTTTCCCTTTCTTCTCTCTCACTCAGGCATATTAAAAAATGATTCAGCAAGATACACAATATACAGTAGTGTAAGAAACAAACAAAAATCAATAAAAACTTTTTTTAAGTGATCAGTAGGAAAAGAGTTGTCTTAAAATCTTGCTTAAAACCAAATACCACTCTTTCATTAGCCTCAGGTAGAACTCTTATCTTCCTTTTGGCCAAAGGAATCATCTACTTCTAATTCTGCTCTCCTGCACTGAGGAGGGGTGTGTTACTTCCCAAGGTCCCTGAATCACTTGGTTCTCCCCTCCACACACCCTGGGCAAAGGCCTCAAGCCTCAGAGATACCCAGCATCATGAGCCAGCCAACGGCTGGGGTAACACTAGCTCCTGCCACAGAACATCAGCTGATAAGCGTGGTCAGGCCTGTTGTCCAGGAGAGGGGGAGGTTATCAAGAATACAGCTTCATTGAATACAAGCATCCCTATTAAACATGAGCGGTCCTGTACTAATACCATCTGATAATTCACTCCAGGAAAGGGCAGGAGAGACACAGTAGCAAGCACTGAAGTTATCACCACAGACTTGTGATGCTTGCCAATTCAGCTGCCTGATCACCTGAGGACCAAGAAAATTCCCACTCTACTCCAAGCTTCTTAGGGGCGAATACCCTGGTCCTGAGTGCAATGCTGCTCTTCTATCATTAGGACAATGAATCTGGCTTAAATTAACATGACTGCTTCCTGATCCCTGACTCCAGTCCAACTAGAACTCAGAGATCACTTGACTATATCATGAGAATTACTGATACTTTTACAGCTCTTTATGATTTATAAAAATTTATAAAGAAGGATTGAATTTATAATTCCATTGACCTTAGTGAGGAAATACCCTCTACTATGAAGCACCAGCTTTCAAATTCAGTCTTAGAGTGTGTCCTCAGTGAATTGTCCAGAGTCATATAGTAACTATGTGTCTGAAGTGGAACTTGGCTATTCAGCCAAACAAAAACAAAGACACTCCATCTCCCAGCATTTTCTCTGGTTCTCCCCCAAGAATTCAATGCTCTTCCTCCTTACTCTCACATTTTTGCTCCAATTTTCTGAAATCCTACCTCCTACAAGAAGCCTCTTAATTCTAAGTGCCTTCCTCTGTTAATTATTTCCTATTCATTCTTGTTATAGCTTGTTTGTGCCCTTCTTGGAAGAAGGGACCATCTTTTGCCTTTTTTTGTATCCCCAATACTAAATACAGTACCTGGCCACAGTGGATGCTTAATAAATGCTTACAGACTTGATTGAATCGATATTCACTATTCCATGAGGCTTCACTGTGAAGCTAGATTCTTTGTGATTTACATTGCATTGCAGAAATGCCAAGCATTATGCTCCATGGGAAAATATACCATGTGACAGATTTAGTAAATCTAAGCATGTTAGCTTAAAGGCTAGATTTACAAAGTGTCTTTGAAATTTCAGTCTAATCAGAGGGAGACTCAGATTGGGCCTTAATCAGACCAGTGGTCTCAGAGAAAGCCCAGGTTTTTCCATTCCCTCTGGACTGCGAATTTTCAGAAGACATAGCTTGGGTTTCCTTTTCCTTTACAATATGTCTCTAGGCTACCTTTGTAATACATTCTTACATATTCCATCCCTTTATACACTGCATGTTCCAGACAAACTGGCCAATTTGCTATTCTCTTGCTATAACCCAGGCAAGTACCCCAGGCTTTGTTTCTACTTTTTAGTACTGACTTCAAGGATCAATTTATTTTTTACCTCTTATAGGAAGGGGCAGCTGAGAGGGGGAGGGGAAGAACAGTGGATAGCAAGCCAGGCTTGCAATCAGGAAGACTTGAATTCAAATGCAGCCTCAGACATTCCCCAGCTGTGTGATCCTGAGCAAGTCGCTTAGCTTTCCCTCAGTTTTCTCATCTGTAAAATGAGAATTTCAAACCCCTCAAATATTTTTGCCAAGAAAACACCAAATGAGGTCACAGCTGAAAAATAACTGAATTCCTATTTAGTTGTTAGTACTGTTGCAAAGCATATATATGATTAAAGGCATCTTAAGCATCCCACTCCAGCATGTAATCTCTTGGAAAGTAGGCAAGACTGTTTTGTTTTTGTCTTGCTATACCCAGTATCTAATACACATTTAGGTGCTTAACAATAATACTCAGATTTTATTATACTGCTCAGCATGGATCTATTCACATGATAGGGGTATGGAGGCCATTGAAGCATAGCATTTCAAAATGGCCAGCCTTACTCTACACCTCTTCTTTGAGCAGGAATCTCTTCTTCACTCCATAAAATCATCTAGGATCTTTCTCAAAAATTCATGAGGCAATCTTTCTACTCTTGTGCTGTTTTCATGGTTAGGAGATTTATTCCTTCTACACTTTCCTGTAATTTAGTTTCTGAAGCTTAATGCTAAAAGGACTTTAGAGGATACCTAGTCCAAACTTTCATTGTTCACATGAGTGTTAGAGGAAGGATTTTTCTAGATGACCCTGGTGCTGTCCTCTGGATATCTGGAAAACCAGGGGAAAATATGTGGATCTCCTCCTTATCCTCTTCACATACCTCTTTCAAAGGCTCTTACTCTCAGGTAGCTCCTTAAAATATGTTTGCATATTGCATAGACAGACCTATTCCTCTGGGGACATTCTTCCATTTAATTCTTCCAGTGAGGTGTAGGAGGAAAAAAAAAAAACTTGACCTGATACCAATTTATTTTGTGGTCTTGGACAAATCCCTTCTTTCTGGGAGCGAAAGTTAAATCTGTCAAATAAAACTACTAGAGGAGATGATTCCTAAGATCCCTTCCAGTTTTGTTCTGGATTCTGCCTTTCATTCAGGACTTTATTTCCTTTCTCTTATTACCTTCACATTGAGAATCTGGAATGCAAAGGTATAGAAATGTCTAACCCAAGAGCTCTTCCTGAACAGGAAGGTCTTTTCAAGCATTACTGCTCCTGTGATTGGAGTCTTCTCAGACACATCAAATCTGGTTTTAAAAAAAGAATTCAGACAATGGAAAACAAAAAAGAACTAGAATCCCTCAGACAAATTGCTGAAAAACATTAGCTTAAAATAAAGAAGAATTTCCTAACAATCAGCAGAAAAACAGAATGGACTGCCTTATAAGGTAGTGAGCACCCTGTTCCTGAAAGTATTCAAATAAAATTTAGATAATTATACTAATTTATATTCCTGTAAAACTTTTTAAACTTTAAAGAACATTCCACACAACAATCCAGTGAGGTAAGTAATCTGAGTGTTATTATTCCCATATAGCTAAGGACACTAAAGTTGAGAAAAATAAAGTGATTTGCCCAAGATGATAAATCTAATGCCAAACTCCTGAGATGACAGGGGTGCTCGAGAGGGGAAAGGATGAAGGAGTGTTCCCTATCCCAACACACATAAATCCTGACCCAAAGCCTGGAACTACTTTTCACTACCCAGCAGGCAATCCTGTCCTGTCCAGTCCCATCCCACCCACTTGTGGTTTCAAATCTTTACTGGCATTGGCTAGTAGAAGGAAAAGTAATCCACATTATGAATTCCTCCCCTCAAAGAAAACTGAGCCTCCAATGAAAGAAACTACAGAAACCCTAAATTCAAGAATTGATAGAGGCAAGGAAAGAGGGATTGGGAAGGGAAAGAGAAAAGGAAAGAGAGACAGAGGAAATAGATAAGAAAGAGGAAGATAGAGACAATAGGGAAGGAAGAGAGAGAAAAAAAGAAGGGGAAGGCAGACAGAGGGGAGAAAAGAGAGACAGACACAGCCAGGAGAGAGGGATGGAGAGAGATAAGGAGCTGAAGAGTCAGAGAAACAGAAGGGTGGGAAGCAGAGACAGGAACAGAATGAGGAAGACAGAGACAAGTGCTGAAGAAAAAGATAGAGAAGAGAAAGAAGAATAGGGAAAAAGGGAAAAGAAAAAAAGAGGACATGAAAGGAAAATAACGAGAAAGGGAAGGAAAGAAGGGAAGAGAATAGGGACAAGGAAAGAGAAAAGCAGGGAGGAAAGAAGGGAAGAGACAAGGAGAAAAGAAGGGAAAAGAAAAGGGACGGCGAAAGGAGGAGTCAGGGAAGAAAGGGAAGAAAATAGAGATAGGGATAGAGAGAGGCAGGGAGGAAAGAAGGAGAGAACATAGGGAAAGGGAAAGGAGGAGGCAGGAAGGAAAGAGAGAATAGGAAAATAAGAAGGGGGGCAGGGAGGAAAGAAGGCAAAAAAACAAGCAAAGGAAAAGGGAGAGGCAGGGAGAAAAGAAGAGAAGAGAACAGGGATAGGGAAAGAGAGAAGCAGGGAAGAAAGAAGGGATGAGACCAAGAACAAGAAAGGAAAAGATAGGGAGAAAAGAAGAGAAACAGTGAAAGGAGGAGGTAGAGAAGAAAGAAGGGAAGAGCATGGGAAAAGAGAGAAGCAGGGAGAAAAAAAGAATGGAGGAGAACAGGAACGGGGAAGGAGGAAAAAAGAAGGAAGAGGCAGGGACCGGGAAGGAGGGAGGAGGGGAGGAAAAGAGGCCTTATCCTGAATCAGCTCTCACCCCTCTCGCAGCAATGGCTGCGGCCTTAGGAGCCATCTCCGCCCCGCAGATAATCAGAGGCGACAGCCAGAGACACTCACTCCCCCCCAGCCATCAACCCCAGTCCCTCTTTTCAATCCTCGGGGACATGGCCTCCCCACCCCAGGCCAAGCCTGAAAGTGGGACAGTGGGATAGTGCGACAGGATGACACACTCCCCTCCCCCCGCTCCGCCGCGCCCGCGCTGCGCTGACAGTCCAAGTGGGGGGGTGGGGTGGAGGAGTCTGGCCCGGGCCCCGCACCTGGGGACACCAGGGACGCGCGCCTTTGTCTGGCTAGGGAGAGGGTGGAGCGCGCGCCCAGGTGGACCGGCCCCCCCCCCCCCCGCAGAGAGCGGCTTCCCTAGTCCAGGTTCTCTCCGGTGCCCACGCAGGTGAGGGGCGGGGCGGGCCAGGGCCCGCAGCGGGAGAAGGAGAACCGACGCGGGGGTTGGGGTATGGGAGTTGCTCACTCACCTGCTCCGGCCTCGGGTCCCCCAGTCCAGGGCCCGGGCTCCTGCCAGCAGCTCAGCCGCCACCTCCTCCTCCCTGTCCTCCGGGCGCGGCAGCCGCGCAGCCCGGGCCCGGCCCGGCCCGCCCGGCTCGGCGCGGCGCGGCGCGGAGGCGCGGCTCGGAGGCTAGGACATGGCCCCGGCTGAGCGAGGCCGGCTCGCCAGCCCGCCCCGGCCCCGGCCCTGGCTCAACCTCAGCGGCCAGGGGAGCAGCAGCAGCAGCGCCGCTGGCGGCCCTAGCCAAGCAGGTTACTGACGTCTGCGGGAGGCTCCGGCCCGGCCCGCCCCTCCCTCTGTCTGCGGCCCGGCCCCTTCCAGGCTCCCTCTCCAGCCCCTCCTCCCCCCTCCCTCTCTCCGCCCCCGCCTCTTCCCCAGCAGGAAATCCAGGTTAGAGCCGAGGGAACTGGGAACCAGGTGTGCGCTGCGCGCCCAAGGGGATGAGATCGGGAATGAGACTAAGAATGAGGATAGGGATGAGGATGGGGAAAGTCTGGGCTCTGACTCAGGACCGTCAGATGAAGGCCGGAGCTGCCCCCTTTTTCTATTCCGCAGTCTGCAACCCAGACCCACCTCCGAATGCTAGTCATCTCAAACGCACAAATCTGGAATGCAGAGGGTTAAAGGGACACAGTGAGGAACCTAGGACCCGTGGCAGAGGTGAAATGAGATCTCACGACAGCCCGCTCCCTCCACAGCCCAACTCTCTTTCCAAGAAAGAGGACCTGCGCTAACTCCGGGAATCCTAGTAAGTCTCAAAGGGAACGAGATGGAACGGAGTAGAGATTGGATAACCGGTCGCCCCATCTCTGCCTCACCTTCTCCGGGAGAGGGCAGTGCACTCCCTCTATGAACCCTCTCAGTAGGCTCAGAACGGAGGTTCAGTTAGGGCTCCCCATTTAAAATAGGGCTCAGATGTATCCCTGGCTCCTGTCCAATGGAAGGAGGTTAATGCTTAACCAGGCCCCTCCACCCAATACTTCAGCCCCAGCTTTGGCCCAGGGCCTGGCGAGGTGCCAGCTGTGTTCTGCTCAATGCAGAGGTGTCCTGAGGCATTTGGCCCTTCCCTTCTCTCCACTCCCAGTCTCCTAATGGAGGAAGGCACAAAACATGGGGCAGAGCCAGTGTGGCAGAGAACAAGGAATGTTGAATTTGAACTCGGAAAACCTTGGGTTGAACCCTAGCTCTGAAGCTCTGTGTGACCTTGGACAAGTGTCCTCATTTCTCACAGATTTTAGATTCACGTTTTTCCCACTTATAAAATGAAGGGATTAGACTAGATCATCTCCGAGGGACCCTGCCAGCTCTGACGTTGGAGACTTCTGTGGGGCCAGCTCTGACTGGTTATTATTAACTCTATTTGCTCTCTGGACTCTGCTCAAAGTAGGTCCATAACTGGCTGCAAACCTAGCCATTTCTTAAGAGTGGCAGAGCCCAAAGCCCCGCCCCTCCTTTATTTCTAATCTTGCTAGGACCCAGAAAGACCTAACACACCCATTATGACACCTCCTAAAAAACTCTCCTGGCTAGGCCAGGACCCAGCAGGGCTTTGAAAGACAGTGTAGTCTTTCCCATATTGATGTTCTTTGAGCTCCTGGAGGAAATGACTAGAAAAGGATGATCAATCATCAAGCAGGTATTTACACTGAGTCCCTTCAGTGAGTTGGGTACTTGGCTGGTTGGCAGGCCCTGGAGGGAGACAAGATGTGTATAAAATACAGGCTCTGCTCTCAAATGACTGATAAATCTGACTCACAGAATAGTCCGAGAATAGTCAGACTAAATGGAATCAGTGCTAAACTGTATAATTCATATTCTTAAGTATCAGAGGAGTTGAAAGGAGACTTAGCTGGAGTAGTCAGAGAGGACTTCAAGAAAGAGGTGACAGGACAAGTTATAACACATTTCCCTTTCTCAACAATCCTAAACTGACTGATTTGGCTTTATTCTCAGCAGTCCTGAATCATTTATTGAAGTGGGACAAGGGAAAAGTCCCACAATCAGAGAAAATAACCCATAAACACATAACCCACATATATTATCATCAAACAATGAATTCCCATCAGGTGATCATGAGTTTAAATTTGAAATCTGAAATAAATCATTGATTAAAAAAAAAAAAAGAGAGAGAGAGAGAGATGGCAAGATAGTGGAAAGCTTAGAGTCACAGAATTTGGAGCTGGAGAGGACTTTAGAAGTCATCTAGAATAAACCCAATTTATAAATAAGAAAACTGAGGCCCAGGGAGAAATTATTTACCAAAGATCACACAGTAAATTAATGACTCAGAAGCACAAACTCCAAATTCTGTGTTTCGTTTTGTCCTGGCCCTAGCACTTATTGGGTCTCTCTTAAGAGCGTGGGTTCCCTAGCCTTCTTTTTTTAATCTGCAAAAAATCTATGGTGAGAAGGGGAAAGCATGGATTAGATATCTTCTAAATCCCCTTCCAGCTCTAGACTATGATCATAATCCAGTCATTTAAACTCTCTCAGGTTTAACTTCTTCGTTTGTAAATTAAGATTTAAAAATACTTTCTATTTCAGAGGGGTCTTGTGGGAAAAGCACTTTGGAAAGCTTAGAATAGTATAGAAAGGTGAATTATCACCATTATCTCATAATTATTATTATAATCTAAAGGTCTTTTGCACTACCTCCTACTTGAACACCAGATAACATAGTTATCATGGATTTTCTGTCAAGTAAACAAATTATTTTTCTTTGCCACTCAGAAAACACATATATGTAATGTAAAGTTTTATTTAGTCAAAGCTTCAAATACTGAACAAAATGATAAATATGTATAACATATACATATATGTTGTTTGAGCAAGGCAGTTGGGGTAAAGCTAAAGCTTCAATCAATGTTCTATATATTAAAATGTAAAAGTAATGGATTTCAGATGCAGGATGAGAAATGTTCTTTCTCCCCACGTAGACAATGGGGATTTTTGTGCAAAAGTTTTCTTTTTCTTTTTTTTTTCTCAGTGGGAAAAGGTCAGAGGGAGATAAAATAATTGCTTGTTAATTGGGGGGAAATTTTCCAATAGTATTTTATTTCCCCAAATATATGTAAAGATAATTTTCAACATTCATTTTTGTAAAACTTTGTTTCAAATTTTTCTGCCTTCCTCCCTTGCCTCTCCCCTCCCCAAGACAGCAAGCAATTTGATAAAGATTTAAATATGTGCAATCCATATTTAGAAGAAATATATTTTCTAAACATATTTCCATATTATCACATTATATAAGAAAAATCAGATTAAAAGGGGGAAAACATGAGAAAAAAACAAAACAGCAACAAGCAAACAAATACCACCACCAACAAAAAAGAGATGAAAATACTATGTTTTGATCTATATTCAGTCTCCATGGTTCTCTCTCTGAATATGGATGAACTCCAAGTCTATTGGAATTGCTTTGAATCACTGGGGGGAAATTTTAAATTAATAAAAGAAAAAAGCAATAAAAATAGATAAGAAATTTAATATAGGAAGAAATGTTGTCCAATAGAATTGAATTCCAGAATATTTAAAACTGCAGATTATCTAATCCAAACACCTCATTTTGAAGATGAGAAACAGATTTAAAGTGTGAAAAAAATTTTCCTAAAATCATCACACAGTTAAATAGGGCAAACCCCAAATGACAATACAAGGCTACCGTTTTGGGGGTTTAGAAGTCTTTCCACCATATCACAATGTCTATGAGCCCTGACACTCAAAGTTCCCCATCTATGCTTATCCAATTGTTTCTATCAGGCTTAACATAGGACCCTACACATAAGTCCCTCTTTCTGAGAATATATATATATATATATATATATATATATATATATATATATATATATATATATATATATTCTCCTCATCTCTCAACCTCTCAAGAATCCCTAATTTCCTTCAAAGTTCACCTTTGCCTTCTCCTAAAAAATTACCATGCATGAGATGTCTCCTCCAATAGAATATAAGTTCCTTAAGAGAAGGGACCATTTTAACTTTGATGTTTATAAACCTAGCTTCTGACATATAAGTTCATTATAAATGCTTATTAATTGATTGATAGGTATTTGTTGAATTTACTCCTGATTTTATTGTCTGGCCAGCAAAAATGGTGAACAGATTCAAAGGGCCAGATGCCTTTGATTTCTGTCCAAATGGTCTACGAGTTTTCTATCCTTGGCTTAGAATTCAAGACCTGGCCTTCTTCCACAAATTATATCAGTGCAGGGACAGAAACTGGGACTAAAACTAGGGAACAAGTTCTGAACCTTCTAGTTTTTTCTACTGTATTCTTATTAGTTCCTTTCACATTTCCAAACCAACCATTTCAATGCTGACATCCTCAGAAGGAGAATGGCATCTAAGAATGGCAGCAATTCTGACCAAGTGAGATCAGGGTCATAGCATTGTAACTCTGGAACCTCAAAGGTTATGCATTTAGTCCATTTCTTCCCCAACATCTCATTTTTCAAATGAAGAAAATGCAGACCAGAAAAATTAAGGTATTTGGTCAAGACCACCTGTCACAGGCAGGATTTGAAACCCAGTCCTCTATCATGCTGTGACCGTTGGGAAAAGGAAAGAATAATTTATTGTTCTACTTCTCTCCATGCAAGTCTGAAATCACCAAGAACACCTGAAAACTCAATCTGTAGGAAAGTAAACATTAAAATTTTATATCTAAATTTATTTTCATTTTGCAAGAAGAGGATAGGACTAGGACAGCTAGGTGGTACAGTGATAGAACACAGTGCAGGATCGAACACAGCCCCTGGAATCAAGAGGACCTGAGTTCAAAGCTGGCCTCAGACACTTATTAGTGTGTAATTGCCTAAAAAAAAAAAATATTTTTTAAAAAGCCTGGACCCTTGTTCTTGATTGGGTTAGATTTGTTTTGCTGGCTGAATTATAATAATACCTCTCATTTCTAGAGCACATTAAGGTTCACAAAATACTTCCCATCCAACAAGCCTTTGTGTTAAGTAGCATTTTAGAGAAGAGGTAACTGCGTCTTTGAGAGATGATGTCACTTGCCCACATCATAGAACTAGTCAGTGCTGGAGCCAGGACAAGAAAGAAGACTCTTGGCTCCACCTCCAAGGCTCTTTATTTTGTATCATGATGCCCTTGATGCATCTCCGCCCAGGATCGCAGGGTTTAGAGCTGGAAGGAGCCTTAGATATCACCTCTTTTACAGATGAGGAAGTGACACAAAGTGCCAAGCAGAGTTAAGACTTGAACTCAGGTTCTCTGAGCAGATCACTAAGGTCACCTCCAGTCCCTAATAGAGGATTCCTACAACTTCAAATTCTTACCACAATAGTATGACTACCTCATTTTTAGGGGGAGAAAAGAAGGCAATCTATAGAACACTGTAGGGTTATTCTTACTTGGAAAAACTAGTCTGCCCAGACCCAGCTTTGAGATCTTTAATTATTTATCCCAGATGAGGCATTGTTCCAAGACCTGATCAGCATCTTAAAAGGACCTCTGGGGAGGAGAGGCTTCATTCCCAGGGACAGGACCGAGAGCAGCCACATCAAAGGCCTGGGGCTACCCCAGGAGAAAGATGAGGGAGCTAATTCTGTGCTACCCAGATTAATATTTGCATCTCTGATTTTTAAAGGGATAGGGACCCGAGGATTTGTTTCTATACAAGAATGAGCAAATGCTACCCTGATACCCAAGTTTCTTAATTTATGCTTGTGTAGTCTTCATGGATCTTGCCTGCTTTTCATTCAAGCTCATTTTTCCTTAGGTCCCCTAAGTGGCCAGTCTTGTGCTTAGTCATATGAGAGGCGAAGCACCAGGGAAAACAAAACAGATGCCAATCTGGGTCCTAGTAGAAAGAGTAATAAATTTAAAGTCAGAGGTTATTATTCAATTGTTTTCCAGTCATGCTTAACCCTTTTTGACCCATTTTGGGGCTTTCTTGATTAAGATACTGAAATGCTTTGCTATTTTCTTCTCCAGCTCATTTTACATATGAGGAACTGGGATAGAGTTAAGTG
Organism: Sarcophilus harrisii; assembly: GCF_902635505.1. Lineage (NCBI taxonomy): Eukaryota > Metazoa > Chordata > Mammalia > Dasyuromorphia > Dasyuridae > Sarcophilus > Sarcophilus harrisii. Next base: position 352,245,283 of record NC_045427.1, read on the forward strand.
ATTTTGCCCAGTCACATAGCTCGTAAGTATCTGAGGCCAGATTCAAATTCAGGAAGGTGTCTTCCTGATTTCAGGCCTGGTCTGATTCTATTCACTGTGTCATTTAGTTGTCCCACGTGATCTGGGTTCAACTCTCAGGTCTGCCAATTATTATCTAGATGGAAGCAAGGCAAGATCCTTCTATCTGGGTATCATTTCCTTCATCTATCAAAAGGGAAGTTTTTATTAGATAATGTCTAAGAGAACTGAATGTGAATTACAAGATAGTATTTTCACATTTTTTTGTTGTTGTTTTCTTGCTTTTTGTTTTCTTTCTTTTTTCTCTTTTTGATCTGATTTTTCTTCTGCAACGTGATAAATATGGAAATATGTATAGAAGAATTGCATATGTTTAACATATATTGGATTACTTGCTGTCTAAGGGAGGAGGTGGGGAGAAAGAAGAGAGACAAATGTGTAACACAAGGTTTTGCAAGCTTGAATGTTGAAAACTATCTTTGTACACATTTTGAAAATAAAAAAAATTATTATAATAAAAAATAATAGCATTTTGAAAGAAGGAAGCAAGCTAGGAGAATATCCCAGTGAGACTGTTCAAAGGAGCTAAAGCTATATACTATAAACTATATAGGAACCTACTATATGCCATAAGAATATCAGCCTAATTAAAGGAAAAGAATCTTTTTGGGGAGTAGTTTAAAATCAAGGGATCTAGATGATGCAATAGATAAAGCACTGAATCTAAAATCAGGAATACTTAAGTTAAATCCAGGCTCAGACATTTATCTACCGTATAACTCTGAGTAAGCCACTTAACTGCTTTCTGCCTCAGTTTCTTCAACTGTAAAATGCAGATAATCATAGTCCCTATCTAGAGGTGTTTTGTGGGGATTAAATGAAATAAGACTTGTAAAGTACTTAGCACAGTGTTTTGTCACATAGTAGGAACTTATTAAGTGCTTATTTCATTCTAATAAAAGATAAATTGGGACCTGTGAAATATCCAGGTTTCATCATCACCACCACTCCACTTTAAGCCTTGTGAATTGAGGTCAGTTGACTAAAGGGACACCTTTTAATGTGTAGCAATTTTCTCACTAGGGCTGCCTTAGTGGATTGGGGAGTGTGTGAGAGGGAGTATCTCAGAAAATGATGTGACTTCGAGAGAGGTTCCTTAAGTAAAATTATGTGGTCAGAGAGATGCCTGGTGGGAGCAGACTTCTTTAGTGGGGCCAACCCTTAGGCCCACTCACTTGAATCTCAATGAACTAGCCACAGGGGAATCACAGATTCTTGAGATAGAATGTTGATTGAGGAATCACTAGCCTTCAGGACTCCTTCTTCACATCAGATCCCAGGCTATGAGGAGAGAGGTATCTGGGAGAGTTCTTAACTGAAATCTAACTCTTCTTGATAAATATGTAAATTGAGCATCAGTTGAGAATTGTGCTGGGTTGCTTTGGGACTCTCTTGTCCACTTATAACAGGAGCACAAACTCAAACAATGTGTTTCTTTGAGTTCCTTAGTCTGAGTTACAGTCTGGTAACACAGAAAGTTTTAGACAGTGGTACAAGGCTGATTAGAAGATGTTTTATTATTCTTTGTTACAGATAATTTATTTGATTTTACTGACTCTATGCCCAAAAGTAAAATGCAGCTAAGGAATATAAACCCTTGGCTTCCAGGTTACCACCTAGAGAACATTGCCACAGAGACAGACTCCAGAAATAGTACATGGATTCTGTCCCAGAGTTTACCAGTTTGGTGATGTCTTTATCAAGTGGTTTTTGAAGTCTTGTGGGTAAGAAACATCAAAATTGTTTTTCTTGTTTATTCGAGTTCAGCAGGTAGAGTCAAGCTGCATTTTTGTTTCCCACCCACCAGCTTTCACCTTCCCCTGCTCCCAACCCCATCCCTCATGATTCCTCCAAGACTCTAGTAGGCTTTGACTACAGGTTAGTGGTGGTCCTTAGAACTAACAGGTTGTTCCTCATCAATCCTATCATGATTGAAGAATCAGTCAGAGAAGGAAGAGACAGCAGGAGAGACCAAGGTATGTCCTTCATGATTTCTAGCAAAAAGCAACCAGAGGACTCACATTATTTATTTTCTGACTATAGCCCAATTGTAGTTTATATTTGTCTATGGGGTTCCACTACTAGACTTATTTTTACTTCAAGAAAGTCGCTGATAAGAAGAAAGTGCCCATATACACTAAAATATTTATAACAGCAATTTTTGTGATAGGAAGGAAAGGGAAGTGAAATTGACACCTATTGATTGGAAAATGACTAAACAAATTATTACATGAATGTAATGGAATATTACTATGCTGTAAGAAATAATGAATAAGATGAATATAGAGAAATGTGGAAAGATTTATGCAGTCTGATCCAAATTGAAGTAAACTGAGCCAATAAAAAAACAACATACAACAATGTAGATGGAAAGAACAAACACAAAACAATAAAAATTGATTTATTTTGTTCTTCAGTTGTGTCAGATTCTTCATGAAAACCCCATTTGGGGTTTTCTTGTCAAAGATACTAGAGTGGTTTGACATTTCCTTCTTCAGCTCTTTTTACAGGTGAGTAATCGATAGGATTAAATGACTTGCTCAGAGTCACATGGTCAGTAAGGTTCTAAGGCCAGATTTGAACTTGGGAAGAATTTCTTGGTTCCAGGCCTTGCCTCCTGTTCACTGCACCATCTAGCTGCCCTTAAAAATGAATGATACAAAATTATAAAAACCAAGCAAGGCTTCAAAGAAGAGATATAAGAGGTTCCTGCACTTCACTTCTTTGAAATGATAGCGCTCCATGCACTTAGCACTTTTTGTGTAACTTCAGATTGTGTATTCATTGGTTATACTATTTCTCCTCTTCTTTTAAAAATATTATTTGTTATGTGGGATAATTATTAGGGAGGGGGAAGTAGGAAAGATAGGAAGAGAAATTCTGGTGATTAAAAAAAAATAGATACTTTTATTTTACTGGTGTAAAAAGTATCTTTTAAAAAAGATATCAAATTAGTGTCTCCTTGGACAGACTCCACTCAACATCTGCAGAATTTCTTTTCCCTGTGGCAGCATTCTCAAGATGGCATCCCAGCAATCAAACAGTTACAGAATATTTTGTCTATTCATATGAGTTGTAGTTACAAGTCTGGAACTCTGTGAAACAGCAAATACAGGGAAGAATGGGGTTTGCCGGGTGGAGACATTCAAAAGCAAATTCTGATTGGGTAAATCCACAATAATCCAAAACCTATGCATATGGAATAGCATGACTGCACCGAAAAAGATGAAGCTGAGAGATAGAAGTCATCTACTCTGAGAATAACAAAGAGCTCAGGAATTCCTCAGGGACTCAGCCCAGTGAGGGGACCACACAACTTTAGATCCTTTCTGTTGAATAGAATTAGGATAATAGATGTCAGTGCCACCTGGTGGTTAAAAAAAAAAGTGCTTTTCAGATTTCCATGATCCTTTCTGGGCTGATCACACTAATGTCTCCAACAATCTGTAGAAAAATCTAAGTGTTCAAAAATCTTCTCTTTGTCTCCTCCCATTCTTCAGTCTTTTGACAGAGTTTAAGACTCCTTTTTTTCTTTTTAGATCCTTTTTCTTCTTTATTTTTATTTTAAAGCATTTCTTCAGGTCTTGAAAAAACACTTCATTCTGTCTGAGGCAAATTAAGTTGCCTTGTGCTATTCACAGCATTTAAATGTGATATGTGTAAACTCTTAAGGTATACCGTATTAATTCCAGCTCCTCTCTTTGTTGATTATTTTCAATTTAATTTGTATATAACTTGTTTGTACATAGCTGCTTGTATATTATCTCTCTCATTAGACTATGAGGTGTTTGAGGGCAAGAATAATCTTTTATTTTTCTTTGTATTCCTCAGCACCTTGCACAGGGCCTGGAAGAGTGGGCAATTAATAAATGATTTTCCTGTACAAGTTAAAAGTACTATAATATTTGTTATATTCCTCAATACTTTTTGTTTTAGTACGTATAATAAATAATAAATCATTTAAAAAAACTTACAGTTTCCACAAAATGTAATGAGTTTTACAAAATGCAATTGAGAATGAGTTATAGAGAATTTGAAATTTTCAGTAATTAAATTTAATAAATAAATTTTTGTTTCTAATTTAAATTGAAATACTATTCTTTGGTAATGGATAAAATGTAACTGGTTTAAAGAGAAAAATCAATTGGATCAGCTGAAGCTAATATAAGCAACTCTGACAGTTTAGATAATAGAAATACAGGAATACAAAATTTAAAAAAACAAATCCAGAAATATAATTCACCATATTTATCATTATTATTACTGTGCTTTAACTTCAGATTATGAGTGCTTAAATTTAAGATATTTTGAAATCTAATAAATTAAAATGACATCTTAAAGTGTAGGAGCAGCTAGGTGGCAAAGTAGGCAGAGCACCAGCCCTGAAGTCAGGAGGACCTGAGTTCAAATTTGGTCTCAAATACTTAACATTGCCTATGTGTGTTACCCTGGGCAAATCACTTACCCCCAATTGCCTCATCAAAAAAGAAAAAAAAATGTATTGTAGCATATGTTGACTTTTTCCTGAGAAAATTAGGTGTCTTAATAAGAAGAAAAAACTTTTTAACAAAAAACATTGACATCAAAAGATTGTTTACATCATAAGTTGCTTACAGAATCATTCAATGTAAAATCTGTCATTGGATAAGAGAAACTTTGATATTCCTTGTAGCTATAAATATGTTAGAAATGATGCAAATCATATGCAAAGTAACTTCAGTGGTTTCATTTGCAATATTCTGGGGAAATGAAAATTGACCATATGCTTAAAGATATTTCTAACCGATTATTTGAGGAACTAAAATCTTCCTATTTTGGATTTTTTTTAAAGTGGTCGAAGCAACAGATATAGTTAAAGACATTCATTTGATTACACATGTACAATATGTTATTGAAACTAATGGTAGCAAAGATAAATTATTTTATAAACCTCTTGATAGCAATACTACAGAAAGAGAAAATTTCAATATAATTGAATAAGATATATGATGGCTAAGAATAGGGATATATGAAATGATAGGAGATTGTGATCAGATAAACGAGTTCTTGGTCATAGAAATTGATTATGAGTAATAGTCCAATGACCCTTGTGTACAGCTGAGATGGAATATAAAAGTAAGTGATGGGAGTTTGAGTAGATAGAGAAATTGAGAGTGTGTGGTTTAGGGTGTTTGAAGGATTATCAGCATTAATGAGGACATCCTTTAATATGAGGGTACAAGTTTGGGTGGAGGAGATTTTGAGTTAGGACTTGAACTCATTCACCAAAAAAAAAAAAAAACCAAAAACATATTCTGGAGACTGGTTTATTATAGTCAACTGCTTCTGTGTAGAGTGATAAATTTAGAAAAGTTAACTTCAAAAGAGAAGGCACTTCATGGTGGCAACCAGTGTTTATAGACCTATGTTTTATTATGGTATTTATCATTACACAGTCCAATGCAATTTCCCCACATTATGCTATTTTCATCTTTAAATGCTTTGGTTTCACTTTCTTCCTGTCCTAATCTCAAACATTTAGTTAGTTTAATTTTATATTATCTTCTGCTCTTCAGTTTCATGCTTCTTTTTCTTATCATAAATCATATCTTCCCCCTAGATTACTTCCATCATTCACCTCTTAATGGAAGTGAAGGAAGTGATATGACCATGTTCACTGGATCTAGTGCAAATTTATGTCATATAATCTAATCTCAATGGGGATCTCATTGAAGCAAGGCAATCAGTCCTTTTACTTTTCCCTAATTGATTTTCTGTGTCACTCATCACAGCAGGTGTTTTAAACTATTTTTGTGATGAGGAGGTGTGCCTTCTAACTTAAGAACAAATGGTCCCATCCCCCAACCCCTCAGTTTTCTCCAGCCAATTCTCATCATCATCATCATCATCTCCCCTTCTCCCCCTCCCCCTCTCTCCTTTCCCTTTCTCCTCTCCCTCCCTCTCCCCCCCTTCTCAATTAATGCGGTCATCCCACACAACACACACACACACACACACACACACACACACACACACACACACACACACACACACACACACACACACACACACACACACACACACACACTTAATAATTTCTTATTTTCCTACCTACTAATTTCTTCCCTGCTGCCTATAAATAGGCAGGTCTCCTGCATCCTTTAAAAAATAAAACAAAACCTTCACTTAATGATGAGTATATATTTACAGCTGGAAAGGATCTCATCAACCATCTAATCCAACCCCATCATTTTACAGATAAGGAAACTGAGACCTAAGGATTGCTTTCCTGAGCTCATATAGGTAGTAAATCTCAGAGTTTGGATTTGAACCCAAATTCTCCTCTGATTCCAGAACTAGTGTTCTTTCTACAACAACATGCTGCCTGGCCACCTATATCTTTTCTCTCTTTCTCAGTTAAGCTCTTTGAAAAAAAATTGTCTATGCTCATTGTCCTAACTTCTCACTCTCTTTTCTTTAATTTTTGTCAAAGATCTGCTTCCTTTCCCTTCTCTTCATCTTCCACCCCCACTTCACCTTCCACCATTGAGAGAATAAGTACAACAAAATCCTTAATGCAAACAAGAATAATCAAGAAAAATAAATTCCTGCACTTGTCATGTCCAAAAATCATGTCTTACTTATACTATACTCTGAGTTCAGGACATCTCTGTTGGCTGATTCTCACTCTTTTCTAAACTCTTCTCAATCTGGCTTCTGAATTAGCATTCAAATGAGTTATCTATGATCTCTTAATTGCCATATGTATATATGGCAATTATGTATATGCCATAGCCTTTGATTATTATTCATCCTTATAGATTTCTTTGTCACATTTAATACTATTTGTCATCATCTCCTGGATATTCTCTTTGGGTTTTCATAACTCTCATTTGATTTTCCATTGCCTGTCTCACTATTTCTGTCTTTTTTGCTGAATGTTCTCCATAGCATGTCCCCATGGGTGTTCCTTAAAGAATTTTGGGCCCTCTTCTCTCTTTAAAAAAAAATTTTTTTTGGCTACACTCTTTCACTTTATGACCATATCAATTTTCTTGGGTTCAATTTTCATTCTTTTGCAGGTAACTCCCAGATCTAAATATTTGGTATAGTCTTCTCCCAAGTTCCCATCTCACATCATTAAATGCCTACTAGACATTTCAAACAAATTAACCAGTAGATAGGAAACCATAAAATGTCTATGCTGCTGTGTGCGTGTGTGTGTGATGTGTAGGCATATCAAAATCAACAAGTCCAAAACAGAACATGTTTTCTTTCCTCAAAATCTATTCTTCCAGACTTCCTTTTTTCTGTCAAAGGCATCATCTTCAGAGAGTTAATAGACTTAAAATGCAATTTAAGACACATATTTATGATTATGGCCCTTGTGGGAATTCTTTTGTTTGATAATGCATATCTTACAACAATTTTGTTTTCCTTTTATTTTTCAGTAATGAAAGGAAATGGGTTGGAGAGAAATAATTTTTTTTTAAAGACCATCATCATCCTTCCAGTCACTCAAACCCATAAATTTGGTATCATTCTCTACCTCTTATGCTTACTCACTCCACATCCACCGTAAGTTTTCAAATGAGGTCACAGTCTGAAAAAATATTTGACATGATTGAACAACAAAATAATTCAACTTTTATTGTTTTGTGTTTGTTCTTTTCATTTATATTGTTGTACATTGTCTTCTTGGCTCAATCTACTTCAATGTGCATCAGATTGTATAAATCTTTCCTCATCTAATCCTAATTTAATGCCTCCCCTATTATATAATACTTAAGTCTATCTTGCCTGAACAATTGAAATAAATTTGCCTTTTCCCACAGATTCAAAATAAACTTCAATGTCTCTCTGTAAGTTCAGGATCAAATATCAACTCTGGTATTTTAAGTCCTTCACAACCTGACCCAATCCTATTTATCAACCACAGCCTTACCATACATTATTCCCCTCGGTGCATTCTGCAGCACATCAAAACTAGCCTTCTTGTTGATTCTCAGACAGGACACTTCATCTCTAACTCTATCTCCATATATTGGCAGAACTCCACACCTAGAATGCACTCCTTTCTCATCTCCATACCTTGAAATCCCTATTGTTGTTCAGTTGTACCTGATTCTTTGTAACCTCATTTAGGATTTTCTTGGCAAAGATAGTGGAGTGGTTTACCATTTCCCTCTCCAGCTCATTTTACAGCTGAGGAAACTAAAGCAGAGTTAAGTAGCTAGTCCGGGGTCACACAGCTAGTATGTGTCTGAGGCCAGATTTGAACTCAGGAAGATGAATCTTTTTGATTCCAAGCCAGGTACTCTATTGATTGCACCTAGCTGTCCTTGAAATCCCTAATTTCCAAGACTCAGCATAAGCATCACTTTCATGTGAGGAATTTATCCTGACCATGAGTGTCTTCTTCCCAAACTTACCTTGTATCTGCTCTGTGAAGGTTTTGCATGTATCTGTTGCTTGGGGAAATTTTTTTTTTCTTGTGCCAAGTGAACTTAAGAAATAATTATTAAAATTTTCTTTTGTTATGGTTTGATATTAATAATATATTCAAGTACCTTTAGACAATAAATGTTAGTTAACTGAAATAGAAATAATGTAATTTATCATTTACACTAAGAAAATATGAGTGAAGAGCTGCATATAGTGGGTTTTTTTTGTTTTTTTTGTGGGGGGGATTGCTGAGGCAATTGGGGTTAAGTGATTTGCCCAGAGTCACATAGCCAAGAAGTGTTAAGTATCTGAGGCCAGATTTGAACTGAGGCCAGAGCTGGTGCTCTATCCATTACACCAACTAGCTGCCCCTGCATATAGATTTTAAAATCTATAAGAGTAAGTATCTTTTTAAAACATTCCAAATTATGTGATAATATGGAAACAAGGCAAAGGGCATGCCTATGTAATTTCAAAACACGTTTACTTTCTAGTGCCAATGTATTTCAAAAGGTGTATATGCAAAAAGAAAACATTGACATTTTTTCTCAATGATAATAATAAAGGTGAAGTAAATTCTTTCTATAATATAAATTTCCCTTAAATGTGTATTTTAAATATGCTAATTGTAATGGGCCTTTCTTTATATCCCAAACAAGGGCAACTAGGCAAGGAAGTAGAGAAAGTGCCAGGCCCGATGCCAGGCTCATCTCTGTCCTCAGACACTAGATATATGACCTTAGGTATGTTATTTAACCCTGTTTGCCTCAGTTTTTTCTTCTGTAAAATGAACATGAGAAGGAAATAGTAAATCACTCCAGTGTTTTTACCTAGAAAATCTCAAATGGGGTTATAAATTCTGGGAGTTGAGTAGCCATAGGTCGTATGTGGAGATTGTATGTGGAGGTGGTTCATCCCTGGACTTTCCTGCCTATAGAACAATGAATGTTTGCTTTAAGTAAAGCCACACCCAAACATGCTAGAACTTCCCAATTTGACTAGTTTGCTGGGAATGCAATTAAAACTCCCTATATTTAGTCTGAGGACATGCCTTCCTTGTGGTTTGGTCCACATTGGTATGAACTGGTCCCACTCCTTGCTGTAGCCCATAAAGCTTGAGCTGGGGAAATGGGATGAGGTTTATACAATGACAGCCTAAGGTGCAGAATCATTGGGATAAAGAGAAGAAGACTCAATTCAAGTAGAATATCATACCCAGAGGGCCAGACCAATGTTGGGGTAGACTTTAGGGGTAGCTGGTCTCAGCAATTATTGAGTGAGTTTCAGTGTGTTAGGGAGCCAGGGAGCCAGTGTTGTTATGCAAGATCTTTTCAGCTTTAATATCCTATGATGCTATGGGATAGAAGAAAGGAGAAAAACAAAACAGCATTTACTGACCACCTTCTATATGCCAGGCACAGTGCTAAGCTTTTTGTAAATATCGCAAATATTATCTCATCCTTACAACAACCCTAGGAGAGAGATGCTATTATTAAATCCATTCTGTTGTTGTTGTTTAGTCATGTCTGACTCTTCATAACCTCATATGGGATTTTATTGGCAAAGATATTAGAGTGATTTCCCATTTGCTTCTCAAGTTGTTTTACAGATGAGTAATTGAGGTAAACAGGATTAAGTGATTTACTTCGAGTCACACAGCTAGTGTCTGAGGTCAGATTTAAACTCAGGAAAATGAGTCTTGATGACTACAAGTCCAGTATTCCAACCTCTATACCACCTGGCTACCCTATCCCCATTTTACAGTTGAGAAAACTAATGCAGGCAGATTAATTGACTGGTCCAGAATCATACAGCTACTAAGTATTTCAGATTTTAATTTAGATCTGTTCTTCCTGACTCACAGCCCAGCAGCACCTAGCTGGCCCAGAAACATCCTGCTGTCTGCCATAGGTGTCTTTGGGCAGAGGAAGCTCAAAGTAGACTCATGGGAACACTGAGTCCTGATTGCTTTACTCAAGAGGCAGGAGGTTAGAAAGTAAGTCAAGTGGGTCCAGCCTTAGGCCAATCTAATATAGTAAAAACACTTGCTTTAGTCATTGAATTTTCCTAGGAATTGATGGTTCATCTCAGGATACACCAAAACTATTTTCTTTTTATCCACAGAATTCTGTTTTCTTAGAGGTGAGTATACCTTCAGAGTTCTTCCCAACCAGTCTTGCTCTATGAACTGAGAGGCAGTATGGTATTGTAAAAAGCTCTGATCTACTCTTAGATATTTCATTAACAATATTTATAATCTTGGGCAAGTTTTGTCCCTTTGCTGGATCCAGTATTTTTTAATTGGTAAAACAGAGAGTATTGGATAGCTTTAAATACTATAGCTTTGAAGGACTGGCATATAAATTAGTAGAAACATTAAATATGTATGTATAGATATATATTGTTACATATATGTGTATCACATACACACACACACCCATTAAACTACATATACTAAACTAAATAGTAAGACTTATTCTACTTTCCCCTGAGGGCAGCAGAAATCACAAGGAGACAGATTTCAGTTTCATATAAGAAAGAATGTCCTAATATTTACAGTGATTCCATAATTAAATGAGTTGCCTGGGAAGGAAATGAACTCTTTATCATTGTTGATAGGAAGAAGGGATGAATGTCTATTGGTGATATTAAAGGTTTTAACAGTCAGCTTTGTGGGAAAATGTATATGCATGACATACTCTAAAATTTAATCTATATTATTAACATTTTATCCTTAACTTTCTTTTTTAAAATTTAATTTAATTTTAAAAAATAATACGTAAGGGGTCCCATAAAGTTATGGACACAAGATAAGTAACCTAAGAGTTATTGTGTAGAAAGGAAAAATTCCAGACTGAGTCCATCCTAAAATGGGGAAAGTATCCCCTAATAATTCACTGTACTAACACAATTCCCATATGATAGGGAATACATGTATCTGATTGGGGTTGGACTAAATCATAATAATGGTAATTACTCAACTTAAATATCATTTTAAGGTATATTTTCCTCATGACACTAAAACAAAAAAAATTGAGAATAGGCAAAATTATTTTTATTTTCAGACACTATGATAACTTACTTAAGAGAAGCCCAGAGAATCAATGAAAAATTCAATTTAAAAAATTAATGACTTCAGGAAACTAACAGAATATATAATATTTTGCCAAAACATGAATCCAAATTTTCTACAAAACTTGGAAAGATTCATTCAAACTAAAATGCATAACATATCTGGGCATTAACCTACTAAAATATGATCAAGACATATAAATATAGCCATAACACATAGCCACATAACACATAAGTTAGTAAAATAAAGATCATTGTCCATGTCTAGGCTGAATTAATAAAAATAATCATACTATTTAAATTAATTTAAAAATTTAGTGCTATATAAATAGAACTACCAAGGAGTTACTTTATAAAATTAATGAAAATAATAATAAAATTCATTCAGAGGAATAAGAGACTAAGAATTATGAAGGAAGTAGGAAGTAAGGAGGTCTAGTATTACCAGATCTCAAACTCATTTCAAAGCAGTAATTATCAATGCTACTTGGTTCTAGTTAAAAATAGAAAAGCAGATCAGTGGAACAGATTAGATAAGCAAGACCCAGAAGCATTCAAAAACAGTAGCCCAATGTTTGATAAATGAAAGAACACAAAATACTGAGGGAAGGACTCTCTGTTAGACAAGAGCTGTTGGAAAAATGGAAAGGTAGCTTAGCAGAAATTTGCTTTAGACTCTAAAGTTTAAATCTTGGGGGTTTTTGAAACCCTTTTAGAGCGTCTAAAAATTCAAAATGAGTTTTTATTTCTAACATAGTAAATATCTGTAAATATAACCCACATAAACAAATATTTTTTGGACAGAGCCTCAATAATTTTTAATAGCATAAAGATATTGAGAGCCACAGTACTATCTTATACCATGTAAGGCAAAAGTAAATAAGCAACCCAAATATAAAAGAATACCATCGTAAAAAAATTGTTTTTAATGGAAGAAAGTATGTTTCAGGCCTATATTTAAGTATAGACAAACAAGGGATAAAGGGAATCATAAAAGGTAGCTTTAATTCTAAAATCAAAAAGGGGTTGTATGAATAAGATCAATGTAGATAGAACAAGTAAAGAAGCTAATAATGGGGAGGGGGGAGGGAAATCTTTTAATCAAATGTGTCTGAAATAGTTGAAAAATCTAATACTTAAATAAGGAGATAAGAAAGCATCTAGCTGTCCAAGAAAAAGTTCCTTGTTACCCAAGCCCTGGTGAACAAAATCTCAGAGTCCTGAAAGAGCTGGCAAATGTCTTTAGTGAGCCACTCTCAGTCTTACTGGAAAGACTGATAAAGAGTAGAAGAGGTGCAACAAGACTGAAAAAAGTTGTCAAAAAATTAAGAGGATATATTCTGCAAACTATAGGTTAATAAATTTTACTTCACTTCCTGCCAGTTTTAGAAGATATTGTATTTGTAATAGATATACCTAGCACCAAAAGATACTATATTAATCAACTGCCTTCAAGAGCTCAGGAAAGCTAGTAGCCAATGACACTCTATAGCTCTGTCCCCTTATGAGTGGTACTGTACAAATTCTTGATTTAGGGATGTGTTTGTGTCTCTAATAATCAAATCACCTGGCTAGTGGTCCCCACTTACTAACTTTGCCCCACTCCTACCTTCAAGCTGTGCCTCATTGAATCATTTCTACCAAGAACATTATTTTTAAGATGTTACTATATTTATTATAGTTGTTACAAAAGATTACTAATAAAATTTAAATTCTTTAAATGCTTGAATTCTTTAAGTTTTTAAATTTTATTTTAAACAAATACAAAATGAGAGAAAAAAAGTGCCATATCACAACAGAACTTGAGAAAAGATTCAATGTAAAGCCATTTTCTTTATTCCTTCTTTTCTTGTCTGCATAAATATACATACTTTTACTTATACACACTTTTATTTATACATTTTAAGTTTAACTTAAAATAATCAAAATTAGCCATTTTATACCTCAACAATGCTCTTAAATTATAATGGTTTAAGGTCTGACACTACTGAATTTGTTTTCTTATCTCTTTTGCCCTCGTTCTTTTGTTCTTCCAAATGAACTTTGTTATTTTTTCCTAACAGTAAAAATAAAATTTTATTAATTTAATTGGGATAGCATTATATAAATATGTTAGGTAAAATTATCATTTTTAAACTATATTCACTTTATCTAATCATGAACAATAAATTATTTTAATTATTTAAATCTAATTTTTTAATAAAAATGTTTATATTTGCATAGTTCCTGTGTTTTGGCACATATCCTCTCCAGTATTTTATACTGCCTAGTTATTTTAAATGGTCTGAAACAATATTGAATAGTATTGTTGAAACATAAGTAGTTTCCCTATTTTTCTCTTTTAATTAAATATATTTCAGCTTTAACTTTGGCTGGGATCACGATTACTACCACTGTTTCTTTTACATAATAAATTCTACTCCTGACCTTTATTTTATGTTTGTGTATATCACTCATTTTCATAGCATTTTCTTAAAGCAGCAAACATATTGTTGAATTCAAACTTTTAATTGCTACCCATAAATTCATCTCATTCACATTCTAAACTATACTTGTTTGTTTATTTTCCTTCTGTTTTTCCTTACTATCTTCATACTATTCCTATTTCTCTACTTTACTTCTATCTACTATTTTGCTTTCTTATTCCTTAATTTACCCAATTTTCCAATAATTCTTCCTTCAGCCTCTCCCTTCACCTTATCCCTTTGCCCTCTTATTCCTTTCTGAATTTAGAAGACAAATTTTTAGACATATGTGTTATTCCCCCTTTAACTTATTCCCACTGAGAGTAGAGATTCCACACTACTGCCCTCTCCCCTATTAACTTTCTCTCTTATCAGTTTTTCCTGGTTTGCCCCATTTATATTAGATAATTGCTCCTTTTTATCTCTCCTTAGTTTTTTTTTAAGAATCTTATACTCAGTTCAACCCAAACTTTTCTTTCAAACTATGCAAATGAAAATGACAGTCATAAAGGAACTGACATTTTCCATATGTAAAAAAATGATTTTATTTCTTTGCATTGGTCCTTCATGTTTCCTTTATATTCCTCCTACTTGGTGTATGCAGAATTTTCCTTTAATTTGTGCTGTTTTTGTCACATACATCTGAAAGTCTTTTGATTCATTGTGTCTTTTTTTTTTTTTTTTTTTTCATTCAGAATTTTACTTAACTTGGCTAGGTAAGTTATCCCTGATCATAACCCCCACTCTTTTGCTCTACAAAATATACTATTCCAAGACTTACATTGCTTCAAAGTAATGGCTGCTAGATCCTGTGTAATCCTTCTTGTACTTCCATGATATTTAAATTTTTTTCTTGTAATTCCCAATGTTTTCTCCTTAATTGAGAGCTTTGAAACTTGGCTGTGAAAATCCTGTAAAATTTCCTCCTGGAATCTGTTTCAGGTGGCCATTTATGCGTTTTTTCTATTACTGCTTTGCCTTCTTGTTCTAGAACTTCAGGGCAATTTCAGGGATAATTTCTCATACTTTTGAATCAAGATTCTTTTTTTAAAAATCATAATTGTCAGCAACCTGACAATTCTTATATTATTTTTCCTTGATTTGTTCTCCAGATCAGTTATTTTTCTTATGAGATGCTTCACTTTTCTATTTTTTCATTCTTTTGATTTTGTTTTATTATTTCTTTGTGTTTTACAACCTCATTAATTTTTCCTTTAAAAGTTATTTATTAGTTTTTGACATATACTTTATAAGATTTTGGTTTCCATTTTTCCTTCTATCCTTCCCTCCCCCCCTCCAAGATGGCAATCAGTCTGCTATAGATTACACACACAATAATATTAACCATATTTCCATATGAGTCACGTTGTAAAAAAAAAAAAGGTTCAGAATAAAATAAACTTCAAGAAAGAAAAAATAACCAAAAAATTAAAATAGTATGCTTTGATCTACATTCAGACATTTTCCGGATGTATATAGTAGCATTTTCCAGCATGGGTTTTTGTGGTGTTCTCTTCTTTTCAAAATTATAATGGTTCTTTCTGGGAGGAGGTTTCTTGGGGAGGTTTCTGGAGGCAGCCTTAGTTTCAGTTCAAAGTAATAATCACCTCAAATGCAGCCAGCTATTAAAGGAGTTCTTTATTGTCTCTTCCAAAATAGCCCAGTTAGCTTTCTTTGGTTCTGAGAGCTCTCGTTGCTAGTCTTTTGCCTCTGCCAGCTTTTGCCTCTAGCTCAACTCCGACTCCTGGTTTTTCAATCCCCTCAACTGAGTGACTCACTTCTCAATCTCTTCAAGTCTCTTACTTCTGATTCCAGGAGCTCCTTATATATGATCTCTTAAAGATGTGAACCCAAAGGTTAACTCCTCCTCTGAGAGAGTAGGATTGTGGGCTTCTGACTTGTGAATCTCCTGAACTCTTGTGAACTCTAATGTGTGAGCTAATGTGTGAACTCTCAAAGGTGTAAACTTAAGCATTGTTTCTATCATTTCTAGTGACTTAACACCTTGTTTCAAGTTCTGGCTCATAACAGGTTTTTTGGAATTATTTTAGGTTATTGTGTAATGCCAGAGAAACTGAGGCAAGATAGAGATTAGAGAGTTTTTATTATTTTATTTGAAAGGGAGAGATTTACTGGAACCAAATGGATCCATGGTTTGGTCCCAGGGCTGAATGAGACTATCATTTCCATGAATCCAGCCAACAATGTGAGTTCTCAATGACATATATACACGTGGCTCAGATACAGGGGGTAGACCAAGGCAGGGGCGGAGTCAGAATGCTGAGATTGGGAACAGGACTCTGACAGGGTAGGGGGAGGCACCAAACATTCTGGGACTACAGAATGGGGAGAGGCACTCAATGGTCTGATGATGCCTAAGATAGAAGATCTTTCTCCTTATCTGGATCATCATGATTAGGAGGAAGGGATGGTGTTGCAGGATTGACCAGAATAATTAGGAATTGAGGCAGGACAATTAGGGAAACTGAGTCAGGATAATAAAAGAGAACTGTGCCACAACATTCCATACTATCTTTCTTTTGAATGTTCAAATCTTTGAATTACTTTCCTCTAGGTACCTGGAAGGTCTTGCACCATAATTTCAACCAACCCTATGTAAAGCAAGTAAACCAAAATAAAACTAGAAAAATGCAAGGACTTATGGCAAGGACAAGTCCCTTCCTGATAACCCCAGAATTAATCAGCAATACAAAAACTCCCTGTTGCAAGCATGTCAGGTCCTCTGCTGTTCCAGAGCATCTCAACCAGAGAATCCAGTTTGAGATGGACAGTTCACTGTGACTTAAGTGGTCTGCAGTCGTTTGTGCACTTAGCTCAGCTTCTGCTTGTAGAGCAGCAGGATTCAAGGGCTCAAGGCTCATTTCAGAGGGGCAACCCTCTCCTGGGGAGAAGGGTGAGGCTTGGAGTAGCTCCACCTGTCCCCTCTCAATAGAACAGGAGCTGTTACTAGGATTCCGATTTCTGAGCAGATTATGCACAGTTAGACCAAGGCAGGTATCCCCGAACTTTTAGAGGCCTGATACCAAACTGCAAGGTCCTTTGAGAATGCTGAATTACTAATTAAGGAACTGGGGTTACAGGAATGGAGAAACAGATCAGAGAGACTGCCAGTGCCAAGACAAGTATCTGATTTCTGATTGTTTCTGAAAAATAGTCCCCAAAACAATCTGTCAGGGCAATTCCAGCAGAATAAGGGATTTCAAAGTTAAAGCATAACTAACAAATCATAGTTCAGTAAATTTAAGCAAGGAGTAAAAACGAAAAGGACTGTTTAAAGGATTTCCAACTCAATCTGAACTAGTGAGATAGGTCACTACCTAGGGGCAGGAGTGCCTAAAGCAAAGTGAATAGGATTCCCATTCTTTCAAGTATTTTGAGAAAAATACACCAGTTTCCCCAGTTTCCTATTTCTTCCTCCCCCTTTTTTTTCTCATGGGAAGGAATTATCAAATAACCATTTCACATATAAATCCCAAGAGTTAATCAAAATTCCTATATATAACAGACTAGTACAGTTTTAACAAATTCCATCCCAAATCTTAAACATACAGTAATAGATGACTCAATCAGGTTCCCAAATTTCCCCATATCAGTCCATTCAAAGCCTCATTCAAAACTGCTTCAGGCTGAGCACAGGCAGAGGCTCTTAGTCCATGCAGAGGGTGGGTATGGTGTGCTGACAGCTACCAAAGCTTCAGGTGGGCCGATCCATGTCCCAGAAGCAAGTTAATATCTGTAATTTGACCAAAATCTTAAAAAAAAACCTACAAATCTAGCAAATAAAGGTTAGAACAGTCTGAGATAGAAAGACTGGTCCCCAAGGACCAGATGTGGAAAGGCCAAAATAGATTGGCCAGCAGCTTAACAGATTTTCTTCACAGGACAGGCAAAAGCCTGTCAGCGATAGTCCCAATAGCAGTTAGTTTTCACAGATCACTGTTAATTGTCCTCTTATCATTTAGAAACCTTAAAAAAACTTGAATATCCAGACACGATATCCAGTAATAGATAGATGACCAGGCTAAATACTCATTTGCCTAAGTATTTAGGGTATAATGATTACAGATAACCAGATTGGAAACAGCAAGGTATGACATAATTGAATTGTATTAACAGTTTCTGTTGACCATTGCTAGATCATAGAAATCAGTCACAGGAGGAAAAAATGCAGGGATATAATTATAACATAACATAAGCAGTTAAAACTCAACCTCCAGGACATACAGGATAAAATAGCTTCAATTCATTTTTACTCCAGTTAATTGTCCCACTTTAAAACTCCCAAAAAGCATTAACTTATAAGCCCAAGAAATTTTACTTCCAATAACAAATCCCATTAAGCAAAATTTCAGATAAATCCTAAACAGATATTTACCATAACCTTATATTTATAACAATAAGAATTTGTCTCAGTAAGTTCACTTCTTTCATATCTAAGTAGACAGTTTCACAAGTGAACATTATACATACAAATCATTTTGCTTTTAAAATACCCAATACATAGACAAATATTCCAAATTGCATATTGTCCTTAACAGAAACATTTTCAAAAGGACGAAGAAAAAAACTATTATTTTCAGAGGCCCTTTAAATGACCTCAGGATGACCCAATACAATCATTTAAAACTTAGATAGAATATCCTATACAGAATATCCTAATACCACATAAAAGAATCCAAGAAGTTCTTAAAAATATTAAGCTTTTAGAAATAATCCTACCAAAGTATGGATCACATTTATGACTATATTCCTTAACCAAGGAAACCATTATGCATCAAAAGAAACAAATATTCAATTGACTTAAATCAACAGTTTACTCTTCCAGGTAGTTATAACTTGATAAAAAAAAAAGAACAGCTGGAACACACTTAGTGGTGGTAGGGTGAGAGGGGAGAGAGGATTCCACGTGGCCATCCTTCTCCCCACTCTACCTACAATGAGGCAGGGGGGAGGGAAGGTCAGCTAAACTGCACCCCTGAATAAAATATTCCCTCATGTTCCCCACTCAATTTTCCCACACAGAAATCTTTCCATTAAAAACTTTTCTTCTTTCTTTTCCAATCTAGCTCTTCTCTTTCCCTCATCTACATGCCTTAAACATGTTCCGTTGCTAAAATAGCAGAAAGAAGGGGGGGAGAAGAAGGTGAATTTAATCTTCACCTTTGAAGACAAAATATCCCGTTTCTCCCTACCTCACCCAACCTTTTTCCACATGCAAATTTTCCTTCTTGTCTCTCCTAAATCGCCTTCAAAACTATTAAGATTCACAATACAGTGGATAGCTAAATGATTCCATAAAACCCACATGTCCAGCAAAGCTGGATTTAAAGCATAACTTTTACAATGTTAACAAATTACCTGATATATTTTAGAAGGTAACATACTTACCTTCTAACCTAACCTAATTAGTGAACCCTTTCAGGCAAGTTAACAGAACTTGCCGTCAGTGTGATCAAGTTCTAGTTCTAAGGTATGGGGAATGATGATCCAAGGCTTGAGTCCTTATTGTTATTTTCTGAGGTCTGTTCTAGGGCTCAATTTTGGGCCTTCCTCTTCACTTCTAAGCCAAGGCTAGAGTACCATCCTTCCTCTTCCCTCTGCTGTTCCACAATAATCTTACTCCCTTTGTAATTTTGGTGGCTGCAAATTATAGCTGTCCTTTCTGCCCTAAACTAAAACTAGGCATTCTGCTTTTCTTGCAACTGCGAGCAGGGTCTCTATCCTTCTGCTACTCAATAGGTGTGTGTGCCTTTCCCCCCATAGCATCAGCTCAGCCTGAAACATGTCTATGCTATGCCAGGCATCCTTCAACAATGGAAGATCCTTCTTTTTCTACTCAGAGGTCAGACCCCAAACTGTGGAAAAAGAAAGTTTCTAAGGCTGAGGCTGCCTCCCACCTTCAAATGCACCCAGACTTATTTATTGATTCTGCAGAAGTGTTTTTAGCCTAGAGGTATTTGCATTTTACTCAGGTGAACCTCTGCCCTGATGAAGGTTAGGTCTTTCCTGGGGATTTCTTAGGTTGTCATAAGAGAAGAATTGCTTCACCCTTATTTTTGTTTACTTTTACTGTTCTTCATTGACTCTTAGGCAATTTCTGTGTTTTTCTGTGAAAAAAAATTGGAGAATAGAGTTTTCTGATCTACTCTGCCATCTTTCCGGGATTCTTTCCTAAGATCATTACTAAACAACAACAACAACAACACTTTAACAAAGTGGGAACATAAGTATAAGTATATTAATACCAAAGAAATAATAGCAAGTATCATATACTGAGACTTGTTCAATCTAAAATTCCATCCCAAGTAAGGGGAAAAATCCTGTTAAAGTTGATATCTATTTCTCCACCACCGCCAACCAGCATCTTCATCCACAGTCTGAGTCTTGGGAAAGTACTTGTTGCTAAATTTTCCACCTCTCAGGAAAAAAATAAAGCTTTGATATATATATTTAACTCATTGCTGTCATAGAGAGTACCATAAAGACTTTCCTGGTTGTACCTGCAACAAGCAAATGGAGCTGCAGGTATTCAAGCATTGAACTTTTCAGAATCTGCAACTTCAATGGGCTTCAGTCTGTCCCAACAACTCCCAACACTAAAATGTGCTATAAATTAAATATTTCAGAGTCATTGCCCCCAAAAGTGTAGTAACACATAAGGTCTTTTAAAGGAAGATGATTCCTGAATATTTATACCAGGTATTCTCAAACTCTTTAGTATTAGGACTATCTTATCCTTTTCCCCAATTTTTATTTTTCCAATTACATGTAAAGATAATTTGCAACATTCCTTTTTGCAAGATTTCAAGTTGCAAATTTTCTCTCCCTCTTTCTCCCACCTTTCCCCTCCCCAAGATAGCAAGCAATCTGATATGTTATACATGTTAATCATTTTAAACTCATTTCCATATTTGTCATGTTATGAAAAAAAATCTGAACAAAAGGTAAGAAACACAAGAAAGAAGAAATAAGCAAACAAATAAATAAAGGTGAAAATAGTATGCTTCAATCCACATTTAGTTTCCATAGTTTTCTCTCTGGATTCAAATGGCATTTTCCAACCCAAGTCTTTTGAAATTGTCTTGGATCACTGCCTTGCTAAGAAGAGGTAAGAATTTCATAGTTGATTATCACACAATCTTTCTGTGTACACTGTTTTTCTGGTCCTGCTCCCTTCACAGCATCAGTTCATGTAAATTTTCAAGGCTTTTCTGAAAACAGCCTGCTCATCATTTCTTATAGAACAATAATATTCCATTACATTCATAAACCATAACTTATTCAACCATTCCCCAAATGATGGGAATCCTCTCAATTTCTAATTCCTTGCCACTACAAAAAGAACTGCTAAAAACATTTTTGTACATGTAGATCCGTTCCCCTATTTGATGATCTCTTTGGGACACAGACCCAGTAGTGAGACTGCTGGATTAGAGAGTATAGTTCCAAAAATAATTTCCAAAATGATCCAAAATAGATCAGTTCACAACTCCTCCAACACTGCATTAGTGTCCTAGTTTTTCCATACTTTCTCCAACATTTTTCATTATCTTTTCCTGTCATCTTAGCCAATCTGATGTGTGAGATGGTATCTTAGTGTTGTTTTAATTTGCATTTCTCTAATCAATAGAGGTTAATTGTGGGGATTGAAATATTAGTACAACAAAGTAGTCCCAGTCTGTTGAGCAAGCTATGCCATTATGTTAATCTGTTTCTGTAGACTGTCATACTCATATATTGCTCTGATCAACTTTTCAATTTTTTTAAACTGTACCTAATAGATTCGATGATTATTCCTTTGTTGTATAGTTTAAGGCTATCTGTACTAGCTGCCCCATCTCTCAACACTTCTTCCTCATCTGTTTTTCCTCCTCTTCTTTGAGATTCTTAACCTTTTGTTCCTCCAAAAGAAAAGTTTTTTCTAGTTCTATAAAACAATCCCATGAAAATTTGATTGGTTTAGAACTGGCTAAGTAAGCTAATTAAATAGTGTTGTCATTTTATTACACTGGTGCAGTCTAATCATGAAAAATAATTTTCCTCCAATTATTTAGGTATGTCTTTATTTTGATATTATATTCATATAGTTCTTTTATGTATATTGCTAAATGGACTCCAAAATATTGTTTTCTATATGGTCATTATTTTGAATGCAATTTCTCTATCTCTTCCTACTGAATTTTGTTGGCAGTTTACAGAAAAACTAATAATTAATATAGGTTTATTTTAATATCTGCAACTTTGCTGAAGTTATTGTTTCAATTCATTTTTTATTGAATCTTTAGGATTCTTTAAATAGTATATCATAGTATTTATAAGATCTAATATATATAATGGTTATATACATATATAACCTTATATATAGTGGTTCTTCTTTATATATATATATATATATATATATATATATACATATATATATAGTTATAATGGAGTTACTTGCTTTAATCATGTATGAAACAATTTTTATAGAAATAAAGAACTGAATATTTGAAAAGATGTTCAGTGTTCATAATTAGGATAAATGAGTAATAATAATTTCCGAATGAATTTATACATTTAAAGCTATGCTGATCAAAATACTAATATCACATTGTATAATAATTAGACAAAATAAGTATAGAATTCATAGAGACAAATAAAAGGTCAGGAATACCAAAGGAAATTTTTTTAAAAGGAAAAGGAAAAAAGGAGGCTTGAACTTTTAGCTCTCAAATATGAGGCATCTGATGGCACAGGGATAGAGTGCTGGACCTGGAATCAGAAAGATGAGTTCAAATCTAATTCTAGACTTACTAACTGTGTGATCCTGGATAAATCACTTAACCTGTTTACCTCAGGATTTTTTTCAATTGCAAAATGGGGGGTGATAGCACCTACCTCACAGTGTTGTTATAAAGATTAAATGAGGCAAATTTGTAAAAAGCTCTTAGCACAATGTCTAATACATGTTAGTGCTGTATAAATGCTTATTCCCTCCTTCTTCTTTAAATTATACAACAAAGAAATAAGAATCAAAACTACCTGGCTATAGAAAAATACAGAAAAATGGGCCAGTGGAATAGATTAATCATAACAAGCTATAACAAGTTGCTTATTGTAGTCTGTTATATAAACCTGGAATCACAAAACATTAGGGAAATTATTTATCCTACAAAAATTGCTGTGGAAAAAAGATTACCATTTGATGAAAAATGGAAACAACTCCAGATCTCAAAATGAACACAAATGAATTTATGATCACAATATTTTTTAAACCATAAAATTTAAAGGACAAGGGATTATTATCTATTTCTCACTTGTAGAAATGGAATAATATATATGTATATGTACTTATATGTTTTTTTCTACTTAATTTTATTTTCAGTCCCAAATTTTCTCCTTTCTATCTCCTCCTACCTTACTCATTGAGAAATCAAGACAACAAAACACATTACGAATACTTATCATCAAGCAAACCAAATTCCTACAATTAATCATGTCAAAAAATAAATGTATGTTTCAATCTGAGTTTACTTCTCTAAATGAGAGGCAGATAATATGTTTCATCATGAATGAAAAGAAATAAATTCCTAACAAATCTTGGTTTAGAAAAAAGACAAAATTTATAATTTTCATTATATTAAGAAAAAGTTTTATGATCCCTCTTAATTATTCCTTTCCTTTCCCAAATGCCTATCAGATCCTAATACTAGTGAATACAGTAATTTTATGAACCCCCATTGGTGTTTCTTTTTTAAGCCAAACCAGATGACTATAAATTCAAAATTAAAATATTTAATGAAACTGAATGGGCAATAATATGGAATTAAATTAAATATTAATTCTCTAGTAGCGATTCACAAATAACTGTCGTATATTCCTCTAAATCTGTCTCTCATAGAACAATAGTTTTGCTCATATTAAACCCTTGGTCTTTCAAAACAGTAAGTATATTAGTCACTAGTGGAAAGTGCTAGGGAATATCCCAGCAGACTGGCTTCAGCTGCTACCTCTGTCTTCGTACCACCCTGTTCTAGTCTATATGATCACTTCTGCCACACTGGCTCTTAATGGCTGGCTTCTCACTGCAGAAGCAGCATGGAGTTCCTAGCTTTTTCTTGTAGTATCATATTAGAAATCTGACTTCTCAATATCATCTTTTCCTTATAACTTTCAGTTCCCTTATCTGTGGCCATGCTAGTCCTTTGTTTTTGCCCCTTAACTAGGACTAGTCTTCAAGGAGATAGAAGTTCAAGATTAATCATGGAGGCATCCTCAATCAAATCTTCCCCCTTACAAAAATAAAATAAACTGTACAGTTAGAATACAGAATTAAAAGGAACAAAATAGTTTAGGGGAGGAGGAAATCTTTGTGTGAAACATTTCTGATATAACTCAGACATCCAAAATTTATATGATACCAAGACAAACTAAAACTAAGCTCCATTCTCCAATAGATAAGTGATTAAAAGTTAATTTTTTTAAAAGATATTTCTTAAAAGAAGAAAAATTGATAGTCAATATTCATATGGGAAAAAATGTTCAAATTTTCTCAAAACCAGAGAAAAGCAAATAAAAGCAATCCCTCTCCATTCCCGCATTTAACCCCAAGAAATTGTTAAGAACAAATAAAAAGAAGACAAAATATGGTCTAGTGACAACTCTGATAAAATAAACACACTAGATCCAACCATTCTGGAGAGCAATTTGAAACTAGGCCCAAAGAGCTATAAAACTGCGTATACCCTTTAACTAGCAGTGCCATTATTGGATCTGTATCCCAAGGAAATCATAGAGAAGGGAAAGGGACCCACATGTGCAGGAATGTTTGTAGCAGCTCTTTTTGTGGTGGCAAGGAACTGGAAAATGAGAAGATGTTTATCAATTGGGCAACAGCTGGACAAGTTGTGATATATAATAGTAATGGAATATTATTGTTCTATCAGAAATGAAGAACAGGCTGATGTTACAAAGGCCTGGAAAGATTTACACAAACTAATGCCTAGCAAAACAGCAGAATCAGGAATATATTG
The DNA here is from genome assembly GCF_902635505.1 of Sarcophilus harrisii. Classification (NCBI taxonomy): domain Eukaryota; kingdom Metazoa; phylum Chordata; class Mammalia; order Dasyuromorphia; family Dasyuridae; genus Sarcophilus; species Sarcophilus harrisii. The sequence continues at coordinate 352,270,355 of NC_045427.1, forward strand.
TATACAATAACATCAAGGATGTTCAATGATCAAGACTTGTTTTTTTTTTCCCCAGTAGTTCAGTGATTCAAAGCAATCCCAATAGACTTTAGACAGAAAATGCCATCTGCATCCAGAAAAAGAACTATGGAGACTGAATGTAAATCCACACATGCTATGTTCACTTTGTTTTTCTGGGTTTTTTTTAATCTCTCCCATGGTTTTTTCCCTTTTGCTCTGATTTTCCTCTCCCAACATGATTCATAAAGCAATGTATATTAAAAATAAATATTTTTTAAAAAATATACTATATTCCCATGTAAAAATATACTATATTCCACTGTTGGTAAAATTGTAGCATGATCCAATATTTTTGGCCATGTGGAATTTTATGAGTTAAAAATGTGCCTTTCTTTTGACCTAGTCAAAAGATGTCACTTCTGAGCCTATACTCAAAAGATGCAATTGACAAGAAAAGAGACCTAACTGTACAAATATATTCCTAGGCACAATAATAACAAAAAAAAATCTTCCCAGAAATCAACAAGATCTATTTATTGGGAAATTGCCAAATTAGAATATAGAAATTCTATATGAATATGATGAATTCAAGAAGGAAGAGAGGATAAAGAAATCAAAATGAAAATAATATTCACATTGAACACAATTATAGAGTTAAAGATATCGATGCTAGTAATAAAATTAACTTTATATATATATATATATATATAAAGATGAAAAGAGATTACATGGATGATGTGGATATTACTATGTAAAAGTTAATATATATATCATTTAGGGTGGTATTAACATTCAGTAAATACTGGAAATTTACAGATGTGCATTTGGGACGTATCTATCCACCTACACTTCCTAATCCCAAAGATTTTATCTTCTCTCCTTGCTTCCCCCCATCAGAGTCAGAGAAATATGTGCCTAGATTCAGGGAGATTGAGTGAAAAGGTTCTGTCCCTGATTAAAGAGACTTCTGGGAATGACGATTAGAATGGTTTCAGAAAACCCTGGAAAGACATAGGAATTGAAGCAAAGTGAAGTGAGCAGAGCCAGGGGAACATTGTACTGTAGTACAATGTAGTAGCAACATTGTATTGAATTCATGAGAACTCCAGAGTTTCAAAAAGAATGCTATACATATGTATCTATTTACGAACTTTTGGAAGCTTTTGGTTTGTTTCATTTTTGAACATTCATTTTTGTTTGAAATGGTGGTGTGTACCTGTACAAATGGTAAATCTCTGCGAACTGAAAAGTGCTGGGAAGCTATTTCTACAAGAATGAGAAGTAGTATGGAAGTAGCATGTGTGGACACTGTAACTGGTTCATTAGCTAGCTTTTTTCCATTGTTCTGCATAGTTGGAATTATTGGTATCTTCAAAATCCTTAGGACCTTATTTCCTCTTTCAGGTAAATTATTTGTCCAAGGTCACAAAATCAAGTAAGTGGCAGAACCAGGACTCAAATCTTTGTGTTCTGACTCCAAATCCTGATCTTTCCACACACAAGCAACTAGAGAGTTGAGTCAGAAAAAACTTCAATTCAAATGAAGTCTCAAACACTTAGCTGTGTGACCCTAAGCAAGTTCAGATTCCTCAGTTTTAAATAGGGATAATAATAGTACCTGTCTCACAAGCTTATGGTCAGGAGAAAATAAAATAATATCTGTTAAGATAGCATACTGTCTGACACATAGTACACAGATAAGTATTTGATCTCTTCTTTGACCTTTTTGTTTTTTGTTTCTCTGTTCTGAGTAAAAGGAGTGTGGAGCCTTTTACATTGGTCAAGATGAGTCACACCTCACTGTACCCAACCTAAAAACTATATAATAAAGCATCAAAACCATTTGATACTTGGCTAAGAAATAAAGTAGTGGATCAGTGAAATGAGTTAAATTCACAAAAAGCAACAGTTAATGACTATAATAATCTATTGTTTGACAAACTCAAAGATCTCAGCTTCTGGGATGTGAACTTATTATTTAATAAAAATTTCTGGAAAAACTGGAAAATAGTATAGCAGAAAGTTGACACTGACCAGCATCTAACACCCTATGCCAAGATAAGGTCAAAATGGGTTCATGATTTAGACATAAAGAGTGTTACTATTAGCAAACTAGGAGAACAAGTGATAATCCAACTCTCCAGAGGATCTATGGAAAAGGAAGGAATTTGTGGCCAAAAGAACTAGAGATCATTATAAAATGCTTATGGATAATATTGATTATGTTAAATTTTAAAGGTTTTGCACAAACAAAACCACTGCAGCCAAGATTAGCAGAAAACTGGGAAACATTTTTTACAGCCTGTGTTTCTGATAAAGGCCTCATTTCTAAAATATAAAGAGAATTGACTTAAATTTATAAGAATGCAAGCCATTCCCTAATTGGTAAATGGTCAAAGGATATAAACAATTTTCAAATAAAGAAATTACAGCTGTTTCTAGTCATCTGAAAAAAAATGTTCTGAATCATTGGCTAAGATGATGGGAAGAGAATGATAAGTGTTGGAGGGGATACAGAAAAATTAGGACACTAATGCATTGTTGGTGGAGTAGTGAACTGAACCAACCATTCTAGAGAGAAATTTGAAACTATACTCAAAGAACTATAAAACTGCACATCCTTTGATCCATTAGAGTGTCTACTGGGTCTGTGTCTCAAAGAGATCATGAAAGGGGAAAAAGGACCCACATATGCAAAAAAGTTTGTAGCAATCCTTTTTGTAGTGGCAAGGAACTGGAAACTGAGTATATATCCATTAGTTGGGGAATGGCTGAATAACTTGTGGTGTATGAATGTAACAGAATATTATTGTTCTATAAGAAATGATGAGCAGGCTGATGTCAGAAAAGATGGAAAGACTTACATGAATTGATACTAAATGAAGTGAGTAGAACCAAGAAAATATTATACGCAGCAACAACAAGATTATGTGATGCTCAACTGTGATGGACTTGTATCTTTTCAACAATGAGGTGATTCAAGGCAATTCCAATAGATTGTGATGGAAAGAGCCATCCCCATCCAGAGACAGAATTTGGAGACTGAATGTGTATTCATAATATTTTCACCTTTTTATTACTGTTGTTTGTTTGCTGAGTGTTTTTTTTCTTTCTCATGGTTTTTTTTCTTTTTGATCTGATTTTTCTTGCCCAGCATGACAAATATAGAAATATATTTAGAAGAATTGCACATGTTTAACCTATAGTGGATTGCTTGCTATCTTGGGGAGAGGAAGGAGGGAGAAAATTTTGGAACACAGGGTTTTGCAAAGGTGAATGTTGAAAACTATCCTTGCATGTATTTGGAAAAATAAAATGCTATTTTTAAAAAAATGATGATCCATAGCCATGGAAGGGCCTAGAGTAAGGAAGACCTGAGTTTAAATCTTGCCTCAGATACTTTTTAGTTGTATAACCCTAAGCAAGTCACTTAACCTCCATCTTGCTTCAGCTTCCTCAACTATAAAATGAGGATAATGATAGCAACTACCACTCAGGGATGCTGTGATTCAGGGAGATATTTGTAAAGTATTTAGCATAGTACCTGGCACATCGAAGTCACTTTATATATGATTCTTTACTTACACTCAAAGTTAGGACTTTTTGATAATCACAAAATCACTTTTCATTAATTCCCATCATTATTAAATTAAAAGATTTTTTTAAAAAGATGAGTCATAGGAATGTGGGAATCAGAATGCTAGCCAGATGTTTCTGTCAGTTCAGCAATGGTAACTCAAGGAACAAGGAACAATCTTTGGGAATAATCTTCAGGACCTCTTTAGGCCCAATTAAACATTTTATTTGTCAGTGATACTATCTTTGGACATGAACTAGATGAGATTAATGCTGTTTATAACCTATTCCCTTAAAGACTGGTATAGGATAGAGTAAAGCTTCAAAGTATCAGAAGAAATATTTGTATGTGAAGGAAATATTCCTCTGTAAAAGCCATCTAGTGTTAAATGAGAGTTAATGAAATTGGGAGTGATAGCTACTGGCCCATCAAATTAGGAGAATATGTCTGGTGAGGGCTTTAGTTAATGATAGAGAAGAGATACCTCTACAAGCTGAGGGGAAGATGTAGCAACTTGAGCCTAAGCGAATAGAGTGAAAACACACCCCTTACATCTGATTTTCTATTTTTACCTTCTTGTTTGTCTATTTGAATAGCTATACTTGTCAATGGAAACTAAGATAAAAATTTATAGTAAAAACAAAACTGTTTTCTTCTCACTCAGAAGCACACAGCCATAGCTAATGTCCAAGGTAGGAACTTTCCATTTCAGTTTCCACTAAGCCCAAGACAAGGAAAGTGACTTATCCAAAACCAAGTAAGTGGCAGAGCTCCCTAGAGTCCTAGGATCACCCTAGTGGTTCTGAATGTGCTTCAAGTTGTCAATGTCTTACTTAAAACATTGTACACAGCATTGAAAATAATATTATAGATGTAGTCTGACCAAGGTTGAGGAAGAAAGGAAGGAAGGAAGGAAGGAGAAGAAGAAGCAAAGAAAAGGAGGGAAAGAAGGAGGGAGATGAAGGAGGTTGGGAGGTTGAAGAAAGCTGGGAGGGAGAGAGGGAAGAAGAGATAAAGAATATAAGATGGATCTGGGGAAAGAACATTTCAGGCTAAGGAACAGAAGCATAGTCACCTGTGGAGTACCCTAATACTCTCCTTAGATGAAACTCCACATTTTTTATAAGGATTTCTCCCTTCCCTTTCCCCCTCCCTCCACTAGCTTCTCTGACCCTCAGATCAGGAAGGATAAGCTCTCAGCCCTTCCATGGCTCCAAACTAAGGACTCCTGTGGCTTCACACACACACACACACACACACACACACACACACACACACTCTTCTAGGTGACATTGGCAATGACAAAAAGAGGAGAATGTCTTGCACCTATTCTTGGCTCCTCGGCTGAATCACTGTGAGATTTCAACCCAGTCATTTAACCTTAATGGACCTCAATTACTCTTCCTCTAGAATGGGATAATAGTACATTGCTTGGACTCAGGCATGGTACTGAGGGAGCAGGGTCTAGAAAGTATTTTAAGGATTGAAGATAAAAGGTTACAAATGAATACAAAGTATTATTACAATTGTTTGGATGGTGACATAAGATTAATTTAGAAGGTATGTAACAGAGGATTTGCTACCCCATCAAAAACATCATCATTATTCTTCCTGTCATTTTCTGTGATGTGTCTCTGAAGTATATATAATTGGCTTTGTTTCACAGATGACTATGCTGCTGTTTCTTAGCCTGGAATGTGTTCCCCTCTTTTCCCAAATCATATCCTATATTCTTCCTTTCCCCTTCCTTTTTTCTTCCCTTCCTTCTTTCCTCCCTCCCTATCATTTTTACTGTATTATGCACTAAGAACTGTGCTAAGCGCTTTACAAATATTATTTCATTTGTTCCTCACAATAGTTCTATGAGGTAGGTGCTACTATTATTCCCATTTTACAGATAAAGAAACCAAGACAAACAAACATTTAATTATATACCCAAAGTTATCTAGCTAGTGTCTGAGGCTAAACTTAAACTCAGGTCTTTCTTTCTCCAGGCCCAGTATTCTATCCATAATACCTACAGGTGTGTCTGTTGTAAAGTAGTTTAAAACAAGGTAGTTTGAGAAAGAGAGCTCTGGCAGTCGAGGAGTGGATTAGAAGTTTATGAAGAAGATGGTGCATCATAAAGAAACAAAGGGACTCTGGAGTTGATATATACCAGGCTTTGGGAAGCAACCAGTGAAAAAACACAGAGGCAGAAGATGAAGTATTTGTATGTGAGAAACAGAGGAAGCCAGTTTGGCTGGAATGAAGAATGCAGGAAGGGAGTGCTATTCAACAGGGGCCTGGTAGTCCCCATCAACCTCTAGCCCTTGCCTTTTATAGCCAGACCAAGGTAGACTCCTCCTCCCTCTCCAAGAATCAGCTGTCCAGGCCCCTGATTCAGAGCTGGCTACTGCCATTGCCACCACCCAAGGAGAACCTGCCAGGATCTTAAGAGGAGCTACACTCCAACAGTACAAGCAATGGCAACAAGCCTGCTAGCTTCATTCATGATCTGTAATGGCACTAGGGAAAAGATCTTGAGCCTGGATGGAGCAGCTCCAAGAGTTCACACTGTGATAGCCCTGCTTAGTTCACAGATACCCCAAGATATTAAAAGAACTTCTGAAATAGATATTCAGAGCACTGGAGAAAAGAACAGCTTGCAATCTAAAGCAGATAATAGAGTGGGGAAAGAAAACAGAAAGAAATGAAAAGCATCTTGAAGAAAACAGTCTTTCAATCTGGGGCTGGTCAAGGAAGCCCCAAAAATAACCCCTGAAGGATTAAAAAAAAATTTAACATTCAGCTACCCTCAGCATGAGAAACACAAGTATCACAAAAAAGGGAGGCATGTGCTGTTCTGAATTTTGGAAGGTTTTTCTTTCATCCCAGCTGCTATCTCATTTCTTCATTGTTAGATTGGGAATTTCTGTTGGAAGATTTCTTACCACCTCCATCAGCACCTTTTAGGGCCCAGCTTCTTAAATCCCCCATATAAAAGTAGGTAAACTGAATGTAGGGGTTGCAAAATTATGATTTAATATCAGTAAATCTTTTATTTTTATGCTTATTTTATATACCTATATACCTGGGTCACATAAAAATTTCTTGGGTGTAAAGGATTCACAAATGGAAAAAGTTTAAGAAGCCCTGGTCTAGGGGAGCAGGTTTAGGAGTCTCATCAAGTAGCAGGGCTTATCTGTGAGTATTCAGAATAGTTACTGGAAGAAGGTCCTGGATCTCATGATGGTTCCTGTGATTTGAGTTCATGTTCCCAGTTCAGTAAGAATGGGAGGATAGAGACATATTCATGTGCTGGGAATCAGCTTAAGCACATCAAACTGTTTCATATATTCTCTCTGTAACTTTTAGCTAGTGAGGTCTCTGATAAAGACCAGCATACATCAGCTACAATAAAATTATGTGATGATCAACTCTGATGGACGTGGCTCTTTTCAACAATGAAGTGATTCAGGCTAATTCCAATAGACTTCTGATGGAGAGAGCCATCTGCATCCAGAAAGAGGATATATGGGGACTGAATGTGGATCACAGCATAGTATTTTCACCTTTTTAATTTTTGCTTGCTTGCTTTTTTTTCTCACTTTTTTCCTTTTTAATCTGATTTTTTTTTGCGTGCAGCATGATAAATGTGGAAATACCTATAGAAGAATTGCACATGTTTAACATGTATTGGATTACTTGCTGTCTAGGGGAGGAGGGGAGAGGAGGGAGAAAATTTTGAAACTCAAAGTTTTGCAAAGGTGAATGTTGAAAACTATCTTTGCTTGTATTTTGAAAATAAAAGGTTATTATTAAAAAAAATTAGTATGCATCACCTTTCCTACCCCAAAGCTTGGTGAGGCTTGGTGGATTGTCATGAAATCCAAAAACTTCTGGATTCCCCTAAAGAGTAATTTGTATTTTGAACAGGTGGATCTTGTCCAAATTAAAAGCATCAGGAGCATGTCCAAAATAACTTTGTGGACATGTGGTCTCAAATGGTCACAAAGAACTCCCTGGATCAGCTTGCATAGGTTGGAATAGCCTCTTGGTGAAGATTTCCTTGAGCCCTATGAATGGTTTTCGTGAATAAATGTTTTAACATAGAAAGTCAGAAAGGTAACAATTCGGACTCTTCAGGAGGCGATGCACTAAGCTCAAATTTTCTCTTGCAATGTTAAAAACAACTCGATTCAGAAAAAAAAAATCCTTCATTTCACTTGTCCTACCTCTACCCTACTTCCTTTCCCTAAAACTTAAATGAGCAATCCTCTGCTTAGGGCCTATGTCAATGGGCTAGACTTGCCCTGATTTGGCTATTTCCTTTACCCTGCTACATAATGAACCAATACTTGTTCATTTGCCTACATTTTATCACGAGGAAGCCTCTATTTTAATAACTATAAGTGGAAAGAGAACAATTTTTTTCAAAATCTTTCAAAGATGCTTATATTTAGTTCACCAGAATCCTGTGAACATTCAAATTTTCCTGGTCTATTTGAACAACTTCTTTTAAAAGACTATATGTCAACAACGATACTGTATGAAGATGTATTCTGATTGAAGTGGATTTCTTTGACAAAGAGACCTAATCCAGTTTCAATTGATCAATGATGGACAGAAGCACCTACACCCAAAGAAAAAACACTGGGAAATGAATGTAAACTGTTTGCATTTTTGTTTTTCTTCCCGGGTTATTTTTACCTTCTGAATCCAATTCTCCCTGTGCAACAAGAAAACTGTTTGGTTCTGCACACATATATTGTATCTAGGATATACTGTGACATATTCAACATATATAGGACTGAGGCCATCTAGGGGAGGGGTGGAGGGAGGGAGGGGAAAAATCGGAACAGAAGTGAGTGCAAGGGATAATGTTGTAAAAAAATTACCCTGACATGGCTTCTGTCAATAAAAAGTTATTATAATAAATAAAAAAAATAAAAGACTACATTTTTACCATGCTAGACACACTAAACATTTGTGTTTATCCCGTTTTTTCCTCACTTCCTCATTTCACTTAAACTGAAATAAATAAAACCTTTTACTTTGAAAGAAAAAAAAAAACTTGACAGTCTCAGGGGAAGTCAGGGAAGAAAGATCATAGGATCACAGATGGTCTTTCATCTTCATTCAGATCAGAAGACCAAAGGGACCCAGAAAGTGGGGAATGAGTGATTCAGGAAGGGCCAGAGGCACAGGTTGTGAAACTTAGCACGAAATCAAGAGCCATAGTTTCCTTAGGAGGAGATCAAGAGCAAATTTAAGAATGCCTCCCTGCCCCATGACCTAGAGGAGGGACAGGTTAGAGTGGAGGAGGAATGTGATACTCCCTTTCCAACTGTTTGGAGGGACAGAAGCCTCCCCTGAATATAGGCCTAGGACTTAGGACCAGAGTAGAGAGAGAAAAAAGTAGCAGTCCTCCCATTTTGGGGTGACATGTCTTGCCATTGCTATTTCTGTCCCTTTAGTAGGATGCTTCCTCAGAAAATATACCCTCTAAAAATTCCAGTAATCTCTTACAATGTAATTTCATTAAGGCTACAGGTACCAATATGGAACCAATATGGTGAGCAAGGAAGAAAGGAGGGAAAGAAAGAGACGTCCTTGGGACAGAGATTTCAGACTTGCAGATCTGAAAGGAATTTTATGAATCCAGTTTCCTTTATACCATCCCCTCCTCTAATTTAAGCTCACAAATCACACCTATATATTCCCCAATGATGCGGGAAAGATTCCAATCTTTGATTCCCAAACCCCCTAGCTAATGTAAATTACCCTTTGACTCACAAATCCTGGTCCCTTTGAATTCCAATAGAAGGTCCCGACCTGTCCCAGCCCCACCCGGATCTGAGCCAACTTTGGGGCTACACCCCAAAGCCCCTCGAGCTAAGTCTCCGACTTAAAAGGACCACACTGGGAACCCCTCTTTGCAGAGATTCCAAACATGGTCGCCATGTGAGGACCCTCTGTCTACTGGACCCTCTGTCCAGTGCCCTCCTTATCTCTACCTTCACCTATCTCCTACTTCTAAACTCAGTAATAAACCTCTTTTATTAATCTAGCTCTCTGGGCCAATAAATGCTTTTATTGGGAATCCGCGCCTCTACTAGACCTCATATACCGCCGTATCCTTGCGCCGAATCCAAGGGGGTTGCAGGGGAACTCTGTTTGACTCCCTGTACCCCAAACCTGCCACTAGACCTTAACTAAACCCTAATTTCATTTAGGTACCCCAAATGTAGACCTCAACACATGGTCTACACCTCAACATTTGGTTCCTGACCTCAACACCACTATTACTCAACTTCTGCTTGAACATTTCAGTGACAGAGAGTTCATTACCCTAAGAGTCTACTCATAGCACTCCTATAGCATTTTATTTCCTTCATTTAGAAGGGATCTGAGTTTGAATCTTGACTCTATCACTTGTTACCTATATGGCATTGGACAAATCTCTGGGTCTCAGTTTCCTCATTTGTAAAATGAAGAGTTGGACTAGATGACTTCTGAGGTCTTTTCCAGTTCTAGTTCTGTGGTCCTATGCATTATTATTTACATACCACCTACCTCACAGAGTTGCTGTGAAAATCAGATGACAGTATATAAGGTGCATTACAAACCTTAAAGTTCTATACAAAATGTCAATTATTACCTTTATTGTTGTTGTTATTACTTAACATTGTTTAATTTAGTTAATTTCACCTTTTTAAAAAATTAGTATGCATTTATTAAAGATTATGGGTCAGGAACCATACTTGGTGTTGTTAATACAAGTGTGAAAGTGAGACAGATCCTGCCCTCTGTGAGTTTACATTCTACTAAAGGGATATGAAATATTCAAAAGAAACAAATACAGGACAAACCCCAAAGAATTGATTGTGTCCCTTTCCCCAAATCAGATCACAAACAGATCAGGGAATAAAAAATATTTGGGAGGATGGGAGAACTGGAGGAAGGGAAGGGGAAAAGAAAAAGATTGAGCAAGACAGATATTTTAACTGAGTTCATTGTCCCAGTTATCAGAAAACAAGCCCAGTCAGTCTTATTTGTATAGAATGATGGATTTCATCTTTTAATAACTCTATAGGAAGTTTTTTATTTTTTTTCCCTGAGGCAATTAGAATTAAGTGACTTGCTCAGGCTCACACAGCTAGGGGTCTGAGGTCAAATTTGAACTCAGGTCCTCCTAACTTCAGGGCTGGTGCTCTATCCACTATGCCACCTAGCTGCCCCAGGAAGTTTATTTCTTTGTAAACATTTAGCTGCCTCAGTGAGTAGAGCACAGGACCTTGAGCCAGTAATACCTGAATTCAAATTCAGCCTCATACTAGTGACTCTGGATAAGTTATTTAATTTTTGTCTGCCTCAGTTTCCTCATCTGTAAAATGAGGATGATAATAAGAGCACATACCTTGCAGGGCTTTTGCAAGAATCAAATGGTATGTTTTTGAAATGCTTTGCAAACCTTAAAAGAACCATATCAATGCTATTATTATTATTAATTTTAATGTTTCTTGTCAGCTTCCTCTCTGCCTCTATCCAGATCATTTATTAAAGCGTTACTTAGCACAGCTTCCTGAGTTATTATCCTGTATTAAAGACTTATTTTCAAGTTGATATTGAACAATTATTGACTACTTGTTGGGTTCTGACATTCAACCACTTCCAAAGCCACCTAACTATACATCTGGTTCCTAGTTCCACCTTCTGAGGCTAAGCAACAATCTGCTCCCACTTCCCCATAATAGCTCCATAATTTTTCAAATACTTGAACATTGGCAACATGGTCCTCCACACCCTCTCTCCTTTATGTAGGATTTAGGAAAGAGACATTTACACAGTCTTCAGTGATTCCACAGCGCCTTCTACCGACAGCCGCAAACGGCTACTTTAGCCTACTCTGGGCTGGACTTGGTCCACTCTTCCTAGGCATTAAGGGCAAACTGAGTGTATGCTGATTGATTGTTTGGCTTGTTGTGGAGCAAAGGGAGGCTCATGGGAAGTCATCCCAACCAATTGGTATCTCCTGTGCCTTTTAACTTTGGAATTCTGTCCCCTAACTCTATCCATAAATCCTTTGGCTTAGCCCCATCTCCAAAACTGAGCAGGAAAGAACCTCAGAAATTACAATCTGTCCCTGAATAGTCTTAGTCTGTTTCCCTGGATGCCTCCCTATGCTTTTTTCCCTGCATTTGTCCTTCCATCAGTGTATGTATCTTTCCCCACACATACACTCCTCATTTTTCCTCCTTACCTCCCTCTGCTTTTCTCCATCCTTCCATCTGTCTCTGTCCTTATTCTTCTCTGTTATTGTTCCTATCTATCCCTCTATCAGTCCCTACCACTGTCATTATCTCTCTGTGTCTTTTCCTATGTTCATCTCTGTATCAATCTATTCCTCTGTCTATCCGTTTATCATACCCCACTTCCAAATCCTGCAGACAAATATCGTCAGAACATTTTATAAAACAAGAGCCTGAGCCAGAAACAGCAACAGAGTCCCAGAGTGGAGGTGTCCACTTGGTGCTGCTGGCAGCGGGGAGTGCTATAAGGTCGCCAAAAGCCAGAGGAGGGCAGTCATATACCAGCTATAGCGAGAAGGCCTGCATCACTGCGATCGCGTCTGGCTGACCGCACTCTAAGCCAGGGAGCTAGGGAGAGATGGGGAATGGGCGGTAGGCGGCGCCTTCCTTTCCTCCTCTCCCTCTTCCTCTCTTTTTCTTTCCTCCTTCCTTCATCATTAGTTGTTAAAGACTTCCAATGAGAAAATGACGACTTTCCCTGCCACTTGCTGTACTTCTGAAAGCTTTGGTGGTTAGAAAACTTTTCCTGACATCAAATCTAAACCCGCCTCTTTGCAGATTTCCACTTTTTGCTATTGGTTCTGTCCTTTGGGGCTAAACAAAATAAATTCCTTCCCCTTAATACTGCTTTTCAATTACTTGAAAATACTTGTCATATCTTTTCTTCTTCATTTTATTGTTGGCCCTCATTAGTCAGGCAAATGGTACAGTGGATAGATCCCTGAAATTGGAGGCAAGAAGATCTGAACTGAAATCCCACGTCAGGCATTTACTATGGGCAAGTTTTAAAATCTGTTTCCTCATCTGTAAAATGGGGTACCTACTTCCCAGAACTGTTGTGAAAATGAAATGAGATAATATTCATAAAGTATTTTGGAATCCTTCAGTATCACATAAATACTAGTTAGAATAATTAGTAATATTTAGCAATTAGTCTATTAAATAATTTAATATTTGTACCTGCTAATTTATTTTTTTAGATTCAATACAAACTTCCAGCTTATAAAAATATTTGTCATCCAATTCTTCCTCCTAGCTTTTTCTCATCTATAATTTTTATAAGCTATTTCCTATATTTTCTTTAACATTTATTTTTCTATACTTTTATTTTACATCATTTTAACATTTATTTAAAATGTTACCCAGCACTAAGTTAAGCACAGCTTCCTCAGTTACTGTATTAGAGATCTCCTTTCAAGATAATATTGAACAATTGTTGATTATTCCTTGAGGTCTATCATTCAACCGGTCTTAAATCCTAAATATACTATCAAAAATCTCCAACTTACTCACAAGAATAACATGAAAGACTTTGTAAAATGTTTTTCTAACACATAGGCAAATTATTATTCCTTGGTCTAAAAGTCTGGTACCCCTGTCACAGAAGTATTTAAGGATAGTCTTTCATGACTGATTCATTTTTTAAAATTCATTTTATTTTTAATTTATGGAATAAAACAAACTAACATAACAGTATAATGAAAAAACATGATTGTACATAAAACGGCAAATCTACTATGTATAATTTGTTATTTCTTTAAAATATACAACAAAGCTATGCAAACTTCTTTTATTTCTTCTCTTTTTCTACCCCACTCTAGAGATGGCCACCATTAGATACAAATAGTTATATATATGGAAAATTATTCTATTTATCATATTTCTATTTATCAGACAGTTCTTTTCATTGTCAGTCTTTCAGCACTGTCTTGAAACATTGCACATCCAATTCTTGATAAAGCCTTTGTCATTACTGTTTTCTTTCCTAAGTGTTCACTAACATATTCAAAAATTTAGTCAGGAATTGGGGCAGCTGAGTGGCACCATGGATAGAATATCAGTTATGAAATAAAGCTTCAAATATTTACTAGCTGTGTGATCCTGAACAAGTCACTTAATCCCAATTACCTCCTTTAAAAATATTCAGCAATGAAGGTCCCCCACAAAGAGATGATAAGATAGGAACCAAGTTTTGGGGTAAGGGAGAGGAAAATGGCAAGGACAACATTTAACTTTCAAGACTAGACTACTGTGAGAAATGAACAAAAGGACTTCAGAAACAGTACTGGGTACTCTCAAATTGGAGCATCTTGAGTCCTGAGGGTGAATTCAAACACTTCCAGAAACTGGGAGTTCATTTTCTCCCAAGGCAGCCCATATCCCTGTGGAATAGATAATTTGAATTGTTGGGAAGCTCTTTCTTAGAGTAAACTAAAATTTGTCTTTTTATGGCTTCTGCTGATTGGAGCTACTTCTGCCCTCAGGGGCCAAATAGAGAGTCTGATCTTTATTTCACATGACTGTCTTTCAAATGTGGGGATATCAGAGAGGAGTCATGGATATCAAAGGAGTTAGAATGTGAAGGTCTTTAAACAGCATCTAAACTAACCACTCATTTTATGCATGAGGGGAAAAAAAGATGCAGAGAGGGGAAATGTCTTATCCAAGGAACAGAATGTTGATACATCTAAGACTTGGGTTCAGCTAAGTGGTGAAGTGGTTAGAGCACTAGGTCTGGAGTAAAGGTGAGTCAAGTTCAAATCTGACTTTAAACACTTGATAGTGACTGAGCTATGTGTCCCTGTGAGTCACTTAACTCTGATTGCCTCTCCTTTCCCCTCACCCCCCCAAAAATCTAGATCCAGGAGTTCTGGGGTCGAGATCTAGATTCTTCCCATTATGCATATTGCCCCTCTGCACAGGGCAGTGGGAAAAAGATAAAATGGGGGGGAGGGGATAGGGATCTAAGAGGTAAAATTTGAATGGAATGCCTTCTGAAATTCCTTCCAGTTTCAAGTCTATGATTCCAGTGTTAAAATAAAAACATATTTGGTGCTTCATATGATCGATCAACTCCAAGGGCAACTTTATAACCCAAGCAAAAGGTTCAGACACTGAAAACTTCCATTGTCACATTTGCCTTAAGTTTGGGCCTCTTTCTATTCATTTTCTCTTCCTTCAGGGTAAAAAAGATTTGAGTATAGATCTTTGGTTTCCAAGTCTAGCTGTCTGTTTCCCCTAGGGATCATCTAATACAAATAACAATAAACCCTCTCTAAGCATTGGCTATGTGCAGTGCCCTATCATAGGTCTGATGGTATAAATTGTTTTTTAATGCTATAATTCCTGTCCTCAAGGAGCTTATGGTCTACTAAGGTATAAACATTTTGTCAAATTTATTTTTTAAGAAGTTTTCTTCAATATATATATTTTTCCATTTTGTAAAATTTAGTTTTTAAGGAGTTGTTTTCTTCAATCAATTTCTATGCTTCCTTTTCCAAGGCATTGACTTTTTTTATCCATTTTCATAACTCTCCTGCAAAGCTCTCATTTCTTTTCCCCAGTTTTCTTCTGTCTCTCTTTTTAAATCCCTTTTGAACTTCTCCAAGAGAGTCTTTTGATATGGAGATCAGTTCATATCCTTTGAGACTTCATCTGAAGGCATTTTGCCTTTGCTGTCCTCTTCTGTGTTTGTGTTCTGATCTTTCCTGTCTCCATAGTAGCTCTCTATGGTCAGAGCTCTTTCTGCTTTTTTGCTTATTTTTATAGGTTGAGTTCGGCTCCTTGGGCACAGGGAAGATTTTCTTGAGATTCCTCTGCAGGGGTTCAGGGATTTCTCACTGCTGGGATCAGTGGTGCTTCAGGCTTTCACATTGGTTGGGTGGAGTCTGGCATGTTCTGTCAAAATATGATAAGGTTCAGAGGCTAGCAATTTGCCTTCTGTAGTTGTGTTAAAGTTCTCACAGCTGGTATACTGATCCTCTGGCATTCTGAACCAGAACAAAGTAGACAATGCTGCTGTATTTTGGCTAAGAGCCTCCCATGAGATTCCCCTGCAAGCCTTCCTGCACTGTGTAGCACCTGTGTTAGACAGCGTTCCCCCCTGCCCAGAGTTCTGAACTCCTTCCAAGATATCTTAAGATGGAGAATTATTTTACTCCAAATATTTGTAGGTTCTGTCATTTCAAAATCTATTCATAAGCTTGATCTAGTAGTGTTGATTTTGAGGGAAGCTGGGGAGAGCTCAGGCAACAACTGTCTACTTTCTACCATCTTGACTCTGCCCCTTACTAGGATATAAACAGATAAACATATCATCAGGTAGGGTGTTATGGGGGCAAAGGAAAGATCTTTGTCTTGAATCCATTGTCAGACTTGGGTTTTTTTTTTTATCTGCCAGTTATCCTCAAGTCTTTTTTTTTAATTGTGAAGGATGATTCAATATTTTTGTGGTTGTGCAGTCATTTTTCAGTTTTGTCCATCTCTTTGTGATCCCATTTTAGATTTTCTTGGCAAAGATACTGAAGTGATTTGCCATTTCTTTCTCCAGCTCGTTTTACAGATGAGGAAGCTGAGGCAAACTGGGTTAAGTGACTTGCCTAAGGTCACACAGCTATTTTTGTCCAAGGCCCGATTTGAACTCAGGAAAATGAGTCTTCCTTGCTCTAGGCTTAGCGCTCTATTCATTGTGCCATCTAGCTTCCCTAGTTCATTGTTAGAGAAGGGGAATATGACAGGAACTAATTGTGATGTTTAAAAACAAGGCAATAAAATTTTTAAATGGGAAAAATAGACAATGAATCTCTTCTTTTAAAGAGAATTTTTATTATAATAATACCATATGGGCTATAACAAGATTTCTGCCTCTAATAACTAGCATTTTAGATAATGTTTTAAGGTTTACAAAGCTCTTTACAAAGCTATTATTTTATTTTATCCTCTCAACAATTCTAGGGGTAGGTGCTATTATCTCCATGTAACAGATGAAGAAACTGAGGTAGACAAGGGTTAAACCATTCGCCTATGATTTCTTTTTTTTCTCATTTTGTTTTTCCAAATACATGTAAAGATATTTTCAACATTCATTTTTGTAAGATTTTGAGTTCTAAATTTTTTCCCTTCTTTACTCCCCTTTCCCATGACAGCAAATAATTTAAACATATTAAACATGTACAATCATTTAAAAAATATTTCCATATTTGTCATGTTATGAAAGAAAAATCAGAATAAGAAAGGAAAACCATGAGAAAGAAAAACAAAGAAAGATGAAAACAGTATGTTTCAATCAACATTCAGTCTCCATAGTTCTCTCCTGTGGATGATATCCCAAGTCTATTGGAATTGTCTTAAATCACTGCATTGCTGAGAAGAATCAAATCCATCACAGCTGATGATCACATTATCTTGCTGTTGCTGTGTACAATGTTCTCTGGGTTCTGCTCACTTCACTAAGCATCAGTTCATATAGGTCTTTCCAGGCTTTTCTGAAAGCAACTTGCTCATTATTTCTTATAGAATAATAGTATTCCATTATATTCGTATACCATAACTTATTCAGCCATTCCCCAATTGATGGGCATCCACTCAGTTTTCTTTTCCTTGCCTCTACAAAAAGAGCTACTATAAACATCTTTTGTTTTTTTCTCTTCTTTTATGATCTCTTTGAAATATAGATGCAGTAGTGACACTGCTGAATCAAAGGGTATGCACAGTTTTATAAATCTTTGGATGTAATTCCAAATTTGCCCATGATTTCATAGCTAAGAAGTATCTTAAGCTGGATCTGAACTCAGGTTTTCCTGACTCCAGGTTCAAATCTATCCACTGTACAACTTAGCTGACTCTCTATAAAAGGCAGACTAGTTTTCCTTCAAATATTTGGAAAGTTTTTTGTAATTATAAACCAAAAGTTGTAATGCTCAGACTAGCTTTCTGGAGGACCTCAGGATCCAAGGACCCAAGTCCTTGGTCTTAGTAGAGAAGTGATGAAGTCAGGACAGCCACCACAAGGCTGGTCAACAATGGAATATCTGTCTTCCAATCCTTCTTAGCTCATATATACCCTATTATAATTACATCATTACAGTATACTATGTATGTGTGAACTAGAGAACCATTACATCACCATACTAAGTACTAAGTATATATGTAAACTAGAGAACCATCATCTCATCAATTCCACTGAGTTAACACCTTGTTTTAAGTATACTTCTCCAGAATTTTAGCCCTCTACAAAAAGTAATTTTTGAGGTTGCTTTTAAAGATCACAAAGAAATTTTAGTATGTAGAATTTTGACTTTCATTGAATTCTAAATCTGTATCATGGTTTAATCTGATGCCAGATAAAAAAGAACATTAGCAAAACTGATGTGAGAGAGAATATTTTCAAGCAGTGGATCAGGAAGATCTCCACAGAGGAAATAGCGACCAAGTGGAGCTTTATAGGAAAATAAGGATGTGAAGAGGAAGGGTAGTCTAAGCATGGAGGACAACCTGGACAATCTCTATGGATGTATAGTCAGTTAAGGGAACAAGTAGATCCAATTTAACTGGAACGTTGTTTGTCAAGTGCAGTTAATGTTAAATATAAGACTGGAAAGGTAGATTCAAGCCAGATTATATAGAAATTTAAATGCAGACTAAGAAGTTTCTATTTGGCATAGGGAGTCACTAAAGTTTTGGAGGGTTTTCTTTTTTTGGGGGGATGAGCAGGGAAATGACACTGCTAAAAAGTTGCACCTTAGGGAGATTATTGTGGCAGCCCTGTGAGGGATAAGTTAGAGAGGGGAGAAAGAATGAAATCAGGGAGACCAATTAGGCGGGCTATTACCAGAATAACTGAAATGAGATAATCAAAGTACAGTTATCCCTTCCACAGAGTGATTTTCCCCATCAAGATTTTGACATATCATGGATCAGCATAAAAATATTAAGTGGGAATTTTTTGAGAGTTTTGCAGAAGCCATAAACAATATGAGAAAGGCCAGTAGACAACACAGAAAAAATTTAAAAACTCAGAAATGCATAAAATATATGTATAGTTTTATGTAATATCAACATATTTTATCTATTAAAAAATACCATAATTATTCAGACTTCTCTGGTACAAAGGAAGGACCCCCAAATTTTCCAGATCATGAGGGTGCCATGCCCCTAACCTCTGAGATATGGAAGGGATAACTGTCTTTGAACTAAAGTGGTGATAGTATAAATAGAGAATAGTAAATGGATTTGGAAGAAGTTGTGAATAGAATCAGTAGGAATTAAGCTAGCAATTGATTGGCTATGTGAAATTAGAGCAAGGAAAGTGTATTAGGTGAGGGAGGATTTTGTTAAGTACCTAGGAAGATAGAAATGCCATTAATTGAAACCACAAAGTTATATATATGAATGAACCTTAAATTTATATATATATATATAAATTTAAGGTTCATTTCTTTCTATTGAAATCTTTCTTTTCCTTCAAGGCCCAGTTTAAATAATCCTGCAGGAAAGGCTTTGAGTAGAGTCCAGGGAATAAACAAATCATCTCTCTTAGAACAAAACTAGAAGTAGTATAGAGAGGATCATTCACAATAGGTTCACCTCTTGCTAAGTATTCTTTTTTTCATGGGAACACAGGAAACAAATAAAAATGCAAAATACCCTCCATACCAATGGAGTCCCTTGCACTTGTGCACTGTGGTAGAAAAGGACACAGAGAGTACTAAGGATCATGCAGACCAACTCTAAGCATCAACTTAACTGTTGTTACTCTAAATGAGAATTCCTTGTCAACCACAGTCAACAAGTAGACAGATGTATAAATGCTGGAGGAGTCAGATTGTATTCATCTTGACATTCTTGTTATAAATAGATCCAGAAGAATGAAGGAAGTTGTTGCTAAATGGAAAAAATAGCTCACAGATTTTCCTTTGAGGGAAAATAAAGGAGTAAATTGAGGTAATTGGTTTTATGGTGTGACTAAGAAAATAAGAAACATCATTCCATGGGTCATTTTGTCATCTCTTATTGCAGTGCTCATAATAAACATTAGCAAAGATATCATAATGGAAAATTGCATCTTCTGTGTCCACATCTGTTACAGAGGATGTGGAAATAGAGAAATTCCATGAATAATTTAATAATACCCTATAAATTGAATCAATGTGTACTCTGATATTTGATAACTACACTGCAAAGGTAGGTTAAGGGATGATTGCAGAAAACATATTGGAAAGTGTTATTCAGGAGTAATGGGGGAAAAAGCTCAAAGTCTTAGAAACCCCAAAGAAACTTTATGTTGATATGCTATAATTATATTCTCCAAAAAAATGGACACAGTGAAAATGACACAAACATTGAACCTCATGAAAAAGAAATGAAATTGATATTTCAACAGATAGACCCTATAACTTATTACTGATGTAATTCTCAAATCAGCTGTCTATGTTAGATCATTGACTTGTTAAATGAAAAATCAAAACCAATAGAAAAACTAGAAGAAAAAATTAAAATGGGCTAAAAAGATTGGATATTCAATAAAAACAACTCCTGCCAGAACAACTCTATGAAACAAGTCATTGATGCCAAAAAATGGAAAGAATAACCTTCAACATAGATCATAATAATTTCCTAAAGATGTTTAATTGATATAAATCAGTTGCCCCCAATGAATAGCCCTAAAGTGCCTAGAAATTATTTCAACAAGCCAACATTTAATCTTCTTGCCAAGCACAAAGATATAACAGCCATCATCAGTATAGAATTTAAGCTCATTTTTAAAAAAACCTCTGTAGGAATATGACAAAACACTACATGTAGAATCCCTACTAAAATAGCAAGGTGCAATGGAAACACAAACAAGTTTAAAGAAAAGTTGATAAAAGAGCCAACTAAGCAAAATCATGCCAAAGTCATTTAATGATGAGAGTAGAAGAATAGCAAAAATATGAAAAAGAAAAGAAAAAATCTATAAAGATTTTAATAAACTCTTTACATCAGGACAATGTAGTTGCCACTTCTGACTCTACCATCACAATGCCAAATGTGCTATGTGAGAAAATGGATATGGCACTGGATGGGGAACAGCTAGGCTAAAACGTGAATATACACCCAATGTCTGTGATATAAGCAATATAATTCTGAAGACATTGAGGGGTTGATTCCAAAGGTATCTGAAGGAGAGGAAAATACCAAAATACTAAGACAAAGTGGGGGCAGAGAGAAGCCTTTTAATATAAAAAAGTAACTAAAAAAGTATAAATAACCACCAGTGCAAGTGATCAATTTCTCATCTACACAAAAAAACTTTCATGAGAAATATATACATACAAATTTGAAGGCATCCTTAATGAAGATATAAAAAGAGAACCAGTGGGCTTTACCAGCTGTAGGCCATAGTATTATTGCCTGAAAGATAAACAAAATATCAGATCCCACTATTCTTATTTCAATACCTATACATTTTAGTTGCTTAATAAAAACTTATTGACTGATTGATTGATATAAAGAAGCATTTGATTTACTAGAGAAAAACAGAACTTAGCAGGATCTCCTCCAAAAAGATGTCTCTGGTATGTCATACAAGAGTCCTTAAAAGATGATAACTTAGTTAGATGATCCTCTGATTATAAATACCTAATCAGCCAGATAAAAAAGAGAAATGCATGCATGAGTGGCTAGATTAATGGATAACACATTTACCATGTGAAAAACAGTGTGCTGGGGAGATAAGAGAAGAGTTAGACAGTCTCTGTTCTCGAGAAGCTTATATTCTATTGGGGAGACAATATATATGGAATATTTTCCCAGCAAATCAGATGGAAGCATATGGTATTACTTCTTCTTTAGTGTCATTTCCACCATTAAAACAATATTAGTTTCTGATGTTGAATCATTTGACAATGCCAAGGACTTTGGTGAAAACTTTTTTTCAGGGGGATTTTCAAAAACTGTGGGTGTAGCACGGGCAGAAGTATGATCAATAAGGATATTTGTCAAGGAGGATTCCTTATAGAGAGTTAAAATCAAAGAGAAATTCCCTACAGATAGTGAGTCCTTTATGCTCCTATTTGGAGATAACATAATTCTGATTGCTTTAAGTTCTAGACCAATGCAGAAAATCCTAGATTAAATTCATAATCATTCAAAAGAATACAATCTATCTTACTCAGGAAAAATAAGCAGACAGAATACTTATTGTCTTAAATTATACAATTATAGTATAATAATAAAGTATACAATCAGATGAACAATTTCTCTTTGGATCTTCCAGTACCCACAGATAATCATGGAAACATCAGAATAATGTGAAAAAGATTAGTTGCAAATGGCCCTGTGTACCAGAACTGGATGGAATATATCAAAGTTACAGAGACAATGTCAGCTCAATATAAGGAAAAATTTCCTATCAATCAATCAACCTGCCTTCTAGCTGTAGCAAGTTATTAAAAGGTGTTGGTGTCTCAGATAATTATAGGAGTCTTATGTTACTGAGTAATTGTTCAACATTGATGGTAGAAATTTCTAAAATAGGAACTCCCAAATGATAACTCTAGGTCTGCCAAAAACAAAACACAAAAAACCTCAAATCTTAATAACTCTCAGCAAAAATTCATCAAATGAATATCCAAACGAAGAACAAATGATTAACTTAAATCCATAACTTTTAAAAGTCAGAACCCAAATGAATTAACAAACAACAAGGAAAAATCTTTTGAATATGAAATGTTCTTCTTTTCTAAAATATGATGGTTCTCTGGGAGCAGGTTTCCTGGGGAGCTTCTGGAGGCAGCCTTAGTTTCAGTTCAGATCAATAATCACCTCAAATGCAGCCAGGTGTTAAAAGTTTAAATCCTCTATTGTCTCCTTCAAAATAGCCCAGTTAGTTTTCTTAGCGGCCTATCTCTCTCCTTGGTTCCAAGAACTTTTGCAGCTTGTCTGCTAGCTTCAGCCTCCAGCTCTCTCTGAATCTTGGTTCTCCAGATCTTCCTAAAACACCACTTTTGGTTTTGATTTCCTTCTTTAAAAAAAAAAAAGTAAGTTACTTTCCCTTCCTCGTGTGGACATTTTATTTATTAAAGGGTCAGAAAAAGACATTTTGTGTGAAACAGAGAAAAGCAATTTGAAGAAATACAAATAGTTCTGAACAGGTTGGGGGTGGGGAATGTCTCAGATAAAAGTACTAAGAAGTACTTTGCTAATTCAAAAGCAAAAGTATTGACAGAACATAAAGATGACTGAAGTACATTCTTTCCCAGAATGATTTGAATATAATTATTTTCAAGAATTTGGAATTTACTCTTTGGAGACTCTACATAAAAGAACTGTTGGGAACTTTGTATAATAACCATTCATGTCATACTTAATAGAAATATGGATTTCTTCTCATTATTACATAATTCAGCACTTCTGTGAAGCATTAAGTCAGTAGCAATCAGCTGAGGATAAAAATCACATGCAAAAAAAAAAAAAACACACACACACACACACACACATAAGCCCAAATAAGTGGGCAAAAACTGAGACAGGGATGTGGAAGACTAAACAGCACCCTCACACACATAAACACACACATACACACTTCTCCCAATTCCTCTATAAGCTGAGAGTGGGAAAGACAGCTGTTGCTGCTAGGAGCTGACTAAAGGAAACATCTGATGTAGGGAGATGATTGGAGAAATCATTTATTTCTATTTAAAAAACTGTTGAATCTGGTCTGCCTTGCTCTTTAGCACCATCTATAGAGTTTGAGAACTGAATGAAGATAAACTCTAACTGTTCTATAAACTAATTTTCTTGAAAGATCCTGGTTAATGAATAAAAGTAGAATTCTTTGAGGTTTGCTTTTTAGCATTATCTATACCTTGAAGGAGGAGACTCTTTGACTGCATTGCCCTCTATCGAACTCTTTGGTTAGAGATGAAAACATTTAAAGCCCAGAAAATAGACCTGTATTGCCCTAAAGATTCCAGGTAATTACTTATTATTTTAAGATATATATAATATTTCTGCCTTTATAGAGCTTAATATAACTTCAATGGTCCAAGCAAAGAAACAGCTTTGCTCAACAGAATATTGGAGAGATCCAAAAAAGGTCTTATTTAATAGATGATATATGGTACAGATTGTCTCATAAAGAGTCCAACAGCCTCAAGGTCTGTAGTTCAGAATCATAAGTTGCTCTAGAAACATGAGTTCCTGTTTGTGTGCTTCGTTGTTAAGTTTCTATAAGTTTATACCTATTATCTTCCACCTTTGACATTGTGCGCATTGGTAGAATAGTGTGACTTGGATTTCTGGGTAGATATTTATATTTTGATTACTTTTCTTTTACCTGCTACTAACTATATTTATGTTATGATTTTTCTTGTCTTTGCCTTCTCATTGAGTAAATGTTTCATTTTTAAGAATCAGTGGTATTGGGGCAGCTAGATGCTGCACTTGATAGAGCACCAGTTCTGAAAACAGGATAGCCTGAGTTCAAATCTGTTCTCAGACATTTAACTTCCTAGCTCTGTAAGCATGGGCAAGTCATTTAACCTCAAATGCCTCATCAAAAAAAAAATCAATAGTGTTATTATGACTGATATATACAAATTGGAAACACATTGGGGAGGACTCAAGAGCTACAATTATGAATGTATATGTGTATTTTCTCAAAAAAAAGGGTTATCTTCAGGATCTTCAGAGTTTAGTTATAGCAACATAGTTACCTGGCCAAGATCCCTTCTTAAAAAAAAACTCCTCAGAACTGCCAACAAGTATACAGATTAGGAACAAGCCATTCCATAGAGAGGTAGAGGGAGGGGCAGGAGATAGTTCCATATCTTCTTTTACTTACTACATAAATGCAATTCTGGTTCTGTTGGTTTTACTCTGCATCCTTTCACATTTTCTGATATGTTTCATATTTTAGTATCATGACATCACAATTTTCGACTGCCTATAATTTATTCAGTTATTCTCCAATTTTTGATTACAATTTTGTTGCTATTATAAATAGAGCTACTAAGAATATCTTTGTAGAAGTAGTTCCTTTCTTCCTTTTTGTGATTTTTTTTTTGAGAATGACTCCTAACAATGCTATTATGTCAAAAAGTATGATCAGTTTTTACTCTTTTTACACATTGCCATTAAATTAATATGCAGTAACAACAATAATGTATTAGAGTGCCTATTTTCCCACAGTTCTATCAACCCTAGACTTAAACTTTTGAAAAATATTTGTTGTCATTCTACTGGGTGTAAAGTGACATCCTAATGTTGGCTTGATTTATATTCATCTTACTAGTGAACTTTGAACATCTTTTCATGGTTTTGCATTTCTTTCTTTGCAAATTGTCTTTTCATGTCTTTTGACCCTTGATTCACTGAAGAGTATATATTATTAACTTTATAAATGTGCATAAATTCTTTATATATTTTGGATGTGAGATACATAGGGCAACTCAAAGCCTGGGAGGTTTATTTCCAATCACCTTTATGTGAAAGCCAGAGGTGTAAAGCAGTAATTTCACAATTGCCCCATCAATCCTTTTTAATTATTGCTTTCTCAAAGTCATTTATCTAACTCTCAAGACTCCAGTGATCTGAAAGATACTAAGGTACTGAAGGAACTTGCAATATCTCAGATCCACACAATCACTCTTCCTTGTTTTTTGGCAGAGACCTACTTTGTTGGGGCAGAGGGGAGGGGAGGAGTAGAAATTAGCAATCAAGAATTACTGTAAGTGAAAAGAGACTTTTTAACTCAAGTAAAATAGATATTAGGGGCAAGACATGGGTGATGTTGGCAGGAAGAAGGTATTCAAAAAACAGATTAAATGTATATAGAATCTAATTAGCTAACTGGCTAGTCTATATTTCAAAAGAGGTTGGTCTCTGGAGGGAAGACTATGGGAACTGATAGACATCTGCCTTCTTAAGAGAAGACTGCTTTTCACTTGTCTGATGATGATTGGGTATGTGAGGGCTCTGCTTTTCTAAAAAGGGCTGAGGTTCAGACTCTGGGCTCTAAGATGATAGTAGTAGAGGTGGGAACAGTAAAGACAAGATTCTAGACTAAGAAATTTTAAAGACACCAGTTCCAGTTCTATGGTTCCCCATAGAAACCAGGTGATTTTGGTAAGCTTGAAACATCAGGGACAGGAGTTTGCCCTTTCACACATGTAGCCTGTCCAGACAAATTTTTTACCTTGTGAATGGTCTCTTTTCGTATATATGATCTATCTATTTTTGGAAGGGTATGTCTCAGTTTTATGGAGAAATATTCTATAATTTCTCTTCTTAATATGCTAGTTTATTAAAAGTCTTTGCTTTGAAATAATTGTGTCTTCTGATTGACTAGTAAAAGTAAACATATTGATCAATTCTGTTAGATGTGGCTCTTTTCAACAATGAAGTGATTCAGGCCACTTCCAATAGACTTGTGATGGAGAGAGCCATCTGTATCCAGAATGATGACTGTGGGACTGAGTATAAATCACAATATAGTATTTTCACCTTTTTTGTTGTTTGTTTTTTGTTTTCTTTCTCATCTTTTTTCCTTTGTAATCTGATTTTTCTTGTGCAGCATGATAAATGTAGAAATATGTATAGAAAAATTGCACATGTTAACACTTGCTGTCTGAGGGAAAGGTAGGGAGAAAAATTTGGAATACAAGGTTTTACAAGGATGAATGTTGAAAACCATATTTGTATATGTTTTGAAAATGAAAAGCTATTATTAAAAATAATAAACACATTGATAAGGGCTTACTGGGGAGGCAGCTGGGATCAAATATTAGAGCAGCAGAGAGTCAGACCTGAATTCATATTCTTTTAAAAATATTTATTAGCTGTGTGACTCTGGGAAAATTACTTGATTTCTTTCTTCCTCAGTTTCCTTATCTGTAAAATGATGATAATAATAGTACCTACTTGACCAGGGTTGTTTTGAGGATCAAATAAAAAAATATGTAAAGTGCTTTGTAAACCTTAAAGAGCTATTTATATTTATATATTTATATGTAGCTATTAATATTATTTGTGAGCTATAATTTGGGCTGAATCAAGATCCAGTAGCCTTTCCAGGAGGCCCAAATACAAAAGAAGGCACTATTAAGTTCTACAGATATTTTCTCCAACTATTTTTTATTTTAATTTCAAACATTTTCAAATTAAATATTTTCATATTTAATTTCAAACACATTTTGTTGGGAAAAATGGTTTTATCCTTATGTAATTAAATTTATTTTGCTTTCAATGAGTTTATTTGTTTGATTGATAATAATAATGCCCTTCTCCATAGTAAAAACAAATGTTTTATTCCTTTTCTATTATTTTAAAAATATTTTGATTACTGATTGAGTAAGGATTTATTGTGATATATATTGTGAGATGTAGTTCTAAATATTTTTTTGAGGGGACATACACCAATCCATTTTTTTCAGCAGTTTTTAATGGAATAGCAATTCCATTCTCTACCAGTTTTTAAGTTCAAATTATCAAATATTCATCTATATTCATTGAATTTTAAAATTTGTTCTATCGATCTAGTTCTTTGTTTTATTTTATGAGTTTTACTTTAAAATTGTTACTCTATGGCATATTTTAATATTTGATAGCTATTTCCCTTCTGCTGGTTTTCTTTTTCATACTTAAAAGGAGGGTGCTCCCATCAACAAGGCCACTTTTTTCACATTAGAAGTGGGGATAGGGCTTGGAATTGTACTCAGGGTACAATCTCTGTTTAAAATACCAGATGATATTCCAAGCTCAAGTTTTTCCAACTTCCTTGCTCTGCAGAGGCTTGAGCAGGACCTTGCCGACCCAGGACCTTTACAATTCTGTGCATATATGGATGGGATTAGCTTAGTTTAAGCCAAATCTAAGATTATGAATAAATCTCCTTCAAATGCTCATAATTTATTAGGGTTATGTTCACCCCAGTCCTGTTGAAATTTGAATCTCCTTTTCCACTATTATCCAAAAGAATTACTCAAGGATGTGTAGATTAGAAAAAAATATTCACTGAGTAAAATAAAAAACGAAAGGTACAGATTTAAAACTTTCCAGTGACTCAGACACTCCTGCTTATAAAAGGTATCTCATCTTTTGTGCTTGGTTTTCTCATCTGGATAACTTTTTATCCAGCCCATAAAGTCTCATTGAAAGAGGTGGAGATTATCTCACTGGCATTCTGCTCTGGCCAATAAATCAGGCTCTTTCCTTCTGATCTATAGTGTTTTCTCTACTGCTAATCATTCAGGGGTCCTCAAACTTTTTAAATAGGGGGCCAGTTCACTGTCCCTCAGACTGTTGGAGGGCTGGACTATAGTAAAAACAAAAACTTTGTTTTGTGGACCTTTAAATAAAGAAACTTCATAGCCCTGGGTGAGGGGGATAAATGTCCTCAGCTGCTGCATCTGGCCTGCAGGCCGTAGTTTGAGGACCATTCTTAAGCTAAAATATAGTTCTGAAGCAGCTTACATCTCCTTCCACAGTTTCTGGCATATCTTTCTCTACTAGCAAGGCTTTCAAAGTCATAACAGGACACAACATTGTCACATCTGACCTCTGAATACCTGACATTTAGTGTTCCTCTCTGTGGAATGAGAATGAGCCAGCAAGGGAAAATGCTGGGTGATCCATTGAAGATTCCTCTACAGTTTATGATGTGCCATGACCTTGACAGTTGTCCTTTCCAATAACTTAATGAATCCATTCCTTTTTATCTTTTTGGCATTTCAGGGGAAATGAAGGGGGAAAAACTGGACTTCTGGAGCTTGTGAGAAGGTCCCCCAAATCAGATGAGATAAATAGTTCTGAATATACGTGCCCATTTATTTTTCCATGTGAATTTTGTTATGAATTTATCTAATTTTATCAATGTGGTAGGAGCAATATCAGAGGGATGGGGATCCCTCATGCAAGTTAGGTTGGTTTTTCCTTAAAAGGTATTAAAACTGTCTCCAAGACTTTGCTGGTTCAGGGAACCAAAAGCTCACACTGATGATATCACTTCCTCATTCACTGAGTTCCAAATAGCCACAAAGAATTCCCGGCACCTCCTCTGATGCTTAACTGGTGGAAAACGGTGGGAAATTTAGGAAAGGGAGCTTTGCCTAGCTCAATCAACTCAGAATATCAATGCTTAGCCTCTTTGGGGGCTATGGTGAAGTACCTTCTTTTGTTAACTATTGAATAATCTACAGTGTGTTATTTGTTGCAATATCAAATATAAACTACCAATACATAGGCCTAAGTCAAGCAATAAACCTTTAAGGAAGAAGAGATTTTTTTTCCTAATAATATCCTTAAAATGTAACTTCAAAAATTTACACATACTTCATATTACTCTTTGCTTTGCTGGGCCCCTGAGAGTAAGCATTGAATGAAGTTAAGAAGGTTCACATTTCAGCTCTATGTAAGATAAAACTTCCTATTGATTAGGACTCCTGACAGTGTTACCTGCAAGAAAGGAGGGTTTTCTCTATTCGGGAGGGACCTTCCCACATTCTGAAGGATGGCTTTATCAGGGATATTGTGTTGGACTGAAGACTGAGCGGGCCTTTTGCAGCTCTGAAGTTCTGTGACTGATTTTGGATTAGGGATGATTCTGTGGAATGGGTTCCCTGGCTCCAAAAGCCTGCTCTTTGGCTTTTTGTTGGTGCTACCCTTGGCTGAGCTGATGGAGCTCCTGATTGCTCCCTGCGCCTGGAGGCTGTATAAAAAAGGGATTGGTCCCTGAGCATCCTTGGAAATGAATTCTTGTGGAAGACTTTCCTACCCTGTGAGTAGGTCCTAAGAGTTACAGAAAAGTTCTATCCTCTCTCTTGAGACAAATCCATCCTGTGCTCCCTGTGAAGCTGAGGGGACCATTCCTGCTGGGGCGACCAGAACCCACCTGCGGGTGCTCCCTAAGGGTAGGATTACCACCCCTCGCCCAGGCCCTGGGGGCTGCCAGAGGGCTGAGCCCAGAGGCATCCCCGCCCTGCTGTGCTAGGAGCTGGGCTGGCACAGACCCCTGGGATGGGGAAGACAGCTAACCGGCCTGCCAGGAACTAGCAGCTGGCCCTAGGAGAAGCTCACGCTCACTCACTTCCACATGACTGACCCCCCAGCACAATGAGGGAATTGTCCACCCCTCCCCCAGCTTCACAGACATGAGACGGCCACAACTCTTGCTTCACAAGCCCGGGACCTGAGGACCTGGAAGGCGCACTCATAGCCTCCTTCAGATGCCTTTCCCCTGCCCCCAACCCCAGAGGCCTTGGAGAGGTCAGTGGGGCCAAAGGTCACACTGAAGTCATTTAGGAATAAGCCACCAACTCGGCTCTCCCTGATTCATTTTGTCCAGACTTCTCTTTCTCTGTCCCTGCACCTGTCTGTGTCTGTCTGCTTGGTCTCATGGCGGTTTTGCTTTGACTGTCCAGCCTTCTCTGCCCCTGACTCTTGCTTGCTTTTTTTTTTTTCTCATGCTGGCCCTCTCTGTACTTTTCTGACTGTGTACCTATCTTATTTTAGATTTTTCTTTTATCTATGAATCTATTTTCTCTCAGTTTCTGTCTCAGTTTCAGTCTATTTCTATGTTCTTGCATATTTCTCTCTCTATCACTCTATTTTGTCTTTGTCTCTCTTTCTCTCTTTGTGATTCTCTCTTTCTGTCTCCCTGTTTCCCTCTTTTTGTCTCTCTTTCTTTCTCTCCCTCTGTCTCTGCCTTTTTCTCTATATCTGTCTTTCTCTCTCCCTTTCTTTCTTTCCCTGTTTCTTTTTTCTCTGTCTGTTTCTTTCTCTCTCTAGCTCTCTTCTCTCTCTCTTTGTGATTCTCTTTCTGTCTCCCATGTGTTTCCCCCTTTCTATATCTTTCTCTCCCTCTGCCTCTGTCTTTTTCTCTCTCTCTGTCTCTCTTTCTGTCTCTCTGTCTCTCTCTCTTTCCCCTTTCTCTCTCTCCCTTTATTTCTTTCCCCCTGTTTCTTTTTTCTCTGTGTGTGTCTGTCTTTCTCTCTCTGTCTCTGTTCTGTCTCTCCCTCTCTCCTCTGTCTTTCTTTCTGTCCCTGTATCTCTCTTTCTCTGTTGGTCTTGTGTCCATTGATCTTACAGCCCTTTCTCCTGGCTCCCAGGGTCTTCCTGAAATAACAGCTGCTGCCCAAAATGGGTTTAGGGGGAGGGAGACCTAATGGGGAACTAGGGAATATGAAGGCCTCCAAGGACAGAACTCTGTGGTGGAACTGAGACTGAAATGGGTTTGACCTTGGCCTCTTTCCCCTGCTCCCTCTTCTCCCAGTCACAAATTATTAGCACAAATTGGCAGCTGCTTTAGCCGTTTTCCGAGCCCGTCGAGGTTTGCTGAGCCCGCTGCTGTTTGTGATTCTAATTCCCTGCCTCCCAGGCATCCCAGAGTCTTTGTTCACTCGCCCTTTCTGAGCTAACTCCTCCCTCCCCTCCCCACCCCCACCAGACCGATCCCGTCTGGGATTCTGGCTTTCTCTTGGCCCCAGCCCTGCTCCTCAGATGTTGCCCATCAGGATGTCCACTAGTCTTGCAATCAGAAGGCTTCTGCTACTCACTACTGTGTGACCGGGCAAATCACCTAATTTCTCTGGGTCTGTTTCCTTGTCTGTAAAAAGAAAAAACTTTACTAGATGACCTCTATGTCATCTCTAAGGTGCTTTCTAGATATAAATCTATGATCTATTCCTTGTGTGCTCCCAATGCCTTTTGCTCACATTGTTTCCTGTTCCTAGAATATCCTTTACTATCTATCACCGTTTATTCCTTTTTCCTTCAGGACCCATGCCAGGTACCACTTCCTCCATGAACCCTTCCCTGCTCTCCCTAAATAGATATGAATTCTCCCCCCTCTGAATCTTCAAGCCACTTGGCTGAACTTCTCTTGTGTAGTTATCATGTATCATTTTTGGATTTTAGTCATCTGTTGATACATTCCCCTGTAAATGTCATGAAAACAGAGACTATGTAATCTGAACTCTTTTTCCTAATGCAAATCACAGAGCTCTCTAGACAGTAGGCATTTAATAAATATTGTTGGATAATTAAAGTCCCTCAGAAGATCAATTTATCAATTCAGCACCTCTTTTCTAATTGCCTAAGTGCCCAGACATGTGTTCCTCTGTCATGGGGAAGAAGGAAAGTGAAAAGACTCCTGCTCGAAGAGTATCAGTTAGGAAGGAGTCCTTTAGTCCAATGTATGTAATTGAAACGTATTGAAATTGTATATGTATATGGTTCAGTCATCAATAGAACAGCTCAAAAAAGTGAGATCTCTTTGCCTGAAGATTTCCCAAGATGGGAAACTCAGTGCTGACTTGGTTAACCCATTCTGCTTTGGGACATCCATCATTAATAAGTTTTTCCTTATGGCTAGCTGAAGTCTGCCTTTTTATAACTTCCATCCACTGCTTTCTGGGGATAAGCAGCATAAAAGAACCAAAGTCCTGTTGCTTTCAAGTATCTACAGTAACTGGCACTAGGCAAACTAAATCTTGCCAAGAAATGTCCTTAGGGGGCTGACTTGAATGAATAAATAATGATTTGCCGAGCAAAGAAGTTATCTTGTTGAAATCTTTCTCTGCCTTCAAGGCTCAACTCAGGTAATCCTTTCTCCTTGTGGTCTTCCTTAATTCCTCAGGTCACCTCCAACCTAAAAGTGATTCTTCACTTAATTTTTCTTGGAATACTTTGTCTGGATTTTAAATTTTAATTCAATTATTTAAGAAGTGAAAGATGCAGAGAAAAACAAGAAAATAGCCCCCATCTTCAAGAGACTTTCCATCCATATCACTGAACTGTGCTCCAGGTCAGATATTTCCTCATCCCCTTCACCCTTACTCTTCACCCTTACTCTTCATATGATCTCTATTGTACTGGCCTTTATCCATTCCTAATAGGGGGATACATGTATTCAAATAAATAAATCAAATTCTCTCTTGTAGTATACTTGTATACAAGTTATAACCCATTAGATTATCATCTCCCTGAGCTACAGAAGCAATTATCATTTTAAAAATCTAGCTATTTCTAAATATAACTCTGGTGGGTGTTGCTGTGGATGGTGAAGTTGGCAGGCTGGTACTCAATTCTTTCTATTCCCTCTTCCCTTTTGGAATAAAAAAAGCTAAATCCTTTCCTGGCCTTGTCTATCTTCCCCCTGGGAGGTGATTTATGGTGTGATCTTTTCTTCTTTATTTCCCTCTTCTTTCTCTCTCCCTTCTCCTTCCTATTGATTTAATCTGCAATACCCAGTTACAACAATTAGCTCTTGATAGTATTGGAGCAATGCAATTGCTTAGGTTCATATGATCCTTTATTTTATGAAGTTTATATACATAAAAGTTACTAATACAATTACAATAGCTCAGAGCCCATAGTTAATAAAAATTCCTAATATTCAAAGACCCATCAGTTCACTGCCTTAATTTATTTTTGTGTATTTTGAGCTTGCCCCTGTATTTCTCTCTTTCAGCTTAGACTAAATATATAATACAAGTCTTCAGAACTAAATCCATGTTTCTTCATCTATAAAGTAAAATCAGGAAACAGGAAATGCTTAAATAAAAGAAGCAAGAAGAATTTATAATGGCACGGGGAAGAGAACTTGTAGAAAGCAGTTTGGGAACTCCTCCTCCATGAAGAGGTGTTTATAAGCAGAAGTTTTGGTCCAAATTATTATTCCATTTTGGGATTTGGTGGTTAGCCAACCAAAAAAAAAGGGGGGGGGAAGGGGAAGGAAAGAAAAATAATCCTTGTTTTCAAGTTCAAAGTCTAATGGTCCACCTAGATATCTCTCTTATTTCCCCCCTCCCTCTAGCCCACTCTCTTCTCTCAACTCCTTCCTTTCTCGACCCCTATTCCTCTTCATTGCTCCTTTATATAATGCTTCTCTCTAGCTCAGCTCAAATAAATCCCAGCAAAGACTGAGGATAATATCTCCCACATTGTCACTAATGCTCAGCTCAAGCATTCCCAGCTCCTTTCTTTCAGTCTTTTTTCTTTTCTGTATAGCATCTTTTTCCAAACTCCCCAACATTCATGACTCAAATCTACCTTTTGGCTAAAAGATTATAATAATCCAAATTGAGATTAGGACTAAAATGGAATGTCTATCCTTCTGAATTAATATCTAAATGCTAGGCAGTTATCAAAATCTTTTACAAAAATATGAATGGAAAAGGATCCCATTGGTCATGGACAAATATAAAACATTTGGAATTGCTTTGCCTTGAATTAGTATGGTTAATAAATTTGGCTTGTGATAGTTTGCTGAAACAAGAATTTGAACCTGAAAATCTGAATTATATATTTTGCCTACAGGTAAATAAAGAGTTCTCTGATTCATCAGAGCAATAACAATTTTATACTCTTCATGACACCTTATAACACTACCATATGTCTTTCCCCAGTTTCCAGGATCACACAGACATGTCTAGGGCAGATTTGAACTCAGGTCCTCCTGACTTCAGGGCTGGTACTCTATCCACTATACCAACCAGTTGTAGAACAAAACAAAACAATTAAAGTTAAAAAAATGTTTTTAGGCAATGAAAACATTCTTAAAACCCAACTGCTCAAACTCATTGGTGCAACATCTTGGACATCACAGGTATAAAATTCTGGGTTGTGAGAAGTTGGCACTTCTGAGGTTTGGATGAAAATCCCAGTGATTGACTGAAGTATACTTTTTTACTTTCTTATTTTTCTTGAAGTTTTTTTGTCTCTTTTCTTTTGCTACATGGCTAATTTGGAAATATATTTTATATGGCTTTATCTCCTTGTTTGCCCAAGGAAGAGAATTTTTTTTAAATGAAAGTTAAAATAGTTTTTTACATGTAACTGCAAAATATTTAATCAAGTTAATAAAATATATATTTTTTAAAGTTCCACTGCTAGTTTAACAGCTAGCAAAGTCATCTGTCTAAATAAGTATACCATCATGGCAAATGCAGAAATGAAATGAGCTGTGCTGAACTGAATCAACACTATTATCTTTAATGACTATCCCTTCTATGTTATTGTTCAGTAAAACTTCCTTGTATTGCGGATTATTTAGTCTACAATTGTCTCATTTAATTCGACTCCAAAATCTAAAACCATTGGACCAGTTCAAGTCTTACTCAGAGGATCTTGTCTTTGACACATTCTGGCTATGTGATATGAGCAAATTACTTACCTTTTTACTGGTTCAGACAATCCTCTATGACTAAGGCTGCAATAAGTAACAATAGAAAGAGTTTCCTCGTTGGAAGTTCCCTACACCAATGAAATTACACGCCTGGTTGAAAAAAGAATATCAACTAAGAAAAAAATTTTTTGTATAAATTGTTTTATGAAAAGAGTGGAAAACATACTAATGTGTTGACTAAGAAATTGGGGTGGGGGGATACTACCACATAGTTTACAAAGCACTGCTCCTCTCCTCCTCCCTTAACTGAAATTGCTCTTAGTACAAGAATTGCTAGTTATGTTTCTAAAAGATTCTTACATGCTACCATCCCAAAGCCCTTCACCATCTTGGTCAGTTTCCTCTGGATGATCTCTAGCTTAATATCTTTCCTAAGGCACAAACTACTCTAAAAGTTGTCTGACTAGAGCAGAGTATAATGGGAACATTACTTCCTTTGTTTTAGACACTATGCCTTTCAATGAAGTTTATAAGATAGTATTAACTGTTGTGATGGCCTTTTTCACAGGAACTGTTGTGTAGTCATTTATGTATATGGAATCCAAATGGAGGACTTCATATTTAACTCTATTAACTTCCATCATATTCTATCTGAAATGGAGGACTTTATATTTAACTCTATTAACTTCCATCATATTCTATCTGACCCATCAGTCATGGCTCAGAGAGATCTTTTTGAACTCTGTCATCCAACACATTAACTATTCCTTTAAACTTTGTGTCACCCATAAATTTGACAAGTTTGCCTTCATTCAAGTCACTGATAAAAAATGTTGTGCCAAAGAAGCTCAGTAATGCATCCTAGGAGCATTATACTAGAGACCACCCTCCAAGCTGACATCAACCTATTAATGACAACTCTTTGGGGACAGTCATTCAGCTAGATATAATCTATCCAACTGCATTATCACCTACCAGTATCTTTCCATCTCATACACAAGCAAAGCTTTGTATGAAGGCTCTGTACACAGAAGGCTTTGCAAATGCTTTAGTTTAATCTAATTATACTATTTCAACAACATTCCTCTGGTCAAGAAAGAGAGGACATTAGCTTGGCACAATTTGTTCTTCATGAAGCTCTTAGGGATTCCAATGCCCTTTACTAAATTTTGAAAAAACTTCCCCCTACAAAATGACCTAGAATTTTGCCAGGAACAAGTTTACTAGTCTATAGTTTGAAAACTCTTCCCCCCCCCCCTTTTTTTAAATTGGAAAATTTGCTCTTTTCCAAACTTGTGGTATCTTTCCTAATGAATAATAATAATAATTAACATTTATATAGTTCTTACTATGTGTCAGGTACTCTTGGAATAATTATCTCAAACCCTAAGAGGTAGATGTTATTATCATTTCCATTTTATAATTGAGGAAACTGAGCAAACAGGATAAGTGACCTGTCTATGATCACAAAGATAATAAGTATTGAGAATGGATTTGTCTAGCACTCTATTTACTGTGCTATCTAGCTATCCCTAATTCTCTAAAATCTTTTTAAAGATCAACAGTAACTCAGCAATCATATTTTACCAGCAACCTATAATGTAATCTCTCCATTCCAAAATGATGACTTGGATTCAGAACCATAAATAGCAGTTCGAGTGCCCTAGACATTCTAGGACATCCCTTCAAATCAGTTTTACAATTTATAAAGTTAAAATAATACAAGAAGCAAGTGGAACAGATTCAACTGAGTAGAAGGGAACAAATGAAGGCCATTATTTACAGAGGTAACATAGGAGAGAGGGACTGGGTCAAGGAATGGCTTACTGGGGTACAACTCAGCCATGTGGATGGAGCACAATCATTGGCCCACAGTAACTTCCTATTTTAACTACTCTTGTTAATGAGATGGTAGGCTCAAAATTTTTCCATGCTATGGAAAAAGAATGAGCACTCTCAAAATGTAAATGTAACTATTTTCAACATTATCTTCTTTACAGATTATTCTTTTTAAATTGGGAAGGCCTTCTTAATTTCAGTGTCCTGGAGCAAAATCTCAGTTCCACAGACCAGATGAGATCTCTTTTTGAATTCATTGAGGATAGTTAATTGCTAATAAATATCACTTATTTAAGGTTTTTTTGTACCTGCTAAACAATCTTTTTTTCCCTGGGAAATAAAACAGAAACAAAATAAGATTTAAGTAGTATGAGCCTTCTTGCCAATATTCATTATCTGTCACCCTTGATGCCACTTTAAAACACACACACACACACACACTCATAACTTTCATTGTCTTTATCATTTGTTGCCAATCTCAGTTTGTTCTGGGTTTTAAGATTCCACACAATTCTCATAATGTTAACTATTCCCATACAGCCATACTGCTTTTTCTTATTCATACTTAATTACTTTTTCTTGGTTACATCTTCTATACATATCCTTTTATAATCAGAGTTTGTTAATAAGACCCTGTGCATACATACCGGTCTCTTTGGGCAGCTTTTCTTTTTTTTCTCATTATATTCATTTTTTCATGGGTCTTCAGAATTCCATGGTTGATTGCTTCTCGATCCTCTTGGGCCAAAGTTCTCATCAAAATATTAAACTATTGTATCCCAACTATTCTTTTTCTGAATCCTTTGATACTGTCCAGTCTAACTCTTCATTTTATAGTTGGAAAACTGAGGCCCAGGAGGAAAAGGGACTTGACTAAAGTGAGTCAGCAACAGAGACCAGAGAATGGGCTTCTCTGTCCCACCCAGTCCACAACTAAATTATAGTTTTCTAGAGGTTTGATGGTCCAGAAAGAGATCTTACCAGGTTGTTACTTCTAAGTCTTGTCTTATTTTGTTTTGTTCATTTCTGTCTCAATTACCCAGTTTTAAAAATCTTGTATGTAAAAATTATAAATAAAACACTTGATTAGGTTAGAGGAAGATGCAAAGGGGAAAGTATCTCCATTCAACTGAGAGGCAGGAAGGGCAGAGTGGGCAGAAATTGTGGAGTAAAGGAAATGCGCCAAGGCAGACACAACCCCAGGCAGATCCTGAGAAGACAAACACCAGGCAGAGAGTAAAGCAGGGTTGATTTGGAGTTAGAAGACTCAGATCAGAAGTTCAGAGAATCACATACCTGGAGCCCTTAAAAAAGCTACCTTCAGGGCCACTTAGAAGCAAACTTGTAACAAACCCCTCTTTTACTAGTCAACCAGAAGAAACCATTACTTCAAAATAAAAGTTTTTAATGAACTATCATAAGAAAAGTGACAGTAGAACTTTCCCCTTAGTCATCATTAAGAAGAATGGATATTCATAGAGATCACAGGCCATATATGTAAGGATCATGTTAGTACAGTCCACATGCAGAGGGAAGAGCAACTCATCCTTTCACTCATATTTCCAAGGCATCAGGGCCACTGCTATCTGCAGGTGATATCCTCATAATGTTCTTAAATGCCCTCGCCTTCCCTTCTTCCCACCACCTCCCCAACCCCACTTGTTCCCCAAAGCCTTGCAGGGGTCCTCAAACTACGGCCCATGGGCCAGATGCAGCAGCTGAGGACGTTTATCCCCCTCACCCAGGGCTATGAAGTTTCTTTATTTAAAGGCCAACAAAACAAAGTTTTTGTTTTTACTATAGTCCAGCCCTCCAACAGTCTGAGGGGCCCCCTATTTGAAAAGTTTGAGGACCCCTGCATAGCCAATAGCTTTTATTTGGCTTCTCATAACTGGGCTATTCCCATTGCTGCCACCTACTGGTCCTCTTCTGTAGTCCAGCTGAAGTATAATCTATTATAAAAGGAAATGTTGAGTAATGACTTATTCAAGATAATAGATACCAATTAGCAGAGCTGTGATTTGAACTTGGCTCAGGTAATCCCACACCAACATGACATTTCTTAGGACCTCTGTTTTCTCTTATGTGAATGGAGATTGATTAATTTAATCTAATTGGACAAATATTCATTAAGTTCCTACAGAGTATAACATCTACTTGATGCTGGAGGAACTAAGGAAGA
Organism: Sarcophilus harrisii; assembly: GCF_902635505.1. Lineage (NCBI taxonomy): Eukaryota > Metazoa > Chordata > Mammalia > Dasyuromorphia > Dasyuridae > Sarcophilus > Sarcophilus harrisii. Next base: position 352,309,132 of record NC_045427.1, read on the forward strand.
CAAGAGTTTCTACCCTAGTGAATTTTTAATCCATAGAATTTGGAACTGGAAAGAAATTGAGATTTTATCTAGTTCAATCCCTTTATCCTACAGTCATGGGAAACTGAGAATCAGAGAAATACATAATTCTGATCAGGGTCCTTCAGGTAATAAGCCAACAAATATCTAAACCTACAAATGCTAACTACAAATTCCAGATTTCCTGCCATTCCATGCCTTATCTTGGAGCTCACAGTCTAATTAGACGCAAATAACTATAGCATTTAGCCAAATGACATAATATATGAAGAACACTTCGCATACCACATAACTGTTAGCTATCACTATTTTTAGAAATATTAATAATAAACAATATTACATGAGTCCAGTCTTCCAGGGGCAGAAGGGGTTCAGAAAGTTGAGCTTTAAATGAGATGTTAGATTTCATCAAATGAAGAGGGCAGAAGATCTTCAAAGATGCATAGAAAGTCAGAGGTAGGACTAAGGGATTGAGAATAGATGCAGGTTGGCATTTTGGAGAGTAGTTTGGAACTATGCTCAAAAAGTTATCAAACTGTGCATACCCTTTGATCCAGCAGTGTTACTACTGGGATTATATCCCAAAGAGATTATAAAGAAGGGAAAGGGACCTGTATGTGCACAAATGTTTGTGGCAGCCCTTTTTGTAGTGGCTAGAAACTGGAAACTGAATGGATGTCCATCAGTTGGAGAATGGCTGAATAAATTGTGGTATATGAAAATTATGGAATATTACTGTTCTGTAAGAAATGACCAACAGGATAATTTCAGAAAGGCCTGGAGAGACTTACACGAACTGATGCTGAGTGAAATGAGCAGGACCAGGAGATCATTATATACTTCAACAACAATACTATATGATGACCAGTTCTGATGGACCAGGCCATCCTCAGCAACGAGATCAACCAAATCATTTCTAATGGAGCAGTAATGAACTGAACTAGCTATGCCCAGAAAAAGAACTCTGGGAGATGACTAAAAACCATTACATTGAATTCCCAATCCCTATATTTATGCACACCTGCAATTTTTGATTTCCTTCACAAGCTAATTGTACAATATTTCAGAGTCTGATTCTTTTTGTACAGCAAAATAACGTTTTGGTCAGGTATACTTATTGTGTATCTAATTTATATTTTAATATATTTAACATCTACTGGTCATCCTGCCATCTAGGGGAGGGGGTGGGGATGGGGTAAGAGGTGAAAAATTGGAACAAGAGGTTTGGCAATTGTTAATGCTGTAAAGTTACCCATGTATATATCCTGTAAATGAAAGGCTATTAAATTAAAAAAAAAAAAAAAAAAGAGAATAGATGCAGGTTGGGTAAGGGTTTGGCCTTTGGCAGTCCTAGATAGAACATTGTTCACTTGTTGGTCAGTCATTTTTTTTAGTTGCATTCAATTCTTAGTGACCTCATTAGAGTCTTCTTGGCAAAGATACTGGAGTGGTTTGCTATTTCCTTCTCCAGTTTATTTTACAGATGAGGAAACTAAGGCAAATAGGATTAAGTGATTTGCCCAGCTATTATGTATCCTAGGCCAACTTTGAACTGGGAGAGATGACTCCTGGACTGTTGCTCTATTCATTGCACCACTTAGCTGGCTGGCCAGAACATTAGTCTCATCTATTCACATCCATTTCTGAACAAGCCTGAAAGATTGTCCAGAAAACCAGAGGTCATTCACTCCAACCTATATACAAACACACAGTATTTGCAACCTCCCCATTAAGTTATTAACTAGTCGCCCCTTGAAGACTTACAATTAAGGTACAGATGTGTCCCCATATAGCTCTAAACATTCCTTATAACATGAATATAATATTCATCATAATCATTTGATGCAGTCGATACAAGAACAGTACCTAAAATCAGAAAGACCTTCCTTTAAATTCCACTTCAGCCATTTATTAAATGACTTAAATTTTGTGTTTCAATTTCTTCATGTGTAAAATGGAATAATAATTCTTATCTTCAGAGATGTTGTGAGGATTAACTGAGTTTTAACAGATATATTTTGATTTAACCCTGACCCTATTTGTGGCAGCCCTTTTTGTAGTGGCAAGAAACTGAAAACTGAGTGGATGCCTATCAGTTGGAGAATGGCTGAATAAATTGTGGTATATGAATGTTATGGAATATTATTATTCCATTATTCTGATGGACATGGCTCTTTTCAATAATGAGATGATTCAGTTCAGTTCCAATGGTCTTGTAATGAAGAGAACCATCTACACCCAGAGAGAGGACTGTAAAACTGAATGTAGATTTTCATTTATTGTTGTTGTTTGCTCACATTTTGTTTTCTTTCTCATTTTTTTTTCCTTTTTGATCTGATTTTTCTTGTGAAGTATAATTGTAGAAATGTGTGTAGAAGAATTGCACATGTTTAACATATATTGGATTACTTTCCATTTAGGGGAGGATGGGAGGAAGAGGGGAAATTTGGAGTACAAAGTTTTGCAAGGATCAATGTTGAAAAATTATCCATGCATATGTTTTGAAAATAAAAAGCTTTAATTAAAAAAAAGACTAATCCTAAAGAGCTACAGAAGTGCTAACCATTATTCGCTATTATAAGGAGATATATTAGATGACTTTGGCCTGGAAGTCATGTGACCTGTGGCTTAGTCCTGAGTCTGTTACTGATTTGTGTGATGCCCATCAAGCTGTCAATAAGCATTCAATAACTGTGTAGTGTGTGCCAGGAACAAGAACTCTGAGGAAGCAAAGTGTGGGAGAAGACTTCTTTGATAAGAGACAGCATGCAAACAACTATGTACAAGCCAGGATCAAGTGGAGAGAACTTACGGAGAGACAATATTAAAATTAAGGGGCATCGGGAAAGGCTTTCAGAATCAAATGGGATTTCAAAAAAAGTCAGGCAAGGGAGATGAAGGACAAAATTCCAGCGAATAAAAATGCCTGAGTCTGGAGACAAAGGATCTCATTCTGACAGGCCAGTATCACAGGGTGAGAGAATATGAGGGGCTGAGTAGATATGAGACTGGAAAGAAAGGAGGTAAGTCTCATCTTCTCTTTCGGTTATTTCTCCATCTATAAAGTAGTATGGTTCAACGAAAAGATTCTTAATACCTATTCTCAGTCTACTCCCTTATGCAAGTCATTTACGCTCGGGGTCCCAGGTTCATCTTCAGTAAAATCAGGGGTTGGTACTAAATTCTTGAGGATGCTTCCAGCTGTTGATTTATATAATCTCACCATACGGTGTTATAGAGGTGACAGATAAGATTCTCCCAGAATAACATTCTCTTACCTGCACATACAACATACAATCTTTCCAATTCTGGGTGAAGGCTTATCATGATTTTTTTTTGTTTTTGTTTTTTTTAATAGAGATATTTAAACTAATTAATTAGCATTTATGAGAGAACTGGCTAGTAAGGCTTGCCCACCTGCCTGCCACTTCCCCACTATAACTGCCTGCTGCCAGGTGTCATGTTAGCAGGCTTAGATCAATTAGTAATTGTAATTGAAGCTGAATGTAATTAATTATATAATTAAATTCATGGGGCCCACACACAGGAATTTCTGATCACATCACCCATTCATGAAAAACTATGGCTAGAAGATGTGGCCAAACCTCAATTAAATAGTCAGAGGTGGGAAAGAGGATTTCTTTACTTGGTGGAGGCTGAATAATATCAAGTCAGATACAAAAACACAACATATATAATTTAACATATAATAAAAATCTAAAATACAAATATATTTATATTATGTATAATATAAATATATTTATATATTAAATATATATTAATATAAATATAATTTGGAAATATTTAACAAAAAATACAACATATAAACTAAACATAGATTTGTTTTCTAAGTCAATATGTACAGAAAGTTTCCTTATATATGGTAAAGTGGTCTCATTTCTACATGAATCTGACATTATTGTATTAGATAATTTGTGAGGGGCAGCCAGGTCCGGCAGTGGTTAGATCACCAGCCCTGGAGTCAGTTGGACTTGGCCTCAGATACCTACTTGCTGTGTGACTCTGGGCAAGTCACTTTAGCTCCAGTTGCCTCCAAAACAAATATTGATAATTCCTAAAGTACCTTTTCAGTGGTCCTATGGAATATGATACAAGTTGGTTGTAATGATAAATCACCAAGCAGTAGCTTAAGAGGGCTAGACAAAAACTAGACAAGCAAAAAAAAGATGTTCACACATATCTATGATTTCAGAAAGGTCTGTATGAAGAGATGCAACATGAAGTGAGTATAGAACCAGAATAATGTATGCAATGACAATACTGTAGAGATGATTTAACTTTGAAAGCTGTGGTAACTCAGATCAACACAATGACCAACCACCATTCCAAAGGATTCATCATGAAACCCTCCATCCATCTCCAGAAAGAGAAGGACTAGCCTCAGAGTACCAATTCAACTTGTTTATTCCTTCTTAATTTCTTTTATTCTTCCTCCAAATTCCCACTAAAGTAGGAATTTGTTTTGCATGAGATATTTGCAATAGGCTTTGTTTTTCTTGCCTTCTCAGTGGGTAGGGGAAGGGGAGGGAATTTGGAACTGAAAATAAAATTGAAAAAAAAGAAACAAGCCTTTAAGTGTTGAGAGAGGTCCTAATACAAACAAATTGTGTAATCTGGGAAGCCCTTAAGGCAGTGACGTTTGTTTTGGGATTTGAAGGAGAGAGAAAGATGGCCTAGACGACACAAGGCAGCAACAGAACAGGAGTGGAGGAGGAAGACCATGGTTCATCAGTGTGGCTTCCATATCATTAGAACCAACTGGACCAAGGAAGATCCCTGGATAAAGATAATGCAACAATACTTTCTCCCTCGGGGCCGGGAGGTGGGGGACAACCAGAGGTTAATAATGAATATATTTCTTTTTTTTTTTATTATTTATTATTATTTTTTTTAATAGCCTTTTATTTACAGGTTATATGTATGGGTAACTTTATAGCAATATAATGAATATATTTCAATTGTAACTTCTAGTGTGTGTTTTTGCTTAAATGTTTTTCTTTGTCACAAGGAAGGGTTCAATCTGGAGGGGAAGTGGGGAAATGCTGTAATGAGTAAAGACAAAAGAAATCAATGGAATATATTTAAAAGAAAATAAAGAGCTGGAATCCTAGATTCAGTTTCACACATGGTGTTTCATAAGCGTGAAGTTGTACCAGGGCAAGAGAATATGCACTTTTATAGTACCTACTAAGTGCTAGGGTAGCTAGGTAGTTTGGTGTATAGAGTATTGGGTCTAGAATCAAGAAGAACAGTTTAATTGGGACCTCAAAAATTTACTAGTTGTGTGACTCTAAAGCAAGTAATTTAACCTCAGTTTGTTTAACCACTGGAGAAGGAAATGGCAACCCATTCCAGTATCTTTACCAAGAAAACTCAAAAGTTGGACAATTACTTATTGACCAAATAACAAACAATACTATGTACCAGGTATTGTGCTAAACACTTTATAATTCTCTTTTGATCTTCACAACAACTTTGGGAGGTAGGTGCTGTTTTTATCCCCATGTAACTGATAAGGAAACTGAGGCAAACAGATTAAGTGTCTTACATAGGGTGACTATGCTACTGTTGAAGGTAAGATATGAATTCCAGTCTTCCTGATGTCTATATACTTCACCACCAGCCTCTAGCACATTAGGTGCTTGACAATGTTATTGGCAAAAAGGATTCTTGGAATCATAGAATCCAATCAGTACTTCAAAATAACAGCCCATAAGCAAAATCTTCCATATCCCTAGCTTCTCAGAACTGCAAGGGACTTCAGAAGGCCCCAGTCCAAGTCCTTCAACCACTCAAGTTCCCTTTGTTGAGATTCCACTTGTGACAAAATCTCTCCCTTCTGTATCTGATCCCAGGCCCTTTAACCCTCCTCAGCAGGACCAACCAGGATGCCATCTCTAGGTTTTAGAGATGGACCAGTCTCTGTCCCCTCAAAGCACCTTAGGGGTCTGCAGAACAAAAACTGATGTCTTGATTGAGAGCTTCATAATTATTACCTATAGAAATCTTTATAATGGCTCAGCGAGGTCAGCAAGGCAGACATTTCTACTCTAGGTCTAGGTAACAACTGAGGACCAAATGGGAGTATGACTTGCCCAATGTCACACAGATAGTTCAAGTCAGGAGTGGTACCCTGTATTTTTGATCAAAACATGATATGGTCCAGGTAGGTGGCAAAGTCGATAGAGAACTAAGTCTTGGCTCTTTTACTTACAGGCACTTACTAGTTGTACCACTCTGGCAAAGTCACTTAACCTATTTGTCTCTGTCTGTCAACTGTAAAATGGGGGATAATAGCACTTATGTCCAGGGTTGTTGTGAGGATCAAATGAGAAAATTGTCAAAGTGCTTAAAACAATGGGTATTGGGGGAGGAGTGCAAATTAGGGGAAGAGTCAACATGAGCTGGTAGAATTTTCAATTTAATTTGCAAGATTAGAATGAGCCATTTTCTTCCCAAAAGGAAGAATGGAAAGCTCCTATTAATGCATCCATTCCAGCAACACTCTGCTCACTCACCCTAGAATAATCAACTTTGGCTAATTTCTTTAATTGGAATCTAATTAACACCCCCCCCCCCACACAAAGAACAGCTTTGTCCAAAAACTTTGAGCCCTATACCCTCAATTTCTCATCCCAAGGACTATTCTTTGGGCCAATAAGGCCAACAACCCTAGCCTCCACATCTCCCAGAAGCAAGGCCCAGCTTCAAGGATGACTCCAACAGTAAATACTAGGAGGAGGGTGGGTTGTTTTTATTATTTTTGCAAAAAATGGAGAGACAGCAATTTCCAGTCAAGATTGTCACAGTTTGACAGCACACATGGATACAGCTGCAGATGAAGATGACCATCTTGAAAATCATCACTTTCCCCAAAAAGGCCTACAGGCTCTGTGATCGTCTCCTTTGGACTAACCAATCACCATTTACAGAAGGAAAGAAATTCACTAGAAAAGAGGGATTGAACCATTTGATAAAATAGATTTCATTCGATTAGCTTTACTACAGGCTGTAAGTTTGTTTGCTATAAAACTCTCCCACAAAAATTAGTTTTTAAATATACATATTTAATCTGAACTGCATTGATTAAAAAATTAAAAATTGATGATTTTTTTTTACATTAACTTCACAGTATTTGTTTGCAGATGACGACAAACCCAGTGTTAACGAGTCAAGGCAGGACCGCTCTCCAAGAAAATAAACTCTCCAGGACTGGAATCACCCACATGGGAGAGAGTGTGCAGCAGCATCTCCCAACTGTTCCACCAGGAAGTGACCCACTGTGGGAAGAGCTGTGCTCAGACCTATGGTCTTCAAACACTCACACACATATATACACAATCACACATAATCACACACATCACACACAGGCACACACTTCAGCAGAATACAGACACAAGTGCAAAAGTCCTTGTTAGAGCTGTCCAATGGCAGAAGCCAGGAAGACAACATCTCTACAGCGAGAGTTCAAGTATTTTCTTATTTTTCCCCACAATTACCACACCTTGGAGCCCCTGACACCCACTTGTCTTCCCTAGCTAGATCTGTAGGTTTTTCTAAACTAAAAGACCTAAGCTCACAGCATCACAAAGTTGGAAAGAACTTTAAGGATCATCTAGGTCCAATCTGCACAAAGGCAAAAAGCTTTTCTGTGGTCTCGGGTACCTTTGTCATGTCAAGGCTGGGGATGTAGGTTCCAAATCTGGCTTTGCTGATGATTCTCTAGATAAATTTAGACAAGTCCTTTCTCCCCTTGAGCCTGTTTCCCCATTTGTAAAAGGAGGGAATTAGACATGACTTGTAAAGTCTTTTTTGGCTCCAGACCCTGTGATCACCAGTGAGTGGTAATCAGCCCTCTGCTTGAAGGGCATCCACTGAAGGGAAGCTTCAGTTATAGATGGCCCTACCTGCAGTCTCCTGTCTCACTACTACTTGGGTATGGACTGGGCTTGGTATGGAATATGTGAGTCTGCAATTTGCTTTTATTCACAGAGATCACAAAAAACATTATGCAAAATTTTAAAGTAAAAAAATAAAAACTTAGAAAAACTTCAGCTACCCTTCTCATCAATACTAATATATATTAGTTACTCGTTCCTTTACCAAACAAAGAAACTTTGGGAAGCATTACAGTGGAGATAAACTCATCATTTTAAAAAAAAAAAAAAAAAAAAAGGTTTCTAGCAGTTACAGTATCACTTCAAATTAAAACTTCTAATAAATACTACATCAAGTTTCATCAGGAGAAAAGGAAAATAACTTAATTTTAGTAGACTTCGTCCTCAGTGCTATTTCCAATCACAGCAAAATATATATATATATGTACGCCTATCTATATGCGTAAAGTATGTATTGATATATTATTCAGTAGGCTAAGACCACGATACGGAGTCACACGTCCACAGGACGACAATGCAGGTCACCACATTTTCCAAAGCCATGTAACAGTTTCAGCAGAAATAGATACAGTCAGGTAATGAAATGAGACACATGCCATAAATAAAATGAATTTTCACATTACATTCAGAGTTCAAAAGGGGCTGGTGCTAGGGTAGGTGGGGAAGGAGGAGAACAAGCCAAAGTTCCTCAAAGAAACTGAGCCTTCCCACAGGTTGCAGCTAAACAACTCCCATATGGCCCTCCTGAAACCATACATCTCCTTGCCACAGTCAGTGCTCATGATCAGGGAGGGCAAACAGACAAATGTGCAAAAAAAAAAAAAAAAAAAAAAAAAAAAAAAAAAAAAAAGAAAGAAAAGAAATCCTCATCCCACCCCACCCCCCCTAGAAAAATCTGAAGTGTTTCAGAAAGTAAGCTCAGTGCTATTAATAACAAGCAACCTTATGGAAATTCCAGGTTAGTGGGGGAGTGGATGATGAGGAAGCAGTGGTCAGTGGTCAATCCCTCTCAGCCCCACCTCAGTTAGGAGACCAGCCAGCTGAGCAACACTCAGATCCACAAACACACCCAACATCATTTGCTCAGACACACTCAGGGACTCAGACTCAAAGAGGAAAAATAATTGACAAAGTTAAATCTGACCTCCTTCTCAGACTCCACCAGCAAGCCTTCTAAGAGGTACATTCAATTCCCATGCCCTAAAGAGAGGCTGGCCATTCACTTGAGACTTTGCATAGAGAAGGTAGCTCCAACTTGGGTGAACTCTCAGATTCTTTAATAACTCCAAAGGACCCATTTATTTCTGATCCCATGTTAAATCTGTCTTTAAAACAGTTTTGAACTACTGGATCTTCCTGCCTTAAATCCTACATTTGACAGAATATGGGGACCTCAAATGTTCTTTCCACTACTTGCCTCAATATACATACTTGAATAACAACTGTTCCTACCTTTCCAAGGGCATACCTATTACTCTACTTGTCACTTTCCTGGTCTTCTCCCATGGCTACCATTCCCCAGCCCTCCAGTCCCAATCTTTCCAACTCAGAACCAGGAACTTGGAATGTCTTGTTTGTTCTGTGGCTCATCCAACACCAAATTCTGCCCCCACTATTCCCAGTATATCAAAGAGCTTCCATTTCTATCCTGATCCCAAGCCTCTAATAGAACTCACTAATTCCCAAAGACATCATTCTGCATGACATACATGTTCTTCATTGGGAAAGGGCAAAAGGAAAAAGGCAAGTCCTATAATTATTCCCTTTACATTCCAAAAGGCCCAGGGAAGGAAGACAAACAATCCATAAGATCAATAAAAGAAGTCTTGAAAATGACATTTACTCAAAGGAAATCTAGAAAGTGAATAGTGGAAATGAGAAACAACTACGTAAAACCTCCTGAGAAACGATCAAGAAGAGAATGTTAAGTGGAACTTAAAGGGGTCTCTCTATCTCTCTGTCTCCGAATGCTTGCTGCGCAGAGCCCAGTTGGCAGAAATAGGGAAGTCAGCATAGAAAGCATTTTAGTTTCTAAGAAGCACATTCTCTTCTTTCTGAGCTAAGAAAAAAAACAAATAAGGGAAAAAAAAACATCACGAGGTAAGAACTTCAAAAGACAGGTCCTCTCGGCCTCTAATCATATCCCTGGAAAAAAGGCTTTTCTAGAGGCAGCTTCAGAATTCAACTCAGAGGTTAGATCAGGCATTCCAGGGAGTGGTGATGCAAGACCACCTCTCCACAACGGTTTCTGCATGTCCCTGTCCTGCAGTAGGACCGCCCAGCTTTACACCCCAAAGCCCCTCGGGCTGGGTGCCGCAGCTACAACCATTCTCCAAATCACACACACACACACACGCACGCACACATACACATGCACACACTTCAGCTCAACCCCAACTCCTTCAGCACCCTTCACACCACCAGGGACTTGACAAGGCCACAGTGGAACTTTCGGATGTGCCGGTACAAATCCCCAGACTGTGTAAAACGGCGCTCACACCACTTGCAGGCATGAGGCTTTTCCCGAGTGTGCACCACCGCGTGCCGGCTAAGATTGTGCGAGTACTGGAAGCTCTTGCCACACTGCACACAAGTGTACGGCTTCTCGCCTGAGTGGGTCCGCTCATGCCTCTTAAGGGTGTACATGCACGAGAAGGTCTTTCCACAGAGAGTGCAGGTGGGGACTGACCCCTCTGGTGACAATCGAGCCCTGGAGCCACCGTCTTTGTCCCGAAAGTGAGAACTCAGGTGCAGCTGCAGGACGTGGGGATTGGGGAATACCTTGCTGCAGAGGGGGCAGATGCAGATGTGGCCGGGGGGCCCCAGAACCTCTGAAGCAGAGAGATCTGATGCATCCAGGTCATCTTCACTCTCATCCCGCTCCGGATCTAGCTCATCTTCTTGGCCATGAAACATGTGACCCAGGCCTGTGACCAGGCTTTTAGCCACAGGCCCAAATGGTTGGCCCTCTGGACTCCTTGCCTTGCCATCCTCCTGGTCTGACAACGAGTCCTGCTCATCTTTCACCATCAGCTCTGCTTCCTGCTGCCGATGATCAGAAGCCAGCTGTCTGAAGACGTAGGAGGTATGGAGGGCATCCCTCCCTGAAATGGGCTTCAGAGACAGATCCAGAGCACACTCTGAGTCACCAGGAGCCGGAGTGGGTATTGGGAGCTCAGTCCTCTGAGACAGAGAGACCCCCACACCATTATCCAAGGGTTTGGCCTTCCCAGGACCTGGACTAAGCTCTGCTTTTTTGGACAACGAGGCAGGCCCCAAGAGGTTGTTGGACCAGGTGGGGTGAGCCCCAGACCGATCGTACTCAAGGGGACTGAATCTTGGCTGGCCAGGCAATTCTAACTCATGGTCCAGGGATATGCTAGGGCCCAGGAAAGGTCTGTCCTTCTCTTCCTCAATCACTAGTTCTTTTTCCTTTAGTTTACCCTTGCAGACTTTGACAATGTCATACATGTGGAGGTAGCTGGCAGCAGCTAGGATGTCCTCAATAGGCAGGCTGCTCAACTCCAGCTTGCCCTCATACATGAATTCAAGCAGCAGGCTGAAGGCTGGGGCCGTGACAATGTCACTGTTCAGATGCACAATCTCCCTTTTGTCTAACTGGTCCCTGTAGAAGAGGTAGAAGTACATGCTGCAGGAAGCGAGCACAGCTCTATGAGCCTGGAACCGAGCTTCCCCGACGAGCACAGTGGAGTCGCACAGGAATCCTTGGTGTCTCTGCTGACTCAGGCACTGCAGCAGCTGCCGGCTGTGGTCCGGGAACTCCATTCTGCCTTCATAACCTGGGCACAAACAGGAAAAACTTGAATGCGCCTGGAAACTCAAACCTCCTAGCAGCTGTAACCAAACAAGTCGGCTCTTCTCTTCGCTAGCTGGCTCGCTCTCCCTCCCTCCTTGCTCGCCTGCCTGTCTGCCTGCCTGCCTCCCTCCCTCTCCCTGCCTAGGTAGCAAAGGGCCAGTCAGGAATAATTGTTCGCTGGAGTTTGGTTTGTATTAAACTAACTCTCCCATCCCTCGGCACCTGCTAGAGAGCAGGAAAAACTTGATCATAAGTAAACAAGAGCTAGCTTCAGAAACACAGTGGGGGGGAAGATAACCGGCAAGAGACCCGAAGGAAAAAAAGACCTAGGATAGAGGGAGAAAGAGAAAGAGGAGAGGGGTGAGGATAAGAAAGGGTGAGACATAGAAGAATAATCCAGAGCTTGGGTGAGAAGGGGAGACAGGAAGAGGGAGGTGAGGAGGGAGAAAGAGATAGGAGAAAAGAAAGAGACACCGAGTTGGGAAGAGTCAGAGACGAGAAGATGAGAGACATAGAAAGGGAAAGACACAGAAATCCAGAGGAGGAAAGAGAAGGAAAAAGAGAAAAATGAAGAGAAGAAGAGAAGCAGTCTAACCTTTGTCTGTCTCACTCAGAAGAGATAAATCCCACAAGTACAAGTTACTGTGGTCACAGAAGCTGCCCTCCTCCTCCTCCCCCACCCCTTCCCAGGCCCTTGCAGAGCCCCCCAGATCCCCCCCTCCTTTATTCCCTCCCTCCCCCTCCTCCAGCTCCATGGGAGCCAAACTTCCCCCGCCCCGAGAATGAACTTCACTTTTCTTTGCTACATCGAAACCCTGGACTCCCTGACCCAGCCAGAGGCAGATCTCAGAGCCAGATTCACAGCCACAGCCCAAGCCAGAACCAGATCCAGAGCCGGGGCCAGAACCAGACCCAAGGCTGGCGTGGGGAGGACAGCCAGGAGAAGGAGGAGGAGGGAGGTCTTTTCAGCTCCCAAGTTCCCCAGAGCCCCCTTACCTTCCCCGGGTGCCCCCCGGGCGACAAGCCGAGCATGGACCCCCCTCCCGCCTCCTTCCCACCCTCCGCCTGGGCGGGCGCCAGCACCCGGGGCCGGGAGCAGCCGCCGCTGCCGGGCCAGGGAGAAGGAGAGTGAGGGTGTGAGAGTGTGCAAGAAGGAGCGAGGGAGGGAGCGAGGGAGGGAGGGAAGGCTGCTGCGAGGGGGAGAGGGAGCGAGGGGGGCGGGGAGAGGAGTGCTCGGTTTGCTAATTACAAGGCAAGCTGGAGAGTCAGCTGCTCCGACTTCCCAGCGATAGAAATGTTACCTCCAGCTGCGCTCCTTTTAATGCCATATGTTGCTCGGAATCTCGCTACCAGCCAACCACAGCGGGGCCGCCTTTTAAAGTTTCTCCAGCCCCGTTGGGAGCCGCGCGGCGGCGGCCCCGGCGCTCCCTGCCCTGCCCGAGCCGCCGGGCCCCGGGCCCCGGTCCGGCCGGCCCGAGCCGCGGTCCCGAAGTTTCCTGCTCCCTTTCTCCCCCGCGCCAGTCCCAGGCCCCGACGCAAAAAAGAACGAGAAAAAGTTTCAGGAAGTGCGCGTCGCGGCGGCCCGCCCGCAGGGGCTCGGGAGCTGCAGGGCGCCCAGGGGAGGCAAGCCGCACCCAGGGCTGCGGCACCGCAGCCGGGAGCCAAACTTCGGAGCCGGGAGGGAGGGCGGGACGGACCCAGGGACTGAGGGAGGGAGGGGCGCACCGAGGGGCGGAGATGCCGGGGACTTCCAGGAGCGGGGCAGGAATGAGGTCACCTCACACACCCCCTTCTCCACCTCCGCCTGGGGCGGGCTGTCCCGGCCCCGGGCGGCCCCTGGAAGGCGGGGTAAGGGGGAGAGAGAGGGAGGAGGGACGGACGGACAAGTGGGAGGTTCCGCGGCTCCAGCGGCGCGCGCCCCCCCCCCCCCCCCCGCGCGCCCCGCCAGCTGCGGCGCCCGCCCCCCCCCTCCCCCCCCCCCGCCCCGCGGGGCTCGGCCCCCGTCTGGGAGTGAGCTTTCATAGGGATGTGTGCGCGCGCCGAGCAGGTTGGTGACCGGCCGCTCTCGCGATACTTCTCCCACTCCGGCCACCGCCCCCCCCCTCCCGGGGGGCCGGCTGTCGTGTCGAGCCCGAGCGCCCCCTCCCCCAGCTCGCCGAGGCCCTGCGGACCCAGCCCGGGGCGCGACGGCGCTCCTGCGCTCCTCTCCTGCCCTGGGTGGGCTTCGGGGTGCGGGAGCGGGGAAGAGCCCTGCGCTCGCGGGTCGGGGCTGGGAAACACCGCCGAGTCTGATTCGGGGCTTCCCTGACCTGGTGCCCCCGAGACTGGGGGCGCCCCAGGAGAGAGAGAAAGCGCCGTGGGCTTGGAGCTTGGCCCCTGTGACGTCACAAGTCCCCTCTGCATCCCGAGCCTCGGTCTCCCCGTCCGTGAAACGGGATTGCACTAGATGATCCCTGATATCCCTTCTAAATATAACAGCCTCACGAAGCGAGGAACCGTAAAACAGGGCGTGGGAGGATGTCACTAGGTGTTCTGAGTCGGCAGCCCACCCGCCCCCGAAGTCCGAGGATCTGGGTTCAAGTCTCACCCCTGACTCCCACCACCTGCAAGAATCTGGACTGTTCACTTAAACTTTCCTGGTCCCCAGTTTCCTGATCTGTAAAATTAGGGCGTTTTACTACGGAGTCTCTGAGGTCTTTTGGTGATCATTTGACGTTTGCCTCTAGAAGCAGAACGGGCGTCACCTGCTCTTGGAAAGCCTCTGCCCTCACCGGCCCATGTCTCTCCCACTCACCGTGCCCTTTTCGTATTTACACCCTACCCATACTGCAACATTAGAAAGTGCAAGCTCATGGAAGGGCTTAGCCCTGTGTGTGGGCACTTCGTAGGCGTTTATTGAGAGTCTGCTCCCTTCCTCCCAAGAGCCGCTCACACGCCTTCCTCACACATAGCGGATCCTTAATAAAGGCATTTAACCCGAAGTGATTTGGAAGTCTGAACTACCTTCCCCGTTTCCGAGCCCTTCAAGCTGGAGATCCTTTCCTGAGGTTCAATTTCTCTCCTTTTGTGAATCAAGAAACATTTGCTAAGTCCCTACTGTGTGCCAACTGCAAAGATTGGATTTAACATTTTAATTAGCTGCGTTTCCACCCATGGGAAAAGCTTAACCTTTGATTCACTCAGGAATAGGCACAGATCCACACTCACACTCCCTCAGACACATTCCTCCCAAGCATGATCACAAAATCTTGTTCCTGTTTCTCTTTCTTCACATTCAGAGATTCACACTCAGACTTTCCCCAGACATAACTCAGACTCACAGTTAATCTCTTCCATACACAGACTTACCTCTGCATATTTACATATCAGGCACCACTCACAGAAGCCCTCGTCTCCAAAACCGGCATACACTTTATCAGATATACTCATTTATACTCAGCTTGGTCACATATTCCCTGAAATACTCATCCAAGAGTGTTGTCGTACACAATACTTCCAACTCAAATCCCATACAATGAGTTGAATTCAAATCCAATCTTAGACACTTTACTATTTGTGTGATCTCAGATTAGACACTCAGTTGCTCTCTGCCTCGGTTTTCTCATCAGTGAAATGGGAATAATAATGGCCCCTACTTCACTAAATGATTGTGAACATAAATATGTAAATGCAGGTAATTATTATTTGGCACCTTTACATTCATATTCACACCACATCAGAGATGTACATAAACCAGTCCATAAATTAACAGTGGTAGGAAGGAGCTACCCAGTTCAATCTCATTTTACAGAAAGAGAAACTGAGGGAGAGAGATCGGGCAATGGAGATATAGAGATTCACAGAGACAGAGAAACTGAGGCAAACTTGTTCAAGGTCACACACAGTGCCTGAACCAGTACTCAGACTCTGGACTTCTGGTTCCCATCACCTTTTTCCTATTTTATACATGGGGCCCTCTCACACTAAACTATTCTGCGTACTGTCTTTAAAGACTGTTTTCAGGAAGCTCAAGGCCAGGCTTTATTTTTGAATGATGGGATTAAAAAAATCATGACAAAGGAAAGGAATTAATGAAAAGATCCCTGGATCTAGGGATTGAAGGGCCAGTGTTTTTTGGTCCTGCCTTGGCCACTTAGTGGCAAATCACATAATTTTTTTGTCCTTATTTTCCCTATCTATAAAATGGGAGCAATAATGGTTGTATTTCCTGCCTTCCAAAGAGAAACATGATTTGTATAGTTAAGACACTATAGAAATAAGATATACACATATGCGATGTCCCCAAATTTAATGAAATTGTCCTTTTTCTGTTCTCTATTTTGTGAATTATCCCAGGCAAGATTTTT
The DNA here is from genome assembly GCF_902635505.1 of Sarcophilus harrisii. Classification (NCBI taxonomy): domain Eukaryota; kingdom Metazoa; phylum Chordata; class Mammalia; order Dasyuromorphia; family Dasyuridae; genus Sarcophilus; species Sarcophilus harrisii. Next base: position 352,325,232 of record NC_045427.1, read on the forward strand.
CAAGTCTCTTCATTTTGAAGCATAATAATAATGCCTTTTTTTCTCAGGCCCCACAGCAAGCCCATCTTTCCACTGTAACTTTGTTTCCAATGTAACATCTTTTTCTACTGTAGCTACATCTCCCCTCTTCCTAGCTTGCCCAGAGTTTCCCCTATGTGTCTATTTCTCTCTCTCTCTCCTTTGACCTGCCAGAGCATCTCCTGTGTCTATCCTCCTCTTACCCCTTCTGCCTGACCAGAGCATTCTCTTTATTTGTTCACCCCTCCTCTCTCACCTGTCTGTGGCCCACATTTGGAATGGCAATATGACCAGGGACTGCTGCTCCAGATGAGTCCATGTCCATCCCACAGATGCTGCAGAGAATTCATTGCAGCCCCTAAGGGCTGCCAGGTCCCAGGACCTCCTGGCTAGGATAATGATAGTCAACAGCTGCAGACTTACAAGGGACTCAAGGGCAAGGATAGAAAAAGAAGAGATTGGGTCCCATTCCCACTGCCTCACTTACATTGTCTCTCAGTTTCAGCTGGGAATATTTGTTGGGTAATGGGGGAAAAGAGGAGGGGAGAATAGTGAGATTCAGTTGCAGCCAGAGGAAAAATAGATTCCCAGCAAAGCCTAGGCAGCATTTTAGTGGACTCCTAGATAGCTGGCACTTCAGGAAGTAGCAGGGGCCAAGAGATTTCTTAGTTCAAATAGAAAGACCACTTATGGAACAAATCATAAATTTAGAGCTGGAATGGACTTCAAAGGACATTCCAACCCCCTCATTTTACAGAAAAGGAAACTGAGAGGACAATAAGATGGTGCAGTGATTAGAGCACGACCCCTAGAGTCAGGAATTCAAATGTGACTTCAGACACTTACTGGCCGTGTAATCCTGGGCAATTCACTTAATCCTGGTTGCCATTAAAAAAAAAAATAGAAAAGGGGGGGGAGAAGGGGGAAACAGGGCTGTAGAAGTGAAATAACTTATTTCAAGTCCCTCGAGCAGTAAGCATCATCCAAGATTTGAACCCAGCCTCTCTGGCTCTAGACAAGTGCTAGGCAATGAATCCTTCCTCTATTTCTCACTGCCTAGGTCACCTTGGGCAAGTCATTTGTGAAAGATGATCTCTGTGTTTACTTTTAGCTCTACAGTAGTTCCTGTGATTCTTCAGCGCCAGTAATTTACCCTGGGACTGATGATGATCCCCCTTGTCTGTTATCCTCCCCTCCCCTTTCCTACCTCTTGAAGTCAATGCTGAATTTCCCTTATTTCCTCTTCCCCAGAGGGCAATCAGAGAAATGAAAGAAGAAACATAAATGAGATGTCCTAATTCCATTCAATTCATACCTTTCCATAGAACCTCTTCTTCCCCCCCCCCCCCCCCCCCCCCCCCCCTCTCCCGGCTCCTGTCTCATTAAACTCAGTGGGAATAGGAGGGCAGCTACTCAGTGCAATAGATAGCATTACTCCCACTCCATTCTCACCTCCCCAACCTGGCATCAGGAAGACTCATCTGCCTGCATTCAAATCTGGCCTCAGACTCTTACTAGCTGTGTGATCCTAGATAAGTCACTTCATTCTGTTTACCTCAGTTTCCTCATCTGTCAAATGAGCTGGAAAAGGACAAACCACTCCAGTATTTTTTTTTCCAAGAAAACTCTAAATTCAGTTTTCTGATAAGGAGTCAGACATGACCGAAAAATGACTGAACAATAAGGGGAAGGAGGAGTAAATTTAGGATCCAGCCCCTGAGAGATCATGATTTGGTGAAGGGGAACCAAAAATCGATAGATCAACAAGCATTTAAGTTCGGGAGATAAGACAGAAGCAGTGTCTCTACTGGCTCTGTAACCCAAAGAGATCATAAAAGAGAGGGAAAAGAACCCACATGTATAAAAATATTTGTAGTAGTCCTTTTTGTACTGGCAAGGAACTGGAAAGTGATGAAAAGCCCATCAGAATGGCTGAATAAGTTATGGTATATGAATGTTATGGAATATTAATGTTCTATAAGAAATGACAAGTAGGCTGAATTCAGAAAAACCTGGAAAGTCTTACATGAACTGATGCTGATTGAAGTGAGCAGAACCAAGAGAACATGATACACAATAACAAGATTATATGATGATCAACTGTGATGGACTTGGCTCTTTGCAACAATGAGATGATTCAAGGAAATTCCAATAGACTTGGGACAGAAAATGCTATCTGCATCCAGAGAAAGAACTATGGAAACTGAATGTGGATCAAAGCATAGTATTTTTGCTTTTTTGTTGTTGCTGTTTGTTTTTCTTTCTCATGTTTTTTTTTTTTTTCTTTTGATCTGATTTTTTTTTTCTGCAGCAGGACAAATATGGAAATATGTTTAGAAGAATTACACATTTAATCTATGTTGGATTGCTTTCTGTCTTGGGTAGGGGAAGTAAGAGGGGGGAAATTTGGCACACAAAGTTCTGTAAAGGTGAATGTTGAAAACTATCTTTGCATGTATTTGGAAAAAGAATATAAGGCAGAAAGAGCAGTAGTTGGTCCAACAGATGAACTTTTTGCAATTAGTGCACTGAGAAATCAAGGGGTTCTCAGAAGGCTGGGAAGGCTTCTGGAGGGATCCCAGCTCATAGATTTAGAACTAGAAGGGACATGGAAGGTCATAGAATCCAACCCCCTCATTTTACTGATGACAAAGCTTTGCTTATACAGCTAGTAAGAGTCTGAAATGAAATTTGAACCCAAATATACCTAACTCCTCTATATCATAATAAGATTGAGTAGTATCTACAAGTAGGAATTTAGACAGGCCGAAAAGAGGGGAAGAGAGAAGGAAAGGATGCTAAGAAGGGGGAAGAGTGTAATCAAAGATAAGGAGGTAAGGATGATAAACAACATTTTTGTTGTTTAGTCATTTTCAGTTCCCCAGACTCATCATGACCCCATTTAGGGTTTTCTTGGCAAAGATACTAGAATAATTTATTTCCTCCTCCAGCTTATTTTACAGATGAGGGAACTGAAGCAAACAGGGTCAAGCGACTTGCCCAAGTTACACATCTAGTAAGTATCTCGGGCCAGATTTGAACTCAGAAAGATGAGTCTTCTGCCTCTAGACCTAGTACACTCTATCTTTTGCCCCCTAGCTGGCCTAATAGACAAAATAGATTAGTAGGAAAAAATTCTGAATTTAGAATCAGAAGACTGCCTTCTACTTATATACTGCATGACCAGGGAATTGCTAAGAACAGAATTCCACTTCAGGGAGGTGGTCTGGTCATCTTGGAGAAACAAATTAGCATAGTGCAAAGAACTCTGGCTTTAGAGGTAGGATTATGGGATCATAGGCTTAGCTGAAAGAGATTGTAGAGGTCATGGAGTCCACCCCTTTCATTTTAGAGATAAAGTAACAGAGTTCTGAAGGGTCAAGGGACTTGACTAGGGTTACACAACTAGTAAGTGTCTGAGGCAGGATTCAGACCCAGCTTCTCTTGATTCCCAGCCCCCTGCTCTGTTCACTACTTCATGCTGGCTCTGGAACTCTTATTAGCCATGTGACTTTAAGAAAAGCCATTTGATCCTCTGAAACCTCAGTGTCTTCCTATCTTCCAGGTTTATTGCCAAGAAGTCCTTTGTATCCATCCCTAAATCCTATATAAACACAAATGCCAATCCTAGGATTTAGATCTCCAACAGGTTTTGGAGATCATCTGCTCAGAAGTCCTCATTTTACAGACCAGAAAACTAAGATTCACAGAACAGTTCAACAAACATTTATCAAACACCTGTGCTAAGCTCTGGGATTTCAAATGTAACTCTATACTTGCCACGTAAAGAAAAACAGAATAGTCCCTGGCTTTATGGAACTTACATGGTAGGGGAGAACACAAAATGTATTCAAATATGCCAATGTTAAGTATATACAGCTGGGGGGAAGGGGAAGAGTGAGAAAGAGAGACAGGCAGAGACACAGAGATATTGAGATGGAGAGAGAAGGGGAGAGAGAGAGAGACAGAGGGAAAGGGACAGAGAGAAAGAGACAGAGGCAGAGAAAAAAGGGAGAAACAGACCCCAGCACAAAGGAGAGACATAGAGAGACAGGGAAAGACTCAGAGAGCTAGAGAAAAAGAGTGTGTGTCTACACAGAGAGACCTAAAGACAAAAAGAGAGATATAAAGACAGAGACAAAGACAAAAAGAGAGATATAAAGACAGAGACAGAGACACAGAGACAAAAAGACAAAAAAAGAGAAGCAGAGGAAGAGAGAGAGACAGAAAGAAAGAGAGAGAGAGAGAGAGAGAGAGAGAGAGAGAGAGAGACAGAGAAAGGGAAATATAAAGACAAAGACAAAAAAAGAGACAGAAAAAAAGAGAAAGAGAAGGAAAAGGAGGAAATAGAAAAGGAAAAATGAGAGAGAGAGAGAAACGGAGAAAGGGAAATATAAAGACAAAGACAAAAAAAGAGACAGAAAAAAAGAGAAAGAGAAGGAAAAGGAGGAAATAGAAAAGGAAGAAAGAGAGAGAGAGAGAAACGGAGAAAGAGAAATATAAAGACAAAGACAAAAAAAGAGACAGAAAAAAAGAGAAAGAGAAGGAAAAGGAGGAAATAGAAAAGGAAGAATGAGAGAGAGGGAGGGAAAGAGTAAATATGAATAGCTGGAGGAATTTGAAGAGTCCTTGTATTGGAGATGGTATCTAAGTTGTGCCTTAAAGCAAGCTAAGGATGCTAAAATGTATGAAAAGAAATCAGATAGCCTGGCCGTATCTGCAATTAGTGAGGACTGACTGATGGACACTACAATATGTTCTCTTGTAAACTGTACTTTCAATGTGAAGACAAAGTAAAGAAGGCTCCCGGGATATTGGATGTACCCTTACTGTCAACTGGATAAGAGGACCTGGACAAGATCCACATAGAACTGGAAGTGAGGAGGAAGGGGTTTCTTGGCATAGGGGAATACTTTTGCAAAGACACATGCAGGAGTGAGGAGATGGAAGATTGTGCCCTGGGAAGAGCTACCAGATTAGTTTGACTGGACTGTAGAATAAATGATAGGGAGTAATGTAAACAAACAAATTGGAAAGGTAAGTGGTAGTCATATTATAGATATCTCTTCTTCTCATGTTGGTATCTTCATTCTCTCTGTTGAGAAAAAAAAAGTACTTGTTACCTGAAAAAAATGAAAACCAAATCCACGCACCTTCTAGTTTCTCCAAGGCATTTCCCTTACATGTGATCACTGCTCTCCCAGAAGCAGCTCCCTAACATCCTCCCACTTGGAGAACTAGTGACCATGAATGGGACTCTCATTATATTGACCAACATATCACCTGACTCTCATAGTTTATGCAGTGTTTTAGAGAGCTTTAAATGCCAACTGAGAATTTTGTGTTTTATTTTAGAGGCATTAGGAATCCTCTGAAGATTTTTGAATAGGGGTGTGACATGGCCAGATCTTTGTTTTAAAAATATCAATTTGACAACAGTGTGGAGAAATGCTTATTATCAAGACTCCACATAGCTAAATAGCCAAGTAACCATTATGTATCTATCTGTGTTTGTGTATCTTGTATATATGTGTGCATGTGTACACGCAGATAGAGCCAAGTAACTTGTATGTATCTATATGTGTATATGTATATGTGTACCATATATATGCTAATATATTTAGTGTGTATATATGTAGGCATCTTGAGGAGACACTTAGAAAGATGTAGTAAGATAGTCCCAAAATTAGATAAGAATAGGAATGTGGGTTAGGTTAACTTTGGGAAATTGTATTTCTTTTAATCAGCAAAATAGCCACCCGAGATAAAGACCTAACTTTTTCTGTGTTGTTTTTATACTTTAAATTATTATTAATATTTAAAATTTTATGTTATTTTCCCCAAAAGCTATACCTTTCTTACCTTCTATCAGTCTGTCGTCCCTTGTAATGAAAAAATAAAAGAGATGATTATGTGTTCTTAAGAGAAGAAAACAGTATAGCTATAGATTATTATTAAAACACTCTATAGCACAAATCAGGTCAAAGGCTTATCATTTAAATAGTAATGTTAATGTTGTCTAACTGTGAGGCATGAAACATTATACTCTGGGAGGACCGGAAGTTACTATTAACCCAAAGGGTATTGGAAGAGTACATGGTGAACAAGAGCTAACTTCAATATAAAGAAGAGAGAAGCAATGTGAACAATGACATAAAAAATGTATGAAAAGAAACCAAAGATAGCATGGTCGTATCTGCAATTAGTAAGAACTGACTGATGGACACTATACTATGTTCTCTAGTAAACTGTACTCTCAATGTGAAGACAAAGTAAAGAAGGCTCCCTGGATATTGGCTGTATCCTTACTGTCAACTAGATAAGAGGACCTACCTGGACAAGATTCACATAGGACTGGCAGTAATTCATGAGTTGTGATCTGTACATCTCAAGGAACTACCCACATGACTGTGTATTCCTAGAGAACTTTGCTTCCTTGGGTTTTTTTTTTTAACTTCATTTTTTCAATCAATGAAAAATCTGCCTTCTCTTCCTTTTACCTCTCTTTATACCAGCTACCCCCACTGAGAAAAAGAAAAAAGAAAAACAAATCCCCTATTTTACAAATAACAGTCAAGTAAAACAAATTCCTGTATTAGCCATGTCCCAAAAAAATTTAACAATTTGCTTTGCTTTTGATACTTTTCTGAACCAAATATCACCAATGAGATCACAGCTCCATTGAGGATTTATGTAAATGAATAAAGCACTTGCCATATGCAAAATATTGTGTAAAGTAATGATATTACAAATAGAGAAGCAAAGTAATCCCTATTCTCAAGAAGCTTCCATTCCAGTAAAGGAGACAGATTTCAACAACATAGAAAAGTTTTTTAGTCCTCAGGATGCAGTCACAAAGCAGATGTTAATTCTTCCTGTTGGGCATTTCCACTAATAAATCATATGTTTCTAATGTTGAACCATTTGACAGTGCCATGAACTTTGGTGGCAAGAACTTCTCTTTCTAATCTTTGGTAACTGTGACTGCAATACCTGTAGGAAAATGGTCAGGCCATATGTTCTCAGGTGATGTCTGAAGGCACTGGGCTGAAAGCCTTTCTATTCTAAAGGCTCTTGGGTTCAGAGTTTAAGGATTTTTCCATCAAGATCTGAAGGAAGATTGTGTCCAAGATTATAGGGATGGTTTGACTTGCCTGGTATATATATTGCTTCAAGTCTTTCTGAAAGGGTCTTCCTGCTTCAGCTTAGTCTGTTGGTTGGTCAAGATGACTGGCCCCTTCTTCACAGGAAATGCTTTTCCAGATGATAGCCATCAGACTAGAGGTAGGGCTGATAGTCAGGGGTGGGGTGGTCGTACTGCCATTTCTAAGGCTCTTGCATCTTTTCTTGATGAATGAAATGGAGGAGAAATTGGAAGTAGGGAGACTAATTTGGATATCGTAGTACTACAGATCAGAGATGATGAAGGCTTCAGAGTAGTGTCTAGATTAGTGGAGAGAATGGAATTCTATTGGGATTAAAATTGGCAAGACTTGGCAACTGATTAAATATGGAGATGCAACAGGATGAAGGGAGAAGGAAGAGTTAAGTTTGGTTTCAATATTGCAAACATGTACCACTGGAAGAATGGTAGTATACTCAATGGAAAGAGGCAAGTTTGGAGGAAGGATAGATTTGGGAGACAATATAATTAATTCTATCGTGACCATGTTGAAGTTGAAAAGTCTACAGGATATCCACATGAAGATATGCAGAAGGATATTAGTACTGCAGTGATTGCCCAAGTTTACATATGTAATAAAAAGGAGAACCAAGATTTCAAGACAGACCTTGTGGTACCAAATCTAGTATTCTTTTGACTATTCATTGGTCAATAGTGAATCTAAGATTGGAAGAATACAGTTATCCCTACCACATCAAGACTTTCTCCCATCTCAGTTTCCATATATCATGGATTGGCATAAATTAAATGGGAATTTCTGGGAATTTTATGAAAGCCAAAGATGACAAGCAAAGACCAGCAGGATGACAGAGAGCCTTTGACCAAATACTTAACCCAAATTTTACAATAAATCATAATATCCATAATAGTATGTCATAGATGGGAGGAACCTAAATGTCTATCTACTTCAATATTAATATTTTCAGAGAAAGAAATCAAGGTCCAGAGAGGGGGACAGACTAGCTTAAGATTACATAAACAGTGTCAGAAGCAGAACTTTAACCTAGAGCTTCACATTTCAAACCTAGCTATCTTTCCACTGTTACATGCAACCTCTCTCTAAGTCCTAGGTGCCAAGTAGGCTCAGAGGTTAGAAGGCTTGGAATTTTGAGCTAAGCTTCAGGGATCAAACAAGTTTACTAAGAGATGAAAGGTGAAAGGGCTGGAAAATGAAGGCAAAGGCCCCAGAATTGATCTGAGAGAAAACTGGTATTCTGAAAGATGACCAAATCAGTGAAGCTTGACTCAGGATTCTAGCATACCCTAAAGGGTGTATAAAGAAAGTAGGTCTCTTTTGCACACTGTAGGGAGATTTGTTAATGAACCTCATCTATAAGAATAAGCAAGACATATTTAACCTGTATCAGATTGTTTGCTGTCTTGGGAAGGGAGGAGGTAAGAAAGGGAGGGACAAAAAATTGGAACTTAAAACCTTACAAAAATGAATGTTTGAAAACTATCTTTACATTTATTTGAAAAAATAAAATACCATTAAAAATTTTAAAACGAAAACAAAAAAAATGTTATGGGATAAGCATGCCTTTGTGACATCTTCCTGGTGGATGCTGGGGGCAGGTTGCAGTGATAGAATTATGGTTAAAGTGATTTTATGGGGAGGAGCAGCCATTTTCCATTAATTTATTCATTTCTTCATTGATTTATTTAATAAATATAATTAATAAATAATAAATAGGAATTGCCTGCTGTATTCAAAGCACTATGTATGCTTGGGGCTGGGGCTGGTATAAAATTGAGATAATAAGTCTCATTAGATAATGGTATATTTATAATAATAATAAGAGCCCAATGGTATATTAATAATAATAATAAGTGCCCAAACAGATACCTGCAATGCAAAAACAATAATAATTACAAGATTGTTGTTTATCCTTCATTTTAGAAGAGGACCAATGACATCATGAGATGATGTTTTGACTTAAATTAGATTAAGGCAGAGTTGCATAAATTCATCAGGCTCACTTCCAGTGTTACTGTAAGTCCTGTGGCAGGACAAATGTTAAGGATGCGGTGGATGACAGTATCTTTGAGGTTGGACCAAGCTCTAAGTGCTCCACAGTGCCAGCTTCAATTGCCTTCATGGACACTGGAGTAAGTTGATCTCATCTATCCATTTTGTAGGGGGGAGTCTTCAAATGCTTGGGACACAGATAGGTTTGAGATCATCTAGTTACTTTCAATCTGATCTAGACTGTCTGCTGTTTTATTACGATGACGCTGCTATTCATGCAGCATTGGAGTTACAGGTGACAGCTGGATGAAAGGTGGACTCCAAAGATGGATGAGAGGCCTTGAAAAAAGGTTTGCCACCATGTTTAAGCTATATCTGATTGTTTGTTAGCTTGAGGACGGGGCAGAGGAGAGAAAGGGAGAAAAGTTTGAAACACAAGGTTTTACAAAAGTGAATGTTGAAAACTATCTTTGCATGTATTTTGAAAAATAAAATACTATTAAGAAAAGAAAGAAAGAAAGGAACTTAAAAATCTAATATGAGAGATAGCAAACAAATAAATATATACAAATTATACACCGAATAAATAGGAAATTTCTAAATAGGTATAGAGGAGCATTATCAAATAAGTTCATGTATAGGAAGATCAGGTCTCAAGTAATACATGGACCAGATTCTTTCTATACATGGACTTGTTCAATACTGGCCCTCTACAAATAGGAAAGACAAAGGAAGGTGCTAAGAATAAGAGGAGTTGGGAAAGGACTTCTTGTAGAGGATGTTAGTTGGGACTTGAAGCAAGCCAGGGAAATCTTCAGGTGCCAATGAGAAGTGAGAATGTTTTAAGTGTAGAGTACAGCCAAAGAAAATGCTTAAGAGCTGAGAGATGGAATATATTGTCTGGGAACAGCAAGGAAGCCAGTGTAATTAGATTGAAACGTAAAGTATAAGTAGACTAAAAAGATAGGAGGGAGCTAGGTTATGAAGGGCCTTGAATGTCCAAAAGAAGATATTGTATTTGACCTTGAAAGCAAAAGGGAGCCACTAGAGTTAATTGCGTACAGGGAGAGAATGACTGGGTTGGCCTCATAGTTTAGGAAAATCATTTTGGTGGCTTATTGGAGAATTGATTGGAGTGGGAAGAGATTTGCAGCAGGTTTTTGCAGGATTCAAATGAGGATAAAATATTAAGGCATTCATATAATCCATTAGTTCCTTTTAGAAGAGAATTGAACCTGAAGGTAGTATAATACAGGAGAGCAAGCCTTTGACATTATAGTGAATTTTTTCCCACAGTTCCATTGAAAATGAGTATTATCGGCAAACAAGATTAGAAGGGAAGCAATAAAGTGGGAAAACATTTTTACAGTCAAAGGTTCTGATAGAGGACTCATTTCCAAAATATATAGAGAATTGACTCTAATTTATAAGAAATCAAGCCATTCTCCAATTGATAAATGGTCAAAGGATATGAACAAACAATTCTCAGACAAAGAAATTGAAGCTATTTCTAGCCATATGAAAAGATGCTCCAAGTCACTATTAATCAGAGAAATGCAAATTAAGACAACTCTGAGATACCACTACATACCTGTCAGATTGGCTAGAATGACAGGGAAAGATAATGCAGAATGTTTGAAGGGATGTGGGAAAACTGGGACACTGATACATTGTTGGTGGAATTGTGAATGCATCCAGCCATTCTGGAATGCAGTTTGGAACTATGCTCAAAAAGTTATCAAACTGTGTATACCCTTTGATCCAGCAGTGTTACTACTGGGCTTATATCCCAAAGAGATTTTAAAGAAGGGAAAGGGACCCACATGTGGAAAAATGTTTGTGGCAGCCCTCTTTGTAGTGGCAAGAAACTGGAAACTGAGTGGATGCCTATCAATTGGAGAATGGCTGAATAAATTGTGGTATTTTAATATTATGGAATATTATTGCTCTGTAAGAAATGACCAGCAGGATGATTTCAGAATGGCCTGGAGAGACTTACATGAGCTGATGCTGAGTGAAATGAGCAGGACCAGGAGATCATTGTATACTTCAACAACAATACTATCTGATGATCAATTCTGATGGACGTGGCCATCTCCAGCAATGAGATGAACCAAATCATTTCCAATAGAGCAGTAATAAACCAGCTTCACCCAGCAAAAGAACTCTGGGAGATGACTATGAACCACTACATAGAATTCCCAATCCCTCTATTTTTGTCCGCCTGCATTTTTTATTTCCTTCATAGGCTAATTGTAGACTATTTCAAAGTCCGATTCTTCTTGTGCAGCAAAATAATTGTATGGACATATGTACATATATTGTATTTAACTTATACTTTAACATATTTAACATGTATTGGTTAATCTGCCATTGCGGGGAAGAGTTGGGAAGGAGGGGAAAAGTTGGAACAAAAGATTTTGCAATTGTCAATGCTGAAAAATTATCCATGCATATTTCTTGTAAATAAAAAACTATTATAAGAAGATAAAGATGCAAAAAAAGAAAAGAAAATGAGTATTATCACTCTTATTTAATTCCCCTGGATGGTGAGCAGACTTTCAGGGTTGTTAAATAAGGAATCTCCTTCCCACTGGACTTATACTATACAAGTAAATCAATAGTTTTGCTTAAAAGAAACTGAGTAGGAATTATGTGGACTACCCCACTCAATCTATTTACAAGGAGCAAGCTACAACAGGAAACTCCCTCTTTCTCTATAAGTTCCATTCCCTGAACTCTAAAACTTGGAAACTTTTCAATTTGGAATAACCTATGAAGTAAACCCTAAAGCTGACACTCTCCAGGAAATCTCATTTCTTTAGTTAGAAGACTAGATTCTGGAAACATGCTGCCAGGAAATTCAAAATTGCCTCTTTTCTACACAAGAGATGAGACTTCTGGATTACTGTCCATGAGTTATCCTCTTAGATCCCATGCAAGCACATGTCCATTTCTGCCATGTACTTTTACTGCAAGCTACCATTGACTTTTCCTGGGGAGAAAAAAAATGTGCATTGACACAGTGTGTCTGTGCCACACTGACAGATATCTTCTATGTCAATCTGTCTTTGGAAGGAGAAAACTTAAGTCCAACAGAGAGAAAAAAAATTTTGAATTGGTCTTACCATGGAAGAAGAGGATGAGACCTCTGATAAGAATCTCTTCCCCTGAGTTCCAGTCATCCCATCATCAGTAGTTCCTTGTGTATTCTGAACAAATGCCATAGGGCATGACATCATTCCAAGGGGAAGGTCCCCTTGGATGCATCTAAAAAAAGCCCACATTCTGTAATCTTATCAGGTATATTGAAGGAACTCATAAAATTTTTCAGGGGATTCCCTGATCCAGTTGCCTCTACTGAATTGTAATTCTAATTTCTAATATGATTGAGGTCTTACACTGATCTAGGTTAGACAAACCTAAAGGTGGGTAGAGCTCAAGAGGAAGGAGGCAAGCATAAGTTAAAGAAAGAAAGAAACCTGTGGGGCATCTCTTTCAGTTAAAGATAACATCCTGATTTCATGAATACCAGGAATATTTTTTTAAATAATTTCAATAGTATTTTGTTTTTCCAACCTCAAAGATATATACAAAGATAGCCCTCAGCATTCATTTCTGTAAGATTTTGAGTCCCCAATTTTTTTCTTCCTTACTTCCTTGCTCCCCCCCAAAACAGCAAGCAAACCAATATAGATTAAGCATGTACAATTATTCTAAACATATTTCCAAATTAGTTGAGTTGTGAAAGAAAAATCAGAACAAAGGGGAAAAAACATGAGGGGAAAAACAAGAAAGAAAGAAAGAAAGAAAGAAAGAAAGAAAGAAAGAAAGAAAGAAAGAAAGAAAGAAAGAAAGAAAGGAAGGAAGGAAGGAAGGAAGGAAGGAAGGAAGGAAGGAAGGAAGGAAGGAAGGAGGGAAGGAAGGAAGGAAGGAAGAAGGAAAGGAAGGAAGGAAGGAAGAAAGAAAGAAAGAAGGAAAGAAAGAAGGAAGGAAGGAAAGATGAAAATAGTATGGAGAGAGGGAAGGAAGAAAGGCGGGAAGGAAGGAAGAAAGAAAAAAGAAAGAAAGAAAGAAAGAAAGATGAAAATAGTATGCCTCCATCTGCAGTCTACATCGTTTTCCCTCTAGATGAGAATGGCATTTTCCATCCCAATTCTATTGGAATTGTCTTGGATCAAAGCATTGTTGAGAAGAGCCAAGTCCTCCATGGTTGATCATCACATAATCTTGCCGTTACTTTGCACAGTGTTCTCTTGGTTCTACTCACCTTATTCAGCATCAGTCCATGCAACTCTCTCCAGGCTTTTCTGAAATCAGCCTGCTCATCATCTCCTGTTTTCTTTTTCTTTTTTTTTTTTTTTAATAACAGACGTTTATTTTCCAAATACATGAAAAGATAGTTTTCAATACTCACCCTTGCCAAACCTTTTAATTCAAAATTTTCTCCCTCCATCCCCCTCTCCCCTTCTTTAAACAGCAAGCAATCCAATATAAGTTAAACAGTGCAATTCTTCTAAACATATTTCCACATTTATCATATTGCACAAGAAAAATCAGATCAAAAAGAAAAGAGAGAGAGAAAAAACAATCAAACAACAGTAAAAAAGGTGAAAGTACTATGTTGTGATCCACATTCAGTCTCCTGTCCTCTTTCTGCATGCAGATGGCTCTCTCTGTTACAAGTCTGTTGGAATTGGCCCGAATCACCTCACTGTTGAAAAGAGCTAAGTTCATCTGAGTTGATCATTGTATAATCTTATTGTTGCTGTGTACAATGTTCTCTTGGTTCTACTCATTTCACTTAACATCAGTTCATATAAGTCTCTCCAGGTCTTTCTGAAATCATCCTGCTGATCATTTCTTATAAAACAATAAAAGGGCTACAAACATTTTTGCATATGTGGATCCTTTTCCCTTTCCATGATCTCTTTGGGATACAGACCCAGTAGTTGCTCATCATTTCTTACAGAACAATAATATTCCAATACATTCACATACAACTTTTTCAGCCATTACCCAAATGATGGGCATCCACTCAGTTTCCAATATCTTACCACCACAAAAAGAACTGCTACAGACATTTTTGCACATGTAGGTTCTTTTCCCTCTTTTATGATCTCTTTGGGGTACAAAACCAGTAGGGACACTATTGAATGGCATACACCATAGTGTGCATAACAAAGCATATGCACAGTTTGATAATCTTTTGGGAATAGTTCTAAGTTACCCTCCAGAATGGCTGGATCAGCTTACACAACTCCACCAGCAATGCATTAGTGTTGCAATTTCCTCACATCCCCTCCAATATTTATTATTATTTTTTCCTGTCATCTTAGCCAATCTGATAGATGTGAGGTAGTATCTCAGAGTTGTTTTAATTTGTTTTAATCTCTGGTCAATAGTGATTCGAGCATTATTTCTCATGACTATAGTTGGCTTTAATTTCTTTATCTGAAAATTGTCTCTTCATGTCCTTTGACCATTTATCAATTGGGGAATGACTTGTATTCTTATAAATTTGACTCAGTTCTCTATATATTTTAGAAATGAGCCATTTATCAGAAATTCTGGTGATATAATTTTCCCCCAGCTTTCTGCTTTTCTTCTAATCTTGCCTACATTGTTTTGTTTGAGTCACCAGGTCTGAATACCAAATGGAGCTCAAACTAAAACTTTCTTAGTCTTCTGAGATTAAATTAGTTTGTGGCCGATAGGTGACGTAGTGTCACCGTAGAGTACCGGCCCTGCAGTCAGGAGGTCCTGTGTAACTTCGGATAATTAACACAGGTTGAAAAAAAAGAAAAGACCAAATTAAGTTTCCTCTTTTGTAAAATGGGGACTCTCTTAGGCTCAGAATAGCTTACATTTATTTGGCTTATATAATAAGATTTACAAAAGATTTTATGGATAGTATCTTATTTGGTCCTTAGAAAGGCCTGGTAAAGGAAGGAGGGCAAGTATTATTAACCCTATTTTATAAATGAGAAAATTGAGGTTTAGAAGGGGAAACAACCTGATTAGAGTCACATAAATGGTATAGGGTAAAGCTTTAATTCAAATCTAGGTCTTCTGACTTCATGTCCAAGACTTTTCTACTCTTCTATTATTCTCTAGGAAGAATAGTGCTTTCATAGACAGGGACAACTACTGAGTTAAGTTAAGGAGCTGACAGGGAGTTTTCTCCCTGATTTCTAGATTTGTCTTGTATTTGAAAGCCACTTTTTGTATCATCATTTTATATATGTTTGTAAGCTTTTCTTACTCAAGAGGGCTAGAATTTGAGAGATAAAAGGGAAAGTGGACCATAGATATAGTGCTCATGTTCTGCAAGTGCAATAAAAAAAGTCAATAATTTTGACCTTGTAACTTACCTGCTTAAGAAGATTCAGAGACTCTCTATTGTCTCTGGGATAAAAAAAAAATAGAGGGTATCCAAAAGTCTTAGTGCAGTGCTAAATTGCAGTGCTAATCTGACTCAATTTTCTTTCCAGAAATTCTTATTACTTATTTCCACACTCTACTTTTTTGCCAAACTGAGTCTACTCGCTATTCTGACTGTTATGTTTATGTGGAATGTCCTCCCTCCTCATTTTGGAATCCTTATATCCCTTCAAGGTTCAGTCCAAGTGCCATCTCCTCCATGAGACCTATCCTGTAATTGTGTTTCTCCCTGGAAATTGCTTTCTATTTACTCTGTATATAGTTTGTATTTACTTATTCATGTACATTTGTTTCCTTTACCTGGTAAAATGTAAACTCCCTGAGAGCAGGGACTATTCACAAGTTTTTTGTTTCTTAGTATGTTTTATAATCCCAATGCCTAGCATGGTTTCTAGCATGCAGGAGGTACTTAATAAATGCTTGGTGATATCAAGATTATGTGATGATCAACTCTGATGGAAGTGGCTCTTTTCAACAATGAGGTGATTCAGGCCAATTCTAATAGATTTATGATGGACAGAGATATCTGCATCCAGAGAGAGGATTATGGAGACTGAATGTGGATCACAACACAGTATCTTTACCATTTTTGTTGTTGTTGTTTGCTTGCTTTTTTTATTTCCCCCCATTTTGATCTGATTTTTCTTGTGCAGTATGTTAAATGTGGAAATATGTTTGGAAGAATTGCACGTTTAACCTAGGTTGGATTACTGTCTAGAGAAGGAGGGAGATGTGGATGTAAGGAGACAAATTTGGAACAGAAGATTTTTCAAGGGTGAATGCTGAAAATTATCTTTGAATGTATTTTGAAAAATATAAAGCTATTATTATAAAATAAATAAATAACTTTAAAAAAATAAATACTTGCTGACTTGAGCCAAAAGGAATTGAACTGAGCCGCGTCAAGCAACTGAGCATTGTTTCAATCAGTGAACTAAGTGGGACAATCTCCCCAAGGGACAGCAGCATGGATGCCATCCAAGTCCCAAGATTGCACGATTGTGCAGTGCCTCACACGCAAGAGATACTTAATATATGTTATTTGAAGCACAAAGTTTTGCAAAGGTGAATGTTGAAAACTATCTTTACATGTATTTGGAAAAATAAAATACTGTTTTTAAAAAGATAATAAATGTTTTCCTGTATTGAATTTATTTGATTTTTTAAATCTATGGAATAAAACAAGCATCTTTATAACACAGTATAATAAAAAGATGATTGCATATGAAATTGTAAATCTACTATGTGCAACTTGCTATTCTTTCAAATATACAACAAAGTTTTTTTGTTAGAATCCTAGTGTTAACTCAATGGAATTGATACAATGCTTATTGGTTCACACATTAGAGCAAATCCTTACAAGGTGTTAAGTGACTAACATTGATAGAAACAATGCTTAAATTAACACCTTTGAGAGTTCACAATTAGCTCACACATTGGAGTTCACAAGTTCGGGAAATTCTCAAGTCAGAAACCCATAATCCCACACTCTCAGAGGAGGAGTCAACCTTTAAGTTTACACCTCTAAAGGAGCATAAAAATATCTGAGCTCAGTCAGGAGAGTTCAGTTGAAAAGATTGAGAGGGGAGCATCAGTTGGAGATTGAGAAGCTATGAGTTGGAGTTGAGCTAGAGGCAGAAGCTGGAAGAGCTAAAAAACAAGCTGCAAGAGCTCTTGGAACCAAGGAGGGAGAGAGGTCTCTAAGAAAGCTAACCAGGCCCAAGGAAAGAGATAAGACTTGGAAGGAGAAAATAAATGTTTGGATTTTATCAGCTGGCTGCATTTGAAGTGATTATTACTTTTAACTGAAACTAAGGCTGCCTCCAGAAAACCTCCCCAAGAAACCTGCTCCACAGAGAACCCATCATATATTTTAGAAAAAGAAGAAAACACCACAATTTTTCATGTAAATTCCTTCCCCATTCCACCTTAGAGATGGCAAACATTAGACACAAATATAAATGTATATAAAATTATTCCATGCATTCTTCTATTTATAAATTCTTTCTCTGCATGCAGATACCTTCTTTCTTCATATGTACTTTAGGTACTTAGTCAAAATAATTTGTCAAAGTTGTTCTTTTTTTGTTAGCATAACTTCTGTTTTATAATATTTTCCCCCAATAGTATTTTATTTTCCCAGATACATGTAAAAATACTTTTTAACATTCATTTTTTTGAATTCTAAATTTTTCTCCTTTATCCCCTTACTTTCCCCTTCCCCAAAACAGCAAGCAATCTAATAAAGGTTAAATATGTGCAATACTTTTAAACATATTTCTATATTTGTCATGTTGTACAAGAAAAATCAGACCAAAAGGGAAAAAAAAACATGAGAAGGAAAAAAAAAATCAAGCAAACAAAAAAAGTGAAAATACTATGCTTTGATTAACATTCAGACTCCATAGTTGTCTCTCTGGATGCTATCAGCATTCAAAGTCATTCTTAAAACAATATTGCTGTTGCTGTATACAATGTTTTCTTGGTTCTGTTTGTTTTGCTGTTCATTATTCTATGTTTTTCCATGTTTTTCTAAAATCACTGAATTCATCATTTCTTATAGCAGCATAATATTTTATCATAAATATTTAACACAATTTGTTCAGCCATTCCCCAGTTGCCTAGTGGGGCATCCTTATACTTTTCAGTTCTTGCCACCCCAAAGAAAGCTCTTATAAACATTCTAGAATATATAGGTTCTTTTCCTTTTTCCCTAATTATCTTTGGAAATAGATTAAGTAGTGGTATTGATGGATTGAATTCTACAAGTCTCCAATGTGGAACCTAAGAATTGAGTTTTTAACTCTTGCTGCAAGTGAAGGACTGATGAATTGATTCAGGGATATACTCCTAGAAATAGTTGGATTTCATTTATTGGTTTATGGTGCTTGCCTTATTAGCATGATATTGTCTAAGGAAAAGGCTGTGAGGGACACAGGGAAGATTTCAGCATTAGAAAATTTCTCTTCTATTACTGTTAAAGGACCTGAAATTCACCATCATCTCTTATACTTTGCCCTTCATTCTGAAAGACAATCATGACATCAGGGAGGTGGATACCATGACATGCAAGTAGATTAGATTTGAGTAAGAGAGGGCTGTACAAGATTACCATCCTTACTTTCTCCTCTGGAGTCATTTAGGTCCAGTGGCCAAACTTAATTCAGTAAACACTGACTAATCCCTACTATGGGAAAGGTTGTTGATGAGGATGTATAGAACAAAAAATAGTGAACACTATCCCCTTAAAGGAGTTTACATTCTACTGAAGGCTATAATCTGCAAATAGGTTAAGTAAATAGGACATAATTTGAAGAGAGACAGAACACTATCACAATAGAGAGATCCCCAATGGCTTATTGTACGAGGAGGTGAGGGTAGCTAAGTGATGCAGTAGATAAGAGTGCTAAGCTTGCAGTCAGGAAAACTCATCTTCCTGAGTTCAAATCTGACCTCAGAACTAGCGGGTTGACCCTGGGCAAGTCACTTAACCATATTTATCTAACTTTCCTCCTTTGTCAAATTAGCTGGAAAAGGCAAACCACTCCAGGATCTCTTCCAAGAAAACTCCAAATGGGGATGTGAAGACCCTAACAATAACAAACAAAAAGGAGGAGGTGGTATAATTAGCATGGCCCTTTCCTTCTGCCTTTAATTGTGTGGGAAGGAGCCCACATGCATATCTGACCAATCAGAGAGAGTGAGGGGATTATGTACTGTCGAGTGAGCAGTGGAAAGAAAGACTGGGTGGACTGTGGGATTTGCAGAGGAGTGGGGTAAAAAGAGCCAACTCCTTCAGGCAACCTGGCTCAATATGCCCAAAGTCCATTCTGAACCTCTATTTACAGGAAAGAAGGCTACAGGGATTGTGGAGATATGGAAATATTATTGGATTTGAAGTCAGAGGCTGGATTCTAATCCCAGTTCTTGTCTTTTTGTGAACTTGAGTAAATCTCTCTGGATCTCAATTTCTTCCTCTATAAAACAGGATCTGTAGTCTGATCTACCTTACAAGATTATTGGGAAGCTTAAAAGAGATGGTGATATATAAAAATATGTTATGGGAAGTGCTAGATTTGGAAACTAGTGTGACTTTGGGCAAATCCATGGGCTTCTCCAAATCTATTTCCCCATCTGTAAAATGAGGAGTTTGTCTCTACAGTTCTTTCCAGCTTTAAATCCTGTAACTTATGACTGTCACTATTTGATTTCTAGTGTTTAATTGTTGGACTTCATCCAAGTATAGCTACTGAATTACAAATACATTTTATCTTGTTTATTTCTTTTTATGGGGATTGGAGGTAATTAAAAAAAATTAATTTTGTTAGAACTCAAGATGTTCACAAATTCCTTCTGGGTCCCAGAAACAGAGTTTTCCCAAGTATTGTCCCCACCTCCCTATCCCCCCACCATGGTCAAGGCCTCGACTCTGTCCTGTCTTTGGTGTGGGGCTGTGGGAAGCTATTGGCTGATTGTTTACTCAGGAAGGTTGATAGTCACATATCCTGAACAAAGGTATAAGTCAGGTTTGGGCCTCAAGTATCAGGGTCCAGCTGGGAGGGGTCGCCAGATATTGGTGTAAGGTATTATTTTAGACAACTCAAATCAGACTGAAAGAAACAAGAAGGAAGTGGCAAGTTGTCAATTTCATTCTCAAAAATGCACGCTAATCTCTCAGGACTTTAGGCTTGGAATGGCTGTATGGTGAAGGATACCAGTCTAAGTATCATTCTTGCCAAAACTGCTTTTGAATTTTTCCTGTAATTCTTGGCAAATGCAACTTCACACACCCTCCCATTCTCCCCAACTCCCACCTCATTGCTGTGTTTGGCATCCTCAGGATTAGAAAAGGGAATGTATCAATTCAGGAAGTAAAGTAGAAATATTGACCAGGAAACTGGGATTTTAGTCCTGACTTTGTCCTTAAATCACAGTGTGGTCTCCATCATGTCACTGTCCCTCTCTGGGTTTCCCCATTTGAAAAATAATGGGATTTAACTAAGTATCTTTTTCAGCTACTATTTTATATTATTGTAATCTACTCAGTATTGCATTTCTTTAGTTTAAGGACCCTTCCAGCTCTAAGAATCTATAGCTTAAGGTCCCTGTCTAATAGGTCTATGAGTATGTGGAAAGTTCTGGTCTATTAGAGTATTTGGGGGGACTACTGACCCCTAACCCTATCCTTACCTACTTGCTCTAAAATATTTTTCCCATCTACCTGCTATCCCATTAAAGCTTGCTTCTTTCATGTGTTCAACAAACATCAACTGAATCTCTCTTGTCCAATTCCTTATGTTCTCATCCCTGTATTCTGCTTACTAGGAAGTTAAGAAGAAGGGCAAAATCTGGCTCTGCTCTCAGGAAGCTCACAATGGGTGCAGAGGCAGAGATAAATAAAATTTGCCCTCAGGAACTAACAATTTAGAAGGATGGGTAGGATCTGAGCACTATAACTTCAAACCAAGGCCGATTCTGAGTAGAGCCATATAAAATGATAACATGAGGAGGTGGAGCCAAGATGACAGAGTAAAGGGACTAGTCAAATTCTTTCCCAAGCCCCTCCAAATTTCTTTAAATAGTGACTAAACAAATTTTAGAGCATCAGATCACACAGAAAGACAGAGTAGAATAATTTTCTAGCCAAGGACAACTTAGGTTAGTAGGTAAGGTCTATGGCACCCTGGTGGGAGTCCAGCCATTGGCCCCAGCATCCCAGCCCAGGCAGGCTGCTATCAAGGGAGAGACAGGCCTTGGGGTCTCTGAATCAGGAACATATTGGCAATTCTAGAACTTTCAGCTCAGAGACACCAAAGATGACTTGGAAGGTCAGCAGGAAAGGTTTGTCAGTAGAGTGAAAGGGCCTTGAGAAATTAGCAAATCAGTAGTTATGGGTGGTAATAGCAGCAGCAGCTTCTGGAGGCCTCAGCTCACAGGAGGTCTCTTTACTAGCACTGAATTTTATTACTTTAGCACACTAGAACTTACTGACACAGTGGAATGGTAAAATTGTTCACAAAATGCTTGTGGTCAGGTCCCTAGAAGGATTTTTGAATATAGCTGTACAAAATTCCTGAAACTTGGGACTGTGCATCTCCTTCCCCCTGCACTCCCACCTTGGAAACTGAGCCTGATTTTAACGAAGAACTAAAAGTCAAGTGTCATAGGCTGGGAATATGAACAAACAACAGAAAAAGATTTTGACCATAGAAAGTAATTGTGATGACAAGGAAGATCAAACCACATACTCAGAAGATAATAGAGTCAATGATCTTACATCCAAAGCCTCCAAGAAAAATAAGAATTGGTCTTGAGCCATAGAAAAGCTCAAAAGGATTTTGAAAATCAAATAACAGAGATAAAGGAAAAATTAGGAAGAGAATTGAGAGTGGTACAAAAGGAAATGCAAAAAACTGATGAGGAAAAGAATGCCATAAAAAGTAAAATTGATCAAATGGAAAAGGCGGTACAAAAACTCACTGAGGAAAATTATTCCTTGAAAATTAGAATTGAGCAAATGCAAGTTAATGACTTTTTGAAAATCAAGAAATAATAAAACAAAACCAAAAGAATGAAAATATGAAAATATCTCATTGGAAAAACAATGTGAAATACCTCATTGGAAAATAGATGAGAGAGATAATTTTTAAAGTATTGATCTACCTGAAAACCATGATCAAAAAAAAAATTAGACATCATCTTCCAAGAAATTTTCAAGGAAGACTGTCCTGATATTTTAGAACCAGAGGGTAAAATAGAAATTGAAAGAATCTACTGATGACCTCCTGAAAGAAACCCCAAAAGGAAAACTCCAAGGAATATTGTAGCCAAATTCTGGAACTCCCAGGTCAAGGAGAAAATGTTGCAAACATCCAGAAAAAAACAACCCAAGTATAGTGGAGCCACAGTAAGGATAACAGAAGATTTAGTAGCTTCTACATTAAAGGACCAGAAGATTTGGAATATTATATTCTAGAGAGAACTGGAGCTAGGCTTACAACCAAGAATCATCTACCTAGCAAAACTGAATATAATCTTTAAGGAGAAAAGATGAACATTCAATAAAATAAAGCACTTTCAAGCATTATTGATGAAGAGTTGAGCAGAGTAGAAAATTTGATTTCAAAATACAGCATTCAGGAGAAGCATAAGGAGATAAGTAGGAAAGGAATATCATAAGGGACTTAGTAAGATTTATCTATTTACATTCATGCATGGGAGGATGATACTAGTAACTCATAAGAACTTTCTCACTATTATGGCAGTGAGAATGAGTATATATAGCCAGAGGACAAAGGTGTGAGTTGAATATGAAGGGATAATATCTAAAAAAATAAAATTAAGGGATGAGAGGGGAATGTGCTAGGGTAATGGGAAAAGGAGAGGTGAAATGGCAAAAATTATCTGCCATAAAAAGGCAGAAAAAGAAAAAGCTTTTACAGTGGAGAAGAGGGGAAGAGAGGGAGAGTTAGTGAACCTAACTCTCTTCAGACTTGAAATCTATCTTACCCTGCAGAAAAGTAGGAGAGAAAGGAGATATTGGAAGGAGGGAAGGTGATAGAATAGAGGGCATGTTAGGAGTGGTCAGTAGCAAAACACTTTTGAGGAGGGTCAGGGTGAAGAGAGAGAATAGAGTGAATAGAGGGAAAATACAGTTAGCAATAGTAATTGGGAATAGAATTTTGAATAAGTTTCTTTGATGAAAGGCTCATTTCTCAAATGAGAACTTGGGGGAACTGAGTCAAATTTATTTTATTATAGCTTTTTATATACAAAACATATGCATGGGTAATTTTTCAGCACTGACTCTTGCAAAAACTTCTATTTCAACTTTTCCCCTCCTTCCCTTCACCCCCTCCCCTAGTTGGCAGGTTGACCAATACATGTTAAATATATTAAAGTATATGATAAATACAATATATGTATACATATTTATACAGTTATCTTGTTGCACAAGAAAGATCAGATTTAGAAAGAAGGTAAAAATTACCTGAGAAGAAAAAACAAAAATACAAGCAAAACAATAACAGAAAGAGTGGAAATGTTATGTTGTGGTCCATACTCATTTCTCAGTTTTCTTTCTCTGGGTGTAGGTGGTTCTGTTCATTACAACTGGAACTGATTTGGATCCTCTCATTGTTGAAGAGAGCCACATCCATCAGAATTGATCATCATGTAGTATTGTTGTTGAAATGTATAATGATCTCCTGGTTCTGTTCATTTCACTTAGCATCAGTTCATGTATGTCTCTCCAAACCTCTCTGTATTCATCTTGCTGGTCATTTCTTATAGAACAATAATATTCTATAACATTCATATACCACAATTTATTTAGTCATTCTCCAATTTGTGGGCATTCCTTTAATTTCCAGTTTGAACTGAGTCAAATTTATATTAAAAAAAAAGCCATTTCCCAGTTGATAAATGATCAGAAGATATGATGTATGTATGCCCAAAGGACTATAAAATCATGCTTATTCTTTGCTATAACAATACCACTACTAGGCATGAATCCCAAAAGAGATTTTTTTTTTAAAAGAAAAAGGACCTATATATACAAAAATATTTATAGCAGTTCTCTTCTCAGTGCAAAGAACCGAAAATTGAAAGATGCCTATCAGTTGGGGAATGGTTGAATAAATTATGGTACATGATTATGATGGAATATTATTGTTGTGGGAAACGATGAGCAGGATGCTCTCAGACAAACCTGGAAAGTCCTCCATGAACTCAAGCAAAATGAAATGTACTACATACAAAATAATAGCAATATTATGGGATGATCATTTATGAATGACTTTGTTATTCTCAGTAATACAGTGATCCAAGACTACTCTGAAAGACTTATGATGAAAAATGCTATCCATACCCAGAGAAAGATGATTTTATTTGAATACAGATTGAAGCATACTCTTTTTTTAAGCTTTATTTTTCTTGAGAGTTTTTTTTTGGGGGGGGGGAGTATAGATCTATGTTTTTTTTTCCCACAACATGACTTTTATGGAAATGTTTTACATAACTTCATATGTGCTTTTTAAAGGGATTGGGGGTGGGGAGGAAGAGAGAGAATCTGGAACTCAAAGTTTTAAAAATAATTATAAAAATACAAATATTAAAATAGTATGAGTTTTTCTTAATGACATGTTTTTATAGTGCTTCAATGTTTACAAAGCATTTTCCTTACCACCTACTTGTGAAATAGGTTATACCAGTATCATACCTTTTTTGTTACTATTGTTCAACCTTCATTCAAAGATTTTACAGATAAGGACACTGACATTCAGAGGTGAAAGGTCTTCCTTCAAACTATAAGTGATGCTTTCTCATAAGAGCACTATAACCATTTGACTCTAAGGTTTTAATGGAGAATGATATTACTTTTGTCTGGAGGCATCAAAAAAGACTTCATAGAGAAAGTATCATTTGAGGTGGAAAATTGGTGGAAAAACCTAAAACTAAGAAACCATTGTTTATTGGGAGAATCCTGTAGATCAGTGAGAAAATAGATTTCCATTTAAAGCAATTCAGTTCATACTCCATCTATTAAGAATGTATAGATTCAACAAACATATTCTGTGTCTACTGATTACAGTAAATGAAGCATATATCAGAAACTTACTGTGTATCAAGTGCAGGGACATATAGTAGAAAAGGCAACAGTCATTATTCTCATGGAATTTATAGTCTATTGGGAAAATAGCATGTAAACATTCAAGTAAATACAAAATAGCAGCTGGGGTTATAGGAAAGGTCTCATGTAAGAGGTGCCACATGACCTGAACTTCAAAGGAAGTTAAGGATTATAAGAGATGAAGTAGGACTGCATTCCAGGGATAATGAAATAATAATAATAAACTGACATTTATATAATGCTTGGGCAGCTAAGTGTCCCAATAGATAAGTTAGGAAGACTTCTCTTCCCGAGTTCAATCTGACTTTAGACACTTACTAGCAGTATGACACAGGGCAAGTCACTTCACCTGGTTTGCTTCAGTTTCCTTATCGGTGAAATAAACTGGAAAAAAAAATTATTCTAGTATCTTTAACAAGAAAATCTCAAACAAGGTCATGAAGAGCTGGACTTGATTGAACTCATACAACATTGATTATATACCAGGCACTGTGGTGAGTAATTTACAATTGTCATTTCATTTGATCCATACAACAATCCTGAGGAAACTGAGGCAAACAGAAATAAAGTGACTTTCCCAGGATCACATAGTGTTTGCCTGACTCCAGGCCCAGCATTTGATTCATTGCAAGGTTATACTTTGGTTAAATAAGATAAGAAATGAACCATTCATCAAGAGCTATTTCTCCAGACTTCTTCCCCAACTCACTCTCTCTCTCTCTCTCTCTCTCTCTCTCTCTCTCTCTCTCTCTCTCTCTCTCTCTCTCTTTTTTTTACCTCTGTCACACATGAAGAAGTGGCTTTTTCTCCCTTTCCATCCTATTCTTTCTTCTTCAACAGATTTTCCCCTCTATAATCCACACTCTTATCTAATGTTCAATCTTTAACAATTTCCTAATGCCTACAAACACACCCATCTCTCCTCCATTCTCAAAAAAACTCTCATATTGTCCATCCCTACAAATTAGTAATCATTTTCTATTGTGCTCTTCTCTTTCCTGGTTAACCTTCTTGAGAAAGTTCTCTACAATTGATGTCTTCATTTCCTTTCCTCCTCCTTCTCCTCCTCTTCTTCAATTTCAACCTTATCATTCAACCAAAATGCCTTTCTCCAAAGTTACCAATGATCTCTTACCTGACAAATGTAACAACCTTCATCCTTCTTGACTTGTCAAGCCTTTGACACTGTCTTTTACTCTCTTCTCCTAGATACTCTCCCCTCTCTAGGTTTTCATAAGAAAACTCTTTCCTGGTTCTCCTCCCATTTGATTGGTCCTTGTCAGATTTTTCATTGCTTTTAGTTAGTACCACCCAGTTAGAAATTATCATGCATTGTTTTCTTTCATGATGAGTCTCTCCCTCTTCCTTCTTTTAAAGTCATGATTATTTAGTTACAGAAAAAAAACAAAAAACAAAAAAATCAAACAAGTTTATGCACCTCAGGATAAGAAACCCTGCTTGATTTGGAACTATGCCCAAAGAGCTATAAAACTGTGCATACCCTTTGATTCAGCAGTGCTACTATGGGATCTGTATCTCAAAGAAATCATAAAAGAGGGAAAGGACCCACATGTACAAAAAATGTAACAGCTTTTTTTTTGTAGTGGCAAGGAATTGAAAATGGAGTGGATGCCCACCTATTGGGAAATGGCTGAATAAATTATGATACATGAACGTAATAGAATACTTTTGTTCTATAAGAAATGATGACTAGGCCTGATTTCCCAATTCTTTCCCTCCCTCCCACCTTTTCCCTACCTTTAAAAAGGCAAGAAATGTGATATCAATTATACACGTCTTACTTTCTTAATTCTCTAAAATCTGGCTTTCAATATTATCATTCAAGCAAAATGCCTTTGTTCAAAGTTACCAATGATTTCTTAACCGACAAATGTAACAACCTTCATTCTTCTTGACTTCTCTGAAGCCTTTGACACTGTTTTTTACCCTCTTCTTCTGGATACTCTTCTCTCTCTAAGTTTTCATAACAAGGTTCTTTCCTGGTTCTCCTCTCACCAGGCTGACTGGTCCTTGTGAAATTTTTCATAGCTTCTAGTTAGTATTCACTTAGAAATTATCATGCATTTTTTTTTTTTAATTGGACGAGTCTCCTTTCTGTCCTTAGACTGTGAGTTCTCTTGAGGGCAGGGCCTGCCTGGGATTATTCCTTTTCGGCCTCCCTTATATATTTGAACTGAATACATCCAGGGACTTAATTAACATTCTTTCTTCTTTTCTCCAATTAAAAAGATTGATTTAAGGCCCACTGGCCTGTTCCTGAGTCTCCTCTCTCCTCTACCTTAGACTTGGCCACAGGCTTCAACATAGTCTCATAGGTTATAGGATCATTAATTTCTGAAGCAGACAATGGTCTTGACCCTGTTAGGCAGCTTAATAAGTTCCCTCCCCATTTTTCCCCCCTGGAACCTCTTGCTTTTTACTCTGGCTAGGTTGAGCCATCTTCCTCCCTATTTAGACAGTCTGGCACTGATTGTCCAGCAGGGATTTCCTTAGAATGGGTCACATGTTTGCCAATTTTATCCTCACCTTCCTGTATCTGAAAGTGCCATGAATCAGAAGTAGGGAATTCTACTTTTCCCAGTTTTTTCACCAAAACATTCTTTCTTGGTGTGGGTGGGAGGAACTGCATAATTATTCTCCCTCCATTGGAAAAAAGTTGGTTTTCAAATTACAGCTTTGTTATTTATTATCTGTCATCCTATTAACCACTGGGTATAAGTTTCTTCATCTGTAAAACAGAATTAGTTATAGTAACTGTCTCCTTCAGATATTGTGAGGATCAAATGAGAGTATTATAAAGCATTTAGCCGGTGCCTGGCACATAGTAAGTACTAAATAGGTATTAATTATTTTATTATTTGTTTAAAAAAAGGGGGGGAGGGGAGGAGCTATGCTAGAGGACTAGTAAGTGCCTTTTCAGTTCTAAATTTGTTATTCTAACAAACTTAGAGCTAGAAATTGATGACGATGGAAAAGCAAAATAGAAGTTAATAGAGTAGAAGGTAGTTTATTTCATTTTCAATTTTTCTGACTCAGTTTCCTCATCTGTAAAATGAGGGGGTTGGACTAGAAGACAAAGTCACAGTGTATGTTCTTAAGGCTACATAAGAGGAGCAGGAGGAAGGAAGAATCAGAAGGAGAGGAGAGGAGAGGGAAGAAAAGGGGTGGAAGAGAGGGAAGAGGAAGGAAGAAGGGGATGAAAAAGAGGAGTCGAAAAGGAGGAGGAGAAAGGGAAGGGGGAGGAGGGAAAAGAGGAAGAAGGAGGCGGGGAGGAGCCGGGCGGATGTTGGCTGCATAGTTGGGGGAGGGCGGGGAAATGGGAGGGCGGGCGAAATAGCCGGGGTGGTGTGTGCCTGTGTGTTTGTGAGTGTCTCTGTGTGTATGTGTTTGTGTGTGTGCGTGCGCGCGCGTGTGTAGGACAGTGTGAGTCCGGGTCGCCAGGGAGGAGGAGGAGCCGGACGCGCTGGAGGGATCCGGAGGCCCCGCGCCCGGAGCTGCGCCCCCCCCTCGCCCGCCGGGGCCGCGGTAGCCCCAGCCTAGAGCCCAGCAGGCGGCCGGGGGGTGGCTCTCCGGGCCGCCCCTCCCTCCTGCCCTCCCCGGCCGGACCCTGCGCCCCCTGCGCGGCCCAGCCCCCGCCCGGCCCCGGATCCGGCGGGAGGAGGAGGAGGAGGAGGAGGGAGGCGGGCAGGCTAGCCGGACTCCGCAGCTGTAACAGCGGCTGCCACAACTGGATCCCCGGCCCGGCCAATCCCGGCTGCGGCGGCGGCGGCGGCAGCGTCCGGGGCCCGGGAGGGTGGGAGGAGGGAGGGGAGGCGCCGCGCCCCCCGCTCCCAGCCCCCCGCCCCGGAGCGGACTGGCATGCAGAGCGGGAGGCGGCCCCGGCCCGGGTAGGCCCGCGCCCCGCCAGCGGCAGAGACCCCCCCCTCCACTCCGGGCCTGGCCAGGCCCGGCTCTTCGCAGGTAAGCCCGCATCCCGGCCCGGCCGTGGGCGCCCGGGGTCCAGGAGTCTTTCCTCCTGAGCCCCAGGGCCTGGAGGGGGGGGGCGCCCCGTACGGCGCGGGGGTGGGGGTCCGGCCTGCTGTGCCCCGGCGCAGGACCTGCGGCAGTGCGCGGCGAGGGCGCGGGCGCTTTGTTCCACGGGGTTGCGCCCCGGGACGTGGCTTTTTGTGTTTCCTTTTGTGCATAAAAAAAAAAAAAAAGGAAGCGGGGCCGGGCAGGCTGCCCTCCCGCCTCTGCCCGCCTCTCCTCCCCGACCTTCTCTCCGCTCCCCGCCGCCGCCGTATCCTGCGATTAGCGAACAGGAAGCTGTTGGCCGCCCCAAGCCAGCCGGGCCCCGGAGCCCAGACCCGCGAGCGCTAGGCGCCCGCCGCCCTCGGCCCGGCTGGCGGGGGGCGTGGCGGGGCGCGCCGGGGCCGGGGGCTCGGGGTCGGGAGCGAGCCGGGGCCGGGGGGCGTGCCATCCGCAGGAAGGGACCCGGGCTTCCCCCCGGAGAGATTTGGGGCACCCGGGGAGGTGGGCCGGGCCGGCTTAGCAAGGACCCCACAGGAGCCCTTGCTCCTCGATCTCCCTAGCCGGGCCGGGCCGGTCAGTGGCTTGTTTTTGATTCCAGGCTTCAGATTTTGCTGGGCAGCCCTGGGTGCTGGTCCCGTCTCCGTTCTCTTCTTCTGTGTGACTTTGGGAAAATCAATTCACTTGACTAAGTGTGTAAAATTCAGTTCAACAAATGTTAAGTGCCCGTTGTGGACAGGATCCGAGGTCGGCACTCCGAATTCAAAAACAGAAGCAGCCTGGCACGCCCTTCTCTCAGGAAGCTTACAGTCTAATAGGGAAAGACGTGTCTACAAATTACTGATCCTAGAAAGAATATGACAGGGCTTTTCAGTCTAAACGGCAGGAACGAGAAGAGGAGAAATGAGTTTTAGCGGGGGGAGAACAGCTTCATGGAGGGAACAGTGAGTAGTTGGAATGTTTACTGCAGAGGTGAGATTGCAGGGTGGATAGATTAGGGTTGGACTACTGAGGCCCTTGACTGGCAGGATCTTTATTAGGCAGTGGGGAGTAGCTGAGGATTCACTGCCTGCCTCCTATTGTGAGGATTTAATGAGAGAATGGAAGGGAAAGTGCTTTGAAAGCTATAAAGCATCTCATACCTGTGAGGGATCATTATTTTTGTTGTTAATGTATTCACAGGCAATATGACCTTGGGTGAGTAACTACTTTCACCACCTCTGTTTCCTCATCTATCAGCTGGGGGTAAATAGTATCCATTATTTGGGTGGGGTGGAGTGTGGAAGAGAGATAGGTTGGAAAGAGGCTTTGTTGAGGAGTTAAGAAACTTTAATTTTCATCCCAGCTGTCACCTTTGTGCTTTCTGTGCCAGTTTCACTAGCTCTAAAAGGAGAATCATCTTTTAGATTGTGAGAGTCATTGGTTAAAGTGTTTTGGATGAAAGACTAAGACTCGAGTTCAAATCCAGCATCTTGACTCATGTTCATTGTGTGATCACAAAGCTTAACTTCTCATTGCCTCAGGCAACTGTCTTAAACTGTAAGTTACCAAGGAGTTGCCAGGTTGCACACTGATGAGAGAGTTGGTTGTGTGTGGGTGTGTGTATTTGGGAAAGACATGAATAACTTGGTGGTTCTTAAGACACCTTTCCTTTCTGAACTCCTTCTCTTTGCTGGCCAGTCATTCTCAAACTGAAAGCTCAGTGAGGGACTCATATAAGTTCATTCCAAAAAGCAGATTTTCAGTACTTGTCGGTTGATTGTGAGTTTATAAAGCCAGTAGGCTTTTAAGGGAAACTTTGTGGTCTGCACAGCCCTAGGAAAGAGTTTGGGAATTGTCAGGTCTTGCTGGACTCTGGGTTTAATTAAGCCTGTCCTTGAAACTTAGGAACAATTAATCAACAAACTTTGTGTGATCTTTAGTGGGTTAAAGGTCACAAAGCATTTTCTTCATAACAGTGCTGTAAACAAATATCAGTCCGATTTTACAGACAAGTAAATTGAGGCCTAGAGAGGGAATATGTCTTGTCCAGGACCATAGGGCTAGGAAGTGTGCTACCTTACTATATACATTGAGTCTTTGAGTCTGAGCTGTGCTCTGCTCTGATGGAGGAGAGATCAGAGGAAGAGACATGAACTGTGCCTCTGGGCATTCTGTCTGGAGACTGCCATTGTAAACAATATATGATGCAAGATCATATGTATAATGGGACTTGAGAACAGCAAGTGCTCTTGGTCAGGAAGGGAGAGGTCAGCATAAGTTGTAGTAATCTAGAAGGGCTTCCTGGAGAAGGTAGAACTTAAAAACAAAACTTGCTAGCATTTATATATATACAGCTTTAAAGTTTGCAAGGCACCTATAAATATATCATTTTGATCTCACAACAGTCTTGCTGGACCTCAAGAGTTGGGCCGGTGTTTGTTTCTAGTCCCTTAGGTTCTCCAAAATGCTTCCTTATCTATTTTCATTTAACGTTTACCATAAGAGGGGCTTGGGTCAGGGTTTTTTTTTTTTTTTTTTGTTTGTTTGTTTTTTTAAACTATCTCTTGTAATAGATGAGGAAACTAGCCCAGAGTGCTTGTGACTTGCCTAAGGTCACATGGTAAGCTAGATTCTGCCGGAAAAAAAGGCTTCCGCTGTTTGTAGAGTATGTCCATTGATTCTTGGTTGGCCCAGGGGGTAGGCTAATTTCAAGAGAATAATTTCTTTGGCTTTTGTGCCTCATTCACCACTTATGACACCCATGGAAAAATCATTGTTGGGTGGGACTCGAGTGTCTGGTTTGGAGTGTGTGTGTGTGTCTCTCTTTTTCTCCTCTCCTTTTCCCTTTCCTAAGGGTCATTGATAGAGGCAAATAACAGGCCTTTTGTGTATTATTTTTTTCCCTCAGTTTTCCCCTTCCCCATCTCCCCTGCAGCTTTTGAATCGCCATTACCCTCTGTGATTCAATCTTAGTGTTTTCTTCTTCTTCTTTCTGCCCCCTTAATGTGGGTATCCTCTAAGGTGCTGTCCATAAACTCTTTTCTTTTCTCTGGTCTTCCTTTGGCAGGCTTCTCTAATTTGATTCAATAAACAACCCACTGTTTTTCAAATACAACACTCATTTCTTTTCTCTGTGTCTTGGCATTGCTCCCCTCCCCCTTCCCCCACATTCCTCCCTCCTGCCTGGAATGCTCTCCCTCTTCATTTCTGTAGCATAGAATCCCCCCTGGCTTCCTTCAGGGTTCAACTCAAACACTACCCTCAGGAGGCCTTCTCAGCCCCCACTACTTGCTAGACCCCTTCCACTAAAGTCGTTCATCTTGTAGGTACCTGTTTATTTACAAGTTCTCTCTTTATTAGAATGTGAGTTCCTTTGGGGTCAGACACTATTTGTATTTCTCTTTGTATCCACAATGCTTAGCATAGGGCCTGCTACATAGTGAGGATTTAATATTTGCTTGTTGAATGACTTTTTTTTATGGTTCAGAATTTTTATATCTTTTCTTTTTTATCACCTTCATTTCCAATTATATCCTTCTCTTCCGTCTCTTGAGAACCAGCCTTTGTAATAATACTAACTTATCAATAGTCTGACAGTTATATGAAATCTATCATATTTGTAGTCTGCCCCCACTACAAAGATCAATAAATATTTATTAAATGCCTACTCTGTTCAAAGTACTAAGGGAAATGCAAAATTTGAAAAAGACAGTTTTTGTTCTCATGGAGCTGACAATCTGAAGATGATGAGACACAAATGGAGGTAATTATATACGTGGAAATATGGAAGAGAGATGGAAGATAAAGGAAGTTTCCTGGCATTTGAAGGCCAAGATGTACAAAATCACTTTCTACATCCCCTAAATGTTATTGTCACCTTGGATACCCCACTGGTACTTCAAACTCAACAGGTTGCCAAATGACACATCTTCTCTCCCATACCTGGCCTTCTTCTCAGTTTCCTTCTCTTGGGTGACACTACCATTCTCTCAGTCACCCACACTTAAAACCTCAGCCATTCTTTGATTTTTTCTTCTACGTCATCTCCCTATCCAATTACTTATCAGGTCCTGCATCAATCTCCACAATCTCTCATCCATCTCCTTCTCTTCATTTGAATTTGCCACAAATTCAGTTTTTCACCATCTCTCACCTGCATGTATTATAATAGCCTGCTCTCTGATTTCCCTTGCTTTCTATCCTTTCTCCATTTCATCTTGTACAAGACATCTTCCTAAAGTATAATTAACCAAAGTTATTCAGTGGCTCTCTATTGTTGCTAGAAGAAAAATACCATCTCTTCTGTTTGACATTTAGTTCTTATCATATACAACTTTGGCTTCTGTGACTTGATTCTACCCATTAAAATATCTTCCTTCCCCTCCTCCCCTACACCTCCCAAATCCTGTCAGGCTTTCAGAATTTAACTTAGGTGCTATTTCTTTTAATCTTTCCTGATTTCTCTCTTTCTGATCTAAAGGGGTTCCCCCCCATTTTCTATAATTTATGATTAATATCCCTCTGTAAAGTGCTCTTAAAGTATTTTATATTGTTATCTTTGTAATATGATTTCAAAACCTTAGAGAAAGAAAGGATTTTCTATTATAAACCCCACATTTTAGAGGAGGTAAACATGCCCAGAAGAGATTTTACCAAAATCATAGAGCAAAGTCAGAAATCAAACAATTTCCTGACTCTAAATTCAGCTCTCCTATCTTTGGCCCATGTTATAATTTATCATTATTTTTTAAATGGACAAACATTTATTTTCTCTTTGTCCCACTTCTCCCATCCCCATTGTGCCAAAGTAAAATATGCAGAGTCAAAATAAATTCCCCCCTGAGCATATCTAAAAATAAAGAATTCTTCCTGTTGAGTCCATCACCCCTCATTTTAAGAGGTGGATAGTATGTTTCATCATGGATCCTCTTGAGTTGTGATATATCAGTACATTGATCTAAAAGTCTAAAGTCTTTTCAAGTTGTTTGCCTTTATTGTATTGTTATTGTATCACTACTTCAATTCACTCCAAATGAGTTGATAAAAGTCTTTTTTTTTTTTAACTGTCCATTTTGTCATTTTTCATGATGAAATAACATTCCACTATATTCACGTACCTTAATTTATTTAGCCATTTCTCAAATAGGTGGCTTCTTCTTAGTTTCCCTTTTTTAGCTCCTGTGAAAAGTGCTGCTATAAATATTTCTGTATGTGAATTCTCTTCCTCATTTCTTTGATCTCTTGCAGTTATAGGCCTTGTACTATCTCTAGAGGTCTTTGAAATGTTTTTCAACATATAAATACCCCAGTGATCCATCTTCTCATTGGTATTATGTTCCCTCTGAAGTTGCAGATAACCTATCTGTGAGGGTTTTTTTGAGGGACCTTTTTTTAAAATAGTATTTTATTTTTCCAAATACATGTAAAGAAAGTTTTCAACATTAATTTTAATTTTTTTATATCTTTTTATTTACAAGATACATGCATGGGTAATTTTTCAGCATTGACAATTGCAAAACCTTTTGTTACAATTTTTCCCCTCCTTCCTCCCTCCCCCTCCCCCAGATGGCAGGTTGACCAATACATGTTATGTATGTTAAATATTATATATATCCATACAGTTATTTTGCTGTACAAAAAGAATTGGACTTTTAAATAGTTCAACATTAATTTTTTGTAAGATTTTGTATTCCAAATTTTTCTCCTTCCTTCCCTTACCTCCCCCCTCTCCAAGACAGCAAGCAATCTGATAGAAGTTAAACACATATAGTTCCATATTCCCATCTTTGACTTGTTGTACAAGAAAAATCAGACCAAAAGGGAAAAAACCATGAGAAAGAAAAAGCAAACAAATAAACAAAAAAAAAAAAGAAAAAGAAAATGCTATGATCCTCATTTAGTCTCCATAGTTCCCTCTCTGTATGTGGATGGCATTTTCCATCCCAAGTCTATTGGAATTGTCTTGAATATGAGGTATCTTTTTGTCCCACAAGATTATTGTTCATGTCTTCCTATCATTCCCCCATCTATCTATCTAATAAGCTGCAGGTCTCCTTCTGGGTCAAAATTTGTAAATCATTTTTATATCATGGACTCTGTTGGCAAGGCTAGGGAAGCCTACTTATGGACTCCTCAGAATAGTGTTTTTTTGAATGCAAAAAACAAACTACATAGGACTGGAAAAGAAATCAATTGTATTGAAATATAGTTATAAAATACTTTAAAAGTCCCACAAGTTCATGGACTCCCTGCTAATACTTTAAATTTTAGCAAATATTGGTACAGCTCTTAGGCTGTTCTTTTATAGATTCTGCTACTCAATAGGCTGACCTGGCCTTTTTGGACTAAGCATTTCCTGGATGTATATTTTATATTACTGGTTTCAGTTCGAGTCATTGTTGATAATAAGTGGCAGCCCACTCATGTCTTAGTCATATATCTCTTCCATGGCCTTTACTTAGGATCATCAATAATTCTGAACCTTTGAAATTGTAGTATTCCATGATTCACCACCACATAGCATCAGCAAGAGAAATAATAGTGTTAAAGATAAGATGGGCTTTTTTGACAGAGAGGAGCTTGGGAGTGCCATGTAATTTCCCAAATGCAATCCAACCTTCTGTCATGTCCCTATTTCATTTTGGGCCCAGTTTGTGGTCTTTCCACCTTCTGTATCTGCCCAAGGTCTGTGTTCTCTTGGATTGACTCAGTGGACTGCCAATCATGTAGTAATAGGTATTCTTCCCCCATTTGGTTTTTTCTCAGTCAATAGTTAGATCAGTCTCTTTTGAGCAGTCTTGAATTTTGTTTCAGAGGCTCAGTAGTATAAACTCAATTCTTGAATTTCATTTATTTATTTATTTGCAGATGAAGAAACTGAAATTCCCCAGAAGTGCCCCAAGTCACATAGGTGATAAATTGGAGAAGGCAGGATTTTAATTCTGGTCCTCTGAGCCTCTGCCTCCATTCTCCCAAAGTATCTATCTAGTTCTTCTAAAGAACCCTACCACTTCCGTTTGAACTTTTTATATGGCATTCCCTGTGACTGTAATGAGCCCTTTTGATCATACATGTCCCTTTGTTTGATTCTGAGATGAATATTTTCAGTCAGAGGATCTCTGAGCACTCTTATGGGATACTCTCTATTTTGGAATTTTCTCTCTTAATATTACTGGAAGATACTGAATTCTGTCCTACTGAGTCAATTTTTTAAAAAGAAATATTAAAAATCATTGTGATCTAAAACTTTCTTACTATTTTAAGTGAACATCTATATGATTATTATGTTATAGAAAATTGTTTGCAAAAGCTTGTCTGTCCATTCTCTTGTTTTCCTTGTTTCTCCTCTAAGAATATAGCTCATTCTTTTTTCCCTCAATAGTATTTTATTTTTTCTAAATAGATGTAAAGATAGTCTTCAGCATTCATTTTTGTAAAACTAGGCGTTCCAAATTTTTCTTCCTTCCTCCCTTAACACCCCAACTGAGCAAGCAATCTGATATAGGTTAAATATGTGCAATTCTTTAAAACATATTTCCCTATTTGTCACACTTGGTTTATAAAGATTTTATTGAGATGAGTTCACATAGCTTAATCCTTTTTTTTTTTTTTTTTTTTTTTTTTTTTGTAGTAGTAATAAAAATGCAAAGCAGCATGCTGTATATTGGTAGAGAATTGGGCCTGACCTTATACCATAGTGTTTATGGTAGGAGAGTTGCCAGGGACAGGCAATGAGAATTTAAATGACTTGCCTGGGGTCACACTGAAAGGATTTGTCCTAAGTAGTATAGTGACTGACCTAGGGTTTGTCCCTTAACCTCTGAGTGCCCCCAAATAATCTGATCCTGAAAGTTATTGAACATTTGCTTTAATAGAGCACATTTCCTTATCTGAAGGTTTTCCTGAATCCCAGAAATCACAGATCTTGATCAGAAAAAGTCAGATTTTTTTCCCCCCCAGTTGTTTGTTGAACAGTATAGATTTGCTTTTGTAGAGAATGTTTTCTATCCTGGAGGTTCCCTTGAATCTTGAAATAAAATATCTGGACCAAAAAAAGTCTCGTGATTTTATTTTTCAATTTCTTATTTCCTTACTCTCAGATTTCCTGAAAACACATCCTTCACTGCTTTTCAGAGTTGTGTTGCTTATAACCACAGATTTCTTTTATGTACTTGGTCTGGTCCAACCACACTGGAGACACTAAGACTGATTCAGTTGCCAGGACAATGACACTAGATTGCCATAGAGACCCCCGCTGAATCTGTTCCATTTTTCATCTATTTGTTGCCCCCTTTCAAGTTTCCTCTGTGAAGTGCTCTTGAGATAACCTGACATAGTTGGGTCATTACAGATCTTTTAAGATATTTCCCTTTCCTGTTACTCTTTATATTGTTCTATCACCTTCCCTTGTGACATTTTGCAAATAAATTTGTAGTATAAATAAATATGGCCTTTAAAAGCCTTTGCTTAAGGAGATCAGGTTTCTTTGCTGAGGAATTGCTATTGGCCTTCTTAATTGGGCGATTGCTTACATTGCTTAAACTCTTGTGGGAAGCTGAGATACAGCTCTGCAGCTTTTCCTTTGTCCTTTTCTTATTTTTCTGGGTAAGTAGCTTTTTTGAATAGATCAGGTTGAAGCTATTGTAACTTAACTAGTTTCATCTTCATATCTGGAGCTTTTCTTTCAATTTTCTCTGGACCTTTGACCTTTCCTGTAACTAGTCACTGATCAGATTGATTCAGCTTTGGTCACCATTGATATCCTGCTGTTAAGCTGTAATCAATTTCATTTTCTATGTGTGTAATGATTGCTGCCTGCAGTGGCCACCACATTCCAACTCTTCTTTAAAGAAAGTTTTCAGGATGCACAATTGCAAGGCATATTACATACATACATATATGTATATGTACACATGTGTGTATATACATACATATTTGATATATTTTTGTTTTATTAAATATTTCCTAATTTAAAATAATTTTTAACACTCATTTAAAAAATTTTTGAATTGCAAAATTATCCGTCTCCCTCTTGTCCCTCTTAGACCCTTGAGAAGGTAAACAATTTGATATCCATTATACATGCAAGACACATAGCAAACACACATAAAATAAGAAAATAAAGCAAAAAAGAAATATGTTTCAGTCTGCATTTAGAGTTCATTAGTTCTTTCCCTGGAGGTGGATAATATTTTTGATCATGGGTCCTTTGGAATTGTTAGTTGCTAGGCTTTGAATAAATTTTTTTTCCCACTCTCTTCTCTCTGTTCCATTGAAGATACCAAGCTTCTCTCTATATATTGATTTGGTTCTGAGGATTTTGTCACATTTTTTATTTTTTTTAAATTGAGCATTTCCTTTTATATTTATTAAATATTTTATATTTCCTTCTATAGCAGAAGTTGGCATGTAAACCAAACTTATTTTCTTCATGGTATTTTTTTATCAAGATGAAATAAATACTACACATTCCACAAAATAATATTTCTTATTGCTTTTGGGTGAAAGATTGAAACTGATGCCTACCAACACCTATACTTGCTTCCCCACTAATAATATATGAGCCATGCTTCCATTTGATTGAAACTTCCTCTTGTTTCCATTTCATTTGTGAGAATGTCAATATTGATATGATTCACTTCCTCTACTAGTATGTCATAGTGTTGGTCATGAGACAATAGGATCTCACATTTAATGTACCAACAGTTAAATTAATGTTGGTAGACAGTCTAAAAATTGTTTGATTTTTAGCACCTTTTGCCCCTTTTCTCCAAGTTTTGTAACTGTCACTCCAGAAGTAGAAAGGAACCCAAACAGGGTTTGGGGTTGCCATGGTTGAAAAATCCATTAGTTCCCAGCCAGCCTTTCTTGGAGAAGAGCCTTTTTTTATTTACTTAGTAGATAATAAATAGCAGGCCCAGTCTTCTACTAGGAACATGCTCAAAACTTTTCCAGTTTAATCTGAAAGTGAATAAGAGGAAGGGGATAAAAATTTATCATGTGCCTGGGATTGTGCTAAGTGTTTTGCCAATATCCCATTTGAGACTCACAACAATTCTGGGAGGCAGGTATATAATAGTTTATTATTTCCATTTATACCCATGGGGGAATTGAGATAAGTGACTTTCCCAGAGTCCATCCAGCTAAAGAATGAGTTAGAACTCAGGTTTTCTTGACTCCAGGCCTAGTTACCAAAGGTGACTCTTTGCACTGTGTCACCTAGTTCCTTCCTTTAAGGGATCTTAGACCATAGTCACTCAGGTAACAGGAGATAGAGCCAAGATCCAACTCAGGTTTTCTGATTCTGAAGCTTAATGTTCTTTACAATGTAGCATATTGAATATAGTCTATCCTCCCCCCCTCATAAACAAACAGTATTCTGAGTGTAGGGATCTTGATTAATAAATCATCTTTGTTCTCTGTTATATTCAGAATATAGGACA
The DNA here is from genome assembly GCF_902635505.1 of Sarcophilus harrisii. Lineage (NCBI taxonomy): Eukaryota > Metazoa > Chordata > Mammalia > Dasyuromorphia > Dasyuridae > Sarcophilus > Sarcophilus harrisii. The sequence goes on from NC_045427.1 coordinate 352,364,930, forward strand.
TAGAAATATCTGGTGATACTGTGAATAGAGCTCTGAACTTGGAGCTATGAAGACCTGAATTCAAATTTGACCTCAGACATGAATGTAGTAACTGTGGGCAAATCCCTTAATCTCTGTTTGCCTTAGTTTCTTGATCTATAAAATGACTGTAATAATAGTATTTATCTCCCAAAGTTGCTGTGAGGACCAAATGACAATATTTCTAAATCATTAACACACTATCCTGCTATATACAAATACAATAAGCCCTTTCCTTTTTACTTCCCTTTTCCCTTTCTCTTTCCCTCCCCCTTTCCCTTTCTCTCCCCCTTTTCTTTTCTCTCCCCCTTTACCTTTCCTCTCTCCCTTTCCTTTCTTCCTACCTCTATCCCTCCCTCTCTTTCCTTTTTCTTTTTTCTTTCCTTCCTCTCTCCTTCCTTCCCTCCCTCTCTTTCCTTTATTTTCCTTCCTTTCTCCCCTCCTTTCCTCCTTCTTTCCCTCCTCTTCCACCTAAAACTCAGAGAAGAAAGCAAAGGAGTGCAGGCACCAGCTCACACAGCATGTCCCAAAAGTTTTAGGGCAGTTTTAAAGTGTGGCTTTAAAAGCTGAAGACTTTTGGGATGCTGTATAATGCCGATTCTAAGTATTACTGGAAAGATCATAACTTTATATCTGAAAAGAACCTCAGAGGCCATTTAGTTCCATTCTTTCATTCCTGGCCAAGGGAGTTGATAGATAGTGCATAACTGAACACAATAGGATTTGAACCCTCATCCTCTGACTCTAGGATCAGTGTTCTGTTCTTTCTACTGTGCATTGATGTCTTTCGGGACTGGAAGCTTTCCTGTATTTGAGTTAACTTGAATAAACCATATAATTTATCTCTTTTTTAAAAAAAATGTTTGTTATTTTTCTTGTCATATAACTTTCATTTCAAAATCTGTCACCTCATCTATCAAAAGATCCATATCCTGTAACAAGATAAAAAAGAAGAAAAAAAAAACTTTTAAGCAAAACTAACCCATCTTCTAACCTAACAGTATAGATAAGCAGTGTTCTGCACTCATAATCCCTCATCTTGTTAATGAAGGGAAGAATGTGTTTTTTCCCCCCCCTTAGGGACCAAGTTTAGTCATTATCCTTATACAACATTTAAATTTTTTTGTTCTTTTCACTTACATTTTAGTCTTCTGTATTGTTTTCCTGGTTCTTCCTTCCTTCCCTCCTTCCCTCCCTCCTTCCTTCCCTCCCTCCTTCCTTTCCTTTCCTTCCTTCCTTCCTTCCTTCCTTCCTTCCTTCCTTCCTTCCTTCCTTCCTTCCTTCCTTCCTTCCTTTCTTCCTTCCTTCCTTCCTCTCTCCCTCCCTCCTTCCTTCCCTCCCTCCTTCCCTCCCTCCCTCCCTCTTTCCTTCTCTTCCTCCCTCCTTCTCTTTCTTCCTCTCTCCCTCCCTCCTTCCCTCCCTCCCTCCTTCCTTCCTTCCTTCCTTCCCTCTCTCCCTCCCTCCCTCCCTCTTTCCTTCTCTTCCTTCCTTCCTTCCTTCCTTCCCTCTCTCCCTCCCTCCCTCCCTCTGTCCCTTCCTTCCTTCCTTCCTTCCTTCCTTCCTCCCTCCCTCCCTCCCTCCCTCTGTCTCTCTCTTTTTCTCTTTCTTTTTTTTTGCAGGGCAATTGGGAGTGACTTGCCTGGAGTCACACAATAAATTTCAAGTGTTTGAGACCAGATTTCAACTTAGATCCTCCTTACTCCAGGGCAGGTGCTCTGTCCAATACTGCACCTAGATGCCCACTGTTCATCGAAGTCTTCCTCTGATTGCCCCATAGTCTTTCTTATGGCTCTGTATTATTTCATTACATTTATGAACCCCAGTTTATTTAGCCCACTTAAAAAGCATCTACTTAGTTTTCAGTTCTTTCCTACCACAAGACTGCTGCTATAAATATTTTGGTGTAAATAGAACCATTCTTTCTATGTTTGAACTCCTTGGAGTATACACCTAGCAATAAGATCTCTGGGTCAAAGGATATGAGTATTTTAATCATTTCTTTAGAATAAATCCAACTCCTAGGACTTCAACAAGCAGAAAGGAAGAAAAAAAGACTTTGCTGGGCTTGGAAAGAGTCTAAGGAAAGGTATATGAAGAAATATGAGGCTGGGGAGATCAGCCTGCTCAGTATGGATGATGAAGGGGAGAGAACATTTGACAAACATTTTGGTTTTGGAAGTATTATTTTATTTTGTTCCACTATTATGTATAAAAATAATTTTGGGGTGTGTGTGTGTGTGTGTGTGTGTGTGTGTGTGTGTGTCTCAAGCAGTTGGGGTTAAGTGACTTGCCTAGGGTCACACAGTTGATAAGTGTCAAGTGTTTAGGTCTTCCTGACTCCAAGGCCTGTGTTCTATCCATTGTGTTACCTAGATGCCCCAACACAATTTTTAACATTTGTTTTCTTTTTTTTTTTTTTAACATTTGTTTTCTTTAAAAATTTTTGAGTCCCAACTTCTTTCCTTTCCTTTCCTTCCACATACCTGAGAGAATAACCAATTTGATTTTTTTTTTTTTGACTAGGTGAAAGAGCCATTCTTTACCTCAATTGCTACCCAGCTTTAATTATTGAATGGGTGGGTCCTCAGTCAAACTGAGACCTGCTGAAGACCTTAGCTTTAAAAGGCCAAGATCTTCCACTGAAGCCAGGGCCATCTCCAGTCTTTTGGATCTATATCTGGCCACTGGACACAGATGGCTCTGCAGGAGAAAATGAAGTTGGTAACTTGTCACAGTCCTCCCTCACTTAAATCCAATTCACTTGCATGTCATAGTATCATTTTCCCTGATGTCATAATCTTCTTCGAGGTCAAAGGACAAACAACAACAACTGATTTGATATAGGGTATATATATGCAGTCTTGCAAAAATTTCAATGTTAGTCATCAACAAACACTTTAAAATACCTGCTATATATACTGACTTGTGTTATATAAATTTAGGTAAGACAAGGGCTGCCCATATAATATTTACAGGCCAGATTTTTTTTTTAGATAGGCATTTATTAAATATTAAATTAACTATATCTCAGGGATCATGTGATCTCTCCACAGAGACTGTGTCAGATCCTCATGAGAATTCTGGGAAGTAGGTGTTATTATCCCTGTTTTTCAGAGGAGGAAACTGAGGCAAAGTGGTTAAGTGACTTACTCAAGGCCAAACAACTAACAAGTGTCTGAGGTTGGATTAAAACTCACATCTTTTTGACTCCACACCCAGAATTCTATTCACTTCACCTCCTAAAATCCTCTAGATTGATTGTGCCTGTAGCCTGCTCGTAGCTTATATGCAAATATATGTTGAACAAATGCATCATGGAGACCATTTCCTTAAATTTTGGCTAAGGAGTCTGTAAGGATTTTTTTTGTTGGAGGCATTCCTTGTGATCCTGGAGTACAGGTTGGATATGTGTGCCACCTTGTGTGATAAATAGTCTTCGATGTCCCTAGTTGTAAGCCTGTTCCTAAAAGGTCACATGGGTCCTGATTTTGCAGCCCAGAATTTAACTCCCAATTTAACTCTTCCTTTCTTGATTTCTTCCAGAATTGTTGGTACTGGTACCCAGGCTTGGGAGTCCAGAGTTCTTCCAGTCCTTCCAAGGAGGATTAAGGTGACCACTTGGAACTCACCCAGCCTCTCCTCACCTGCTGGCGGCCATGAACGACGTCGCGATTGTGAAGGAGGGCTGGCTGCATAAGCGAGGTCAGTGTCACTTTGATTCCCTAGCCCAGGGGGTCCTGGGAACTCTGCCATTTGGGATGCCTGGGGTGCGAATGTATAAGTTAACGTTGTGAAATAGTGATTTTAATTCAAAATACTGAGATCCAAACCCTTTGTTTCTTAATTATCTGTGTGACTTGGACAGACTATTAATCTCTCTGGGGTTTGTTTTTTTCCATCTGTAAAATGAAGGAATTGAAGTGTAAAAGTGAGCAGGTAGGCCTCCTGTGCATTATCTCATTTGAATCCACTTTGTGAGAGAAAAGCACTTCAAGTATGATGGTCCCTTTCTCACAGATGAGGATCCAGTTTTTCCTAGGGTCGTGTAATTAGTAAGTGACTGAGGTGGGGTTCCACATAGGTCTTCTTGAATGCAAGTCTGGTGGCCTACCTGCTAGGCCATGCTGTCTGTCCACATACAGGTGTAATAATAGCTCCTGTCCACAATACAGGTGTAATAGCTCAATTAAAGGCTATTGGAACTTAGAAGAGCTTTGTGGGCTGGGTGGTGGGCAAGGCAAGGGGAGGGTGGGGACAGGTAGTCTGTCTTACCCAAGTTATGGCTTCCTCAGTGCCAGGTTGTGTGTGCAGCGGGTAGTTAATAAGTGTTTCTTGAGCTGGCCTTGGGAGATGAGAAGTGGGAGGGAGCATTCTAGGGGCGTACATATGTGTGAAGGGTTGCTTAGTTTCAAAGGCTTGCAAGTTGGTATAAAAAGCTTATGGGGTCCTCCATAATAAGATTTTAGGGATCAGTCAGGAAAATTCAGAAGAAGAAAGGAATGGAGTCATTCTCTCAATAGGACACAGTTTTATCAATCAAAAAAATTGTTTAGCTGTATCAATTAATCAATAAGCATTTACTAAACACTTTCTGCATGTCAGGCACTGTGTTAAGCTCTTAGGACACAAAGAAAAGCAAATAATCCCTAAAAATATGTTCTAGAGGGGGGAGTCAACATGTATATAAATAGGTACATACAGGATCCAAAATTATTCCTCCTTTGGGAAGGCACTGGCAGCTAGAAGGATGAGGAAAAGCCTCCTCTATAAGTTGAGTTTGATTTGAGTCTTGAAGAAAACAGGGATTTTAAGAGGCAGAGGTAAGAAGGGAACGCATTCTAGGTGTGGGGTTCAGCAAACACAAAGGCCTGGAGTTAGGGTATTGATCAAGCGGTATGCTATGAGGAACCATAGTGGGCCAGCATGGCTGTTCAGTAGAGTAAAGTATAGGAGGAGGATGAAGTGTAAGAAGGCTGAAAGGAAAGAAAGGGGCCAGATTTAAAGGCTTTTAAATGCTAGAGTTTTTTATTTGTCCCTGGAGGGTAAGCGCCAGCCACTGAATTTTAAAATACTAATTGTAAAAGTCCTTAGCACAAATACCTCACATATATAGTAAGCATTATATAAATATTAGCTGTTGCTCTATTATTATTATTGTTTAAGAAAGGTGACATGGTTTGGCCTTTTGGCAGCTCTGTGGAAAATAGATTGGAATATGAGAGCACAATTAGGAGGTTGTTGCATTTGGCCAGGGGAGAGGTGGTGAAGGGCAGAGCCAGGAGTTGATAGTGTGAGGAGGAAATGTATTCTAGAGACATGGGGGGGCCATACCCAGGGGACTAGAACAAAGGTGATACCCTGCACTATAATGGGGAAAAAGAGGGATGGGTTTTGGGGAAAAGATAATAAATTCTATTTTGGACATGTGGAATTAGAGGTATGTCTGGGACATTCCTAATAGGTACTTAGTGAGATAGTAGTATAGTCTGGGCTCTTTTGTCTTCTATGGCAAAATCTGCATATGTATGAGTTTAGGATGACTGCAGGAGATGCTTGTAAAGGGGGAGCCACCTGGCTTGATCATTTTCTTCCTTAGGCCAATCTCTCTGGGAGCTAGTCCCTCTGCTTTGAGCAGGTTGAGTCCAGGAAAACTGTGGGTTTTCCAATGCTATAGGCCCTCAGGCTGTTTTATCAGTGACCTTACCTGACTCCCAGGGGTGTTTTTGGCTTTCCTGGAAGGGAAAGGAAAACATTAGGTGCTTTCCACTTTCTGCAAACTGACTGGACAGAAGCCTTCAACAGGTTTCTGTACCTTGAAAGTTGGAAAGAGCCTTAAAATCCTGTCACCCAGAAAAAGAACCCTCAGAGACCATCTTTTACAAACCTTCCTATTTTGTGGATGTAGAAAGCAAATCTTAGGGAGGGGTCACATAGCAAATAAGTAGAAAGTAGAAACCAGAACCCAGGTCTCCTGGCCCTGAGCCTGGGACTCCATCCTGTCTCTCATTGTTACTTTGGGGAAGGAAGGGATCGAATCATATTCTCATTTTCCATCTTCCTCTATTCCCAGCACATAATAGGTGCTTAATAAGTGCTTGTTAAATTGACTTTTTCAGAGAACCACTTTTGCATAGGAAACAGAGCCTTAGTATCCTACTTCTAACGTTTTCCAACTGGGTGTCCCAGGGACTTGATCTTCCTGAATTGACTTTGTAAAATGGGGAGAAAATACCTGCCATATAGGGTTGATGAGAGGAGAATGCCTTGAAATACTTAAGACTTGAAAAATCTAAATAATCCATGGGCCTAGTTATTATATTTCAAACTCTCTGTGTGATATTAGACAGTTCTTTTTCTTTTTTTTTTTCTCTCTTTTCCTTCCCAAATATAAAATTAGAGTTTTAGAGTAGAAGTGTTTAAGGTTCTTAGGAGCTAGATATGTTAGCCTATCTTATCTTAGGTCTGTTCTGCTCTGAGTCTTCTTGGCCAGTCTTTACATTAGGAAACTTTTCTTCTCTCTGCCAGTATAAGCTGAGGGCCTACCTGGAGGCTGGATTTCTTGGTCAAGTAGTAAGAACCCATAGAAGCAGCTGTGACTTGCATTCCCTGCCCCTCTCCCTTAATCTGTTAGGAAGGGGAACTTCTGAGGGGTGCTGGTCAGGGGATCTCAGTTATTGTCACAGAATTTGAGCTGGAAGCCACCTCTGAATCTGCTTTCCTGGACCTGCATGTGGGCAAGATGCCTCTCTCTAAATTGTGCCTGACAAGTTCTAATGATTTTACATCAAGCATAAACTTATTCCTTTTTTACTTTTTAAAAACTTTTCCATCTTGTCTAGTTTAACTCTTGGGCCCAAGCAGAAAGTGCAGTTTTCTTCAATTCCTTCCGGGAGGGAGGAATTATATATTCCCGTGGAACAATCCCTGGCTTTAGCATCAGAGGATCTGATTTCAAATCTCTCATGCTATCTGTGTGACCTTGGGCAAGTGACTTAACTTTTTTTTTTTTTTAAGAGGCCTCAATTTCATTAACTGTAAAATGAGGGGATTGGACCAGGTGACTTTTGAGGGTCACTTCCAGTGACAGCTCTATAATCCTTTGAAGTCAACTAAATTAAGCATTGGGTGCACTATTGATTTTTTAAGTTATCCTGTGTCCTCAGAGTGGTTAATGGGGCAAATGAATTCCATTCAAATTTAACAAATTTAATAAAAACTCTGATCCTTTTAGATTTGGGGTTTGAGAGAGGAGGCAGCATGGCATGAAATGAGAGCTTTTTTTATTCGGAGTTTGGAGTCCTGCATTCAAATTATGATTCTGTCCCTGACTCATTTTGTGAATGTGGACTTATCTAAAATGTGGGTGATAATACCACTTATTCCATAACTCCTAAGGTAGTGGTGAGGAAAGTCCATTGAAAGCATTAAAATGCTTTACAAATGGGAATTATGGTGGCCTTCTTTACCTTTGGTGGAGACCTAGCCAAGAAATGGGTGCAGTTTGACCTTGGGTGGGAATGGACATATTTTAATTGTAGGTCACAGATAGGAAAAAGTGACAGGTGTCCATAAAAGATGGGGATAGGGCAGAAGGGGGATTTCCTATTTTAGGCCAAGTGAAACTAAAGGAAGTTGATTAGTTAAAGGGAGGTGGGATTTTTAAAGACTCTTTTTAAGGAAGAAAGGATAGAGGTCTTGTTAGACCGGATAAGGGGTAGTTGGATATAGTGAGAGAGTTCTGGGTTTTACAGTTGGACAGCTTGAGGTTCAGTTCCACTTAGTTCCTTTGTGATCCTAAGTCTCAGTGACTTGTGTGTTTCTCATCTGTAAAATGAGGAAGGTTGCATTAGATGGTTCCTAAGGTTCCTAAGGAAGCATAGGATCTCAATAATAATTCTGAATTAACATCTCATGTTTTTAAACCTCCATATTCTTTCTGTTCCTGAACTTCTTTTTCTGACTTCTGGATTCTTTGCTCATGGGGTTCCACTGCCTCGAATGCCTTCCTCCTGTTGAAATCATCCTTATGCTAAAAGACCTAATTCCAGGGTCAGCTTCTTCATGAAGCCCTCAAATTCTATTTGAATTTCTCAAGCTGGTAAATGATTTTGATTTCTTCAACAATAACAGACTTATTAAATGCCTGCTTCTGGATCATAAGGAGGAAAATAATTCCTATTCCCAGGGAATTTAACATTCAATTGGGAGAGAATCAGTATACACAGATACAAGTAAGTACAATATTCTCAGAGCACAGAGACTTGGATAACAACTAGAGACATCAGGAAAGACTTCTGTTTGGAGGGAGCATTAAAGCAAAACCTTGATGAAAGCTAGAGATTGGAAGTCTCAAGAGACAGAAATGAGAAGTGAGCTTTGCAGGCTGTTCAGAGAAATGGCTGGAGATGGGATGTCAAGCTAGGATGTATGATGGAAGTCAAAAGAAATAAGTCTGGAAGGGTAGTCAGGAGCTAGATTATGGAGGCCTTTAAATACTATAGTCAGGAATTTGTGTTTTATCTTAAAAGCAGGGATTCATAGAAAAGATTTAAGAGAAGAAGTGACAGTGACATAGTCAAATTCACTCTTCAAGAGTGTAAATTAATTTAATAGCTATGAGGGGAATAGATTAGAGAGAGAAAAAGGGAAAGTGAAGCAGGAGACCACTTAGGAAAACTGTTGGACATATCCAGACAAGGGCTGATGAAGGCCAGACCTAGGATGATAATGAGTAGAAAAAAAGGGACAGATGGGAGATTTGGTAGACAAGGCATAAATAACATTTGGCAATTATTGGAGATTGAGGGAGAATGGAAGAAAAAGAGCTAGGGGATCAACATAGGGGAGTAGAAGAATGTTAATCCTTTTAACAGAAGTAAGAAATTTTAGAGGAGAGGTTTGGGGTGAAAGTTAATGAGCCCTGTTTGTGACAGGTTAAATTTGAGATGCTGTTGGGATACTCAGGTCAGGGATAGGATAGAATTCAGTAATCATTTGATGGTTGAGGAATCAGAGGCCTCAAGATATAATGAAAGGTCTTGCAGCCCAGAACATTATAAGAAAACATGTCAGAGCTGTAATGGACTTTAGAGACCATTTAGCAACTAGATGGCCCAATGGATAGAGTGCTGGGACTATAGTAAAAAAAACCTGAGTTCAAATTTCAGATAATTTCTAGCTGTGTGATTTTGGGCAAGTCTACTTTAACTCTTTCTTATTTCACTGGAAAAGGAAATGCCAAGCCATTCCATTATTTTTGCCAAGACAGCCCCATGGAGTCATTAAAAGTTGGACAGAACTGAATAACAACAGCCCAGAACCCTCATTTTACAGATGAGAAGGCCAGAGAGAAGGAATTTAGGCAGGATCTGTTAGAACCTGGAATGATAAGACTTGAAGAGACCTTAGAGTTAGTATAGTGCAATGTTCATTTTAAAATTTAAATTAAAAATTTTCGAACATAACAAACACCAAATAAAACGGGCATTTCCATAAATGAAGTAGAACAGAAAATGAAAATTGTATATGAAACTGTCCATCTCTGTTACTTTCAGCTTCCTTTTCCTTTCAGGTATATGATAAAAAATTAAACATTTGATTTTCAAAGCAATCCTTGTTTGTGTTTTCTTCTGAACTTCCTTCTTGTTCTTTTTGCACATTAAAAAAAATGCTTGTAACCTCCCTTTTTCTTTTTTTTTCTTTGTCAACTATATTGCTAGCTCTTCTCTCCCTTCCCCCTTCTTCTCACCTCTTCATTGGGGATAGGGGGTGGGAAAGTTGGTAACAAGTCAAGCAGAACAAATTCTCACACTGGTGCTGTCTGAAAATGTATGTCTCATAACATACCATCACTGATCTGTCAGGAAGTAGGTATCATGCTTCATCATAATTCCTTTGGAATCATGGTTGATCCCTGTGCTGATCATAGCTCAGAGTTCCTAAATCTCTCCTGAGTTTTTTCTCCATGGTGGTGTATGGTGGTGGTGTATACATTGTTTTGGTTCTGCTCACTTCCAACACTGTCAGGAAACTGAGACCCAGAGAGGGAAGGGATGAACTCAAGGCTTCAAAATAAGTCATTGAGGCAGAATCAGGACTCCAACCATCCCAAGTCTCAGGCCAAAATGCTTCCCACCACAAATTGGAACTTGAGAAATCTTGACTGTTTGAAGGAATGATTGATTCCCTAAGTCCCGAGTCCCAAGGTAACTTTACTCCAGAGCTTAAGCATCCCACTTAATTGCTGTACTTCTTTCCCCATCTCCTTCACCCCGAAAGAGAAAATAAAAAAGAAACTACAATTCCTGGGGGCGGGTGTGTGTGTGTGGAAAAGAGGGGGGAAGGGGGAGGAAATGACTGAGCAGCCTTCTGTCTGCCCTGCTGAGGGGAGGGGATCCTGCCACACTTAGAATAGGATGAGATCACCAACATCTGGGAGAATGAGTTGAGCTGGAGGGAAGAGGAAATCTCTCCTGGCTGGGTAGGACTGATTGGGAAAGCTTTTGGGGCCAGGAGGTGTGGTTTGGGGGAATGTCAGAAATTGAAGCTTACAGGAGGTTTGAGGAGTCACCCTGTCTTTTAGGAGGAGGATACTTATCTTGAGAAGCTGAGTGTAAGGAAGACCTTTCTGATGATTACAAGGTCCTATAGGGGACTGACTGGTCAGTCTCAGGAAACTCCTTGTCATTGGGTGTCAGTTGATATTTATAAAGAAGATTAGAGCTCTGGGAGAGAAGGTTAGTCAGGGGTGAGCACTAAAGTTTTGATAACTCTGTGAGTTTAGATTCCTATTATTAAAAGATTTTAGAACTAGATGGTATAGTACCTAGAGCAAAGCTTATTAAACTATAGGTACAACTCCCCCCATGTGGGGGTCTTGTAATTGGATGTGGGAGTCTCGAAATTGTGATTTATTATCAATAAATGTTTGATCTGTGTACCTATTTTATACTCATATATACCTGGAGTGTCATAAATTTTTTTTGGATGAAAAAATTTAAGAAGCCTTAAACCTGAGTTTAAATCCTCTCAGATACTAATAAGCTGGATGAACTTGATTAAGTCACTTAATTTCTGTGCCTAGTTTCCTCATCAGTAAAATTCGGATAGTAATAACATCTACCTCCTGCTATTGTTAAGAGGACCAAATGAGATAACATATATGATTTTATTGTTGTTCAGTCATATCCAATTTTACATGAATCAAAGATACCAAATTGGGATAACATCTACTTCCTAGTATTGTAATGAGGATGAGATGAGATAACATACATGACTTTATTGTTGTTCAGTGATGTCTAATTCTACATGTATCAAAGATACCAAATTGGGATGATAATAATAATAATAATATCTACCTCCTAATATGAGGATCAAATGAGAAAACATATGTGATTTTATTGTTCAGTCAAGTCTAGTTCTGTATGAGTCAAAGATTCCAAATTGGGATAATAATAACATCTACCTCCTAGTTTTGTTGTGAGGATCAAAAAATTAGTTAACATAAATGATTTTATTTTTGTTGTTCACCTTCTATTCTGCTTGTGTCAAAAATACCAGAGTGGTTTGAGATTTCCTTCTTCAGGGGATTAAGGCAAACAAGATTAAGTGACTTGACCAGGATCACACAGCTAATAAGTGGCTGAGGCTGGATTTGAACTTAGACCTTTATGCCTCCTGGCCCAGCAACCCATTTAGTGTATCACTTTATTGTCCTGGAGATACTGGAGGGGTTTGCCATTTCCTTCATCAGATTGAGACAGACAGGTTAAATGACTTGGCCAGGATCATGTAACCAGTAAGTAGATAAGGCCAGATTTAAACTCAGTTCTTCTGCCTCCAGGCCCAGCACTCTCTCCACTGAGTCACTGCACCTTGCAAAGCTTACAATGTTATATAAATGCTAGCTATTATTATTGCTGTTGTTATTGACATTATTTTTACAATTGAGGAAAACTCAATAATTACATATCTAATCCAATTCCTTTTACTGACTGAGAGCAAGGTTCAGAGAGGGGAAGGTGATTTATTGAGGTCCCACAGCTAGTTAGTGTCAGAATGATTTGAGTTCAGATTGCTTGACTCTCAATTTTAGCACGCTTTCCTTTATAGAGAGTCCCTCTATGCAGATCCCATCTGCTTGGGATGTATTGTGGTAGAGGGAGCCTTGGCTAGAGAGTCAGCGGACCTGGCTTCTAGTCCAGATTTGGCCCCTGCTGATAGCTCTGTGACCGCAGGCCTCTCTGGGCCCAAATGCTCTACTTGTTAAACTAGGAGAATAATCCCTGACCTATAGGGCGGCTGCTTTGAGACTCATATGAGACAACTTGTATAAATGTCCTTCGCCCATCACAAAGCATGGCCCACATGTAAGGAGGGAATCTTCCCATCTGCCACTTAGCTGTGTCACATGGAAGAACTAGCTTCCTGAGAGGGCTCGCTAGGGCTCTGCCCAGAGGGACTTCTCTCCTAGGCTGACTTGAATCGAAGATTTGTGAAAGCCAACCAGCAGTCATTAACTGGACTATTACTCTAGAATTAGGGATTTAGAGCTGGAGCAAACCTTGGAGATCATCTGGCTCAGCCGTGCCTCATTTTACAAATGAGTAAACTGAGGCAATAGAGATTAGTTGCTCAGAGTCATACAGATAATATACAGTAGAGCTGGAATGTCAGCCTAGGTGCTTTTCCCATCCTGTTATATGACCTTTTAAAGTGTTAAGTGATATTTCCTCACAAACTGCCTGTAATTTGGCCTTTCTCAGTGCCAGACAGGCTGCATCATTATTCTGAACTGGGGACTAGAGAGCTCTAGTCCTGTCTGAACTTGAGTTCCTCAGCATTTGCTGTGTGGGAGAATTTAGCATCACTTGAGAAGGTTCTGCCATTCGTCAGCTTACAATTTAATTAGTCTATACTGGGTGTCTGGTGCTCGTCTGGGCCTTAAGGGAGACAGAAGGAGGGGCAGGTTGGAGCCCTGACCTTAGAGAGCTTATAGTCTGGGGCAGGGGAGGAGGAATGAGACTCCTATGTGATTAAACTCAAAGCCAAAGCTCGCTCTTCCTCTTTATCTAAGGCCATTCTTGCTATCTCTTGGCTTCTCCCCAAGGTGGTTACAGGGCCAGACCATCGTTTCCAAGAAGAGTAGAGTCAGACGCAGAGTCTTTATTTTTCCCCACTTTCCAGCCTTTTCCCACCCTCCATTCTGGCCCATCTTGTCCAATCCAGAGCTTTGTGGATCTCAGGATGATTCTGGCTTTAAAATCTGGGGAGCAATCAGTGATGGCTGTGTATACATTCGGGGCCTACGATGTGGAGCTTAGGCAGGGGTCCTCAAACTTTTTAAATAGGGAGCCAGTTCACTGTCCCTCAGACTGTTGGAGGGCCGGACTATAGTAAAAACAAAAACTTTGTTTTATGGGCCTTTAAATAAAGAAACTTCATAGCCCTGGGTGAGAGGGATAAACGTCCTCAGCTATCTGGCCCAGAGGCCGTAGTTTAAGGACCCCTGGTTTAGACTCTCAGGTGCTGTACAAATTAGACATTCAGTCCCTGTTGAAGTAATGATGATTGGGGAGCAGAGAGATCAGGTGGCCTTAGTGATGAAGAAGGCTTCCTGGAGGACGTGGGGTTTGAGCCACCCCAGTATCCTCAGAGATCTTGAACTGGAACAAACTTTTAGAGGTCATCTGGTCTAAGCTACTTCTTGTACAGATAAGGAAACTGAAAGCCAGATAATTGTCCAAGGCCTGTTGTGTGGCAGTGTAGCTGGTCACAGAACTGAGCTTCAAACCTCAGACTCTAGATTGAACATTGTTGCAATTGAGGTTGTTAGAGTTTGGGGGCAGTTGAAGGGAAGGAGGAAAAGAGAAGGCAGAGCAATAGGGCCAAAGGTTGAGAACACACAGTGGGTGGTAGGATCACCAGAGAAGAACAGACGAGCTGGAATGGAGGACTGCATGCTGTAAATCAGAGAAAGGAGATTATAGGTGATGTATTGGATCCTCTTGTTCTTGGGAAATGATGACCTGGTGCTTGGGGAAAGGCCAGTGGCTTGCTACCACCTTGAATACAGAAAAGAAGAAAACTGTGGGTTTTTTTTAAAACCCTAGAAATCTGAGTGATATCTAGATTTGGCCATTTCTTTTCTTTAAAAAATTAAATTTTACATTATTTGATTAATATAATTATAAAATTTATATATTATAATATGTTTTAAGTTCTGAACTGTCTCCCTCCCTCCTCAGCCTTCATTAGAGAAAGCCATCATTTCACACACACACACACACACAAAACCATACTTCTCTTTATCATTTATTATTAGGTAGTTAACTCCTTTCTTCTTAGGTCCTTTGTAGTTGATTTCAGTATTTATAATACTTTTTCACAGTTATTCTTTGAAAATATTGTTGTTACTGTTATAGAATTTTTTTTTTGGTTCTCTGCTCATTTCACATCATTTTATGCAAGTATTTCCATGTTCTTCTAAAATCAACCAGCTCATCATTTCTTACAGCACAATTATTCCATCACAATTATATACCACAACTTGTTTAACCATTTCCCTAAATGATGGGTATTTCTTCAATTTCCATTTCTTTGACATCACAAAGAGAGCTGCCATTAACATTTTAGAACATAGGAGTTTTTTTCCCCCCCTTTTTTCCCTGTTCACCTTGGGAAACATATCCATACAAGTGGTATTTTCTGAATCAAAGAATATACATAGTTTTTATAATTATTTGGGCATAATTTCAGATTGCTCTCCAAAATGGTTGCTCAGTTTACAATTCTACTAACAGTGTATTAGGATCCTAATTTTTGCACATTTCCTCCATTTGTCATTTTCCTCTTCCATTATTTTAGCCAATCTGATCAGTGAGATGGTATCTCAAAGTCGTTTTAATTTATATTTTTCTAATCAGTAATGATTTAGAGTATTTTCTTTTCATATCACTATATGTAGGTTTGATCTCTTCATCAAAAAATTGCCTATTCATATCCTTTGACTATCAGTGGGGGAATGACTCATATTCTTATAAATTTGACAACATTTTCTTTATATATTTGAGATATGAACCCTTTATTTGAGAAACTGTCCTCAAATTTTTTTAGTCCACTTTTCTTCTAATCTTGACTATATTGGTTTTATTTCTACAAAATCTTTTTAATTTAATATAATTAAAATTATTCATTTTATATAAGCCTGATATATAATATATTCAATGTTACTTAGGATATCACCCTTTTTATCTAGGTCATTTATCTATCTTGATCTTATCTTGGTGAATGACATGTAAGATAAGTGATCTATATCCAATTATTGCCAGATTGCTTTTCACATTTTTGCCATACTGAATTTTTATCCCCAAAGTTTAAATCCTTATATTTGTCAAATACAAAGTTATTGTAATCATTTATTGCTATATATTATGTCTCCTCTATTCCATTGATTCACCTTTTTTTTTTTTTTAGCAGTAGCAGAGAGTTTTGATTATTACTGCCATATAATACAATTTAAGATCTGGTACTGTTAGACTTCCTTATTTTATTTATTTTTTTCATTAATTCCTTTGATATGCTTGACCTTTTGTTCTTCCAAATGAATTTTATTTTTTTCTAGCTCTGTAAAATAATTTTTTAGTCATTTAATTGGAATGGCATTGAACAAACAGCTTAGGTAGAATTGGTTGTTTTTATTATAATGGTTCTGCCCACCTGTGAACAATTATTATTTTCTACAGTTATTTAAATCTGTCTTTATTTGTATTTGTGTTTTAAAATTACGTTCACGTAGCTCTAGGGTTTGTTTTGGCAGATATGCTCCCAGGTATTTTATGTTGTCTATGTTATTGCAAATGGAATATTCTCACTATCTTTGCTTAAAGGGTTTTGTTGGTGATATATAAAAATGCCGATGATTCATGCGGGCTTATTTTATAACTTGCTACTTTGTTAAAGTTACTAATTGTTTCAGTTCATGACCATTTCTGATATGGAAATCCCTTCCTTTGTAACAACATACTCCTCACTAATAACAGGGTTCTTACTAGTAAAGAGTATCACATGGGTTCTCCCACTGATTTGTTGTTTGACCATAGTTAGGTCATTTGCCCAATTTAGGACTCATTTTCCCCATTTATAAAATGAAGGCTTTGGACTGGATGATCTCCCAATGCCCTTTGTGTTCTTATAGTTTGTGGTCTGTATGGGAGCAGGGATGGAAGATGTGAACTCCAAGGTAACCCCTTCCCCCCCATCTTCCTCTCTGATTTTTTTTAAAACAGTATAAGATCTATTGCTGTCTAAAAGTAGAGTAAGTTGTTTAGGTAGGTAAAAAATTCTCTTGTCAATGGTGGTCTTCAAATAGAGATTAGATGACCCTTATAAGTTGGACTAGGTAGCCTCTGAAGTCTTTACTGCCCTGAGTTTCTATGATTTTCTTTGCTTGGGCTGAGTAACCATTTGTGATCATCATACCTGAACCTTTATCATTTATGCACAGTAAAATTGAGTTTGAGTCTGGAATGAAACCTTTTATACTTGGGTTATTATAATCCCTGGAAGAATTCTCCCAATCTCTTTCCCATTTGCTCTTTTAAAAATATCATTTTATTCAATCCTTTTTATTTTATTTTTTTTTTACAACATAGTCATTTTTCATAAAAATACCTACTTTCCTCATTGAACCCTTCTTTGTAACAAAGACGCCTCTTTCCTGACCCACTGAAAGAAGAATGGTGTATTTGAGGATCAAGTTTGTTCACTATAAATTCATTTGACTGCCTTAGTTGTCTTTTACATCATTGTCTTAGCTCTGCATATTGTGTTCTTTTGGCTCTGTTTTTTCATTCTCCATTTTTTCATGCAGATTTCCTCATCTTTCTCTGAATCCCTTATAGTCTGCTTTTTATGGCATAGTATTTCATTCCATTCATCCATTCTCAAGTAATAAGGCATGTACCACCTCCACCCCCACTGCCACCCCCATCCTGTGTTTTTTGCTACCACAAAAAGTGCAGCTTCTATGAATATGAAATCAACTTTCTTGGGTACATTCCACATAGTGAGAAAAAAGAACCATTTAGTGACAGACATAATTCCAATTGTTTTCTAGAATGTTTGGACCAATTCATAGCTCTACTAACAGATTTAGTAATATGCCTGTCTTTCCACAGCCCCTCCAGCACTGACTATTTCCATTTAAATAAATCATTTTTACCATTTTTGAGTGATGTGAAGTAAGACTTTAGAGTTTTAATTTGCCCATTGGTTTTGAACTTGGGTCTTTATAGTAGTCTTGTGAAAGCAGGTCAGATAGGGACGATTTGTCCCTGTATAACAGGACAGGAAACTGAGGCCAAGGAATGTTCAGACATTTGCCTGCAATTGTGCTGCAATGCAATGGCTGGGACTAGTGGGACAAGGGTCAATTCCTGATTCCTAGGCTAGTGTTTTGTTTTGTTTTGTTTTTTTTGACTGTTACCCTGCATTAATAAGTGGTGGTTGCTAAGCAAACATATAGTGTGAATGATAACAGTGATAATGATAATACTTACATTGAGCTATGATTACCTTGATGTGGGTGTTCTCTTTGCTGACCCAAAACTTGACCTTTTCGTTCCTTAGTAGATAGTGAATTTCCATGAAAAATGTATTCCCTGGTAGTCAGCCCTCTGATGATGCTCTTAAATTAGGCAGTTCTTCAGGCCAGAGGCACAGACACATGCCTATACATTCATGTTTATCCTTGAAATCTTTTAAAAAAGTTTTATTTGTGGTCTTTTAATTTTTCATATCTATATCATATCTCTTTTCTCTTTTCATATCTGTATCATTTCTCATCATTTCATGCCTGGGGGTGGGGTGTGTGGGGGATGGTCTTCCTGCCACAAATCTCTTCCCATCCCCATCTATCCTTCACTTGGCTGTCAGGCGTGATCTTCCGAAAACAAATGACTGTATTAAGCCCCTCTTTAGTAAATACCTTTTGCCTCCAGAATCAAATATAAAATTCTCTATTTGGTTTTTAAAACACTTCATAACCTGGTCCCTTTCAAGTCTTCTTAACCTTCCATTTTACTTTTATCTCATTTTACTCAATCCAAAGACACTGGCCACCTTGCTGTTCCTCTAAGACACTCCATCTTCCAACTCCAAGCATTTTTCCTGATTATCCCTCGTTCTTGGAACTCTCACTCTCTTTATTTTTGTCTCCTGTATTCATTAGCTTTCTTCATATTTGGCTAAAGTCCCATTTTTTGGAGGAAACTTTTCTTAGGCCTTGTTTATAGAGTATCAGAAAGACCTGAGTTCAAATGGGGCCTCAGATACTAGCTGTGTGATCCTAGATACGTCAATTGACCCTGTTTGTCTCAGTTTCCTCATCGTTAACATGAACTGGAGAAGAAAATGGTAAACTACTGCAATATCTTTTCCAAGAAAACCCAAAATAGAGTCATGAAGAGTTGACACAACTGCCTGAAACAACTGAATAACAACAACAAGATATCTTGTTTGTATATAGTTGTTTGATGTTGTTTTGTCCATTAGACTTTGAGCTTCTTCACTGGGACTGATATTTTTTACCTTCCTTTGTATCTCTGGTACCTAGCATGTTGCCTGGCACATTGTAGGTACTTAATAAGTACCTAATAGTAATAATAATAATATATACTAATTAATATATGATAATATATATAATATAATAATATATAATAATATAATAATAATACTAATAATAAATACCTTAATAGACTAACTGATTCTGTACATCCCCACTCATCCACTTTCTCCAATTGAACACTATTCTTGTTACCAAGAATACTAGTAATCAAAACAAATCAAATTCTGTCCAAGTCTGCCAGTGTATGCCTCATTCTGTACCTGTAGTCCACCACTTCTCTGCAGAGAAACAGGAAGCATGGTTTATCATCAGTTCTCTGAACTGAACTTTCTTGCTTACTGACATGATGAGAATTCAGTCTTTCATTTTTTTCTTTGTCATTATGTAGATTGATTATGGTTCTTTTACTTTGGTCTGTATAAATTCAAAAAGTTTTCCTAGGTTTTTCTGAATTTGTTTACTGAAATCTTTCCAGTTTGTGTAGATCTTAACAGATAGCTAAGTTTTGGCCTAGCTTTTTGAACCTAGGGTTCTTTCCCTACCACAGTCAATCATTGGAGGAAGACATCAGTGGAGGAATAATAACTCACATTGATACAGTCTTATATAATTTACAAAGCACTTGTTTAACTCTATGGGGCAAATTAAGCCTACTTAAGAAATACTGTTTTGTAGTCAAAGTTGATTTTGGATTGAAAAGATAGGTTTACCATCCAAGTTGGGTTTGGGTTTGACTCTTGAATTTGCTAGTTTTATTACCTGTGGCTTTGGGAAAGGCACTTCCCCCACTGAAGCCCAGTTTTCTCAATAGACACAGTATAATAAGAAGAGTTCTGCATTGGAATCAAGAGGTCCTGGCCTTGAAACCCAATCCTGTCATATTTTGTTGCTGTCTCTCTTTGGGCAAGTCATTTTCTCATTAGTTAAAACGAAGGAGTAATGTTAGGAAGCTTCTAAGATCCATTACTACTTTAAATATATCTGATTTTTGACTGAATTGCAAAACTACTATTAGGAATGATATAAGTGTGGTTCATCTAGGCTTTAAAAAAAAAAGAATTTGCTACCCTTATGGGCAAGATGAAGAGCTAGCTGCTGGTTAGATATTAATTATATGCATCCAGCATTGTTAGATGATCAGATGCAAGTAGGTGATGTAGTACGTAAAATACCGAACCTAGTGTCAGGAACACCAAATCTATCTTCTGATGCTAGCTGTGTCACCCTGGATAGATCACTTAATGTCTGTCTCAGTTCCTCATCTGCAAAATGGAGATAGTAATAGTACCTGTCTTCCAGGGTTGTGAGAATAAAATGAGATAATATTTGAAAAATGCTTTGGAAATTTTAAAGCCTATATAAATGCCAGCTATACATCTACTACTACTGCTACTGCTGCTGCTACTACTGTTATTACTGCTGCTGCTACTACTGTTATTGTTGCTGCTACTGCTACTACTATTAATACTGCTATACTGTTAAGACTGCTGCTGCTACTAATACTATTACTATTGCTACTTCTACTGCCACTATTGCTACTGCTGTTACTGCTGCTACTACTACTGCTATTACTACTATTGCTGCTACTGTAACTACTACTACTACTATTACTATTGCTATACTGTTAAGACTGCTACTGCTACTAGCACTATTACTGCAGCTACTTCTACTACTAATACTGTTACTTCTGCTACTACTATTGCTGATGCTTCTTTTTGCTGCTTTTTTTTTTTATTGCTATTGCTGCTGCTGCTCCTCCTCCTACTACTGTTGTTGTTTAGTTAAGTTGTGTCTGACTCTTTGATCCTGTGGACTATAGCACAGCAATACTATTTATGAGGTTTTCTTGGCAAAGATACTGGAGTAGTTTGTTATTTCCTTCTCCAGTGGGTTAAGGCAAACAGAGGTTTTTAGTTTACTTAGCTAATAAGTGCTACTGCTATTTCTGTGACCCAAAGAATAGGCATTAATAGATTTTTAAAAGAATGTCTTTAGTGGGCCTTTTCCTAATCAAATTTTTTTTTTTTTTTTTTTACAAATGATCTCAACAGGTTGGCTAAATGTATTGTATGATGACACATTTAGAATCCATTAGGATATCTATAGACTAGTAAGATCAGCCCAATCTAATAAGATGAAATTTAATAAGATTAATGTGAATTTTTACCTTTGGGTTCACAAATCAATTTTACAAGTACAAGCTGTAGGTGGGTGGTGTGACAAGATTAACCTTACATGGGGATTTGGGTGGGCTATAAATTCTCTGAGTACATGGTAACAGATAAAAAGTAGATCTAGAGCTGAAGACTGAAGAATAGATCCTGGGATCTGGAAATCCCAGTGTCTTGGGCTTGAGTCAAAGTTCTTCTCAAGTTTGACATTCAGGTCAGGGTGCCTTGTTTTGGGGGACAGCAAGATAAGAGAGTGGAGGCCACATCGTATCAAGATCATCTGAAGGACCTGGGATGAACAAGACTTAGAGAAGACATGATCAGTGTATTGTGGCTCTATACAAAGGGGGCATAGGAGTTTGGTGCTTTGGAAAGAAGATAGAGCTTTATTTTAAAGATGAATGCTTTATCTCTCATGGCACCTCCGTGTTCAAAGAATATAAGAGTTGGGACTCACAAAACATTTTTTTTAAATTGACCTCTGTTTTGTTTTCCACAAATGGGGAAAACTAGAAGAAGAAGCCAAGTGAGTATAGTATTAGTCTTGGGTGTCAGGAAAACCTGAATTAAAATCCCACCCCAGGTTCTTAGGAACTGTCGGATCCTGGGCAAGTCACTTAATCCTTTGCCTCAGTTTCCTCATCTGTAACATGAGCTGAAGAAGGAAATACCAAATTGCTATCTTTGTTTTTTTTTAATTTATTTTTTTAATAGCCTTTTATTTACAGGTTATATGCATGGGTAACTTTACAGCATTAACAATTGCCAAACCTCTTGTTTCAATTTTTCACCTCTTACCCCCCCCCCCCCGGAGGCACAGGGTACAATGACATGTAAAAACATTATTAATGAATATAAAGAAGAAATAAGTATACATGACCAAACCGTTATTTTGCTGTACAAAAAGAATCAGACTCTGAAATATTGTACAATTAGCTTGTGAAGGAAATCAAAAATGCAGGTGGGCATAAATATAGGGATTGGGAATTCAATGTAATGGTTTTTAGTCATCACCCAGAGTTCTTTCTCTGGGCGTAGCTGGTTCAGTTCATTACTGCTCCATTGGAAATGATTTGGTTGATCTCCTTGCTGAGGATGGCCAGGTCCATCAGAACTGGTCATTATATAGTATTATTGTTGAAGTATATAATGATCTCCTGGTCCTGCTCATTTCACTCAGCATCAGTTCGTGTAAGTCTCTCCAGGCCTTTCTGAAATCATCCTGTTGGTCATTTCTTACAGAATAATAATATTCCATAATATTCATATACCACAATTTATTTAGCCATTCTCCAACTGATGGGCATCCATTCAGTTTCCAGTTTTTAGCCACTACAAACAGGGCTGCCACAAACATTCGTGCACATACAGGTCCCTTTCCCTTCTTTATAATCTCTTTGGGATATAAGCCCAGTAGTAACACTGCTGGATCAAAGGGTATGCACAGTTTGATAACTTTTTGAGCATAGTTCCAAACTACTCTCCAGAATGGTTGGATTCATTCACAACTCCACCAACAATGCATCAATGTCCCACTTTTCCCGCATCCCCTCCAACAATCATCATTATTTTTTCCTGTCATCTTAGCCAATCTGACAGGTGTGTAATGGTATCTTAGAGTTGTCTTAATTTGCATTTCTCTGATTAATAATGACTTGGAGCATCTTTTCATATGACTAGAAATAGTTTCAATTTCTTCATCTGAGAATTGTCTGTTCATATCTTTTGACCATTTTTCAATTGGAGAATGGCTTGATTTTTTTATAAATTAGAGTTAATTCTCTATATATTTTGGAAATGAGGCCTTTATCAGAACCTTTGACTGTAAAAATCAAATTGCTATCTTTGTCAAGAAAACCCCAAATGGGGTCCTGAAGAGTCAGACTTAACTGAACAACAATGCCTCCCTGGGTTGTTATGAAGATCGAATGAGATAATATTTGTATGTAGGTCCTGATATAGTGCCTGACATATAATAGATACTATATAAGTAAGTGTTTTTTCTCCTTCCACCTTTCTCCTCTATAAGTCCTTTTTTAATGATGTTTTATCTGGTTTTTAAAATGACTTTATGCAACCTACTCATCTTAGTGATGAGTAAACCAAAACCTGAAGAGGAGAGGGGACTTTCCCAAGATATCATAAAGGATTAGTGGCAGAAACCACACTTGAACCCAGGTCCCTGAAATTGCAAATGAGTTTTAATTGGTGAACTTTACCCTTTCCAAGGAAGGGATAGAGAGGAGGGGATTAGTTTCATCTCCCTCCTTCAGACCTCTCTGGATAGTCATTTTAAGCCTTCTTCTTGGCTGTTGTAATAAAGGGTAGAGAGGAACTGAACAGAGGTGAAAGGGAGGAAGGGAGGGAATGGGGAAATTACCCTCCCCCCCTTTTCCATCCCCCACAGCTCCTAGAAAAGGACTAGTCACAGTGGTTTGAATCATGCAATGTTTGCTGTGGTATTTCCTAGAAATGTTGTTTTACAGATTGAGATAATAAGAGGAAAGAAAACTGGCTTCCAAAGCCTTCAATTTTCAAATTTTGTTTTTGTGGGCTGTGTCCATCATACTAGTGAGATGGGACTGTGACTTGGAGCTTATGCAGCTTCTCTGGGGACCTCTCAACTCTCAGTCTGCTGGTTGAGAGATCTCACAGATATTTGTTAAGCTTCATTTCAGACTCCATTTCACTTGAGAAATTTTTATTAGATTCCCAGGTATATAAAATAGGTATACCAATGACACTTTTACTGATGATAAATCATAATTTTGTGACCCCATATAGAGGGTCGCAAACCACAGTTTAAGAAGCTTTGGTCCAGATAAGACAATTAGTTTTAGAATAGTCTCTGTCCCTGTTAGGCTCATAGGCCTCAGTGGAGGCATTAGACAGAAATGTGGATATCTAATATGTAGAATCATAGAGGACTGTTGTGGTTCTATGTGAAAGCTGAAGAGGAGAGTTTTTCCTAACAAAGGAATCAGGAAACTGTTTTTGGAAGAGACAGCATTGAGCTTAGTGCTTTGGATGATGGCTAGGATTTCACCAACAACCTCATGACATTCAGTGTAAATGTAGTACCTAATTATGGGAAGTTCAGGCTTAGATGAATTTCAGTTTCTGCCCTTATATGGTTCATAATCTATTAGGGGAGTGAACTATGGGAGGTCTGATAGGATGGCCTTTCCATGCCTGGACATTTGCTCCCTATTTGCACCTTTTTCATCTCAGTTTCTTTGACTCTCTAGCTTCTTTTCAAGGCTTACGCTTCCTACACAAGGCTTTCCTGATGTCTTCTGATTGGTGCACTTTTCCTCCTGAAATGAATTGCATTTACTCGATCTGTATTTATATTAAATGACCCAGTAGAATGTCATCTCCTTGAGGTCAGCAAGTTTTTATGCCCCCAACATCTGGCACCTTCCCAGAGGATGTACCTTTTCAATTGGTCCTTAATGTATGGTTAGAAACTCAGGATGGATAAAGGATTTTCTGTAACTAGAAGATTCCCTCCCAGGGCTTAGGAGGATGAAATGATAAGAAGACGGGAAAGGACTCTGTGCACATGACTGTGAGCAAGAAAGGTACAGAGAGGCAGGAAAGCATGGGCGTGTTTGGAGACAGGGCCCTCCTGTTTGCTGTAGTTGCTGTTTACAATCCTGCATTTTTGAAGAGGAATAATGATTATTTATTTGTGAATTGGGTTTAAGTGAGAGAGACTTGCACAAAATCCTTTTCTAGAGTCATTGAAGTCCAGTAGTAGGAAAAAAGTCCCAGATGTGGCGGATGACCTTGGTAGCTTTGATGTCTGACTGAGCTCTCCTGCCTCACCTGCCTTCAGAGTCGTTGGAACATATTATTCTAACCTGCCCATTCTTCTGGGAAAGGTCTTCTTCCCATGTTTGTGGTAGACATCCCCGATATTCCCCCGAGGTGGATGAGTGTCCTTGAAAAAAACTCAGTAAGCCTTCATACCAAAGGCACTAGTCCTCCCTGAACACGCCACGCATCCTGTTTGCTGGGATATAAAGTATTTGGAGAGGAATAGTATGAGGGAAGACTAGAAGGCTAGGATGATGTCAATTAGAGCAGGCTTTCAAATGCCCTCAGGAATCAGAACTTTACTTTGTGGGTAATAGGAAGCCGTGAAGTTGCCCAGAATGCTTCTCTTTCTAAGTCTTCCAACATGGTCCCAACCTTGGGTTTCTCTCTTTGCTGCCTTGAGAAAAAGTTCTTCTCCCAGGCCTGCTTTCCTCCCAGGACTAATGAGAAGACAGCACCATGTCCCAAGACTTTGATTGAAGTTTGGGGTTTGACACCAAGGAGTCAACTGCAGTCAAACCCCAAGACTTTGATTGAAGTTTGGGGTTTGACTGCAGTTGACTCCTTGGTGTCTGTGGCGTGTTTTGCCTCTGGGCTCGGGCTTGGGGACTCACCTTTCTCAGGTAGGGAGCCATGACCTCCTCTCCTCCCCGCCTCCCCAAAACCTCCTTGTGGGGTCTATCCCGGCTGGGAGCTGGGCACCAGAAACAAACAGATCCGAGCCAGCCCTCGCGCCAGGGAGACAAAGTGCCTCTGAGTGGCCCCTGCTGGCTGGCAGGTCGGCGCGATTTATCGGCTGCTAGGGCCTTAATGGGGCTGCCGTCAGCGGCGCTGTTTGCTCAATGTTGTGTAGAAAGTTAATGGGGACCCAGCAGCTGTTGGTATTTGACTGGCTGTGTGTGTGGAGGGGGGATGGCTCACTCACCTCCGTCAGCTGTCTCGCTGCTCGGCGGGCCTGCTGGGGCTCACGGCACCGTGGAGAAGCAGCCCACGCGGCAGCGGGCATGGTCGGTGCCTGCCTGGCCTGCTGCCAGCCCGCTGTCTGCCGGGGGCACAAGTGTCTACCCAGCAATTTTCTTGAAAATCGGTAACTTAGAGAAGGTATTTTTTAAACTTCAGGCAAGGAGAAGCCTTGGGGGTGAAGAGAATGGGGGGAGTGATGTTGCTGAGGACCATTTCTGGTGACTTTGCACGTGTGTATGGCCTCTTCATTGATACGCCTGTGCATGAGCTTGTTGATGTGTACACCATCCATCTCTGAGTCCGTGCACACACATGCTCTATATGCAGCTTCCCACATGCGGCAGAGAGCTTCAGGGGGCCAGGGTGGGTCCCGTTTGGGGGGCATGTATGTCTATGTCTGGACCCCTGTGTGCCCTGTGAATATGTATTCGGATGTTCTACACCTGTTCAGATGTCTCTACCTCTGTTCTTTGCAGGACTTTGTGTTTTTCTGGGAGTTCTTTTTGCCGAGCTTCTCCAAGCTTTAGAAATAGTTTCTAAATTCAGGGCTTAAGTACTCCAACCTTCTTACTCTAGAATAGGAAACTGAGATCCAGAACAGAAAGGACTTGCCTGGCATCGATCACACAGCTAGTAAGTGCTTCAGGTCAGATTTAAAATCAAGCCTCTCTAACTCCAGGCTCAGCACTGTGTCCACTGAACCATCTAGCTGCCTTATTCTTTCATTACCTATGCTTTATTTGTATAAATGCATAGCAGGAACGGTCTTGTGCCTTTCTTTGTATCTCCAGTGCTTAGCAATGTGCTTGGCACAAAGTAGGCGCTTATAAATGCTTATTGACTGGCTTTACATGTGGCAGGTGCTTAATAAATGCTTATTGACAGATTCTAAACATAGTAGGTGCTTAATACGTGCTTATTGACTGACTCTACTTATAGTATGCATTCAATAAATGCTTACTGTGCACACTCCACTTGTGGGGTACGTGCATCTCTGTTTACCTGTGCAGATATACTGCATACACACGCTTTGTGTTATGGGAGTCTGTGGATATCTGTGTATCGCTGCACACGTCCCATGCATCCTTATCTGTGTGCATTTTGCTTCTGATATCTGATGGCTTTGTATGCACGCTCTGGGTGTGTGTTCTGGGCGTGCTTGAATGTGTACATGTGTGTGCCTGCTTTGCATGTATGTGATTGGGTCATCTGCCCACACTTGCCTGCTTGGAGCCACTTTAGGCCCAACCCAGCCTCTCCTGGATGGAAAAGTACCAGGATCTGGCCCAGACTGGGGGGGAGGGTGGTTCCACGTGCTCCTTGTGATGGCCACTTCCATGCAATTCCAGCCCAAGCTGGCTCATCTTGGACTACCTTTGTAGAGACTGTCCCCAGGCCCAGGATGCTCTCCCTCCATGGCCCTGCCTCTTGGCTCCCTTCAGAACTCAGCTCAAATCCCAGCTTCTGTAGGACATCTTTCTTCCTCTCTCCGCTCTCCTCACTTCTTAATAGTGTCATACCATGTAAAATATGCAAATAACAATTACTTGTCTACATCATTAGAATATACGATTCTTCAGGGGAGGGATACTACTTTGTGCCTTCCTTTGTATCCTCAACACTTAGCACAATGCCTGAAGCATGTTTGCTGATTGACTAACACTACTGACTGTCTTCCCTGGATGCCCAAACAGCACTTACATTGGAATTAGGAGCTCTGCGATCTGAATCTCAGATCAGAATTCCTTTTTGAGGGACTTTGGCTAAGTTAATCTTGCTGCTTCTCTCTGTCTACATCTCTAAAATGAGAAGAATTAGCCTAGATGACCACTAAGGTCCCTTTCAGTTCTAAATCTTAAGGAGGATTTAGACCTTAGAAAATTTGAGGAATTAACTTGATTTTTTTTTTCTGAATGAATACTTTTTTTTTTTTTAATAATTATAACTTTTTATTAACAGAACCCATGCCAGGGTAATTTTTTACACATTATCCCTTGCACGGACTTCTGTTCCGACTTTTCCCCTCCCTCCCTTTACCCCCTCCCCCGATGGCAAACAGTCCTATATATGTTAAATAGGTCACAGTATATCCTAGATACAATGTATGTGTGCAGAACCTAACAGTTCTCTTGTTGCACAGGAAGAAATGGATTCAGAAGGTATAAATAACCCGGGAAGAAAGACAAAAATGCAAGCAGTTTACACTCATTTCCCAGTGTTCTTTCTTTGGGTGTAGCTGCTTCTGTCCATCATTGATCAATTGAAACTGAGTTAGATCTTCTCTTTGTCGAAGAAATCCACTTCCTTCAGAATACATCCTCATATGGTATTGCTGAAGTATATAATGATCTCCTGGTTCTGCTCATTTCACTTAGCATCAGTTCATGTAAGTCTCTCCAAGCCTCTCTGTATTCATCCCGCTGGTCGTTTCTTACAGAACAATAATATTCGAGGAATTAACTTGATTTTAAGTTCCAGAGAAATCCAGTTAGTTCCATTGAGTGTTTAATGAAGCTCTCTTCTAGGCACTAAGGGGAGAGACAGCACAGGGGCCCTTTTGTGAGAACTCACTCTTGTAGTAAACAAGACAGCTGCAACAGCAGGCAGAATATCCTCCTAGCAGTAAGAAGGGAGTACTGACTCAACTGGGAAGAAAGGAGGAGGAGAGATTTATTCAATGCCTATTATGGGCCAGTCACTGTGTTGCACAATTTAAAATTAGCTCATTTGATCTTCACACATGTGATCCTCTGAAAGATAGGTGTTTTTACTGTGATCCTTGCTTTTGGAAGTGCCCTGTACTCTTATCTTTACCAATTAATAATAATAATAGCTAACATTTATATGGTACTTACTACATGTCAGACAAGTGCTGAATAATTTACAGTTATTATCTCATTTGATCCTTGCAGCAGCCTTGGGAGACAGGTGTTATTATTATCCCTATTTTATAGTTGAGGAAATGAGGCAAACAGTGGTTAAATAGCTTACTTGCCCAGTCACAGAGCTGTGAGGTATTTGACTCAAACACATCCTCAAAAATTGAGGATGGATTTGAACTCAGGAGTTTCTGGTTCCAGGCCCAATACTTAGTTCATTGCCCCAGAGACTCACGTACCCAGGCTAGACAAAGGCTATGTTTTCTCTCTGATTGGGGCCTACTGAGAATAGGGGTCCTAGCTATCAGGTTTCCCCTGTGGATTGACTTAGCAGAGACCCCTAAAGTCATGGATTATGAGATACTAGCTTCAGTAGACAGTTATCAGGGAGCTCTCTATATCTATATCTGTGTATCAATGATATATACATATCTATATAAATAATCTGTGTCTATGTCTGAGTTTCTATTTCTATATCTGTCTATACATATTCTCTCTCTAAACCTCGTTTCCCATGTGTCAAATGGGAGT
Organism: Sarcophilus harrisii; assembly: GCF_902635505.1. Lineage (NCBI taxonomy): Eukaryota > Metazoa > Chordata > Mammalia > Dasyuromorphia > Dasyuridae > Sarcophilus > Sarcophilus harrisii. The sequence continues at coordinate 352,393,939 of NC_045427.1, forward strand.
AAATAATTACCTCATACTTCAGAGATTTTTATGAGGAATAGCTTTTGCAACTGCCAAGCACTGAAGCAGTGGGAAATTTCATTCACTTCATTTCAACAAACCATTATTAAGTGCTTCTAATGTGCAAGAGACTCCGCTAGGTGCTAGAGAAATAAAGACAGAAAGATCTATGTGGTAAGGTTCTCTGATAAATGTTACACATTCAAGATATATTAGGAATTTATTTAAATTAATGAGACTAAGATCCATTCTTCAAATAAGGGCTTTGAATGAGCAGTTTTCAAAAGAAGAAGGCCAAGTTATCAATTAACCATATATAAATGCTTCAAAATGTGATTAATTAGAGAAGTACTGATTAAACCAAATCTGACGTTTGACCTCATGCCCATCTGATTAGTAAAATAGTAAAATGACATATTGGAGGTACCGTAAATTGATCCAACCATTCTGCAAAGCAATTTAGAACTATATTCAATAAATTGATAAACTGTGTGTATCCTTTAACTCCACTATACTGCTACTAAGCCTATATTCCAGAACAATCCAATAAGAAGGAAAAGAGACTTATATGTATAAAAACATTTATAACGACTCTTATTAGTCAAAAATTAGAAACTAAGGTGAAGTCCATCTGTTGGGCAATGGCTAAATAAATTGTGGTTTATGAATATAATGAATTTTTACTATGCACTAAGAAATCCTGCTGGCACAAGTAGCTAGTTATTCAGAAGAAAGTGGGAAGAGTTCAGTGAACTGATACAAGGGGAAGTAAGCAGACCTAGAATGATTTACACAATCATATTATAGAGAAACAGCTTTGAAACATTTTGGAGCTGTGATGAAAATGACAGGGAGCTCTAAGTCCAGAAGATGAATCAGGCCACCCATCTCCAGCTAGATAGATGATAAATAGATATAAAATCCACAAGAAATGCATTTTTATATACAGCTAATGTGGAAATTTGTTTTGCTGTGAGGATTTTTTAAAACAATTTTTGGGGCAGGCAGAGAGAACAGTGGGAAGAAGAGATAATGAAGGCTTGTAAAAACAAATTTAAAAGAGACACTAAAAAAAAAGAGAGAGCCTAATCCTTGCCTTCGAGTCGCCTATACACAACATGTACACATGTAAGTAAAAAGTTATTTCAGGATGCAGTGTTATAATTCCTGAGGGCTCAGGAAAAAAATGTCTCTTCCATGAGATCTCAACTGAACTATGCTTCTGAGGCCACAAATTGTATTAGGCAATATTGAGAGAGCAAATTTTAAACACAAGGGACCACTTTTGAGAAGAAGGATTAGATGGCTTATGTCAACCCTTCTTAATTCCAGTTCTTTCCCTACATTAATTCCTATAATAATTTCTTGGGGGAAGGCAATCAGGGTTAAATGACTTAACCAGGGTCATACAGCTAGTAAATGTATGAGGCTAGATTTGAACTCTGGCCCTCCTAACTCCAGGGCTCAAGTTTTATCCTCTGTCACCTCTGCCTTCCATTAATATAGCTTGTTTTGTTTTCATGTTGTTTCCCTCATTCGATTATAAGTTCCTTGAGGGCAGGGATAGCCTTTGGCCTCTATTTGTGTCCTTAGCATTTAGTTCAGTACAAAATAGCCTCTTAACATTTATCAGTTGATTTATTGGAGGCTTCCCAAGCCAGGAGAGGCTTCCTAGTTATTCATTGATTCCCAAATTGAGCTTGAATGGAAAAATGGAAAAGTATGGATTGACCCCAATACTCTTGCCAGTTTCTAAGTTTACATAAAAGCCTTTCGACAAGTGACTGCTGTTGAAAGAAATTGCCCACTTATCATTTAGCTGGGTTCCAGAGAATCCATGCAAGCAGTTGGGGCTCACAGTTTGCGATGATGCATCGTGGGGGAACAGATTGTAAGAGGCTCATTTTTCAGCCTCACACAATTGGGGGGAATGTGGGTGCGCTATTTTCTTTGCATAAGGACTTCAGGGACCCAGTCGGTTCCCACTGGATGTGCACTTAACGTCTTCGGTGATGGGGAGGGCCCTCCTTCTCTGGCACCGGGATAGTTTGGGAAGCTTGTCATTATAAGGATGACTTCATTTGTGTGATATTTCTCTCCTTCTTTCCTGGCTCACCCCAAATCAGGAAACTGCTCTGGGTGAGGGTGGGCCTGATGAATTGAGGCAGGCTTAGATAGGAATTCCCCTCCCTGATGTCTCTGAGACTGCATAAACCAACATGGTTGACCTTCTAACATAGAAAAATGTAGACTGGGGGAGGTCAGGGAGGATTGAGAAGGAGAGAGACAGAGACCCAGACTCCAAAACAGCCTGGGTCTTTAGTGCTTAACACAGTGCCTGGTACAGAGTAATTTAAATCTGTGTTGATTGATTTGGACTTGCCCAGGAAGAGGGAGAGTCATCCTTTTTGGTGCTGACTTAGAAAATTCCATTGAAGCAATTTCTGTCCCACCTCAAGTTTTCTTAAATTGGTCTGACTGCTTTTCCTTTGATCTTGCCTCAGTCTCCTTGGGATCACATTTATTTGTATGTGTGTCCTATTGTCCTATTAAGCTGTAAACTTGTTGAAGTCAGGGACTATCATGTTTCATTCATCCTTGAATCACTAGCTTCTCACACTAGAAAGTCCTTTTTGATGTTCATTGAATTTGAACTGAACAGATTCCAGTGAATCCATTTAGTAGAATGTAAGATCCTTTAGGAGTAGAGACTGCTTTACTTTTCTATGCAAGTATAATGTTTGTGGCAGAAGCGATGAATTAGCCTATATTAAAATTAATAATACTTTTATTATTATTATTTTGTTAATTTATCGATAGTGGCTAAAGTTATTTTTGGGGCAGAGCTAGATGTGGATAGAGATTAATCTTCCTGAGTTCCAATGTGACTTCAGACATTTTCTAATTGTGTGACCCTGGGCAGGTCACTTAACTCCATTTACCTTAGTTTCCTCATTTGTAAAATAAGCTGGAGAAGGAAATGCCAAATCAATCCACTTTCTTTGTCAAGAAAGCTCCCAAATGGAGTCACCAAGTAGTACACAACTGAAAAAGATTGAACAACAACAACAAAGTGGAAATAGGAGAAAGTACACTTAAAAGGTAGAAATGCCTTCCAAAGAAAAAGATGAAATTTGATATCCAGATTTATAACCATTATTTATTAACAACATTTAAAATATAACTTGCCAATACAGGATTTTTTTTTTACTATTACAAATGCACAAATTAAAAACAAAAGTGCATGAAGAAAGACACTATATGCATCTAGAGAAAGAATAGAAGTTTGAATAGAATAATTTTACACATATATGCTTATTTTTGTCTAATAGTAGCCATTTCTAAAGTAGGGGGTAGGGAAGGAAAAAAGAAATCTACAGGATAGCTTTGTTGTAATTGTATTTGGAAGGATTAGCAGATTGTACATGATTGATTTGCAGTTTTCATATGCAGTCATTTTTTTATTGATATTGTTGTGAAAATGCTTGTTTTGATTTGTGAATTGAAAATAAAATGAATTTTTTTTTAAATCAAGAAAAATAAAGTTAAAAAAAATACTTCAGGTTGTACTCAATTAATCAATTCTTTTTCTGGAGATGGTTAGCATTTTATCATCATGAGTCCTTCAGAATTGTCTAGGATCATTTCATTAATCAGTAGCTAAGTCTTTCACTGCTGATGGTCACAACATTGCTGTCTTTGTAACAGTGATCTCCTGGTTTTGCTTATTTTACTTTGCGTCTGTTCACAGATGTCTTCTCCCACTTTTAATCCACAATATTAGTAGGGTTGCTTGGACACTGAGATGTTGAGTAATTTGGTCAGTGTACCCTAGTATATGTCTGTGGCGAGACTTAGACCATGGTGTTCTTCATTGTGAGGTCAGCCCTCTATCCACCATGTTGGACTGTCTGTCCAATAATAGTAGTAGTTGACATTTATATTGAACTTGAAGGCTTGTAAAGTGTTTTTTGTGAACTATTTCACTTAGGCCTTAGAAACTCTGTCCCCCTTCCTTTTTTTAAATGGGGAAGCTGACTGAGAAATTAAGCTTGTCTGAGGTCAAAGATTTGTAATTAACAAAGGCCAGAATTCAAACTCATAGGTGACTCTCACCCTCTCTTGTGCCATCTTACATTTGAGGTTATGGCTGACCTTAGGAGTCCTGCCCTCTCCTTTTACATGGGAAGAACCAGCCGGAAAAGGGACCTAAGTGTCCAGCATTACCCAGTGAGTCAGTCATTGAACTAGCAGTAGAACTGACTCAGAAGCTCTTTTTTGCCACTCTGGGCTGCGTCTTAATTTTTTTCCACTTTGTTTGATGGCCAGTGAGTGATTCAGTTCATCTTAAAAATCCAGACTTGGTAGTTTGCACATTTTTGGTATTTTGTGAGACATGATTTCCCTCAAACTAAGACCCAGCTGGGGCTCTTAATGGGGTTCATAGGATTTAGATCTGGAAGGAGCTTTGAGGTAATGATGTCTAACCCCTCCTTTGTTGTTGTTCAGACCTTTCAGTCTTTCCATAACTTCAGATTATTAAGGGCTATGAAAGCCAAAGTGAGGCTTTAATATTTGATATGGGAAATATTGGAAGGGAGCCAACTCTTGTTGGGGTTTTCTTGGCAGAGATACTGGAGTGATTTTCCATTTCCTTCTGTGGTTCATTTTTACAATTGAGGAAACTGAGCAAATGGTTAAATTGACTCACCCAGAGTCATCCAGCTAGTAAATGAATTCAGGAAGATGTCTTCCTGAATATAGGCCCAGCTCTTTTGCTGTCCCAAAACAGCCTGCTGACCCATTTGGACAAAGTTTTCCCCTAGTATCGTGTGTGTATACAGACATTTATTAATTTTTATTTTTTATTATTTATTTTTTATTTCTACACATATCACAGTACAGTAGGAAAAAGAACACAGTAGACACTTAATAAATGTTTATTGTTTATAACTACTTTTAGGAAGATCACTTTGGCAGCTGTGTGAAGGATAGAATAGAGTATGGAGAAATTTTCTCAGGTCCTCCTCTCTCCATCTTCTGTAATTCTTACCTGTTCTTAATTTTACCCAGACCCAGCTGAGCGCCTGCCCCCAGGAAGCCACCCCTGATTGCCCGAAGTAATCTCTCCTTCCTCCCGGTCTCGGGGGTCCCTGTGTCCGGCCCCGGGCCTGAGCCTCTCTTGCCTTTTGCTCCACTTCTCACACTATTTATACATCGGCTTATGTATTAACCGCGCAGGCCAGACCCTCTCCCGGGTAGGCCTTCAGTAAGTGTTTGGCGGATGAATGAAGGAATGAGGGGGCGGATGAGGGGGCTGGCCCGAGCCTGGTGGGATCTGTTTTGTTAGAGTTCTCCAGGAACCTCAGCCCAGCTCCTCCTTTCCCTGGGCCCCTCCCCCAGCACATACACTTTTAAACTCTGCGCTGGGCCTGGCTGAATAGGAGTCCCATTTAATTCACTCCTCCTGCCCCACCTCCAGCTCCCCCGCCCCCAAATTCCCTGCAGATATGATAATTAAGCAGGTGCCAGATATGTTCGCTTTGTGTGAGCGTGAGAACTGGGGCCGGGCCGGGCGCCGGCGAGGCCGGGGAGACAGGGCTGTTTCTTCTTGACCGGATGGTAGCAGTCCCAGCTCATCATTATGGCCTGGGCTAGCGGAGGGGGGGCCGTAAGGCCTCCCCTGGCCTGCCCAGCCCTTCCAGCTGCTTGAGGCTCCATTCTGGTCTCCCGGGCCTGTTAGCCTGTGGGGACTTGTTGGGGACGGAGGAGCCGGCCTTCTGTGGTTGTGGGAAGCCAGGGCCGGGACGTGCATGGGGTGAGCAGAGCAGACAGCTGGGCCGGCCCATCTCCCCCCTTCCCTCCCCCGGTGGGCACCCTGGCGGGCTGGCCGGGCTGTCTGGGCCTTTCTCATTGAGATGCGCGGCACGGCCAGAGGGAGGGTCTGTGGCTGGGAGCTGTGAGGCCTGGGAATAGCTACCGAGTGACCCAGATAAAGGAGGGGGATCAGAGCCGTCCTCCTGGGAGCAGGGAGCAAACCGAGGGAACCAGCTGGGCAGGGTGGAATGTCAGCTGCCAGCATTTTCACCTCGGCCCCCTGGCGAGTCCTGCTGCCAGCTCTGGGGGGCACTGGATGTAGAGGGTTGAGAGGTGGGGAAGGAGCCATCTTTGTCTTTGTGTGTTCCCAAATCCCAAACTAATTAACTGAAGCCTCAGTTTCCCTCTCTACAAAGATCAGAATGCTCGCCTCATAGAATGGTTATTGGGAAAGTACTTTAACCTTAAAGTGCAATAGAAATCGGAGTGGCATCATATTCAGTTACTATATTTCTTAGACAAATCCTCAGCCTGTCTCTCATTGTGGTCCAGATGCAAGAAAGCTGCTTTTGGGGTGGTGGTGAGTTTTTATTCAGCAGTTTACTGCTATGAGGTCTTGGACAACTTACTTTCTCTCTGGAGCTCAGTTTCCCCATCTGTAAAACGAAAGGGTTCTGTTAGATGAACTGACTGAGGTATCTTCTAGCTCTCCATTTATGCCACTACAATGATTATGGGACTTCAAACAAGAAGTCCAGCCGGAACCTGCTTGCCTCCTTGGGGTGCAAACCCATTTCCAGCTCGCACCTTCTGGGAGTCTTGATGCCAACAGCTTGCAGATAATTTTCTCCAATTTTGGGATTTGGTCCTGGCAGCAGTAAGATTGTCACTTCAGTTTTGTAGATGAAGAAATTGAAATCCTGAGGGAACTGGGGCCCAGGGTCACACACTCAGTAAATCAGCAATGCAAACCAAGACTTGAATCCAGTTCCTGTGTAGGAATTTATAGAAGAGGGCACTGTTTCTTTCACTAGGGTGGTAAGGGTGAATAAAAGCTAGAGAAATTCCAGTCAACCCATGTCTGTGGGAGTTTTTAAGCCTTACTGGAGAAGCATCAGAGTATAATGACAGAGTCAAAGTCTCAATATAGGCACTATATAACTGGCAAATTTTTCAAAAATTCATTTAAAAATCACATTAGTAAACTCATTACATGCTAAAAAAATTTTTTTTATGAAAAATAACTCTTTTCTAAAACAAATTGAGTGAAAGGAGTAGCAGTGTTTTATTATACCCTAACAAGATCTCTCTGCTCCTCAGTTTTCTCATGATGACTTTGAAAGGCCTTTATGATCAGGGCTTCTCTGGGTGCTCTGGAGGAGGCAGAGGTGGTAGAGACCCAATCTGTAACTTCTGAGAGCTCACTTTGGAAGGTTTAATTATAAAAGAGAAAGTGGAAAGGTGAAGCCCAGGAAGTTTGGAGACTGGGAATTGCAGTGTTGTTGTTTTTTCATTTTAAATTAGTCAATCAATAAACATTTATTTAGTGCCTACTATGTAAAAGACTGTACTAAATTCTAGGGATATTAAAAAAAAATAGACAAATAACAATCCCCGCCTTCAGTCTAAATAGTTTTTTCCAATTTGCTATGCCAGAAAAGTAAAATGGAGCCAGATTGTAAAAAGTTTTGAATACCAGACTGAAGAATTTTGATTTTGTTCAGTAGGCAATAAGAAGTTGTGGAAGTGTTTTGAATCTGGGAATATCATAATCATGGTAGAGTTTGTGTGTTTGTTTATTCATACATAGGTGTACAAAATCCTTTAATAATAATTGGTTTATGGGATAGGACTGATACTTGTCATCTAGGCTAGCTCTGTTTACTAGCCATCAAGAGTACAATTTCCAGATGTGAACTATGAGATGTTAGTCAAAGCAGCACAAAGCATCCTTCTCCAAATGGAGCATCCCTATTTAGTTCCTTCAGCTGATCCTCATGTGGAATGATCTCAAGGTCTGCCATTATCCATGTTTGGGGAGGATGTCCACCTTTTCCATGCCTTTCTAAGATGGGGTGCCATTTTAGAAGAATGACACCTAGTGCCCATAGTATAGATATTTGCCTTTGACTTAAGCATTTCAAGATTGTGGTGTGTTATTCAGTTTTTTAGTTGTGTCCCACTCTTCATGACTCCATTTGGGGTTTTCCTGACAAAAATACTGGAGTGGCTTGGCATTTCTTCCAGTTCATTTCTACAAATGCGGAAAGTGAGGCAAACAGGATTTAAGTGATTTGTCCAAGGTCACACAGCTAGTAAATGTAAGTGTCTGAGGCTGGACTTGAACTCATGAGTATGAGTCTTCTGAGTCCACACCCAGTGGTCTACCACTCTACTTCCTAGCTGCTCCTTGTATTATTTTTGCCAATTGTTTTTTTTTTTTCCTTTTTCTCCCCCCCCCCTTTTTTTTCTTTTTTATCTAAAAATATTCTCTTATGTGGGTAATTTTCTGAGAGAGAAAGGGAGGGAAACAGAAATTTAAGTGATGTCAAAACAAAAAAAAACCCAATAAAAATTTATTTTAAAAACACGGGATTTCTATTTACCACAGACAAATAAAAAATCTTAAAGTGAGTTTGAGTCTACTCTTGGGCAAAGGATACCTTTTTACCTTAAGACTTCATAGTGAGAGTGGATGTTCAATGTGGAGAGAGTTATTTGGGTGACTCATTTGGGTGGAGCACTGTGGCTAGAAAGAACAACAGTCACCAGAGTACAAGATAGAGGGAAGGAATACCAAATTTGGGATAAGAATACCAAACTTGATCTTTGTTATTGTACTGTATTATCTTGGTCAAGTCATATAACCTTTGAACCTAAGTTTCTTCATTTGTATGAAGTGGTGGTTGGACTAAATCAGCAGTTCTTAAAATGTGGTCTCGGGGCCCTGGGGATCCCCCAGGGTCTTTTCAGGGGGTCTTTAAGGTCAAAACTATTTTCATAATAGTATTAAGATATTATTTGCCTATTAAAATGCCTTCCTTCTTCCAACTATATATCTGTGTGAGGCCACATCTTCCTGTATTTCAACCAAAACAACATATCGCAACAAATTGAATGCAGAAGCAAATGAGAATCCAGCTGTCTTCTATTAAGCCAAACATTAAAGAGATTTGTAAAAAATATAAAACACTGCTACTCTTTTCACTAAATTTGTTTTAGAAAAGAATTATTTTTCATTAAAATTGTTTTTTTAGCATGTAATGGCTTTACTAATGTTATTTTTAAATGAATTTTTGAAAAATTTGTCAACCTTAATTTCTAATATATATCATTGTATCTGTATCTATAAACTAGAGTGCTCTCTCTCTCTCTCTTTCTCTCTCTCTCTCTCTCTCTCTCTCTCTCTCTCTCTCTCTCTCACACACACACACTATTCAAAGATTTTTGGAGAGAGGATCCTCAGTAATTTTTGTAAGAGTATAAAGGGATCCTACGATTTAAAAAAAGTTTGAGAACTGCCAACGGATCTCAGCGGTCCCTGATCGCCTTCATCACTATGAGTTTTGTGGTCCACATTTCCCTCATCATTAAAGATGATTTTCATAGACAATCATTTTTCTTATATGTTCTAGAATTTCACTGGAAATTTTGAAGCTCAGTGGTCTGGTTGGAAAACTATCCTTACCACTGTTTTCTTCCTTAGACATTATTTTTCTTTATCATCCATTACCATTCCAGAGATGTCCTAGAGTCAAGTTCATGCTAACTAGAGCTAATTGTTAAATTTTCAATATGAATATTTTTAGCTTTGAGATTGACAAATTTTGGTAATGAGTAAATGGAACAATTGTCTAGATATATGAAAGTGGTGGAGAAAATATTAATAACATTAAATTTAAAGGTATATTAGGTACAGTCCCCAAAGGTGATTGTTAAACATTTATGAGCACGTCCTGATTGTTCTTAATTTCCTTGAGTCCCAGTTCTCTCCTTTGATTTTCCTTTGTTCCTAATACAGTTTAAAAGTGTACCTTCTCCCGTCCCTTTAAAAAAATCAGTTATCACTAGTTAATTTTGAGCTTTAGTGCTTGGGATCCTGATTTGCCAGGATTGTCCCATCCTTTTGAATTCATACTTGGTTATCTGCTTTTGTTTTCTTGTACCATTCCTGCTTTGTCTTCTTTGTACTACCCCTATCAGTTTCATCAGATAGTTTTCCCTTTTTATTTCTCATTGAAGGAATTTGGTTTATGTTATCAGTTTCATTTTTGAGAATTTCTTATTCCCTCTTAGGTGAAATTCTCCATATGATTTATGACCTATCTTTCTCTGAACTTAAAACTTTTTCGAATAAATTTTAAAAAGAAAAAGAAAGTATGCTCTGTTCCAACCTAGGTGGCTTGTCATATTATCCCTGGATTTTCCCCCTATTCTCTATCACAAATTTTGGGTTGTCATGATCATTTCCTCTCAAAGTTCCTCCCATTTTCTATTTTGAACCCCAGTTCCTCTTTAATGGTTAGACTCAAGTCCAGAATAGCAGTTCCCCTTTTGGCTTCCTCCATCTTCTGAAGGATGAAATTAATAGCTAGACAAGTCCAAAGATTTCTTAGTTGTTTAACAGAGCCTTTACTCTAGCAGATGTCTGGATGGTTGACATCCTTCATTCATACAATTACCTGTGTCTTTGTGATCTGCATCAGTAACTCATCATCCATTCCCTCCTTCTGTCCAGATGGTCTGTACTATAATCCTATCATGTTGTCATGTTTCCTTCCTGCACCATTGATCCTCATTCATATTTTTTTTGTATCCCATTGTAATAGGTGGTTATCACATGTGTATATTTTCTTTTGTGAACAGAGATTATATCCCCAAAAAATTAGCTTCTGCAACAAATATAATCAATATCACAAGTTACAGGATTACAGAATTGTAGATTTAAACTGAAAAGGATCTTAGAGGTCATTATATTTAGCCTTTTCATTTTACAGATGAAGAAACTGTAGCCTAGAAAGGGAATAATTAGTTTTCCAGGGAATATCCTGCTATAGTGAGTGTGCATCTGAGGTAGGATTTCAATCCAGGTATTCCTGAACACAAGTCTAGCTCTCTAGCTGTGATATCACAGTCTATGCTGGGCATTGTGGGAGATATAAAGAATTTCACTAAACACAGTCCCTATCTTTCCATAGTTCATGGTCTGGTAGGGGGATAACTAGAGTTCTACTGGTAAATATTTAGCAACTAGCTCTCTAAGGGGGAAAAAAGCACCCATACACACTTTTAAATTAAATCTGCATTAACATTTTGTCCATCACTTTCTGAAGTCTAGACAGTTATTAATACAATAAACCAAGCCCAATTTTTAATTTGCCAGTTTCCAAAGTATAAGTATACACATTGAAAATTTAACAGGTGGTTCTTCAGAGCCTTGTCCAAACTGAATCCAGTACACCTTTGCAAAATGAGACACAAAATACAGATAACTACAATGCATAATATTACACAATAGGTGCATTAAACAATTGCACAAGGAAATGAGGTCTGAGAAGGAAGGGTGTTTTGAACAGGGGAAATCAGGGAAATTTTCTCAGAAGAGATGGTCTTAGAGTAGGGCTTCAGAGGATAAATGGAAGAGGCAAAGAAGGGAAAGGGGAAGGCATTCTAGTCCAAGATAGTATGAGCAAATATGGAGAAGTGGTGAAAGCATGAGGAGTTCCCGAGGACAACTGTTGATTGTATTCTAGGATTCATGGAGGGGAATAATGAGTAAGTCTGGGTAGCTATGGTGGTACCAGATAGCTGTTGTCCAGAGTCAGTGGCTGACTCTCGGTGACCCCCATCAGGGGTTTTCTTGACAAAGATACTGGAGAATCAGACAGTGACCATTTCCTTTTCCAATTCCCTTTACAGATGAGGAAACAGAGGCAGACAAGATTAAATGACTTGCCCAGGGTCATACAGCTAGGAAGTATCTGAGGCCGGATTTGAATACAGGAGGATGAGTCTTCTTGATTCCAGGCCTGGCACTCAATCTGCTGTGTCACCTAGATTGAGGAGGGCCTTAATGATCAGATGGCAGCTGGGTGGCAAGTCACTTAACCCTATTTGTCTCAGTTTCCTTTTCTGTAAGATGAAGTGGTCTGAAGGTTTCCAAGAGCCGTCTAGTCTGAATCTGCTGTTACCCTGTCCTGTGTCCTGTTCCAGGTCACCTTTCTGACTTCTCTGGGCCTGGCTTCCTCCTACTTAATCTTTGGCTGTTGGATTAGTTAGTCTGTAAGAAGAGTTCAATCCGGCAAACATTTATTAAGCCTGTCGAGCCCCCTGCGCAACTCGTTTACAGCCTTCTCTGTAGTACATGTACAGGGCTCGATGGGATATGTGTCTCCCATGTGCTAACTGGGGAGGGTGGGTGTGGGCTGGGGCCGAGTCTGATACAGCAGTAAGCTTGCAGCAGTTGGTAAATAAAGATGGATTTTCCTTTGTTCTGCTGGTGCGGGCTGCTCATCACTCTCTCCTTACGCTGTGAGCTTCCTGGGGAGTGGCAGCTGTTTCTGATGTGAGACACTCGATCAGGGGCCGACAGCTCCAGATTTGCTCAGACACTGGGGTGGAAAGGGGGGAGAGTGCTGGGAGTTGGGGAGGGGGGAACTGTTATTGTACGCCCCCTGGAGAGTTTACTTTTCCTGATGAAAGCGGGTTTCCCAGCGTTCCCCTCTGAAGTGGAGAAGTTGGGGCTATAGTGGGGATGTTTCTGCACATGACGGGCACTTAGTTGCTGATTGAATTGGATGGGTCACGTCTGGCAGGACTTCTAGATCTCTTAGGTCTTCTTCTTTGACATTTAGGTGTCTCTCTCCCCAGGTGACATAGTCAGGAGGGAGATAGCGCTGGTGGTAATAGTAGTAGTAGTAGTAGTAGTCTAGGTGGGTTTAATGATTGAATGAGGCTGGACTTAGCCCTTCTTTGGGCCTCTGTTTCCCTAAATTAAAGAATTGAAATAGTAGATTTTTAGGATACTTTTCTCTTTCTCTGATTTTGTTATAAGTTGACAACCTTGAATTGTGTTTAAAAAAAAAAAATGGATGAGTTTTCTCTTTAGTCCTTCCCTTTGCCGCTCCCATCATCTAGGCTCTGAGTACAGTTTGGGTGCTTGCCATGTTTGGGTGAGTTGGGAGTAACCAGCTACAGTCCTTTCGATGAGGTGGAGTCCATCTTTTTTGCTGTTTCACCTGAGGATCTCTGGGCCTTGCCATCTACATCACTGCTGTACCCTTAGGACTTTGAGGCATTTCTGTCTGCTCTGTACCTGAATTCACTTATGTCTTGTCAGTTAAGTGTGAACTTGCTTTTTCTGATTCTCTTTCCAGTGCTTAGCACTGTGGTTGGCACAGCAAGCCCATAATAAATGTTCATTCATTCATTCCTAGCAGCTCATTTAATATAGACCTAAAAGGGGTTTGGTGGTGGGGGTCAGAGTAGCCAGAAGCAACAGGCATCCTAGAGATGAAGGCCTGACTATCTGTGCAAAGTTGTCTTCTCGGGGAGAATCTGGAGTATTTCCCTCTAATTTAATTGCAAGGGGACAATTTTTAACTCTCAGACCCAGTAAAGACCTTCCTTTTTCCTTGAATTTTCCTAGACTATGAATTCCTTAAGAACTTTGGGTCTCCCTTAATGATAAAGCACTGTGCTCTGTACTTAATAAGTCAAACATTTATTAAGCACCTGCTGTATGCCAGGCACTTTTTACAGGCACTGAGGAGACATAAAGAGGCAAAAGACGGTTCTGGCCTTAAGGAAGGAACTCACGGTCTATTGGGATAGACAGCAAGTTAACAAATATGTACAGACAAGTTTTATACAGGCTAAAAAGGAAATAATTAGCAGAGAGAAGGCACTGGAATTGAGAGGCATTGGAGAAGGCTTCCAGTAGAAGGTGGAATTGTAGTTGGGACATAAGGAATCCAGGGAAGGTCAGTAGTTGGAGATGAGGAAGAAGAGCTTTCCAGACATGAGGGAAAGATAGAGAAAATGTCCTGAGCTTGTTGTCAGACTAGCCAGGAAGGTGATGTCACTGGATGGAAGACTTTGTGATGGGGAATGAGGTGTAATAAGATGGAAAGATGGGAGGGGACTCCTTGGGGCTTTGAATGCCAAATAGAGCACTTTATATTTGATTCTGGAGGTGATAGGGAGCCACTGGAGTTTTTAATGAGTGCTTGTGTGTGAAGAATCACTTAATAAGTGATAAGGTTCTTAATAAATGTTGTTTGAATAAGTCGTTTGTTTTGTTTGATTGTTTTTAAAGAAAACCACAAATGTTTCACTTCATAGAAGCCATCCTAGGCAGCCCAGTAGCTTTCATACCAGACCTCGAGGGCCTCAGCGTGTTTGTGCAAGAAGTGAGAGTAGCCCCGGGTCATAGGCAGAGTTACAGTGAAAAGCCAGTGTTGGAAACAGGCCATCCCTTCTAGTCCTGAGTAGGCTTTTCTCCCTCTCCAAACTTGTGTCTCACAACTCTGCAATCGGGGCTGGAACCTCATTACACAGGAAGGATCTTGATGGTAGTAGTTTTCATTTCAACAGTGATTTAGGATTTACAGAAGATTTTTCTCACAGCTTTGTGAGATATAGGGAAGTAATTGGTCAAGTAACACTCCCATAACTAGCAACTGGGAGAACTGGGATTTCAGTCACTTAGCAACACATTAATTTTATTATTTCATTTTTTCAAGTGACTATTTTTATTTCTTTTTCTAATTACATGTAATAATTTTAATATTTAAAAATTTTTATATGTCCTAAATTCTCTTGCTCACGTCCTCACCTCCCCCCATCCTTGAGAAGGAAAGCAATACATATGTGCAGTCATGCAAAAACATATTTCCATATTAGCCATTTTGTGAAAGAAAACATAACACCTCCCCCAAAAATAACAAGCACAAAAATAAAGTTTAAAAAAAAAAAAAAAAGCTTTGATCTGCATTCAGACTCCATCAATTCTTTTTCCAGAAGTGGATAGCATTTTTCATTATGGGTCCTTTTGAATTATGTTGGATCATTGTATTATCGTTGTCAAGATATTAGGAGACACTCTGTTTTTCAGAGCCTTAGAAGCAAGCAAGCAAAGTAGTTATTAAGTCCTGCTGTGTGCTGGGCACTTTGTTAAAATACTGAGCATGCAGAGTTAAAGACTGTCCTGTAAGGACTCAGTTTCTATGTTAGAAAATAGCATGTTCCACATATAAAGATTTACAAAATGTAGTTAGTGATGGTATGGAAATAAGAGGAGATGCTTCAAATATGAGTCTTGAGGGAGCATGGGGATTGCAAGAGACAGAGGTGGGGAAAAGAGAGAGCATTTGAGACACAGGCAGAGAGAGGGAAGATGGCATCTCATGTGTGAGGAACGGTATGGAGGCCAGTTTGACCAAGTCCTGACCAATGTGTGAAAGGAAGCAGACTGGGAAGGTAGCTTGGAGGCAGTTGTGAAAGGTTCTAAATAAATGCCGAACTGAGAGTTTATTTGATTCTGGGGTTGATGTTAAGCCAGGTCTCCTGCTTCTTCCATCCAGAGTGTTTTCTACGCTGTTATAAGAGGGATAGGGGGGGATAAAGGAAGGAGGGAAAGGAGAACATCAGTCTGGCAAAGATTCATGTGGTAGATGGGGCTTTTTCTAAAAAGGAAAGAATCGAATGTTTTGATTAACCAACCTCCCCCAAAAGCTCTGTACTTTCTGGAAATATATAAAAAGCAGAGACACATCCTCTTCCTTCTGGGAACCCCCAGCCTGAGGGGGAAATGTGACCCTGCCCTTAGGGAGTCCCTTTGTGAAGGGGAAGCAGTTCTAAAGGATAAGGCCCATTTCTTCTCTTCTTCCTCCTGTTTTCCCCAAAGTGGAGCTGAGCCCAGAGCCCAGAAAGTTCTTGTCAAACATAATGAAGATTGTTTCTGTTCATGCTGGAGGAATGTATGATACACAGATGCCTGCTTCCCTTTCTGGGGCTTTCTGGATTCAAACAAAAGAATTGGGAGAGACACAAGAAGTGATTTAGCCAAAATCCACCTTCTCTTCAGTCTGCTTTGAATCCTCCTTGGATGAGAGAGTGTATGAACTATGGTTTAGGGTCTCTCCCCACCTTAGAAAAGGAGGACAGTTTGTTATTACACAAAAAGTAATGTTGGAAATTTGGGGTGACGTGTTAATCATTATTGTACTCTAGGTAATACCTCTGGGGCTTGCCGATTTCTCATGCTATTTAATAGTTTCATCAGTGACCAGGATAAAGGGGTAGATGGGTTGTGAGGTTGTTAATTCAAGTCTGAGGGTGGGTTGGGGTGGGTCATGGTTAGCATGTTGAACAGTAAATTCAAAATCCAGAAAGATGTGACATTGTGACTCCCTTTGAATGAAGAGAATCACTTCCTTAGGCTTCTTTTTCCCTGTTTAAAAAAATATTTTATTTTTCCAAATACATGCAGAGATAGTTTTCAACATTCACCTTTGCAAAACCTTGTATTCCAGAATTTTTTCTCCCTCTACTTCCCTCCCCAAGACAGCAAGCAATCTAGGTTAAAATTGTGCAGTTCTTCTAAACATATTTCCATATCCATCATTCTGTGTAAGAAAAATCAGATCAAACACAAGAAAGAAAAAAAATAAGTAAACAAACAACAGCCACAAAAAAAGGTGAAAACACTATGATTTTATCCACATTCAGTCTTCATAGTTCTCTCTCTGGTCGCAAATGGCACTTTCACAAGTCTATTGGATCTTCTTTTTTCTTACCTGTTAAAATAAAAGAAGTTGAATTCAGTGTTCTCTGTTTTCTCTTTCTTTCTAAATCTTTGATTTTGTTATCTCGGCAGGCCTGCAACCAAGGAGACTTGATTTCAAATCCAGATTCAGACATTTTCAGCCATGTGACTCTGGGCAAGTCACTCATCTGGAGAATGGACTGGAAATAGCAAACTACTCCAGTAGTTATGCCATGAAAACCCCAAATGAGGTCACAAAAAGTCAGTCACTATTGAAACTACTCAATAGTAACCACAACAACAGTTCATGTTTGACTCTGATTCTATTTGGGGTTTTCTTGGCAATAATATGGAGTGGCTACTTATCACCTTCAGCTCATTTTCCAGATGAGGAAACTGAGGCATACAGGGTTAAGTGACTTGCCCAGGGTCACACAGCTCATATCAAATGTCTGAGATCAGATTTGAACTCGGGTCTTCCTGGCTCCAGGCCCGACACTCTACCCACCATGCCATCTATGCTCATGATAGCTGGTTTTAAGTTTCTGAAAAGTTGGTACATGAGAGAGGAATTAGATTCAGCTCAGGAGCAGAAATAATGGTGGGAAGTTATGGGGAGGCACATTAAAAAATAATTTTAATGATCTTTTATCAACTGTATTTCCCATTGTTTCCTTTCCCAATTCACAGAGAACCATACCTTCTAAGTCAAGTTAGGCAACATTTATTAAGCAATGACTGTTTGCCCTGTTTTCTGGACTAGGTACTTATGGAAAAAAGTAAAAAAGAGGAAGAAAAAAATTCAGCAAAACTAACCCATTAGGGAAAAAAACATGATCTATGTTTAGTGCCACACTCACAGTCCCCCACCTCTGTATAGAAAGAAATTGGAGAGAGGGAAGGTATTTTCTCAGATTTCTTCTTAGGGGCCAAGCTTGGTCGTGATTTCACAGCATTTAGTTTTTGTTGTTTAATGTTTTTGTTTTTTCTATTTACATTGTTGGACTCGTGTATATTTTTTTTCCTGGCTCTTGTTTATTTTACTTTACACATCAATTCCTATAAGCCTCACCACAATTCTCTGTATTCATCATATTCTTAATTTTTTTATAGTGCAAGTAATATTTCATTGCATTTGTACATCAGTTTGTTTAGCGATTCCCCAGAGATAGACATCTACTTTGTTTCTAATTCTTTGTTGATATAAAAAAATATGCTGCCTTAAATATTTTGGTTTATTTGGGAGTGTGTGTGTGAGAGAGGGGGGGAAGAGAAAGGGGGGGAGGAAGGGAGAGAGAGGGAGAAGGAGAGGGAGAGGGAAAGGGAGAGGGAAAGGGAGGAGAGAGAGAGATTGATTGAGATTGATTGTCCACCTTGGGGTATGTGCTTTGGTCAAAGAGTCAAAACATTTTGAGCATATTTTTTTGCCTAATGCCAAATTACTTATAAGAATGGGTGGAGCAGATCACAACTTCACCAATTATGAATTGTGGTTCAGTCATTTGAGTCATGTATGTTTGTTTTTCCATTGTCCCTCTAATTTTGCTATATAAGGAAGTATATTTTGACTCAGCATAAGAAGGAATTTTTTTTGAAGCAATCACTCAACAAGTATTTACTTAGTATTTATTATATACTCCAGATACTGTGTTAAGTTCTTTGGATGTGAAGGCAGGCAAGGAGACAAGATTTAGGGGAAAGTGGGCTTGACTTCAATCAAGAAAATTTTCTAAGGATTGCAATTGTCCGAGAGTGGGACTGCCCTAGGAATTTCTGGGGATGTATCCAGCAGGGATGCCCCTCATCATGAAGGGCTGCATGAGGTGGTCTTTAAGACACTGGTAGCTAGCTCCTTGTGCTTCTCAGGGAGTCTGGGGATAATAAGACAGAGAGGATAAAAAATGGTGAGTGCTGGGAAGGAGAAGGGGCTGAGATCTGTCACGGAATTCAGGATGTACATGGCATTTGCATATGGGATGTTCTTCCTGGTCTTATCAATTATTAATTGGCTTTGTGTCTTCTGGTTTTTTTAATTTCATTTTTTTAAAGATGAAGTAAAATGCACTTTACTTA
The DNA here is from genome assembly GCF_902635505.1 of Sarcophilus harrisii. Lineage (NCBI taxonomy): Eukaryota > Metazoa > Chordata > Mammalia > Dasyuromorphia > Dasyuridae > Sarcophilus > Sarcophilus harrisii. Next base: position 352,412,597 of record NC_045427.1, read on the forward strand.
TGAGTACTCTAGGTGTTGTAGAGACAAAGCTATTTATGGGTGTGCTCACTGCCTTCCTGAGTCATTCCTTAGGGCTGATAGGTCTGGGAGAACAGCCATGGCAGATGGTGGCCCAGTGAGTATAGACAGCACTAAAGCCATTGTGTCTAACCCTTGATGATCCCATTTGGGGTTTTCTTGACAAAGACACTGGAGTGGTTTGTCATTTCTTTCTCCAGCTCATTTTACAGATGGGGAAACTGAGGCAAGCAAGGTCAAGTGATTTCCCCAGGGTCACACAGCCAGAACGTGTCTGGGGCCCGCTTTGAATTCAGGAAGATGATCTTCCGGACTCCAGGCCTGGCACACTAGCCACTGAGCCATCTAGCTGACCTGAGTTCAAATTTATCCTCAGATACTTGCTTGCTATGTGACCCCGGGTAAGTCACTTAACCGACGTTTCCTTCAGTTTCTTCAGTTTGTTGTTATTGTGAGGATCAAATAGGGTATTTTAAAAGCATTTAGCAGGGATAATTTGAAGGGGGAAAGGAAAGATATTGTAAGTAAAGTGAAGAAGGCAGGAAATGAGAGTTGAGTACAAAGGGAATGGTGTGAGAAGGCTGTTCTGGTACCAAATTGCTGGGTGCTGAGTGTGGACAAAAGGTTTGCACTTGACCATGGAAATAGTGGGAGTATTTTAAACATCATCATGATCAGCTTCATGGCTAAATGATCATTCTGGAAGCATGTGGAGGGATGGATATGAGGGACGGGGAGGGGGTGGCAGAGGAGGATTGAAGTTGGAAGATCTATTAGAGTATTAATAATCCTGCTAAAAAAGCAACCATTGGGTTCAACCCTTTTATTGTACATATGGGGAAAACAGACCCAAAGTTTTGCTCAGGTTTACATAGAAATGGGGTAAAAATTTTCCCACCATTCTTTTTTAGAGGCAGACTGCCATTCTCCAGGTGCTGCTGATCTGAATGAATGGTCTATAACTTAAATTTATGATACTGTCCACCACTCCTGTCCTTCCCCCTTCACTCCTCCCCCCCTAACCTCCCTAAGTGCCAAGTTTGATAAAGCAGTTGACTAATTAGCAAATCGCCCATTGTTGCACAAAGCACTTGCTCTGCAAAATGTAAATGGGAAAAAAGAAGTTTTTTTTGGTGTGTCAGTATGAAAAATGACAAGAGCTAAAATACTGTGGAGGACATCTGCTGCTAGGATAGGACGCTGAGCCCTGTGGAAGGCAGATGTTGAGACACTTTCAAGACGTTCCCAGTTTACCTTTTTGAGGTTCCACTAAATAGACAGACCCAACAATGGACTGAGAAGCCAGAGAACCTAGGTCCATACTCTGCCATTAACTTGATGTATGTGACCTCCCAGCCAGCCTCTGTGCTTTTCTGAGCATCTATTTCCTTGTCTGAAAAATGGGGATAACCCTTGCCCTGTCAACCTCCCCCAGCTGTTTCGAAGTTCACTTAAGATAATGGATGAAAGCTTTGTAGCCCATAAGGCACTAAAATAGAGAGAACAATTGTTATTACGGGCAAGAGACTTAAAAAGAATTTACTTTTCACTGGTGACACATCCTTTGAGCAAATAAATGTAAGATGATTTGAGGAGAAAGAACTCAGAACTGGGGGATCAAGAAAGGCCTTTTGGAGGAGGTATTAGTAGCAATTGGCTAAGCCTTGAACTTTAAGGAAACTGGGATTCTATAGAAGTCAGAAGTGAGGAAATAATTCATTGTAGACATTAGGGGCACAGCCTTTTGGCAGAAGGGGAAGAGGGGATGCTATGTTGGAACAGCAAGGAGATCAATTCGGATGCACTATTATTATTACTATTATTTTCCTCATTATTATTATTCTCATCTTCTTTATTATTATTATTAGAACCACATTTCTTAATTTTTCTTGTTTTCCTCCTCTCTTACTTTTACTCTACAAAAACAGAATCCTTATCTTCAAGAAAATTGCATTGCAGTGGAAGGGAAAGAACTTGTTCTGGGCTAATTACTTGTACTGTGATCATATATAATGTATGTAGGAGGGAGTGATTTGCTGGAGGAATATTTGAGGAAAGAGAAGACTGGGATTTCCAGGCTTAGGGCACAGGAAGGATGTGGATGATAAAACTTTTGATCAGACCAAGAGAGAACAGACAGAGTCAAGTAAAGTAAGAGATGAGAGGGTATCCAGTAGAGGAGGGTCAGCAGTGTTGAAAGCTGTGGAGAGGTCGAGGAGAATACTGACTGAAGAAAAGGCAGTTGGATTTATCCATTGAAACCACTGGTAAGCATTAAAATCGTAGGGTTGGGAGTCAGAGTGTACCGAGTTAAAGAGTGAGTGGGTACCGAATAAGTAGAGGAAAATTATTTTAGCATCTATGCAGAGAATGGATTAAGGAGTACAGAGGACAAAAGTGGAGTGACCAGTTAAGGAGGCTAGGATCAAAGGTATAGAGCCAGAAGGGAACTTTGTGGTGCAGTTGTTTTCTGTTGTGTCCTATTTTTGTGAATCCGTTTGTTTGTTTGTTTGTTAGTTTTGGCAAAGATACTGCAACAGTTTGCCCTTTCCTTCTCTAGCTCATTTTACAGATAAAGAAAATGAGGCAAACAGAAGTAAGTGAAGTAACCAAGGAGTTCATAGTTATTAAGTATCTGAGGACAGATTTGAATTTAGGAAGAGGAGTCTTCACTCTATTTACTGGACCACCTACCTGCCAGTGAAGGGAACTTAAAGGTCATTTATCTTTTGTTTCCCCTCTTTCATCAGTCCTTCATTTTACAGATAAATGCAGAAAAATCCTTATTCAAAGTCACAAAAGTTGTAAGGGAACAGCTAGGACCTGGTTGAACTTTGGTTCTAAAGGATCCACAATCTTTCCATTCTACCCTACAGCTTTCCCTTATAATAGTTTAAGAGAGAGGACATAAGAATTTGAATTCTGGTGATTATATCTAATTTAACCTGTCTGTCTATATCTTGTTTGTACATAGAAGTTTTCGTGTTGTCTCTTCCCATTAGTATAAGCTCCTTGAGATCAGGTACTGTGTTTTTTGCCCCCTTTTTGGGGGGAGGTATTCTCAGTAATTATCAGAGTATCTGACACATAGTAGGTATTTAATAAATATCGATTAATTGGTGACACTTAATGTGAGCTGGAAGCACTGAAGTGTTAAAGAAAAATGTGAAACGTATTTCCCTCAAGAAACTAAGCCAACATTCTATTGGAAGAGACAAGTGCACAGATAAGTAGATACAAAATAAAAATAAGATCAATTAAGGGAGTTGATACTCCCTTGCAGTTGGAAAGGAGGACTTCAGGTAGCATGTGGTCTTTGGAGGAAACAGGAGATAATAAATGGGGAACAGCTAAGGCAAAGATACTAAGATGGAAAGTGGAAGATCATAGATGAGCAACATCAAGAAGGCATGTGCTGTAAACTTGACAGTGGATATTGTCCTGGGTCTGGAGCCTCAGATATTTCCTAGCAGTGGGACTCTGGAGAAGTCACTTAATTTTTTATTGCCTCTACTTCCTCAGCTGTAAGATGTGGATCATCCTAGCACTGTTGGGAGATTCAAATGAGGTAATATTTGTAAAGTGTTTATTAACAAAGTGTCTATGCTAAGCAGTAGTATTAGGTACATGGTAGGTGCTTAATAAATGCATATTTCCTTTCCTCTTCCCTCTTCTGACTTTAGATTTCCAGGACTCGTCTGCTGTCAGATGTCTCGATTCAAATGATTTTTTCCCCTTCTTTCTGTAAACATTCTTCTCTTAAAAATTAAATCACTTTTTTTTTCTAACAGTGAAAATCTACTTTCTTTCTCTCCCTCCCACTTACTCCCTATACTCAAATCCATTAAGTAAGAAAGAAAAATGAAACATGTTAGAAATATTTACATACATTTTTAAAGAGCTAGGTGCTCTACCCACTAATGCCATGCTTCTTTTGTCTTTTTTTTATGGCACAAGAATATTCTATTACATTCATATACTGCTGTTAGATTGAACATTGCCTAATCAAAGCAGTTACCTGCTTTCCTTATAATTCTATGTTATTACAAATGTGCTGCTATGCAAATATTTGTACACATAGGAGTTTGTCTCTTCATTGCTTTTCGAGTTTATGGCTAATAATGGTGTCACTGGGTCAAAGTGACTTTTCTAGTTTCATTTCTCATTATTTTCCAGAATGTCACTCTAGTAGCAAAGCATTAGTGTGCCTGTAATGCTTCCAACCTTGATTGTTTTTGGATTTTTCCATTTTACCAATTTGATGCACATGAAATGAAACTCTTGAGAGACTTTCTCAAATGCTTTGCTAAATTTAAGTAGACTGTGACTGTAGGGTTCCCCTGATCTGTTGGTCTAGTAATCCTGCCAGAAAAGGAAATGAGGTTAGCCTGGAATGACCTATTCTTAATGAAGTCATTCTGGCTCTTAGGGATCACCACTTCCTTTTCCAAATGCTCACAAACCATCTCTTTGAATAATATGTTCCAGAATTTTGCTAGTAACTGAAGTCAGATTTGCTATCTTAACCCTCAAATATTCCAACCTCTCTCCTATTTTTAAAGAAAAAGTCCTCTCTTTCTTTAAAATAACAGCCATTTTAGAGCCTTTTGAAATTAGAATATTTGCTCATCTGCACTCCAGGAGTACCTCACTTTTAATCTCCTATGGATGATTTTTGTTCTCCCGGTCCAAAGATTGTTCTCCTTTTATTTTTTATTTTTATTTATTTATTTATTTTATTTAATAGCCTTTTATTTACAGGTTATATGCATGGGTAACTTTACAGCATTAACAATTGCCAAACCTCTTGTTCCAATTTTTCACCTCTTACCCCCCCCCCCTCCCCCAGATGGCAGGATGACCAGTAGATGTTAAATATATTAAAATATAAATTAGATACACAATAAGTATACATGACCAAAACGTTATTTTGCTGTACAAAAAGAATCAGACTCTGAAATATTGTACAATTAGCTTGTGAAGGAAATAAAAAATGCAGGTGGGCATAAATATAGGGATTGGGAATTCAATGTAATGGTTTTTAGTCATCTCCCAGAGTTCTTTCACTGGGCGTAGCTGGTTCAGTTCATTACTGCTCCATTGGAAATGATTTGGTTGATCTCGTTGCTGAGGATGGCCAGGTCCATCAGAACTGGTCATCATATAGTATTGTTGTTGAAGTATATAATGATCTCCTGGTCCTACTCATTTCACTCAGCATCAGTTCATGTAAGTCTCTCCAGGCCTTTCTGAAATCATCCTGTTGGTCATTTCTTACAGAACAGTAATATTCCATAATATTCATATACCACAATTTATTCAGCCATTCTCCAACTGATGGGCATCCATTCAGTTTCCAGTTTCTAGCCACTACAAAAAGGGCTGCCACAAACATTCGTGCACATACAGGTCCCTTTACCTTCTTTATGATCTCTTTGGGATATAAGCCCAGTAGTAGATTGTTCTCCTTTTAAAAAAAAATTTTTTTTTTTTTTGAGGCAGTCAGGGTTAAATGATTTGCCCTGGTCATACACCAGTAAGTATCAAGGATGAAGCCACATTTAAACTCAAACTCATGTCCTTCTGGCTCCAAGGCTGGTGCTTTCATTGTGTCACTTAGCTACTCCTGATTATTCTTTTTGAGGGAGAAAACAGAAGCAAAATAAGTCTTTTCCCCATTGGTTCATTATCACTAACCTATCCATCTTGACTTCTGTCCAATCTGAAGGCATTTTCCTCTTACCCCAACATAGATCTAAGCACTTTTGGTTCTCCATGGCCTTCCTCTGCTTTTCTGAATTCTAGCATTTTCTTTTAAATAATAGCTTTTTATTTTTAAAATACATGCAAAGATACTTTTCAACTTTTACCCTTGCAAAACCTTGTGTTCCAAATTTTTCTCCCTCTCTTCCCTCCACCCTCCTCTCCTAGATAGCAAGCAATCCAATGTTGGTTAAACATATAGCACTTTGTTGATATTCAAATTTCATTGCTTGCTCTTGCTTCCATTGTCCAGTCATAGTTTTTCAATTCTGAGTTATTTAAGGATTTCCCCTTTTTGGTTTTTGCATTATTTTATTTTAGCTAGATTCCCCTTTTCTTCTTCAGGATTCCATTCTTGAGACTAGAAGACCATAGATATGTAACTGGATGGTACTTCAGAAATTGTTTGGTCCAGTCTTCTCTGCCCTTTTCCCATATCCCATTTTATAGATGCAGAAATGGAGGCCCAGAGAGTTTTCAACTTCCTTGAAGAATCAGAAGTGGGATTTAGGTCCTTTGATTTCAAATCTAAGCATTGTCCCTTCCTCATCGGGCTTCCCTGCGGAATTTCATTCCATAGATTCCTAGCTATCCTTTCTTGAACCTTTTTAAGTCTTAAGTCTAGGGTTTCCAGCAGATTCTAGGTGTTTTTTTTTTCCTCTTCTGCCATGTCATCAAGGATAATCATCATTAAGAATATCACTAAGTCCTCAGTTGAAGAAAAATAATCCAAGGGCTTAGTGTAGCAGATAGAGCACCAGCCCTGGAGTCAAGAAGATCTGAGTTCAAATTTCACCTCAGACACTTACTAGCTGTGTGATCCTGGTCAAGTCATTTTACCCTGTTTGCCTCAGTTTCCTCATCTTCAAAATGAGCTGGGGAAGGAAATGGCAAAAACCACTTCAGTATCTCTGCCAAGAAAACCCCAAATGAGGTCATGAAGAGTGCCCCACTTGCCCATTCATTTTTGTCTCACTCTTCCCCTAAATTCCTTCCACCCACTGGTAATCTTTTAGTTGCATATTTGTGCCCTGTGACCATTTATTAGTCTCTGTTATGTGCAAAGCAGGGCCAGGGGAGTAAGGAGGGAACATTTGCTACCTTACCCTCCTCAAGTCATTTTCTAACTTCTTCACAGCTCGGGGACCATCTTCTGACTGTATTGTCTGCTCCCCATCCCTCTAATTACTAGCATTTTCTTTTTCTCAAAATGATTTTTGATTAACTTTGCATCATTATTTTGTACTTGCCTACTTGTGTACATGTCTCCCCAGTAGAATACTCCTTGAGGGCAGGGATTATACTCCTAGCACCTACCATCATTCTTGGGTCTAGTGGATGATTAAATAAATATTTGTTGAATTGAGAGGACCATGATGTTTTTTGGAAAGGGAAATAGATTTGGAAACAGGTTTCATTCCTGACTGTGCTGCTAACTGCTACCATCAGCAATTTTGGACCAACTGTCTTGACTGCAAAGGGCCCAAAGCCTTCTCAGCATCTCTTCCCATTTCTTGGGTTCTCCTCCATTTGTTTATCCTTCTCTTCCTAAACACCTTCCTGACCCCCTCCAGCTCTGTGTGGGGAAGTGTGATGTGGTGGAAAGAGCCCTTGGTGGGAGGCAGAAGAGCAGAGATCTAGCCCTGAACCTGCCATTGTGACCTTGCTTCGTCCCCAGGAACAAGTCCCATCCTCCCCCTTCCTGAAACCCATCTTCCAAATAAGACCTAGATCGGTAAACTTATGTATAAGTCTATTGTCCGTTTCATACTTCCTTCATTAGTCTACAGTCATTGATTAAGAATTAAGTAGTTAAACAGAGAAAATGAAAACATTTCCTACTCCCAAGGAGTTTAAGTTCTAATAAGGAAGAAAACTTCATCATCCATCATTAATAAAACCCTTTGTCTCATTTGATCCTCATAATAACCCAAAATAGGTTGGTGCTAGTGTGATTCCCCATTTCACAGATGAGAAAACTAAGGCAGGTGGCTCACACAGCTGGGATGGATTTGAGGCAGAATTTGAATGCAGGGCTTTCTGACTCTGGGACGGTGCATTATCCCACTCTTCCACATAAGTAGATATATATGAATTCCATATGAACTCGAAGGAAGGTGAATGTAGAAGGGAAGTGGGGAGGAGAGGATTCTACAGAAAGTGGCTTTTGAACTTAAAAGAAGACAAGGATTCTAGAGATGGTTCTTAAGTGTTAGTGACAAGCAGGACAAAGGCACAGAGGTGAGAGATGGAACATTGTAAGAAAGAATACCTTAACCAGTTAACAGGACCATAGAGTGTGTGGAAAGGAACAATGTGCAAGGAGACTTAAACGCATTCAGCCTCGGACACTTACCAGCTGAGTGACTCTGGCCAAGTCACTTAACCCTGTTTGCCTCAGTTTCCTTATCTGTAAAATGTGCTGGAGAAGGAAATGTGCTGGAAAGACAAGAAAAGCCCAAATGGGATTCCGAAGAGTTAGGATACAGCCGAAATGAGTGGAGAAAAGGAAGAAGACAGGTTGTAAAAGCGGTTTAATGGCAAACAAGGGTTTCTATTTGATCCTAGAGATAATTGGGTATCTGTTGTGGCTATATACATTCCCTAAGGGATAGAACCTTTTGAAGAACCAAAAGCAGCTGGTGTAACTGCTTTATGTATTACGTGTTAATCCTATTTTTGTAAACAGAATCCTGATTCCCATCAGCTTTCATTGTCATAATGGAAATGAGTTGTCTTTTTCAGTAAGTCTTAGAGAAGTTGGATTAGTTTAAAGCTTCTTTACAAACACTTAAATGTACCAAGTGAACCCTATCATGATTGAGTAAAATGCTAGGTGGCACAGTGAATTGTGCGCTGGGCTTGAAATTAAGAAGATTGGGTTTGTGGGTTCAAATCCAGATTCAGACACTTCCTAGCTGTGTGACCCCGGGTAAGTTACTTATCCCTGTTTTGCCTCTTTTTCCTCAAGGAGTTGGCAGATCACCCCAATACTTTTACCAAGAAAAGCCCAAATAGGACTGAAATGAACAACTGCAAAATGGAGAAAACTTTGAGAAAGTGAATTGACCTAAGAAAGAATGCTCCAGATGACTAATAATAAGAAATGAAACCAAAACAGCTCTGAGGCTTTGTCTCTCTCCCAAGATGAAAAAGACTGTAGTAGTTTGGAATTGTGGAAAGATAGGCAGCATCTTGCCTTGTTCAGTTTGAAGTTATACGGCTAAAATGACTAAAATGTGTGTATCCTCTGACCTAGAGAGGTCTTTGACTCTCCCTCCATCTCCCCCTTTCCCCCCAGAAAAGTCAACAGCAAAAAAAGATGTACATCAAGATGTTTATAGCAACACGTTTGTGGTGGTAGAGCATATCTGGAAACTAGACCAGATGTGCATGATTGGGAAATAGCTCCATAAATCATGGTACCTGAATATAATGGAATATTACTGTACTATAAGAAATGACAAAAAGGATGACTTCAGAGAGCCATGGAGAGATTTACATAAACTGTGAGAAAGTGAAATGAAGCCAGGAAAGCGGTATACAAAATGGTTACAGTAGTGTAAGTGGAAAGAACAATAATGCAAGTCAAGCAGTCAGTAAGCATTAAGTGCCACCAGTATGCTAGCCACCAAGCATACAAAAGAAAGATAAAAGAATCCCATCTCATCATCAAAGGTGAATGTAGTAAAACTATTAAGAACAAATTTGCTCTCAGAAGAAAAATGAGAAGATATGTCTCCTCTGCACTTTTGCAGAGATTGAGGTCCACAGGTGTGATACATTGCATGGATATCATGTTTTGTCTATGCTTTTATTGCTTATGCTGAATTTTTTTCTCTTCTTTTTAGATTCTTTCTATGATCCTAGAAGGGATGGCTTTCTGGGAGTGGGGAAGAAAAGGGATATGGAGGAATCTAGATGATAATAAAATAATAGTATCCTTATAGAAAAAAGTGACTCATTCTATAACATCTTTTCTTTTTTTCCCTCAATTTTTAAAATTAAAGCTATTTATTTTCAAAACATATGCATGAATAATTTTTCAACATTGACCCTTGTAAAACCTTGTGTTCCAAATATTCTTCCCTTCCCCCCACTGTCTCCCCTAGATGGCAAGTAATCCAATATATATTAAACATGTTAAAAATATGTTAAATCCAATATATGTATACATATTTATGCAATTATCTTGCACAAGAAAAAACAGATCAAAAAGGGAAAAAATTAGAAAGAAAACAAAATGCAAGCAAACATAAAAAAAAAAAAGAGTGAAAATGCTATGTTGTGATTCACACTCAGTTTCCACAGTCCTCTCTCTGGGTGTTGATGGCTCTCTTCAAGACAACATTATTGGAACTGGCCATAAAAATGAAGTTAGTACAATTAGCTTATTCCCATTCTGAGTGTTCATGCTATCTATTAGTACCTTAAATTACTGATACAATGCAGTCTGTTTAACTCTTTAGGGTCTAAGATCTGGGTAGCGAAAAAAAAAACACTGAAAACACCAGGTCTTCACTTCCTATCTCTGTCTATGCTTTTAGGAGAATATATCAAAACGTGGCGGCCACGCTACTTCTTGCTAAAGAGTGATGGGACCTTCATTGGCTATAAGGAGCGGCCACAAGATGTGGACCAGCGGGAATCTCCCCTCAACAATTTCTCAGTTGCACGTAAGTAATTCCCTCAATTCTGACAAACTGACCCTGTGAGTTATTGGATCTTCCTGACCTGTGTGGCTTCAGATAAGTTACTTAACCACTTTGTCTCTCAGCCTCAACCAAATGAGGGAGTTAGAGAAGATGCCCGCTAGGATTTCTTCTATTTCTTAAATTAAAGATTTTGTGGAAGGAGGAATTCTTCATCTCTAAATTTGACACTTTTAGACTCAATGTAGCTTGACCCCTCTGCAATGTGGGACCAAGTCTGAGGTGGAAAATCTGATGAACTTGAGGAGACAGAGTATAAGTGGAGCATAACTTAAGAAGTGACCATGGCATTCCTGGGTACTCCAAAGATAGCCACTGATGTTTCCCCAGGTAACTGTTGAGAGCTCATGTTTACAATCTTCTCATGACAGCTTGGTTACTTTCCCTGAAAGCATATCTTTTTTTTTTTTTTTTCCATTTTTTTATTTTAACATACATTACTTTATGAATCATGTTGGGAGAGAAAAATCAACAAAAGGAAAAAACTATGGGAGAGGGGAAAAAATGTGTTGATTTACTTCAATCTCCATAGATGGCATTTCTGTCCAAAGTCTATTGGATTGTTTTGTGCCAGTGAACCACTGAGAAGAACCACGCCTTTCATAGTTGATCAAAGCACAATCTTGCTGCTATTGTGTACAATATATTCTTGGTTCTGCTTGTTCCATTCAACATCAGTGAATGTAAATTTTTCCAGGCCTTTCTAAAATCAGCTTGTTCTTCATTTTTTGTAGAATAATAATATCCCATTACCTTCCTATACCACAACTTATTCAGCCATCCCCCCATGATGGGCATCTACTCATTTTCCAATTCTTTGCTGCCACAAAGAACTGCTGTAATGGGTCCTTTTCCTTCCTTTATGATTTCCTTGGGATACAGACCCAGAGTGACACTGCTGAGTCAAAGGGCCCAGAAGCACATCTTAATACTGGACAGTCGCTCTGTTGATGATCTTAAAATATTTTTCCCCTCCTGTCTTTGAGGGCAATCCTTCTACCTCTCTCTGCCCCTTGGGCACATTTAGAGATGCCGCGGGCAAAGCCGGGTGAGCAGGCAGGCACTGAGGGACTAGACTGTCTGAACTGACATGCCTTTCTCACAGATTATAATCCCAAATCTTGTGTAAACAGTTTTTGGATAATCTGGGGGTAGGGCTATTAAGAGATTATTATTTTTTTAATTGTCTCTATTTTTATTGGTGCCCCCTTTTCCCTTCTGCTAGTCAGGGCTTGACACAGTAAATGGCCTGTTGAGTCCTTGGGGAAATTTGGGTGCCCATCAGAGAAAAATACATGTTCGTGTGTGGAGGCGTGGGCCCTTCAGGAAGGTGGAGGTTCACTCTGTTCCTGCCACAGGTTTCTGTTGGCAGGCTAGCTTTTCCAGCTGAATTTGGCAGGATTTTAGAACCTGGTTTTTCAGGCTTCATTCTGCCCCCCAGGGATGTGCTAGGAAAGGCAAAAGGAAGACTCAGAGTGCCCTCCTCAGCATGTTCTGTGGTTTGGCAGACTCTCCCACTCAAACGCCCCTAGCACCGGCCCCAGCCATCAGTATATCTGCGATCTGGGGCAGGGGAGGGATTGGATGGAGGCCCTGGCAGCAGCCTCGGTTGAACCGGCCCAGGGCGGGAAGGGAGAGCGGGCCCAGAACCATTTCTCCACAAGCCTCGTCGGTGTGCTACGCTGGGCACCCCCTTTCTTCTCCAGATGCCTCTCCTCAGCTGCATGCAGATATATGGCACTAATAATGAAAAGAAGCCCAAACTTAGAGTCAAGAGAGCTAGACTTGAGTCTTTGCTGCATTGTGACTAAAAGTAAATCCATTCCCCCCTTTGGGCCTCAGTTTCCCCCCATAAAATAGGGATTTGAGCTAAGTGAAATATGGGAGGAAGCACTGGCTGTTCTTGGAGGTCTCACTGTTTGGGGGAGACCGAGGAAAGGCAGCCCCAGGTCCCGCCCACAGGATGCTTCTGGTCCGATTGGGCAGATGCGATTCACTCACCTAGGACAGCAGTGAATGATAAAAATTAATTTTTGAGGAAGCATTTACTTGTGTGGCTCAAGCTTCTGAAGGTAAATAGAAGTCAGGGAAAGGAGAAGTCGGATTGGGATAAGATAGGTTTCCTGGAGGAGACGGGCAGATTTTGAAGACTGGGTAGCGTTTTGATCAGAGAAGAGGACCAAAGGGGAGGACATTCTAAGCTAGAGGAACACACACAGAGGTAGGAATGAGGATGGTGTGTCTGGAGATCAAGTTGAACTTAGGTCTCCTCGTTTGGATTTCAAAAAGGGTTGGGAAGCCCACAGTTGGTATTTTGTTGCCACCCCCAAGTATCAGTTATTTGGTAACCCTTCTTTCACCCTCTGCCTCCCCCATCTGCCATTTTTCTTTTTCCCCACTTAGAGTCCAAACTAAGACATGAATATCGGACTTCCAATTCCTGAGAGAGAATGACTCTGCCTTTTTGCCCAAGTGACAGTTTTTCAATCATAAGAATGCTAACTGTTTAACCAGTGTGGAAACTGAACCTCACAGAGTAACTTACTCTCACTTGTTGGTGAGTGACAGAGATGGGCTCTTCATTCAAGTGGGAGAGAACAGTCTTTGAACTCACCAAGCCTTTGTTGAATGCTTCTTACTTACTAGACAGTAGGTTTGGGATACAAGGATGAAAAACAATGTACATGCAGAAATCGCTAGGGGCAGAAATCCAGGTCTCATGCCATGGGGAAGGAAGAAGGATCTCACAAGATTAGAGGTGCAGGGAAAACTTCATGGAACTGATGATACCTGAGCCAAGGAAGGGAGGGATTCCATCAGTTAAGAGATGAAGTAAGAGGTGGCAGGAGAAGCAGACACAGGAAAAAGCAAGAGGAGAGGAGGGAGAGAGGAAGATGGAGAATTTAAGACTCAAGGTCACAAGCCTCCTGACTGAATGAGGGAGGGAGAGAGAAGGAGGAGGCATTCGTGAGACATCATTATATCTGTGTGCCTCAGACATCCCCAGTGACAGCCTTCTACTTAGAACTGTTTGGAGAAGGGAGAAAGATTTCATCCACAGCTTCACTTAATAAACTACCTTAGGAGTCTCTAACATAAAGTCTGTCTCAGTTCCCTCATACTGCAGTTTATTTAGCCTGGTCCCTCTTTTTCTGAAAAGTTGGGTACACTGTACAAGCCTCCCTTCGGGTTTATATTGCTAACATGAGTCAGGTATATGTTGCCCTTAGTCTCTCAGTCAGTCAACAAACATTTTGTTGTTGTTCAGTCGTGTCTGACACTTTATGACCCCAACGGGGGGTTTCTTGGCAAAGATACTAGAATGTTTTGCATTTCCTTCTCTAGCTCATTTTACAGCTGAGGAACTGAGGCAAGCAGGGATAAGTCCAGGATCACACAGCTAGTAAATGTCTGGATTTGAACTGAGGAAGATGAGTCTTCCTGATTCCGGGCTCAGAACTTGGCACACTGGGTCACCTTGTTGTCTTTGACCAATGTATAAAGACAAAAACAGTCCCTGGACTCAAGGAATTTGCTTTGTAATGGGGGTGAAGAGGAAGAGAGAGACAGACACACACAAATGGATAGATTCGAAGACAGAGACAGAGAAACAAGAGACAGGGTTAGAGAAAGAGACAAGTGACAGAGAGAAAAAGATACACACATAGAGAACCTTTAGAGTAAACATCCTTTCCAGAAACAGGTTTTAAAGATACTCTATGTCTGTGTGATATTTTTTCTGTATGATAACAATCATGTTAAACAGTAGATGTTTACTTTGGACTTTAAAGTTTGGAATATGATTCATGTTATCTTCTCATTTGAGACTGATAGAAAACCTCTGTAAGGTAGTTATTTATAATGATTCCCATTTTATGTGTGTAAAAACAAAATGACTAAGCCTTAGATGACACAGGCTATTAGTTAATAGAATCACGTCTTATATGTCTTTGACTTAAACTGTCTGTACACCATTCTCAGCTCTCTCCCATGAATGTAGAGTCCATAAACCATCCCTTCATTTTCTTCTGGGCCTCAGTTTCCTGCTGTGTAAAATAAGATGATTGGTCTAGAAAGTTTCTAAGACTCTGTCCAGATCTGGCATTAGTCAGTGAGATATTATCTCCATTTTATACATGGGTGCCACTGGGGCTCCTTAATTAGGGAAGACACCCAGTCACCTAAGAGATTTGGTGGCAAAACCAAGCCTGGGACCCAGGTCTTTCTGGCTCCCAGCCTGGGTTCCACCTGCCCCACTCTCCCAGCACCCATGCCTAGTGAATATTGTTTGTACTTGTGTTCTAAGGCAGAGAGAAGGCTCTGCTCTGGGAAGTCTTATTGGTTAATGACTGAGCAGGGCAATTAGAGGGCATATTTGTTCACCAAACAAAAACCTTCCCTGTGACATGGTTGAATGATAGTGGTTATTAAATGATAAATCTCTATTATTCATCTTGCTGTGCATGTAGTTAGGGTTAGCGTTGGAATGGTACTGGTAGAAAATGCTGATTTGGGGAAAGGGGGTGATTAGATTCCTCCACAACATACACTCACTTCTCTCTCTCTCTCTCTCTCTCTCTCTCTCTCTCTCTCTCTCTCTCTCTCTCTCTCTCTCTCTCTCTCACTTCTCTCTCTCTCTCTCCCCATACCCTCCTGCCCATCTGTCTCTGTCTCTCTCTTGTCTCTTTTTTCCTTTTTCTCTTCCTGTCTTTCTGTTTCTCGTTGTGTGTCTCTCTCTGTCTTTACAAGAGAATTAATTGGTGTGATGGGGTAGTGGAAAGAGATCCAGGTTTTGGCATTGATGCTAATTAGCTGTGTGACCTTGGACTAATCAGTTCACCTTTCTGCATGTCCTTTTCCTTATCTGTGAAATGGGAATGAAGAATAAACTTAGACTGTCTGCCTCACAGAGATATTGTAAGGATGCAGGAAACATGGGTCAAGGGCTTTTTCTAGAGATAGGCAGGACACAGAAGACCCCCAAAGGTCTCCTTTGGGATCACCTGTGCAGTGGGAGGGAGATAGAACATCCCATACAGTAAATTAATAGCAAGCCAGTTGAACTGGTACAGTATGGGAAGGGTGGTAATAGGATATAAGGTTGGAAAGGCTGATAGGAATTCTGTGGTAGAGGCAATTGAAATGCCACTTGAAAATGGATTTTATTTGGGAGACAATAGAACAGTTTTTGAGAAGGATTATGGACATAGCCAATCAGTGAGTGGAGAATATTAATTATATATATATAAAGTATAGATAGGTATAGATAGGAGAAAGGGAAAAAGACAAGTCACAGAAACCAATTAAAAGGCTATTGAGGGTCATTTAGGCCACAGAGGTTTGACTCAGTGATTTTTAAGGTCCCTTCCACTTCTTAATGCAGTGTTTCTACAGACCTGTCCAGTGATCTGACTCCCGGGAGAAGAGTCCATTTCATCGGGCTCTGGACTGATGGTCAGAGTCCTAAGTTCCAGAACAGTGAACTTTCCTCTGTAGTAGTCTTTTATCTGCATTACCTGGAGACTTCTGGCATTGAGGTAGTCTCACTGCACTCCCAAATCTAAGTACAGGGGAAATGAGTTTGCAAAAATCCAGGACAACTTGGGGGTCCTTAGTCTACATGCTACCCTTCTTCCAGGGCCCGGTTTAATTGTATCTCCTCTACAAAGTCTTCTCTGACCCCTAACAATGCACAGGTGCTCTCCTTCCTGTAAGCTCCCACAGCTCTCACTTTGATACTCATGCCTTGAATTCCTACCTAATCAAAAATTGATTGCCCCATATTGTTTTTTTTTTTTTTTTTGTCTCTCAAATATAATTTCCCCCAATCATACTGTGAGCTCCCAGGGGGCTGACTTAATTATGTTCCGTTTTTTTCTCTCAGCTGCTGAAGTGCCAGACTCATAGTAGGCACTCAGTAAATGTGTAATTGAGTAAGTCAGGAAGCCCTTCTCGGTGCCCAGTTCTGTGCTCAGTGCTGTTAGGGATAGGGAGGGAACAGAGAGAAGTCGCAGAGTTCTTACAGAGTTCTACCTTGCTAGGAGATTTGAGGAAGTCATGAACAATGGGATTTTTAGGAAATGCAAGTAGTGTTTTTAATCCGGCAGTTAAAGGTGATGTTCTGGAGGCAGGGCCGTCAGAACGTGGCCCAAATCGACGGGGAGGGTTTGATGACAGAAGGACATTTTGCTTGGGTTTTGGATAAGAAGTCAGAGGGATTGTGAACAGTGCAGAGTTTTGAGGGTGTGCTTGGTTGGCACTTGCAGAAATTGAGTCGGCCCTTGTGAAGCTCCTTCTCTCATTCTGTTCATCCTCCTGCTTCCCCTCCCCGTTCCTGGGGCCTGGGGTGGGCATTGTAGTGAGCTTGTGACTCTTGTGAGCTGCCTGTATTGGTTCTACTCTGCAGTGAGTTCTCAGCTCCTTTACTGGCTCATCTGTGATTTCCTAAGGCAGCTGGTTGGGCTGGGGAGTCAGGCAGGCTCTGAAGGGCAACCAGGGAGTTGAGATTTCACTGCAGGGATTGTTCAGTATCTGATGTGTGCCCCTGACCCCTGGGGCCCCTCCGGAGGTCAGTTCCCATGCCCTGAAAAGCCCCTAACCTGCCTGGTTGCTAGTGCTCGAGATGGAATTCCAGACATTCTCCGCAGACAGCCCGGATTCCCCAGGCAGGGCCCCCGTCCTGAGCCCTCGAGAGCTTCCCTCCTGGGTGTGTTAAAAATCTTGGAATTTTTAATTTATTCAAAAAGTTTCTTTCTCTTCCCCCTCCTCCCTTTCCTGGATATCATGTGGTAGGTGAGTCTTTAGAGCAGGAACACTTTGGTTCTCAGATTCCTCCTAGGCTTCTGTGTGTGTGATTATCAGAGACCTCTCCCTCCCCAATGACATTCAATCCTTTCAGTGTTTAGAGAGGCTAGATGTTCAGAGGAGCAACCGTACCTCATATTTCTGGGGGTTTTTGAATTTGCCAGATTCTTTCCTCATGGGGCATGTCACATGCAAGGCGGGGATTACGGTAACTAAGGGTTCAGATTGAATTAATTTAAAGTAAAAGCAAACCTGCCCTTTCAGGTAAGTAGAGATAACATTTCATGGATTCATGTTCAGGTATAGGTTGGATGAGCTTATTTCTAAGATGCAGCTTCTATCATCCATCAGCTGCCTGGAATGAGATACAAAGGAGATAAGAATTTTCAATCAGATGTGGGCTCTACCTTCATGAAGCTGACAGTTTAATAGCATAATATGTGGGAAAGAGGCAGGGCTAGAATTCAACAGGAGGGCCAGACCTCCTGACTCTAAATCCAATACTCTTTCTATTGACATTTCCTTCCTGTTGCCCCTTGCCCATCCCAGAACTTATTAAATTTTTCTCACTTGTGAGCTTTTTTCACTGGAGAAATTTTTGTGCAACCTCAGCTATATAGGTATATAAATCAAACATTCACTGATAATAAATCATAAAGAAATTTATGTTAAAACAATTCTCTGGTATATCTGTATTTTTACCATTTATTAACGATGACAGCAAATTTGCATACTAATGGGATGGATGTGCTTATTTATTTTTTCCATAAAAAATTAAATCTTGGCAGAATATTTGGTATCTTTTTGTGCTTGCCAAATTTTTTGTGACCTCCACATTCAGCTAGGTGAATTTATTTTTAATTGTTCATATTTATTTATTTATATTTATTTTTATTTAAGAAGTAAATACAAATGTGCCCATTTGTGTCTTGCTTGGGAAGATGAGGGGGTGGGGTAGCATTCAGGTATTCACACTCAGAAGGCCCAATGTGTCAACGTGGAGATTATCTCTGACCTTCTGACTGATGGGAGGATAGTGTGAGATACATTAAGAGAGGAGGAAACTGAGACTTGTGTAGGTAAGTGACTCACTCAGAGTTGTAAGATGGTGAGGACTGGAGCAGGATATTGGAACCCAGATCTTCTGATCGCAAATTCCATGATTTTTCTCCACTCTGCCTTGTTGACAGGTGCATCCATCTCTGGTTTTACAACATTCTTTTGGGGTAAAATCTCCAAGGTGTGGGAACCTCCCTCCCCAGACTTGGAGATGATTTCTGGCCGAGAGCTGGTGCTGCCATCAGGATGCGGTGTGGATCTTAAGTCTTAGAGAATTTTTAGAGCTAGAGGAACTTTAGAGATCACCTAGTTCAATCCTTTTCTTTGATCCTAGAGGCAACTGAGTTTCAGAGAAGGGAAGGACTTTTCCAAGATCACCCAGATAGGGAAGGGACAAAGCCGGAATTTAAATTTAAGGTTGGATGAGAGATTTAGTACTTTTTCTCTTCTCTATTTAGATCCCTTTCTCTGACTGCTGTGTGACCTGAATAGCCCCCTGCCTGGTCCCCAGTCCCCCCAGCCACCCAGAGTGTTTGCCCAGGTTCCCTGGCTTCTCAGTACTCCCCTCCCTGAGCCGCACGCAGAAGGTTTCTGTGCCTCCCTGAGGAGCGTACTAGCGACATTCCCTGACTGATGAATTGAAGCCACTCGAGGGATTGGAATAAAGACAAATGATTATTTAAACTTGCTTACATACCGTGACTTCTTTTCCTTGACTGTGGTAGAATGCCAGCTGATGAAGACAGAGCGACCCAAACCCAATACATTCATCATCCGCTGCCTGCAGTGGACCACGGTAATTGAGAGAACGTTTCACGTGGAGACCCCCGAGGAGCGGTATGTTTCATTCATGTTTAATAGAGAAACCCCTCCCAGAGACAGATGGGAAGGGGGAAAGGGGGAAGAAAGGAGGGAGGTGGGTTCTAAAAACTTCCAGATTTGGAGTTGGAGTCCCCAGAGTGCACTGTATTACCTGGGTAACTATGGGGGAGACACCTTGTCCACACCTGCGCCCATCTCTCCCTTAAAATGGAGTTGGACTTGTTAACATTCCCCATTCTAGTTCTCATTTAGCCCCTGAGACTACAGGAGCTGACCTTAGGTGGATGCTCTTCAGGACTGGTCTGTCTTAAGGGCTCCACTGGTGTAATTCTTCCCTTTTTCACCATAAGCCCCCAAAGGACTGCTCCAATTTACAGATGAGGAAATTGAGTTTCAAAGAAAAGGAAGAACTCTTCTGAGGTTATACAACAAGGAATAGGGGCTGAATTGAAATGGGCTAGAGTCCAGGTGCTCTGAATCTCTTTCTGCCCAGTGACATTGTTCTACCAGCTTAGAAATCCCCTTTGCACTTTCCCTGGCAGGTGGTCACCCAGCCTTTGCTCAAACATCTTCAGTGGCAGGGAGCTCACTACCTGATCACTCTTCTTCCCTTCCATCAATCCTAGCCCTATCTTCCAGTGCTCAAATAAAACAAATCCATCCTGAAGAAAAATTGAAATCCAGAACTGGGAGTGACTGCTCTCTAATCAAATTCTAGAACACTCTGCATATCTCTTATCATTTCATCCATTCAGCCTCTTCTTCCCCTGATAAACTGAACTTTTCACCAACAGGGACAGTATCCTCCTTAGCTCAGGTCAGTAGAAATAAAAGTCTCTAGTAGTTAGAACTGTCTTTGGGTACTGTGAGCTATCTCAGGGTAGAGTTTCCCTTTGCAGGAAGTCATTAAGGTATTTGTCAGAGATTCTGGCTTCAGTGTGGATTAGACTGGCCTTTAAAATCTGCTAAAACTCTGAGATTCTGTCATTTGGGATTGTGGCCTCTTTGTCGGCAGATATATTACAAGTAGCCTAGCACTCAGCAAGCAGTAATTACATATTTGCTGTGAAGATCAAATGAAATAATACGTGCAAAGTGTTTTGCAGACTTTTAAGCACTACATAACTGTTAGCTATGATTTTTTGAATCCTTTCTTACCTGGGTAAGTGACTGAGACTGGGAAATGTATGCCCTGTGTGAACAGCAGGTGAGGAAGGCCTGACCTGACTCCTATCCTCTGTGACCCTTTTCAGGGAAGAATGGACCAAAGCCATCCAGATGGTGGCTGACAGCCTAAAAAAGCAGGAGGAAGAACTCATGGACTTCCGATCAGGCTCACCCAGTGACAATTCTGGGGCTGAGGAGATGGAGGTGTCTACAACAAAGCCCAAACACAAAGTGGTAAGGATGGGCCGTCCAGGATGAATGAGCTCTCTTCTCCCCAAGCCTTGCCCTGTTCTGCAGGGATCTTGTTGCCTCTGAAGGGATTGAGACAGGGACGACTTTGAAAAGTCAGTAGTGGATATACAAATACCAGGTGTTGTTCTTGGTGGCAGACACAAACACTATGATTCTTTTTTTTAGAAAGATCATTTTTTTATTAAAGCTTTTTATTTTCAAAACATATGCATTAATTTTTCAACACTGACCCTTGCAAGATCAAATTTTCCTTTCCTTCCTCCCACCCCTTCCCCAGATGGCACGTAATCCAATATATGTTAAACATGTTAAATATATATGTTAAATCCAACATATGTATACATTTATCTTGTTGCACAAAAAAAATCGGATCAAAAAGGAAAAAAAAATGAGAAAGAAAACAAAATGTAAGCAGACAACAACAAAAAGAGTGGAACTCTTTTTGAGGACTATATTCTTCTTCCCTCACTTTTCTCTCTAACCTCATTCTTAAATTTTTAATTTTAAGATGTTTAATATTTGGTGAAAGCATGTTGGAGAAAGCTATCTCTCTCCTACTCCCCCTCAGACATACTCTTACCCCTGAGTTCTGTGGGCAAGCTTCTGAGCATCTCTGGTCTCTGGAGAAAGATCTGCCTAGTGCAGTGAAGGATGTATCAAGGACATCAGGGGCCCTCATCTTGCCCTTGATCTGCCAAAAGTAGTTTCCAAGGGAGGGACTGTGGCTTTACCACCTGGCTTTTTCTCTAGAAATGTATTTTTAGTTATGGGGCAAGGCTCTGTTATATCTTAAAACAGAAGCCCCCTGAGTGCATGCCTTCCTGCTTAGCCAGTGCTGACTCTGTGCTCATCTGAAATGCCTTTCCAGACAATGAATGAGTTCGAGTACCTGAAGCTGTTGGGCAAAGGCACATTTGGGAAGGTGATCCTAGTGAAGGAGAAGGCAACTGGGCGATATTATGCCATGAAGATCCTCAAGAAGGAAGTGATTGTGGCCAAGGTGAGCCCAGACTGGCCCCGGGACAATTAGCCTTAGGGATTTGGTTTCTGGGGAACGGGGAATGTTTGGATGCACAGATGCAAGAGTGATAACCATCTTTGGGTCTTGTCTTACAGGATGAGGTGGCTCATACACTTACGGAGAATCGAGTCTTACAGAACTCCAGGCACCCATTCCTGACAGTAAGTGTTGGTCTTCTCATTGTGAGTTAGGAGCTCAGAGAGCCATCTTATCATAAACTCTCCCAATCACCCTGTCTGAACCAGGGATGGATCAAGCACTCTCATTCTTTTATTAACTTTAGGAGGTTTTTGCTTTAACTTTTTAAAAAAAAAATATTCCCTCCAGTTACATGTAATTTCCAAAAAAAATGTTTTAAAAAATCTTTTAAATTTTTAATTGTTTAAAATTTTTTTAAAAAGAAAAACATTTGACTTCCCCTCCTTCCTAGTAATGTCATTTCTTCCTAATCTATCTCCACTTTCCCTTCCATCCCATAACAAAGATAAATAATTTAAGAAAAACAAACTCTTATATGACCACATCTTGACAAGGTGCCACTCTTCACACACTTGTAGATAACCACCCTTATTCCAAGAGGTGTGTGTGTGTCAGGGGGATTGTTTTGCAACCAGTTTTGTGGAGTCAAGAACAGGTGATGCTTTTGATCAGAGTTCTAAAGTCAAAGCTGTTTTTAAATGATAATGATTTTCCTTCTCTTCATATTAATGGCTTTTAGAAGGGTTCTGGCTTAAGTGTGGTTTGTGTCCAAACCTTTCAGTCACCTTCAGATTCTAACATTTTAGTTCAGAGTTCAAATAGACCATCTTGGGGGGGGGGGGTGTTGCGTGCCTGAATGTGCACATTCAAGACGGGGAGACAGATTGGGATTGTGTGGATTTTATTGTTGAAATAGAAATGATGGAAATTTTGGTAAGGAGTGCAACCTCCATCTTAAAATTTACAGTAGAAAGGAAGGAGAAAATAGACATAATCTGACATGCATCCTAGCTTTAGGAGAGCTGATTTCACAGAGTTCAGGGGAAGATAGTTAGAATACCATGGACTATACATTAGCCTGGGTAGGGTCAGGAGCCCTCAAGAATGAAAATCTGAAGACATAGACATATACTTGAGATGACAAGAAGAAAGGCATGTTTGTTGCCTAAGATGTGGAAACTCAAAAACTAATTTAAAATTTTAGTAGATGTATACAGAAGATAAAAAACAAGGGAAGCCTGACACAAACTTGGAATAGACTTGTAGAAGGTGTCAGAAGTACAAAAATTTAAGATGAGTTGACAAGGAATATGAAAAGATTTTTTTTATAGTTCGTTTCTCCCAGATTAATTCCAGTAATGGAATCCATAAACTGGCCTCATTATTCTAGTTTGCACTGCACATTTCCATTGGGCAGGAACCAATATTTTACATAATTATCACTTCAAATGGTGTGAGTTTCAAGCCTTCACAGAATTCATTATTTAAACTAATTTGAGCCTAGATATAGCTTTTATATCTTTAGGTCTATATCTCTATATAGATATATCTATTATATCTTGATGTAGCTATTATATATCTAGAAACATTTATATAATATAGATAAAATAAATATAATAGTGATGCTTATATCTAGATATCTCTAAAATATATCTATATAATAGATAAAATAAATGCTTATATCTAGATATTTCTAAAATATATCTGCACCAATATATGATATATTTCAATATATTTTATATAGATATGGCTTTATTTTAACATTTTTGAGGAAAAAAGCTTGGAGAAAGGTAGCCATTGGAATATACTGAGAATTTGTGTTTGTGCTGTGCTGTTCAAAATTTGTTTCAGTGACTTGGGTAAAGAAGTAAATAGTAGATTTATCAAATTTGTCACTGCAGGAAGATAGCAGAGATAGCTAACATGTTGAACAAAGAAAGTATGATTCCAAAAGATCTCAATGGGTTAGAAAGGTGAGCTGAATCTAAGAACTGAATTCTTATTAAACTTAATATGGATTTATGTAGAGATAAATTTAACAAGGAATAAACATGATGTAATAAGGATAAATAAAAATAGAATTTAAGAAGTATAAATGTAAAATTCTTTTATTGGGTTAAAGAAATAACAGCTCATTATTATAAGCTAGGGGAAGTGGGGACCAAATAGGAGTTCATCTGAAAAAATTCATTTCTTATGAGTCAGAAGTACAATATGGCAGCCAGAAAAGCTAACAGGATCTTAGGCTGCATTCAGAGGTATAATTGCTTAGGATTAGGGAGGTATTAGTGGTTAACTCTACTTTAGTCAAAGAGCATGTGGAATTCTGCATTCATTTCTTGATATCACATTTTAGGAAGGGCATAGAGAATATGGAAGAATATTTGGTAGAGAGGGGACCAGAATGGTACAAAGAGTGGAGGATCAATTAAAGGGATTTGGGGAATGTTTACCTGTTTAACCTGAGGGAACAGGTAGTACGGTGGGAAGAATGCTGGATCTATAGTAGGAAGACCCAAATTGGCTCCAGATACTTACCAGTTGTGTGACTTCACAAGCTACTTAACCTCTGTCTGCCTACTTCCTTCATCTATAAAATGAGGGTTATAATAGCATCTATCTCCTAGGGTTCTAAGTGAGATGAAGTGCTTAGTAGCAGCTGGAAATTACAAAGTGGCAGATTTGGGCTCCACGTAAGGAAAATCTTCCTAATGATTTGAGCTGTCCTGAAGCTGCTTTGGAGTTGTAGCGAGGACACCATTATTAAAGGTCTTTCATTAAAGGCCGGTGGCCATTTTGGGGAGATTTGTAGAGGGGATTCCTGGTTAGAGGAGAGACCCTGAGGTCCTTCCTTTCTAGGGCTGAGATTCTGAGTGTCTATATGTAACAACACTTCACTTCTGTCCAGAAGATAGAGGCAGCATGCTGTAGTGGAAAGTAAATCCAGACCCAGATTCAGGAATTGTGAGTTTGAAGCTCAACTCTAGCTCTTAGAGTTCACATGAACCTGGAGCAGTTGGTTCACTTTTCCTCATCTGTAAAATGGAAGTAATAATGAGAATGATAATATCTGTACTGTCTACCTTACAAGAGAAAGAGGAAATTATCCTATAACCTTAAAGTCTTATAGGGAACCTCAAGTTCCACTGTCCCCCCCTTCTCATAGGAACTCTCTCTCTTAAGTGCTGGTTAGTGTCTTCTCTGCAAATGGGATGTTAGAGAGAATTGCCTTGCCCAGGTTTATACTGGCAGTGTATGTCAGAGGTAGGACTTGAATGCAGTTCTCTCTCCACTATGCTATGCTACCTTTCATAAAATTGAGTTATTATATTTTATATATTTACATACATATACATAATTCCATTACTGGAATTAATCTGGGAGAAACGAACTATAAATAAAATCTTTTCATATTCCTTGTAAATATATCTATACATTTACTATATATATATGTAATATTACATATACACATTATTAGGGCTGTTAGGTGTCATAGGCAATAGAATGCTGGGCCTGGAGTCAGGAAAAGCTCAGTTCAAAGCCAGCCTCAGATACTTTCTGGCTAGTTATTTAACTTTCTTTGCCTAATTCAGAAAATGAGCTGGGGAAGGAAATGACAAACCATTCTAATATCTTTGTTAAGAAACCTGAAATGACATCAAGAAGAGTTGGAAGTGACTTGACAGCAAAACCCTAAATATACATAGGAAGCTAATAATGCTTTTGCAGAGAGAAGAACAACTAACAATTGCATGGGTTTCCTTTGAGCTTCCATTCCTAAGGATAATCCATCGAAGGGCTCACTTATACATCACCGTTCATAGTAGTTCTGACTAGGAAAGCCCTTACTTTCAGAGGCAGGAGGATGAGGGATAAAATGCACAATTAGACAGATTCTTGGCTGATGCTGCCTTGATGTCCCACTGTTACACAGAGGTATCCTAGAACATAGGTGAAAGGTCTGAGAACCCTGGGTACCATGTCAGCAGCAGGACCAAAAGGAGTGATGAAAATCCCTGATCCCAGAGTCCCTTAGCTCCTGCTGCCTTCATTGGACCCCTGCTGGGAAGAGCTGTTAGCCCAGTCTGGCTCCCTAACGATATGCTCTGCATACAGAGCCAACAGTCTGGCTCTCTCAGCTTCACTGGGGCATCTTGGAAGTGGCCATTGGCCACCCACGATCCACAAAGGGAACAAACTGACAGCTACACTCTTTTTTTTTTTTTTTTTTAATAGCCTTTTATTTACAGGTTATATGCATGGGTAACTTTACAGCATTGACAATTGCCAAACCTCTTGTTCCAATTTTTCCCCTCTTTCCCCCCATTCCCTCCCCCAGATGGCAGGATGACCAGTAGATGTTAAATATATTAAAGTATAAATTAGATACACAATAAGTATACATGACTGAACCGTTATTTCAGCTACACTGAAATTGTAGCACAAGCCCACCTGAGTTGTGACTAACAGCCACATTTGCAGACTGTGCCCCTGTTTGTGTTTCTCTTTCCAGTGTCTTTAAAGAATAAGACTCATAGCTATATTAGGTACTGTAGTTACCATGCATGGAAAAATTACAGGTTGTATTTACCTTTTATTTCCAAGGACAAATATTCAAAGACAAAAAAGCCATGGGAAAATGGAAAAAATAGCCCTGTCAATCTGGGCATTAGCCAACTCCAGGCCTCATTTCTCTAATAGATAGTAGCTAATAGAGCAGTAACACCTCCTATCACCCAAGGGAACCACAGACTCATTCCTCCTGTTTTTGTTTTGTCCTGTAGAAGAGATAGAAGAGGAGCAAACCTGCCTCTATTTTCAGGAAGCTAAGAATCTTCTTTAGTTCAATTTTACCATGTAAAACAATTTTTTATATTTGTTTTTAAAACTTTCAGTTTTAGATTCTTTCCCTTCCCTTAATATTGCCCCACAGCTCAGCTCTGTCAGAGCACTAATAAGTAGATGCTGACCACCTCCTTCCCCTCAAGCTTTATTCTGCTGGAGATATTCCAGAATCCCTCCTCTGTTCTAACCCTTGAACCCGTTATCTTCTTGGGAAGGCACCATATGCCCTACCATTGATCTTGCCATGGGGCCTTGTCATCTGCTCTACTACTTTTCTGCCTAAGGGTTTTTTTTTTAGTAGTATTTTATTTTTCCAAATGCATTCACCTTTGCAAAACCTTGTGTTCCAAATTTTTCTCCCTATCTCCCTTTCCCCAAGATAGCAATCCAATATAGTTTAAACATGTACAATTCTTCTAAACATATTTTCATATTTGTTTTGCCACACAAGAAAAATCAGATCAAAGGGGGAAAAAACATGAGAAAGAAAAAAAAAAAGCAAGCCAATAACAATAACAACAAAAAGGGGAAAATACAATGCTTTGATCCGCAGTCAGTCTCCGTAGTTCTCTCTCTGCATATGGATGGCACTTTCTATCTGAAAGTCTGTTTCCCTGCCCAAGTATTGCCTGAACTTTCCTTCTGCCACTATTTGAAGATAAACATAAAATCTTCTTTATGTTTTGTCTTCTCAATTAGAGTATGAGCTCCTATGAATGTCTCTAACACTTAGCATAGTGATTAGCACTTAGTAACTTCTTAATAATAAACCATTAGAACAACAACAAAAAAAATAATTACAAGAGGCAAGAGACATGGATTTGAATTCCAGCTACATCACTTACAATCAGAACTGAGAAGTTTCATGGGAGACCAGTTAGTTTAATGTAATCATTTTGTAAAGGGTTTAACTGAGGCCTACCTGGTAAGGAGAAAAGCCTGGGTACAAGGTCACACACTTTTATTGATGACAGGACCAGGGCCAGCACCTAGGTGTCTGGGGCTTCTTCCATTATAAGACATTATTTCCTCTTATTAGCTGTGTAACATTGGGTAAATAATTTATTTTCTGAAGCTGTTTCCTCCTCTGACAACCATTTACACTATCTTTCTCATCGTGTGGTATTGTGATGAAAATGTTTGGTTAACTGTAAAATTCAGCTGTTTTTCAGTCATATCCAATTCTTTGTGACTTCATTTGGGGTTTTCTTGGCAAAGATACTAGTAGTGGATTCCATTTCCTACTCCCACTCATTTTACAGATCAGGAAACTGAGGCAAATAATGACTTGTAAATAGTTAAATGACTTGTCCAGGGCCAGGTTTGAATTCAGGAAGATGAATGACCTCAAGCCTAGTGCCCTGTCCTCTGCTCCACTGAGCTACCCTATCTTCAGGATTTAGCCATCATCAAAAGTTAATATCTTTGTTGAGTTCCTGTTTTTGTTTTGTCCTGTATCTAGTTCACTTGTAGAAGAGATATAAGAGGAGCAAACTTGCCTCTGCTTTCAGGAAACTAATAATCTTCTTTAGTTTAGTTTTCCCAGTTATATGTAAAACAGTTTTTTATATTTGTTTTTAAAACTTTCAGTTTCAGATTCTTTCCCTTCCTCCCTATTCCCAACCCACATTAAGAAGGAACATGTGATTTTATACAAAACATTTCTGTAAAAGTCATGTTGCAAAAGAAAACAGATTCCACTCACCCCCCCCCAAAAAAAAAAATCCTCAAGAAAAATAAAGTTAAAAAAATAGATTATGCTTCAATCTGTATTCAGACACAATCAATACTTTCTTTGGCTATGGATAGCATTTTTCATTGTAGGTCCTTCAGAGTAGTCTGGAATCATTGTGTTGCTGAGAATAGCAAAATCCTTCACAGCTGATTATTCCACAATTATTTGTATACAGCACATTTCACTTTGCTTGAGTTTACGGAGCACTTTCCAGGTTTTTCTGAGAGCATCTTGCTTGTTATTTCCCATAGAACAATAGCATCCCATCATAACCACCTACCATAATTCTTTCAGTTACTCTCCAATTAATGGCATCTCTTCAATTTCCAATTCTTTGCCCAGAGAAAAGAGCGGCTAGAAATATTTTTGTACAAACTGGTGCTTTTCCTTTTTACTCATCCTCTTCTTGGAAGAGGAGGTGTACACACCTGTAGGGCACCGCAGGACAGCGCATACAAGAAGGCTGGCTAGTGAGTGCAGGGCCCAGGGTAGAATGCAGGCTTGACTACCTCTTGGGCAAGTTACTTCTGGGCTTTAGTTTTGTCCACAGGCCTCTGATATTCCTTCTGTCTTGAAATGTCTGATCCTTCACGGCTCTCTTCAACAATGAGGTGATTCAGGCCAGTTCTAATGGTCCTGGGCTGGAGAGAGCCATCTACTGTGGGAGCTGAATGCGGATCACAGCTTAGCATTTTCACTCTTTCTGTTGTTATTTGCTGGCGTTTTCTTTTCTTTCTTATTTTTTTCCTTTTTGATCTGATTTTTCTTGTGCAGCAAGATAATTGTATAAATATGTATAAATATTTTGGATTTAACATATATTTTTAATATGTTTTATTTAGATTGGAAGGGGTCTAAAATTTGGAACACAAGGTTTTGCAAGGAGGGTCAGCATTGAAAAACTATCACTGCATATATTTTGAAAATAAAAAGCTTTAATTTAAAAAAAAGAAAAAAATAAATAAATGAATGAAAGAAATGCCTGGTCCTTTCTCCCGTAGGCACTGAAGTACTCGTTCCAGACGCATGACCGCCTGTGCTTTGTGATGGAGTATGCCAATGGAGGAGAGGTAAGGATGAGCCCTGGCAGATCCGCCGTCTCAGTCCTTAATGCACGGAGTAATGAAGTACCAGGGGAGGGAGAGATAGGGCCTGGCCATGCCCCTTGGGCGCACAGATAGCGGGGTACACGGTATCAGGGACACATAGGTGGGAGCCAGCTCCCCAAAGAAGGGAGGTGTGAGATCTCTGGGGATGGTTATTTCTCATCAAAGGGATCCCTCTGGGAAGTGGCCCATGAATTGCCTCTAATAGGAAATCCAGTGGGGGAATAAAGGGGGAGACTCATTCCAGAAACTGTGTGAACGATGGGGGCCTTTGGGCGATGGTAGAGAGGAGTCTGGTTGGGCTGGAGCATAAACAACTAAGCTTAAAGCCAGAAAGACCTGGATTCAAATGCAGCCACAGACACTCACCACTTCTCTGATCCTGGGCATGGCACTTCACTCTCTCACGTTTATAAAATGAGGATAATAATGTTTCCCACTGCCAGGGCTCTTGTGAGGATAAACATGACCTGATTGCCAAGTCCTTAGCCCAGTGCCTGTTACCTAGTAAGGGGTATATGAATGTTAGTTTTCATCCTCCTCCTTCTCCGTGGAGAGTATAAATGGCACAGATGGGTGCTTCCAGTTTGTGGAGGATCTTGGATGCTCTGCAGGTGAACTTGAACTTAACTTGGCAATAGGGAGTCATAGAAAGTTTAGAGCAGAATAATACGGTCCAATCTGTGCAGAAGGAAAATGGATGACAAGGGAAGGGTAAATTGGAGGGGCAGAAGGATAGATGCTCTTAGCAGCACCCTTCGCTTTAGAAGTGCTTCACTTTCCGATTCTTGTTAGCTTGTTTGATTACAGGAAACAGTAATACACTGATGATTAATGTATGAAAATAGAAACTACCAGCTCTGACTGGGATGTGGGAAGCTCTCTTATCTATGGGATTTTTTTTTTTTTTTTTTTTTTTTTTTGGGATGGTCATACTGAAGACACTATTTTTCCTCCTCAACTCCCAGGAATTTAGGATTCATTGGAGAGGATTAAATAGTATCTTGTCAACTTATTACCTAGTAAGCATATTAAGTTATCTGTTAGTCTTATAAATAGGTTAAGGTGGATAGGTGATACAGGGGAAGGTGGTCAGGAAGCATTGAGTTCAAATCTGGCCTCAGTCCCTTACTAACTGATCCTGGACAAGTCACTTCATCTTTTTCTGCCCCATTTCCTCAACTATAAAATGGGGTTTAATAATAGTACCTACCTTTCAGGCTTATGAAAATCAGATAAGATATTTGTAAAGCACTTAGCACAGTGCCTGGCACACAGTAGGAATTGTTTCTTAATTATTGTTTGTTTCCTTTCTTCCTTCCCTTCCCTACAGCTGAACTGTGGGAAGGAGGAGAAATGAAGCTTTGTGGTAGAATTGTGTTCTCCCCAGAATCCCTGGAGGATGTGTGGAGAGGAGTAGTGGTTTGAATCCAGTGTGTTTTCAGACAAAACAAGACTGTATTGGTGTTTAATCTAAGAACTTCACATTATCAAAATCAGTAGATTTCTTGGAAAGAGTTTTGGGGAAGAAGTCAATGGAATCTGAGTTCTTATCTCTGCTTTGTCACTTGATAGCTTATAGATTTTTTTGTTTTTTGTTTTTTTTCAACTTATAAAATAGATAGGATGATGACTGAACTATTTACTTCATGGAGGGTTATAGGTTATAAAGAAAGTGCTCTGTAAGAATTAATTAAGATATTACTCTCTAGGGAGGGAGAAAAAAATTTGGAACTCAAAATCTTATAAAAATGAGTGTTGAAATCTGTTTCGATGTAATTGGAAAAAATAAAATAATATTAAGTAAAAGAACAAAGTTAGAAGTGAGAGTCCTTCTCTTTGTTTGAAAATGGTCGATTAGAAACAGGGTGTGGTTACTGCCTCTGCAGGCTAGAAGGGGGACTGCCCTTCTAAACCTCCTGAAGCCAAGTTAGTACTCTTTCCACCCTTGTCCCTTTCCCCAGTATGCTGTGTTAAAGGTTTCAGGGCACAGGGCTTTGAATGCTGACTGTAGCTTCCTCTTCCAGGATTCATTTCTAGATTAGTTGGTCATTTAGACCTATGGTTCTCAAAATATGATCCAGCAAATCTTGAGGGGAAGTGTCTCTGAACCCTTCCAGAGGGTCTACAAATGAAAGTTAGTTTTTATTTCTGATATGGTCAGTATCTGTAAATATAACCATATTAACAAAAACTCTTTGGACAGATCCTCAATAATTTTCTATAGTATAAAGATACAAAGAACAAAAGTTTGAGTACCACTTATTTAATTAGTACTTGAATATACAGCGTGCCCTCTCTAAGAATATCTATACATAAAACTTTGGGACAAATGGGAGAAGGTGTTCATCAGGGCTAGCAATCATTTTATTCCTCATACCTGCCTCAGTACTGTTTTTTTGTCCAAAGTTCAGGAAAGAGGGAATTAAAAAGGTATAACGTGTTTCTGTCTCCACAGCTATTTTTCCATCTCTCTCGAGAACGGGTATTCTCCGAAGACAGAGCCAGGTTCTATGGGGCAGAGATCGTGTCTGCGCTGGACTACTTGCATTCTGAGAAGAATGTGGTATACAGAGACCTCAAGGTAGGGAGAACCACAATTTGGGCCTAGAAAAAAAAGGGAAGAAATATGTAACAGTATTAAAGTCAGTCTCTTGATTTTTAAAAAGTTATGAAGTAAACTTAGAGGCAGTTTGGGGTTGTGGAATTAAGAGCTAGTCTAAAAGCCAGGAAAATCTAGATTGAAATCCCATTTCTGACACTAATGTGTGTGTCCTAAATCTCCCAACCTCTCTGCCCTGGCTTCTCTGTAAATTGCAGAGAAGGTGACAGTCTGCATCAGTAAAGGGAAGTTCAACCTCTATTTTTATCTCCCTACCTTAAATTTAACCAGCTAGTAATAAAATTGCCCTATTTTATTATATTCTGTTCCCAAAATTTTTTTTGTTTTTTCTTCTGTATTTTAAAAGATGTTTTATTCATGATCTTTTCTTTTCCAGTCCTTACTGTCACATCCTATTAATTAGTCCCTCTTTCACTCTACAAACCCTTGTACCAAATAAGTAGATGCAAGCAAAATATCAACATGTTGGCAAGTTTGAAAATGTGCATCTTGTTCTACACCTTTAGTCCATTATCTCTCCGCCAATAGGCAGAAAGTAGGTGTCCTCATCCCATCCAAGAGGTTTTTGAAGTCATGATTGGCCACTGCATTTCCTAAGTCTAAAACCTTTCTGCCTCAATAATTTATATTATTGTGGTCATCATATATTCTTCTGGTTCTGAAGAGCCAGTTACTTAGCCTAGAGAAATGGCAAGAAGCAGAATAAATCCTGGATTTGATGTCCAGTTTTGGTGGGGAAAAGTTTGAAAGAGAAAAAAATTGAGGAAAGAAACTGAATATCTGGAGGCTTTTGGAATTGTGAAGAATACCCTTCCTTTTCTGGGGAGCAGCAAAGTATGAATAGAAAAAGCACTGGCACAGAATGATCACTAAACCCTCCATCTGATCCTTCTCTTTCCATCAAAACTCCCAAGAGTTTTGGGAACTCCAAAGAATGTCTAGTCCACAGGTCATTTCTTTCTGGGGTGCATATTATCCTATTCCCCAAGACCACCATGACACCGACTATCAGGCTCCTCCTGTCCAAACACTAATAAGTACCCATGAAGAACAGTTTCTTCTCCCATAGATACTGCATCCAGACCTCAGTGTTTTCTGTTATTCTTTTTAATAATGCTCATATTGATGAGGGACACGGAGGTCAGTGGGGCAGAACCACTTGAATAGAGCTAAACAATCCATTTTCACCAGATCCCTCACAAGAGAACATATGTGGTTGCCAAGATCCTATTTGGGGCATTAGGAGAAATGGTTTGGATTTTTGTTCTACTGATTGTTGGTTGGAGGCAGATAACTTTCTCTGGACTTTAGCTTTTTTCACTCTTAAATAAGAAGGTAAAACGTCATACAGGGCACTAAGTCCTAAAGCTACAGAACTGATCTTTTTTAATCCTGATATTCAGTGTGTTAGTTTTCTTACCTACTTTTGCATTCCCTTCTTATTTGATAGATATGCCATCTACGCCTTTATTCTAGTTATTCATAAAAGTATTAAATAGCATGAGGTCAAGGATAGATTTCTGGGGGGCACGCCTTTTTCCTCTCTCCTCAAGGCTGACATTGAACCATTAATGACTACTCTTAGCCCATTCAATCAGAGTGTAACCCATCTGACTGTACTATCATCTATCTCACATCTGTCCTTCTGGCTGATAAGAAAAACATGAGATACTTGGTTAAATACTTTGCCAAACTCTTGGTTAAAGTGTGTAGCATTTCTCTTATCTGCTAGGATGTTAATCATGAAATAAAAGGAAGTGAGATTAAATGCCTAGCATGAACTATTCTTTAAAAAAAATTAATGCCTCAATAATAATAATACTATAGTATTTATATAATGTAAGATTTGGAAAACATTTTACATGTTAATGCATTTGATCCTTACAATAGCTCAATGAGGTAGGTTTTATTATTCCCATTTTAAAGCTGAGGAAACTGAGGCAAATGAAGGTAAATTCATTTACTTGGTGTTACATGGCTGAATGTCTGAGACAGGCTTTATATTCAGATCTTCCTGACTCACTGTACCCATTGTACCATCTAAACTCTATTTTTTATATCACATTTCCACTGTTTTTCTAGATTCAGTTCTCCTTTGTGACAAGGAAAAAAATTTAAGTAAAACATCTGACAATGTTTATGCATATAATAATTTGTCCTAGTCATTCCTTTTCTCTCTAAGGCAATGGAGAGGAAAGGTATATTTGATTTCTCCCTTTCTCCCTCCTCTCCCCCCTCCCCCCCCGCCCCGAGCTTTTATTCATTTTTCTATTATTGAAAATTCAACTTCTTTTTAGTGATCTTTTTTTTTTGTTTACCTTGTTGTAAACATTGTTTATAGTGTTTTCTTAGTTTGACTTGTTTTGTTCTGCATTGGTTCATGCAAATCTTGCCTGAACTCTATGAATTCTTTGTATTTCTCATTTTTTACTACATAATAGTATTCTATTACATTCAAAACCTTTTTTTTTTTTCCTTTACTGTTCTCCAGTCAATGGGCACTTGGTCTGTTTCCAATGCTTTGCTGCTACAAAGAATGCTGCTATTAACATTTGAGCATATACTGGACCTTTGTTTGTCTACTTCCTTTGGAGTATAAGTCCAGTAGTGGGATAGCTAAGGCAAAAAGTAAGGGTGGCTTACTTTTTCTACATAATTTCAAATTGAAATCTTTAATAATTAGGCAACTTGTGGTAATCCCCTGTACATTTTGGACATCAAAATATTCCTGGATTCCCAGAAATATTCAGTGTAACAACCCCCACCTTCATTCAACAGTTTTCTTCTTAAACGAGCTGCCTTCAGTTCCACTTAGACTAACTTGCCCTGCAGATTATTATTAGGTTAGTGGATCCTACATGTTCTTTCTTTGAAACCTTTCCTAAAACCTAGATTAGATATCAGCTTTGGGGGTCCCCTTTCTTCTCTTTCTCTATCAAAATTCTAAGATGGAATTCCCCTCTGCCCCAGTTCCCATCATTTTTATGTCAATCAGTTCCTCCTCCTTGATGAGAACAAGGTCAAGAATAGCAGTTCCTCTTGTTAGTTCTTCCACCTTTAGAACAATGCAATTAGACAAACCAAGAACTTAGTATCTCCTTTTCAAGTAGAGTAAGGGAGAGAGCTGTAACAGATACTTAACTAATTGAATTCTCCCATCGCTATATCATACCCCAATGTCATGCTTGTGGTCTCTGATATACTCCAGGGACAATATTAATTAATTCTGTTTCTGCCTTTGTTGCTCTTATTCCAAAGGCTTGCACCCAGGTTTCCCTCCTGTGGTTCCTTGATCTCCTCATATGAGTTTCTTTTTTAATATGTACTGCTATTTTAAAAAAAATATATTTTTATTTTGACTATTTCCCATTATATGTAAAATTATTTCTCCTTGAGTTCCAAACTCTCTTCTCCCCTCCTTCCCCACCTGGATTTGATATTGATTACATATTGTTATTTTGAGCCTCTCTTCCATACCCATTTCCCTTTCTTACCTAGTTTTACCTTATTTTATAATAAGGTATGCTCTTCTAAAGCCATATTCTACTCAGTGGGTCTCCATTCACCAATTGTTAGTGATATCTATCAAGTCCTATCTGCTTCATTATGTTAGGGTCTCATTCAGCTTATTTGCTACCATTCTTTGTGCATTTCTTTTATTATTATAATTTTTAAAAATAGCTTTTTATTTTGAAAACATATACAAAAATAGTTTTCAACATTCACCCTTGCAAAACCTTGTGTTTCAAATTTTTCTTTCCCCTTCCCCTAGGCGCAATATATTTTAGACATATGCATTTCTTCCATATATATTTCCACATTTACATTCTACACAAGAAAAATCAGATCAAAAAGGAGAAAAAATGAGAAAATAAACAACAAAAAAAGGTGAAAACGCTGTGTTGTGATCCATATTCAATCTTGACAGTCTTCTTTCTGCAT
This sequence comes from Sarcophilus harrisii, assembly GCF_902635505.1. Lineage (NCBI taxonomy): Eukaryota > Metazoa > Chordata > Mammalia > Dasyuromorphia > Dasyuridae > Sarcophilus > Sarcophilus harrisii. Next base: position 352,448,445 of record NC_045427.1, read on the forward strand.
GCAGATGGCTCTCTCTATCTCTTTGTGCTTTTCTATATAGACATCTGAGGTCAAAGCTATCTCCTTCCTTGGATTTTATCTCTTGTTATTTCTGGGCATCTCTTCTTCCTACTCATGTGTCCTGCTCTCTTTCATATCTAGCCTGTAGACGTTTTTAGGTTTTTTTTTTTCCTCCTTTGCCTCATTATTTTCATTTTAAAGTCCCTGCAAACCCATTTTTACCAGCTTTTATTAAGTGCACTACTGACGTAGGAATGAGCTTGTGATTTCTGTATACCAAGGCACTTTTGCATCCATATCTGCAAGTTATCCAGTGACTCCCACATATATTTCTGGAGCACCAGTGGTTTGTGCTCAGAGCTTTGGGAGAGTCAGAAAGTCAAAAGATTTGATCCTGTGCTTAGGGATCACCTCATTTGGGCAGGTGGAATCAGGGAGAATGGAAATGCATGCAGCTGTGGGGGCATTGAGGAGAGGGAACACTTCTTGATTATAGGGGTAGGAAGTGTAGCACAGGGAAGGCTCTACAGAGAGGGGAACATTGGAAGTCTGGGGAGACTTTTCCCTTTTTCCTTTTCTCTCAGGTCTTAATTTCCACATCTGACTTTTTCTTGCCTAGAAGGTGAATAATAGCTAGGGTACAACAGGAAGAGTTCCTAGTTTGGGAATCAGGAGATTTTGGGTTCTTATGTGAATCTTGGGTGAATCCCCTTCCTGGATGAAACAGATTGGGGTCAGAGTCAGTGAAATCTGAGGTCTATCCCAGCTCCAGTGTTCCATGTTCCCTTGGGTCCAGTCTATGATTCTCACCTTGTATTGTTTTGGACTTCTCCTGCTCAGTTGGAAAACCTAATGCTGGACAAAGATGGTCACATAAAAATCACTGACTTCGGTCTGTGCAAGGAGGGGATCAAGGATGGTGCTACAATGAAGACCTTCTGCGGGACTCCAGAATATCTGGCCCCTGAGGTAAGTTGGTTCTGTCTCCCTGCCCTCCTTTCTTTTGCGGGCCTCAGTTTCTCCACTTGCAAAGTGAGGGGGTTGGAGCTGATGAACACTATGGCGTGCACATGGAAGGGTAAACTATTTTTAACCATTCTTCATAGAGGTGATTAATAAGTACTTATTGGCTGGCTAGGCCAGCTGCTTTGTGTTCCAACTCAGTTTTCTTGGGAGATTGGTACTTTTAGTAAAGATTTGTTGAGCCTGATATGTGTGGAACACTGCTCCAAGGGTTTGGATGATTTCAGATACGTTCCTACTGCCATTGAGATCCTCTCTAGTGTGCTCTTGGTTACATGCCATCTTTCAATGATCCACGGTTAGAGATTTCTGTCTCAGTGCCTCACTAAAGGAACTCATGCTAACTACTAAATCCATTTCTTTTTTTAAAAAGTGATTTCCCCCCCAATTATATATAAAAACAATTTTAACTTTTTTTTTTTCAAATTTTGAGTTTCAAATTCTCTCCCTCCCCCTCTCATTGAGAGGGCAAGCAATTTTACCTACATTATACATGTGTAGTCATGCAAAACCCATTTGCGTTAAGTCATGCTGTTAAAGAATCATAGACCAAAAAAAATACAGAACAGGGGCAGCTAGGTGGCATAGTGGATAGGGCACCAATCCTGAAATCAGGAGGATCTGAGTTCAAATATGATTTCAGACACTTAACACTTCCTAGCTGTGTGACCTTGGGCAAGTCACTTAACCCCAATTGCCTCAGCAAAAAAAAAAAAAGACAAAACAAAACAGAAAACCCACAGAAAAATAAAGAAGGTAAAGAAAAAGAATTGGAGATGGACAGCACCTTTCAGAATTGTTTCACGTCATTGTATTGCTGAGAAATGCTAAATTATTCACAGCAGATCATCATATAGTATTGCTGTCACTATGTACAATATTCTGCTGGTTCTGCTTATTTCACTTTGCATCAATTTATGTAAGTCTTTCTAGGTTTTTCTGAGAGCATCTTGCTCATCATTTCTTATAGTGGGATCATATCCCATCACAATCATATACAACCCCTTGTTCAGCCATTCCCCAATTTTTGAGTATCTTTTCAATTTCTAATTCTTTGCCACCACTGAAAGAGCTGCTATAAATAACCCATTTCTTTTTATAGGAAACTGAAAACAACTGCTAAGCACTCTAAGTATAAATACTTTGCAGAGGCCAAAGGTTGTTCTAATCCTGCTCATAACTTTCTCCTCTTTGATTTAAATAGTCCTCTTTCCTTTTAAAAAAAATTGACACATTTTGTTCTGATGTGACAAGAGCTTCCCAGCAAACCTCCTTCTAAAGTATTCCTAATGTCTTGGTTTTGAGAGTATAGTACTAACATTCACTTTGTATTTGATCAGTTTTGTTGCCTTCATTGTGCTGGTTTTTATGTATAGTGTTGTGGTTGCTGTTTATATCGTCCTGCTGCTTTTACACTCTGTATTATTTCAATTTTCCCAGATTTCTCTGAATTGTTCAATTTTTGCTTCTTTTTTTGCTATCTTTTATTACTCACATATAACTCACAGTTTCAATAATTACTCCATCATTGGTTACATATTTTGTTTTTAGCTTTTTTGGTGTTCTTTTGAGAGGCAGAACTGGCTTTTACTTTTCTTTGTATTCCCAGCACTTGTCATAGTACCTGGCACACAGTAGGTACTTAATAAATGCCTTTTTACTGACTTACAAATAATGGTGTTCTGAACATTTTTGTACATTTGGGTTTTTTTCTTGCTGTCAGTAATCTCCTGGGGTATATCCAGTCCCAGTAGTGGAATCTTTGGGTCAAAGGGTATGAACAATTTAGTAATTTTTCTTGTGTAACACCAAATGGTTTTCCAGAATGGTTGAACCAATTCAAAGCTTTACCAGCAGGGAATTAGCATGCCTGTCTCTGTTACTTGTAATATATTTTTAACTTGATGGATGTGAGGCAATACTTCAGGGTTGTTTTAATTTTAGTTTTCTCTAATTATTAATGATTTGAACTTTTTAAAGGGATGACTGGTAGCCTGTATTTTTTAAAAATTATTCATATTCTTTGACCACATGGGTATTTAATAATGGCTCTTAGTTATATAAATAAGTAGCCATTCCCTAGTAATTTTGGATAAGAACCGTTTTTTTTAATAAACTAGACTTTTCTTTATCCCAGTTGTGAGTTTTGGTGGGGTGTGGGGGCGGGGAGAGGGAGTGTTCCTTTTTGGGTCTACGCTTTCTTTAATGGGTAAGTTCTGTATTGGGTGCTGAAAGACCTACACAATTTAGGTAAAATACAGAAAAGAGGTAGGATGCAAACACAGAAAATTGTAATTTAAAGTATTACAAGATTGGTGCATTAGAGAACTATTAAATGCTGTGTAAGGTCCAAGGGAAGCAGATACTACTGACAGAAGGAGTCAGGGAAAGCTTTTTATAGGGTGTGGACTTTAAAATTGTTAAGGAGTTCAGTGAGTGGGAGGAGAGGCAATGCCAGGATGTCCACCTTGGAGGGTAGTGAGCTCCCCATCACTAGAGATGTTTAGGAAAATATTAGGTGACATTTACTTCTTTCCCCCAATTATCAATAATAGTCGCTTAGTGGATAGAATACTGGATCTGTTGTCATAAAAACCTAAATTTAAATCTGGACTTAAGACTTTAATAACTGTGTTACTGTGGATAAATGATCTAACCTCTGTTTGCCTTAGTTTCCTCATCTGTAAAATGGTGATAATAATATGTACCTCTCAGGTGAGAACCAAATGAAATAATATTTGTATAATACTTAGTGCAGCGCCTGGCACATAGTAGGCATTTAATAAATGCTTTTTTCTTCCTTTTTTCTTCAGTAAAGGAAAAGTATATAATTCACTGACTATGTCCTGGATTATCTGTCCTTTACTTGAGGTCACCTTTCAGTCAGTTCATTCAGGAAATGAGGTCCATTTTTTTGCTTCCCAAGGTCCCAACCTTTTATTTACCTTCATTGTTGGTTCACAGTAGCCAACTCCCATTTGCCCCTTTTACTTCCCATTCCTCACTTTGCTACATCTCTGGGAAGGTTTCAGTTTTTCCCTCTTTCAAATGAGGGAATCAAATTAATTTTTTTTTCCCTCTCTGGGATTTAATTTTTCTATTTGTAAATTGACAGTGTTTGGCCCTTTGAGCACTGAGATTCTACAATCTGTAATTGTTGACTTAGCTTAAATTGGGTTTGAGAAGGAACACGCTGTTTTGTTTAATCACTGCCCCTGATCATCCTCTGGTCTGGATATTAACTAAGAGCTGATGTCAATCATGTTTGGATGGTTGTGAGGAAGATATTTGAGTTACCCATAAGGGAGATGGGCTACTTCAGTGGGTGGTAAGTTCCTTATCACTGGAAGTATTCAAAGACAGGGAGGATGACCACTTATTTGTGAGGGATATTGTAGAAAGAGATGTTTATTTAGATATGATTGGAATTCTCCACTTCTATGACTTTAACTCTGTCCTGTCCCTAAACTTTATTAGCTGTGCTAAGTGACAAACCCTGGGACTAATGTGTTGAATTTCTTTATCCCATGGCCTCTTGCCACCCATTGTCTCTTTCCCTGAGTTGGGATTCACATGCTTCTTCAGTGTGTAGATGAGAATACTGAGTTTCAAAAAGTTAAGTTAATGTGCTTGGGGTCTCACACCAACATGGAGGCTAAACCAGGGCTTGCATCCAAGTGTCCTGACACCTGTCTGGTGTCCCAGTCATGGAATTCCTTTACTGCATGCATGCATGTGTGTGTGTATGTGGGTTTACATCCTTTTTTGCTTTTTTATATGTATTTTTGAACTTGAATTTTCAAGGTTTCTCCCCTTCACTTGCAAGAAATAAGATCGCCATTAAACATATGAAGTCATACTATATGATTAGAGGTACTACTTGTTATTATGTAGGCCTATGGGGCTGTGACTTAATCCAACATAGCTAAAATATGTCTTACCTTTGAAGTATACCAGATTCTTTAACCCACTAAATCTCAATCAAAAGACCCTTGAATTAGAGATTAGGAAAAGGAAGGGTATAATCATTTATTAAGCTCTTACTATAATAAAATTAAAATCAATATATAAAATGAAATATAAATAAAAGCCAGATAACTGTGCTAAGTCCTTTACTTTTACTCATTTGATCCTCACTACAGCCCTGTATTGTAGATGCTATTCTTTTTCCAATTTTAAAGTTAATAAAAACTGAGGCAGGCAGAAGTTAAGTAGCTTTTGATCCTCACAACAATCTGTAAAGTAGGGGTTATTATTATTCCCATTTTTTGAGGAAATTGAGGGAGGCAAAGGTTAAGTAACTTTTCTGGGGACACACCATTGTCTGGTCTTCCTGACTTTAAGCCCATTAGCTTTATCTATTGCACCACATAGCTGCCCCTAGGGCATGTTGATTTGAGCTTTGTGTGATTTGAGACAAGTCAATTTACTCCTTTTTGCCTCAGGTTTGTTCACCTGTAAAATGGATAAGATATATTTTAACATTGCTAGGTTCGTGAGGTTTTGAGGAGAGTACTTAAGAAAAAAATTTAAAACCCTGTAGAAATATGAGTACTTGTTATCTTTGAGGGTACCAGGAAAAGGAGTTATTATTGGAATTCAGTAGGGAAGAAGGGACAGATGAAATAGAGGAAGGGTTGTGAGCAAAAGTATAGAATTAGGAAAAGGGCATTGGTTTTTTGTATTTTGGGGGGGAAATGGGGAGATTCTAAAATATATTTTTTGTTTAATAGTTTTTTTTATTTTTCCAAATACATGCAAAGGTAGTTTCCAAAATTTTCTCCTGCCTTCTTTACTTCCTCCCTTTCAAAGACAGCAAGCAATCTGATACAGGTTAAACATGTGCAGTTGTTCTACACATATTTCCATATTCATTAAGCTGCACAAGAAAAATCAAAGAGGGGGAAAAACATGAGAAAGAAAAAACAAACAACAACAACAAAAGGGGGAAAACACTATGCTTTTCGCCACATTCAGTCTCCATGGTTCTGTCTCTGGATGCAGATGGCTCTTTCCACCCCAAGTCTATTGGAATTGCCTTGAATCACCTTGTTAAAAAAGAAAAAGGGCAAAGGGAAGAGGGGATTCCTTAGAAGAATCCTAAGGGAAACTGTATGGGGGGAGTGGGGTATTTGGGTTGGGGGGTGTCTCCAGCAGTGTTTGATATATGTCACTGTGTAAGGATATGGCTGGTCATGTGTTGTACAGGAGATAATGTCGTGTGTCATTTGTATGTATCAGAGAGGTAATTCTGTCTCTGTGACGGGAGAAGGCGAGGAGAGCTGGCTGCCTAGCCGTGAGTGTGAGGCAAAGAAAAGCACAGCAGTGCCCTTGTTGCTTTACAGGTCTGGGGCCGATAGCAGAGGCCGTGCTTCAAAGGTAGAGATGCTGTGTGACCTCCTGTTAGGCCGACTCAGGCTCTGGGAATCCAGGAATCCCAGCGGGGAGAGGCCGGGCAGCTGTGTTGGTCTGTGTTCTGTGGGCAGCTGCAGTGACAGCTGTCCTATTAGGGTGAATTACCCAGAGAGGCTGTAAATAGACCTGAGGCCAGGGGAGGGACTGCAACCTGATCCTCAGCCCTAACCTTCTCAGAAGCATCCCCCATCCCCCAAGTGCTCAGTGATAGGCAGGGAGCTTCATGGGCAGAGGTGGGTCTGACCGCACCAGAAATCTCCCTTATAGGATTTAAAACTGGAAGAAACATCAAAAACTCATTTTTTTTCATATCACATTCATTTCAGAATTAAATATATCCTTCTCCTTCCCTGCTCAGTGAACTTTCCCCAATAAAGTAAAAAAGAAAATAAAAAGATGGAAAGCGGTGAAGTGGTCAGCCATTGCATTGGCCATGTCTAATAGAGTATGCAATATTCCACACCCAAATCCCCCAACTCTGCAAAGAAGGGAAGGGACTGCTTCTCTTCTCCAGGGCCAAGTTGGCCCTTATAATTACATAATATTCACTTATATTTTTATTCTTTCCTTTTATATTGTCATTCTAACCCCTTCATTTCATAACTGGAAAAATAGGCCTTTTCCAAGGTCACATAGGTAGTAGTAGTTGGCAGAAACGAGATTAGAATCTAGGTCTGATTCATATTTTACTCCCTCCAGTAGGCAGAGAACTCGAAGTGGGATGGTGAAAAACGTACTTTAGTGAGAGAGACCGTTGAACTAAGACTCTAAAGCTCTCTTGCTTATGTGATCTTTCTTGGGCTCTCCTTTCTCCAGACCCTTCGTACTTCCATTCCCTTGAAGGTTGGACTAAGGTGATCGATTCTAAGTTCCCTTCCAGATCTGTTGTTTTCTTTTTTAATCCCATGTCACTGAAACTATTCAAACAAAAGCTTGATAACCCCTTTCCGGGAGACTGATTCAGGGATTCCTTTATGTGTGAAGTTGCGCTAGTGCTCTGAGCTCCTCATCTCTGAAGATGTTTGAGTAGAAGCTGGGTGACTCCCAGAGGCTGGAGAGTGAGTGACCTTGGTTCCATGGGAGCTCAGAGCAGAGATTTCTTCCTAATAAACAGTGGAGATTAATCTCTTTCTGTGTAAATGTTACCCTTCATCTTAAAAAAGGTCCCACTGAAGAATCTCATTTATGCCTCTTGTCCGGCTAGTGTCTTTATATATCTACAGTCCTTTCCAAAACTGTTTCTCAATAATAGTCACAGTAACAAGGCCTAATTAGGAAACACCTCACTCACTCACAAGATAAGTAGTAAAAAGCATTAGTTTCGCCATTTTATTGGTGAAGAAACTGGGTTTTAATCTTAAGCCATTTGTCCCAGTAAACCCAGCTCAGAAAGGTCAGTGCTGAGACTTGAACCTCTCTCTCTCCTGCCCAGAATTCTTTCTCCTTCACTGTACCCTGTTCACTATTCCTCTGTTATCACTGTTAATCCTCACAACAGCTGGGCAAGCCTTCCCAAGGCCAGGCCAGGCCTCCCTCCATCTTGGCCCGAATATAAACTCCTCAAGGGCAAGGACTTGATTTCATTCTTGCCTTTTTGTCTATAGCTCTTGGTTGATGTTGGAAGGACAAGGATCGTAGAGAAAGAAACTCAAATGTAAAGGAAAAGACCACGTCATGGTGTCAGAATCCAGGGAATTAACCCAAGAGGGGCTAGTGAGGAAAGGAGGGCTGTGAGCTCCTTGGCAAGGCCCTATGGTGGGAAAGACCCCTGGCCTAAGAGTTTAGAGGCCAGGATTCAAGGCCTAACCCTGGAACCTCACTCTTGTTTCCTTGGCCCACAGGTGCTAGAGGACAATGACTATGGCCGGGCAGTGGACTGGTGGGGCCTGGGAGTGGTCATGTATGAGATGATGTGCGGCCGGCTGCCCTTCTACAACCAGGATCATGAGAAGCTGTTTGAGCTGATCCTCATGGAGGAGATCCGATTTCCTCGAACGCTGTCCCCGGACGCCAAGTCACTTTTGTCAGGGTTGCTGAAAAAGGACCCCAAGCAGAGGTAAGCCCCGCTGGCTGCATCTTTACTTAGAAAACTACAAATTCGTGTTATCTGTGTTCTATTGTGTTTTTGTTTATTTTGTTAAGTATTTCCCAATTACAGTTTAATCTGGTGTCAGACCCAGAGTCTATTTGACAAGTCTGTCCTAAAGCAAATAAGTGACTAGCACAGGGTCACAGCGCCCATAGGTGACATTAATTGAAGTTGAACCATGCCTTCTTTGGCTTTGAAGCTAGTTCTCTATGCTGTCTCTCAAAAGGAAGAACTTGTAAACTTCTAAAAATTAGAACTGCTCAAAAGTAGTAGTTATTAGCTCCCTGTTACCACAAGGGTCTAAGCCAAGATTAGATGGATTCAGTGATCAGAGAGATCACCAAAGGATTTCTTTCCTAGGAAGATGGACGACTGAGTAGTCCTTCCTAAGCTTGAGAGTGTGGAATTCAGTGATATGTACTAAGTGAGATGAGGGAAATGCTTCAGGTGCCATGTATCAGGGGACATTGTAAGTTATTCTGCAGCCACGGGTGGAAATTCTGCCCCAGAAGTTCCTCTGTTTCGGAGGCTCATTATGCAGAGGCCTGGTCTCTTGAGCTTGAACACATGTTAAAAAAAACATGTTATGATCCGTATATCATATCATATCCTTGGTTATCAGCAGCTCTGGTCAGTTAAAGTAGCAGTTGTTTCTATTTCTGTAGAACTTTGCTGGTTTATAAAATGATTTCTTCATGATAGCCTTTTGAGGATAGGGAATTAAAAATAATTAAAAAAATTTTTTTTTTCCTCAGCATTTTTTTTTCCAAATACACATAAAGATAGTTTTCAACATTCAACTTTGTAAAACCTTGTGTCCCAAACTTTTCTCTCTCCTTTATCTCCCCTTTCCCCAAGACAACACACAATCTGATATATGTTAAATTATGTACAATCCTTTTAAACATTTCTATATCTGTCATGCAAGAAAAATCATACCAAAAGAGTGGTTTTTTTACACCACAAGAAAAGGTGAAAATACCATGCTTCAATAAGAGTCTTCATAGTCTGCTCTCTGGATGTGGATGACTTTTTCCATCATAATTGTCTTAGGTCACTGCAGTGCTGAGAAGAACTAAGTTTGTCATTTTTTTTTTAAAATAGCTTTTTATTTACAAGTTATATGCATGGGTAGTTTTTCAGCATTGACAATTGCAAAACCTTTTGTTCCAATTTTTCCCCTCCTTCCCCCACCCCCTCCCCCAGATGGCAGGTTGACCAATACATGTTAAAAATGTCAAAGTATAAGGTAAATACAATATATGTATACATGTCCATACAGTTATTTTGCTGAACAAAGAGAATCGGACTTTGAAATAGTGTACAATTAGCTTGTGAAGGAAATAAAAAATGCAGGCGGACAAAAATAGAGGGATTGGGAATTCTATGTAATGGTTCATAGTCATCTCCCAGAGTTCTTTCACTGGGTGGAGCTGCTTCAGTTCATTACTGCTCCATTGGAACTGATTTGGTTCATCTCATTGTCGAAGATGGCCAGGTCCATCAGAATTGATCATCATATAGTATTGTTGTTGAAGTATATAATGATCTCTTGGTCCTGCTCATTTCACTCAGCATCAGTGCGTGTAAGTCTCTCCAGGCCTTTCTGAAATCATCCTGTTGGTCGTTTCTTACAGAACAATAATATTCCATAACATTCATATACCACAATTTACTCAGCCATTCTCCAGTTCATCCACTCCAGTTCATCAACAGTTTCCAGTTTCTGGCCACTACAAAGAGGGCTGCCACAAACATTTTGGCATATACAGGTCCCTTTCCCTTCTTTAAGATTTAAGATGCACAGTTTGATAACTTTTTGAGCATAGTTCCAAATTGCTCTCCAGAATGGTTGGATGCCAACAATGTATCAGTGTCCCAGTTTTCCCACATCCCCTCCAACATTCATCATTATCTTTCCCTGTCATTCTAGCCAGTCTGACAGGTGTGTAGTGGTATCTCAGAGTTGTCTTAATTTGCATTTCTCTGATTAATAATGTAAGTCTGTCATTGTTGACCATTACATAATCTTGTTGTTACTGTGTATAGTGTTTTCCTGGTTATGCTCACTTACTCACTCAGCATCAGTTCATGTAAGGTTTTCCAGGCTTTTCTGAAATCAGCCTGTTCATCATATGAAAAATAATTCTAGCTGCTGTAGAGGCCTGTGATAACTTGCCTAAGATTTTCAGTACTTATAGAGAGTTGTCAGAGCTAGGATTTAAACTCCTATCTCCTGATTCTAAATCTGCATGTACTCTAGGGAGCTAGAAGGCAAAATCAAACTTGGTCCGTAGGTTTTGATCTCTCTTGCATTCCCAGAAATCTGTAGACTTGAGAGGGCAGCGTCTATAGAACTGGCCTTGTTTTGCCCAAGGAGGCATCTCCCTTTTTCCTCTGCAAACATTCTGAGCATGTCTTTGGAGGAATTTTTTCCTGTTGCCCAAGCTGAGTCCATCCCTACTGGGTACCCAGCCAGGGCCTGAGAAACAGGGCTGGCCTAGTTGGGAATCTCCACCCTGCCCTCAGGGAGCGTTTGTTCTACAATTGCATATGTAATTAGCAGTCCTGCTCTGATTCCTCACCCATGAAGGAAGAAGCCTCTGGGTTCTCAAAGATTGTTCTAAAACAATAGAAATTCTGTCATCCCCCTCAGTTAGGTTTTAGATGTGCACCTCGTCACAGCCCTTGTCTCTCTTAACCAGGGGACCAGATAAAGCCATGTGGGGAAGGCTCATCCTTAACAAGTCAGCCCCAGGGTACTGAGTGTTTTGGCCATAGCCACCCTAGAAGATAACCTGCTAAGTCAGAGTGAGCTTGTGAGCCATTGGTGGAGGGAGTGCCAACCCTGAAGAAATTAGCTCTTTGAAGTAGGGAAGAAATAATGTATTAGAGAATGAAATAGGGTGTGGGTAGGAAGAGAGCCTGGGGGATGTGGGGAGAGGAAGTTAAGCAGACAGGGTTCTGGGCCTTCTCGCACACAGATTACATACTTTATAAATGGGAGTGGGAAGTAGTTAAAGCAGGCCTAAACATGGAGCTCTCATGGTAAATTCTGAGTCTTTTCTTGTGTTGATTTGGTTTGCAAGGTTCCAATTTACATATACCACCTCGGTGACAGTTGTTTTATTAAGCAAGATTAACCTGGAGGTGCATCATGGACTTTGTGAAACCTGTGGGCAGAATCTCAGAGCTGAAAAAGCCCCCATTTAGTTCACTGAGTATGGAGAACTTATTACTCATTCCACTTTTGGACAACTCTCATTATTTGGAACCAAACCAGAGAGAGTGTGTGATTACCAGCTATTCATTTTGAGTCTGGTTACTAACTCAAGAAATTTGTCTGAGAATTTTGTTCATCCTGTTATTCAGTAAAATTTATTGATGATGAAGAAATAACATTTCAAATGACTTTCAGGTGACCTTCAAGTTCAAAAGAATGATGGTAATTGTTTATAAAGCACTTTAAAAGTACAGAGTGTACCTATTTTAAATGACCTTCAGGTGAACTTCAAGTTCAAATAAATGACAATAGCAACAGTAATTGCTGTTTCTAAAGCACTTTAAAAGTACACAGAATGAAGCTGTGCTTGGGGCTCTGGACTATATTGGCAGAGCAGGTGGGGCAGACAGATTTGCCTACCTACTCCCTGCTTTTGATAGTAACAACAATAGCTCTTATTTTACTATGTTCAAGGCACTGTGCTAAGGGCTTTACAATTACAATCATTTGATTTTCACAACAATCGTGAGAAATAGGGCTACTATTATCCCTACTTTCTTATTCAATTGTTTTTCATATGTGTCCAATTCCTTGTGACCCCATTTGGGGTTATTCAGGCAAAGATAATAGAGTGATTTGGTATTTCATTCTCCAGCTCATTTTATAGACAAGGAAACTGAGGCAAACGGGATTAAGGGGCTTGTCCAAGGTCACACAGCTGATATGTCTTTGATGTCAGATTTGAACACAGAGAGACCCAGACCCAGTGCTCTATGCATTATGGTGCTACCTGGTTACCCCTCTCCCTCTTTTTTTACAGATGAGGAAATTGAGGCAGATAGAAATTCAGTAATTTGCTCAGCTTCACACAGCTAATGAAGTGAAGAAGTTCAGCTTCAAACTCAGATTTTCCTGAACCCTGGGTAGGGATTTTTCCATCCAAATGCTAGCAGTTAGCCATCCCCTGAAACACCTAGCTATCCACTCACATAAGGAAGCAAGACGGAGCGGAAGCCAAAGCCCATGAATCTCTTCATCCTCTCCCCCTAGATTAGTGCTCCACTGGGTGTTGGGCCTGATTAAACCATTTCAGACCTTGGGATTGAGACACAGCCAAGGTAGTTGTGTGAGAATACAGGGGGCTGCTTTCTCTTGGTTAACCAGAAAGAAGTTGAGATGGAAGTTTCTCTCTGGCCCAACTTCTCCTTGGCCCGGAGTCTGGCGTCCTTGGTTGGAACTGCCCCTCCCCACACCACTGCCCGTGTCCCGAGAGCTAGCTATGAAACTGCTGTGTGGGGCCCAAGGTGGTGCTTGTGTTCTGCTGGTCTAGGAGTTCCCGGCCTTGCAGCTGCTGCTTGGAGCATCCTCCTAAGGAGAGGAGCCAGCTGCCTCCCCTGGCCTCCTTGGCTGGGTTGCCACAGAGAAGAGCCATGGGAGTGTTTTCCTCCAGAATGACAGTCCCCTTTCTAATATGATTCATAGCTCTTGCCATTCCCTGTCCAGAGTCACGTGCTCCCCAGCTCTCTCCTAGAAGGAGGGCTAGTCCTTCTTCTGTTTCTTCCCCTGGAAAAAGAGAATTTGCTTCAGAAGCAAGTTGGCACTCCTGGGAAAAGTAAGACCCATTTGAAGAGTGGAGCAAAGCAAACAAGATTGAATATAATTGGATATGTGGACCTCAGTGATCTGGGACCTCCACCCACTGGTCCAGATTACAGCCTATCTTGGCTCTTTCATCTGCTGTAATTCTGTTTGACCCAGTTGCAGATTTATAAGATATGAAGAATCAGATTTAAGAATAAGTCTAAAATTCTTCACTTTAAGAAAAATTGGGTTGAGGATATGGCTGAATAATAATACACATTTGAAAGGAAAACATTTTGTTCATTGTGACTCCCCAACAGTGTAATTTGGAGCCCAAGACAAAACTAAGGCCAGATTCTAGATGGAGCTAGGTGAAAGTCCCATTGTCTCCTACTCTGGCCAGACTCTCTTAAAATATTGTATCTAATCCTGGGCATCATGTTGAAGGAATCACATTGACAGATTAGAATGTCCAGAGGGAGGTGACAAATTGAGAGGACCGGGAACTGTGTTTTATGTTGATTGGTTGAAAAGAACTAGAGACAAAAATTCCTTGAGTTCAGATTCTGTTTAGCCTATATCTGTTATTTTCAGCTCTTTGCACACAGTAGGTTCTTAATAAATGCTTGATCAATTTTAGTTCCTCTAGAACAAGGATTTTTTTTTATTTTTACATTTTTTTTTGTAGCCCTGTGCCTGGCATGAAGTAGGATCTTAATAAATGCAGTTAGGTGGCACAATAGATAAGAGTACTGGGTCAGGATGCAAGAAGAACTGAGTTCTTAGTAGTTGTATGGCTCCAGACACTTAACCCTGTCCCAGTTTTCTCCTCTGTAAAATAAATCTGCATAATAATAGCACCCACCTTTCAGGGTTGTTGCAAGGATATAATGAGATATTTATTTTGTAAAACTATTTGTAGACTATATAATCTAGTTATTATTTTTATTATTATAAATTTTTAATGATTAATATTTTATAAAACTTAGTGGGGGAAGGATATTTCATAATCTCTCTCTTTAAGCATCTGAAAGGTTGTTATGTGGAAGAGATTACAGTACTCCAGATAATATGACTATTTATGGAGGTTGTGGAGAGGGCATCCCTTCTGCATAGGTTAACTCAAGCAGGTTCCTTTCAGCCTTGAGATTTGGCCTTGGCTTTGGCAGAGTCGGGTGCAGTATATTGATTATTCTAGCTTGCTTTCTTCTGGTAATTTCCAGCATCCAAAGATCCCAAACTATGATAATTCCTCCCAATGATACAGAACTTTACTATTCAGAAAACACTTTCCTCTCTTTATGAAATAGTTAGGGAAAGTGGGGATTTGCCCATTTTACAAATGAGAAAATGAGGCCCAAAACTCAAAAATGGTTTTATCTTTCGAGTCCCCTGCAGATGAGCTTTGGAGTCTGTGCAGGTACACAGGCTTTTTGTATCCCTGTGTCTAGTATATACCACATTGTGTCTCTGAACAGATCAGAGAGGAGATGTGGGAGTGGAGGAATGAGTTGTCTGTGCCTCAGGTCCACTAAGAACCTGGAGATCAAGAGTGAAATTTTCTTTGGTAGCACAGACCGTCTGCTCAGCATAATTCTACCATATCTGCAAAGGGACAGTGGCCTTCTTGCTGGGGACCCCATTCTCTTTTTACACACAGGTCCTTATCTGCACCTCAAAGTCAGAGTCATCGAATACATACTATTATTGTCTGAGATGTAAGCCAGCTTCCTTAAAACTTAGGTTTCAATGTATGGTGCATTAACAGATAGTCCATTTCTTTCTTGCTTTTTGGATGAGAGAGGAAGTGTAGGCAAAGAGGGACGAATTTGGGAAAAAATCTGGAAAATAAATTTTTTTGAAGGAAAAAAATTGATACAGGGGAATACACTGGATTTGGAACCTGAAATTTCATTTCATATCCCATCTGCTACTTATAATTTGTATGACTCTTGGCTAGTCACTTTACCATTCTGGAACCCACGTTCATTCCCTATTTGAAAAATTCAGAAGTTGAACCACATGACTTTGAAGGTTCCTTTCAGCTCTAAAATAAATGATCCAGCTCTCTTTTCTCCCCAAATAATTGGGGGGGAAGCTCCAGTTCTTTCTTCCCAACATTGTCATCATACACTCTAGCAATGTCTGATTTCAGTGACACAGCTCAAAATCCATCCATGGCAGCACATTTCTGTGCCACTTGTATCCGTGTCTTCCAATTTGCAAACCTTACAAGTGTTATGTAGGGGTTAATTATTATAAATATCAGAGTACTAGTAGTTAAGGTAAAATGATAGTAATAATAATAGCCATAGTTGTTATCTATATAGCACCTCCTGTGTGACAGACGCTGTGCTAAGCGTTTTTTAATTATTATCTCATTTGATTCTCATAACAATTCTGCACGTTTGATTCTCATAACAATTCTGCACGTTAGATGCTCCTATCACCCACCCCCGTTTTACAGATGACAAATCTGAGGTAGGGGTAACTGACTTCCCAAGGGTCACACAGCTGGCAAATGCCTGACACTGGATTTAAACTCAGTTCTTCTTGACTCCAGACCCAGTACTCCATCCATTGCACCATCCAGCTATCCCAACTTACTATTCCAGATGTTGTCTAAGCTTTATAATTATTATCTTATTTGCTCCTCCTAACAATCCTTTGAGGTAGGTGCTCTTTTTAATCTCCATTTTACAAGTGAAAAAGCCGAGGTAAAAAGAGGTTAAATGACTTGCACCGGGTCACACAGATAGTGAGTATCTGAGGCTGGATTAGACAGGTCTTTCTAACCCCAGGCCCAGTGGACCTTGTCCACTCTTATCACTTAGCCCCCCATAGTTTGTTTGCAAACTCCACCAGGCCCTACTTTTAGGCCTTACAATGGCACAGAAGTTACCCTGGGCTCTCAAAGGCCTTATCAGCAAAGCTCAGGTTCTCCTAAGCTGGAAAGACTATGTAATAGCAAGAGATCATGGCTATCTTCCTAAAGACCAGTCTCATGGACTGGGAAGAGACTTAACACTCCATCTCATAAAACAAAGAGAAATACACAACCCACTAACAAATTTAAAACTAGAGATACAAAAAATGGAGGCCTTTCCTCAGATACCTCCCATCCTCCTGACCCTGCATCCTGGTTATTTCCCTAATCATTCAGCTTCCCAGACCACAGAAATATTCTGACCTGAGGCCTCTGGGGCAGTAGTAGGATAGTGAGAGGAGAAGAATTATCCAAAGAATGAAAAACTGACCTATTGGAAACTTATATTTGATCTTTGTCATGCTAAACCTGAATCCAAAGGGTTTCCTTTGAGGATTAGATTGTCTTAATTATTAGTTATTATTAATAATTATTATCTTCTACCAGTTTGTCAACTTACCTTCATGTTTGAGTGTCACATGTTATACTCCCATATAATTATTTTAGAACCACGTGAAAAATAAATTGCCCCTTCTCTATCAGAAATGAATATTGTTGTTCTTCTGGTGATTCTGCTTACTCCCTTGGTGACCACACAAAAATTCAATGATTATGGTAGGAAAGAAGCTAAAAGAGCCATTTCTCAATGAACAAATAGCCAGAGGTAATATCTAGGTAAGTTTCAAAGGAAGAAATTAATGTTATTAACAACTATGTAAAAAAAAAATCTCCAAATTACTAATAATTAAAGAAATGCAAATTAAAGCAACTCTTAAGTTTCTACTTCAAATCCATCAGGCTGGCAAAGCTGATAAAAAAAAAAAAAGAAAACTGAGAACTGTTGGAAGGACCTTGGGAAAGTAGACATATTAGTACATTATTGGTGAAGCTGTGAATTGGTTCAGCCATTCTGAAAAGCAATTTCGAACTGTGCTTCAAAAGTTACTAAATTTTATATATCCTTTGACCAGTGTAACTATAAGCCTGTACCCCAAGGAGATAAAAGAAAGGAGAAGACTAATAGGTACAAAAATATTTATAGCAATTCTTTTTCTGGTGGCAAAGAATTGAAAATTAAGCAGTGCCCGTTAATTATGTGAGTATAATGGAATTCTATTATACTATAAGAAAGAACAAAAAGAATGATTTTAGAGGGGATAAAAAAACTTGGGAAGGTATGTATGAGCTGATGCCAACTAAAGTGAGCAGGATTAAGAAGACAGTTTATCATACTATGAAGCCAGGATGAGATCCACTAAGCAACAACTGATCAGTGCAATGAAGCAATCACAAATTCAGAGGATTGATATTGAAACATGCTGAGAGGCTAAAGTCAAAATGCAGGAAAAAATACGCATTTTTAGACATGATCAATGTGGAAATCTTTTACCTCACTATGACAGGGAATGACTAAACAAATTGTATTTTATTCAGAGAAGAGCAGGAAAATTTATATGAACTGATGCAAAATTAAGCAGCATGGGAAAAAATGTCTGATGACTACAATAATGTAAAAGGAAAGAAGAAGAAAAAAAAAAGGAAACATAAAACTTGGCTCTAGGAGCTGAAAAAATGTGCCCATTTCCTTTACTGCTTGTCTGGGGGCCTGTGGGTGTGGAATGATACACAGTTCTCTGATACACTTCATAGAATCATATAGCTTGAACTCTAGAAAAGACCGTAGAGGCTCTCAGTCTAATCTTCTCATTATACAGATGAGAAAACTGAGACCAAGGTTGAGTACTTGCCCAGAGTTATTGTAGAAAGTGAAAGAGCTGAGTTTCAAACTTAGTTTCTATGACTTCCACTTCGGTATAGTGCTATGGTTGATTGCTCTATTGATTTGGAGAAGAGCAAAGACCCACACTGGAAGATTTACAGAAAATGGGTATTTTCAGTTGTAACATTTATCACTGCGCAAGTCCACAAAAATATATGCTATACAGCAAATCGAATGACAAAGGCTTGGCTCTGTAAGGCCAAGGTTACTCACAGTGTGAGGGAAATGTACTACAGTGGCAAGATCTCAGTGAGCATACACACCATTTATATATTTATAGTCATTAAGACCACTTTACCTAAGTGATTCCATATTGGAGTCCTGTCACTTGTACTATAACATCAAAAAGCACATTTCATAAATTAAAATTATTATATTGATGTGTCAGTTTTGCTGACCTGCTTTTTGGGACTTTGTTTTAAAATATTTACTCAAATGATTAATTGGGTAGGGAAAGGAGATGATACGCAATACATGTGTATATGCATACGTATACATATACATACACATTTAGAAATAGAGACAGTAGATAGAGCACTGGTCTGGAGTCAGAAGGACCTGCCGGTCAAATGTGGCCTTAGGCATTTCCTAGCAGTGTGACCCTGGGCAAATCATACAACCCTGTTTGCCCCAGTTTCCTCTAGCAAATGAGCTAGAGAAGGAAATGGCAAAGTACTCCAGTATCTCTGCCAAGAAAACCCCAAATAGGGCATGACCAAACAATAAATAAAGATTTTATATATATGATGTGTTTATATGCATACAAAATACAGAGAAAATATATACACATATATAGAAATAGATTTTTTTAGATACATATGTTTGTTAAATGGATGTGACATAAAAAACAAAGTTTATCAATAAGCGTAAGTAAATTTTTTAGAAAAGGCCCAGCTTTCAGTGTTGCTTCTGCTCCTTATTGCTAGGCTCACTTTTCCCTTCAAGTCCCCAGTTTTCTTATCCGTGACCAGACTCGTGACTTGCTCTGATAGCTTCTAAAATGCTTTAGGCGAAACCCTGCTGTAAATTTATCATTGTGGTTGGTTTGAAAATAACTTTGTCTTTTTTCTCCTCCTTCCCCTTCTTTCTCTGTTCCTGCAGGTTAGGTGGGGGACCAGATGATGCAAAAGAGATTATGCAGCACAAGTTTTTTGCTGGCATTGTATGGCAAGATGTCTATGAAAAAAAGGTGTGTTCCCAGGAGGCAAGGGAAGTGGGATGGCTAAGTGGGGCATGGGGCTATTACTGTGGGCTTTTCTTCACAGAGGATACCCAGCAATATTGGGACTGTTTCAAAGTAAAATGGGACTTTTCAAGGAAGTGTCAAGTTTTCCATCCCTAGAGATATTCCATCAGAGGCTTAATAACCACTTGTGAGGATATTACAGGTGTGTGTGTGGGTGTATGTGTGTGGGGGGATTCCTGCTCATGTGTAAGGTGAAAGAGTAGACTCTGAAATCTCTTCCCACTCTGAAGTTATATGATCCTGTAACATTTACATAATGCTTTTAACAGCTGCAAAATTCTTTACAGTATTTTATCCTCACGATAGCCCTGAAAGGCAGGTGCTATTATTATGCCCTTTTTATTTACAGATGATGAAACTGAGGCTTAAGTGATTTGCTCAGGGTCATCTAGTCAGTGTCTGAAATGAGATTTGAACTAAGACTTTCCTGATTCCAGGTATAATTTTCTGTCCACTGTGTGTCTCCATTGTTGCGAAGTTGAGGTTAGGCTATTGGAGAGCTGCTTCCATTTTTTTGCATCTTATTTCCCCATTGGAAAATGGAAAAGGGGACTTCTAGGGTGGGGTGGAGCTATTGGCAAGACTAAGGCACCCGTTTCTGGCCCCTGGCCTGGCTTGGGTGCCAGCCAGAACCAAGAGGCCCTTGATACTTTCCCCCATTCCCTCTGTTTCATTGTAAAAACCAGGAGGCTCAGGGGATCATAGGAAGCTGGGGGTGGGGGAAGCATTCTATCTTGGCATTTCTTCCTGAGCATCAGACCCTGTTTGCATTCATAGCCTGGATCTTCTTAATAACTGGGATTTATTTTTAAGTCCTTATTTAATAGATGCCTAGCACCACTCCTTGGCTGCTGCTTCCAAAAAATCAATCTCTCTTTGTCTCTGTCTCTGTCTCTCTATTTCTGTCTCTGTCTTTGTCGCTGTCTCTCTATCTCTGTCTCTCTGTCTGTCTCTGTCTCCCTCTTTCTCTCTGCCTCTGTCTCTCTATCTCTGTCTGTCTCTCTTATTCTCTCTGTCTCTGTCTATCTCTGTCTGTCTGTCTCTCTCTTATTCTCTCTTATTCTCTCTGTCTCTCTGTCTCTCTCTCTCTGTCTTTCTCTTTCTCTCTACCTCTGTCTGTCTGTCTTTGTCTCTCTCTCTCTCTCTCTCTCTCTCTCTCTCTCTCTCTCTCTCTCTCTCTCTCTCTTCCTCCCCTGCTCCTCTCTCTCTCTCCCCTGCCCCATTCTTTCTCTCTCCTGCTGTGAGAAGGCAAGCAACGTGGGTGATATGTTCTACCCCTTAGTAATCCTGCCTTTCCTGTTTAAGAATCAAAGAATTTGAGGATTGCAGGGACCTAGATCCAATCCACTCCATGCACAAATCCAGCCCCCACCATGACACAGACAACAGGTGCCCACCCAGTCCCTATACACCCCCTGTAGCTCTCCGGGGCAAAGGCCCAGCGAGGCACCCAGAGGTGGCAGCGAGTGCTAAGTGCCTCACTGGCTGACACTGCACATCTTTCATTGCAGCTCCTGGCTTAGAGCATGTGTCACTTGGGTTTCTGTTCTTCAGCTCTGGGTCCCCAGCCCCTGGGTCATGTACACTGCCATGAGACCCTGGGCAAGCAGCTGCTCTTCTGCCGGGACAAAGGTCCTTACTCAGAAATGCTTCACCTGTCCCCAGTTCCTGATAACAGGCTCGTTTCATTTCCTGTATCTTTTGATGATGAGACACAAGCTTCTCCACTTCCGTACTCCAGGCCCTAGCAGGGAGACTCACTGGATGGTCACGCCTTCAGAGTTGTCTCGGGCCTTCCTTTGTTCCTCTTTGTCGTATGTGGCCCAGAAGCCCACCTGTACCCTTTTCTCCTAGGAGGGCTCAGACTACAGAGGGAAAGTAACTCATTAGCCTCCATCTCCTCATTAGTTTCTTCTGGCCTCCTGGCTGACCCCTGAATGGGGATTCTCTACTTTTCTCCTACCACTACTATCCCATACCCAGCCAGTGGAGTTTTATTTACTAGATTCTTCTGGCTTGAGTGTGGATACCTAGACATTCCCCAAAACAAAAGTGGAATTTTTTTTTCTTCAAATAGTTTTTTCTTTTTAAAAAAAATTCTGAACTCAAAACACCAAAAAAAGAGAAAACATTTTGCTACATACAGTATAATATTAAAAAGGAGTATATGAGCCATGAATCTGCATTTCATTCTGTTTGCTTTTTAAAAAAAATTTTAAATAAATTCTACACACTACTTTTTCAGAGCTGTCCTATTTATGTTTCCTTCTGTTTGTTTTTGCGCATTTAATTTTTTTTTTTACAATACCTTTTTTTTCTTTTTCTTTTCACATTACTGGTGCTATCTCCTTCCCCAATAATCCCCTCCCCACCATTAACTTCAAGAAAGAAAAAGAAATGGGGTAGAAGCTTGTAAAAGTTTAGCATATCCAAATAAAACCTCCCCACAGAGTTGCCATGAGTAATAATGTATATCTCTATACTTTGTATTCACTACTTAGATTCTCTGGAGACATAGTTACTTTCATAATCATCATCATAATAACAACAATAATAGCAGCTAGCATTTCTATAGTGCCAGGCAATGGGCTAAGTGCTTACAGTTATTGTATCATTTGATCATCACAACTTTGGGAGGTAGGTGCTGTGATTATCACCCCCATATTACAGATAAGAAAATTGAGTCAAACAGAAGTTAAGTTCTTTCCTCAGAGTAAGCATTAGGAGTTGGATTTGAATTCTGCTCTTCCTGACTCTCAGCCCAGTGTTGTATTCACTGTACCATCTAGCTAGTTATCTTTGATCAAGGTTTTGGTTCTCTTGGTTCTGCTTACTTCATTCTCAGGATACTCTGAAATCATCTCTGTGGTCTGTTTAAAAAATAATATTTTATCATAGTTTTCCCAATTATATGTAAAAGCAATTTTTAACATTCATTTTTTAAAATTATGACTTCAAAATTCTCTTCTTTCCTTCTCTTTCTCTGAGATGGTAAGCAATCTAATATAGATTGTATATTGTAATCATGCAAAACATTTCTATATTAGTCACATTATGAAAGAAAACAGACCAAAAATAAAACAAACAAAACAAAAAACACCAAAAAAAAAAAAAAAAAAAAAGTAAAAATCATATGCTTCCAATATGCATTTAGAATCGTCTTGGATCGTTGTAATACTAAAAGTCATTCACCATTGATCATCATACTCTTTGTTCATTTCTTACAGTTTGATAATATCACCTTATATTTATGTGCATTTTCCATTTGTTCAACCTTTTCCTAGTTTCCTAAAAGGCAGCCTGGAATATTCCCTTAGAGGCTAGGTTTTTTTTTTCCCCCTCCCCTTCTTCCTTCCAAATTCCTGTCTTAAGGATCAGGAAATTTGTTTTGTTTATTATGACTTTTCCCTTCCCAATATTATACTCCCACTTAATACCCCCTAACCTCATTTTCCACTGGATTACCTCCTGAGTTTGATGAACTTCTGCACCACGTTCTAATGCACAGCTCTGTTTTATGTTTTTAACCTTTCTTTCATCTAAGTTCAGAAAAGACTGGAGTTTACCTAAAGCCCAGTCCTCTTATCTTTCTTTCCATGTTTAAATGTTCTTAAGCAACTCAATTATAACTGTCAAGTTCCACCCCACTTTCTACTTTTTTCCACCTTTTCTTCTTTTTACTTTCCACTTTTAAATTCACAGAACAGAACTAATCCCCTTTCCCCCCCTTATATACCTCCAATCTCTGCCTAGTACTCTGTTTTTCTTATTTAAATATTTCTTTTTTTATCTTTTCTGAAGGAACACTTGTTTCTAGTATCCTCATTAGAATGTGAATACTCTCTCATCCTTTAGCTCCTTATAGTGTCTCAAATGAATTTACTAGATTTCTCTGGACTCTTGGGTTTGTATTTCAAAATACCTATTCAGTTCTGGTCAAGCATTTTATCAGACATGATTGTGGGTCCTCCACTCCATTCCATTACTGATCTACTTTGTCCCTTATAGAATTAGGTTCAGCTTTGCAGGATAAATTAATTGTTCTCGTTTGTAAGCCTATATAAACCTTTTGGAATACTGAGTGCCAAGATCTCCTCTGGTTTTTATTAGAAATTGTTAGATTTTGCATGAACATGGTTGTATAAGTCTTTGGTATATGAATTGCTTCTTTCTCAATGCTTAGAAAAAATACAACTTAGATGAGTGGAACTTTGGATTTTGACAATGATAATTCTGAAATTTAAAACTTTGGGGTTCCTTTTAGAAAGTGGATTCTTTCAATCTTTGTTCTCTGGTCCTTATAGATTTGGGTAGTTTTATTTATTTCTTGAAATAAAGTATGTAGACTTTTTTCTTTTTTAATAAATCACAGTTTTGGAGCAGTTTGGTGGATTCTTAAATTCTCTCCTTGAAGGAGAAACCAATTGTTTGGTTTTGTTCTAATATCTTTTGCTGTTTCGTATAATATCTTTTGCTGTTTCGTATAATATCTTTTGCTGTTTCGTGAAATCATTGATTTTTATTTGGTTTATTCTGCTTTTTTAGAGGTTTTATTTCCTGGGTAAGGATTGCCACTTTCTCTTTTGACCTACTTATTCTCTTTCCAATTCTTTCCTCAAGAGCTCATTTCCTTTTTTAATGTCTTGCTTCATTTCTTCTAGGTATTCATGTATTTCTTATGGAAAATCCCTTATTTTTTTCTTTGAGTCTTTGCTTGTGGTTCTTAGAATTAGATTTGCAGTGGGGTTTTTTTTAAGTTTAAAAAAAATTTACTATTTATTTTTAACATTCTTTTAAAAGAAATTTTGAGTTCTGAATTCTTTCCTTCTATTTTCCACTTACTGAGAAAGTAAGCAATATGATATTAATTATACTTATGAAATCATACAAAACATATTTCCATATTATCCATGTGACAAAAAAAGAAAGTGAGAAAATTATACTTCAATTTTCACTGAGAATTTATTAGTTCTCTCCCTGGAGATGATGGATAGCATATTTTATCCTGAGTCCTTCGGAATTTTCTTTGATCATTGAATAAATCAAAGTAATAACTAAGTCATAGTCGATCATTGTTACAATATTGTTGTTACTTTATACAGTGATCTCTTAGTTCTTTTGCAGTGGTTTTTGATGCCATTTGGTATTTTTTTACTTGTTCATCTATCCATATTTAGTTCCTGAATTAGGGCTTCGTACCAGGGACAAGACCTTGCTGCTCTTTTGAAGGAGATGATGTGGTTTGTTTCTGGATCCCCTTGCACTGACCTCTGCGTCCTAGAGCTCAATTACCTCCGAGTCTTTGAGGTTCAAAGCAATGGATTTTCAGGTCCTTCTCCAGCACATGGTTAGGAACTTCAGAATCCCTGGGCCTAAGCTGGCCCAGGCTGAGGGCTGCAGGAGCTTTCTGACAACCCTGGTGGCTTTTAAGGCAATTGTTGTATCTGGACATAGAGCCTTACAGGTTACACATGTTCTGTGTCTGATCAGCTAAGTAAGCCTTGACACAGGCTTTTCTGAGAGTTGAGGATGGGCCCTGCCCTATTGTGCATGGACTACTGACTAATTTGTGTGTGTGTATAGTTCTGGAGTGGAAGACATCACTTACTGTAGTTTCTCATTGGATTTCTTGATCATTTTTTCAGTCTGGTGTGGACTCCAGGGTCTTAATGGAATAGGGATGTGCATCCTGGATGATCTGACTCGCATTCAGGTAGCCATCTTGGCAAAAAGACAAATGCAGAGTTTATCATCAACTAGGGCAAGGGGTTAGAAAACTGCTTGAGACTCATGAACCAAGAATGGTTTTTTAAAATTTTTAAACAAAGTTTAATATATTGAAAAAATGTAAAAACTAGTCTTGTCTCCAAATAGTACTAGACAGCTGGTTTGAATTTAGCATTTAGGCCCTAGTTTACTGAAGCTAAAGTAAAAATTGTAAATTAAGGACATTTCTAGGATCTAGAAGTCTTAGCCTTGGAGAATAGCAACTCATTATATAAAAATAGTAACTAAAAGCTAACATGCTTTAAAGTAGTGCTTTAAAGGTATGCAAAATGCTTTATTTATATTATCTCAGTAAATATGTAACAAATTATGCTTTAAGGTATGCAAAATGTATATATATTATTTTAGTAAGTACATAACATATACTTATTTCATGTCATGCCATATATTATGTCACACATTACATATTGCCATATATTAGATTATTTTATTTTTATCATGTCCTTTTATATATTATATTCTATTCTGTTCTATTACATACTATATTATGTCATATATTACCTTTTATTATGTCACTATATAATAGATAGTATATCATATTACATTACAACATTGTATAGTATAATAGTGTAGTATAGTTTGAGTGCTAGACTTGGAAGATTTGGATACATTCAAACCCTGGCCTGACAAACGCAAGGCCCCGGGGGCAGGGTCCAAAGGAGCAAGGCCAGAAAAGTCAAAGAAGTGACACCTTTGTGGTCTCCGGTCGTCCTCTGTGTATCAGGCACCCGGGGCTCTCTGGCTGCTTTGGCAGGTCCTGAAATCTAAACTTTTCCTTTTCACTTTCTCCTTATTAAAAACCTATTTCATGGACTGTTCAGTGTTCCTAGTTTAATGAACACTAAATCTGGAGCCGGCAATCTTGGTTGGCCACTTACATGCTTGGGATCCTCACTTCTCTGGGCCCTAGTTTGCTCAGGAGAACGTTGAACGAGTGAGCTCCGTGGACCCTCCATTCCAACATGCTAAGATTTTTCTTCTGTATAATGTCTCAGCTTTCCTCACAGGGCCTTTGGAGGACGTGTCTCAGTACTGTATGCGGGCTTTTTAGCCCGTAGGGGAGGGAAGAGGTGGTTGTCCCTCTGTGGCTAGAGGCACTCACCCAGGGATGGGGGGAGTAGTGTTGCCTGACTGAACTTTGAGGAAGGCCGGAGAAATCTGCCGTGAGCAGGGGAAAGCCTGAGTCAGTCTCTGCCCAGGCCATAACTCTCAGGTCTGCTTCCTGTGGGCGAGCAGCCCAAGGAGACTCCAGACAAGCAGGATCAGCATGACCGAGATAGGCTGGAGAACTGGGGACTCACACACATTTCTCTCTTCCCATCTCTCCCGGCAGCTGGTGCCTCCGTTTAAGCCACAGGTCACATCTGAGACGGACACCCGGTATTTTGATGAGGAGTTTACAGCCCAGATGATCACAATCACCCCTCCTGACCAAGGTGAGTTCTGGGGCTTGGCGGGGCATCTGCTGGGGCAGGACTGCTTGGGTCCTGGGGTAGGAGGAGCAGTCTGTGAGAGGTCTCAACTAGAGGGAAGGGCCGGACATACATGGGGAGGCAGAGGGTTGGACTAGGAGGCAGCAGAAAAAAGGTAGGGAGGCAGAGGCTGGAAGTTGGGGAGAGAGCAGAAACCTGAACTAGAGGGAAAAAAGGCCTGTGCTAAGGGGAGATGCAGACTGGGATTGGGAAGATGGAAGCCAGGGGACAGAAGGACATCGAGTACACCATCTTCTCATGGACAAGATTGGTCAGAGGGTCTTTGAACTGTAGATTTAGATTGGAAGGTCACCTCACCCCCCTTATTTGACATTGGCCCAGGGCAGTGCTTTGATTCACCAAAGGTCACAGAAGTAGCAGAGCTTGGAGTTGACTTCCAGATGTGTGACTCCAAACAAGGAGAGAGTCTCATGCCCTGATCTAGTCATGATCCCTAAGTGCTTTCTTTATAAAACCTTTTATGACACAGTGGGTGGGGAAAGTCCTGGCTCCAGTCACAAGAGCTGAGTTCAGGGATTGCTTATAATGCTAACTACCTGTCTGACCTTGGGCAAGTTAACTTCTGAGGTCCCTCCCAGCTCTGTGTCTCTCATCCACTCCTTCCCTTCCTCTACCCCATTTTACAGACAAGGAACCTGAGATCTAGAGAGGAAGAGACTAATATAAGTAATAAGTGGCAGAGTCTGACATGACTATTTAGACCTGGGGCCAATTTTTGGAAAAATTAAATAAATTAGGTTTTATGTTTCAACTAAACTGCCTCATCTTCAGAGCAGCTCCTTCTGAAGGCCACACATGGATTCCTGTGTGGTTGTCATAGTTCAGCCATTGGAGGAAAGTGATAGAAAGACCTGTAGGACCCACATCACACTTGTCTCCTGTGCTGGGTCTGGGCAGGGGGAAATTATAGATTTAGAGCCGGTAAGAGGCTATGGCTTGGTCCCCAGTCCATCCCCATCCTTGAAAATGACTCGGGCGGCTGGAACAGTTGGAGCTCTGACTATAACTTGGGTGGGACCATGGAGGAGCAGTATGTAGGAGAACTAAAACGGAGCTGTTGACCCCTAAAAAGAGATGCTCAGGAGCCTGTTGTGGATATGGCAAGTCTGGTCTGTCTGAAGAAGCTATTACTTGATCCCTTGTTGGAGGCTTCCTCTGTGTTTAGGCTGGTGTGCAAGTAAAGAAGGACATCAGTAACGAGCAACTCTTAACAAGGAAGCAGGAGATCTTGGCTTTAGTGCGTGGTTCTGACATGAACTTGTTGTGTCACCTTAAAGGAGTGTCTGTGACTCTCTTATTTGCTATGTAAATTGAGGAGGTTTTACTGGATGGTATTTAAGAGACCCCTTTTACTTCTAATCTTCTGTTTTAGAAGAATAACTTTTATTTTTATAGTTCTTATAGATTTACAGAGGGTTTTTTCTTAGAGTGACTTTGTGTGTTGGATAGAAATTAAGTTTTATCATCTGTAGTGGTGGTGATTGTGATAGTAGTAGTAGTTTTTTACAGATGGGTAAAATGAAGCTCAGAAAAATTAGAGTTGTCTAAAGTTCCAACAATAAGCATTTATTAAGCACCTGCTAGCTGCCAAAAACTGGGGGATATAAAGGCACAAACAATAAGAGAGAAAAAAGAAGGGATTTAAATGCATATGTGTTCCTACATTCTTACTTGTGGCAGGGCAAACTACAGAAACCCCATCCATCCCCAGATTTAGCCTTGTGACACCCCCCCACCCCCCCCCACTCAGCTCTCAAGTGACTGATTGATAGCCTGGCCCACTTTTCTGTTCAGCGGAGGATGAGAGAGAGAAGACCAGCCAGTCTGGGAGGTCTGCCTGGAGCCTGCACCCAGCCATGCTTTAGATTTAGAGGAGACTTGGCTGTGTGACCTTGAACAGGTCATATCCACCTCTGAACCTCAGGGCCTTCATTTGTAAAATGGGATCTTCACAGGGCTTTTGAGGAAAAATACAGTGCCTGGACATAGTAGGTGCTTCATAAATATTTATTGAGGAGCTATTACTGCTCTGGGGTCCCTTCCAATTCTTGATTTATGTTTTAATAACTCACATTCACATGGCCCAGCTTCTTTCTGTTTACAGATAGGGAAACTGAGGAAAGGAGAAGGGAAGGAGAGAAAGGTAGAAGTTCTATACATTTTAACTCCCTCTGAGTTGTTGTTTTCCCAGACTGGAGAGAGACATCCTCCGATTAGAGTTTGCAAACTCAGAATGAGTTTTTGGCTTTTTTTCTCACCTTCCTCCCTCTAGCCTCCATCCCTAGCAAAGCCTTGTGCATGGACCAGCGGGCAGGACTGGGCCCATCAGCCAGCCTCCCAAAGACTGGGCCAGCACTGTGGCAGGCACATCCTGGTCTTCAGAGGAGTTTTGGCTTGGAAGGGAGTAGAGCCCACCCTGACAGGGAGGGAGTTTCCCACTCCAACAAGTCCTGCCTAATCTCCAGCAGAATCAGTGTCAGGGCCTCCTAGAACACACATGGCCTGAAAGGTTCCAAGAGGAACAGGGCTGTCCTAAAGGCAGCCAGGGCCATCAGAAAGCTCCACATCCCAAAAGATACAAGGTTTTCCCCTTTGATTTTACAGATGGAAAAACTGAGCTTCAGAGAGAAGCACTTGTTTAAGGTCACAGAGTGAGTTCATGGCGGCACCCAGGAATAGATAGATGCCAGCTCTCTCCCTCTGGGAGCTGGGCTCTCTTGTTTTCAGACAGTTGTTCTTTTAAGACAAATTGAGCTCAATTCCTTTGCTCAGCAGGGAATTCTTTAGACTTCAAAGTTTTATTGGCTGCAGATGTTTTTTAAGTTATAAATACAAAAAGGGGGTAATAGTAAAGGGTTTTTATTTTTAAGAGTAGATTATCTGGTCTTCCACTTTCCTCCATCCTAGCAGTCACTAATGTTTGGCACATCTCTCAACTCATGTGCTGTTATAGTTCGTCCTAGAAACTGACTTTCCTGAGGGAGCCTTAGTCTTCACTAAGGCTTCCATAGCTCCTAAGGGTCCCACAGGCCATCTCAGTTTTCTCCAGAAATGTCCAGAACAACTCAAGAAATCCTAAAATCACACTTTTTGTTCATTTTTGAAAATTCACTATTAATAAGTTTTATTGATGACCAAAATTAAATGAGTTTTATACAAGGAAAACGTTTAATTATAATAATATAATTACCTTATTATGTAATCATACTATATATCATAATCACATTAATATCAAACAAAAAGTTGTGATACAATAGAAACAGTAAAAGTATTGGGCAACATAGAATATAGATTTATCTTTAAATGCTAACAAGCATAGAAAATAAAAACATCTTTCCTCAATATAATTTCTAAAAAGAATTATAAAAGAAAAAACAGAAAAATGAATTGAAACAATTCACTGATACACCAAAATACCAAGAAAAATATGCTGTAAATGCACAAAAATCACTTATATGTTTTGTATATTTCTAACAATATTTAAAAGAGCAAGTCTATAAAATAAAAGCAAAATGCATTCAGAATCTGCATATGAACCTATCAAGAAATTGACAGGAATTATATCAGTACACCTGAATAGAAAACAAGTCATACTATGTAAAGTGTCAGCCAAGACTTGGAAGAGGCAAGTGTGGAGGCATGTGGATCTCCGGGAGATAGTATCAGGGCCCAGTAAGAATTGAGGCTCTGAGATGAAGGACTTGTTAAAGTTTTTTGTGTTGGGTACTAATTCCTATTTGAAAAGGTGACCCTCTGAGTGGAATGAGCACTTTGCTTATGACATACTCAATATGTGTTTAAACTGATTTTCACAAAAGTGTTTAATTCTCTCTGCTTATGTGGGATGTTGTACTATTTGTGTATCTATTCTTCTCTGTCCCTTTCCCCACTGCACACAGAAAAAAGTTCAGAAGTGGTCTCTGAACTTCTCTGAAAGGTTGTTGTGAGGATTCAATGAGATAATATTTGTAAAAGGCATCTATCGCAATACCTGGTACTTCATAGTTGCCATATTAATGTTTATTCCTTTTCTCTTTCCTCCTCCCACTATGAGTGGGAACTGAGTTCACAAGTCTTAAATATTTCCCATCTGTATTATAAATTATATCCATGTAATAAAGATTGAGAAATATGAGAGACAGAGACAGAGAGGGAGGGAAGGAGGGGTAGGAGGAGAAAGGGAAGAAACGAAGGAGGGAGGGAAAGGACAAAGGCAGGACTCTGCCTTTTATGGGTTCACCAGGGATCTGTCACTGTAGAATGATATGATCAAAACAGACCATTCGTGTTTCTCTTCATGGTACCCTGAGTGGCACTGGTGAGTGTAATGCTATGAGCCCTGTTAAAACTGATAGAGAATGGGCTGGACAGATAATTCTCCCAGGGAAATGTGGCTTGGCTGTGGGAGTTCTAATCCTATTCCCTATTGTTAATTTGTGTGATGTTAAACAAGTCTTTGCTGAACCTCTATAAAAGCTGCTAAATTTGAAGATCTGAATTAGAATTGTAGCTCTGCCACTTTTAAAACCATTTATATGACCTTTGGGCAAATCAGTTCTTAGAGCCTCTGTAAAACAGGGGATTTGTTCTAGATGGCTTCTTTTGTCCCTTCCAAATCTGTGGTCCTCAGTTTCCTTGTTTGCAAAATGAAGGGTCTGGACTTGGTCTTTGAAGTGCCTGCCAGGGCTTTGGCTAGGGGAATAGCACAAGCCTTGTACCTGAAGCCCTGGCACGTGTCCAGCCAGGATCCTAGGAAAAGTGACAGAATTCAGACTAGTTTGATGGAATCTTGTCAGTCTTGGTCTGTGTCTACCCCAAAGACCTTGGGTATCTTTATGGACTGGAGTCTGTGACATTTAACTCTTCAGCCAGGGTTATATTTGGACTGAAAGAGGGGAGAAGAGAAACTGTAGAGGGATAAGGAAGGAGAAAAACATTTCTTAAGTGGTCATGGTGTTGCCAGGCACTAGTCTAAGTTCTTCAGTACCTTATTTGATCTCTACAGAAACCCTGTGAGCTAGGTGCTATTATTATCCATTTTATAGTTGAGGAAACTGAGTCAGGCAGAAGTTAAGTGACTTAGTCAGGACCATCCAGGGGGTGTCTTCAGTGTGATTTGGCTCCATGTCCATCCACTTCATCACCTAGCTGCCCACCAGATTGCAGAGGTAGGTGCAGAGGAGTGAGAAGAAAGAAGTAAGACCAGGGAAGGAGGGAAGGTAGCACAGGGCTGAGTGTCGGACCTCCCGGTGGCCGGCCGGCGTGAGTCAGGCCCATGCACTTCACACTCAGCATTTTATCCCGCTGTTCTCCTTCTTTGCAGATGACAACATGGAATGTGTGGATAACGAGAGACGGCCCCATTTTCCTCAGTTCTCGTACTCTGCTAGTGGGACAGCTTGATATGTGGCCACCCCATGGGCATCCATTCTGAAGCAAACACACGGACTGCATTTGGGGGAACTTGGGCTTCAACAGACACTAGGGAACTTCCTGTGTTACCTGACTCATGAACAACGTTGCTTTGTACAACGCTTTAGATTAATTCCTAGGAAGTCTCACCATTGATTCATATTTTAAAAAAAGAAAGAAAGAAAAATTCTCTGATGTGTTTTTGAGAGGAACCGAAGCAATTATGCTATTAAGTCATTTTCATGCGATCAGAACCTAAGGGTCGGAAAGAACTTTTTTTTTTTTTTTTTTTTTTAAAGTTCATTTTAGGAATAAGACGTCCAACATATCAGCCAGTTTGAAAAGAAAAATCCCCCTCATCTTTTTATTTATTTCATCTAGCTTTTTAATTTTTTCACCTCTATGTTGTCTCGGCACTCAGAACACCCAAGTGGATGGATTTATTTAGAAAGATGTAAAAGACATTTGTCGCTAGTGCAATAATTAACCTCAGCAACAAGAGGAACAGGATCAAGGAATCAAGGGCCAAGGAGAGCTTGGGGTACGGGCGTGGGCATGGATCCTCACCACCAATACAGAGACTGACTCCCCAAAAGGAGCCAAGCTAATGGCCTCAGTGAGGCGCTCAGCAGCCCCAGTGTTGTGACCATGACTCCTGATGCACGGCAAGCGAGACGGTTCGGGGGGCTAATCGAGGTTCTGCCTAGGAAGCAAGGGTCGTCCCGCGCTGTCATCTCGGAGAGCATCCGTGGACTGTTGGCGCCGGCTCCCTGCCAGCTTCCTCCACTTCTCTCTCCCCATCCTCCCTCCCCATCGGGCCTCATGTACATCCAACCAGAATTTCTCCAGTGAAATAAATATTGGCACTGAGCCCCTCCCCAATTCCTCAGCTACCTTCAGAGCATAGGTGGTGAGTTCCTGGATGTGAGTATGTAGGAAAAAGCCCCTATAACCTTCTATAATTGTGCCCAGGCCATGTTCACTCTCAGAGAAGCTTTTTTTTCTTGGCCTATGTATAACGAAAGAACTTGAATTTGAATTTTTTCTCTGTATTCAAAGGAATATGTCAAAGTACATGGGGGGGGGTCTTGTTAACTGTATTGTGGACAGGAGCTACTCTACCCCACTCCCTCAACACATACACACCCCCTTCCTCACATTGCATCTTCCACGTCATCTTAGTAACTTTTCACAAACAATATCTCGCTATGTCTCTAGCGAGTGCCCGCCTCCCCCGTCATAGGTTATATTCTTTCTAGTTTGCTTATGCACCACTCCCCAACTGTCCAACCCCATGAAATGAAATGTGCTGCAGGCATGAGATGCTTAGGCCGCAGGGCACCCATTGCATCCCCCACCCCCTGCCCTTCACCTCTGTCCACAGCATTTTTTTATAATGTTCAACTTTACTATTTTTACTATTATAATATGGAAAATTTCCCTCAGAATACTTCAATAAAAATTGCTTTACAAGTTAGGCCTTTGTTGTTTTTTTTGGAAGCTGTGGATCAAGTGGGAGGGAAAGGTGTCATGTCAGCAGGGGATAAGAGAGAGCTTAGCAGGATGTTTGAATGAATGAGTGAACAAAATAGTATTTACTAAACAATAAACTATGTGCAAAGTGCTGGAGAGGCAAGGAAAAGTGATATTCAAGTTCCTTCTCTCAAAGACCTCATACTCTTAAATTTTTTTTTTGATAGTTGTCTTTTTTGGGGATGTTTTTTCAAGTTTTCATTGCTATGATGGCTGGTTAGAGACGCACAGCACCTGCCAAAGCAGCTATCAAGCTACCTCTCCATGAGGGTTGCTTCCCTGGATGATGGAAGCCGGACCCACGGGCCTGGAGGGCGCTGCTGCTCCCTGACTGTTGTGCCCAGGTTCTTGGCCAGCCTAGGTGTGAGGGGAAGTGATGGGGGTGGTTTGTCTTGCAGGCCATATGCTGTGCTGCTTTAACAAGAATCAGGTAACTTCAAGCAGGAAGGAGTCTTAAAGTTTATCTTTATTCCCTCTTTACTGAGCCAAGGCAAACGGA
Source organism: Sarcophilus harrisii (assembly GCF_902635505.1). NCBI lineage: Eukaryota > Metazoa > Chordata > Mammalia > Dasyuromorphia > Dasyuridae > Sarcophilus > Sarcophilus harrisii. The sequence goes on from NC_045427.1 coordinate 352,482,452, forward strand.
GTCCCAGAAAGCTTGATTGTTCCAGCAGTAGATCCAGGGATAATGGCTCTTTCCATCATATTGAGCTGCTGCTCAGGTTCAGCAAGAGTTTATTAACTGTCTATCCCCCCTGAGGGTAATGCTGCCCTTGGAATCAGGAACACTTTGGATCCAAGTCCTGATTGTAATGGATGACCCTGGGCAGCCGCTCACTAGCCCGTAGATGCGAAGACTGTAAGTAAGTTGCAGAAAGGTTGCCAGTCAGTGTTGATAGATTCCTCAGTTGGGCAATCCCTCCACAGTGAAGTTGCAGGTCTAGTTGGAAATTCCTCCTAATAGCAACTTGCTCTCTCTCCCCCATAATTCCTGAATTTTTCCTACACTCCTTTAATATTTATCCTATTTCCCATGATTTATTGTATGAATCCTGTCATCCCTTTAATAGTTCATATTTACAGAGTGCTTTAAGGTTTACAAAGATGCATTATTTGAGCCTCACAACCGTGTAACATAATAAGTGTCAACCATGTATTAAGGGCCTACTGTGCCAGGTTCTGCATTTAAGTGCTTGGGGTGGCAATTAGAATGGAAGCACTTGTTAGCTAAAGGTGCTTCCATTCTAATGGAGAAACCTCCAAAATGGGTATGTGGATACAGCAAGGGCCTGGTTAATATAAATCCTCAAGATGGTGGGTTCTCACTGTTCGAGTTCTATTATTACAATTGGGTCCAGCCCAGCAAAAATATGCAGTGTGCATTTGAACTATAAGACCATTCTTGGGGAATTCCCATACTATTTTATAGTATGGGATTACTGAATAATAGGGCAATACCATACCATTACCTACAGAAACTGAAGCTGAAATGTTGGGACTTGCCTATAGTCAGATGTGTCAATCTGTCGTATTTGAACTCAGGCCTTCCTCTTCCAATTCTAGTACTGTATCTACTTTATAATGCTGCTTCAACTATAAACTCAATGAAGACAAGAGCCCCATCTTAGCTTTTCTCCACATTTCCTGCACACAGTAAGTATATCTTCATGGTGCACTTGTTTCCTCAGTTTCCTGAGTTGTAGAGGGAAACGGCAAACCCCACTATCTTTGCCAAGAAAAGCCCAAAGGGGATCATGAAGAGTTGGACAGGATGAAAAATGACCGACAACAACAATCTACATAGAAATCTCTGTAGTCACATGTTGACTTAGTTTTAAAATGTAATATTTTGTTTGATTGGGCCTTTATTTAATCCAGTTTAAGTCATGCTCTGGAGTGCTTTGAGCCTCAGGTCACCTGCCAGTTGTATGTTTGAGACTAGAGATTGGGTGGAAGCTGCCCCCACAGACCTGGAGGGCACTGCTGCTCCCTGACTGTTGTACCCAGGTTCTTGGCCAGCTCTGGGTCTGAGGGGAAGTGATGTGGGTGGTTTGACTTGCAGACCATTTCCTGTGCTGCTTCAACAAGAATGAGACAACTTCAACCAGGAAGGAGTATTAAAATTTATCTCTATTCCTTTATTATTAAGCTGAAGCAAACCGAGGCCCAGAAAACTCGATTCTCCCAGCAATAGATCCAAAGATTCTGACTCCAAATTTTGGCTTTTTCTTAGTTCCATTTACTTTATTCTACTTCAGTTCATACCTCTCTGAATACCTTTAGCTTTAAAGGGCCATTCCCCAGAGGTGCTTAAGGGTCCATGGGGGTTCATTGCTGCCATGGAAATCTGAGATAAACCTCCTTGGGTGAGGCTTTTGCCTGAAAACCCTTTCTGTGAGCTTAGGGATAATAGCTCTGATTCAGGTATCACAATGGAGTCTGGGGAGGGAGGGAGGAAGAGAGTAGGGATTAGACATGAGAGGAAGGAGATAAGGAAAGAATTGTCAGAAAGCACTGGAAGAAAATAAATAGGTTCCCCCCATTCCCTCTCCAAAGCAGTGCCCCATCCATCCCCATCACCCCTTCCTTTCAGGCCATCAGTATGTCTTGGTTCCTGGAATATAGACCTACAATTTTATTTCAGATCAGTTTACATCCTTTCTTAGAAGCAATCTGGACAAATGAAAAGTGCCAAGGAGTTGAAATGTGAAAGCCTGGATTCAAATCCCAGCCCCAACAATTTTCCAACTGTGGGCTCCTTTCTGATTCCTAGCATCTTAAGTTATTTTTTTATCTTAAAATATACTACATACCTCACAGAATTGTGATGAGGAAAGTAAACCTACGGGTCTAGAGACATCTAAGGTGTTATTACTAATATTTATATTTGATGCCTGAGCTAAATATCTAACAGCTCTACTGCTGCAGGTGTTGCCTGGGGAAGGCAATGGCTACTTAACAAGGGTCATTTACAGGCCCAGGGCCAGGAAGAAGTCAACCAACCAACCAAATAATGAGAGGAAGTTATAATTAAATGTTTTGGGAAGAGCAAGCCAAAAGCTAGCCACTGTTACTTGTTGGAACTATATGATGACAGAGGTAGAAAGAAACTGAATTGCAATGGACTTTAAAGAATCCAAAGTCTCATTCCCCATTTTATAAAATGAGATGTAATGAATTCTCAAAGATCACAGAATAAATAAGGCCTAGGATTAGGAACCTCAAAGTTCCTGCTTAAAAGTTTTGGGGGGGGCTGTCAGGAGGATGCTTCTATCAGGAGGGCCTGTGGCTGACATCTGACCCCTGACTCTGGTGGTCACTTTCCACTGTTGGTTCAGTGGGAACCTTCCCCATGGTCTTTGAGGAGAAAGCTGGTCCTTAAAGAGTAAGATTGCACAAAAAAGTTTTCCTTTTCCTTGGCCCCTTTGCTGGGAGCAAATGGGGTGAAGATATATTGAGGCAGATTTCAATAAGAAAAAAATCCAAGAACTTTCTAAGTTAGGACTATCTTAAAAGAATGGCCTGCTTTCCACAGGTAGTAAGAGCCTCATCATTAGGTATTTGAACAGAGGTTGGATGATCAATTAGAATTATTCAGAGGATGCCTTCTCAGGCATCTAGGATCCTTTTGAGTCCCTTTCAACTCAAAGTATACTTAAAGAGGTGGCAAAAAAAAGAGCCAGTCCAGAAATGGGCTTGTGATTCATTATTATAACTCACACGTCCTAAATTCTTCAAAAAATACTTTATTTTCCCAAATCCATGTGAAGATAATTTTCAGCATTAATCTTTGCAAAACTTTGTATTCCAAATCTTTCTTCCTCCCCCATTTTTCCCTCTCCAGACAGGAAACAATTCAATATAGGTTGAACATTTACAATTTTTCTAAATAGTTCCATATTTGTCATACTGGGCAAGAACAATCAAGATCAAAAGGGAAAAAAACATGAGAAAGAAAAAAGAACAAATAAACAATAAGGTGAAAATAGTCACATTTCTTGTGTTACAAAATCTTCCCTTTCCCACTCTGATTTGCCATATGAAGTAGGTTGTATAATCAGATGTATGTTGTGCAATTATTTTACAAATGAAACCTAAGTTTAGATAGGGGAATGTACATGTTTAAAGTCACACGACAAGTAAGTATCAGAGCAGACTTACTGTTCTTTTAACTGAATGAAACTATCTCTTAGTGTTTCATGGGATGTTTTGCATTCCTGAGTTGCTTGAAACTATGAACCAGAGTCAGATGGGGAGAATTTTATAGAGAGAATAACACTATTGTCAGAGATTCTCATTAACAAATCAATAAGAGATGATTTGAAGGACTGCTAACCAGAGCTCAGGGCCCAGTTAGGATAGTCCAGCTTCTGTTCCCCAACCCTCTTTTGAAGCTGGATGAGGGCTCTTCTGCAGAGTATATATAATGGCTCTGAGCACTTCATTAGAAATGATGTTGAAGCACCAGCCCTGAAGTCAGGAGGATCTGAGTTCAAATTTGACCTCAGACACTTAACACTTCCTGGCTGTGTAACCCTGGTCAAGTCACTTAGCCCCAATTGCCTCAGGGGGAAAAAAAGAAATGATGTTGAAAAGCTGCAGAACACCCTGCAGAGGGCAACCAAGATGGTGAAGTGTAGGAGGGGAGAAGATTCATCTGGAGAATATGTCAGAAAAATGTTTGACCTTAAAAAACTAAGGCCAGTGTCCAGTTAAGGGAGGTGAAAATCTCATTGTCCTCTGCTCTGGTCAGACCCCACCTAAAATGTTGTGTCTACTGATCCTCGGTGGAAGAGATATAAGGATGAGCCAAATATTGTCTAGAGGAAGGTAACCAAGGATGTGCGATCATCGGGGGAGGGAGGGCTGGTGATGTTTATCTAGAGAAGGGAAGAAAGTGCTCATGGCTGCTCTCTTCCGATCTTTGAGGGGCTATCATATGGGGATTATTAGCCTTGTTCTTTTTGGCCTGAGAGGGCAGAACTAGAGTGATGGGTTAAAAGGACAATTTAGACTTAATATGAGGAAAAAAATGTCCTAATATTTCAAGGGGTCATGCCAAAGGGGACATAGAAGGAAGCTGGAAATATTATGTCTCTGGAGCTAGAAGGAAGCTCAGGGGTCAACTCATCCAACTTGCTCATTCTATCGATGGAGAACCTGTGGTGGAGACTGGAAGTGACATCTCCCAAGTCAGTCAAATTCAGGGGAGAGGATCAAGACCATGCCCATGTGAAAGGTTTGACTTTATAATGACACTACTTCTCTGAGACTGTAGAGAGTGGCCCATGACATGAAGCAAGGAGAGCAGGATTTGGGCCCTCTGGTGAGGAAGAGGAAAAAGGTGGAGAGTGAAGGCTTGAGGAGAAGGAATTCAGTTGTGGGGACCTTCTCTAAGTTAAACACTCCCTTCCCTTCTTGAATCTTTTTTGTCTGTACTCCAGCGCTTTTTCTCCAATTCTCACCTCCTCGAGCCTCAGTTTCCTTCTTTGTACAGTGAAAAGTTGGCACTGAGATATTGGTCCTGAAATATCTGAGAGACTTACTAGGTTGGGCTCAGGGTCCAGCTGAGATGAAACCCCACTGGAAGCCTTCAAGCAGGAAATCAATGACCACTTGTTGTCTAGGTTGGAAAGGGCATCTTTTTTTTTTTTTTTCAGGTATGGATTGGACTCAATGCTCTCTGACAATTCTTTGATACCAAAAACTTTAAAAATGATTTCCAAGTCCTTAAGAGTTGATGGGCAAACCATAGGATGCCACCTTGTGGATATTTAACCACACTGCCCTGAACCCCTATCCTATCAACTGCTTTAGTTCTATTCAGTTCCAGTATCTATTAAACACAAACGGTGCAAATGGCCCTTTGTGGGCCACTTGGACTTTCGGAAAGAGAGATCAAATGGGAAGAAGCAAACTTTTCTACCATTGCAATCGATTGAGAGACAGCATGGCATAATGAAAAGAGTACAAAATAGGAAAGGGAAGAGCCAAGTTCATGTCCTGTTTTTGACATGTATTAACTATGGGGCCGTAGGCAAGATATTTATACTCTCTGTGCCTCAGTTTCCTTATCTGTTAAAAATAAAGGATGGTTTCTAAGATCTCTTCTGTCTCTAAATCTAAGATCCTATGACTAAGTTTAAAGAAAATCAAAACTTGAAAAGGACTATAGTATTGTACATCTTACTTCACTTTAATAATTTCAAATAATGACAGTAAGCTAACATTTGTATAGTGCTTCAAGGTTGACAAAATACTTGACATTTATAATTATTTCATTTGATCCTCAAAGCAACTCAGTGTAGTATGCAATTCCACGATCATTTCCATTTTACAAATGAGGAAACTCAAGCTCAACGACTTGCCCAAACCCTCACAATCAATTAAATGGTACAATTGTGACTTGAAACCATTTTTTCTGATTCCAAAGCAAGCATTCTCTCTACAACACTGTTATCCCTCAAAAGATCTGTGAGGTGTTAGTGTAGTTAGTTCCTTCTATGGACATAAATTTCAGTACCTTTATAAAAACTCTTTAAATACAACAATGTTTTGCATATCAGGAACAACAAGCATTTATATTTTGCTTTAGATTTACAAATCACTCTATATACTGACACATATCTTATTAGATATATTTAAACCATTTGATAAAGTTTAGATATAGATTAGATATCATTAGATAATAGTTATCTCACTGGCACCTTACAACTATTTTCTGAACTTAGAACCAATATTAAGGGACCCATAGGAAGAAAGGCACACTCATATACTACTAGTAGAGTTGTCAGATTAACTGGTAGAGTAAATCATTTTTCAAAATAATCTGGAATTACATTTTAAAAATAATTACCCATGCATATGTTTTGGAAATAAAAAGCCTTAATAAAATTTTAAAAAGATAATTGTATAAATATGTATGTCTATATTGGATTTACATATATTTTTACCATGTTTTAAGATATGTTGGATTACTTGTCATCTAGGGGAAGAGATGGAGGGGTAGGGGGAAAAATTGGAACACAAAGGTCACTGTTGAAAAATTACCCTTGCATATGTTTTAAAAATAAAAACTTCAATAAAAAAAAGAAAAGAGAGAGAAAAAGATCTTAGAAAATAAAATATTAGAACTAGAGGCTCTTTAGATCCAAGAGTATGGCATATCATAGTCTAAATGGACCTTAAGATTGTCTCATTCAGTGTCCTCGTTCTATAGGGAAATTGAGTCCAGGACTTGCCCAAGTAGTACTTGCCCAGATACTTTGCTTTAGACAAATATCCACTTTGCATTGAAAAGCATGTTATTGTTTTCATCATGTCTGATTCTTTTTTATCCTATTTAGGACAAAGATACTGGAGTGATTTGCCATTTCCTTCTCAAGCTTATTTTACAGATGAAGAAACTGAGCCAAAAGAGGTTAAGTGACCCGATTTTAGGGACCAATTACAAGTAGTTCTACCTCCTCATAATCACAAGGAAGAGAGAGAGGCACCCCTTTTGTATGCCCCCCCCCAGTTCCAGGTTAGCAGGCCTTGAATTGTCTGCCCTTCTAGCTCCATAGATAATTAGAAGACTTTTCATAGTTGCTTGTCCACTCATACTATGTATTACTGGATGACTATGATTGTCAAGAAGCTTATTAGTCAGATGAAAATTTTCACCCTTTAATTTCAAAGGCTTTAGTTAGTTCTGCCCTTGGGTCAAGCCAGGTAGTCATAATTTTGTGCTAAATACTTCTGAAATTCATTAGGCAAAAGTCTCAGGAACCAGACATCCTCTACAACCTTTTAAAAACTCTGATCAATTTGAAAGCCACTTGGCTTTAACCACAGAAGCAATTTTGTCATAACTAAAAGGCAAAATGAATTCTATTTACTTTTTAAAAAGTAAAAGGATGCAGAAGAGGTTGTCAGTCAACTAGTCTACTAGGAATGATTTTGGAAACAGAGAACTAAGGAAACATAATTGTAAAAATGAGGACTTTCCTAGAGCTTCTCCTTGCAATAGGAAGGCTATTGCAATCTCTTTATTGTCCAGATGAAGGTGAACTGAGACCTGGAAGGAAGGAACTTGCCAAAAGTTGGACATCTAGTGAGCAGAAGAGTCAGGATTCAGATACAGATTCCAAATCCATTGTTCTTTCCACTCACAAGTCAACAGGAACATGGCTGTCATAGTGCTTCTCTCCTGAGTAGCTGACCTTCAGTAGTGTCATATTAAAGGGACATAATGGGCACAGTACACCTACATTCAATACATCTTTGATATTTTTCTCTTCCTATTCCTAGTACAATACTTCCTCTAGTAACATACATATTTGTTGTTCAGTTGTTTCAGTTATGTTCGACCCTTTGGGATCCCATTTGGGTTTTCTTGGCAGAGATACTGGAGTGGTTTGCCATTTGCTTCATTTTTACAGATGAGGAAACTGAGGTAAACAAGGTGATACAACTAGTAATTGTCTAAGGCCAGATTTGAATTCAGGAAGATATATCTTCTTGACTCCAGGCCCTTGACATTGTGTTACCTAGTTAGCTGCCCAATATACATTTAAGTTTTGTTTTACAACTTCAAGAGCTTTACATTCAGTTCCATACTTCTTGTACAAGGAATATTTCTTCTCTCTCCCACCTCTAATCCCTTTAGTGGTGGGAGAAGGTATATGTCTGGACCCTTGCCCCTCTGCCCCATCTATCCTGCTATCAATTTTCACTTTTCCACTGGTCTCACTATAGGTGTGATAAATAATAATTATCATTCTCTATCTATAATCCCACTTAGTTGTCCCCTGGGAAACTTAGAAGAGACAAGTGGGAGAAATTGGACTTTATACTCCTCATTTCTTCAGGCACAGTGATATTTCCATTACTTTTATGACCCATTATTTATTCAGCTATTTCTCAACTATAATTAGCCTCTACTCTTCTTTTCTTTTAAAAAATTCTTTGGTGTTTCAGGAAATGCTGTGATAACCATGTTAGTGGGATCTTTGTGTCTTCAAGCTCTCAGGGCCACGTGGCTAGCACACCACACATGGGATGTTTTGGATAATTACAGGAGGAGCCACATGGACTGGTAGTGAAGTTATGTAAGAATCGAGAGAAAGGTCAATCACTGGCAGATGGGATGATTTTCTATGAACTTCACTGTGAGTTCTATTTGTTTTCTTTGACTTGTAATTACAACTTTTCTTTCTTTGAGTTTCGTTGGTAACAATACAGTGGTTGGCAAAAATCATAGCCAACACATATAGATTGCTTTGATGTTTATAAAACTCTGCATACATCATCTCATTTGGTCTTTGCAACTATGAGAGTATGTATTACATGTATATTATCCCTATTTTAAATCCAATTTTAAAGAGGAGAAAAAAAGCTCACAATAACTTGTCTAGGGTCTTACAACTACCAAGTATGGAGGAAGAATCATAAAACTCGTTTTCTTCTGGCTTGAATTCCAGGACTGATTCCATTGCTCCAAACTGCCTCTTGAGTGTTCTTAAGTAGGGGTTAGGGAGCAGAGAAAGAAAAGTCCTGATAAGCATCCCCAGGCCATTTGTGACTTTTGAGAATCTCTGACACAAGCATTATACTTGTTCTATAATAGTCCTGTGATCTACTTAGTGTAGGTATTAGTGACTCATTTTGCATATGAAAAAAATTGAGCCACAAAAAGCTAATTTATTGAATTGAATAGTATGGGAAGAGACTTTGTCCTTGACTCTCTTTTATTTTACCTTTTTTTGTTTGTTTGTTTGCAATTTCATACATAGGATCATAGAGCTTTGAATTGAAAGACACCTTATAAATCATCTAATTCAAACATTGACTATTCCTTTGCCCCCTTGTTCTATTACCAATCATGCCTTGATAAACCTCAATCCTAAATCACTACCATCTTCTTCCTCCAGTGCTATTCATATATTATTGAATGGAATTAGAGGAAATCAATTCACTGGGTCAAGTACACATATATGTTTTCCATATATACAGTTACAGTAAGATTGTGTGATGATCAATTGTGATGGACTTGACTCTTCTCAGCACTGTGCTGATTCAAGACAATTCCATTAGACCTGGGATGGAAAATGCTAATCACATACAGAAAGAACTTTGGAGACTGAATGTGAATTGAAGCGTATTTTCACCTTTTTATTTGTTTGGCTTTTGCTCATAGTTTTTTCCCTTTTGGTTTGATTTTTCTTGTACAACATGACAAAAACGGAAATACATTTAAAAGAATAGTATACGTATAACCTATATCAGATTGCTTACTGTCTTGGGGATGGGGACATGTGGACATCCATGGGGATGGGGAAAAAATTCGGAACATAAAATCTTATAAATACATGTTCTCTGATTTCAGTGGGGTTCTTATTGTAGACAGGATAATAATTCTGTTTCTCTCTATTTGATTTACTATTCCATTCTCCAAAATAGTTGTTCCAAACCCTAACATTTCTCCTCAAGATGCCCGTGCATTTTCTTCCCCCTCATTTTCTTAGTTGGAGGTAATATTTCACTTAAAAAATTGAAACCATCATCTAAAAGCTCTCACCTCTCCCTCCCTCTCCACAACCTCATTTACTCCTTCTTGGATGAAGACCTTTCTCTTTGCCAAAACTAACCTCTCTGCAAGCACCCTTCATCCCATCCCCATCCACATCCTCTAGGAGATTGCTCCTGCTGTCATTCCCATTCTCTTCAGTCTCTCTATTTTTACTGGTTTCTTCCCTGATGCCTACAAGCATATTCACATTTCTCCTATCTTCAGAAAACAACAACCCTCACTGGATCCAGTCACGTCTGCTAGCTGTCATCTAATATATCTCCTTCCTTTCATGGGCAAACTTCTAGCGAAAGTCATTTATATTCAGTGCCTTCTCTTCCTCTTCTTTCTCATTCTCTTCTAAACCCTCTGCAATCTGTCTTCTGACCTCATTATTCAACACTCCAAAGATACTAGCAAGCTTTTAATTGCCAAACCGAATAGCTTTTTCTCTGTTTTCATCTTTCTTGACTTCTCTTGCAGCTTTTGACAGTTATCACCCTTTTTTCCTAAATAATCTCTCCTATTTAGGCTTTTATGACATTTCTCTCTGCTAGTTCTCCTATCTGTCTGAATATTCCTCAGTTTCTTTTGCTAGTCCTTCATCTATGTCATGCCTTTTTAACTTGGGTGTCCCCCAAGAATCTGTCCCAGGCCTTCTCTCTATTCTGCTCCATCTATACCATCTTACTTGGCAGTCTTATTAACTTCCATGCATTCCATTACCATCTCTATGCATATGATTTCCATATTTTTGTTGTTCAATTGTTTCAGTCATGTCCAACTCTGTGACCTCATTTGGAGTTTTCTTGGCAGAGATACTGGACTGGTTTGGCATTTTCTTCTCCAGCACATGAAGTGAGGAAACCGAAGCAAATAAGGTAAAGTGAACTTGTTTGGGATTACAGACATAATAAGTACCTTAAGCTGGATCTGAACTCTAGAAAATGAGTCATCCTAACTGGCACTTTATGCATTGTACCACCTAACTGCCCTTCCAGATTATGTGTGTGGATTTGTGTGTGTGTGTATACACGTATATGTATGTTTATATACATATATTCAAATGTATTTATAAGATATCTATGTGTGATATACACATACATACACATATACGTATTTATAAGATACATATATACACATTTATAAAATAAATATGCAGGTATATATGTATATGTCTGTGTATATATGAAATATGTGTGTGTATTTAGCTCTTGTCTCTCTCTTGGGCTAGTCACACATCAGCAGCTGCCTCTTCTACATCTTGAACTAGATGTCTTTTAGACATCTCAAAGTCATTACGTCTAAAGCAGAACCTGCTATCTTTCCTACCTCTCTCCTCCAGCCCTCCTTTCTTCTCAACTGGATTATTATTGATGAGGACTCTTATCATCTTCCCACTCACCCAGGCCTCTAACTTTTACCTGTTTTGTAGATAGCCTCTTTCTTCCCTCCACTCTTACAGCTGCCATCCCACTTATATAACCAACTCTTCTCACCTGAACTACTATTGCCTTCCACTTGATCTTCCACTTGCCTCACATCTCTCCCCACTTGACTTTTCCTCTATTCAGCTGCCAAAGTGATTTTTCCTAAAGCACAGGCCTTCCCTTGTCACTGCCCCACTCAATAAACGTCACGACTCCCTGCTATCTCTAGAATCAAACACAAAATCTGGATTTTAAAACCCTTTCCAACCCTTTCTCCTATTCCAGTCTTCTCAGTTTGGCAAGGCTGGTTTTCATAGGTTTTTTTATATAGTGTAGTGCACTTATCTCCTATGTTTTTTTTTTCAGGCTGTCCTCCATATCTGGAATCTTTTCCCTCTTTTCCTCTGATTCTTAGCTTCCTTCAATGCTCAGTTTAAAATCCACTTTCTACAGTGGATTTTCTACAGGACCTTTTAGCTCCTTCCTTCCCTCCTTCTTCCAGTACCTCTCTTCTGAGATAATCGTCAGGATTCCATATGAACCTTGTATGTTCATAATTCTTTGCATGTTGTTCCCCCATTAGAATATGAGCTCCCTGGGGCCAGGGACTTTTTTGGCCTCTGTGTCTGCCCAGTGCTTACTTAGCATAATGCTGACATCTTCATTTTCTAGAGGGGGAAACTGAGGCTGGGAGAAGGAAGGGGCCTAGGCCAAGGTCACATAGATTGGAAATCAAAGTACCAAGGCTTGAACTCAAGTTTGGTTCCCCCAAGATTTAGGCTTTCCCTACAGTTCCCAGCCTAGAGCTCATCAGTACGATTTACTTTACATCAGAATGGAATTGAACTGAATTTTTTCTTTGCTGGTCTATGGCCCTCTTGGGCCTTGTTAGCCTTTATTTGACTCTCTGATGTAGAGCACCACTCTGTTTCTTCCCGTTTGCAGATCTTTGGCTTGCCTTCCTTCCTTCCTATCCAATTGTTTCTTCTGTCTGACTCACCTACCATAAGGCATGTGGAGACTGGCCATCAAGGAGCCTGGGAACATGCCTCAGAGCTGTTTTAAGTCACACTGACCCATCAGGAATCACATGGCTTAGAATTATAGGGTATCTGAGCCAAGATTGATCCTAGAATATAGATGACCAGAGCTAAAAGGGCTTAAAGTGAATATAGTCTTAGTTTGCCAATGCTGGAGAAGGGAAAGGATTTACCTACAAATGTTATTTGACTAATGAAAGAATCAGAATTAGAACTCAGATTTCCTCATTTCCAGTTCAAAGGGATTTCCAACGAGGTGGTGCAGTGGGTGGAGCAGTGGTCCTGGAGTTCTGAGTTCAAATGTAGCCTCAGACATTTACTAACTGTGTGATTCTGGACACATCACCCAATCTTTGTTTGTCTATTGTTTTCCTCTCGAGGGTTTTTGTAAAAACTTTCAACTGTTGATGCTTCTTTTTGTGATTTTCCACCACTATTTGCCTTTCTTTAAAGGGCACAGATGTGATAGGCACTAAATAAATGTTAGTTGTTGTTGTTATTATTATTATACTGTGATGGCTTCTTTATTCCCATCTGTTCCCTTTGAAAGGAAAATTGCATTTTACAATTTAACACTCAGGGCTGCAACTTCACATTTTCTGACCCTAGAGTCAGAGTGAAGTAATCAAAGCAACTCTGGGAGATCCTACTGCTAGCCGCATGGCCATAGGAACTTAAAGACACAAAGAAAGGTTCCCAGGGACACTAAAATGTTTATCAGAGCTTTTCTGGAAACATCAAAGAATAGAAAAATAAAAGGAGGGTTAGAGAAAGGGAAGCCCAACAGTTGAGAAATATTGAACAAATACAAAAGTAATAGAAATGTCACTGTACCAGGAAAAATTAGGGGCGTGAAGAATTCTGAGAAACCTGAGAAGGAATATAGACTGATACAGAAGGAGGTAAGCAGAACCAGGGGAAAATATGCATAATGATTAAAACAATGTGAACAGGAAAAACTATTTATTTATTTATTTAGGAAAAACAATTTTAAAAACTTGGATGCTATATAATCATAATAACCATGTTCAAACCCAGAGAAGAGCTGAAAAAATGAACCTTAAGCTATTCCTTGCAGAGGTGGGAGATTGGTTAGTTCTGAGGGACTGCTTCCTCCTTTTTCCTTTTCTTCTTTAACCTATGTTATAAGAGTTCCTGAGTAGAAGAGAGAGAGATATATTCAGACATAGAAATATAAGACATGAATTTTTTAAAAAGTGAATGAACCCTGCATGAGGATAGATAATTTATTTGTTGTCAGGGACAGTGTGGTATAGTAGAGAGAGACTTAGAGGCCCTAGGTTCAAATTGTAGCTCTACTTACCTGTTAAATGATCTTTGGTGAATATTATTTTACCTCTTTGTCCTAATCTGCAAAATGAGATTGAAATCTTTATGTTCCTTCTAGTTGTATGATCTTATGACCAATGGAGGGGAAGTCTTTTCTATTTTTCACAGTAACTTTTCTGTTTTAATTAAAATTTAGTTCTAAATTCTTTCCATTCCTCCACCTCCTTCCCCACTGATTAAGAAGGCAAGAAATATTATACTCATACTATTTCCACATTAGCCACTGTGCCAAAAAGAGCAAGAAAAATAAAGAAAAGCATTATTTTTTAAAAATAAACTCAACAGTTTATCAGTCCTCTCTCTGGAGGTTGATGGCATTTTTCATTCTGGGGTCCTTTAGATTTGCTATAGATCCCTATATTGATCACAGTAGTTAAGTATTTCACAGTTGTTGATCATAAAATATTGCTATTACTGTGACAATGTTTTCCTGGTTCTGCTTACTTCACTTTGCATTAGTTCATATAAATCTTCCCAGGTCTTTCTGAAGCTATTCCATTTATCATTTCTTATAGCACAGTAGTATTCTATCACAATCATACCCTTTGGGTATTTATCAGCTAATAAATTGATAAGTACCCCAAGGATATTAATACAAAGTTTTTAGAAATCAAAGCTATCACTGTCAGTAATTTATGGATAATCCTGTCACTTTATGGCTTCTTCCATATCTATAGTGAATCATAAAGGAGCAGAAAAGGGGTTAATGAGTACCAAGAATCTTGTAGTTTGTAAATCATTAACTAATTTCATTTACCTGTCAGGACTCTCTCGGTACTTCCATCCCTGGTCAGAGATTAAGTGGTCAATGAAAAACTAAACCTAGAAGAACTGAAACACATGATGAGAAGAGTGGGAGAGGACACTCTTTGCAAAAGAGTGGAGTATTTGTATTTCATAATTGCTTTGTTTCAGGAATTTTGCATGCCAAAATACCGGACACCTCCATATTTTATTCATGTTATTTATGTGTGCTTTGAATAGACTCCCCAGTTAGTTCACTTATTGCAATTCTCCCCATTTTTTCAAAGCTAGCTCAATCCAGAGCTCAGTCCCCTCCTCCATACCACACTCTCATCCCATGAGTGTGGTCTCTCCTTAGGATTTTCCTTTTTAGAGAACTTTGTCTGGAAGACTCCTTTGTCCCTATTACATTTTACCTTGCATTAACTGAATGTAATCAACACCATCTCACTCTGTCCCCCCACTCCATTTATAAGTTACTTGAGGATAGGAATTCTGCCATTTTTCATCCTGGTCTAGTCTTAAATCATTGCTACATCTACAAGGGCTGGGTTATTGAATTCACCAAAAGAGTGGCTGGGCTCCCTTTTCTCATATTCTTCTGCTTAGTAAACCCTACACCTCAGTGTCCTGGAGAAAAATTACTTAAGATTTAGGTTATGACTCACAACTAGGAGTTCTCCCCAAAGAGGAAGCAACAACCGTTCTCAAAGTACAATAATGAATCTGGTATGGAATAGAAAGTTTTTTTCTTACACATACGAAATACCAACACAAAAGACTCATAGAAGATAGTCATATTACCATACTAGAATTCAATAACAGCTTGAAACTACTCTATTACAGTTTGTCCTACTTAAATCTCATTAGGATATAAAGCAGTTTTCAGAACTTTTAAGTAGGCAGCTTACATTTCATCTTGGCTCTGCACCATCCAAACAACTAACTAAAATCTCCTGTTTACAGAAAACCTTTCTCAATCCTTCTTACATTGTGTCTTTACTTATTTTTCCTTTATATAGCTTGTTTGTATATATATTTATTTGTTTGTTGTCTTCCCCATTAGACTGTGAGCTTTTTGAGGGCAGATACTATCTTTTGCCAGTTTTTGTACCTCTGGCACTTAAGTGCATGGTACCTGACACATATTAGATGCTTAATAAATGTTTATTGAGTGATTAGTACATATCTGCTGGTAAAATGTTTAAATTTGAGCCAATGAAAAAATTGTTCTTTCTAACAAAGACATTCCTTTTGCTACCACTTAGAACCTCCAGACCTCTTGAATTTGCTAGATCACCTCAAAGTCTGGGTCTGTCTTAAAGATGATGCTCCCTGAAGGGTAATTTCTTTGATCCAGCTCAGTGATAATTAAATCTCTATGTGGAAGTGGATTTGGTGGGAGAAATGCTTTATAGCAAACCTTTAAGTTTGGACCTACTCTCCCCAAGGACTGGTGTGACTTAGGGAAGAAGGTGGCTCACAGGTGCTGGGGAGGAAATGTTTGTACTTCTATTCTCACTAAACCTTCTAGTAAATATCTCTTTGTAAAAGTTAATTGCTATTAACTAGTTAAGTGATACAGGGGCACTAATCGCTACTTGGGAAAGGTAATGAGGATAATAGGTCCAGCCTAAGAATTGGGACTTGTGCCTATTGCATTAGGGAATCATTCTAACTCCTCAAGGGGATCTCTGGAACATTAAGGGGGAGATGTGGCTTTGGTTGGGGATCCAACTCATCTCTGAGAGTGGGAATTGTGATGAGAATCTTCAGAGTTTATGTGACTAACACACTTATCCCTGAAACCCGAGATAAGATTATTGCAAATAACTAAATAAACTCAATAAATAGATGGCTACATAAATAAATAGAAAGATTATTATACATTGGTAATACCAGGATGGCATACTTAGATTGAACACTAGATTTGGAATCAAAAGCTCTAGGTTTGAATTATTGTTCTTTTTTTATATTAACTGTAGGGATTTAGATAAGTGAATTAACTTCTTCTGGGCCTCAGTTTGATCAGTAATTGTTTTTAACTACTGTTCATGCTTTCAATAACTCTAATAGTTCTGAGATTTTATGATTTTCCCATAGGAGAACATAAAGGACTTTCTTGGAAGCTGCTATTCCCCAAACTTGACACTCCATCTTCTGCCGCCACACCCCTGCACAGGCCAGTCCTTCATGAATGTAATTAATGTAATTCCTCCCTTACCTACATCCCTTAGAATCCTTACTTTCTTAAAGGATAATTTTGTGTGCTGCCTTCTATGGAAAGCCTTTTGTGACTTCCACTAATTGTTAATGCTTCTCCTTCCTCAAATTATGTTCTATTACATGTTGTTGTTCAGTTATTTTTCAGTTATATCTCATTCTTCATGATCTCATTTGGGGTTTTCTTGACAAAGATCTTGGAGTATTTTGTCATTTCCTTCTCATTTTACAGATGGGGAAACTGAGACAAATAGGGTTAAGTGATTTGCCCAGGGTCACACAGTTAATAAAAGTCTGAGGCTGAGTATATGCCCATCAGTTGGGGAATGGCTGAATAAGTTGTGGTATATAAATGTAATGAAATATTATTGTTCTATAAGAAATGAGGAGCAGTTTGATTTCAGAGAAGCCTGGAAAGACTTATATGAACAGGTGCTGAATGAAGAGAGCAGAACCAAGAAAACATTGTACACAATAACAATAAGATTATGTGATGATCAACTGATAGACTTGGCTCTTTGCAACAATAAGGCGTTTAAAGGCAATTCCAATAGGTTTGTGATGGAAAGTACCATCTGCATCTATAGAAAGAAAACTATGGAGACTGAATATAGATCAAAGTGTAGTATTTTTGCCTTTTTGTTGTTATTTGTTTGTTGTTTTTTTTCTTTCTCATGTTTTTTCCCCTTTTGATCTGATTTTTCTTGCAAAGCATGATGAATAAGTAAATATGTTTAAAAGAATTGAACATATTTAACCTATACTGGATTGCTTGTTTTCTTGGAGAGGGGTTGGGGGAGAGAAAGGGAGAAAAAATTTGGAACCTTGTGGTTTTGCAAATATGAAAGTTGAAAACTATCTTTGCATATATTTAGAAAAATAAAATATTTAAAATATAATCATGGAATATTTAAATTAAAAATAAAACATTAAAAAAAGAGTCTGAGGCTTAATTTGAACTCAGGAAAACATATCTTCCTAACTCGAGATCCAGTGCCTGATATATATATATATGTATATATATATATATATATATATATATGCTCTTATGTTACTGTACTTATTTGCCTCTTTGCTTCAAGTTTCTCCTCTCTAATCTATTCTCCACACAGCCACCAAACTGATGTTGCAAAACCATAGGTCTAACCATGTCAATTCCTTGCTTAAAAAGCTCTGTTATCTGTTGTCTCTGGGATAAAAGACAAATTCCTCTGACATTTAAAACCTATTCTAATAGATTGTCTCAGGTCATCTGCTGAATAAAGAACATAAAAAAAATACAAATTAAGGAATTCAGATTGTTTTATGCAATTTGCTATTATCATAACTGAAAAAAAAATCCTTAAAAAATCTTAAGCAGACCTCCCAGGGCTCAGTTCACTCTAGCCTTTAACACTCCTGCATTCTTTTTTTGCTGGAAAGATCAATGTTACAATGAATGTTACAACATTACAGAATAACCATGGACCCATGTAAGAGATATGAGAAGATAACCTCTACTTACTTCTCTCCCTTTCTTTATAGCAATAGAATAGGTCCCTGGGTGAGAAACATAGAATATAATGTCATTTTTTTTTCAATATATTGGTTGGGCTTGCTAGATATTTGTCTTTTTTCAATTCCTTTTTTTAAAATTATTTGCTATAAGGGATGGTTGGCTGGCTGGAAAAAGAAAAAGAAATAATTTAAGCAATGTTAAAATAAAACATAACTATTTTTATAAATTAGATTTGCAATATACTATATAAATAGTAGGTACAAAATGCCGAGTAGCAGAATGATTCAGTTTAAGAATAAACACCCTAAGAGGTCCAATAATGGAATAGAATTGGAATAGAAATCTGTTGATTGTCTAAGATGGGGATGAGTCCCTCATCACTACAGATGTCAAAGTAGAGGTTAGGAGACTCTTTTCATGAATGTAGAAATGGAGATTCCTGCTCAAAGAAGCGTCAGGCTAGATGACCTCAAAATTGCCTAAAGAAATTCTGTGATTTTGGAGAGAGTCCCTGAAATGAATGCTTCTCTCTATTTTAAAACCAAAAGGATAATTAATATCCATTGCATAAAGATCTATTGCTGTAGTCTCCAGCGATGGAAATCAGGAAAAAGAAAGTAGTGGAACCAAGCAGGAAGGAGAGAAGAGCCAAAAAAAAGACTTAGAAATATGAAGAACCCAGATTTTGTTTATCAGAGTTAGATTATGATTTTAAAAGGCCACTAAAAACCATAGATTAGGAAATGGAAACATGGGAAAAGAAAGAGGGCAGAGATATTCTAAACAAGGAGTTGTTGAAACATATGTCAAAATGAGAGACAAAATTCAAAAGAGAGAAGCACTAAAATAGTAGTGTTTCTAGTTATGTTTAAGTATTCCAGTGCTTTGAGACTTCATTTGGGTGACAAGTCTTTTAAAAAGAATGTTCTTCAGAAATCATCATATTTTAGAATCTGAAAATATTCTTAGACATCAGTCAACACTGCATAGCAAGAGAAAGGAAATCGAGCCTATAGGGGCAATGGAGTCCATGACAAACTGAGAATGAGTCTGAATTGGAGTCTTATTTGAAAAAGCAAACTTGATATTTCGTTATATTAATAGGAGAATGACAAATACTAGGAAGGCACTAACTCTAACCTTGTTTAATCCTAGTCATTGAGGGCCTCTGCTTTCCAGAAACTTGAATTTTGCTAAATGCTCATTGGGCACATTGGGACACAGCTGCATATACTGCTGCATCATATTGCATTTGATCCTCATTTCTTTTATACTTTCCAGCTTTCTGTATTATTTGTCTCAAACTTATCTGGGAATCTCCAAAGCCTTCACAAAGGGGCACAGAGGGAGCAGACGGGAGACATCTCCCCTCAGGGAGGATGGGGGATGAGGGAGAAGGCCATGCCTCAGAGTTGGAGCTGACCTTCCCTCTGTTGGAATTCTCCTCCCTCGTCTTATCACCATCCTTCTCCTCAAGGTCATATGTCTCTCTATTTATTTTCTCATTACTCTTCTTATCCCTGCCTCCTACTGTTCTGTCATATCCACTTCCTGCTTCTTCCTCACTACCTCTTCCTTCTTTCATGTCACATCCATCTCCTTCATCTTCCTGTTTATTTCCTGATTCTTTCCCACAGCTAACTTCCACCAGCTCCATTATATGGGCACGGCTGGTTCTGGTGAGTGTCGGTTTATGACCTTCATTTGTTTTATGACTCTTGGTTTGCACATAATTATCTACTTTTAATGGATTGCAGCTTGCACCTCTTAAAGTGCCCCCAACCACTTGATGCCATTCCGGGGGCTCCCAGAGTTTCCTTGTCATAAGAAGCCATCTGATTACCTGCTACCTCCCACGTTTTAAAATCCATTTCTAATCCTGCTTGCTTTACTATTCTATAAGCTTTTTTCCCTGGCTCCTCCTGGTCTGGGACCCTCACAATAATTTGTCCCATTTCCTAACTGTCTACTCACTAGAGCAGAGTTCTGTCTCTCTTGCCACCTGCAGGCCTGCTACAAGGTGAGGTCCTAGCCAAAATTGTCCCTGTTCGGGTACCACTTGTAGTGTCTCTTAATGCTACCCTAACCTTGTAGCTCCCCTTAGATCTACTCTTAATGACCGTCTGCCGATTAGGCCATACTTACCCGTCTTTTAGCACCAATCTGGATCCCACAGAGACAGACCACCAGGAGGTAGGGGTGACTCAAATGAGAACTTTATTCTTAGGTAGCACATATTTGTACCCCGCTGAGGATTGGGGGAGAAGGAGGAGGTCCTCTAGGAACCTGGCATATGGGATTGGCCTGAGAAGAGGGAGGGAGGTGTGCTAGGCTTTGAGAGCACTAAGGAGGGAGGCGTGGTACCTAGGGTCAGACATGGCCTCTTGGGGCTATGCTCCATCTCCACATAGGACTTGCCTGGGCCTCAGTACCTCTCATCTCTCAGGTCCTCCCACATGCCTTGAACTGCATTTCTTGCTCCTAGAGGCTTTTTAACCCTTACAGGTGAGGAAAAGTGTTCTGTGACTGTGCCAGGCTTATTGTATTTCTGCAGGTGTTCCTTAAAGGCAAGTCTAGATAACTTACTGACAAACTCTCATGAATCAATGGAATTGTTAGCAAATCTAACCGAGAGTATTTAAAAAATGATCCATGCTTGGTTCAAATCAAAAGCTGAAAATTAGTCACTTACTTAAAGTGGCAAGTGCACTGATTTTCAGCAGTCTATCCAGTACTTTATGCACTGAGCTATTAGGTGCCTACCCTAGGAAAGAATTTCTGAAGATCGACCACAACATTCATCTTATAGCTAAGACTGTTGATTTATAAAAATGATCATAAAACATATTTATATAGTGCTTTTAAGTTTGCAAAATGTGTTATATATGTTCTTATCTGAGCCTCACAACAATCCTGAGATATTTATCATCTCCATTTTATAGATGGGGAAACTGAGGCAAGCTAAACATTTGCCCAGTTTATATTGTCAGAAGAAAGAGATTTAACACAGACCTTCTGAATTTGATTTTTAATTTTAGTCCATTATTCAGTCAAATTCTTGAATTTCTACTGTATGTTCATTCTACATTGGAGTAGATTCTGTGTTTGTATGTGAAGGGGGTCAGAAGCATACAATAGAAAGTATATTCTCATCTCTGTTCTTAAGAAATTTCATGTAAATAAAATTACCTATTTTTTTCTTTTTGCAATTGCCTCTATCCCTTGTTTGGTAATGAATATATGCTTAACTATAGATTTGAGAAGTAAAGAATCTGCTGCATTTCTGATATTTTATAGTATGATTATTAATATTCATGTGTCCATTTTGAATTTCTTATGAAAGATGGGTAAGATGCTGTCTAAGCCTAATTTCTGCCAGACTGTTTTTCAGTTTTCCCAGGTCTTGAGCTTTTTTCATAATATGTTGTGGGGTTTATCAAACATTAGTTTATTGAGTCCCTTATTTATTTTTAAAAATGATATTTTATTTTTCCTCAATTACATGTAAAAATTAATATTTTTTTAAAATTTTGAGTTCCAAATTCTATCTTCTCTTTCTCTCCTCCCTGTTCTCTGAGATAGTAAACAATTTAATATGGGTTATATATGTGCAATCACGTAAAATATTTTCATATCAGTCATTTTATGGAAGAAAACTAAAAGGAAGGAGGGAAGGAAGGAAGGAAAGAAGGAAGGAAGGAAGGAAGGAAGGAAGGAAGGAAGGAAGGAGGAAAGGAAAGAAGGAGGGAAAGAGGGAAGGAAAGAAGGAAAAAAACATGTTTCATTCTATGCAAAGAAGGAAAGAAAAAAGAAAGAAAACATTCAGTTGCCACCAGTTCTTTCTCTGGAGATGGGTAGAATTTTTTATCATGAGCCCTCTGGGATTGTTTTGGATCACTGTATTGCTGAGACTATTCTCAAAGTCATTCACAATTGATCATTGTACAATATTGCTGTTACTAGGTACAATGTTCGCTGTTCTAGGTACAATGTTACTAGGTTCTGTTCGCTTTGTATCAGTTCATTTAAGTCTTTCCATGTTTTTCTAAAGTCATCCTGCTTATCATTTCTTATGGTGTAATATTCCATTACAACCATATTGTTCAGCTATTCCCCAGTTGATGAGCATCCCTTCCTTTTGCAATTCTTAGCCACCACAAAAAGTTATAATATATGTTTTTGTACCAATAGATTATTTTCCCTTTTTTGGGAGGGGAGGGGATTTCTTTGAGATACAGATCAGTCTTTTTATACAGCAAAATAACGGTTTGGTCATGTATACTTATTGTATATCTAATTTATATTTTAATATGTTAAACATCTATTGGTCATCCTGCCATCTGGAGGAGGGGGTGAGGGGAAAAATTGGAACAAGAGGTTTGGCAATTGTTAATG
This sequence comes from Sarcophilus harrisii, assembly GCF_902635505.1. Classification (NCBI taxonomy): domain Eukaryota; kingdom Metazoa; phylum Chordata; class Mammalia; order Dasyuromorphia; family Dasyuridae; genus Sarcophilus; species Sarcophilus harrisii. The sequence goes on from NC_045427.1 coordinate 352,505,038, forward strand.
CTGTAAAATTACCCATACATATAACCTGTAAATAAAAGGCTATTAAAAAAAAAAAAAAAGATACAGAGTCTAGTAGTATTGTTAGCCCTTTGTGACAGTTCCAAATTGCTCTCCAGAATGGTTGGATCAGTTCACAACTCCACCAACAATGCATTAGTGTCCTAGCTTTCCCATATCTCCTCCAAAATTTATCAGTTTCTTTTTCTATCATATTAGCCAATGTGATCGGTATGGTACCTCAGAGTTTTAATTTGCATTTCTCTAATCAATAGTGATTTAGAGCATTTTTTCATATACTCATAATTTCGATTTATCTGAAAACTGCCTATTCATATCCCTTGACCACTTATCAATTGTGGAATGTCTTGTATTCTTATAAATTTGATTCAATTTTCTGTACATTTGAGAAATAAGGCCTTTAATAGACATACTTGCTATAAATTTCCTTTTGTTTTCTGCTTTCTTTCTAGTTTTGATTACAATGGCTTTGTGCAAAGTTTTTAAAATTATATAATCAAAATTTCCCATTTTACGTTTTGTAATGCTCTCTATATCTTGTTTGCTCCTAAATTCTTCCCTTATCATAGATCTGCAATTCCATGCAGATTTGCCTATATCATACTTTGTCTAAATCATATACCCATTTTTGCCTTATAATGGCAGATGGTTATGAAATATTGGTCTATACCTAGTTTCTGACATACTGCTTTCTAGTTTTTCGAGAAATTTGTCAAATAGTGAGTTTTTGTCCTAAAAGTTTGTATATTTGGATTTATTCAACACTAGATTATTATGGTCATTTACTACAATGTAATCTATTTCACTGATCCAGCACTCTATTTTTTTCTAGTCTCAGATAACTTCAATGATTACCACTTTATAATATAATAAAGTTTGAAATCTAGTATATCTAACCTTCCTTCCTTTGCATATTTTTGGTTGATTCCCTTGATATTGCTGACTTTTTATTCTTCCAGATGAATTTTATTATTTTGACTTTGTGTGACAAGCATTTCATAGTTGTGTTCATATAGTTCCTGCATTTGTCTTGGCAGGTAGGTAGTCAAAATATTTTGTCTAGTTATTTTAAATGGAATTTCTTTTTTTCTTGCTGCTGTAATTTGTTGGTAATATATATAAATGCTAATAGTTTATATGGGTTTATTTTATATCATGCAAGTTGCTTAAGTTGTTAATTATTTCAATTATTCTTGATTTTCTAAGGATACCATCATATTATCTATAAAGAACAAGTTTTATTTTCTTATTGCCTCTTCTAATTTTTAAAATTCTCTTTTCTTCTTTTACTGCCACAGCTAAAATTTCTAGTATAATACTGAATAATGGTGATAATGGGCATCCTTACTTCATCCCTGATCTTATTTGGAACTTCTAACATATCATTTCAGATAATGCTTACTGATGATTTTACATAGATACTTATCATTTTAAGAAAAGGTCCATTGATTCCTATGCTTGATTAATGTTTTATGAGGAATGGGTGTGTTATATTTTGTGAAGGTTTTTTATGCATTTATAGAAATAATCATGATCTTTGTTGGTTTTGTTATTGATAGTCAATTATGCTTATACTTTCTTAATATTAGCCAGCCCTGCATTCCTGGCACAATTTCCATCTGATCATAGTATATAACATTTGTGATATATTGCTGTAATCTCCTTGCTAGCATTTTAATTATTATTATTTTTCATCAATATTCATTAGAGAAACTGGTCTATTTTTTTTTTTTTTTTTTTTCTTTTCCTGGTTTGGATATCAGAACCATATTTGTAACATAAAAAGAATTTGGAAGGACTCCTTCACTATTTTCCCAAATAGTTTGATACTGGGATAAACTGTTCTTTAAATGTTTCTTAAAATTCACTTGTGAACCCAGCTGGGCTTAGGGAATTTTTCTTAGCAAGTTCCTTGATGACTTGTTCAATTTTTCTTTTTAAGATGAAGCTATTTAAGTATTCTGTTCCCTCTTCTGTTAATCTGGGCAGTTTACATTTTTGTAAACATTCAAGCATTTTGCATAGATTGTCAAATTTATTGGTACATATTTGGGCAAAATAACTTAATAATTGCTTTTTTTTTTTTCCATTGGTGGTGAATTCACCCCTTTCATTCTGGATATTGGTAATTTGGTTCTTTTTCAAAATCAAATTAACCAATTGTTTATTTTATTCTTTTTAAAAAAATATTATTAGTTTTATTAGTTCAGTGGTTTTCTTACTTTCAATTTTATTAATCTCTCCTTTGATTTTCAGGATTTCCAATTTGGTATTGAGGATTTTAACTGGTTCTTCTGCTAGTGTTTTTAGTTGCATTCCCCATTCATTGATCTGCTCTTCCTCTATTTTATCAACATAAGCAATTATAAAATTTCCCCAAGTACTGCTTTGACTGCATCTTATAAATTCTCATTGTTGTCTCATTATAATGAAATTTTTCTTTAATGAAATTATTATTTCAATTTGTTCTTTGACCCATTTATTTTTTAGGATAAGATTAGTTTCCATTTAATTTCCTCTAATATTTCTTCCATTCAGCTATCAAAATAATCTTCCTAAAGAACATGTCTGACCATAGTATTCCCTATCCTGTTATTTAATAAACTCCAGTAACTCTATTATTATTTCTTGGATCACATATGAAATCGTATTTGTCTTTAAAGCCCCTTCTTTTCTTTCCAATCTCTTACATCTTACTCCCTTCTAACAATTCTACACTCCATTGACACTGCTCTCTTTACTGTGCCTTATACAATATTTCATTTCTGGAACCTGCATTTTCATTGGTTGGCCCTTAGTCTTGGAAGCCTTTCCCTTCTTATATCCCCCTGCCTGGTTTTCTTCAAGCCACAATGCTACCTTCTACAAGAACCCTTTCCTAGTCCCTTTTAATACTAGCACCTACCTCTAAGATTACCTTCAATGTTTCCTGTCTTTATCTTGTTTGTATTTAGTTATTTACATGCTGTCTTCCCACTTACATGTGAATGCCTTGAGTTGAGGCATTTCATTGTATCCCTAGAACTTAGCATAATGCAGTATCCAGCACACTGTAGGCACTTAATAAATGCTTGACAATTTGCTTTTGGATAGGAAAAGTAGAAATTTCTAACTGTAAAGGGCAGGAACTCTTAAGGCTCAGTATGATTGATTTAATCCTAAAATAAGGTGTCAACTTGTAGAACTATATTAAATACTAAGCACATGTAAACTAGAGAATTATCTTAATTCTACCGAGTTAACACTTTGTTTTAGGATTAAATCAATCATATAGAGTTCTTGCCCTTTACAGCTACCCTAGAAGGAACCCCCCAAATATAATCACTTTAAAATAAACTATTTAAATGATTTAGTTTAAAAAAATTATACATTTTAGACATAAGATAGCAAACTTTCAGTAAGTTACTTCACAGGTCCTGGATATCTCTTTTCAATATCCTGCATAATAATAATCTTCAAAGGCTTGGCATTTCATACCCTTCACAAAAATAATAAAAAGGTGCCCAGTCATTCAAATATAAAAAAAATTTATTCAATTCTGTTACTTACACTATTTAGAGTACAAAATATAAAACATAAAAACCAAAAATACTAGAAATCCTGTAGTTCTTCCACCTACACACCAGTGCTAGTTGTGCAGATGGAGATGACCAAGGTGTACAAGCCTCCCAGACAGGAGAAGTAGTTCTTTCTAACTGAACATCAGGTTTCAAACATGGAGCAGCCACTGCAGAGTGCACTCTCACCAATGTCACTGTAACTGGGTAGAAGACCATGGAGAAAGAGAAGACAAAAAAATCCATTAGATAAGCCTGTTGACAAGAGTTTGAAAAATTATGAAACAGTGGGAAAGGACCAGGCCTGGAGTTCAGGCAACCTACATTCTAGTCTTGGGTTCTTAATCTAAATTTCTGTGATAACTTGGGCAGATCACATTCCCTTTTTATCAGTGACTGTTCTCATTTGTAAAATGAAGAGCCTGGACTATATCTGGGGTTCTTAACCACAAAGGAGTCTGTACATGAATTTCAGGCAATCTATGAACTTTGATGGGGAACTGCTTTCCTTAGAAGTCCAATGTATTTTATTTATGCCTTTAAAAACATTCTTTTTACAAGAAATGTATAGATCTGACTAGTCTAGGACCCCAAAAAATTTAAGAACCCTTGAATCAGATGATCTCTAAGGTCTCTTCCAGCTCTGACATTCTGTGATCCCACAGTAATGGCATGTAAAGATTGGAGACAGAGCACATGGGAGTGATTTCAGTTCTTTACTTCCTATCTATGTGGCTTTTGGGAGGTCATTCTGTGTCTGGTCCTCCTTCATCCCTAAGCAAAGGAGATGTCCTCTAAGGTCTCTTCTAACTTTAATTTTAGCACCTATGAACTTAATTGCTGGAAAGAACAATCTGGCAGAAAGGGGGTAATGTCCATTTCTTGACAATATTTACCACCCCAGTTACTTTACCACTCTAAAAGCACACCCAGTGTGCTCTTGCCACCAATACCCTAATAGTGCCATGGCCTTTCCTGCTTTCTTCGCCAACACGACTTTCTGGAGCACTTACTTAACAATAGCACACAGTGAGCAGACTGCAGTGTTACAGCCATAGCAGATTTTGATGCAGCTCTGACAGAGGAAGCGGTCACACTGGCTACAGGTCTCTTTCCCGCAGACAGTCCTCACACAAGAAGAGCAGGTTTTGGACATTCCCTCTGATGAGTCTGTTCAGGAAATAAAGTGCCTGTGGTAAACTGATTTGGCCATACAGAAATGCTGGAAGCCTTTTGCCATGTCCAAACTGATCCCACTGCTAAGTTTCTGCTTGCCTTCCTCTACCTCTTCAGGTAACTGACCACCCAAGGAATAAAAGGCAGTTTTTCCCAGTTCATATTAAAATGATATACTTTGCCTTGGTGGAGCTTCTTTTGTTTTCACTTACTGAATTTATGTTGGAGCTCACAGTTCTATGAAGCTCCATAATCCCTACTATTCCATACCAATTTTTTCAATTCTCAAGATGATTTCTTTGTTCTTTTGCTATCGTATGAGAGAATGCCTCAAATATGGATTGAGATGTTAAGAGAATTAACTGTGCTCATCAAGGATGCTTAAGAGTTTGACTGGCTGGAGAAAAATTCAGATCTAATTTTTAACTTGCCATTATCAGTTAAAAGCTGTTTAACCTAGTTGCAAATTTAAAATTGTAACTGGAGTCAAAGCTTTTTGTCTTCCTGAAAGAACAAGACAGTTCTCTCATACTGGCCCAATTTGTAAAACAAAACCATCTGAGTTTTTTTTTTAACTGAAACCAAGAAAATCTTCATGAATTTTAAGTACCTGTGGATAATATCATGAATTTTATGAAGAGAAGGCAACATGCTGCAAATGAACTGAGGAAGCTTCTGCTACTAGTTGCTTAGTTTAGTTACCTGTATCAAGTGTGGCCTGTGCACACCTCCTGAGCAGTTTCCCATCCTGCCCTATCAGCATCTGTCCACTCAGAGTACACATTGTCCTAGGGGCTTCGTGACCATGCTTTCCTGGCTCTGGCAGGTGGTCCATGGCACAGCTCTCATCCCACATGTGGTCCATGTAGGCTTGGGCTCCCCGGAACAAGAGCTGCTTGGTTTTCTCTGGAAAAGCAGTGAGAGACAGTATGTTAAAAGGAAAAGAAAGAGGAGTAAGATGAAAATGAAACAAGTTCCTGACCTTAAGCTCATTTGAGGAAGGAGAGTGTCTTCCTAGCTGGGGGCAGGGAGAAGAAGAGGGCTTCTGTAAAGGCTTCACAGACGATGTGGCACTTAACAGAGCCTTGAAGCCTGTCTTGGGTAGATAAAGAAAACAGAATTCCTAACCCAAGAAAAGAACTACAGAGACCTGTAGCCAGTGTGACCGCTTCCTCTGTCAGAGCTGCATCAAAAAACAAAACAAAACAAAACAAAAAAAAACCCAAGAAGAACTAGAGAAAGGCACTTGTGACATCCCAATGACACTCATTTTCTTTCTTCCTCCTCAAACTAATTTCATTATTTTTGGAAGGCAGAAAGACATAGAAGTTATAGACTATGCCTTCAAGGAACATGGTTAAAGAAGACAGAAAAATTCAGGTTTGAAAACTACTTTTCAAGCCTTATCAATCCACAAGTATTTATCAAGCATCTATTTGTACTAGGCTCTGGAGATAGAAGACAAGAAGGAAATAGTACCTGCTCCTCAAGAAGTTTTATGTCCACTGGGCACAATTACAAGACCTGCACTTGTGCAAGAATATGCAAAATAATATATAAAATATACAAATATAAGACAGCCGGAGGGGTGGGGGTACTAACAGTTGGGGAAATTGGGAAAGATTTCAGGGGAAATATGACCACAGAGCTGGGCTCCCAAAGAAACCAGAGATAGCTGAAGATGAAGGAGAAATGAATTCCAGGCCAGGGGAACATTTATTCCACAAGCCCCTATTATATGCCTTCTATATCCCTACCACCAGCCTAGAAAACTATCTGAGTAGATGAGCTCTTCAAAGCAACATTAGAAAATGAATTTTATAAGAACATATAAGCTAAGATCAGGCTAACCACTCTAATTTATGGAGAAAAACCAGGTTAATGGGTAATTGGAAAATGAGCTAGTGACGCCAGAACAAGAAAAAAATGCAAGGTATTAGAAGCCAAGGAGAAGGGAATTTCTATTCACAAAGTTTTTTTTACAAATAATAGTTCACAACCAATCTTTCCTTATGATCCTCAGAGCCTGAAATAATTTACCATCTATAAGTTAACTCTTAGGTATATTCTGTGCATTAATCTTAACTCTCCAACAAAAAATGTCTGGTTTCCATACTGTATGTATGTGTGTTTGGGGTGGGAGAGTGTATACAAAAGGAGTGGGGGGAAATTCATGAACTCCTGGTTAAGAACTCTTGCCTTTTCAAACTTGAGGATCAAAAGCATTTATTAAGCACCTATGTGCCAAGCACTGTGCTAAAGTCTGGGGATACAAAGAAACATAAAAAAACAAAAAAAAAAAAAACAAAAACAAAAAAAGAAGCCTACATCATAATATGGGAGGTGAAGGAAGAGATAAATATGTAAATGGGAGATAATGTCAGACAGGCTATCTACTAGCTTTGGAAAAATCAGGAGAAGCTTCTTGTAGAAGGTGCTTTTAAGTTCAGTCTTGAAGGACACCATTGATTGTAAGGGGTAAAAGACAAGAGCATTCTAAGCAAGGTGGACAAAGAAAGGCAGAGGGATGGGACATGCACTCAGCTCCCCTTTCATTGTGTCTCAGGAACCTCTTCATCTCACAAAATCACTTTAATCAGTTCCCTCTGTCTCTGGGTCTCCTCTCTTTCTTGACTAGAGGATGGAGAGCTGAGAACTCCTTTTAAAACTTTGATTTAGGAATGGTTGTCCAGGTCAGCCCCCCTCTTCATTTCTTACTATGCTCCATTCTTTTGGATTTCTCTATCATACCCTAATCTGGTTACCTATATCCCTCTTTCTTTTTAACTTCCTTTTGTGTGTTGCCTTCTATTATTAGAAGAAGGCTGAAAAGAGAGAAAGTAGTTGGGTTATCAGGACTTTAAATACCAAAGGACTCTGTATTTAATCCTGGAAGTAGCAGGAAATCACTTGTGTTTAAGTAGGAAGAGAAAATTTGGGGAGGGGAGGTGCGATTGGAAGCAATGATATGGTCAGACCTGTGCTTTAGGAAAATCACTTTGGCTGCGTAAGGAGGCCACGAGAAGGCTACTGCAATAGTTCAGGGGTAGCAGATATGTGAGCGAAGAGAAGGAGATTTACACCAGAGATGCTGTCAAGGTAGAAACAAAAAGATTTAGTAATCCATATATGGATGAGTGAGAGTAAAGAACTGAGGATGACAAAAGCTTCCAGCCTAGGTGACTGGGAAGATGGTGGTGACCTTAACAATCATAGGTTAGTTTGGAAGATGAAAAAGGTAGTAGAGAATGCTTGAGCAGGAAGAAGGATCAATAAGTCCTGTTCTGGTTGAGATGCCTATGGTACACTTAGATGGGGTCCTGTTATGTTGGTGATCTAAGAATCCAAGCTTAGAGTCCAGGAGAAAGATAAGGGCTGAATATGTAGATCTGGGAGTCTGGCATAAAAAAAAAAAAAAATCACAATTTATTCCCTGGGAGATGACACTACTGCGAGAATATGAAGAAAAAAGAAGAAACATTCATGTAAAGGGGGTGGGGTGCAAATGTGGATGATATGATACGCTCTAGGGATGGCAGAGAGCAGAGGCTCAGTGTCTGGGTCAGTGAATGCCTGGCAACGGGATCCCCAGGGACCAGCTAACCTCCGAAGTGGTGCCAGCTGGCCCAAGCTCACGATCACAAGGAATGACGCTCATCCAGAAGTTACCATGAAAATAAAAGTTAGGACTCGACTCTGGGCCTGATAGGCAGGAAAAAACAGAGGTGGAGCTTCTACACTCTGTTCTCAATAAAACTGTCAAAGTAAAATCAAAATAAACATTTATCACAAGGCTATGTTATACACTGCTCTGTCATAGGTACTTGGAAGCTAACAATATTTATAGCCAATTTTGTCCCCTCAGCAATTATCTGGCCTAATCACTCTCTCTTCCCTTTTATAGATGAAGAAATAGCCCCAGAAGGTAAAGGAACCTGTTCAAGTTCCATAGCCAGAATCCCTATTCTGTTCAGACATGATACATCATGATACAAATGATGAAGAGGCAGCTAGCTATCCATTCTCCTTATATTCTCCTGTCTCTTGCGGCAGAATACTCCCACAATTAAGCCCTTTCTACTGTTCAACTTCTTCTTATTAGGTTCCCACAAACAAGCCTAAGCCTCTCCCATCTTAAAAAAAAAAAGTCACTTGACTATCCCTCAAACAATCATATTCTCTCTTCTCCCTCAAAGCCAAACTCCTAGAAAAATTTGTTTACACTCCTCTCTTCTTTTCTTCCTTCTCATTCACTTCTCAACCCTTGGTAATCTGGTTTCTAATATCATTGTACTCAGGTTCTCCCCAAAATACCAATGATTTATTAACACCCCTCCCCCATGTGTCTTTCCTCAGTTTTAATGTTCCTCATGACACTATTGATCATTCTTTCTTCCTCCTCTCTTGATGATCCTCCTCTTACTTTCTTTTATTAGACCATCTAGTGCCTACCCCCTAACTATAGATGTACCCCAATGTCCTGTGTTGGGCCCTCTTCCTGTTTTCTCTTAAGTTCTCTTATCGATTCCATCAGGTCCTGTTATCATCTCCATGCAGATGACTCAAACATGTATTTGTCCATTCACTGTCTCCTGAGCTCCAGTTCTGTAACACCATTATGTGCATATCTCCAACTGACTGTCATAGGCACCTGGATTCTAATATACCCAAAATATACCCAATTAACACCCTCCCCCCAAACCTGGCCTTCCTCCCTACTTCCTTATTTCTGCAAAGGGAGCACCCAATTTCACAAACTCAGAATCATACTTAACTCCTCACATCCTCTATATTTATATTCAATTAGTTGTCACATCTTGCCAATTTTTCCTCTGCCACACCTCTCAAATCTATCCCTTTCTCTCTACTCTGGCTTCTAGTGAAGGTCTTCATCTGTCTCTTACACAGATGGTTACAGTAGCCTAATTGACTTCTCTGTCTCAAATTTTTCCTACATTTATTAAAATGATATTCCTAAGGGCAGCTAGGAGGTGCAATGTATAAAGTGCCAGGCTTGGAAGTAGGAAGAACTGAGTTCAAATTCAACCTCAGACATTTATTAGCTGTGTGACTCTGGGCAAGCCACTTCAACCTGTTTGCTTCAATTTCCTCATCTGTGAAATAAGCTGAAGAAGAAAATGGCTAACCACCCAAAAGGACTCATAAAGAGTTGGACATGACTGAAAAGGACTAAAACAACCAACAGCAACAAAAGTATAAGTCTGAGTATATCATTCCTCTGCTCAAAAAAGTTCTATAGCTCTCTTTTGCCTCTAGGGAAAAAACAAACTGATCTGCTCAAATTTAAAGCCCTTTACAAATTGGCTGCAGCCTACCTATCCAGATTTACCAACTGACCCCTTCATGTACTGGGTGCCTCACTTCACAGAAGTCTTAGTTTCCTTTTAAGCTCAGCTAAATGTTGCCTTCCAGCAGCCAGCGCCACTCCCTCTGCCATTAAAATTATCTTGCATGTGCTTTTATATACAGGGTATCTAAAACGCCTTTTAAGCTCAGCTTACAATTGCACTAAAGGCTTTTGGACTCTTTGATTTTTGTAATTATTTACGTGTTCATGGTTTTTCTATCAGAACATTAAGCACCCCAGCAAGATAATTGCATAAATCCCGTATGTATACAATGGATTTAACATTTATTTTTACCATGTATTGGATTACTTGCCACCTAGGGCAAGTACTTGCACCTAGTGGCGTGGGGGAAAGGGGGGGAATTAGAACACAAGGTTTTTCAGTGTTGAAAAATGATTCATGCATATGTTTTGAAAATAAAAAGCTTTAAACAAACAAACAAACCCCAAAACATAGAGCACCCAAGAGTGTGTTTGTATTCCTGCTGCTTAGCAAATACTGCGCACTGAATAAACGCACCACAACCAACTGATCCGCCGCTCTTGGTTTGCATAGGAAGGCTTCCACCTCTGGGATGCATTCCATTTCCGCCACAATCTGGGTATCCCTACCCCCTTTTCCACGCACGCTGCGAGTTTCGCTTTCAATGGGCCTCTCCCAGTTTCCCACGCGCCCCAAAGCCTTCCATACTCCTGGGAGTTACGTTGTAGCCACTTCTTGCCTTTCTGCCCCGGAACCCAAGCTCCTCAGCGAGAAGACTGTTTTTGATCAGTATCAGCCCGCCCAGCGCCCAGCCCCGTTCTTTGCAGGCGGTCAGCCCCGTGAGGTCGTCTGCTCCCGCAGAGCACCGTGGCTTTTGCGGGGGCAGGGAGTTAGTTTGTATCTTGCCGCTTAACACTGCGTTCCTAACCCTAATAAGCCGTTGTTAATTGGCCACCGGAGGAGACAAAGTTCGGATAAGAGAGAGGCCCCGGCTCTCAGAATGCACGATTTAAGCGACGGCAGGAGTTGATGATGTTATTGTAGTTATTAGGGTGGAAAACTTTTATAAAAGTCATTAAAAAGCGCTGGGGCGGGGTGACAGGGAGCTCCCGGTGAGAAAGGCCATCTGGCTACCCCGGTGTCCTTCCCGATATAGCTCCTCGCTGCCCCCCTTCCCAGATCCCCGCGGCTCTCCTCTGGCTCCTTCTCCCGGGGTCCTCCTCTCCGCTCCGGTTCCCTCCTCCCCTTTGCTCCGGGCCCCCTCCCCTCAGCCCGCGCGGCTCCTCTCATTCCCGGCTCCCTTGCCTCGCGGCCCTTACCAAAGATCTCCCGCGTGTATCGCTCTCCAAAAACGCCTCGGCTCAGCTCCTTCGGGCCGACCCTAACCTTGAGTTGCAGCGGGGTCGCATCCCCAAAGGGGCAGCACCGCTTCGGCATCGCCCCCGCTGCCCCCGGCCCCTGAGCGCGGGGTTTCACTGCCTTTCCCCTCCCGGGGCCGGACCGGTACCGCCGCGCGCCCCCGGGAAAAATTTCTGGTCTCGTGACGTCACGGAGGGACCGGCCAATCAATGGCGACAAAAGAAGGGAAGAAGGCGGGAGAAAGGAAAAAGAAGACCCGGGGGCTGCGCGCGGGACGGCGGAGCTCGGAGGGGGCGGGGTTTCCCTGGACCACGCCGTGGGGGGAGGGAGGGAGCGTCCTTACGTTGGACGAGTTTGGAGAGCCCTCTGCGACCCGGGGGAGTGACTGTTTCCTAGTCAAGGAGTGGGGCTCAGTTTAGGGGCGGGGAAACGATCCGGAAGAGGGCGGGACTGCTAGCATTTTCTCTTCCAGAGGCGGGGCTTAACTCAGGGAGGTGTTGACGGACATCCCCCTTTTGGGGGAGGGCTTTAGTTTAGCGCTTTTCTCGGCGTTCTTCCGGAAAGGGGAGCCGAGTTTCTTTCCTGCGGGGAGGAGGACGCCAATCAAATTAAGGAAGGCTCTGCTCCGCCTCCCCAGCAGCTTTTCTTGCTCTCCATCCACTATCTCGGTATTTAGGGGATGGGGGGAAATTGGGTTATAGCTTAGCTCAGTTCCAATAGACCATAAATCCCACGTGGTGCAAGTGCAAACTATATTTTCCTAAGTTGTTCGCTAATTGGGGATGACTGTCGTAGAACTCCCCGCACTCATTACTCTTATACTTCCATCAGCTTTCACAAGGAAAACAAATCTCTTCTGGTTCCAGTGTGCCTTCTTTTGTCTAATCCCGAACTTTCATTTTCTGCTAATATAATCAGATTTTGCCCATTCGAATATTTTTCTCCCCACGCTCCTGCCCTCAACCCTGCAACTGATTTTATTTTTAGTTCCTTAGGGTTTATTTTAGCATACACTTTCTCCATAGGAAGCCTATTTATAAAATTTTAAATTAATTTATTACATATTTATTTTATATTATTTTAACTTATTAATAATAAATTAAATATCATAAATGACAAATAGAAATAAATATTGTTTGTAACATAATTTAATATACATAAATATATATAAGATATTTTATTTATTAATAATAAATTAAACATCTTATAAATGACAAATAGAAATAAATATATATTGTTTGTAACATAATTTAATATACATAAACATATATAAGATTATATTTATTAATAATAAATTAAATATCTTATAAATGACAAATAGAAATAAATAAATATTGTTTGTAAAATAATTTAATATTATATATAAATAAATAAATATATAAATTTGTAGATACCATGCTCTTGTGCCCAGAGTAAAAAGAATGATTATTACGGCATGTGCACGAAAGCTTAAAGAACACTTGTTCCATGATGGTTTCATAGGATGCTCAGTAATAATAGTTTGTATTTCTCAAAATGCACTTTGAGATTTACAAAGTATTTTTCTTCAATAGCCCTGCGAGTAAATTGTAGGACTATCTCCCATTTCTAGATGAAGAACTGCATATTACCTTTATTTCATTAGATTAGGATAAGCAGTTGGATGGATAATTTATAGAACTTGTCTTTATGTATGAATATACTGGGTCTCCCAAATCATAGTTTTTTAAAAAATATTTTTATTAAAAAGTGTTAACTTAGCATTATACCAAGACTCTTGGGATGTCCCACATCCAATCATCTATTTATCTTCTTGCCTTTGGAAAATAGAAAAAAAATTTTTAATAACTACTTTTTTCTGAAACAAAAGTCCATCTTTTTTAAAAAATAAAGTCTTCTGGTATTCTCTGTGAGTCATGGAACACATGGAACATGGAACACATGGATCATCCAAAGGACAATAGAAAAAAGATGTGTAGTGGAAATTATGATGGAAAATTTTTATAAAAGTTATTAAAAATGAATGTCTGAAAATTATGATGATCTGGCTAAGAGGCAGAAAAGAGGTAACTAATGTACTTTGAACTCTCAGGAAGGTTTAAGGAAGGTCTTCAAGCATATAGGAAAACATGGATAGAAGTCAAGATGGAAGAGTTGATGAGTTCTCAGATCACCTGGAGTATTTGAGTATTTATAGAAGAAAGCAATTAAGATCAGTATCACTAGTAAAAATTAGGCAGAACTTGAACTCAGGTCTTCTGACTCCAAGTACTTCATTAATCCTATTAGACTATGTTAACTGTTCCAGAGACTGCATAAGAATCATTATCATCCTTTTTATTATTGTAGTCATTTTCAATTTTATTATGAAAATATGTTGGAATCTTTACAAACTGTTAAGCCATTAGAGTTAATAGAGACAATAATTATCTAATTTGGCATGGTTCAATATGATTGATTTGATCTTAGAAAGAGATATTTTGGGCCAAAACTTGAAACAAGGTACTAAGTACAAATGATAGAAACGATGCTTGTGTTCACACCTTTAGAGAGCTCATAAGTATCTAAGTACTCAATGAAGTTCACACATTTGGGAGATTCAGGGTTTAGAAAGAGATATCCGAATTCACACCTCCTTTAGGGCCAGAGAGCACTCTGGGAGATAACCCAGAATCCCTCTCTCTCCAGAAGGAGGAGTTAACCTTTGGGAGATCATATATATACAGGAAGCTCTTAGAGCTGGAGAGAGTTATCTTGGGAACATTCCCAGGGGTCAGAGAGGAGCGCTCTGGAAGGAAGCCTACAAGCCCTATCTTCGAGGCAAGAGAGATTCATCCTATCTTCTACCTTGATGCTGGCTGGAGCCAGAAGGACAAACCTTTGGATTTGGAGACATTAGAAGGGAGTTCTTAGAACCAAGCAGAGAGATAGGCCTTTGAGCTAACCGGGCTATATTGAAGGACACAATAAAAGATCTGAACTTTTATCACCTGGCTGTGTTTTGGAAAAAGAACACCACAAAAATAGCTCTAAATTAAGATTTTAAGTTATATAATGTTCTATATAATGTTTTCTACAACTAAGAAGCTAAGTGTTTTTCTCCTTTATGAGTTGTCTCCCTTCAATTAGAATTGAATTATAATTAGAACATGGACTATCATATTTCTCATTATATTTTAGCATAGTGCTTGATACACAGCAACTGCTTAATACATTTTTCTCAACATATACACAGAATGCACAAAGCACACACACACACACACACACACACACACACACAGCTTAGCTTTTTTGTCTTTCTGAGACCTGGGTCCCTATGCCAGTCGGTTCCATCCAGTCCTGTTTCAGCCTCCCATCTCTACCTTTCCCCTAACTTTCCATTTCCATTTTGTGAATTATCTTCCTCCATTAGCATTTAAGCTACATATGAGCAGAAATAACTTTGGAACTATAGAATTATAGAGTAAAACGTGACCTAGATTTTTGTGTATTAAGGCAAGAAATAGGCATTTGTTTATTTGGTATCATTATCTCCTGACCCCAAGTTTTTGGCTTTACTGTGGACTTCACAGAACATCTTAGGTTCTTGAAATTGCTACTTTGAAAAGATTGTATTTCTAGCTTTATAGATCAATTTTATACAATAATAGGGAAATTGTTATGAAAATTGCTCATATTTTCATATTTCTTTTTATAATAATAACATTCATTTTTATAAAATTGTTATTGATGATTTTTTTAAACATCAACATGGTTTTCCCAGAATTTTCTCTTTGCCCCTTTCAGAGAGGCATCATATAACAAATAGAATTTTTTTTTTTTTTTTAAGAAAAAGAAAACAAAAGCAAAACCAGTCAATCCAGCAAAGAAGTTTGAAAATATGTGCAATGCTTGTGGACTTCCTATTTATGCAAAAGGGTGGAGATAGGTCTATAGTTTGTATCTCTTTTTTATTATTATTAAAATTTTATTTCAAAACATATACATGAATAATTTTTCAACATTGATCCTTGCCTTGCCTTGTGTTCCAGATTTTCCCCTCCTTCCCTCCACCCACTCCCCTAGATGGCAAGCAATCCAATATATATTATACACTTTAAGCTATATATTAAATCCAATATATGTAAACATATTTATACAATTGCTGCACAAGAAAAATCAGATCAAAAAAGAAAGAAAATGATTAAGAAAACAAAATGCAAATGAACAACAACAACAACAAAAAAAGTGAGAATGTTATATTGTGATGTATCTCTTTGGAGCCATACTTGTTCTTTGTAACTTTTGCAACATTCACTTTTGGGATTTTTTTTGGTAGTTTGGTACTTCTTATTTACATTGTTATAATTATTGTGTATGTTGTTTTCTTGGCTTTTCTTCATATTTTCATGATTCCATGATTTCCATGATTCTCTGTATTCATCCCATTCATTTCTAATAGTACCATGACATTCAATATTACAACTTGTTTAGCCATTCCCTAATCAATGGACATTGGCTTTGTTTCCAATCTTTGCTATCAAAAAAAGAGGTCTTTTTCTTATGATTGGCCTCCTTGGTACATAAGCCTATTAATGAAATCTCTTTTTGAACATTTTGGTTACTTTATTGACATAATTCCAAATTGCTTTTCAAAATAGTTATACTATAGGTCTACCAACATTGAACTAATTTGAAAAGTTCTCCAAGATTTATCATTTCTATCTTGAATCATCTTCGCCAATTTGGAGGTATGAAGTAAAATCTCAAATTCATATATATATATATATATCTTATTTAGTGTTATAGACCATTCTCTCCTTTAATTGTTAATAGTTTGTGTTTTATTTTTTGAGAACACTTTGTTCATATCTTTTGAGTGGAATAGCTTTTGCTCTTATTTATCAATAATTTATTTACCTGTGTACCAAGCTCTTATCAGATAAACTTGATACAAAGATTTTTTTTCCCCATTTGACTGGTTCTCTTGCTATCTTGTGCATTAATTTTGTCTATGCGGAAGCTTTTTAGTTTCATGTCATCAAAGTTAGCTCTTTTATCTTTCGTAATTGTCTCTATCCCTTGCTTAATTAAGAATACATTTCTTACCTATACTGGTGATGATCTGCTTTTCTTCTAATTTTTTTTATTATGATTTTTAATGTTAAGTTTACAAGTTCATTTAGAAAGTGTTATAGAATTTGATGTAATGTGTTGGTTTAAGCCCATTTCCTGCCAGTTTTTAGTGATTTTTAAAAGTTAAATCAAATATCTTTACTATGTAATATTTATTTTCTGCTTGATTGAACACTGGGTTCCTGAGTTCTGCTCTGATTCTCTTGTCTAGTCTTTTTTATGCTTTCTATGGTATTTTTGGTTTCCAACTTATCTATCCTCTAATTTTAATATCTGCTTTTTTACACTAAATTTAGACTTATAACTGAATTTCTAATTTTAAATTACACATTCAGTTTATTAATTCTTTTTTTCTATTTTATTAATATATGTCTGTAAGCTTATGATTTCACCTTGAGGATTACTTTAGCTTAATCCTAGAAATTTTATGTTGTTTCATTATTATAATTTTCTTTCACATGGTTATTACTTGTTTCTCTGATTTGTTCTTTGAATCACTCATTATCTAAGATTTCATTGTATTGAATCTCCATTTGAATCTGTGCCTTTTGTTTGTAATTTGTAAATTGCTTATTTGTATTGTTATCATCTCTAAAAGATGCATTTATTATTGTTATGTTTTTTTAAACATTTGTTTGTTATATCTTTGTGTCCTAATACATGGTCAGTTTTTGTAAAAGTTGCATATGTGTTATGGGCCATGGGTACTGAGGAATATGTATATTCTTCAGCAGTTCCATTTAGAAGATGCCATAAATATTTTAACTTTATTTGCTCCACTCAATTTTTATGTTCTATATTTTCCATTTTGTTTATCTTTCTGTTAGATTTACCCCAAATGAGAGAGTTTTATTGAAATCTCCTGGTACAATAGTGTTACTATGTTAGTCTTCTTGTAATTCAGGTATTGTTTCTATTATAAATTTAGATTCTGAGGCATTTTGGAGCATATGAGTTTAATATTGATGTTGGTTTGTTGTCTATGGTTTCTTTCAGTATGCTGTAGTTTCCTTGTTTGTACCTTTTATATTTTTAATATTTATTTTTGCTTTGTCTGATGGTATGATTGCAGCTCCTAATTTTTAATCCTGGTACATATTACATTTTGTTTCAGCCTATAATTTTTATGTTGTATATATTTTTGTTTTTAATTGTGTTTCTTATAACTAAATATTGTGGGATATTATTTTGTTATCCAGTTTGTCACTCTTTTTTTGTTTGATAAGATTATTTAATCCATTCACATTTAATATTGTGAATTAGGCTTATATATTCCTTCATTTGTCTGTAATAGTTCTTTTCCCCAAATTAAGATTCCCTGCCTTTTGTACAATACTGTTTTGTCAGTTATTTTAGCTTAATCTTTTTAAGGTAACTCAATTCCAATTAGCTCTGTTCTCTTCACCTTCCAGGGCCAACCTCCTTAAACTCTTCTTTATTACCTTTTACCTTTTTGATGTTTTGCTCATTAGTTTCTTTTTCATTCTTGATTTTATGTTGTTATTTAATTTCCCCCCCCCCCTTAATTAGTCAAGTAAAATCTATCTTTTTTCCTTCCCTTCAACTTGTTTTGTTTCTTAGTATTTAAATTTCATTTGCTGTGCCTTTTCATAAAAATTATTTCTTTTCCTCATTTTTTTCTATTTTAGACTTTATTCTTTGATTCATGGTCCTTATAGTTTCATACTCCTTAAGTCTTTGTATTGCTCATGAAAAGAAAACTTTTAAGGTTCTTATTTTGGATTTTTCAAAAGTTTTTGCATTATTTTCTTGAAGATCTTGACTCCCCTCTTCCTTTTTACTATTGTGTTCTTGATAGAGAGGATATTGCCTCATGATAAGAAATTTACTAGCTCCCTGATCTTTGTCTTCCCCTTTGTCATTTTCCACCCCCATTTGCCTAGAAGTCTCTACCCTAGATCCATTCTTTCTTGCTCTTCTTGGTGGCAGGAGCTCTAATTCACCTGGCAGGATAAGGTCTCTCTAAGCATCAGATTTTTGCAGGAGTTAAATTTCTCTTCATTGTTAATCTTTAACTTGATTAAGATTCATTATGTATTTCTTTTTATCTTCTCCCCCAACCCCTTTATGTGCCCTCCAATCCTATAATATAATTCCACAACAAATAATGATTCACATTGATTTAGATAGAATATTGTAATGTTTTAGGTAGCTAGGTGACACAGAACACCAGAACTGGAGTCAGGAAGAACTCATCTTCATGAGTTCAACTCTGGCCTCAGACACTGATTAGCTTTGTGACCCTGGACAAGTCACTTAGCACTGTGTGCCTCAGTTTTCCTCATCTGTAAAATGAGTTAAAGAAGAAAATGGCAAAACACTCCAATATCTTTGTGAAGAAAACTTCAAATGGGATAATGCAGAGTAAGACAACTAAAATGATCGAACAATATATTGTAAGGTTTAATCCATGAGGTTTCAGGCCTACTATCTTTTTTATTTGTTGTTTTTGGTCAAAGTATTTATTTATTCTTCCTATATTTTAGTTGTCTGGACTATTTCAGAAGCAAATGATTTATTCAGGTTTATTTTTCTTCCTAGGAATATTTCAAATAGTTCTTTTTATTGAACATTCATCTTTTTTTCCCACTAATAGTTTGGCTCATATTTTTCAAGTAAAGTCACTTTGGGTTGTGGCTTGCACTGTTTTGCTCTTTGGAAAACATTATTCCATTTCTTCCTCTGGTTTCTGGTTCTTGCAGAATAATCTTGATCTGAATTTCTTTTATTTGAAAGTCTTTTTCCTGATCACTTGTATAACTTGCTGTTTGTCAGTGGAATTGCTAATTTAATCATATCTATATGTCTTAGATTTTTCAGTATAAGTCCCTCCCCCCCATTTTTTCCCCCATAGACTATTTGAATTCTTTTAAAAGTTCTAGGCAGTTTTTTTTTTTTTGTATTCTTGCATTATAATGTCCAGATTTTTTATTTGGCTTGTTCTTCTGGGAAATTTATATTCTTTAAGTTGTCTCCCCATCTTCAAGTTGAATATGTTTGCTTGTATGTATTATGTTTTCTTTTAATGTCATTTATTTTTACTTTTCTTCTTCCAGATTGTCCTTTCATTTTGTTAAATTAGACACGGTTAAAGTTTCAAAGCTGAATGGGTAACTTTTAAATTCTATGAAATAAACTTGAACTTATGTTGAAAACCATTTCTAATGATATTTTTTTTGGACTAGGTTCTCCTGTATCACCCAGGATGGAAATGTAACAGTCTGTCATGGGCTTGAAATCAATAGGTTTTCTCCTGGACTGGTTTTCCTTTCTCTAGGCACCCTGAAGACTTCCAACCCTTCCCCATCCAGGGCTCATCTCATCATTGCCTGACAGTGAAGGCATTTGATTAACTTTTGCTCTACTGCAGGTTAGAATTCTTAAACTCAGCCATCCATCAGCTTCAGCTTCCCCAGTAGCAAGGATTACAGGGGGAGAGCCACTTTGTGTAGTCTGATGACTGATTCTTTCTTCTTTCTTTCTTTTTTTTCAGGCTTCAATATTTTTTATTTTTGTCTTTATGTCACAGTTATTTTAGGGGGAAAAGAGCCCCCTCTATTCTCAACAAACCAATCTTTCCTTCCCTTCCAATAGAACCATCTGTTGTAACAAAGAAAAACAACCAAAATACATCTGTATTTTGTATATGCTAGAAATGTCAGAGTTTCACCCTTGCAGTCCACAATATTCCCCAATGTTTCCTGAGCCAGATTAAAATATAATTAGGAAATATTTAACCAAATAAATAAAATATAATAGAACATAGATCATGTTAGTATGTGGTTTCTAAATCAATTTTGGGACGTTCAAGAATTTTTTAAGTGTGACTTAGTAGTCCCTTGAGTTTGACACATTCCTGTATATGACATTCTGTCTCAATAGTCCCCTTCCCCCCTTGCTGTGACTGAGGAGTATGGACTGAGGAGGTTGGATTTGAACTCGGGTCTTCCCACTTCACTATATGGCTGCCATACTATGTTGAGTCCAGTCACCTTTCTTTTCTAGTGATACATGCATTTAAGTTATGAGAAGAAATATGGAATAATAATGGAATAAAGTCAGGTGACAGGGGTTGGATTTCTGATTTTGCCGTTTCCTTGCTCGGTGACATTGTGCAAAGTCACTTACTATAGATCTCAATTTTCTCTTTTGAAAAATGGGACAAGTATTTGGATTATCTAACTCATTGGATTATTGGGAGGATAGCATGTTATAAATCTTAAAATGTTCTAGAAATCTGAGCTATTATTAACATTTCCATTTTTATAGCATGCTTAGTTAGGTAAGACATTAATTGAGATTTGAAATAACTTCTAAAGAAAAGTCATGAGGAAGTCAGTACAAAGAGAATCATAATTAAAATCATTAGAGCCTCTCCCACACAGTCTTTGTGGGATGGTAAAATCTTTTGATGTCTACGGAAATTGATTTAGAGCTGGAGGGGACTTTGAAAGAGGGAACTGAGACCTGGAAGGGTTAAATGACTCTCATGCTGGTGATGAGCAACGAAGCCAGGATTCAGACAAAGATGCTCTAATTCCAAACTCAGTGTTCTTAATTTGTTTTCCTTTATCCTTAAAAAAAAAACAACCCTATAGATACTTATTGGGTATGTTAGGGCTGCAAGGGTCCTTAGAGATCATTGAGCCCAATTCTCTCATTTTGTAGAGGAGAAAACTGAAGTTCAGAAAGGAATTGACTCCCAGGGTCACACAGTTAGCTAACATTAGAGCTGAGAGCTAGAATTGCACAAAATAGTTTCATTTTCCATTGTTTTTGTTTTTTTCTTTTTTTCCCTTAAAATGTGCCTTTGTATGCTTGTTGAAGGAAGGGACTGTCTCAGTTTGTCCTATATCCTTAGTACTTTGCACAGTGTTTTTTCATAGTGGGTACTTAGCAAATGTTTGTTGATTTTTTGGCTTGTTCTGTTTTTATTGCATGAGAAAGCAAACTGTCTATCTTTATGATTCAGAAAAGGTCGTGTGGAAAGTCTCAGAGAAGTATGTTCTACAGAAGAGTTAGAATGACAATCTATGTATGGCTTTTTGGTGCTGAGACTAGATTAAAATTACATTGAACCTTTGTATTTAATGATTTTGTTCATTGGCAATTATTGTACATGTATATTTCTTTCTCAATGTATATATGATTATTACTAAGAATAATAATTCATATTTTTATTGTGCTTTAAGGTTTCAAAGCACTTTCTTGCAACAATTCTGTAAGATAGGTAAGAAGTGTATACTTTAACTGCAAGGAAATTGAGGCACCAGTAGAGGAAATCATTTGCCCATGGTCAAACAGTTAATTAGGAGGAACCCAGATCTTTTAGTTGCATTTTGCCTGCTTTTTTGAGATTTGGGGAGGCCCATGGTCACACACACAAGGTCCTTTGACTTGCAGGCCTTGCCTCATCCCATTGGATACGTTTGTTCCTTCTCATTCTAAGTTGCAAAAGTCAAAATTTTTGTGTTTATATAATTTTGGCTTCCAAACAACTTTTAAATTACCATGGAATTTGAGACCTGAAGGCTTAAATAAATATTATAAAAATACAGAAAATATGTTTTTTTATTTTTTTCCATAATCTTTTCAATTTAGTCTTATCAGTAACAGAATAGCTACTATGGCCTTGGGGGAACAGAAGACTATTGTCTATAATTGTGCTTTTCAGGACTGAAGTTCCTTCTCTGTTCAAAACAGCTGAATCATAGACTCTCTTGATTTTCCAACACCAACCCACTTAACTGAAAAACACAAAATAACAAATGGTTATTGGAGCAAACAAAAGACACAACAAATTTATTTCAAACATGCTATAATTTTTACATTTCACTTAAAAAAACAAAAATGGGTGAAAAATTGAAGACAAGTAATATTTTTAATACCACTAAGGAAGGACAGGGAATGGAAATAGGGAAAGAGTTAAAAAGGGAGTTAAAAAGGGCACTTTGTGGGAAAAGTTTGTGACACCAAAGGAAACTGCCAACTTCATACATTTGTCTACCTTTCTCTTATTATCAAATTAACTGACTTCCTTTTTTATTTTTATTTTTTTATTAAAGCTTTTTATGGATTCCTTTTTGAGTCCGACAAGTTTGAGGCATAAGGGCAGTAATAATAGTGAACTCTTAGGTAGTACATTAAGGTTTTTTTCAAACTTATTCCATAGTCTTTAAATTGATTGAGATGATGCTCTCCTGATTAAGGTATCAGAGGCTGGCATATTATTACTTTCTTAGGTGAGGTGAGACAACTGATTCTTTTAAGGTCACTGCTGCTATTTCTGGACCTCGACCTGGGGGCTCTTTAAGTTTTCAGTGCTTCCAAAGTGGTGTGATCCAAGGAAAAATGTGGTCACTGTTCTGATCTGTGCTGTGGTCTTTATCAAGGAAGAATCCCTGCTTCCCCTGCTCCTCTACAGCTGCAAGTGTTAATGTTCCTCTTGGCCCTGGAACATAAATAGATCCTTTGCATCCCTGCAGCCCAAAGTGTGACTGCTCCACTTAGCCCTGGAAGTGCAACCCAGAATCTCATATGTGTAATACAACAGGGTCCTGCACCCATTACTGACAAAGGATCCCCTCTAATCTCTGTCTGACCAGAAGTTCTGAAGCTGCTGCTGCTGCTGCTGCTGCCTCCATTGTAGCCACTTCTTAAAGTCCTGATCCTGGTTTTGTGATGTAGTGTTGCCTCTGCCCATGCTGTGCTCTGGGCCAATCATGGCGACCTCCTAAGTTGTCTTGGGCTAGAAATTGTCTGGACCTTTTGTTGGCTCTACCATACCAGCATTTGATTTTTACAGTTGTTTGGAGGGGCATTTAAAAAATATTTATTTTACACAATACCTCCCACCTCCATGACCATGAGTTGCTGACTATGCTCCCTGGTCTTGGTTCTGTAGTCAAATAATCTTGAAAGGAATTGCTTGGATTGAAGGGGATGGGGCTGGAATGGAAGGAAGAATAGAGGGGGGTGGAGGAAGAAAATGTCCCATAAGTCTCCTCCCCATACTCCCTCATTCTTGGTCCGAGAATTTGTATTTTTTATTGGCATCCTAACAACATCCCCGGTAGAAAAGCAGCTGGCAGTAGACATCAAGAGACAAGAAGAGACTGGATACAATGAGCAAATGAAGGTTCAGGGCTCTACAAGAAATCCTCTGACTCCAAATTCAGCCTTCCTTTCCAAGCACTTTCTTGCTTCCCAAAGTCTTTTCCAATTGAGTTTCAGTGAAATATCAAGTCATTGCTTATTCTGGGTCCTGGATCTGACACTTAATAGCTTTATGACTTGGGCAAGCTACTTCCTCTTTCTCAGACTCTGCAAATTGAGGACTGTGATACTTGAAGCCCTACCTTCCTCACTGGGCTGTGAGGAAAGTAATTGGTAACCTACTGTACTCCTTAACTGTGACCTATCTTAACCACTGGCACAGAACCAGCTATGAAGTTATTTATCCAGTTACATAGATACTAAATGTGGCTGCCAGGGTTCAAACATGGGCATTCTGCTTGCAAAATCACTATCTTTTCACTGTTGCTTTTAAAATATAAATTAATTGCTCCTTTCTACATTCCACTATAGTTAATGATGTGGCCTGAGTTCAAATCCAGCCTCAGACATTAACTCATTGTGTGACCCTAAGCAAGTCACTTAACCCTGTTTGCCTCACTATTCTTGTATGTAAAATGAACTGGAGAAGGAAATGACAAATTAGTATCTTGCCAAGAAAATCACAAAATGGGTCAACAAGAGTTGGGAATGAAACCCACCTGCTACACCGATGTGATTCTCCACAAATCGGATGTAATTCTGAGCCTTGGGAGGGAGGTCTTCCCATTTTCTGGCCCCAGTTGTATCTGTCTTCCATCCAGGCATTGTTTCATACTCCACTTCCACCTTCTGAAGTATTTCCTGATTAGCTAGGGGAAAACACACAGATTCATAGCATCTTATTAGTCCAGCTTCCTACCTGAAGAAGGAGTCCCTTCACATCCTTCCTCAGAGTGGAGTTATTCAGTCTTTCCTTTTACAACTTCAGAGACATGCAGGAAGTATTCTTTCAACCCTGACAAAAATCACAGTCTAGTAAGGGATAGGACATCGATGTAGATTGTTCCATGTAATGGGAAGCACCATGATCTAGTGATTAGAGATCCTGCTTTGGAGTTGGAAAGTTCTGGGTTCAAGTCCTGCTTTTCACATGTATTAGTTGTATGACCTTGGATAAATCTTTTATTTCTATTTTTAAAATTTAATTTCTTTTCTTTGTCCAGGCAGTTGGAGTTAAGTATCAATACAATGAAATCACAGGTCTAGTACATGTATGTGGTGAACACACAAATGATTGGTAAGTAGAGAGGACAAAGCACTATATGAGGTCTGAAAGTGAAAGTCCTAGGTGATGGGGAAGTAGGATGGTTATGGGGAAGAAGAAGAAAGGGAAAGTTTCAAAGAGAAGTTAGCATTTGAGCTATGCGTTAGAAGGAATATAATAGTGGAAGGCCAAGATAGGATAAAAGACACATTGGTGGAATGTCAAAGTTAAGTTCTGCTGTCAGTGAATGATGGCATAAATTCTCTGGGGAAGAAAATGAAAGGTAAGGCTGGAAATCAGCACGGTCTCAGATTGTGGAGGCCTTGAATGCCCTCCAAACAAGCTTTAACATTAAAGTGAGCAATAGAGAACCATGGACTATCTTTCAGTGGAAGATAAGACAAAGCTCTGTGTCTGATTCTGCTGAGATGTTATTGTTATGATGGCCAGGTATATGAATAAGAAAGATTATTTTGGCTCTAAAATATTTTGATCCTATCCCCCTGTCTCCTTTTGGAGAGCTCAAAGGCTGTCCTGTTAGATTTCCAGAAACAATATTCAGACAACCTTTAGGATCAATTCTCCAATGCACTCATCATGCATTCCTTTATTTGGGTGTTGTGTTCCAGGGTTACCTGGTTGCAAACTTGCCCTGTTTGTTTTCTTTCTGAATGAAGGAGTCAAAGGATCCTGAGCCTGTCACTCCGGGGTTCAGTTTCCTCATCTGTCAAATGATAGGTGTGTTATCTACCTTACAGGAATGTTGTAAGGAAAGCACTATATCAAATTTTAAGTGCTATCTAGGAAGATGTAAATTACTTTTATTACTAACTATGTGACCATGAACAATTCATCTGATTTCTCTGGGTCTCAATTTATTAATTTATTAAATATGGATAGTAATAGCTGTACAGGTTGCTGTTACTCAGGGCTGTTATGAGGAAAGTATTTGTGTGAACCATAAAATGCTTTCGGAGAGAAGGTAAAGAACTGGTGGCAGGAGCTTAAACTCTCAGAACCAAGGGTAGAAATTCAATTCGATCTTCGATCTTCCTGGTGGCTGGCCTGGACTCCTGCACTTCCCCACTAAGACCAAGGCCAGTCTGAAAGGCTCTCCAGAAAGCTGCCCAGCCCCAGGAAGGAGATAATAAAGGATCTGGACTATAAGAAAGCTAACTGAGCCCCAAGTGAAGGAATCAAGACTTTGAAGGAGACAATAAAGGATTTGGATTTTAATCCCTGGATGTACTCGTGGTGATTACTGAACTGAAAAGAAGGCTGCTTCCAGAGACCCCAAGGAAACCGAAACAGAGAACATTACATTTTAGAGAGAACATTATAACTCCCTACATCAAATGTTTCTAAAGGAACCATCCAGTGCCACACAGCTAGAAAGCAGAAAGAGTTAGAAATAGAAACTGGTATCTTGCCACTCAGTCCCAGACTTCTGTCATACTATTTCTAGTCGAAAATATTCACAGAAAGAAACAGTATGGAGTAATGGATAAAAAGTTTTTTCAGGATTAGGAAGAGCTGGGTTCATATTGGCATATAACCTCCCAGTGACATAAACATTGGTAAAAGGAATTTCTATAAATTATAAGTTCAATTAAAAAAATCATAGAATCTCAGAGTTGGACAAGACATCCAGGATGATCTATTAAAATCCTTACCTAAACAATAATCCCCTTGGCAAAACCCTGGTAAATGGTCCTGCTTCCCCAGGAAGATGTTAAATTGACTTAGAATCTACCAATTCCTTAGCAATCCATTCTGCTTTTAGACAGCTTTAATTGCTATGCCCTCCTTCACATGAGCCTAAATCTGCCTTGCTGCAGATGTCTTACAAGTTCTGCCCTGTGGGGCCAAGCAAAACAAGTTTAATTATTCTTCTCCACAACAACCTTTCAAATCCTCAGGATAGCAATCCATGTTGAGTTTTCTCTCTTCCAGACTAAAGAGTTCTAGTTCCTTCAAATGAGCTTCAGAAAGCATGTTCTATGGTCCCCTCCTTCTCCTCTCTGATTCATCATTGTCCCTCCTAAAATTGACCGCATGGATTACCAATCATTTTATATATACCTCATTATTTAATCTTCCTACCAAGCAAATATTATGATTTCCAGAGGAAAAAACAGTCTCATGGAAATTTCAAGAGAACACAGTGAGGAAACTGCATAGCAAGACTTTGAACTCTGAACTCTGATTTCTGTGTCAGAGTACTTTCCATTATATTCTGTTACTTAAATGACCGTACTGTGGATGTAGGCAGATCTATCTCATTATGGTCCTAGTCGTGATTTTGCATGGCAATGTGTCATTGCCCTGGTGTGTCTCAGTAGCTCATTATCAGATTATAATATTCAAAATTCTTGAGTCAAAATTTAGAGGAAAGAATGGAAAAGATGCATCTCTAAAGAACCTTTAATGAAGGCCTGCCTCAGAGCCAGCAGGGAAGGTGGTACGCATCATTTAGGAAGGAGAGCTGATTAGAAAGGCAACTATAGTGTACTCTAACTTACCTGGAAAGTATGGAATTCTTTTTCCATTCAATTTGTATGAAACACCAATTTTAATTTCATCTAGGGCATCGAGGATATCCAGTTTGGTTAATGCCAGCCTATTCAAAACCAAAGTATTTCAGAAAATGATATAAAATTCAAAAAAATTACAATTATAATAGATCACATAATACTTTGAAGTTGACAAAGCAATTTCCCCATGACAACCCTAAAGTAGGTCTTTAAAGTAAATGGATCCCAATTTTACAAATTAGGAAAATAAGGCTCAGAAAGATACATCTACATTGTCATGTTTTCCAATTTCCTTTTTCATACATGTAAAGATTGTTTTCCCAGCTGGGCTATGACCATCACCTGGGGGTCAGGGGCAATGTCTTCTTCAGTCATTTCCTCCATTGTGCCTAGCACTATTCTGTACCCAGAGCAATGCTAGTAAATTCTATAGAATGTTTCCAATTCCATTTGGCCACTAAAAACTGGGAGGTTCAAATCTATATATGCTCATACAAGGGAATGGGGACTTGAATATTCTGGGCAACAGGGGAATTTAGAGAAATTATGGTGGAAAATGTGGGAAATTAGACTAAATGTTAAAAACTTCTACTTTATGTATTTTTCATACATGTAGTATTATGCTAACAATATAAATATTTCCTTCATATAACAATATTATATACACATATGATATAATTAACATTTAACGTTTTAGAGAGGAATATAGAGCTAATGTTGAAAATGTTAATTTTTTTTGCCCAGTGCTATTTATTCTATTAGAATAAACATTAATATTTATTAATATTAGTATTATTTTATATCAATAAATTATATTATTATTTATAACTCTATTAGAATATTATTCTTTTATATCTATTATTCTATAGAGCACTTTTTGAGAATGCTGTTGGAAATAGTTTAGCAAATTAAAGAAGTGAACCCCATCCTAGTGCTTATCTTTCTATCCAGAGAATATCATCTTCAGAAAATAATTCTGTGAGGGAGCACAACATATGGAAAAAGCACTGCCCTATGGAATCAGAACACTCCCTCACCTCTATTACTTATGAAATATATAACCTTGGACAAATTATTCTTCTCTTAGGCTCAATTTCATCATATGTAAAATGGGAATAATCATAATAATACATAAACTAGTTACCTTACAGGTGTATGTGAAGAAATTACCTTATAAACCTTAATGTGTTAATAGAATATGAGATTATTATTATTAAATTTTTCCAGAGGTAGTAATTATTTATTTGCTCCATTGTATGTGAGTGGGGACACAAATAGAACAGTGAACGATTTCAAAAAGAGAACAATTATATTTGATTTTGTAATAGATTGCATGCTTTTTTTTTTTTGCCTCAGATTAATCTTTCTAATTATGTTTGACTTAACCTAAGAATTAGTTTGTATTAGTTAAAATTTGAGTATAGTAGGTGGCAGGGGCAAAGACAGGCTTTGAATTTAAAACGAATCTTAAGTAATCTGCATTTGAGGGAAGGAAAGGGAATTAAGCTCTTAAAATATGCTAAATACTTTACCAGTTGATGGCAAGTGAGTCAATACTCATTTGATCCTCATAACCCTGGGAAGTAGATGCTTTTATTATCCCTATTTTTACAGTTGAGGAAACTGAGGCAGACATGATTAAGTGGCTTACTCAGAATTACACAGCTAGGAAGTGTTTGAGGCTAGATTTGAACTCAAATCCTCCTGACTATATCTCCAGTGCTATAGCCTCTGTATCTCCTAGCCCCATAACTGAATGCTCACTATTTTTGCAAAATGGGATAAACCTAAATTCCTATCTCACTGATATTGTTTTGACTCCTTTACTGTTTCATGGTTGAGTCTTGTTTTTCACTCCTGGCTGCCTATGACCTCCAGGATCAAATAGAAAATACTCCATTTGTACTTTAAAACCTTTTACAATCTGCCTCTTCTTATCTTTCTAGTATTTATATACTTAAGTCACCTCCGTACACTGTAATCCAGCTATAGTGGCCTACTTGCTCATTCTTTGCACATGATACTCTGTCTCCTGACTGAGCCTTTTTCCTGGCTCATGGATTTCCTTTCTATCCTCCAACTTCCTGACTATCCTCCTCATCCAGAATAATCTTTCTCCTTGCTTTCTTCAAAGTTTATCAGGGGATGCTACCTGCTGAGAGAGGCTTCCATGGTCCCCCCAGGTGCTAATGTCTTCCCTCTGAAATTAACTTCTATTTTCATTATATATATATATATATATATATATATACACACACACACATATATACACACACACACATATATACACACACACACACACATATATGTATATATAATGTATATATATGATATTTATTTATATTTGTATATCTATGTATACATACATGCATGTATGTATACGCATGCATAGGTATATGTCCTGTATTTACAATTTTTTAATATGCTGACTTTCTCATTAAAGTGTGAACTTTTTTGTACCCCTAGCCCTTAGCAGAGTGCCAAGTTCATAGTAAGTGCTTAATAGATATTGACTGACTGACTGACTGATTTCCCTGTATCCCAGATTATGAAATTTCCCAGGGGTAGAGTCTAGGGTTGTTCTTCCTCAGTCTTCTGCCCAATGTGACCAAGTAGTGTACTGAACAAAGACTAGATGCTGATCAGAGGAACGATTGCTTACGCAGTAAATCCATTGATCATGTGTGCGTATCTCAAAATCATAAGGTCTAACCAGCCACAGCGCCGCTTTCTGCCTGTGGTCACTCCCCACTCATGGCCTCGGTTCTGTAAGAGGTCTCCAATTTCCTGCACAAAAAAACCCAGACATGTAAAATGATGCTGATTTATGCCTTTGCTCTTTCCTCCCCTCCTAGAACACAAATCCTTCAAAACTCAGCTTAATTCTCACCTTTTTTGTGAGACACACGACTATTCCAACACAACTTTGTCTCTTTATTTACCAGCTTTAGAGTAGGATTTCCATAACATTAACACTTAATTCACAAAACCCTTGAAAACCAGTTCTGGAAAGAATTTTCAAGGTGATTTATTCCAGTGCCCAAGCAGAGAGGAACTACTACACTCAATACCCATGGTCAATTAAGATCAGTTTTAGGAATTATGTATATGCAGCTCAAAGAAGAAAAGACTTAGGAACAACACGATATCAATCTTAAAATAATACACTGAAAAGGAATTTCATTTGTCCTGTTTGCCAGAGGTCTCTTTCAGCTTGATATGAAAGAAAAACTTTGAACAATTGGAACAGTCCAAATGAATTGGAGTGGGTGCTTTGTGAGGTTCTAAGTTTGGCAACAGTGAAATTTCTCATGTGGAAGCTGGAGGTCCACTTGTGTGGGACATCATGGAAGGGATTTTTGCTGAACTAGGGGTTGGACTCCTACTAGTTCTGAGATTCTATAATTCTAAGAGCCAAGACGAAATTCCTGGGAGAGCTTGGGTTCCCTTCAAAGCCCCAAGTTCTCCCCACCACACTATAATTACACCCTCTTTTATAGTATTAACTCTTACATTTACATGTATAATTTAAAACTATGAGATCCCTGAGGGCAGGGATGACATGTTATCCCCTAGGTTCTCCAGTGAGAATCTAGTGCCTGTATAAAATACCTGCTGCCCATATTCCCTCTCCTAGATGTGGAACTGGTTAGAGTCCCAAGGAGTCTAACAGGCTTGGAATCCATTCTAATAACAATAGCTGACATTTCTGCAGCTCTTTATGATTTCCTTCCCTATTGCCCTGGGAAACAAGTGATACACCTTCATTTTATAGAGGAAGAAACAGATTAAAAGGATATGACTCATCTGTAAGTCTTGCACTTTTGGTAAGTGGCAGACCCCGGATCCTTTCTACTGCTTCCCCTTGACAATTTTACAATATCCTACACCAGAGAGAAGGCAGCTAATGACATAGTAAAAATAGTGCAAGACCTAGAGTCGGGAAGATTCATCTTTCTGAGTTCAAATAAGACACTTAGTGGCTATATAAGTTACTTAACCCTGCTTGCCTCAATTTCCTCATTTGTAAAATGAGCTTAAGCAGGAAATGGCAAACTGTTCTATTATTTGTGTCATAAAAACCCCCAAAGCAGTCACAAAGGATCAGATGTGACTGAATAACAAATTATGTGTGATGGAGTGTGCTAATTGCTTTATAGCTATTTGGAATTCAGAACAACCTTTGGAACTAGGTGCTATTATTATCCCCATTTTACAAATGAGGAAACTGAGGCAAACAGTGGTTATGTGACTTGCCCAAAGTCACACTAGGCTCAGTAGTGCTTGAGGCTGGATTTGAACTCAGGTCTGTCTTGATTCCAGACTCAGTATTCTTTTCATGGCTCATGACTCTTGAAAATTCTAACTCAGCCAAAGACTTGTCCACCATCAAGCAGGGATTTCTGAGTTTTGTCCCAGCTCAGTCCCATGGATTTAAAATCAAAGGATGTTTGGTCTGGAAGGGACCTTGATGATCATCTAGCCTGACTCTCTCATTTTACCATTGAAGAGAAGGAAATGCTGAGAGGCTGAGTACTCAGATAAGTAGCAGATGTTGGCCTTGGGTCTCCTGACCCTAAATCCTGGGCTCTTTGTATTCTGTTTCTCTTTTTTTCTGGTTTTGATATTCTTTGGAACATGAAAGTCAAGTTAGGTCCTGGGAGGACTGGGACTGTTTCTGAGATTTCTTATGAGTAAAAAAAAAAATATGAATAATCTAAAAAGTCCCTCCTTTTCTCTTGGGTTCTTAAAACAGCCTGTGAAAGAGGCAAAATTCCACTTTGTAGATGAAAAAATTGAGGCCTACTGAGAAAAAGTGATATCTAAGGAATACTGGTTTTATTACTTGCTATTTGTCTGATTTAAGGAAATTTCTCTGAATCCCAGTGTTTTTCATCTATAGCAAAACTTCTTCAACTGTGGGTCACGACTCCATATGGGGTTATATAACTGAATGTGGGAGCTGTGAAAAATTTGGCAACAGTAAAAAGTATCAAATATTCTGCCAAGATTTAATTCTTTATGTAAAAAAAACAAGCACATCTATCTCATTAGTAAGCAATTTGCTTTCATCTTTAATAAATAGTAAAATTATATGTATGCCAGAGTTATTTTTAAATATATTTCTTTATGTCTTATTATCAATAAATATTTGATTTTTATATCTATTTTGTGTACTTATCTACCTGGGACTGCCTAAAAATTTCTCAGGTAAAAAATGATTCCGAGTGGAAAACTAAGAACCCTGATCTATAGAATGCCATTGTTGTTGTTGTTGAGTTGTGTCTGACTCTTCGTGATTCTCAATTTGGGATTTTCTTGGGAAAGATACTGGAGTGGTTAACCATTGCCTTTTCTAGCTCACTTACAGGTAAAGAAACTGAAATAAATAGGTTAAGTGACTTACCCAGAGTAAGTATCTGAGGCCACATTTGAACTCAGGTCCCAGCATTCTATCCATTTCACCACCTAGCTATCACAGCACTAAATGATATCTAAGGTCCCTTCTATCCAGCTCCACATAGTGTGATCTCATGGTATTCTATAATCAGGTGGTTTTAAAGGGCAGACTTACGTTGATTTGTTCAGTAGGAAAGGCACCAATTCCCACACGGGTGGTATAAGCCTTAACCACGCCAAACACCTCTCCCACATTCTGTGGCGGGATCCCCAAACCTGTGCACACTCCCCCCACAGTGCAGTTAGATGAGGTCACAAAGGGGTAGGTACCTGGAAGAAATAAGAGATTTTAACCAATGACATTTGCCGTGTCTATTATTCTCGTCTGATTAAAAGATGCTTGCTTACTCCTTGGATGGAAAGCTATCCACTCCGGACAGCATATTAAGAAGCAGAGACATCACTTTGCTGACCAAGATCTGCATGGTCAAAGCTATGATTTTTCCAGTAAAAATGGAAGGCTGAGCTTGGCTGAATCATTGTTTTCAAAGCATGGTGTCAGACTTTCTTAGACAGCAAGGAGATCAAGTCAGTCAATAAAAGAAATTAATTCAGATTATTCACTTGGAGATCAAATACAGAAACTGAAGCTTAAATACTTTGGCCATATAATAAGGCAAGTACTCACTAGAAAAGACTATGATGTTGGGAAAGGTTGAAGGCAAAAGGAGAAGGAGATGGCAGAGGCTGAGATGGATGGATAGTGTCATGGCAACAACAAACATGAGCTTGGACAGTTTTCAAGAGATAGTGGAGGACAGAAGGGTACTATGGGATCACAAAAAGCAAGACACAACTGAACAATAAAACAATTTAGTACAAGACAACTTAGAGGGAACTATCATGCATAGTGATATATTAAAAGTACATTATATAATTATAAAACTGATTACAATGTGAGGTCTGAGGGTTATAGATGACCAAAGGTGATTAAGAAAAGTTTTGTGGAGAACATGCCATTTTGATGTAACTTTTAAAGTATGGGAAAGAGTGAGAAAGGATGTTCCAAGCATTAAAACATAATATTTAACTAATTGCATTAAAGGGGTATAAAGAAAATGCTCAGTAATGATTGGGGGGCCAGGTGATTTATTGACAGTTTAGAGAATTAAAAGTGCCAATCAAATCAAAGTATTATTCAACCCAATCCTCTTATTCTGTACCTATAGGGGACAATCAATGAACATTCCAGCTTTTGCTTGGCTACCTCTGTCCTGAGATCCTCCATCCTTAGGAAAACTTCATAGAGCATTTCTCAGCTCTAGGACTACCCCATCATTAACTCTAAATTGCAGATCAAAGAAACAGGTCCACTTTATCCTACCTGTCCAAAGCCTTATCAAATCAACATCTACCTATCCATGCCTGAATGTGATCTCGCCCCCGTTTATCTAGTCTAGAATTCTCTAAATCATGTCAGACAATTACTAACTCAATGTTCCCTAGATACCAGCCATTACTTTGGGCCTGAGTTGTGTCTACTGGACTCCTAACTTACCAAAGTCAATATCGAGGAGGGCTGCATTGGCGCCTTCCACAAGAATCTTCTTTGGGGGCCCATGGAGAGCTTCATATATAAAATATACTCCATCTCGTACCATGGGTCTGATTCTTTCAGCAAAGACCTGCAGGCATCAGTAGAAATGAAGATGATGAGAAGCTGAAAGGAAAGGCTCTCTCCCATGCCTCACTCCTCCACCTTACAATATAGTGATGGCCTTCAAAACCCAGAACCACTTTTTTCCCAGTACAAATGTAGAAAAACCCTAACTCTAGATCAGTGGTTCTCAAACTTTTGTTTTCAGTATCTTTATCCTATTAAAAATTATTGAGGATCTCTCCAAAGCGTTTTTGTTTCTCTGGATTATATTTATGGACATTTACCATATTGGAAATAAAAACTATTTTTGAATTTGTAGACCCTCTAAAAGGGTTTCAGAGATCCCCAGGATTCTCTAGACCATACTTTGAGAACCACTGCTCTAGATCTTACTGGAAGGGATCCACTGGCATGTGTTATCGTGTTCACTTTTCTGCCTTGTTAGGAGTATGGAATTGGAGTTAGAAGGGACTTAGAGAGACCACCTAATTTAAACTCATTTTTAGAGCAGAGAATAGAAGTCAATGGGTAAGAAATATTCAAGATTATATGAGAAATGTTGAGTCAGTTTCTTGATCATGTCTTCTGATATTAAATCCACCTATTTGCTCTTAAACAATTACTGTGTACAGTGTTCTCCTAGTTCTGCTCATTTTACTCTTCATTATTTTGTTCAAGTCTTTCTATGTTTTTATAATTTTATTGGGCTTATCATTTCTTGTAGCACAGTATGTGGCTGTGGTTAAGTCACTTCTGCTTTCTGGGCTTTAAAATGATGAGATTAGACTAGATCAGGAATTCTAAATTGTTTTTGTGTGTTTGTGTTATGGACCTCTTTGGCAGCCTGGTGAAGCCTATTGATGGTTTTTTTTCCCAGAATGTTATTCTAAATGCATAAAATAAAATATATAAGATTACAAAGGAAAGTAATTTTATTGGAATATATCAAAATATTTTTATTTGTATGGAAAATTTTATTTATTTATTTTTAGTAAAGCTTTTTATTTTCAAAATATATATGGATAATTTGACATTCACCCCTACAAAATCCTGTGTTTTAATTTTTTCCCTTTCCCCACTTACTCTCCCAGTTGGCAAGTGATCCAATATATGTTAAACATGTGCAATTCCTCTCTATATATTTCTACAATTATCATGCTGCACAAGAAAAATCAGATCAAAAAAGGAAAAAAATTGAGAAAGAAAATAAAATGGAAGCAAACAACAACAAAAAGAAGTGAAAATGCTATATTGTAATTCACACTCAGTTCCCATAGTTCTCTCTCTGGGTGCAGATGGCTTTCTTCATCACAAGACCATTGGAACTGGTCTGAATCACCTCATTGTTGATGAGATCCATGTCCATCAGAATTGATCATCATATAATCTTGCTGTTGCTGTGTATAATAATCTTCTGATTCTGCTCATTTCACTCAGCATCATTTCATATAAGTCTCTCCAGGCCTCTCTGAAATCATCCTGTTGGTCCTTTCTTATAGGACAATAATATTCCATAACATTCATGTAGCGTAACTTATCAAAATATTATAAAAAACAAGTTCATAGAGATCAGCTTTGGAAATAGGCCCAAAGGATTATAAAACTGTGCGTGCTCTTTAATCCAGCATGTCACTACTGGATCTGTATCTCAAAGAGATCACAAAAGAGGGGAAAGGATTCACAAGTGCAAAAATGTTTGGAACAGCTCTTTTTGTAGGGGGAAGGAACCCCCTTGTGAATTTGTGAAACTGAGTGGATGCCTATCAGTTGGGGAATGGCTGAATAAGTTATGGTATATGGATGTTATGAAACAATATATTATTTTTCTATAAGAAATGATGAGCAGGCTGATTTCAGAAAAAACATTGAAAGATTTATATGAACCAGCAATTAAAGTGAAGTGAGCAGAATCAGATGAACATTGTACACAGTAATAGCATTGTGTGATGATCAGCTATGATAGATTTAACTCTTCTCAGCAATGCAGTAATCTAGGACAATTCCAATAAACTTGGGATGGAAAATACCATCCATATTCAAAGGGAGAATATGAAGACTAAATATAGAGTGAAACATACTATTTCCACTTTTTTTTTTTGTTTTTTCTTTGTCTTGGTTGTTCCTTTTTGTTCTGATTTTTCTTTCATAGCATAACTAATGTGGTTTAAAATGAAATTTGATAATTAAGAATATATAATATATCAGTTTTGGATAGGGGTGAATTAAGGGAGGAAGGGAGAAAAAATCTGGAATTCAAAATTTTGTAAAAATGAATTTTGATACTATCTTTACATGTAATTGGAAAAATAAAATACTATAGGGGAGGGAAGGGAAAAAACACAACAATATGTAGGTCCCAGGCCAAGAACCACTGATTAGGTAGCTTTGAATTTTATGTCCGACATTGTTATCTCTAAACAGTCCAAGCACAGCATGTGTACCTTGAGCTTTTTGAGCTGTCCTTCTGTATCCACTTCCAAAGTAGGAAACATTGATTGGTACTGATAGGCCAGGTTTTTGAACCTATAAAACAGCAGACAAATTGGTCTTTTCTCAGGTAGAATTCCAGATATATCCAGATGTTTTGAGAGGCAACCTTTGAACCCTCATGGCCCACTGTTAGAGAAGCTAACAAGGGGAGGGTAGCTGCTAATAAGTGTGTCCATTCTTTCTCCAGTTTCTTGGCTTTGGGGTATGCTTAGAGGCAAACACCTTTCTCATTTTCCATCTCTCTTAGAAGCAAATGAAAGATTAAAGCTCTTGCCCATACCTTGCAGAAAACTCATCAAAATCTGAAAGAAGGTCACAGATGCGGAGTCCAGTCCTGGCAGCTTTGGAAGAATACGTTGGTCCAATTCCTTTCTTTGTAGTACCAATACTGAAACAAAGAGGGGTCTAGTTAAGATCTGGCAGAGTCCAAAACTGTTTGAGTGGCTATAAACTGGAATATTGCTCCCTCTCTCCTACCAGGGAAGTTTCTTTTCCTGTGGATAAGTCCTTGTATCTTTCTCACACCTTTGGTCCCCAATTAATCAACCCATCCTTACCTCTTGGCACGCTATTCAATATAAAAGGTACATTTTTAAATGTTATATGTTTTTGAACAAGTTACTTCTATTTGAGCCTCTGTTTCTCCATCTGTAAAAGGAGGTTGGCCTAAATGAACTCTAAGAGATCTTCCAGCTTATAAGATGCTAGATTTCTGTGAAATATATTTCAGAAAAATACACTTAATGGAATAATTGGATAAATTGAAAATTTGTGTCCTATCTTATTTTAGGATTTAGTTATCTGAAGCTGATTATCCAATTGGTAATTTATCCAACGTAACCTATCAATGAATAAACAAATAAAACAGGGTGTCCAACCCAGGGCTCAGTTGCCCCTACCCTGTGATTTGAGGAGAAATGGAAAAGAAATGGATCTGAATTAGCAAATTTATGAGCTTGTTAGGGTATGAGGAGAACACATGAATATTATTTAAATTACATAAAATGATTTAAATAACAACATAAAATAGCATATACTAACTTCCAAATAACTAATAATTGTAGGAACTGAAGGGAGACAGGATGTTTCTGGATGAGGGTGGTCAGAGAGGGCCTTCTGAAAGAGACAGGATTTAAGATTGAGCCTGAAAAATGACCTATAATTTTAGTCCATAGGGATATAATAATCCCCCTTATTTTACAGATGAGGAAATTGAGGCTGGGAAATGAAGTGCCTCAACTAGTTGGGATTAGAGTAGGGACTTGAAGTTCCTGTGTCCAATTCTTTCCAGAACCTCATAACAGAAAGAAGCTATGTGAGTAAAGTGCCAGTGGAATATCTGGAGCAGGGATCCCTTCTTGTTCTTTAGGTGGGCCTTGGCTTGTCTTGGGGCTGCAGCAGAATCACCACAGACCAGCGACTTTTTTCAGGAAAAAATGGCTGGGCTGGGAGAGGAGATGAGCCCCATCTTGCCCCATCAAGGTAAAAAATCAAAGAGCTGTACAAGGACAGACCCAGAGAAAAGGGAGTATTTGGAGCATGGGCAGGAGTCAGTTCAAAATTGGTCAGGATGCAGCCATGGAAAAAAGGAGGGTAATTCATCAAGGAAGGGGACAAGGAGAGGATAGCTTTGGTGAGATTTGGAAGTGATTTGTGAATCAGAGCCAATGAATATTTTTGAATTGATTGGGAAAAACATTATATGAAGAAAAGTCCTTTTTTAGGAATAGCAACTGAACCTGTAATTTCATTACTATAAGAGTGTTTTAGTGAGGCCTCATCACCATTGCTAGTGAAAGTCCTGTCTTATATTACTGTCAAAATTTGGGCAGAGTGAGTGAGTTAACATATTGCTAAGTAACAGGTCATCAGAGGGCTTTTTGACTGATTATTTAGTGAACTGAGTATTGTGGAATGGACCAATGAACTAGGTGCAGAGAACCCAGATGGGAAAATCCTAGTTGGAGTATGTATGTTGGAAGTGAATGACATTCTCATTCTTTTGTAGGCTGCTAGATTTGGCTGCCTGGAGGAATCAGAATAAGCTTAATAAAGGCCTGGGCAACTTCAATTAAGGGTTATGTGAGAAGATGTAAGGGATAGTAAGCTGACGAGTAAATAGAAGGCTAGACCTGGAGGCAGGAAAATTTGAGTTCAAATTCAGCCTCAGATACCTATTAGCTGTGTGATCCTGGGCAAGTCACTTAAATCTGTTTGCCTCAGTTTCCTCATCTGTAAAATGAGCTGAGAAGAAAATGGCAAATCACTCCCCTACCTTTGCCAAGAAAACTCCAAAAGTGGTCACAAAGAGTTGGACATAACTGAACAACAAAAGATTTAAGTCATTCAGCCTGAGACTAGGGAACTTTTTAGTTTCTGTGGACTATTATTTCTGAATTTAAATATTTTCTATGTCCTGATTAAATCCTGGAAAGTACTCTTGTAGATGCTGAAATATGTAGAGATAAAGGGGAGAAGGAAAATAAGTGAGACTAGAACATTGGAGAGAGTGACAGTGACAGGAAGAGAAGAAAAGGTAATTAGGGCCTAGATATGGTATAGACCATTTTTTTTTACTTGATAGGTGATTTAATTGACTAATCAATTAAGATAAGGAACTTCTGGAGAAGAAATTACAATCTATCAATGCAAATCAGCAACTTCTCTATAATTTATAATCTTAAAAATAACTTGGAGGACTAAGAGATGAATTCATTGGCAGGTGGTCCTATAGCCAGTAAGTGTCAGAGATGGGATGTGAAGCCAGGGCTTTCTGACTCTGGGGCCAGTTAATACCACACGGCCTCTCATATGCATCACAGCTTCATATATTTAGAGCTTCAAGAGACCTTAGTATTTAATGTACCTAGCTCTCATAAAATAAGAATTGAGGGAACTGAGGCCAGGAGAGTTTAAATAACTTATCTAAGACAGCTGGAATTCAAGCTCAAGGTCTCAGATCTCAAATCGAGTGTTCTTGATCTTTGAGCCCAGGGAGCCAAGGAAGGTGAGGAGTCAAGAAGATGGGAGAATTTGGGTCTTGAGTTAATATTCAAAAATCAGGGAAGATTAACAGAAGTAGCCTGGAATAGTGGGAAACAGTAGACTTGCTGTCAGAAAATCTTAGTTCCAATTCCTCACATTGTTACCCTATGAATTTGGTCAAGTTAAGTCACTTAAATTAAAGAGGTATCAATTTTCTGATTTGTAAAATGAGGAGATTGGATTGAGTGATGTCTAATGTCCCTTTCTGCCCTAAATTATATGAAACAATCTTCAGTGACTTGGTGAACAGACCTGTTATGGACTAAGGAAGGTGCAAAAGGAGAAAACACTTTGTCAGAAGGTGAAAGTTTCTTGACCTGGGACCTTAGAAGATAAGGAGCTGGAACTTCAAGAAGGCTCAGGGCCATATACTCCACAGAGCATCACTCATTTTCCCTTTTCCCTTGGTTTGGGTCTGCCCTTCACTGGTTGGACTAGGGTAGCCTGTGTGGTAGAATATAAAAAGAATGGGAAGGATCCCCTTCCTCCCCCCCCCCCCAAGCTCTCTTGTATTGTTGTTGTTCAGTCTTTCTGACTCTTCGTACCCCATTTGGGATTTTCTCGCAAAGATACTGCAGTGATTTGCCAATTCTTTCTCCAGCTCATTTTACAGATGAGGAAACTGAGGCAAACAGGGTAAGTGACTTGCCTAGGATCACAAGGCTCACAAATTGAGGTAGAATTTGAACTCAGTTCCACTTAGACTCTAGGTTTCTTGCCTTTACACCTGGTACTCTATCTACAACACCACTTAGCTGCATGAAATTCTTCTGTTATTTCTTAATTCTTTTCAATCTAGTCTCCTCTTTTTATATACACATTCCTCCTCCCATGGTTCACTTGAATTCGGATCTAGCCTCAGATACTTTTTTAAGCTATGTGAACTTGGGCAAGTCATTTAAGTCTGTCTAGCTCAGTTTCCTCAACTGTAAAATGGGAGCAATAATAGCACCTACCTGGAAGGGTTGTTGTGAGGATCAGATGAGGAAATATTTGTAAAATACTTAGCATAGTGTCTGGCATATAGTTGGTGCCTAATAAATGCTTCTTCCCTTCCCCCCTTCCCTTTTCTCTCCCCTCTTACAGGATGGGGGAGGGGCACAGTTTTCAGCAGGAACAATATTGGTTAGGGGAGTCCTTGCTAGGCAATGATTGGCTGGTGATCAGAACAGTGACAATTCAGGATCTTGCTCAAAGTTCATTATTTTTTTCCCCTGGAACAAAAACAAAAGGAAACTTAACTATGTAATTATAGTGACCAAGCTTGGCCCTGGAGAAGAGCAGAGAAAATTTAAATCTTCTCCCTTCTGCAGAAATGGGAAATGATGGAAGCATAATACTGTATATATTGTCAGATATGGTTTATGTGTTGGTTAGTTTTGCTGAACAACCTTTTTTTTTTACATCTTTGTTACAAGATGGCTTTCTGAGTATTTTTAGAAATGAAGGGAATATTCAAAAATGAAAGATGTCAGTAAAAACAGTGTTAAAACAAACTTTGTGATTCCTTGAGAGAAGTCCTAGACCATCCTGATCAGTGTTTCCCAAACTTATTTGGATATGGTTCACTTTGGTGCTTAAAATATGAGTTGACCCGTAAATCCTCAGATGAAGAGACTAGGTTGTTGAAAGATCCTAGAAGATAAGGGAAGGGAATCTTTGGAGCAAAATAGAGAAAGGTGTAACAGCTAACTCAAAGGATATTTACATAAGACTCTCCTCTTTGGTTGAGAATCACTTATTGCTCCATATCTTTATGAGGAATGGAATTATAAGATCTTAAAAGAGAAAAGATCCTGGTTTTTAAGAGAGAGACATAGACAGAGAGAGAGAGAGAGAGAGAGAGAGAGAGAGAGAGAGAGAGAGAGAGAGAGAGAGAGAGAGAGAGAGAGAGAGAGAGAGAGAGAGACATACAGAGACAGAGAGAAAGAGAGACAGAAAGAGAGAGAGAGAGAAAGAGAGAGAGAGAGAGAGAGAGAGAGATAGAGAGACACACACAGAGAGAGACAGAAAGACACACAGAGAGAGACAGAGAGAGAGACAGAGAGACAAAGACAGAGAGACAGAGATAGACAGAGACAGAGAGACACAGAGAGACAGAGAGAGACAGACAGAGAGAGAGAGACAGAGAGAGACACAGAGAGAGAGAGAGACAGAGACAGAGACAGAGACAGAGACAGAGAGAGACAGATAGACAGAGAGAGAGAGACACACACACAGAGAGAGAGAGAGACAGAGAGAGACACACAGAGAGAAATAGACACAGAAATAAAGACAAAGGGAGAGGGAGGGAGAGACAGACAGACAGACAAGAGACAGAGATAGAGACACAAAGAGAAGACCCATGTTTCAAGATTCTCTTTAGCTCCCTGAAAGCAGAAAAAGACTCAGCTTTGTATAGAGGAGCTGGTGACCTCAATCATGTCCTTACCCCCGGCTTACCACCCTGGGAATTTTGGCTGCAAGGGAGGCAGGAATAGCTATCTCTAGAGTCTCCTCTCCTTCTCCTTCTCCAAAGAAGATTGATTCCTGCCAGGAGGAGAAGCAGGAGGCTGGGGTCAGATGATCCCGTTCTGCTCTCTTCAAAGAGAGGAGTGACTGGGTTATAATTATATCTATCTGCTCTCTTAAATATAGCTAGAGTAGGAGAAATAATTTTAAAGTTCAAACTGTGCTGCTGATGGCTATCCCTTAATGGGAAAGAGTGCCCCAAGCTATATGTTCAAGGCTTGACTCCTTTCACAGTGAACACAAACAGACCCATTTATCCCATTCAACAGCAAAACAGAAATCAGAGAAAGTATATATAGGAGAATATGTATTAGACAACATGCAGAGTAAATGATGCCTTCTATTGGGAATAAAATAACTCAGCTCGACCAAGAGAAAGTCTCAGATCTGCTTCCCTGGTGTCTCTAATACAGCAAGCTAAGAAAACAGACACGATTGAGATCATCAGCTCTTTTATCTTTCTCTCCTTTCAGAGACCCGAAGAGAATCCAGAATAAAGTCTCTACTCCTTTGAAGCTGAAAGCCTGATACTCCTGATCTCTACCTCATCCCCAAGCTTTACCCTACTCTGCCTCCTCCTAAAAGCACAGAGCATTGAGTGATAAATCTCCACCAATGAGAAAATCTTACTAAAGTCACTTTTGAGGCAGCTATCAGAGAAAATGAAGCCTGTTTTTCATGTGGATTGTTAGGGATAATCATTTTTTTCACACATACACATACATACACATAATTTGATATTTAATATTAAGAAGGGAAAAATTGCTAATAGCAGAATTTCCTCACTAAATATGTTAGCATAATTAGGGAAGAAGGAAAAGGAAAAGAAATACGCATTTGTGAAGTGCCTACTATGTGCCAACCACTGTGCTAAACACTTTTTAAAAAATTAAGTAATTTGCTTATGATCACATAACTAGTAAAATCTGATCCTTAAAATAATCCTTGTTGTTATTACTCCCATTTTACAGTTGAGGAAACTGAGGCAAAAAGAAATTAAGCAATTTGCCTATGATCATATAGCTAGTAATAGTCTGAAGGTTAGATTTGAACTCCAAGCTCAGCACTCTATGCATTATGGCACCCCTTAGATGCCCTGGACTATTGTACAAAGCCTCCTAATTGTTTTCTTTATCTTAGCCTCTCCATCCTGAATGTACAACCTGAGTAATCTTCCTAATGTGTCTCCTCTACTCTAAAGCCTTTCCTAGCTTCCCAGAACCTACCAGAGTACATAAACTCCCTAGCCCTACATCTGAGGCTCTCTCCAATCTGGTTATTCCTCCATCAACAAATACTTGATTGGCTGAAGTCCACCCTGGCATCTCCCTCCCATTCCAAGTAAAAAAAAGAGTGAATTTTTTCTCACTCATAGAACTTTCCAAGATCTCTCTTTTGTACTTATCTCACTCTTTTTTTATATCATAGATTTTAGTATTCTTTCTCTATTGAAATATGGGGGAAAATTCCCCCTTTACAATATAAATGTTTTGAAAGTAGGTCCTGAGTTGTAGAATAATAATAATAATAATAGCTTTTATAAAGTGCTAAGGTTTACAAAGTGTTTTAAAGATATAATTTGATTTTATCCTTAGAAAAATCCTAGGAGGTAAAAACAAACAAACAAAAAAAAAAACCATTTATTAAGCACCTACTATTTGCCAGGTACTACTCTAAATGCTTTGCAAATAATTTATTTTATTCTTACAATAACTCTTGGAGGTGAGTATTTATTATTCTCAATTGACCAACTAAGGCAGGCAGAAGTTAAATAATGTTTTCAAAATCACAAAGATACTAAGTGTCTGCATCTGAATTTAAATTCAGTTTTGTCCTGATTCTATCTACCACCTAGCTAAGTCTTACCTCTATTTGTACCTCTCATAACAAACAATAGGGACAAGTAGTTATCAAGCAAAAGATCAGGATTCCATAGGACATTAAATGGAAAATACTGGAGAATTAAAGGGGAAAATCCTGCCTAGGAATGAGTGAGCTAGAGAATGCAATTAGTGCAGGCCTTATGATGATTCATACTTCAAATAGAATGGAATTCCTCATAATATTGAAGATTTTGGGTCACATCATCCAGCCATATATGCCAGCCATGTCCACAGTCAGAATTAGAGATGAACAGTTGGAAGCGATAGAGTCCATGAGACTGTGAGCTCCTTGAGAGTAAGGTCTTTTTTCTGCCTTTTTTGGTTTCACTAGGATTGAGAATAA
This sequence comes from Sarcophilus harrisii, assembly GCF_902635505.1. Classification (NCBI taxonomy): domain Eukaryota; kingdom Metazoa; phylum Chordata; class Mammalia; order Dasyuromorphia; family Dasyuridae; genus Sarcophilus; species Sarcophilus harrisii. Next base: position 352,549,800 of record NC_045427.1, read on the forward strand.
TGCTTAGCAAATTGTAGGTGCTTAATAATTGCTTGCCAACTGACTGAATGCCTGAATGAAGGGACCTTACAGGTCACTGAATCACCTCCTCTCCCCCATTTTACAGATGAGGAAACTAGAGCCTTGAAATTTTAAATGACCCACCCAGAATTTCATGGGCTGCCTTTCCCCACATGCACCAACTTGCCAGACTGAAGAATCACAACAGAGGAAATGTTGAGATATAATTACTTTTTCCCCTCCTGAGCCTGACGTTGCATTTCCTGAAGTCCATCAACTGCTTGGTGAAAGTCGAATACTGTTAAGGGAAAAGGAGAATGGAGAAGGAGAGAAGCTGTTAGAAGGGGGATACCAGGAGGATTGTTGTCAGCATTAGAAAAGAAATGGGAGAAGTTTGGAAATGGGAAGCCTTTTGATGGAGCAGAAAGAACATTTCTGGGGGAGAAGGGAGTGCCAGGGGCCTGAGTTTTCATTCTAGCTCCATTGCTTCCTTACGATATAACCTAAAGCAAACAATTTGATCTCTCTGGGTCTCAGTTTCTTCCCCTATAGAGTGGAGAATAACAATCCTTCTCTGGCTGACCTTATGGGGCCAGTGGGGAATCCTGTAAAATAATTCATGGTAAAGAGAGTTGGAAATAATAAAGCTCTATATACACATATGAAAAAATGGGCACAGAAAAGGATGGTGACAAAAGTCATTGCCTTTTGGAGCAGAATGAGCTAATTATGGACCTGACAGATCAGGAATTTTTTCCCTTTGACTAATAAATTGAGGAGAAATATTATGCAATGGGACCGGGAAAGGGAGTGCTTACTCTTGGCATTTATTTGACTTTCAGGGCAGTGTAGTCCACTGGAAAAAGCACCAGTACAAGTAGTCTTGGTTCTTCTACATGTTAATTAAGGTGACTTTGGGCAAATCAGTTCCCTGAGTCTCAGAGCTACTCACTATAAAACAGAAATAAAACTTGTACAATTTACACTCTAGAAATATTTTGAGAAAGGTATATAAACCTTAAAGCCCTGTAGAGATGAGAAGGAACTATTTCTATTTGTCTCTGGAAAGGCGGTACTCACCAATGTGGGCTCTGTCTGAAATGATGAGTCTTTTTTCCCAGTCTTTCAGACCTGCCAAAGACAGAATCCATAGCTCAGATCTTGTGATGTCTTAACTATGGCGAAAGAATAGAGGAAAATGGCTTTCTTTTTTGCTAGATCTCTCAGATCTTTTTACCTCTCCTGGTAACATATGTGCCTTTGTGTAGCATGATCTGAAACATCACTGATAAATTATTTTCGTGCTGGCATATACTGTAATTCTGGTTTTCTTCTTCTTCTTCTTTTTTTTTTTTTTTGCTGAGGCAATTGGGGTTAAGTGACTCACCAGGGTCACACAGCTAGGAAATGTTAAGTGTTGGAGGTCAGATTTGAACTCAGATCCTCCTGATTTTAGGGCTGGTGCTCTATCCACTGTGCCACTTAGCTGGCCCATATACTGTATTTTTGCCATGAATTCATGATGGCTTCAATGTATCTTGACTATATCAATGCTTCTCAAACTTTTGGGGTTCAGGACCTTGTGACACTTTTTAAAATTTTGAGGATCCCAAAGAGCTATAGTTTACATGGAATATATCTATCAATGTTTACTATATAAGCAGGTAAAACTGATAAATTTTTAAAGTATTTATTAATTCATTTAAAAATAACAATATGTAGTATAAGATTATAATAACATTATATTGCTCTATTCCTGGAAATACAGTGATCAAAGACAAAATTCCAAACAACTCATCATGAAAAATTCTATCTTCAGAGAAAGAACTGATAAAGAGTCTAATGCAGATGAAAGCATACTGTTTTTTTCACTTTATTTTTTTTCTTTTCTTTTCAACATGACTGACATAGAAATGTTTTATATGATTTCAAATTTATAGCCTATATCAAATCATTTACCATTTCAGGGAGAGAATTTGAAACTAAAATTTTTAAAAAATGAATGTTAAAAAATTGTTTTTACATATAATTGGGAAAAATAAAATATTTTTAAAATAACAACAATAAACTCATTATAAATGAACACAAATGGTGTATTTTAACAAAAATAACTATACTTTCCAAAACAAAAAAATTTAACGAGAAGAATGATATCATTTTGCATATTTTTGCACTTCTTTTTAATGTGTAGCTTAATAGAAGACAGCTGGATTTCATCCCTCAGTTTTCCTCCAGGATCTAATGCAATGGGAAGAGTGGATGTGATTTTCAGAGTAAAGGAAGCATAGATATGTTAGACTTACCTTTCTTCTCATTTTTTTCTGCTTCTTCAAATAGGCCAGGTAAATGGATGACCACACCATTGCCTGAGAGACACACATGAAAGAGAGGTTTATTGCTTAAATATAGGAACTAAAAAAAGTTTGCCTCCTTATGGGGGATTTTCTCCATTTTTAAAAATATTCCTGAAGTATTTTTGACCATCTCAGAAAATGCTTCTACCTGGGGCATCCCAATATGATTTTAAGTAAAAGAACTATTTGTGTGTGCCCTTGGTCTCTGAGTGACCCATTGCAGCCAATGCAGAGTTATGACCAGGACAAATACTTTATTCTCCTTCCCTCCAGTCTTTCCAATTTTCCCTCCTTGTTGTCCTTTACACACTCTCTATCCCCTGTCTTTATATTCTTCCCTATGTCTGGAGTCCTTTTCTTCCTTCAAGACTCCACAGAAGCACCATTTTCCACACCACGTTTTTTTTCAGATTTCTCATATTGCTAGTGTCCCCTCCCCTTTCTCATACTTCCTATTAAATCTCATTTTAAATGACTTCATATATTCAAGCAGTAAGTTGACTCTCTGGATTCCAGTCCTAGCTCTGTCATTTTTTCACTAAATAAGCTTGGTCATCATGTAAATTGATGAGGTCAAGGTTGAGAACTGGAAGGGACCTTAGAGGTGACCTAGTCCAACAGGCTCATTTTACTTCATTTATTTTGGTTTCATTTATTTTACTTTGTATCAGTTAATATTCATGGCTCATTAGAAGATAATAATATTCCATTCATATACCAGTTTTTTCCCATGGTTCCCCAGGTGATATTCTTTTTATTGTTAAAAATGTTGCTGCGAGTAATGTTTGCACTTAGTTTTGATTTCTGAATTTTTGAGGGATATGACTGGTAATGGGATTGTTAGGTCAAAGGTTATGAACAATTCAGTCACTCTCCTTGTATAATTTCATTCACAGTTCTACCAAGTGTGAGTGGTATTAGAGTGCCTATATTCTCACCTTTGCCATAGGGGCAAAATACTGTGAGTGATTTGATTATATTTTCAAATATCATTTAGTTTGCCATTCTCTTTTAGAAAACTTCGTTTCTTTGACCACTTATCTATTGGGGAATGGGTCCCAGTGTTATATATATTATATATAATATGTCATATGATATAATGTTACATATATGTAATATGTGTAGCATTAGATTTATTATATGTGTTACTTCTCTATATATCTTGAATATCAACTTTTTCCTAGTTGACAGATTCTCTTTTTTAAATTAAAAATTTTCCTTTTCTTCTTTCCAACTTCTTTCCTTATTGAGAAAAAAGAAAAAACCCTATCAAAATTTGTAGTCAAGCAAAACAAATTTCCACATTAGTTATGTTCAAAAAATATTTCTCAGGCTATCATCTCTCTATCAGATGGTTAAGGAGCATGTTTCCTTATGTGTCATTTGGAATCATGGTTAGTCATTGCCTTGTCAGATTTCATTTTTAAAGTATTTTTTTATTAAAACTTTTGATTTTCAAAACATATGCATGGATAATTTTTCAACATTAACCATTACAAAACTTTACGTTCCAAATTTTTCTCTCCTTTCTCCGCACCCCTTCCCCAGATGGCAACTAATCCAATATATATGTTAAACATGTTAAAAATATATGTTAAATCCAATATATGTATACATATTTATATAATTATCATGCTGCATAAGAAAAATCAGATGTGATCAGACTTCTTAAACTTTCAAAATTGTTTATCCTTAAAATAGTGTTATTATGCAAATTGTTCCATTGGTTCTTTTCACTTCATTCCATATGAGTCCTGAAACTCTACTCTATCAGTTGTTATAGGTACAATATTCTATTACATTCATACACTTGGTTTGTTTAGCCATCTCCCAATTGATAGATACTTCCTCAATTTCCAATTTTTTACTACCTCAAAAGGAACTGAAATGAATTTTTAAAATATATTTGGTTCCTTTTCCTCTTTCTTTGGTCTCTTGAGGACAAAAGTAAATATAATGGCTGGATCAAAGCATATACCTATTTTAATAGCTTTTAAGGCATAGGATCAAATTGCATTTCAGAATGTCTAGAATTGCACCAAGTGCAGTACTACCAAAAAGTGCAACAAGTACAAATTTGTAATTTCCCCTTTTATTGTGAACTTTGCCAATCTAATTGGTGTGAGAGAGAATATTAGAGTTCTTTTAATATTAATTTCTCTAATTATTAGTGATCTAAAGAATTTTTCCATATGGTTATTAATTGAATTTCTTTCTTTGAAAAGTATCTGTTCATCTCTTTGGACCATGTATTGACTGGGAAATGGCTCTTATTCTTATAAATTTGACTCGGTTCTCTATATACCTCAGAAATGAGAACTTCATAATAGAAACTTTCTTCAAAGATTTTTTCCCTGCTTATTTACTTCTCTTCTAATCTCAGCTCCATTGGTTTTGCTTATGCAAAACTTTAAAATTTTGTGTAATCAAAATTTCCATTTTACTTTCTGTCATCCTTTATGTCTAACTCATATGCCCATTTGTAGCTTATTTTCGTATATGGTGTAAGAAGTTGGTGTAGGTCTAGTTAATGCCAAATTGCTTTCCAGTATTCTCAAAAGTTTTTTTTTCAAATGATGATTTATTATTCCAATAACTGAGGCCTTGGGGTTTATTAAATACTAGGCTTCTATGTTCATTTGTCTTTGTATATTATGTCTATAATCTGTTCCATTGGTCAACATTTCTATTTCTTACTCAGTTCCAAACATTTTGATCATTACTGTTTTTTTTCTCTTTCCTATTTTTTCATCATTTTCCTATACATTCTTAAATTTGTTCCTCCAGAAAAATTTAATTTTTCTAATTCTATAAATTAATTCTATTAGTACTGGTATGGTACTAGAAAGTAGATAGTATTGACAGAGTCTCTTCTAATTATTCACGTCTAGGCTTTTGAATTTTATTTAATCAAAATTGTCAATGTTGTCTTTTATGATCTCTATGCCTTGTTTGTTTAAGAATGTAACCTAAGAAAATCTTGAGTTGTCCATAACTCCCCTCACTTGAGGGGTATTTCAGGGTATATGTGTGTATGTGGGGAAGAGAGAACAGGGGGATAAGAATCTTATTATTCACCTGCTTTGTTAAAAAATTAACAAATGGAGCAGGTAGGTGGCAAAGTGGATAGAGCACCAGCCCTGAAATCAGGAAGACCTGAATTCAAATCTAACCTCAGACACTTAACATTTCCTAGCTGTGTGACCCTGAACAAGTCACTTAACCCCAATTGCCTCAGCAAAAAAAAAAAAAAAATTAACAAATAAATTCCATAAAGGTTGGACACTATATACTAAAGATATGGAACAGTTCAAGAAGACTTAGGTGGGATAACAGATGCTTTCTGCTTCTCCTTAGTTTTAGAAAGAAAGATTTATCTTTCTGAACAGGAACTTCCAAGGCCCTCTTTCCCAATGAGAAAACGCCTGTTGTTCCTGAGAAGAGGTGGACTGGGATTTCAGAAATGCCTGGAAATACTTACATGAAGAGATGCAAAGTGAATTGAGCAGGACCAGGAGAACATTCTATACAGTAATAGCAACAGCTATGAACAATTTAGCTCTTTTCAACAATACAATAATCCAATTCAATTCTAAAGGACTCCTGATGGAAAATGTTATGCACATCCAGAGAAAGAATGATGGAGTCTTCATGCAGATTGAAGCATGGTCTTGTTGCCTGCTTTATTTTTTTTAGTGGTTCTTTTCTTTTGGCCTGTTCTTCTTTCACAGCATGACTCATGGAATGTGTTTTTACATGATGGCACATTCATAGCCTATATTAAATTGCTTATCATTATAGGGAGGGGAATTGAAGGAGATAATTTGGAAAATTCAAAAAAAGAATATTAAACATTTTTACACTTAACTGGAAAAAATACCATTTAAAAAAAGAAGAAAAAAGACGTAGTCTGGTGGAGTAGAAGAAACTGTGGACCAGGAATCCCGATAAGTTCAAGTCTCTGTTATGTCATTAATTCCCTGAACAACTCTCAGCAAGGCATGTTCCCTCTTTTTTTCTTCTCTGTAAAATGGGAGTGGGGGTGGAATGAGATAACCTCTTAAATTTTTTCTAGCACTAATATTCTGTGATTCTGCTAGGAGTTCACAAGTCTCTGCTTCAAAACTTCATTGGTCAGGTCAGGCCTGCAGCTACTGAGGCACTAAGCCATGAATATTCTAAGGGTACTGATGACCCTAGGAAAGTATCAACATTTTCTCCCCTAGGATGGTGGTAGGGCTTAAACTGAGTGATGGTAATGAGGAGAGAGATGGCACAGTGAATAGAGTACTGAGCCAGAAATGAGAAAGACTTGGATTCAAAACCAACCTCAGACACTTATTAGCTATGAGACTCTGGGCAAGTCACTCGGTTTCCTCAACTGTAAAGAGGGGATAACAATAGCATCTACCCCTAGGGTTGTTGTGTCAGAAAAGATATTTATTAAGAGTTTAGCAAAAAGCTTGGCACGGAGAAGGCTATTAATAAATCTTGTTTCTTTCCCTCTAAAGTAGTGATTAGGAACAAATAACAGTGGAAACTTTCTTTAGAAGAAAAGTTGTAGTGAAAGTTATGATTAGAAAAGGAACAGAAAGCCTGTTGTGGTCAAAACAGTTCATCGGTTAACCAAATCCGAAAGGGCTTGAGTAGACAGAAAAGTGCAACTGGTAAAAAGTCAGTATGGAGAACAGACACAAAATGAGGGACTGTAGGGTCCCTTTTGGCAGCTGGCTGGTGCAGTGGATAGGATGCTGGGTCAGGAGGACCTTAGATCAAACCTGATCTCAGATACTTACTAGCTATGTGTACAAGAGCAAGTCACTTAACCCTGTTTGCCTCAGTTTTCTCATCCATAAAATGAGCTAGAGAAGAAAATGGCAAACCACTCCAATATCTTTGCCAAGAAAACCCCAAAAGGACTCATCAAGAGACGGACAAAACTAAATCAACACAACAACAGTCTCCCTAGAGTCTCTCTCTTTATACCCCCTTGAACAAGTTGCATTTTTTCAGCATGTGTGGTGGTTCTGGATTGAAGTGGGAAAGAGATTAGTGTGAGAGTAACAGTTCAGGATTTAAAGAGAACAGAAGATGGACTATTTTCAGGGGAGCATCAATTGCGTTCTAAGAAAAAAATTAGTTAAGAATCAATGTCCCAATTGAGGTAAAGATTTATAAATGAAAAGTAAAGTAAACATGTGTGTGGCCCAAATAGAGCAGAACTAAAGCCTGTAGGAAATACTGATGGAAATCATTATCCTCACTAAACCTCAAACATTTTAAAATTTAATCCTTAGCACAATTTCTCCCAAATCTTACTTATTTGGTATCCATCAGCCCTCCCTACTGTCTCCTTCCATTAGACTATGATGCTGATTTTCCAACTTGTATCTTCCCTAGTGCTGAGCTGTGAGATCCTGGATAACTAACTTAACCCCTGCCTGCCTTGGTTTCCTCAATACTAAATTGTATATCCTGCACATGACCAGAATGTAATAAAAGCGGAAGGGATGAGGGAAGTGACCTGTTTGTTTGACTCTCTGGGTCAAATTCCACTTTATCCACTCTCTCTCTGATGGCCTATTGCCACCCACTCCTTCCCTTAGAATTTGTGGTTGGTTGTTCTTTGGTATCAAAGAGCACCATGATGTAAGGGAGGTGATGTCATGACATGCAAGAGAATTGGACTGAAATGAGGGAGACTTGTGCAAAGGCATCAGCTTCACTTTCCCCTCCAGAGCCAACTGGGTCCAGTGGCCAGATCAGGACGACTGGAGATGCCCTGGATGCAGGGAGAGACCAGAGAAGGCAAATGCTTTTCTGACATGTGTTCTCAAACACAGGAGATTTGTCTCCAGTGGGATTAGACAGAGATGAGTGACTCTGTCACACAGAGGAGCAACAGGGTATAAGTTACATTATGGGAGTGACTCAAAGCCTTTGGACACGTCTCAGGAACCAAAGGTCATTCAAATGCCAAATGGACTCTGTAACAATAACTGAAATAAATGGCATAAATGTAAATAGTGGGTTCTAGGACCCAGGTTTAAGTCCCAAATTTGCTATTTGTAAAGTGTGTGACTATAGAGAAGTCATTTTCCACTTCCAGATCTCATTTTTCTTCTTTGTAAATTTAAAGGGTGAGAACAGATGATTCCCAGAGGCTCTTTTCAGCAACTATTCCCATATGAATATCTAAAGACCGCCTCCTGGGATGTTTCCGAGGATGAGAGGCAACAGCTGCTGCTGGGTCAGGACATTCTGCCTCTTGGTGGGAGAGCACTGAGAACCCTGTGTCCCCCTTGAGTCCAGGGCCGGTGGACCCTCTGCAGGAATTACCTGGCCTCTTCCTCAGTGTCAGCTACAGATCCGGTAGGCTTTGTTCTAGCTCACCTGAAAAAGTGACTCATTCATAGAATCATCTCTTTAGAATTAGAAAGGACCCTAGTCAATTATTCTCATTTTATAGATGAGCAAACTGAGAGACATTCAACAACTTATTCAAAGTCATGGAGTTAAGATTTGGACCCAGCTGCTAATTCCAAATCCATTCCACTTTTCACTATCTGTCAAGCTTACCTTTGGCTGCAGTTTCATGATGACTCTTTGCTAGGAATATCTGGAAGATGTTCAACTGGGATGGAGGCTCAGAACAAGAGAAAAAGAGCTATGACCATGGGTTCTAGATTTAAGATTCTAGATATGTTTACTGATCTAGAGCCTAAAGCTGAAGTTTTAGACTGGGAAGAGACCCTGAAAGTTAGGCACCTCATGCCTCTTCTTCACAAATGGGCAAACTAAGGCAGAGGAAAGGGAAATAAAGGACTTGTTCAAAGAAGGGAGAAATAAAAATATTAGAACTGGAATCCAGGTTCTCTGACTCCAACTCCAGAACTATTTCCATTTCATCATTCTGTCTTTGCAAGAACTATAGCATCTCAATAATGTGGTGATTCAAGGCAATTCCAATGGACAGGATGGAAAGTTCCATTCACATCCAGAGAGAGAACTATGGAGACTGAATGTGCATCAAAGTATAATATTTTCATCTTTTTGTTGTTATTTGTTTACTTGTTTTTCCTCATTTTTTCCTTTCATGTTTTGATCTGATTTTTCATGTGCAGTATGTGAACATGAAAATATATTTTGAAGACTGCAAAAAACAAACACAAAATTAAAACTAAAGAATCTAATAGAGACAGGCTTGTTGCAACTTTGGATAATAAAATTTGAGCCAAAGGTCATTTAGTCTAGGTTGTAAAAAAAAAAACCCTACAAAAAAAACCAATCAAAATCCCCAAACAAGAGCAAAATTGGATTAATAGTTTCTGTCCAGTCAAATATGTACTAGAGCCTATTCATTTAGGCTAGGAAGATCCAATTGCTAAATTTTCAGTGTGAGCATTTTACTGAGAGCACAAAAATTGGCAAATAATACAAATATGGATGGACTTGATATTTATTGTTTTATTGATTTTCTAGACTTAAGAATGTGATGGAGGAAAAAATGTTAGCAATGTGTATTAAACTTTTTTTATTCTTTTAGATTTATTTATTAAGTACTTGTTAGAATTACAAGGGTAACTTTGCCCCCCAAAACTTCAAATTACACTTTATACAATGTAATTATAAAATTTTGTTCTATCATTGAAAATTATGACTATTTCATATCTTTATAGAGTTTTCATTTTACAATGGGATATTTTGTAATTATTATTGTAATTCAGCAAGATCTTGTATGCTTTATATTACCTGGAAGATATCATTTAAAATTTTTTCATTTTATAAAATTTTAAAATTAAAATAACATTTTATTTTTTTCAGCTAAATATGTGCAATACTTTTAAATATATTTCCATATTTGTCATGTTGTGCAAGAAAGATCAGATTATAAGGGGAAAAAAACACAAGAAAGAAAAAAAAACAAATTGCATCTTAAACTTAAAAGTTTGTTGTGCATATAGTTTCCCCCCAAGAGAACTGGTTGCTAAATATTTATCAGCACACCTCTGCTTCCAACTCTAAATCTATGAACTTATCAACCTGACACCCAGAGATGAGAAGTGATTTTTTTAAGGTCATATAGTTAGTGAATAGTCATTCCTCCAAAACAAAAATAATTCACTTCCATAGGGCAGCCCTTGAAATACTTGGAGAAAAGAATCATATCCTCTCCATGTCCTTTCTTCTTTGGTATGGCACAGATTATATAGATTCCTAAGTATTTGTTACCCTCCTCTGGAAACCCTCTAGCTTGTTAAAAATGTTTTTCCTAAAACATATTGACCCAAACAACACAACAATCCAGGTATGTTCTGGGCCATGGTAGAACACAGGGGAACTAACCTTTTGCTGTTTCTGGACACTGACTGCTTGAATGTTGAATAAGATCATTTTAATTAACAAGCACTCATTAAGCACCTACTATGTACTAGGCATTGTGCAGAGTACAGTTAAGGGGACCTATGGGGAAAAATCATCCTAGTTTGTCTTCTGTGTCATTCTTTTGACTCATTCTGAGTTTTCCAGCCAAGTCACCCACCTCCCTTTCTCCCTGCTTTGATATAAATTGTTGTTTATTCATGCCCTTCCCTCCTGTATTTATAAAATTAATTCCTAGGAGTCAAGGATGACTAAATTTATCTACACTAAATTCTGTAATATTAGATTTGATCCACCTTTCCAAGCTAAGAAGCAGAATATGAATGTTATGGGGATTTGGAATATGTCCACCCATGAAGATGGCAGGGATATTCCACTTGTGCCAGGAGGACCAGCTCAAGTGGGGACATTCCGTATGGGTCTATTATGTGTTTGGGGACAACTTCTTTCCAGCTGGAACTGTCTGGGTCTTTAAATTGACCTAACAAGCACAGTTACTCCAATGATGACAGACTCATTTACTCCTGGCAGATGTCACCAGGAACCAGGGAAAGACCTGTGGACCACTTGCCCTACAAGGGTAGGCTATATAGTCCCAGCAAGTGAGTTTAGGTTTTTTGGGGTTTTCTTTTTGGAGGGGAGGGAGCTTTTTGGACTTAAATTTTGGCAAGGTTAATGCTATACAAGGACTGAGTGAAGCTGTGAACCTAATTTCCCCTCACCTCCTGAGACTGAAGTGGTAACGGGTGGGGGAATCTTCACCCCCAGATATTGGGGGAAATACTCCTATATATACTTTTGTTATAGCTTTTTAAAAAATTTCTTTGTAAAAGCTTATCATACTGACAAATGGTTAAATGGAAGTACGGGACCTGAACTTCTAATATTGAGAGGACACAATTAATGAAGGTTCTAGCCAATGGTAAAGGAGAGAGACAACCTCCTCAATTTTCTAAAAGTATTAGAAAAGTATGGGGAAAGGATGAAATTATAACAGACTTCTCCCAGGTGGGAGAAGGGCAGACTGCACACTAGAAAAAAAGAGCTGGATTTGGAATAAGAGGCTCTGAGCTTGAATTGTGACTGTACCACTTGCTAATTCTCTTGACTTCTTCCAGCAAACAATTAAATAAAATAGTTGGATGTGTTAAGTTTCTAGTTCTAAAACCCATGATCCAAATGAGATCATTTTGGATCTAGTCTGTCATCCAACATGTCACCTATCCCAATTTCATTTCATCTACAAATTTGAAAATTCTGTCTTCTTTGCAAGTTAAGAAATAAAAATGTTGAGAAACCACAAGTTGAAGTGAATAGATACAGGGTCTACTCCTCTACTGATTTTCCTTCAATAGGTATTACATTACAAATAACCTTTTGATCTTGTTATTCAACCTGTTCCAAATCCACCAAATCATACTATTATTTACTTGCGCCTCTCCTCTTCACAAGGATAATGAAGTGTCAAACCCAGGACCTTGAATAATTTGCTGAATTCCAAGTGTCTTGTTTATCTGTGATGTTGTCATTTTGGTTATACTGTCTAGAAAGGAAATGAAGTTAGCCCAGCATGACCTCTTTTTGATGAAATGTTAATTGAAGGAAGCCAGGAGAAAGAGATGAAGAGGGAGAGTATTTCAGAAATGGGGGGACAGCCGGGGAAAATGCTCTGAGAGACAGAATGTTATTAGGCTGGTGTCACTGGATCACAAAACATATGGTGGGAAAAGAGTGAAAGGTATAAGAAGACTGGAAAGTTTTGCTTTTGGGGGGAGGGGAGTTTGAATGTCAAACAGGATTTTTATTTTATTTTATTTTATTAGCTGCTGCAATTGGGGTTAAGTGTTAAGTGTTTGAGGACAGATTTGAATTCAGGTTCTCCTGACTTCAGGGCTGGTGGTCTATCCACTGGGCCATCTAGCTACCTGGTTTTTATATTTTAATGCTGGAAGTGATAGGGAGACATTGGAGTTAATGAGTGTATGTATGTGGTATTTTAGGAAGATATCTGTGACAACTAAGGATGGTCTGGAGTGGAGAAAGACATGAGGCAGAGTGAAGATTATTGCAATAAATTTAGGTGTGAAACTGATAGACTCCAGCTTCTGGGATAAGAACTCACTATTTGACAAAAATTACTGGGAAAACTGGAAAATAACATAGCAGAAATTAGGCATAGACCAACATCTCACAACTTATAACAAGAGGAGGTATTTAGATTCATGATTTAGACATACAGGGTGATACTCTACACAAATTAGTAGAGCAGGGGATAGTTTACCTGTCAGATCTTTAGAGGTGGGAGGAATTTGTGGCCAAAGAAGAACAGAGAACATTATGAAATGAAAAATGGATAATTTTGACCACATTAAATTAAAAAGGGTTTGCACAAACAAAATCAATGCAATCAAAATTAGAAGGAAAGTAGAAAGCTGAGAAACAATTTTTACAGGCAGTACTTCTGAAAAAGACCTATTTCTAGAATATATAGAGAATTGAGTCAAATTTTTAAGAATATGTCATTCCCCAGTTGATAAATGGTCAAAGGATATGAACAAACAATTTTCAGATAAAGAAATTAAAACTACCTATAGTCATATAAAGTAATGCTCTAAATCACTATTGATAAGAGAAATGCAAATTGAAGCAGCTCTGAAGTATCACCTCACATTTATCAGATTGAAGAATGATTTGGAACTATGCCCAAAGGGCTATAAAACTGCATACCCTTTAATCTAGCAGTCACTACTGGCTCTCAAAGAGATTATAAAAGAGGGAAAAGGACCCACATATACAAAAATGTTTCTAGCAGTTCTTTTTATGGTGGCAAGGAGCTGGAAATTGAATAGATTGGAGAATGGCTGAATAAGTTACAGTATATTAATATGATGGAATATTATTGTTCTATAAGAACATTTAAGAAATACATAAGAAATGACAAGCAGGCTGACTTGTAATGGGTCAAGATTCTAGAGAAATGTACTTGGATTTGTCTTACAACAAGGATTCTTACAACAAGGTGTTAACTCAGTGGAACTGATGAGACAATGATTATTTAGTTTATCATGGTGATTAATAGTTCTCTAGTTCAGTATGATTGATTTAATCTTACAACAAATAATGGTTTCCTAGTGATATAATGATTGGTTTATACTCAGTATAGTGTAATGATGTAATTGTAATAGAGTATATAAATGGGGGACAAACTCAGCCAGAGACAGAGAAGACTTGGCCAACCTCCTGGTGGCTCTCCTGCCCATTATACTGATGGAAGAAAAATCTGGAAATATTTACATGAACTGATGTTGAGTGATGTTGCTCCCTTCAGGGAGCAGAATCAGGAGACCCTTATACACAGTAGCAGCAAGGTTTTGTGATAATCAACTATGATAGACTTGATTCTTTTTAGCAATGTGGCGATCCAAGACAATTCCAATAGATTTCCAAGGGAACCTATGGGACTAGAGGACAGCATTAATTGTTTGGAGGTTTCTCTGGACATCAAGACAAAATTTGGCTCTTTGCAACTTCCAACCATTGTTCTTACTTCTGACATTCAGACTAACCTACTTCTTCTATGGGAAAGTCTTACAGATACCTAATGATCATTATCAGATCTCCCCTTGAGTCTTCTCCTTTTGTTAGCATCCCCAGTTTCTTCAGTCAATCCTCATGCAGCATGGATTTAAGGCAATTTTGATTGCCATCCTCTCTGCACATTGTCATTTTTTATCACTATTCTTTCTAAAATGTGGTGTATTGAATTCACTTCTCCAAATGTGATCTGATAGGGCAGAGTAAAACAAGACTATGACAGCCATATTACTAGAAGCCAGGCCTCCCTGAATGCAGCTCAACTTTCTTTTTATTCTTTCTCTGAATGTTTTGAAATTTCATTTTCTCAGAATCCAGGGTGCACATAACACTACTTACATATGAGTCTTATCTCATTTTCTTTGGATATTGTTTACTGTGCATTAATGGTTCTCTGTGCTGATATTCTTCCTAAAGCCTATCTGCTTTAGTGTATATATCTACTGGTGTGGTCTGGTCTGGTATCTGCTTTCTGAAATATACATGGGCAGATCTTTCTTACTCCATTTTAGTTTAAAATCCATTGAAAGGGATTCACAAAGGCTTCAAAACTTCAGTGTATACTGCTCCTCTTTAGGCATACTTAACCCTGGCTTAGAACCCAATATTCTCGTATTTTAAGCTACGACAAAGAAATATGAATCTTGGAAACTAGCAGAACAACAGGAGAAATGCTAAATTTCTGACTAAAGGAGATAATAATAGTTAATCATAGAGTTTTGTAAAAAGAAAGTTAAAAACCAGTCAGAAAATAAGGATGTTAAATATATTTACATATATAACCTATATTAAATTTCTTACCTTCTCAATTAGAGGAGAGAAGGAAGAAGTAGAACTTTCTGAAACTCAAATTTTTTAAATGAATGTTAACATTTTTTATATATAATTGGAGGAAATGAAATTTTAAAGTTTTAAAAAGAAAATAAGGATGTAGGAAGAGCAGGCGGGTTTTTGAAGTATATTGAAACAGTTATGAAAAATTTAAGTGTTCTATTTTGTCTACAAAATACATGTGTCTGGGTACACATGTATTATTGAAATGTGAGTCCTAAAATGAGAAGCAATTTGTGAAAATGGACTGAAATGAGTGCTACTGAAAAACAAAAATATAGATAAATGAAATCTTCCAGTTTCCATATAGAAGAAAACTATAAAAGCTTATTTTCTGTCTAAATAAATGATACATCATTTTAAAGACATTTTTGAAAAGGCAATTTTTTCTAATATTTAATCTTTCTAAGGCATGAATTTGTATAACATAAACTTCCTTCATTCATTACAGCTAGTTTGACTTCCAAAGGTCATGAACAATAAATGCCTCTACCACAGGATTCATTCACTGCAATCTTGCAGGTTTGTGTATGCTATTTGGAATGTTTTAAAGAGGTCAAGGCAGGGAATGTGAATGATATCAGGAAGAGAAATAGGGAAAAGGAAAGAATGTGGCTGAAACAGGAAGAGGGAATTTGGCTAAAAGTGTAATTGGTTTAAACTCAAGCATCATTTGAATTTTTTTCATAGAAATATCTGGTAGAATCTCATGATAAGGGATTCAGCATCTTTTAACTCTACCATGACTATACCTAAAATATAGCTGTTTAGTTAGGACAGCCTGATAGTTCCGTGTATGAGCTTGGAAATTTATTGTATGTCCCTCATTTATTTTATTTTTTTTTTATTTTTTAAATAACTTTTTATTGACAGAACCCATGCCAGGGTAATTTTTTACAACATTATCCCTTGCACTCACTTCTGTTCTGATTTTTCCCCTCCCTCCCTCCACCCTCTCCCCCAGATGGTAAGCAGTCCTATACATGTTAAATAGGTTACAGTAGATCTTGGTGTATGTCTCTCATTTGAAAACCAGACTAGTTAAATTA
Organism: Sarcophilus harrisii; assembly: GCF_902635505.1. Lineage (NCBI taxonomy): Eukaryota > Metazoa > Chordata > Mammalia > Dasyuromorphia > Dasyuridae > Sarcophilus > Sarcophilus harrisii. Next base: position 352,566,010 of record NC_045427.1, read on the forward strand.
AGATAGACCTCTCCCCACCAGACTGGCTGCAAAATAATGAATTTTTTCCAGTTTCAACAGCACTAGAAGACTCTGAAATCCAAGGACTTGTGATTGTCATAAGGGAGAGAAGAAAGAAATAAGCATTTATGATTATATGCCAAGTATCATATATGTTATATATGTGTACACATGTATATATGTACACACATGTGCATATGTATGTGTATGTATGTGTATGCACACACACACACATATACTTTTTTTTGGTGAGGCAATTGAGGTAAGTGACTTGCCTAAGAACAGTATTAAGTATCTGAAGCCATATTGTACCATGTATATTCTTTATAAGTATTATTTCTTTGATCTTCATAACTCTGTGAGATATATGTTATTGCTGTCCCTTTACAGACAAGGAAGCTGAGGCAAACAGAGATTAAATAACTTGCCCAGAATCACATGGCTAGTATATAGCTGAGGCAGAATTTGGATATTTCTGACTCTAGGCTCTATCTGCTATACAGCTTATTGGTGGGAATATTTGCTCTAACAGAATTGTAGATCCTTAAAATAATCATCATAGGGGATCTATAAACAAATTTGTAATTGGTGTAAGAGTTTTTTGGGGAGGGGAAGGAGAAAAGCACTTTTTAGCAATAATAATTTTAGCAATTGACATTCATATAGCAATTTAATTATAAGGCACTTTATTCATTCTCTTATTTAAACTTCACAAAAACCTTATGAGAAAGATAGAAGTAGGAGTAATAATGACAATGGATGATGATGGTGATGTTAGTACTATAAGTATTATTATTCCAGTTTCACACATCAGAAAACTGAGGCTGTGAGGTTTGGTGATTTGTCTACAATCCCTCAGAGAGCAGGTGTCAAAGGCAGAATTTGATCCCCTGTCTTTTCTGACTCAGAATCTGGTAGAGCACTATGGTACTTCTCCAGGGAACCTTATTCAAACCACTCAGAATACCTGCTTCTTATTTCTTATGCAAATCTTGTCCCAGTTCTCCTATAAATCTTCTTTATGTGGAGGTACTATAGTGGATATCAGTGCTTGTGTTCAAATCTTGATTCTGCCACTTAAATCTTGGGCAAGTCAGTTCAGCTACTGCAGCCTCAGATTCCCCATCTATAAAACAAGATGGCTGGACTAGGTCATCTCTGCAGTCCATTTCAATTATAATTGCTATTTAGAGGATCCTAAATCTCTTCCCATTTCTGATCTTCATGTTGTCCATCAATAAAATTAAGACGAGAAACTAGATCACAAGATGATAGATTTAGAGCTGTATGGGTTTTTGGAAGTCACCTAACCTAATCCCCTCATTTTAAAGATGAGAAAATTGATTCTGACAAGGTTAAGTTACTTGCTTAAATTTACATGGATAGTAAGAATTGGACCTAGGCCCTCTCACTCCAAATTTAGCTCTCTTTCCACAGTGCCAAGTAGTCTCCTACGTGTCCATTATGTTAAGTTCTGATGGTTTATGTTTTCTTCCAACTCAGACATTCTATGGTTCTGTAATTCTAATTTATTTATTTATAATTTATTCTAATTTATCTTTCTTGAAAGTATTTTCTTATATCAGCCAGTGAGAAAAAGGGATTTGGAGTTACCATGAACTCTCTGATATCACTAAAATATAAATAGGGTGAAATCACCCATAAAATGTAAGAATATAGCAGAATGTATTAGAAAGTAGAACTTTACAGTATGTTATTTACCAGAAGCACATTTGAAACATAAAAATTCTCACGAGTTAAAATAAGCAACTGGAATAAAATCTGTTATATTTCATTTAGCTGAAATAAAGGCTTAAAAGCTCTGATCATTATTGATCAACCCATACAGAGGGTTGATCCTTAGGTCATACAGAGACCTAAACATAAAACATGCTATCCACTTCCCAACAGAGAGGTAATGGATTCAGAATAAAACATACATTTTTGGGCACTGCCAAATTTTTTCTAGTTAACAGAGGGCAAAAGTGTCCAGAAAAAAAAAAAAACCTGAAAAAGAAAAGTGATTACTTCATCTTAGTATTTGTGAAAATGAAAGTTGGGCCTGGTTTAACATGCACCCTATATTTTGGGAAAGCAGATTTTAAAGATTCAAAGAAAGGATAAGGAAGTCACATTGGCCTAATATCCTCCAGAGAAGTCAATCCCCAAACTGTCAGAAGCCCCCACCCAGGGATGAATTATGAAGGTATAAAGAGAAATTAGGAGAAGGAATAAGAATAATGTAAAGCTTCAGTTTATTCATGGGTAAAACTGGGATAATGATACTGGTAGTAGTGTTAGTTATTATTATTATTACTACTACTGCTACTTGACTCTCAAGGTTATTGTAAGCTCAAACAAGATGATGAATGTAAAATGTCTGTAAACCTTAAATTGTCACATATGTGGCCTCCTAACTTTTTTCATCACATATTCCTATCAATAAAAAAACTTAGAGTACTTGACATATACATATATATTCACTTTTTTATAAATTATATACATGTACTATTGCACTGATAATTACGTACATTAAAAATCCCACAAAAATAAACATTATAAATGATGAGAATACAATGTAATAATATCTTCAAAATAATATTTATTTATTAATGGTTCATGTTCAGTATTTTTCAGTTGTGTCTGACTCATCATGACCCCATTTGGGATTTTCTTGGCAAAGATACTGGAGTAGTTTGTCATTTGCTTCTCCAGCTCATTTTACAATTAAGGAAACTGGGGCAAATGGAGTTGTGACTTGCCCAGGATCAATTAGTAAATGTCTAAAGCTAGAGTTGAATTCAGGAAGATGAGTCTTCTTGAATTCAGGCCTGGTGCTCTATCCACTGAGTCAACTAGCTGCAAATTATTAATGGTACAAAAATTTTTTTGCTCTAAGATATTACTAATAATGGCATTTTAAATGAGAATGAGATAGAATATGATGCATTCTTTTTTAAATTTCTTTTTTTATTAAAGCTTTTTATTTTTCAAAACATATGCATGGATAATTCTTCAACATTAACCCTTGTAAAACCTGATGTTCCAATTCTCCCCCCTTTCCATATCCTTTCCTCTAGATGGCAAGTAGTCCAATATATGTTAAATATGGTAGAAATATAAGTTAAATCCAATATATGATGCATTATTTATTTCATTTTTTTTCTGAGGCAATTGAGATTAAGTGACTTGCCCAGGGTCACACAGCTAGGAAGTATTAAGTGTCTGAGGTAGGATTTGAACTCAAGTTCTCCTGATTTCAGGGCTGGTATTCTATCCACTTCACCATCTAGCTGCCCTGATGCATTATTTTTAAACAATTTTCTATAACAGTAAATTTAAGGGCTAGCTATAAGTTCACTCTATTTCAATTTATGAGCTCTAACTAAAAACATACTTCACAAAGATATATTGATTCCATGAAAGAAATACATCATTGGGTAGTTTGCTAAGTTATGATACTCACTTTTTGATAGCATCTACCAATTATTCATAGATTTTTAAAAATTAAATTTAACTGGTAAATTTCCATCTTCTTTAAAATCAATCAATCGTTCTTGCAAATTAATTAGAAAATGCTGTATTATGTATGTGTGTGTATATGAGTTCAAAACCCAAAGGAATAGATGCAATCAATAGTCATTATCTTAGAGCACAGTGTCTTGGGGATCTGTACCTGGGCCTTTTCTGTTTGACATTTTTATCTGTGACTTAGATACTGATCAAATTTGCAGATGACAGAAAGCTGATAGGGATAGCTAAAATGTTTGGATTTTAAAAAATCTGGATTAGATCTCAACAAACTAGAATATTTGTCCTTATCTACTCCCAGAAGATTTAGTACGGATAAAAAATTTATCTTCCCAAGTAGAGGGTGTGAGAAGTTTGTTTAAATAGGAGTTCATGTCAAAGATATCTGTGCTTTTAATGAATGGGCTGAAAACTTACAGAATCAACAGTGCTACACTAACCCCAACAAAGGCTAATTTAGCCTTGGCTATATTAAAAGAGTGATGGAGGTGGTTGTCCCATTATGCTCTGTGCTGATTATATTATGCCTGGAGCATTGTGTTCAGTTTTGGGCAGCATATTTAAGGAAGGGCATTGATAAGTTAGAAAGTGTTCAGAGGAGAGTGAGTTGGATAGTAAAAGGTCCTGAAGACTGAGATATATGAGTATCAATCAAAGAAACTGGAGCTGTTTGTCTAGAAAAGGGATGAGATAGATGATTGTTATCATCAGGTGTAACAGACTGTCTCAGAAACTGTCTACCTTCTTTCTTTTTCTGCTTTCCTTTTTATTTGCACAGACATAGGAAAGGGAGACAGAATATGGCAATGGCTGGAGAAGACTGCATTTTTCGTAAGTCCTCGGCTTCAAGAGCATGGTACTGATTGGAGGAGGGCAGCGATTAATTTTCTAAGAAGCCAGGCAATCTGGAGGTTAGCACTAATTGTTGGGGGGAAAAAAGGAGATTTCTGAACCTGAGGAGGATCCAAAGTGGATGGAGGAGAAAACAGTGATGGTATCCAAGAACACAAGAGGGGTGTTGTAACTTTATCTTCCAGGCCACCTATAGAGAGTTAATGAGATAGGTAGAGCAGGGAGAGAAGACATTCTGGGTTTTATAAACCACAGAGCTCAAGAGGACCAGACGAGGAGGAATAGAGAGAAATCCAGAAAATACATTCAATGAAGTCTGCAGCTTTTTATTTCAGTTGTAGAAATCATGAACTTTGTCTATCTAGACTACATGCTTTTAAGCATTAAGAGCCTGGAATAGGGAAAGAATCAAGAGGGAGAAAATAAGGCTTGAGTCCCTAGGAGGATGGAGAGTGGCTACTTTCTGTCCTGAGTAAATGGTGCATATTTCTAAACTTAGCAATGGTCTTGGTTTCCAGCAAGCATGGACCTAATAGCTTAGATACAAGTTACTGTGCCAGAAATTCCCAGAGGCATTTGGGTAAAAGGGTTATTAGTTAATGAGAAGCCTCCAAGATAGAACCTTGGGTGTCCGTAGTTCAGAGTAAACTTAGGCCCTAGGCTTCACAGATGCTTGATGTACAGGGATTGAAATTGTTTTATTTGGTCCCAGAGGGCCAAACTGGAGAGGCAGATTTAACTTTGATATAGGGAAAAGTTTCCTAACAATGAGAGTTGATCTAAAGCAGAATGGGTTGCCTCTAGAGGAAGGAATGCATTTCCTATCACTGAAAGTCCTTAACTGAATAACAACAACAACAGCCATATTAAATGTCAATTTAAAGTTTGCAAAATACAGATGTTAACTTGTTTGATTCAAGAATACGCTACTACCTTTTCATAATGGGGTAGGGGAGAATTCTTGAGTAGGTACAGGTTGAAAAAGGTCCTTCCAACTGTCAGATTCTGGGATTCTGTGAAGGTGAGAGGGTAAAAGTGGTCTGACCAAGGTTGGTCAGCCAGTAAACTAAGGGGCAGCAATATTTATGAAGACAAAAATCTTTGAAAGACTTAAGAACGCTGATCATTTCAATGACCAATGATGATTCCAGAGGACTTATGATCTATCTGCATGTGTACACGTGTGTCTGTATGTCTCTCTGCTTCTGTCTCTGTCTCTCTTGCTCTCATTGTCTTTCTTTCTTGCTGTATCTCTCTTTCTCTCTTTCTCTGTCTCTGTCTCTGTTTCTCTGTCTCTGTCACTTTCTCTCTGTCTCTGTCTCTCTCTCTCTGTGTCTCTCTCTGTCTCTGTCTCTCTCTGGACAATAGAGAATTTTTAATTTGGTTATGCATCTTTGTTTTGCGGTTTCCCCTTCCCTGTGGAAGAAGGGGAAAAAGTGGCAAGGAAAAAAATTGATTTTGGTTAAGTGAAAAAAATAAATCTTTTGAAAGCATAAGAGATGAAGATAGCGTAGGGTAGTCTGCTTACCAATGAAGGATACAGCCTTGGTGTTGATGATACCACTGGGCAGTAGGTGGAAATCGAACTCTTTACCATCAACCACCACAGTGTGTCCAGCATTATTTCCTCCCTAGAAAGGAAAAAATTTATTCATCAGAGGATAAAGGGGCTAGGGCAGGTTTGGCTAAACCCCTAATCCGGGGTTAAACCCACATGCTCTCATTCCTCAGTCTCATCTGATCTTGACCTGGATGAAAAGGCATAGTGAAAATGCATTTTGGGGGCCACTGAACTCAGTACTTAGGGAGTCAGTTACTACAGGGCTAGTTAGCTGTGCAAAGAGAGTTATTTTTCTCTCCTAGCTTCAGGTTAAACCTTAACCCTGGCTCCAGAGAATGACAACCCTAGTCCCATCCTGAATCCTGACCCTGTCCTCAGAATGAACCTTGACCCTAGCTCTGGTCAGCCCAGTCCTGGAAACAACAAATGGCAGCCCACTTTGTCTTATCCTATTATGTCCAACAGACAGCTTCCTAAGAACATGTGGCTATTTGGTTATTGGGATTTTTTGGGGGTGGATCAGAGAGGGGTATTGATAGAGCACATAAATAATCATGATCCCTCATACCTATTTTCATTTTGTGTGCCTTTCTGAGTCTTTCTGGCAATCTATGTCACATTGTCCTTCAAAGAATAAAGGGAAAAAAACACAACTCTCACAGTCCGGCTTCTCAGGTGCAGGATATGATTAAATCTGGCCACAATTTAGTGGGTTTTTATCTTTTTTTTCCCTCTGGCTAAAGCCATTCATAGGAGAAAAACTCTTGAACCAGAGGTCAGAACAGCTGGGTTATAGTGCAAACCCTGTCACTAACTGTGATTTTAGGCAAATCACTTGCCCTTTTTGATCCTTAATATCCTAATCTGCATAAATCCTTGCCCTGCCAGTTTCTCAGGGCTGCTGAGAGGCCCAAAAGAGACAACAGATGGGTGCTTTGTATGCTCTAAATTGGTCTATGAATGTGAGGGAGTATTATTTAGAATAGATTGTCAGAACTAGAAAGAACCTTAGATCAGAGGACAAAAAAGATCTGAATTGGGGGGGGAGGGGGAAGATAAGTTAGCTCAACCCTTTCATATTCCAGATGAAAAAAAACAAGACTGAGGAAAGGAGAAAGAAGGCATTAAAAGGTCACAGTAAAGACAAAATTAGTACTAGAATCCAATTTCCCTGGATCTATTCTTTCTACTGCACAAAAGTATTTGCTTCCTGAGGGCTCAATTTCAGTGAGCAGCAGGGAAAGTGAGGATGGGGAAATTGAAAGGATATTTTATAATATACTATAGATAAAGTACAAAATGGGCAACTGAATTATTGACTACAATTGGCAGCAAAATCTATTGGAAGGACATTGGGCTAGGATTAAATAGGCTTGAGCTTGAGTTCCTTCTCTGTATTTCATTTGCTATTTAACCTTGGAGAAGTATATTCAATTCTCCGGGTCTCAATTTCTCTAGTTGTAAAGTTTTTGTGGTTCAGTAGTTTCAATCTTATCTGACTCTTTGTGATCTCATTTGAGCAAATAAATTGGAACAGTTTGCCATTTCCTTCTATAACTCAGTTTAGAGTTGAGGAAGTGAGACAAACACGATTAAATAAATTGCACAGCTAATAAGTCTGAGACTTTTTGAATTTGTCTCACTGACTCTGGGCTCAGCACTCCATTAGCTTCTTTTAATAAGTTATAATAACTTCTTCCCAGCCTCCTTCAAAAAAGTTGTTGTGAAGTTCAAATAGAATAGTACATATAAAAATATTTGAAAAGTTAGAAGTCCTATATCTATGTTGGGAATTATTACCAAAACCTTCTTGTTTGGTTAACAGGGATGCCTTGTTACACAGGTCTTGAGAATTGGACCCACCAGATTCAACCATAAAAGCTTAGGCAAGGACACAGCTAGATAGATACACAAGTAATGTAAAATACTCCTGTGCTCATTTTTGGCAATTAACAATGAAGTACTCACAGATGTGTGGCATATGGCCAGCCACATTACCCACAATCTGCTTGCCCCTCAGGAGCCAGGTGCAAAAAGGCCATTTTAGGAAGGAAGAATATTCCAAGGCTCCCTAATCCATCTGTTGGTCCTTGAAGCTGGACAGCATTATATACAAATTGAGTGTCTGGAAACTCGAGGGATTCTGGATTCAGTCTTTGAAAAGGTCTCCAAAGTGAAGACAATAGAACATGATGTATACTTGGAATCAATCCTGGCTCTGTTCTCTGATGGTGAAACTTAATGAAAGTCCCTTTTCTTTCAGACGCAGTTTTTCCCATGGTGACAAGGGAGATAATAACCCCTCTCCTCAGGGTGAGGATCAGATAAAATAATGAAGGGAAGGAAATAAGCATTTATATAGAATCTACCATGTGCCAGACACTGTGCTAAGAATTTTACAACTATTATCTCATTTGATCCACACAATAACCCTGCCACATAGGTACCATTATTATCCCCGTTTTAACAGTTAAGGAAACTGAGGCAAATAGAATGTAAGTGACTTGCCCAGAGTCACAAAGCTAGTAAGTGTTGAAAGCTACATTTTAACTCAATTTTACCCTGACTTCAGGCCTGGTGCTCTATATACTGTGCTTCAGTTGTTTCAGAATAAGTATTTTGAAAAATATAAAAAATGATAATCAAATATAAGATGCTTTTCTAGTTCCCTAATGTGTCTATATTATGTCTTTATGATATTTTTATCATTAGACAAATGCAGTATAGTGGTTAAGTACTGGATCTGGAGTCACTTAGCATTGGGCAAGTCATCTTACCTCTATCATACATAAAATAAAAATAATATTCATTACTAATATTATTATAGCTCATCCCTACAACCTCAGGGAAATCTAGCTCCCTTCCACATCTCCCTCCTGGACTCTGCTCATAGCTTAAGCATTCTCTCTGGCCTTCTTATTTTAAAAAATAGCTTTTTTATTTTCAAAATACATGCAAAAATAGTTTTCAACAATCATTCTTGCAAAACCTTGTGTTCCAAATTTTTCTCCCTCCCTTCCTTCCACTCCCTCATCTAGACAGAAAATAATCCAATATATGTTAAACATGTGCAATTCTTCTATACATATTTGCAGTTATCATGTTGCACAAGAAAAATCAGATCAAAAAGGAAAAATAAATGAGAAAGAAGACAAAAAGAAAGGAAACAACAAAAAAGGTGAAAACACTATGTTGTGATCCATATTCAGCTCCTACAGTCCTTTTTCTGGATACAAATGCTCTGTCTATCACAAGTCTATTGGAACTTGGCCTCCTTGTTTTTTTGAGACAATTGCAGTTAAGCAGCTTGCCTAGAGTCACACAGCTAGTAAGTATCTGAGGTTAGATTCTATTCCAGAGCTCCCCTGCACCACCTAGCTGCCCCCACCTACACACAACTCCTCCCTCCCTGGCTTTCATTCTTCACAACCCTTTTATCTGTGTGCAGAAAAGAGTCAGATTTCCTGTATGGCTTAGAGCTCATTGAGAGGAGGATGTGACTCAATACAAGGAAACATTTCTCCATCGCAGCTGTCCCAGGCTGAATTGTCATGATAGGTAGTGAGTTTCCACTTCCAGCAGAAGCACCTGTTAAAGCCATTGTAGCAGGGATTCTTGTCCAGATGCTGGCTGAGTGAGGGGACATCTGAGGTTCCTTCCTTCTGAGAATGAAATTTTGTGATTCTGGGGTCAGCAAGACTTTCTGCAGGCTGTCTTCAGGACCTCCTTGAATCAAGATTACTGAGACTTGGAATGATCTCTCTCCATCCCCCTAAGCATCCTAATGATCCTAGAGCTCAGTTCCCTATCAATACCAATTTCCTGTGTATATATATATATATATATATATATATATATATATATATATATGTATAGTATATATACATGTGTTTTATATATATATATATTCATTCATTAGGTTCATATGTGTGTGTGTATATATATATATATATATATATATATATATATACACACACACACACATATACAGAGTAGTTAGATGGCTCAATGGATAGAGTACTTGACCTAAAGTAAAGAAGACCTGAATTCAAAGCCAGCTCCAGACACTTACTAACTTCGTGACACTGGACAAGTCATTTACTCTCTGTTTCCCTTAATCCACTGGAGAAGGAAATGGCAAATCACTCCAGTATCTTTACCAAGAAAACTCCAAGGATGGTGTTGATATATTTGGGTTTTTTTGTCCATAGGGTCATGGAGAGTGAATATAACTGAATGACTGAACAACAATATATAAATATACAAATATATGCAAATGACTTAGTTTTAGGCTTTTTAAGTTGAAAGGGACATTAAAAACTGTCTAGCCCCACTTTCTCATCTTATAGAAGTGGGAACCACCTCCATCCAGAGCTAGAGGAAGGTACTTATCCATGGTCATGCAGCTAAGAAGGAGACAGCTATTAAAACCTAAGTTTAATGACTCATAGAATGCAGAGCTGGAATTGGACTTTAGAAATTATCTAGTGCACCCTTATCACTTTACAAAGGAAGAAATCAAGGCATAGAAAAGAGAAATGATTTTTCCCAAGATCACACAACAATTTAGTGGAAATGCAAGGACTAAAATCAGAGAATAATACAGCACGTATTTAAGTACATACTTCCATGCTAGGGGCTAATTTAATGAATGGGAGCTTTTGTGCTCTCATTGTAGATTCCCTATGCAACTTTTCTCTCTCTTCCTTATGTTTCTGATTGAATGGGTTTCCTATGTGAATTAAGTGAGTTTTCAAGGGAACTGAAAACTGTGAGGAGTGACTTCAACTTTGGGCTATGATAGAGGAAAATAAGAGGAAGGATTCCTAAAGTACCTAGAGGTTGTATCTGTGAAAAACTTCAAGGATCCTTTAATGATATGCACTAGTAAAATGGAAAATTCACCATCATACCTGCAAAGACTTTTAATACTAAACTGGTCTGAAGATCTGGAGCAGAGTTTTTTATCTGATGTCTGTGAACTTGGTTTTAATTCATATATACATACATATCATGTGTATAGATATAGATAAATATAGATATTTGTATATAGATACAGATAAAAAGAGATATACATAGGTATCGATAGATTAGATGTAGATATAGATAGATGTACAAAGATATAAATAGATATAGGTATAGATAGATACAGAGAAATATATAGTTATAGATAGAGATATGCATAAGTATAGATATGGATAAGTATAGAGATAGAAATATACATAAGCATAGATAGACATATAGATGCAAATATAGATAGGTATAGATAGATATAGGTATACATAGGTATAGACAGAGATATATAGATAGGGATATGCATAGGTATAGATAGACATATAGATAGTTATACATATATAGATCCAGATAAATATAGCTAGACACAGATATAAATAGATATGGCTAGATAGAGATATACATAGGTACAGATATAAAGAGATGTGTATATGTCTATATGTAATGAAATATGATTATATATTTATACATGCATATGCATACATGTGTAAAATATAGAATTAAATTCCAAATAATTAAATATATAATTATTTTGTAATTTTGTAATTTTCTTTTGTTTCTTTTGTAATTCCATATGCTTTCTTCCTTATACCATCACTCTGAGTCTTAGTTTCTTCATCTACAAGAGGGAGTTAATAATACATCCCTCCTCATGCTCTCTTCTCCAGTGACATTGTCCTTCCTGCTTTTCCTCATATTCTGTCTCCCGACTCCACATTTCCATTAGCTGTGCCTTGTCCCTGGAATGTTTCTCTTCCTCATCTTCATCTCTTATCTTTCCTGATTCAAGTCTCAGCTAAGAACCCACCTTCTTCAAAAAGCCTTTGCTGATCCCCCTCAGAACCGTTCCTCTGGGGATTATCTTTCATTTATCCTGTTTATTCATGGTTTTTTATGTATTGTCTCTTCCCTCAGAATGTGAGCTCCTTGAGATCAGGAACTGGTTTTTGCCTTTCTTTGCATCCCTACTGCTTAGCACAGTGGCTGGTACATGCTGTTCAGTTGTTAAAGACATATTTGATTCTTCACAACCCTGTGGTCATATCAATGCTATCCATGAGATTTTCCTGGCAAAGACACTGGAGTGGGTTGTCATTCCCTTTTCCAGTAGATTAAGGGAAACAGAGGCTGGGTGACTTGTTCAGGGTCATACAAATAATAAATGTTTGAGGTCAGATTATTTTAAATTATTACAATTTTTCAGATCTTCCTGGCTCTAGTCCCAGTGCTCTAATCACTAAGTCATCGACTTGTTTTTTAAATACTTATTGACTAACTGAAATTTTAAAAATATTATTCAGAGGAAATATTATTCTGGGCTTCACCAGACAGCCATAAAGATCCAAGACATGCATAAAAAGTTAAAAATCTCTGGGCTAAAACTCTGCCAGTTTCTGAAGGAAGCTTCAAAGGAGATAGGAGATTTCTGTTCAAAATCTATGACTAAGGTTAGATGAGCTTTGGTAAGAAGTCACTGGAAGATCTATGCTGTGTGCAATTAGATTGTGAGTTTCCTAAGAGGGGCCCTGTGTTTTTTACTTTGCTTCCCTTTTTCTCACAAATGTGTTAGAGCAGTGTACATAATGGCTACTAACAAACATAATTTGTTCTTCTGTATTTTCAGTGGTTTAAGTCTCAGGTAGTAATTAGACCTTTCCAAGACTGACTCTGCAAACTTAATTATAAACTGGTAGTAGTCCCATTCTAGAACATCTGCATCATCTAGCACAGCTGAGGAAGAAGGAAAAGATGGCATATGGGAAAGATGAAGTTAGAGTATATAGAGGAATAGCGTCCAGAGAGAAACAATGCAGACCATTCTCTCAGGTCTCCCTGGAACTTCCTTCACAATACATAGAGAAGGTAAAGATTTAAGACGCCTGCTCCTGCATCTCCATGCACTGTCCTGCTGGGAGCTTGTGTCTATAGGAGCATTGGGATTGCATAACCACCAGGAGTCAGACAAGGTCAGAGGTCAGAGGCCCCCTTTCTCTATTCAAATAGGGAAGGAAACCTGAGCTCTTCTCTTGGAAAGCTCCAAGTCTGGGGAGAAAAAAAGGAGGAATACCTGCCCTCAGTGAGCTCATTCTTCACCCTTAGATAGCTCCCAGTTTGGTAGCTATGGGACTCACACACATAAAAGAGTCAGAACAAGATTAGAGATCTAATGTTCTCCTCAGAATCTAAGCTTTGCTTTGCTTTGGATTTGATGAGGAAATCTGGAAAGGGGAAGACAAAGGAGAGAATTTCATGTAGGGGACACCATATGAGTAAGGACAACTTAATAAGGTATTGATTCAATAATAAGAAGATTGTTCTAGATGGAACAGAAAAGGAGTTTTTAAAGATAAAGCTGGAAAGATAAATTGAATTTAGGGGAAAAAAACTAGCAATATGTAAAGAATGAATTGGGGAACAGATAGATTGAAATCAGGGAGGCCAATTAGAGGCACTAGTTCAGACCAAAGATGATGAGAACCTTAAACCTTAAACTAGATTCAGGCCTTGGTTATGGAGAAGTGAATCTGGGATACATTTTTAAAAAGAAGAAAAACAAGATTCAGTAAATAGACTTGACATTGGGAAGAAAGGAGAAGAAAGAAGAGTGACAAAGGTTTCTTGCTCATAATACTTAATCACAGGCTCTTGTATTTTCCTTTATTCTCTCTTGGTGGTTTTGCCTGCTTTAAAAAATCTCCCCACTTCAGCTCATCCTTCATTCAGCTATGAAAAAGATTTTCCTAAAGTGCTGATCTAACCATGTCATATCCCCTACTCTATAAACTCCAGCAGCTCCCCACTGCCTCCAGGATCAAATACAAAACCTTCCATTTGGTATTCAATGCCCATTATAGTCTAGTCTCTCCCTATCTTTCCAGTTTTCTCATATCTGTCATACTCTTCAAAGGCTTCTAGGCAATGAGACTTGCCCAGGGTCACATAGCTAGTAAGTATCTGAAACTAAAATTTGAATTGGAGTCCTCCTGACTCCAGGGCCAGTGCTCTCTCCATTGTACCACTCTGTGCCTAACAGAAAAACACTGGGAAAACATAGGTAAGGAGGTGAGGAGGGATATATTCAGGAATGGATATAATAGAAAAAAGAAAAGAATATCACTTTAAAAGGGTAGCTAGTGGGGCAATGTTCTGGCTCTGGAATCAGGAAGGCCTGAATTCAAATCTAGCCTCAGATGCTTATTATTTATTAGTGTATGACTCTGGACAAGTCACTTAATGTTTATCTCATTTTCTTCATTTAGAAAATGAGCTGGAGAAGGAAATGGCAAACCACTGTGGTATCTGTCATGAACAGTCCAAATGAGGTCATGAAGACTTGGACATGACTCAGTAACATTACTTAACAAATCACATAGACACGGAGTGAAATTTTAAGAAGGCGTTCCTCTATAAGAAAGAAAAAAGAAAAAGATTTGCGAATGATCATTGTCTTCAAGTATCTGAAGGATTGTCATGTAGAAGAGTGATTGAACTTAAACTCCTTTACCCACTGAGACAGAACTACAAGGAACAGGTGGAAGTAGCAAAGAAACAAACTTTATCCCAAATATTAGAAATTATTTCCTAACATTAAGAGTTGTCCCTAAATGCAATGAATCCCTCTTGTAGTAAAGGACGGACCAATGAGTCCACAATCCTTAGAGTGGGAGTTCTTAACTTTTTTTTTTTTTGGGGGGTGGATACTTTGACAGACTGCTAAAATCTATGGATGCCTTTCCAGAAAAATATTTTTAGTTTCATAAAAGGTTACAAAGGAAACTGATTATTCTGAAATGTAGTTATCAAAATATGTGTATTTTAAAAAATATACTCCTAGATCCCAGGTTAAGAACCCCTGGTCTAGAAGGACAAGTTATGATATTCTTATATAAAAACAGGAATAGCTGAAGACCCTGGGTTAAGAATTGTTTTTTTCTGAACAGCATGGATTCAGACCACATAGTAGCCTGGATGGAGAGATAAGACAATCTGGGTCAGTACCTATTTCCCCTCTTTCCATCTCTGAGGGATAGAATAGTTCTTGCCTAACTCACCACTAACCAGGGAAGGTTCTTTGGTTCATTTGAGCCTTTGGTATGCACAATTACAAATTATACAATTACAAAGCTTTCCCATCACCACTCAATAAGCTGACAGAAAACAGTCAAAGGATGCCCAGACATGCCGTGAATCACAGGCTGAGTCCCTCCTTTATACACCATCACCCATTTGCAGAAGTAGTCTCAAAAAACATTTTCATGGAATAAAGCCAAGTAGAACACATTACTCACACTCTAAGGACTGTGCCCTCATTGGCTAGTTCTCCCTCCTCCCCATCCTCCTACCCCCACTGCTCCTTACACTACGGACGGTAGTGAACTCTCTTATCACTGGGGTACAGTCGGGGAAGATGACTTGTCAAGGATTTTGTGGAGAAGATTTCTACGATGAGGGGAAATTGGACTAGGGAGCTCTCCTATCACTCTCAGGGTTATCTAGTGCTGACAACACAGAGATTAAACTCGGTCCTGAAACACACAGCACAGCAAAACATACACTGACTGCCTTTGTTTTGGGGAAACATAGAATCCAAGGTTGCTATGGTAGGGACAGAGTCAGTAGGCATCAGGTGACTAAAAGGTCAGCGCTGGCCTTTAGTGGTCTGTTTACTTATGTTTTGGGTACTCTGTCGACAGTCTCCCTTGGCACGTAGGCACAGAGCCCAGGAATTAGGCTTGGGGCCAGTCCAGCTCTTAGTTCCCTATCTAGGGAGACTGATGATGTCTCCTCATTAAAATGGAGCTGTCCTCCCAGCTCAGAGAGTGAAGGAAGCTCCTGTGAGAAATAAGATAAGTCTGAGTGATTCCCTATATGCTCACTAAATTGTGATCCTGGGCATTTGCAAACCTTAAATTATTAAATTCATAATGAATTCTGTGAAGTTACAAAGAAAAAATATGGCCCCTAAGAAGAGATATGAGAACTGCCACCAAAACCCTTAAAGAGAAGAGTGTGTGTGTGTGTGTGTGTGTATGTATGTATGTACACGTATGTTGGAACATCCAAGAGTGAAGAATATTTTACCTATTAGTTATTTTTAGATATATTGATTAATTTTGCTGATTTTTTTCTCATTTAAAAAAATCTTTGTCATATGGAAGGGAGAAAGAGGAGGGATATGAAAGAAAATTTGTTGTTGTTGCTGCTGAGTTGTTCAGTCATGTTTGACTCTTTGTGACCCCATAAACCACAACACACCCTGCCATTCTGTCCTTCACTATCTTCTAATGTCTGTCCAAACATATATTTGCTGTTTCCATGGAAGTATCTATCCATCTCATTATCTGCCATCCAATTGATATCCAAGGGATTCTTAAAAGTCTTTGAAAGCATGGATTCAATTACTGTTCTGTAAGAAATGACCAACAGGATGATTTCAGAAAGGCCTGGAGAGACTTACACGAACTGATGCTGAGTGAAATGAGCAGGACCAGGAGATCATTATATACTTCAACAACAATACTAGATGATGACCAGTTCTGATGGATCAGGCCATCCTCAGCAACAAGATCAACCAAATCATTTCTAATGGAGCAGTAATGAACTGAACCAGCTATACCCAGAAAAAGAACTCTGGGGGATGACTAAAAACCATTACATTGAATTCCCAATCCCTATATTTATGCACACCTGCATTTTTGATTTCCTTCACAAGCTAATTGTACAATAATTCAGAGTCTGATTCTTTTTGTACAGCAAAATAATGTTTTGGTCATGTATACTTATTATGTATCTAAGTTATATTTTAATATATTTAACATCTACTGGTCATCCTGCCACTTAGGGGAGGGGGTGGGGGGGTAAGAGGTGAAAAATTGGAACAAGAGGTTTGGCAATTGTTAATGCTGTAAAGTTACCCATGTATATATCCTGTAAATAAAAGGCTATTAAATTTAAAAAAAAAATAAATAAATAAATTTAATCTTAAAAAAAAAAAAAAAAAAAAAAAGAAAGCATGGATTCAGCATTCCTTATAATATAAATTTCACAGTCATATATTACTACTGGAAAAACCATCGTTTTGACCATGTGGACATTTGTTGACAAGGTAATGTCTCTCTTTTTTAGGATACTCTTCAGAGTTGCCATAGCTTTCCTTCCAAAGAGCAAATGTCTTTTAATTTCATGGCTATAATCATTATATACAATGATCTTTTAATTCAAGACTATGTAATCTGATATTGCTTCCATTTCTTCTTCCTCTATTTGCTAGGAACTGATGAGACCAGTTGCTACAATGTCAGGGTTTTTTTTTTTTTTTTTTTGATGTTAAACTTCAAGCTAGCTTTTATATTCTCCTTTTTCATCCTCATCAAGAGGCTTCTTAATTTTTCCCTTTCTACCACAAAAGTGATAGCATTGTTGCTATTTTTCCTGGTAACCTTAATTCTGGCTTTTGACTCAGCTAACTTAGCATTTCATATTATATATTCTGTTTATAAATTTAATAAAGTAACAATAACAGCTTTGTATTATTCTTTTTACAATTTTA
This sequence comes from Sarcophilus harrisii, assembly GCF_902635505.1. Lineage (NCBI taxonomy): Eukaryota > Metazoa > Chordata > Mammalia > Dasyuromorphia > Dasyuridae > Sarcophilus > Sarcophilus harrisii. The sequence continues at coordinate 352,583,517 of NC_045427.1, forward strand.
AACCAATTAGTTGTTCCATGTTTGATTCTAACTGTTGCTTCTTGACCCACATACAGGTTCCTTAGGAGAGTAAGAGGATCTGGTACTCCCATCTCTTTGAAGACTTGGCACATTTTGTTGTTACTCTGCCTCTTCTAAAACCAGTCTGCTTTTCAGTTCTTCATAATCTTCAGTTCACATATTGCTGAAACCTAACTTGCAGAACCTTAAGTAGAACCTTGCTGGTATGTTGGATAACAAATAGCTAATAATTTGGCCACAAAAACTCATGAAATTAAAAAAAAAACTGGGAAAATCAAAATATCTCTCAGTCTGATATGGACCCCTTCCACTTGAAGTACTTGTGTCCAAGTAGCAATAAAAAGGTGCAAAGGTACAAAGAATCATATTTTTAAAATCTAGAAACATTAAAGTAATTGTTGGTACTTTAATGTAAGATCATTTTCTTTGAATTGATATACTACTAAAGAAATTGAACCAAATCAATATTGGCATTTTTTTCTATTAATAAAATCAGAAAATAAAAGGAACTTGAAGCTAAATGAGAGGAAGGAAAAAAATCAGACTTTACTAAATACTGTGCACCTTTTGACCCAGCTAAGTCACTGCTAGAATTAAGCACAAAAGAGATCAAAGAAAAAAAAATAGGTTCTTTATGTACAAAAATATTTGTAGCATAATATTTGTGTGATGGCAAAAAACCCCGGAAACCAAGAGGATATCCAACAACTGAGAAATGTTTGCACAAATTGTGGCACGTGACATGATGAAGTACTATTGCACTCTAAGAGATGAGCAAATAGATGATTTCAGAAAGACATGGAAAGACTTACATGATTAAATTAAAGTAAGCAGAAGAGTGGAGCTGTCCTCTCAGTTCAAAGAACGAAGAAAGCTCCTGTGAGTAATAAGATAGGTCTGAGTATGTTCACTAAATTAAAGTAAGTGCCAGGAGAATAATTTATACCATAAAGTTATTATTTTTTTTTAAATGAACAATTTTGAGAACTTCTATAAACTAATGAAGAATGAAATGAGCAGACCCAGGAGAGCAATTTTTATAGTGACAACTTTGAAAGCTGTAAACATTAGAATTGGGATACTGATGACCCATGATTTCAGAGGACCAGTAATGACACATGTTATTCATCTCCTGAGAGGAAGTTGATAGATTTAAGGTGGGAAATGAGACATATATATATATATATATATATATATATATATATATATACATATATTGCATGCAGCCACTGGGGGATTTTGTTTTGTTTGTGTATATTTGTTATAAGAAAAATGTTTTTTTCTTTGTTTTTCTTTAGTAGGAGTAGGATAGCTAACTGATATAATGGACTGAGCACTGGGCTTAGAATCAAGAATAACTGAACCTAAATTTGACCTCAAACTAAAAAAAATACTAGTTATGCTACTCAACCTTTATTTATCTTAGCTTCATCATCAATAGCATCCCAGGATTGTTATGAAGATGGAATGAAATAATAATTTTAAGCACTTGGTACATTGCCTGGCACACATCAAAATAACTATATAAATGTTAGTTATTGTTATTGTTAATTTTAAAAATTAGAGACGTTGAGGAGAAGCTTTAGCATTACTTAATTGTTTAACTTTGTTACAAGAAATTTCTCATAGAATGAGAATAATCTGTAAATGTAATGCAAAAACAACAAGATGAAAGAGTAAATTTTTTTTAAATTAAAATAAGGTTGATTCCCTTTTGCTATGGCAAATAAGGGAATTGATGAAGTTGTTTGTATCATGCTGCCAAAGGCATTTCATGGGAAAGATCTTTTGACCTTTGCAATATTTAGGATGAGCATAAGCAAAGAGACCATTCTGAGGATAATTGGAGCTTATACATTAATATTAATTTTTGTTACAAAGGATGAAAAAGAGACATTTTATGAAGAATTGGCAAAGATTTTCCAAGCAATGTGCAAAAATACTTGATGATTTCAACGTGAAAGCCGACATACTAGAGAGTCTTGATTTCACATTAAGAGTTAAAAAAAGGTGAAAGGCTTTATTTAGGCTATATAAGGTTTTCACACCTATATGTCATTAATACTTCCTTCTTTAAGAAAATTGGAAAATTCTGGACAAGGGTGACAGTAAATATGAGAGAGAGAGAGAGAGAGAGAGAGAGAGAGAGAGAGAGAGAGAGAGAGACCTGTCTACATTTTAACAAATAGGAAATAATTGATTACCAGTTTGAAAGTCATTTCTAAATCAGCAGTTTGTGAACAGGAAGGCTAGTAAGTAGTTAGAGCAAAAGTAAAAATCAACACCATAGTAGAAGAAAAAATATATGAGAACACACTGTGGACAATTACAGTACCTTCTAGACACAAACCTTTTTAAAAATGGGAAATGAATAAAATACAAGACATTGATTCTGATTATAATTATCTTCTCCAGAAGTTTATCTGAGATATAAAATGATTAAAAGCAAAGTCTATAGCGAGAGTCCAAAATAGTCCAGAAATTGCCTTGGCCAACAAATACTTAATCCTCTTGGACTATGCTCCCAGACTTACTTCATCATGATCTTTAGAAAGTCATTATCCTGCAATATCATATCAACTTTGAATTTCATACCTCCTCAGTGTCTCTTGCCCCTCAGTCCCTTCCCTCCCTCTACTGGAGGGGGTAGAGATTGACAGCTTCTCTCAGATTATCTGTGTAAGTAGGGAAACCATTCTATCATTTCTCACCCAGACTTTATCATGTCCCTGCATCTGGTTCTTTCTCCCCTTTCCATTCTTTCCTTCAGCTTCTTTTTATTTCTAATTCCCCTCCCCCCAATAGAATGTGAGCTCATTGAGGGTAGGGATTATCTTTTGTCTTTGTTTTCCCAGTAATTGCCACAGTGTGACTGGTACATTAATTAACTGATGCTCAATAAGGTTTATTGATTAACTGACTTGACTGATTGACTCCTTCCAAGCAGAAAGATACAACTGCTAAAGACAAAATCAGTTTGATTTATAAACATTTCCAAGGAAGATTCAGGATGGAAAAGAAGGATGGAAGATTATAAGTAGTCATGCTTCACAAAGTAGCAAAGTATGCTGGAGAGGAAATGAATCTGATGAATGCTTGATTTAACACCTGACTAAGCCAGATCATCCCAAAAAAGCATCTCTAGATGAACCTGTAAGGAAAATAAAGAAACAAAAAATGAAACAGATCTGTGAAGGTTTCTTAAAAATAATATATTTTCTTCCTCAATGTCAATAGAGCTTTACAATGAATATTTAGATTCAACATTTCAGATCCCTTGTGCTAGGTATGGAGAAGTAGAAATGGAACTTTAAAGTTGAAAAGAATATCTGGTCCATAAGAAGTAGAATATACACAGAATCAATCTATTTTCAAGGTAGCACTATTTTCAAAGCATTAAGTGTTGATTCTCAAGATATCTGAAAGAGAATAAAATATCAAATAATGGTAAGAACCTCCAGATGTTACTCCCTGTAGATTGCATAGCATTGATTGTAACAATTTTCTCCTCCCTCCCCGAATAACATAGAATTGCCTCAGTGAGATGCATAACAATTCAATGGCCATTTTAGCTATTGTTAAATAAGTAAATCAATATTTATTACATTAAATTGAACTGAAATGAATGAACTAAGCTAATTGTTAAAACACTTCTTTCTGAGTAAAATGCTTCAATTACTTTTGGTTAAAAACATCACTACATTAGCTGTTAAAGTGCTTTGTAAATTTTAAAATTCTAAATAAATATTACTGTCATTGTTAATGATTTATTATTTAAGAGAAGATAAAATTGGAGGCTATATATTACAAAGTAATTGTTGTGTCAAAACAAAATATATCAATAAAAAAGAGATTAGATAAATAATCTACACTGGAAAAACTGAAGAGATATCCATTATTTAGATTGTGACATGCCAGTTGGGATTAAGTGAATCTTTCAATACATATCTCTTAGGTAGTCATTATGGATAAATAATAAATCTTCCATGATATGACTGCTGATTCTCCTATTTTTTAGGGCTCTGTCCTTCTCTAAACCTTCCTAAAGCAAGCACATTGTCAGATCTGTCCTTCATCCTCCTAATTCCCTAACCTTTCATCATGTAGGCACATTTTATTCCCCTAGTAAAATATAAGTTCCTTGGAACTTTTCATTTTTGTTTTGTAGGTGCTTGATAAATATTTATTACATTGAATTGAATTGAAATGAAATGAACTAAACCCAGAATTGAACAGGAAAGAGAAAGGACAAAATCCTGTTTGGGAAACTGCCTAACACTCTCAGGCATGCTAAGCTGTTTTTGGTTGCAAAAACCTATTTTTTAAACTTTAAATTCCTCCTGTTGATGCTACATGGCTATAAACCTTAGAGCACCACAATCTTTGAAAAGTAAAAACACCAGGGATAAAGGAGAACCGTTTGGACAGCAAACATCAGTAGATGGCAGCATATGACACACGCTCAAGAAGTGGTGTAGAGGTCAGGAAACAAAGATTGCAAAAGGAGTTAAATTACTCATATGTGAAAATGAGGGACTATCACCTCGGTGTTGTGCTTATTGCTATGTAATGTTAAAAACGGTAATCTTTAATGTGTTGGATTGACCCTCTTTGGCTATGTTTTGCAAAGTGTGGTTTAGTCAATCAAGGTGAAACTATTTTCATAATACTATTAAGAGGTTTCAATTTTGAATATAGAAAATTTTGGTAGATACACCCACATAAAAAAAAATCTTAAGTTCTTAATAACTTCCAATTATAATTCCTCCTTCTTCGGCTTACAGAACTCCCAAACTTTCAATTTTGGAAGCTTCAAGATAGACATCATCACTTAATTGTCAAGAGGAAAGTACACATTAGAATTTCTTTATATGAAGTTCATAAAGGATCATTCCAGTGCTTGGACCATGGATGGGTTCATTTTTCTGTGGAAGAATTATGTTTTTTTTTTTGTTTGTTTTTCAGACTGACCTTGGCTCCAAACTGAGCCTGACCCTGACTATAGATTTTTCCCTGACTCAAATCTCTAAAACATTAAAATCCACTGATATGAGGGGAGATAAAGAGAAGGCTTCTTCTCAGGAAAGAGGAGAACTGAGGACAACTGACTGACAGCTCCATAAGGGAGACAGGGAGGGGATTAGTATAGGTTACCACAGAATTCCAGAGACGGCTCTAGCTAAAGACTTCAGAAGAACTACAAGTTATTTCTAAAAGAAGCACAGGAGAGGTACTGCATGCAGAGATTTGGACTTGGGTCCCTGAAGGAGAAGCCTGGGCAAAACTGAGGTTCCTCCAATGGACTCATGGGAAAGCACATGGCTCCGGGAAAAACTGGGAGCCACTTAACACTAGATATGGCCGTGTCCAAAGACGGCAGTAAAACTACATGGTGTTCCTGGGCCAGGCCAAGCTGGGAGCTGCAGGAACATGAACTGACAGAAGAGTAGTGACAGTGACAGATTGATGGAAGATTCTGAGACCAAGAAGGAGCTGAAGCCAAGGAGCAGCAAGAGGCAGTCATGATATAGAGGAGCCAACATCAATTTTGTTTTTCACTGTTATTAATTATGTGAATGGTACATGCAGGGGACAAGGTTGATTCCTCAGCAATCCCAAGTACTTTCTGCTTTGAAGAGTTGACTCAAGCAGGGTAGCATTCTAAGGTTGAAATACTGTATCAGAGAAGATGAAACTTATCAAAAGAAAGGGTTGTTTGATACTGTAGCAAACCTTGAGTACTTTATATCTCATTAAAGTGGGAAATGGGGATGGGAAGGACCAGGGCTCAGGTAAGGTAGTAGCAGAACTTTGGAGGTGACTATATGGGAGGTAGTGCTCTCTAGAAAGAAGGGTCAACTTTTTATGGACGATAATCATTTTGCTCTGTGGAAGAGAGAGAGAATTTTTTCCCCTGGGATAATCACAGAGGCTCACCATGGGGGAAGGAAAGTTTTATTTCTAGGCTTCGGGTGTGTGTGTGTGTGTGTGTGTGTGTGTGTGTGCATGTGTGTGTGTGTATTCTGTATGTTGTTAAACAGATGCTTTCCTAGAGGCTGAGCCTTTTACCTTTTCTGTACAGACTTACCTACAAATAGAATGAATTCTGATGCTCCCTAGAGAAACAAGGAGTGAGCACTCCAACGAAAAAGAATTATTTGTGAGAAGACTCTTCTCCCCTCTCCACAACTTGAATATAAACCAGCAGCTGTGGTTCTGGGGTACTGATTATATTAGTATCAACATAGTGTCTTGACCTGTTTTTCCCAGCCATGTCAGCCAGCTCTAGTCTGGATCTTTAAAGCATAGTCTGTTTTCTGGGCTGGGCAGACTGACTAAGAGACAGATTTGTTCAGAGAGAGGATCAAGAAAATCAGGCCTGAGATTTACACCTGAGTAGGACAGCAGTAGCTCTGGTAACCTGACCCCTAATCTTCTCCTTCTGTATTTATAATCCTGAGTGACCTCACACTCTGTCCACCAAGAGAGAACTGGCTCTCAAAATAGCTGTGTCATGGTTTCTCCCCTCAATCACCCAGACAGGTCAAGCCCCAACCTTAGCTGAGGGAAAAGCCAGGTGGGTTGGGAACTGAGACCTATAAGAAGATGGCTCAGCAACTTTAAAATGACAGAAATGAGGCACCCTGCTGAGGTTTGGAGGCAAGAATACACAGCCTCTTCCAGGAAGCTCCCTCAAAATCAGGACAAAAGTCAGGATTATCTGCATACCCTGCCACAAAGAGAATGATTTCTATTAGTTCAGTCTGGCCAAAAAATATAACCCAACCATCTCGAAGGAAAGGAAAGGAGGAAGGGAGAGGAAGTAATCATTATCTTGGAGTACTTGAATGTTTATCCTATAAAAGATTTTGTTGGATTAATAAATTATTTTTGTTCTGCTTGATTTTAAAAGAGGAAGATTTAGGAGCAACTGTAAGAAACTGCCAAGACAAATTTTGACTCAATTCAAAGAAATATTAACTACTAATAATATAACTAACAAATATAGCCATTATATCTTATTATATAATTATATGTAATGTATACTGATACTATATAATATGTAATCATATTATAATAAATATTAACTAATAATAAGAACTGTGCCAAAAGCAAATAATCTATTTTGCAAAGCTGTTAGATCTTCTCATTGAGAGAGAATCTCTTCATTCTTCTCTTTACATGGAACCTGGTTAACTAAAGTCAGACACTCTAAGAGTGGAAAGGTATGGCCTTAGGGACAACTAGATGGTGCAGTGGATAGAGGAGGACCTGAGTTCAAAGCCGGTCTCAAAGACACTTAATACTTCCTAGCTGTGTAACCCTGGGCAAATCACGAACCCCAATTGCCTTGGCAAATTAGAAAAAAGTATGGGCTTGTTATTATTTACCTGAATTCAGCATGACTATGATCAAGAATTGCTTCTATAACACTGTTCACCAATGGTCAGTATATATGTTTTTATTTATTTATTTATTTATTTTACCATGCTTTGTTCCCAGGAGCAAGGAAAGGCTGGAATAAAACAAAGTAAAATACAATGCCCAAGTCCCTTCAGTTTGGGTTTGGATGGTCAGGCATACATCTTTCTGTGCCAGCTATATCGTCTTGGTACCACCTTGCTCAGGTACTGGTGAGGAGAAGGTCATGGTCACACAGAGAATTGAAAACAGATTTTATGCTGTAGGTATGTGGGGAGATGGAGGGAAATGAGACAGAAAGATAATAGAAATCACAGGGAGAGAAAATGAAGAAAAAAGGGGAGAAAGGAGAGAAAACAGAGAAAATGAACAGAAAGAAAAAAGAATAGAGAGAGAAAGAAAGTAAAGAGGAAAGAAAATAGAGGAGAAAAGGAGTGGGTATAGAGAGGATGAAGACAAAAAGAAAAAGGGAAAAGATGGAGAAAGAAGGGACTAGAGACTATTACAGTAATTATATAAGTAAGAGGAAGCATGGTAGTAGCTGTAGAAAAGAATAGGAAACAGAATAGAATGCCCGTTAGCTTTTCAGTCAAGGAACTTTCAAGTCATCTAATGTGTACTGCCTGTGTTTCAGTAGGCAATTCATTTAAACTGTCTAGGCCTCAGCTGCTGCTGCTTCTTGTTCTTGTTCTTCTTTTTCTTTTTCTTTCTCCTTCTCTTCCTCCCCCTCCTTCTTTTCCTCCTCCTTCTTCTCCTCCTCCTTCTCCTCCTCCTCTTCCTCCTGGTCTTCTTCCTCTTCCTCCTCCTCTCCTCCTCCTCCTCTTCTTCTTCTTCTTTCTTTTTCTCTTCCTCCTCCTTTCTTCTTGTTCTCCTTCTTCTTCTTCTCCTCCTCCTCCTCCTTCTCTTTCTCCTTCACTTCCTCCTCCTCCTTTTCTTCCTTCTTCTTTTTCTTCTTCTTTTTATAAAATGAGAAGATTGAACTTGATGGTCTCTGGTGTACTTTCCATCTCTAGATTTCTTATAATAATAATATTTCCCTCTTCTAATGGTGCTTTAAGATTTACAAAATACTTTCCTTACAATAATTATATTGCTATTACTATTATAATTACACAATAAATAATTGTTATCATTAAAATTGATGATAATTATTATTATTAGGATATTATGATCCCTATTTTATAGATGAGGAAACAGATGCAAAATAGTAAAATTATTTGCTCAAAGTCACACAGCAAGTGTGACCCAGGCTTCCTGATTCCTGTTCTATCACCCAGAATGATATAATGGAAACAACTTTGCCTAGAAAGTGGGAGACTGGTTTCAGTTTGAGCCATGGCACTTAGTAGCTATATAATTGATTTCTCAGATCCTGAAAGTCTAAGTTCTATGTTAAAAGGTCTAGTAAAGCTTTGTCATTCTATGTACAAAGGCTCTACCTTTAATAATTCTGTGTCACTGCAGAACTTAAAACCTGGAAGAAATTTCAGAGATTAACTAAATTTATGCATAGATGAAGCACAGATTCCCCCCTAAAATAGCCCCAATGAGTGGACCTTGGATTCTATTAGAGACCTTTATTATCAGGAAACTCATATCTTACTGTAGACTTTTTACATTCCACTTTTTAAATATTAATTTTCCCACATTTTATCCATTGCTCCTCATTCTGTCCCCTAAAACCAAGCAAAACATATATAATCCTTCTTTCACATGACAGTTTTATTAATGCTTGAAGAGACACAGAACCTTCCTCTCCCCCACCCCCAAACTCTCTTTTATTCATTAAATATTTCTAGTTCTGTCCCTTTCCTTAAGGGGCTCAATTCTTTCTCCTAGACCAAGAACTTTGTCAATGTCACTTCCAAATTGTGCTATCTCAAAAAGAACACTATTCTAGATGTAATCTGACCATGACACAATATAGGAAGACAATTACTTCTTTTTCCCTGAATATACTATATCTCTATTAATTCAACCTAAGATTAGTATTTTTGACTGTCATGTTATACTGTTGACTCATGCTGAGTTTGTAGTCCATCCACTAAAACCTCCACTTGCTAGGTCTTTTTCCTCTGGACTATTGTTTAGCTGAACCTTCCCAATCTAGTTCTTTGAATCCAAGTGTAGGACTTTACATTTATTTCTATAACATTTCTTCTTAAATTCAGTCCATGATTCTAATCTCAGCTTAAATTCCATCTTTTTCAGGAAGCTTTTTTCCCCAATCTCTCAAGTCTAGTGTCTTTCCTTTGTTATTTACTATTATCTGATTTCCCCTTTTTATTCTGTATAGAACTCATTTATACTTATATTTAACCTTATTGTCTTCCCCATTAGACTGTGGGCAGAGCAGGGACTGTCTTTTGCCTTTCTTTTTATCCCAAGTACTTAACACAGTGCCTGACATATAGTAAATGTTTAATAAATGGCTGACTGACAAGTCTGATGAAATAGTTATGTATCATTCTCAGCTTTGTTTCACTTGATGTGATCAACATGTCTTCATCCAAGTCTTTGATTAAATCATTGAACACTACATAGAAGACCTGTTCAATTAAAAACTTTCTTCCAGTTAATACAAAGGAGGGTATTCAAGGTATTCATGAATTAATTAATCACTTCTTTTGGAGTGCAGGCAACTGGCTCCAAATTGATTTATATCATACACCTACATCTCTTATCCACAAGGATATTTTAAGAGACTGCCAGATTCCTTACCAAAATCCAAGTATGTTGTGGCAGTCATTTGATTTTATTAGTTTATTAGCTGTCCAAAAAAATGGCATTAGTCTGCCAGGATTTTTTTTTCCTCAAAGAATCTGTGCTGACTTAGAGTAATTATCATATTTTATTTTAAATGTTCACAAACCATACCTCAAGTAATTTGTCCAGAATTTTGTCAGGAATGAAATCAAGCTGACTGCCAGGGTTATAAATCTGAATTTATCCTTTTTTGAAATGCCTATTTCCATTCTTGTAGCAGCTCTCCCATTTACTACAGATTTTCACAGATTCTCAACAAGGCCTCAGTCTGTCCCTTTCCTAACTTGAGATATAGTTGCTACAAGCTTTTGTGATCTAAAATGATTGAGGATAGCTCTGGCACTTCTGAACCCCATCTCCTTCACTTTTCTTAGATTTCATTTCCTTGTTAACCATTGACTGCCCTTACCCCTATCCTGCATACTTCTGAATCCTGAAGATCATTCTGCTTAGCAGAGAAATATTTGAAAGACTCCTAAAGATTGAAGGAAAAAAGGAGACGTGGGGGGCAGAAGATGAAATGGATAGATAGTATCATGGAAATCACAAACTTGAAGTTGGATAGACTTTGAGAGATAGTGGAGGATAGAAGGGGCTGATGTGCTGTGAATCTTAGGGTCAAGAAGAATTGGACATGACTGAACAACTCAACAACAATTACATGTGGAAATCTCTTTTTCAGGCTTTCAAGCCTTTTAACCCTCCTCTGAATAGGCTACAGTTGATCACCATAGCATGTGTCATTTGGGCCATGGCCTCTGAGAACATGAAAATCTAAATTCAATATTAAAAGTACATCTTTGACATTCTATGCACTAAGATTCTTTCTTTAATGATTTTATGTCTTCATAGGCCTAGGTACAATGTTGATTATACAAATTTGACTAAATTATTCTGATTTATAATCCCAAGCAGAGAAACTATACCTAAATTCTAGATTATAATCAATAAGGAAAACTACTTCCTGGAATTATAATGATAAGAATTTTGTTGGAGAGGGATAACTCCATCTTAGAATTTGGGATAAAGTCAGGAAAAGCCTGATCTGGAAAAAAGCCAAGCATAGTCTAACATATATCCTAAATTTTTGGAGAGTCAATTTTTAAGGGTACAGAGAAAGGATACATTCTACAGGGGAAGTCAATGTAGGAGATATTATAATAATAATACAGGAGATATAATAACAGCTAGCATTTATTTAGTACTTTAACATTTGCAAGGTAATCTGTATGTCATCTGATCCTCACAGCAACCCTATGAGGTAGGCTATTATCCCTGTTTTATAGATAAGAAACCTGAGGCTGGGTGAGATTAAGTGTCTTGCCTACGGTCACACAGATCAATATCAGAGGCAAGTTCGAACCCAAATCTTCCTAGTTTTAAGTCCAAAGCTCTTTCCACTGTATATAATGATTTTTTGATGACTTGAAGACACAAAGGGGAAAAATTAGAATGAGGCAGAAAAAGGACTAATTATCTAAAGAGAATGATTTGGATGCATAGAGAACTTACTAACCAACTTAAAGTTTTCATTTCCTTATTGATGAGAATCTAGAATTTAATTTCCTCTCACTGGTCTTTTTGAAGGCATTAGAACATCAGAACAAATCAAGATACTTTGACACAGACAGAGAGCTCCATTAGATATCTAGTCTGAAGTCCTTTAGAGCAGAGAGATAGTTGAATGCAATTGATAGTCATCTTCAGAGCTGGGAACATTTTAGTTCAATTTCTGCTTTTGACATCTACTGGCTTTATGAACCTGGATAAGTCATTTAACTTTCAGACCTTCATCGATAGAGGGAATTCCTTCATTCTCATGTTCTTTTTAATAAAGATTGTAATAAAATTACAAGACTGTTCCCTTTCTCTGCCACCAATCTATCAAATCTTCAAGTCAGATATCTAAGCCTTTCTAAAAACCCTCATCTATTGCCTCCTTCGGTCCAAGTGGTCTGTAGTATATTCACACAAAAATATTGCTTCTATTTTTGCCTTCACTGATCTTCAGCCAAATTATTTTCATATGCTTCTCTTCTCTAATTCTTGGTTTTCTTCACATTACTCTCACCCTTTCTGTTTCTCTGTCTCTGTTTCTCTCTACATTAGTATATAATTATAGTATACATATACTTGCATATTTGTAAATATGTGGGTATGCACAATTCCATTTTATCTTTCCTTTTGCATAACCCATTTCTTTTGAGTAAAGCATACCCTTCTAGAACTATACTTAAGTCATAGGAGTTATTCTATCCACTCTGATATAAAGGAAGGGAAAGAGACGTGCCCAAATTTTCATGGAAATTTAGTGGCAAAGTTGGGACTGGAACTCCATTCTCTTGACTCTCATATCAGGGTTTTTTTTTGTGGAAATTTACTAGTTCTTCAACCTGGACTCACTATTCCATTTTGGGGCAGGAAGGTGCTGTCAGATAGGACTAGTCCTGTTCCTGCTAATTTCTGCAAAGCCTAAAGACTGGATTCCCAAATGTGCTGCCCAGTCTTCTGGGCAGTCCACTGATCCTCTCCTCTCCCTAAAAATTTGACAATTTCCCAATTGTCTACGGATGGTTTCCAGACAGGTCTCTATCTGTTTTTGTTTATAACATCTCTCCTCCTATTGTATCCAAGCCCGTTTCACACCCAAGACCTAACATGATACATTAAGATTTTAGAAGATGTTACCTATGCATGTACCAAGTGAACACAAATACTCAAAGTTAGCTTTCTTTTAGGTATGGACACTGAATTAGAAGCATACTTTGTAAAGTATTTTTATCTTTTCTAATATAATAGCAAAGTACAGAAGGAATACACAACCTAATGCCTTGAATATAGACATTTGATAAATATGGAACTGTTTTATCATGGGCAAATTACTTCCCCTCTCTGAGTCTCAGTTTCCTCTTTGTAAAATGGGGATAATGATAATTGTCTTATCTACCTTGTAAGGTTATAATGGGAAAACCACTTTGGAAATAATATTTTGGTTTGGATTTTTGGTGATTTCATTAACATGAAGAACTCTGCACTCCATATAGATCAACAACTGAGGTTTCAGAAAGTTGCCTGGAGTCCTTTGAAGTTAAATGACTAGTTCATGGTCATACAACCAGGACTTGAACCCAGGCCTTCCTGACACCAAGGCCGTGACTCAAGATCCCCTACCCCAGAAGTTCTACAGCTTTCTGGTCGCAAGATCCTTTTGACCTCTTGTAAATTAAAAAAAAAATTTGGGAGGAAGCAATTGAGGTTAAGTGACACAGGTAGTAAGTATTTGAGGCCAGATTTGAACTTGGAACCTCCTAATTCTATCCATTGTACCATTTAACTTCCTACCTCTTATAAATTATTTAGGACCCCTCCCTGCAATGAGCTTTTATTTATCTGAGTTATAGCTATCAAAATCTACTGTATTAAAATATTTTAGAATGATCATGAACATAGTTTTGATCTTGAGGACCCCATGAAAGAGTCCATAATTTTGAATGCTGCTATAATAGATCATGCTGCCTCTCTTGTAAATGTTAAAGTATTTATTATTATTATTATTATTACTAATTAGTCCTGGCTCTGAAAGTCATTTCTCATTTTCTGGCTTGTGGATTATCCAAGATAATCCAAGATTTTAAAGCCCATGCTATTCTTAAGGTATATTTAATGACTCTGAAGTACTAGAAAGGAAAGAGAAGAGTGTAGAACTTAAATAATATTATTATCTTTTCTTCTCGTTCAAGGTGGGGACTTTGAAGGAGAGAGGAGGATGTGGGGAGAAAACAAGTCAAAAAAACATTTATTAAGTGCCAGGCACTTTACTAAGTGCTGAGGATACAAAGAAAGGTAGTTCAAGCCATCAATGCACTCACATTTTAATGAAGGACACAACAGGCAAACAACTATATACTTATAAGATATATTTATATAAATAGGAGATCATCTCAGAGGAAAGAAATTAGGAGGAAGGGTTAAAAAGGAGGAGGGAACAAAATGCCAGGAAAGGCTTCTTGCAGAAGATGGGCTTTTTAACCAAGTCTTGACAGAAACCAGAAAGCCAGGAGACAGAGATAAGAGGAGGAAACGTTCCTGTATAGAAGGGGAAGCAGCAGTTAAAAGTCATGAATAGAGCAAGAAAAAGGCAGCCAGACAGGAGGTATATTGAATAGACAGTTGGGCCTGGAGTCAGAAAGATCCGAATTCAAATCCAGCCTCAAACATTTACTAATTGTATGACCCTGTGTAAGATACTCAGTCTCTGCCTATCTCAATTTCTTCAATTGTAAAATAGGGACAATAACACCTTATTCCCCTTCCTTGTCCTTCATAAATTCTAGATGTTTTGGTAAATGTGAGAAATAGCAAAGAGCCCAGCATCCCTGGATCATAGAATGATCTGAGAGCAGAATGAATGTAAAACATTTGGAAAGATAGGAAGGTACCAGTTTGTGAAGGCTTTAAAAGTACAAAAGGATTTTATATTTGATCCTGGTGGCTATAGGAAACACTGAAGTTTATTGATTTGGGGATGACATAATCAGATCTACTCTTTTTTTTTTAACTGAGGCAATTGGGGTTAAGTGACTTGCCCAGGGTCACATAGTTAAAATCTATTCTTTAGGAAGTGGTCTTCCTCATCAACATGGTCTTTGATAGCTGAGTAGAAGGATGAACTGGACAGGGGAGTGACTCTATCAGGGAGACCACCCAGTAAGCTATTGCAATAGCATGGAAGAGAACTGAGAAAAGGATACTAGACTTGACAATGGAAAAATTATTGGTAGCTTTGGAGAGAGCAATTTTAGTTGAATAATGAGGTTAGAAGTCAAACTGAAAAGAGTTTAGAAAGCAATGAGAGGAGGGAAAGTGGAGGCACTTATAGGAATTTAGTCAAGAAAGGAAGGAACTATATAGGATGAGAGCAAGAGTATGAGAAATTTTTTTAAGGATAAGGGAGATGTCTGTAAGTAATAGAAAAAACAACTAAGGATGGATAATTATTGAAAGTAGAGATGATGCCCAAAGAGATCATAAAAAATGGAAAAAAAGATGACCCACATGTGCAAAAATGTTTGTAGCAGCCCTTTTTGTATTAGTAAGGACCTGGAAACTGAGTGGATGCCCATCAGTTGAAGAATGGCTGAATAAGTTATGGCATATGAATGCAATGGAATATTATTGTTGTGGATAGAGCACCAGCCCTGAAGTCAGGAGGACCTGAGTTCAAATATGGCCTCAGACACTTAACACTTCCTAGTTGTGTGACTCTGAAGAAGCCACTTAATCCCAATTGCTTCAGCAAAATAAAGAAAGAAAGAAAAGAAAGGAAAAAAGAATGAAAGGAAGGAAGGAAGGAAGAAAGGAAGAAAGACAGAAAGGAAGGATGGAAGGAAGAAAGAAAGGAAAGAAGAAAGGAAGCAAGAAAGGAAGGAAGGAAGGAAGGAAGGAAGAAAGAAAGGAAGAAAAGAAGGAAGAAAGAAAGAAAGACAGAAAGAAAGAATCATCCGCCAGACTTTCAGAAAGGCTTGGAGAGACTTACATGAACTGATGCAAAGTGGAGGGTGTAGAAGCAAAAAACAAACAAACAAACAAACAAACAAAAAAAAACCACTGTATACTGCAGCAACAAGATTATATTGTGATCAACTGTGAAGGACTTGGCTCTTTTCAACAATGAGGTGTTTCAGACCAATTCCAATAGACTTGTAATGGAGAGAGCCATTTGCATTCAGAAAGAAATATAGGGACTGAATATGGATCACAACATAGTATTTTTACTTTTTTGGTTGTTGTTTATTTGCTTTTTTTTCTTTTTTGATCTGATTTTTCTTGTTCAGCGTGAAAAATGTAGAAATGTGTTTAGAAGAATTGCACATGTTGAAGCTATATTGGGTCTTGGTGTCTAGGAGAAGGGGGAGATGGGGAGAGAGGGAGAAAAATATGGAACACAAGGTTTTGTAAGAGTGAATGTTGAAAACTATCATGTATTTTGAAAAATAAAAAGCTATTACAAAAATAAAAGAAAGTGGAGATATTGGATGGAGTAATTTATTAGAGATGATGGGGTGGAATGGATGGTATCAAGAGTGCATGAAAAGAGTTCTTCGAAAGGAGAAAAGGGTCAAGTGTTCATATAAAAAGGGGTGAAGGAGGAGAAAATGGGAGAAGACATATGAGTAAGGAGAGATAATGAGGAAAGGGGAAGACAAAACTCTTGGTGAATGGCTTTAATTTTTTTCAGTGAAATATCAAGCAAGGTCCCAGTGAAGAGAGTGAAGGCTATTATGTAAGGTTTGAAGATGAAGAGATGAAAATATTTGAAAGGACCACTATGATGAATAGATTAGTGATTCAGTTAGGGATGTATAAAATTAGGATTATCTTTTTCCAGAGAGGGAAAATTGAAATTATATAACATAATTTCAGTGGATACATTGAGAATGGTTTTGTGACTGTTCAGCAACATAGTAAAAGGAGTGAAGCCAGTAAATGGTTGGAGTAATACAAAGTTGAGGCATAGTAGTCAAGACTGATGATAGGATAAGGGGGAAAGGCACTTGAGAGTATAATGGTCTTAATGACCAAGAAGTCAAGATAGGAAATGCATGAAAAGGAATGGCTTGGGAAGAAACTGAGAGGTGGAGAGATTGAAGATCATGATTTTGAGACAAAGAATAAGATTGAAAAGAAGGAAAGATTATAAGGAGATAATGGAATTTTATGGTTCATTAAGTAGAACACCTGTGGATGATAGCAAGCTCAAGAGTATGATCATTTCTGTATAGGGTGAAGGTCATGGGAAATAACTAAATTGAAGAAGTGAGAAACGAGTGTGTTAATGTAATTTTGAAGTCTCCTAATAATGAGGGCAGGAATTGAGGTGAAGAGAAAGACTGTAAGCCAAGCACTAAACTCAGTGAGGAAGGAAGGGGAGTATAGATAATACCTACTAGATAAATGATATCTACTAAGAAACTTTATTGGGTGATAAATGTGGATTAAATGAATCTCAAAAGAGGAGAAGTTACTGAATGATTGGAAGTGGCAATGGGGATCAAGGAGTATTATGACTTTTGTACCACGACTATACCTCCATAGGTCATGAGTGAAAGTTCAACTGGTATTGTAAAGGATGGTCAGAGAGGCTGTGTCACTGAGGAGAGCCAAGTCTCAAAGAGAGCAAAAAGATGGAAACAGTGAGAAAGGAGAAGACTTAAAAGGAAATCATATTTGTTACCTATAGAACAGGTGTTCTAGAGAGCATAGTGCAAGCATCTGGAGTGGGATATTTCAGGAGTTACAGGGAAGATATTATGGGTATGGAAGAAGGGAACTCAATGTGGATTGGGAAGGGGGTTTGTATGTAGGTCAGAATGAGAGATGGGGAAAGTATGAGAGAGTGGGTGTATGCAAACACTTGAGGAATGAGTCCCACTGACTACAGAAATGGTGTTAGAGAATACAGTTATGTTTTCAGAGCCATGGTTTCTAATCTTGGGCTTCTATCAATGAATGAATCACACAGGAACCAGAAAGAAAGTTTAACAAGATACTCCTGAACCTGATTAAGAGATTTCTAAACAAGGAAGAAAGGGAAATTAAGAAAACAGTAATATAACCCAAATAACCCTAGAATCAAGAAACATTAAGTTCAAGAATATGAACAGAAATTTTTCAGATGAAGAAATTGAATCCATCTATAGTCATAAGAAAAAAATGTTCTAAATCACTATTGGTTAGAGAAATGCAAATTAAAACAACTCTGAGATACTCCTCTTAGCTATCACATTGCCTAAGATGACGGAAAAGATAATAATAAATGTTGGAGAGGATGTGGGAAAATTGGGACAGTAATGCATAGTGTAACATAGTAATACATAATGGAGTTGTGAACGGATCCAGATATTTTGGAGAGCAACTATGCCCAAAGAGGTATAAAATGCATAATCTTTGATCCAGCAATATCACTATTAGGTCTGCATCCCAAAGAAATCATAAAAGAGGGGAAAGGACCCACATTGCAAAAATGTTTGTAGAAGTTCTTTTTGTGGTGACAAGAAATTAGAAATTAAGTGAATGCCCATCGACTGGAGAATGGCTGAATAAATTATGGAATATTATTATTCTATAAGAAATGATGAGCAGGCTGATTTCAGAAAAGCCTGGAAAGATTTACATGTACTAATGTTAAATGAAGTGAGCAGAACCAGGAGAACATTATACATAGCAAAAGCAAGATTGTGTGATCAACTATGATAGATTTAGCTTTTCTCGGCAATACAGTGATCTAATACAATAGATTTTGGATGAAAAATGCTATCTTTATCCAGAGAAACAATTATGGAGATTGAATGCAGATTGAAGCACAGTATTTTCTTCTTTTTTGTTTTATTTGTTTTTTCTTTCTTGTGTTTTTTCTTTTTGTTCTGATTTCCCCCCCCCCCCAATATAACTTATATGGAAATATGTTAAAATGATTGTATATATATATTGGATTACTTACCATCTAAGGAAGGAAGTGGGAGGAAGTGAGGGAGAAAAAAATTGGGTTTTTTTTTGCAAAGATGAATGTTGAAAACTATGTGTATATTTTGAAAGTAAAAAGCTTTAATTAAAAAAAAAAGTACAGGTATAACCTATAGCAGATTGCTTGCTGTCTTGTGGAAGGGGAAGCTAAGGGAGGAAAAGAGAAAAAAATTTTTGGAACTCAATATCTTATAAAAATGAATGTTAAAAATCATCTTTATGTGTAATTTAAAAATACTACTAATATAAATGTTTTAAAAGAATAAAATAAAGAAACATTGAGTTCAAATCCTGGTTGCTACCTGCTAACTTAAATTTGGGCAAGCCTCTTACTTTCTCTGGACCTCAGTTTCTTCATCTATAAAATGAAAATAATAGTAGAAATGCTAGCTACCTTCACAGAAATATTTCAGGGAAAGTACTCTGTAAATCTTAAAGTCCTATAGAAATGTGAATTGTTATTGCTTTAATGAATAGAATGTAGTAACAAACTAGACTTAAGATTTTAATATAAGGAAATAAACAGGAGGTTACAGCTGTGTTACTTTGGATAAATCTTTTCTTCACTTGGAAAGCATGCCGGACATAAAATCAGGAAGACCTGAATTTAAATTCTATGATAGTTCAGAAACTTGCTAGCTTTAATGTGACATCAAGAAAATCACTTATTCTTTCTTAGACTCAGTTTCTTCATCTATAAAATGAAGATAATAAGAGTGCTTATCTCACAGGATAGGCAGGCTCAAATGAGATAATGTATGAATAGTCTTTTGAAAATCTTAAAGTGTTATGTCATTTTACTATTACTATTATTCAATATTTTAGGGTTCCTTCAATTTCTGACATTCTATGATTTCAAAATTTTGTGAATCACAGACTTGATGGAATGGAATAGAAGGTTAAAATCCAGAAATGAAAAGTGTGTCTGAAGGAGAAGCAGGCATACAGAAGGATATTAGCTTTACCAGGGAAGATAATATGTTGTATTTTACTTTGTATACTCTATAGTGTGGATACATGCCCCCTGTTCATGCCGGTCCCCAACCTAAAAACCTTTAGTGACTCATTGTTCAATTATTTCAGTCATTTCTGACTTTGAATGACTCCATTTGGGATTTTCTTGGTAAAGATACTGAAGTGGCTTACCATTTCCTTCTTGGCTCATCTTGCAGATGAGGAAACTGAGGCAAACAGGATTAAATGACTTACCTATGGTCACATAGCTGGTAAGGGTCTGAGGCCAGATTTGAATTCAGGAAAATAAAGTTTCCTGACCTGAGGTCTGGTGCTCTATCCACTGACCCACCTAGCTGCCAACTCTCCACTGCTCATCAGATAAAGTACAAATTGGCATTCAGTACTTTACAATCTGTCTGATATTCTAAGACTACTAGACTATTCTTCCTCTTTCCCATCTTTCTGAATTGATTCAAGACTCTTTCTCCCCTCTCCAACCTCCTTACAATTGTACCCATGATATTCCTAAAGCAGAGTCTGAACAAATCACTCCTCTGTCCCAATGTGTTCAATGTTTTCCCATTGCCTCCAGGATCAAATACAAACTGTTTTGTTTAGCATTTAAATTCCTTCACATACTTACTCTAGCATAGCTTTCTGTACTTTCCATAAGAACACATTCTATACATTCTATATTTCAAAGAAACTAACCCTATCCCAAACAGGACATTCCATCTCCAGTTTCTATGTCTCTGTACCTTTTACACAGGCTCTCCCCCATACTTGGAATGTACTTCTTTCTCACTTCCATTTCTTGGAAACTCTAATATCCTTCAAAACTCCACTGACTTCACCTCTTACATTTGCCTTTTTTGATTCCCCCAACTGTTGGTGCTTCCACTTACTAACTTATTTTGTGTTTGCTTCCTATTTTATACAGACCTAGGAACGTGGGTTCAAGGACTATTTCTGACCCATATAGGTTGTGTGATCTTAGGTGGTTCATACACTGGATAACTCCCAGACTATAAATTGCATCAGTTTATTGGTAGGGGTGTCCACATGGAGGACATCTCTGTAAAATCACAGGTCCAGAACTTATACCTATACATCTTACATTTACTTTTATTTCCATGTTGTTTCCCTCCATATAATGTAAGCTCCCTGAGGGCAGGGAAAGTTTTGTTTTTGTCATTATATCCCTATTGTCCAGCATGGTATCTAGAACATAGGAGAGATTTAGTAAAATGCATATTTAGTTGATTTGTTGAAATCTTTTGTGAGTTCTTTGAGGGCAGGGATTGTCTTTTACCTCTATCTGCAGTTGCTAGCATCAGTGCCTGGCACATAGTGGGTGCTTAATAATGGTTTTTGACTGACAATTCCAGGTCCACTCGATTCAAATTCCATTAGCTCTATGAAGTCTACTCTAAAGTCCCCAAGTGAGAAAAAGTGATAACTCCATGTTCAGATTTCAGATTTCTCATAGCTCTTACCCTTATCATTCGTGTTCATGAAGTCTTTCATTTAGAGTGGAAGAGACCTTAGAATTCTTTTAAGCCCAAACCCCCTCATTTTGCATATGAGGAAAGAAAGGAACAGAGAGATTAAATAACTTCCTCTAAGGTCACACATCATCCTAAGACATTAAAGTCAATTAGGCTGGAGTGGAATACAGGTCTTCCTGTCTTCAGATCCAGTGCTTCATTCACTATACCATCTATTTATTTCATCATTCTTAGCAAGACAGTTTTTTGTGTGGTGATAAGCAACTCCAAAGAAGAGTCTTGTCACATTACCAGGCACTTAGCACAAGGATGTGCTTAATGAATAATAAAATATTCCATTTTGCTGATAAGGAAACTGAGGCACCACAGCTTTAGAGCTGGATCTTAAGGATCATTTAATAAAACCTCTTTGTTTCAGATGAAGAAACTGAGGTGAGAGAGATGAAGTTCACACAGGTACCAACTAAGCCAAGATTCAAGCTAGGTTCTCTCACTCCAAATCCACTGGGTAGAGAAGGAAGAGAAGGGAAGGCAGATACCTGACACTAGGCACAGTCCCAGCCCCCTCTCCTCCTCCACCTCCCCCCACTTCAGGATCTGGTGTCCACAGCTGAGTAGCTTGTGTGGCTTTTGTTTATTTATAGCCTAGCCTTGTACCCCACCCCCTCAGTCTTATCCCTCTCCTTTACCTCCAAGGGAGGAGGCTATTTAGGAGCAGGGCTATTCTTGGGGGGCACTCCTACAGGGCAGCAACCATTTTGGTTCATCCCCAGTGCCCTCCTCCCCCAGAGGGTTGCCCTGAGAAAAGGGGTTGGGGACATTCTTTACTCAATGCTCTTCTCAGCTCTAAAAGTCTATAAGGGAATGGAGTAGCGGCGCTAGCAGAATTAATTAGAGAGAAGATAAGAGGAATCCTGGAGAAGAGAGAAGTGTGTATGGGGATCTGTGAAGGTGGTGCTCCTGACTTGGGAGTAGTTGATGTTTGAGAGAGGGAGAGTAGGCCATTCCCAGGGGTCTCTGAAAGCCAGAAAAAGAGATTTGAAGGGGTTTTGAGGAAGGATAAAACCCAAATTCCAAGGCACGGTTGAGGGCCTCTAGGGAGGGAGAAGGGGCTGTAAGGGTAGGGGATGCCAGAGATGTGAGGGAGAATGGGGTGGGGGGAGGGAGATAAAGGTCCTGGAGTGGTTAGGGGCCCGGGACTTGGAGTGAGGTTGGAAAGGGGTCTGGGAATGGTCGGAGTCGAGGAGTTAGAGGCCATCGAGAGGAGTGCTGTCCGTACCCCCTCCCCATACCCTCCCCGCCCCCGAGTCCCCGCGTCCCGGTCTCTGGGGAAGTCTCCCCTCGAGCCCTCTCGCGCGCACGCACCTGGCAGCGGCAAATGACGTCGGCGTCGGTGGCCAGCAGGTCCACCACCTTGCCTTTGCCCTCGTCCCCCCACTGCGCGCCCAGCACCACGGTCACCCGGGAGCCCGCGGCTGCCGTCTCCTGCTGCAGCCTCCCGCGCTTCACGCCCCCAGGGCCCGCTGGCCGCTCATTGGGGACCCGGGGCCCGGACATCTTCCTGCTGGTTCTGCTGGGCTCCTCCGTGGAACTCTGCTCGCCTGCAGCTGCCCGGGTGCTGTCCCCGCGCCCTGAGATCCCGGCGTCCCGACCATTAAATGGAGCCGGGGACTCCGGGAGGGGGCGGTGACGTCATGCCTGTAACCTCCCGGGAGGGGCGGGGGTGGGGGGAGCCCTTCGGCGGGGCCTGGGCGCTCTGACAGCAAGGCAGCGGGGACCACTGCGAGCGGACACCGGGCACCACTGCGAGCGGACACCGGGCACCACTGCGAGCGAACACCGGGCATCGCGGGTCTGTACGAAACTCCTCTCGTGGGCAGCCCAGTGAATCGCAGAGGGAACCTCGGCTCGAATCCCGACTTTGCCGCTGTGACCTTGGGCACGTACCTTGCCCTCCCCGGTGCGCATTTCTTCCTCACTTTGTAGAGGGTTTGGAATAGATCATCCACCAGTGCGCTCTGAGCCGCGAGCCGCACGCAGGAGCCTGATAACGGACTAAGCTCGGTTCCTCACTCCGTGTGTGACCTTGGGCAAGACTTCTCCGAATCTGTCGCCTCCTCTGTAAAATGAAGGGGGTTGGTCCCCCAAATCGCTTCCAGTTCTAACACCCCCAGATCCTTTGAAGCTGGGATGTCCCTCTCGCCAAGGAAGGGGCACTCCCGGTGCGGATTGGGGATCGGGAGGACAGAACAGAAAGGTTCTCCTTAGGCCCAGTTTGGAACGCTGTGAGTCTGCAAAAGGCAACACTTAATTTCCCTTTGCTCCGACTTCCTTTACGTAATTTTTGCTTTCTCTCTGGTCTACTCCTCCAACTTTTTCTTATACCCAGTGGTCGCTACACCGGCAACCACTCACAGCATGAACTGTTCTATAGCCAGGATTCTGTTCTGGATCCCGAGGATTCAAAGATCCAATCCAACAAAGCCCATGTGCACGGTGCAAGGTTTTGTGAAACTGGGGATACAAAGATAAAGCCAACATAGATAGCCTTTAGTCCTAACCTCAAAGAGTTTAACAATCTAATGTGGACGGGGTGGGAAGAGAAATCCAAAATACATACAACTAATTAAATGCAAAATATATGCAAATTTTCCAAGTCATTTCAAGAGAGAGTGCTAATTATTGGAGTGTAGGGATCAAAGAAGAACGGCACTTGTTTTCGTGGAGCTTATAGTTTAAGAGAGATAGGTAACACAAGGAAGAATGTGATTGGGCAAGAGATCACTTTCAGCTGACAGAATCAGGGAAGGTGTCATATTGGAGATGGCATGGAGTGGAAGACCTTAAAAGAAGCAAGGAACTTCAGTGGAACAAAGTTAGTGGGATGGGAGGGGGTTTACAGCTCAAAGATTCCCTTTTGAATGCATAGAGCCTAGTTTGACTGGCACATAGTGTATAGGAAGGGGGAGTAACTTGAGATGTTTGGTCAAGTAGGTTGGAGTTGCATGACAATGGTTGAGTTTATATCTTATTTCATAAGCCCTTGGGAGCCATAAAAAGTTTCTGAGTATAGGAGTAATGTGGGAGCAGAACATTAAGAATATAATTCAAGTAACATGTAGATTATTAATTGGAGAAAGTGAGATTGGAGGCTAGAACACCAATTAGAAAGCTGCTAACGGTCTTAGTGAGAGACTTTGAAGGAAGATCTATACTGGGGTGGCTACAATGAGAGGAAGGGAAGGAAGAGATGTATAAAATAATGATGTGGAGGAAGAATCCAGAGGATTTGCTTATGTGATGTGTGTGAGGGAGGAGGAACCAAAGATAATTCTAGCTTGGATGCTGGAAAGAATTGTGGTGCCTTCAAAAAGAAGAGTTGGGAGATAAGGCAGTTTTGGAGAAGGAAGATTAGTTTTTGACTTTTTGAATTTGATACCAGTGGGAGTCTGAGGTGGTCATGAGGAAGTGGGACTGGAGACAAAGATTTGGGAATTGAGATCACCAAGGGAGAGAGTATAGAGACCAAAAAAGACTAAGGACAGAACCTGGAAAGACACAGCAAAAACGAGAGAAAGAAGTTGAACCAACTCAAACTGGTTCAGGAGAGCTGGTTATTAAATTTTCAGAGTGAACATTTATACCTCAAAAATTGGCATAATGCTACAAATTAAGGTTTGATTTAGTGGATGGATTTAATGGATTGTCTAGATCTAAGAAAACTTATCTAAAAAAATCTAAGATTGTCAATCAAAGCAATGTAGAAAATTCAGATTAAACTTAAAAATGTATTTTAATACATACATATGTATATGTATATATATGATTTTTTTTCAGAACAAATTGTTAAGCATTTACCTGCACACAACTGAGGAGAATGATGAATGTGCAGCAACATGTAAGCCAAGAAATAATGCTGATGGTGAAAACTCATGTCTGTATAGCATTTTAATGTTTACAGAGTACTTTACCTCTCAACAATCCTATGAAAGGGATAATGGAAGGATTATCCCCATTTTACAAATGAGGAGACTGAAAGAGGAAGGGATTCACTCAGGATCATATTAAGTGCCTTCAAGCCACGGTTGCTGACTCTTAGTCCAGTGCTTTTTATATACAACTAAGTGGTCCAACTCCTTTAAGCCTTCCTTCAGTTCATAGGATAACAAACTCAGATTTACAGCTAAACAACTCGAGTACTCCAACCCCTTCTTTTACAGGTAAGGAAACCGAGGCCCATAGAACTCAGAGTAGTAATCAGCAGAGCTAGTGTTTGAACTTAGTTGCTATGGTTTTCAAACCTAGCTCTCTTTCTCATGCCATCTGGGCCTCCTAAATTTTAAGAGCTAATTGCAACCTTTAATTCAATTCATCAACGGGTTGAGCTAGGTATTTTGCTAAGAACTGGGAATTTAAAAAATAGAGATGATCTGGGAAGCCCTGATCAACCTGATTAACTTATAAGGTGATGAACTTTTTATTTGGGACCTGGATTTTCTCCCATGAATTGGGGATGAATCAGTTGGACTGTGTGAGTCAGAGCCATTTTTATGTGCAAACCCTAAATAAAGGATCTTCCATTGAAGAGTTGGCAATTTCCCCACTTTCTGAAAACTAAGAGTAGATTTTAGGAGAAAACTGGGACTGGATTTTGATCTTAAAGACTCTTCTCATCTACTGAGATGAGGCTCTCTCAACACAAGAGATGGTGGCAACTGTGGTAATGTTAAGTTCCTAGAGAGTTTTCGGATCCAGCCTTCAGGAATGAAAACAGAAGATTCCTAAGCAGCACTAGCATTTTGTGGAAAGGATAATGCACATGGCCCTGCAGCTGGGAAAGCAACAGGGGGTTGAGCCATGATGACACAAGGAAGTAAAGGATCTAAACTTTACCCTCCTAACTCCTGTAAGTCACCCAGACAGTGTAGATCCTAGGGGAAGTACTTTTAATAGCAACGCTGGCTTTGTCTTCCTTTAGGGAGGAGATCAAATCTTTAGGATACCATGCAAGGGTGAAACCAGGACTTAACCAGTTGTGGGGTTGCCTCTCTAGTCACATCGAATTCTTCATTCAAGGAGTTTCCAAACCACTGGGGAGTGTTAAAGGTCTGACAGACTATATAGGGTTCAAGGTGAGAAGTCAGGGGAAAGGCAGGACTTAATAGACATAGAAGAGAATTATACCGATTGTTTATGGGTTACTGTGAATCCTAATTGTGACACTCCTGATTATCTTGATCCTTTTTTATACATTTCTGGAAATCAAGACATAATCTAGATTTGTATGTGTGTGTATATTACATATATATGCATTATACACACTTTATATAATATACATCTGTGTATATTATATATACATACATACTTATATAATAGACCAAGTATACATGTATGCATATATGTATATGTACTTGGAAATTTCTTGGAGGCTGTAGATGCCAAAAAGTGATTTAGGGGAAAACTCCTAATATTTAACCAAATTTATGAAAATGCAGAGTTTAGAATATCTGGGGCACTGGGCTACAGTATGTACAGGCAGAAGAAGTCCCTAGCCTTAAGGAACTTATATTTTGCTGGGACATACAATCAGTACATAGATATGTAAATGGAAATTAATTTGAGAAAGGAAAAAAAAAACACGGGGCATCTAGGTGCCACAGTGGATAGAGCACCAGCCTTGAAGTCAGGAGGACCTGAGTTCAAATCTGGTCTCAGACACTTAACACTTCCTAGCTGTGTGACCTTGGGCAAGTCACTTAACCCCCGATTGCCTCAGCCAAAAAAAAAAAAAAAAGAAGAAGAAGAAGAAGAAGAAGAAGAAGAAGAAGAAGAAGAAAGAAAGAAAGAAAAAGAAAGGAGAAAACATTAGCAACTGAGCTGAACTTTGAACAAAATTAGGAATTCTTGTAGATGTGAAGAGAAAGTATATTACAGCAAGGAGGACACTGTAAAAGAATGGAAGCAGGAGATAGAATACTGAGTTGAGGAACCAATAAACATATTTAGCACACATATATCCCAATTTTATTGTTTTTAGCATTCTTTTTCATTGGGAAGGAATTAGAGTTACGTGACTTGCCCAGGATCACACAGTTAATGTGACTAAGACTGCATTTGAATGCAGATCCCCCTGACTCCAAAATTCTATCTACTGTACCACCTAGTGGCTCCTTGGCAATCATTTCCATAGAGATGATAATTGAACCTTAGGAAACTAGTGAGATCCATAAGAGAGAAAATATAAAGATAGAAAGAGGGAGGACTCAGATAGGGACACTAAGATTTATGGAGGAAAGATCAAAGGTGAGACAGCAAAGGAAGTTGAAGAGGAGCCATATAAGTAGGAAAAGAACCAAGAGAGAATAAAATCATGGAAAACAGGGGAAGAGAGAATATATAGGGAGACAGAATAATCAGCAGTATACAAAGCTGCAGAGAGCTCATTTGATTAAATTCAGTTAAATATTAATGAAGTACTTAGTAGGTGCAATGCCAAAGATTAAATAAATACATATAAAATACAATCTCTGCCTTTAAGGAACTTAATATCTAATAGTGGCCATATGACATAAACAGATATGTATAATTAAAAGTAGAAAGGCAAAAGGAGAGACCCAAAGAGCTCTAGGAAAATTGGAAGGAGAGATCATTTTCAACTGGGAGGATCAGGAAAAATTTCATGAAGGAGTTAACAACTGAGATGGGTCTTGGAAGGAGAGGGGGATTTCAGTAGGCAGAGATGCAAACAGTGTGTTCTAAGCATGGGGAAAAGGCATTTAAGAAAGTAACAGTAGACAGCTAATAGTATAGTAGATAGAGCATTGGCTTTGCTGTCAGGAAGATCTGAGTTTAGATTCTGCCTCAGACATCTGTGTGACCCTGAACAAGACCCTTAACCCCAATTTCCTCAAAGGAAAAAAAAAGCATCAAGATAGGAAAATAGGTGAGATCAGGGAAGAATAAGCAATTATGTCTAATTAGAATATTGAATTGAGCACAGTGAAATGTCCGCAAAGGTAGGCTGGAACCAGATGGCAAAGGGCTTTGAATGAAAGGATAACGAGTATGTTTTTAAGCTTAAAAGTAATACATTGGTTAGAAATTTCTTCATGTTGAGTTTGTCTGATCCCTTGAAACTTCCACCTACTATCCCTAGTCCTGTTTTCTGGAGCCAAGCAGCTCCAAGCAGGACAAATTTAATCCCCCTCTCTTACAAGATAATGCTATAAATACTTGAAGAGAATACAAGCTGTCTTCTCCTTTCTCTCCTTTTCCTGTCATCCACCAATGACCAAGTAAGTGTTCTTTTTCCCTGTGGTACATCTCCAGTTCCTTCAATTAATTCTTCTATATTTTAATAATAATAATAGTAAAAATAATAACTAGTATTTACATAGCACTTTAATGTTTGCAGAGTGCTTTATAATGATTTCATTTGATCCTCACAACAATGCTTTAAAGTAGATGCTATTATTACCCCCAGTTGATTGAGGAGGAAACTGAGGCTGAGAGTTTGTGACATTCCCAAGTCAGTAGGTATCCACAGTCAGTAAGTATCTGAGGTAAAATTTGAACTCAGCTCTTCTTAAGTTCAAGTACAAAGCTCTAGTCATTCTGGCACCTCCTTTTTGTCTCTTTACTCACCTAGATGACTTTCTCCAGATATCCTTTTATTTGATGGTATTCTTTTTAAAAGGGGCTCTCTGGGGGCTAGGTGGTGCAGTGGATAGAGCACTGGCCCTAGAATCAGGATCCAAGTTCAAAGGCAGTCTCAGATATTTACCAGCTGTGTGACCCTGGGCAAGACATTTAATGCGAATGGCCTCCAAATTAAATGTAGCCCTGTAACTGAACTCAAGATTTTATATGGCTTATCAAAGCTATGTCTAGAACTGGACACAATGATAAAATGATTCTAGGAGACAATGAGAGCCATAGGTCTTCAATTAAGCCATTAACCTCATCACAGATATTTCCTTGATCACAAGAGGGACTGTCTCTTTGCATTTGCATAAGACTGAGAAACTTCAAAATTGATCCTGTATAATTTTCTTATTGGTCCTATTTATAATTAATCAATTTTGTCCTGTAACTGCTTAAGTTATTGGTATTTATCTCTGAACTATTTCAGAAATTCAACTGGCCTGTAACAAATTGAAAGGAGCAGATATTGATTTAGCATTTTATATTCCATTCTGTTATTTCTATTCTGTATTTTATATGTTATTCCACTCTGTAAGTGATGCCATTTTATAAATATGTTATATATTCAATGTAACAAATTTAATCCTTTTTTTTTTTTTTTTTGGTCTCTAATTAAAATAGCTTTCAAGTTCAAAAACTCAATCTCCCTCTCTGAGTTTGGAGGTATAAGCTGTAACTCTCCCATGAACACTGCTAATTAAAGAGAATTTCTCATGGGAAACATTATCTTGGACACACCTGAAAATCAAGCCTGCCAAGAGAAGTTTGTTGACTTAACTTTAGTCTGTGAGAAGTTGAATGTTGTCTATGTGCCATCCTAAGGACTAGAATAAGTTGACCTTGTCCCACCCTAAGCCCCAGGCCTTGTAAATTTCAGGGGGCTTTATTTCAAGTCCAGGGGCCTCTGAGACTGGTCTTCCTGTCCAGTTTCTCTGACCTCAACATGCAGCTGGACCCCACAAATTCACAAAAATAGTCCTGATTTCCCACATGTGCTTGTGCCCTCTCCTTAATGTAACCATAATTTCCTAAATATATGATATTACCAATCCTATAACCAATGATATTATTTTTTGTTCTGTTCTTGGTTCTATGCTTATCAAAGTGTGACATCTCCAATTTGGGGTTTTTTGGCTGCTTAAGGGTTCAAGAGATCTACTGTTTTTGATGGGAGTACTGTCATTAATAAAATATAACTTGCTCAAAGAAAGCCTCCTTTGATTTACCTTTGCATTCCAACTAAAACTAGGCATTCTCCATATCTTTGAAGTACTTCTTTTCATATCTATCTTTCAGATTCCCTTCCTTCTGAGCTCCACTCAGGTAGTATTTCTTACGTGAAGCCTTCTCTTGACCATGGCCATGCTCCCATGCAAGTATTCTTTTCCTTCTCACTTCAAATGTTCCTAGAGTTCATTGTTTAATCTTTCCTTTACCCCTTTGACTTCCTACCTTGTAAAAAAATATAGATACAGCTATATAAAATATATAATATCTACACATATATATCTGTATATACATATTTATACATATACACACATATATGTATATGTGATATATATCTATTTATCCTATTGTGGGTTTTTTGTGCTTAGGCAATTGAGGTTAAGTGACTTGCCCAGCGTCACACAGCTAGGAAGTATTATGTGTCTGAGATCAGATTTGAACTCAGGCCCTCCTGACTTCAGGGCTGGTGTTCTATCCACAGCACCATCTAGCTGCCCCTATTTATCCTATTGTTGATGCTCTTTCCCTACAGAATATAAAGTAGAATGTAAACTCAGGATTTATTTTCTTTCTGCCTCTCCCTCTCTCTCTCTTATTTAATGATAATTTCTAAGCAGATGAGTCAAAAAAAAAGTATATATATATGTATGTATATACATATATTTATGTATCCAGTTCCTACTCTCACCTGAACTCCAGTCTCCCATCACCAACTGTGCACACTACAATCTCTCTGTTCTTTACCCACAGCATCCCATCTCTGACCATCTCCTATATTTAGAATGGATTTCCTTCTCATCTCTCCTTTAAATAAGACCTCATTTCAAGATAACACTCAAACATTATCTCCTCTGTATTTATATATGAGGAAACAGGCATTTTCAGAAGTGTAGAACATTTGGGGAGATAAGAGTTCAGAGAGACATAACATTAGGGAAATTATGGATCGTTAGGATATATGAGGTATTAGGGAAGATAAGGATATTAGAAGAAGCACAGGAAGGGGAACACAGGGTATGAGGGATTCATCTGTCATTAAAGAAAGGTATTTGTCAATTCAGCATGAGGTAAAGTACAAGGTCGTAATATTCTCTTTTGGATTTTCTTGGAGGTCTCCGGAAGCAGCCTTCATTTCAGTTCAATAATCACCACACGAGTAGCCAGGTGTTAAAGTCCAAATCCTTTATTGTCTCCTTCAAAGTCTTGTCTCCTTCACTTGGGGCTCGGCTAGTTTTCTTAGAGGCCTATCTCTCTCCTTGGTTCTGAGAGCTTGAGCTCCCGCCTGCCTTCTCTGCCCTTTGAATCTCTCCGAATCCAAAGGTTTGTGCTTCAGCCTGCAGCAGCCACAAAAGTGGATAATGGAATGAATTTGTCTTAGTCTCTGAGAGCTTCTAGTGCGCTTGCCCTCTCTGGCCCTGAGAGATTTTAACTTATATGTTCCACACCGAGTACAAACCAATCATTATATCACTAGGAAACCATTATTTGTTGTAGGATTAAATCAATGCTAAACTAGATTTAACCATTGTGTCCTCAGTTCCACTTAGTACCTTGTTTCAAGTTCTGGCCCATAACATCTCCTTCTAGGATCAGATCAATCATACTGAACCAGGCTAAATTAAATAACTATAGTCTCTATCAATTCCACTGACTTAGTGCCTTGTAAGAATCCTTTGTTTCAAGTTCAGAGTTCTGGTCCATAACACAAGATGTTAGGGAAACATGGAGGAGGAATTCACAAAACATGACAGGAAATAGGAGAAATCATAAGGGACAAAGAAAATTCTACCCAAAATGGGTGATTAGGGACATTAGCATGTGGCATTAGGGAAGGTGTAGAATATTTTGGCAAACTTGGATTGCTAGAGGGAGCACAAGGCATCATGGGAGGAACAGGTAATTGGTAAAAATCATCAGATCATAGATTTAGGGTTAAAGTCTTCCAGTCTAATTCTTCTTATTCTACAGCTAAAGAAATTGAGGTTAAGGAATTAGATGACAGATTGAATTCACCTTTCTACATCCAGTACTCTTTCTTCAATGCTGCCCAAAGGGCACCAGGAAAGATTTGGAACAGTAAAGGAGACATGGGGTGCTTGTGGAGACATAAGGTATTAGGGGAGACAGTGTATTAGGGGAGCCCATTGGTTGTTAAAGGAGCAGAGAGTATGAGGGGAAGCAGAGGACTGGAAAGTAAAATATAAGTTCCTCAAGGACACATGATCTTTATATTTTTGTCTTATGATCCCCAGCATCTAGAATAAATTTTTGCATACAGTAGATTTTTAACAATCATTTGTTGCCTACATAAATTAGGGAAAGCCTAAGAAGTTTGGGGAAACAGAAGATGATAGAAGAGGCATGGGGTAATTGGGGAAACAAAAAAATGAGGGACCATAATTAAATTTAATTCTACAAATCTTTATTAAGCTTTTATTATGTGCAAGACACTGTGCTAAAGGCAAACAATCCCTGTTCTCAAGAAAATTATATTCAACTGGGGGACACATTTACATAGATAAATAATTTGAGGAGGAAGGAAACACTATCACCTGGGGGAAGGGTGGTATTCAGGGTTTACTAGAGAAAGTGGGGCCTCAGTTAAATTGGATGGAATTCTTTCAGGTTAAGGTGAAGAGAGATAGAGTGGAGAGGGGAGCATACATTCTAAGGACAAAAAAGTGAAAAAAGTATGGAGGTAGAAGAAAATGTTTAATTCTGGATACTCATTACAGTATATGATGGGGGGAAATGCCAAATGAGCCAGAAAAAGAAGGAGGAGCCCGATTGTGGGGGTGTGGGTGTTGCCTGAAGAATTCTTATTTTATTTTTGGGGCAATGAGGAACCACGGACATTTTTAACAAGGAATTTTAAACAAAATTTAACAATTTTTTTTTTAACATAGTCTCATATATGCTTTATTTAGGAAGATCATTTTGGCAGTTATATGGAGGATAGATTAGGGAGGGGGAAAGTTAGAAATTGGGAAATCAATTATAATAGACTAAGTAATAAAGGCCTGAAATGGGGTGGATCTTCTAAGGAAAGAGAACTGGATAGACATAGCTACTTTTGGACATGGGGATCATGGAAGTAGGAAAAGTCAAGGATGACTCTGAGGTGGCAAACCTGGGTAATTGGAAGGACTGGGGTGCCCTCAACAGAAATCAGGAAATTTGGGTTTGATGGTGGTATACTGAATTTGTGTTGGGGTATCTCACAGATGCTAGCAAAGCTGGACTTGAGTTCTAAACTAGGAGATAGTTTTGGATGAGACATATGGACTTGAGAGATAATTGGACCTGGAAGTAGATAAGCTTATCAAGGAGAAAAGTTTAAAGGGACAAAGGATGACATGGGCAGAATATTTTTCTTGGATCTTTGCAAGTATTTCTCCTATTTTATAGCCAGAACCACAAGGCCCATAGATATTAAATGAATTGTCCAAGATTATACGGATAATATATATATATATATATATATATATATATATATATATATATATATCTCAGAGATAGGCTTTGAATACTGAGTCTGACACTACCCACTACACTGCCCAAGGCAATTTGGAAGATAAAAGGCTGGGTGGAGTCAAGATGTCATAGGTAGCCTAGAGCATCAGTGGAGGCTCAAAGTACTTGAAGAAGCAGGGGTGTGTGTATGGGAGGGGGGGAGGATGGAAGTTAGAAGAGTTAAGGGTAGCCCAGGACAATAGGGACATACAGGGTATAGAAGGCACAATGTCAGGGGGAAGTAATAGAGTTTTGTAGGAAGCACAGGCAGGCAGTTAAGAAAGAAAGTCCTAAAAAGGCTTAGAAGGTGGTTAGCTAGAAGGTCTGCCATGGGAAGCAGGAGACAGTTGATGAAGCAGTTAATATTATAGGAGGCACAAGTTGTAGGGTAGCAGCACGTGTTAGGAAAGACAATGTGTTCTCAGAGGTACAAAGCATTTGTAAAGACATCAGAGAATGACATGATAATGACCTAGTGCCAGTGCAGACTATCAGCAAAGTCACAAACAAGACTTTATTTAAACACAAAAAGCTAGAGGTAAAAAGAGGAGCTATAGGGTACCCAAGGCATATACAAAAACAGAATTCAGAACAAAGGGCAAATGCATAAATAAACCTTGTGGCTCAAATCTGGGGCCAAAAGGGCCCGGGGCTAGGCCATCAAGGTCCAATCCTTTGCTTTAGGCAGACTTAGGGCACCATAGCATGGTCTCAAATAGCTGACAGGCTGAGCCAATGAGGAGGAAAGAGCTTTTCTAAAAATGGCCAAGCGGGGCCCAGCAGCTGGGGCTCAGGCTATCACATGCAGGTCTAGAATTAGCATCAACCTCCTCTCTCCAGCAGACCCATAGTCTGAACAGAAGTGAAGGCAATATTGGGGATACATGCACCTGCCTCTATAGGTAGCCTTAATCCCAAAAGAGAAATTGGAGATGTTAATAAAATTCTCAATTCCCCTTTTGCCATTTTCAACATAGGCGACCTTGCAAACCTAACTTCCCTTTCCTGTTTTCTCAAATGTAAAACGAGGGGAGTGCAAAATGGGAGTAAAAAGGGACCAGATGGTCCTGTCCAGTTCTATGTAAGGATCCAGATAGCACACAGCACTCACAGGGAGCAGTGAATACTAGAAAGAGCCCTGATTTTAAATGTCAGGGACCTAGGTTCCCAGATGCTATTTTTGTAACTGTGTGACTTTAGGCAAATTACTTTTCCCTCTCTGGGTCTCTGATTAGTCATCTGTAGACTAGAAGTAATTCCCATTTCCTCTCTTAGAAGATTGTAGAAGAAAGTACTTGATGAGCTACAAAGCACCACAGAAAAGGGAACCCCAATCCTTCACCCCCATTTGCCATTGTAGCATTTGGGTATCCCTTCCAATTATCTTCTAAGATAATTTTGACTTAAATTTACTATGTGGCCTAGAAGATCCTGTCTCTGGGCCTAAGTTTTTTCATTCCCTTATTTCTAAGGTCCTATCTAATTCTGACATTGAG
Organism: Sarcophilus harrisii; assembly: GCF_902635505.1. Classification (NCBI taxonomy): domain Eukaryota; kingdom Metazoa; phylum Chordata; class Mammalia; order Dasyuromorphia; family Dasyuridae; genus Sarcophilus; species Sarcophilus harrisii. Next base: position 352,618,654 of record NC_045427.1, read on the forward strand.
TTTGTGAAGACACAATTAGAAAGTTCTCTCTTGGAACACTACAGAGTAACAAGATTGTATGATAATTGGTTGGGTAAATTGTGGTATATGAATGTTATGAAATATTATTGTTCTGTAAGAAATGACCAGCACGATGAATACAGAGAGGCTTGGAGAGACTTACATGAACTGATGCTAAAGGATGATACCATAAATAAATCAGGAGAGCAATTTACCCATCAGATCTTTGGAGAAGGGAGGAATTTCTGACCAAAGAAAAACTAGAGAACATTATAAAAGGCAAAATGGACAACTTTGATTACATTAAATTAAAAAGTTTTTGCACAAACAAAACCAACAGAAACAAGATTAAAAGAGAAGTACAAAGCTGGGAAAAAATCTTTACAAGTAATGTTTGTGATAAAGATTTCATTTCTTGAATGTAAACTGTTTGCATTTTTGTTCTTCTTCCCAGGTTATTTATACCTTCTGAATCCAATTCTCCCTGTGCAACAAGAGAACTATTCGGTTCTGCACACATATCTAGGATCTATAGGATATATAGGACTGCTTGCCATCTGGGGGAGGGGGTGGAGGGAGGAAGGGTAAAAATCGGAACAGAAGTGAGTGCAAGGGATAATGTTGTAAAAAATTACCCTGGCATGGGTTCTGTCAATAAAAAGTTATTATAATTAAAAAAAACTAAAAAAAAAAAAAAAAAAAAAAAAGATTGTGTGATGATCAACTGCAATGTACTTGTCTTTTTTTTTTTTTTTTTTTTTTTTTTAAACAATGAGATTTAGACCAACTCCAATAGACTTGAGATGGAAAGTGCCAGCTACATCCAGAGAGAGAACTATGGAAACTGAATGTGGATCAAAGCATAGCATTCCCTCTCCCTTTTTTAGTGGCGTTTGATATAGAGGGCTGGGAAACTCTGAAAAGGTGTACTTGAATCTGAGACCTCAGAGCACTTAAAGGCTAATTACCATTGGATGTGAGATAATGATTCTATATACATATATTTAGATGAGAGGGTGATGTGATGGCTTTCCTCACCATTGGTGCTTGCTGAATGTGTGATGGTGAGGGAATCATAGGTAAGGACTGAAGTGTAAATTAAGAGGGATGAGTTCATGCTGTGACTTATTTACAGCACTCTCCCTGTGTGAGGGACCTCCAGAATGAGGAGTCTCTCCACGGATATATGGTCTGCTTCTTAAACTGTATTTTCTTATCCTGTATGGGGTGTCTCATAACTGAATGTGGGGATTGTAGAAATTATGTTTTATCAGCAAGCATTTGATCTGTATATTTATTTTATATATCTACATGCCTGAGGTCACATAAAATTTTCTTCTGCAAAAAGGGATCGTGAGTGGGAAAAGTTTAAAAGCACCAACAGGGTCACACACACATACCCACACCCACCCAGGGTCATACAGCCACGTTCCGGCCTTCCACACAGCCAGGTCTTCCTGGATCCAAAGTTGTCTCTCCATGGGCTTTGCCACAATGCCAGAGAGACAGAAAGACAACACCACTAACTAAAGAGACAAAGAAAAGCAGGAATTTTAAAGTGGAAGAAGACAACTAGGTCCTTGTTTGTGCTTTCAAAAAACCCCAAAACAACAGATCAGGCCAGGCACACATATCTCTAAAGAATCAGAACTTAGCATTAGAAGGAAGTTCTGAAACACAAACCAGCAAAGAATGGTGGATAGCTGTTACACGGTCCTGGGCAAATCCATTTTTATTGGGATTTAGGAGGAGCATCAGCTTCAGTGCCTGACTCATGCAGTTTAGCTGTTTGGGGGAGGAGACAGCTGGGCTCACTCAAGACCGTGGGTTGCCTGGAACTCCAGGTGATAACAGATCTATCCCCTATAGATAGGCCTCTGTGATGAGAACTTCCATAGGTGAGAAGGATCAGTCCCCAATCTTCAGAGGAAGGGGAATCTGCCTATTACTTTCAGGAACACCTCCCCTCCGGATAAGGATCTTCAGACATCCCCACAGAAGCAGGATGTGAAAGGGAGTTCGACTTTTCTCTTGGAGGAAGAAAAGGTGTATGACAGGGATTTTTTAAACCATCAGCCTCCACAGTCAAGGCCATGAGAATACACGCCTCCCCGTTTCTCACTATCTGCAGGTGTCCCCTGCACCAGGAGAGGATGGTGTGCTGCTAGGAAAGGGAGGTGTCCCAGCAGGCCAGATGGACAGGCCTTAGTGAGATTTGACTCTTATTCCAATGAATAAAGGAAGCTGTAAACATTTTATTTCTTAAAATAATTTTGGAAGATTGTGTGACCAGCCTGGTTTCTCAGACTGTGTTCCCCCTGCCAGCCTCTTCCCCAATCCAGCCGACTCAATCCCATATATACTGGATGTAGGCTTTCCTGTGGTTGGCTTCCATCCACCTCTATAAACTAAGAAGCCAGTTCTTTTGAGTAATAAAAATGAAGTTTGCTGTTCAGATTCTCAGCAGTGCTGGTGGGGAGAGATCAAAGACTTAGTTCTGAAAGATTAGATGGAACTCACCAAGAATGGAGTATAGAAGGCAGCTGCTCTGCTCTCTGATTCCATCTCCTTACCCCTTCAGCCTTCCCACCTCACCCCATTGTTTCTTAATCATACAGTTAAAAAGAACAATGGCCATTAGACTTGGGTGGTACCCAGGTCAGTCAATGATCCAAGATGATGGAGGGAATCAACTCCCTATCAAAATCCACCTCTCAGTTAGCATAGTCTTCAACAAGTCAGATACTCTCTGAGCTCAATTTCCTCATCTGACAAATGGGAATACTACTTGTATAAACCCGGCTGTTGTGAAAAGTGCTCTGTGAACTGTAATGCACTATAAACAAAGGCGTTGTGTTATTTTTATTCCAAAGGAATGACTATTTACAGCGATACATGCCAGGGGATAAAAGCTAGGATAGTTAACCAGGAAGATCAGAAACTGATAAATTTTTTTAACTGCCCCATTGCCGATGCACCGGGAAACTCACTGGAAGCTCATCACCATCAAATATCAACAAAAGTCATTCCATCAATCCCCAAAGCCTTTTCCCCCCAGAGGTACTTAAAAAAAGAGCTATAGGGAGGGGACGGGGAAGGATAAGGCTTTGGTCTGGGGGTGTGGGTAGGCTTGTCTGGGACTGGACCAAACAAGATGGAGGTTAGAGCACTTCTCTCTCATTGCTATCCAAATGGGAAAGAAGTGGCCAGGAGTCATCCTGTGGATGCAAAACAAGCTCTATCCACTGCCTTCTATCCCAAGCCGGGATGTCACTGTTCAGCAAGCTCAGCAGACGCCACCGCAGGGTCCCATTGACGTAAGGCACTGAGTTCCAGGGACTCTAGTTCCCAGTCCAGAACTCCGAAGGAATATGAGTATCTGTCCCAGAAATTCTCCCTGTGCTCTCCCACCCCTTCTCCCTTTGTGCTAAAAGTGTGCTCAGTCCCAGGAAGCCACTGCAGTAGAGTGCATGATGAATCAACCTCTGTCCCCAACCTTCCTTATTTGGCTATGGTCTTGGGCCTGTTACCTGTAGAGAAGGAGAAAAAATAAAGAGTTTTGTTAAAAGGGACCGTTTTCTTCTTTCCATCCTCATCATGCCGCCTGCTTCCTAGAAGGGGCACAGCACAGACTATAGTGGGGAAAGACCCCCTTGTTAGTAGGGAGATTAGCTGAGGAGAGAGATACACGAGGACGCTGCAATTCTGACTCTGCTTTAGCCTGAACAAATGGCTTCACAATTTTCCAGCAAAAATCTAAGTGTAATTTCATTCAGTCTTAGATCATTTTACTTCCTATTCTTAGAATGATAGGAAAAGAACTTGGCGATGCTTCCATATTTTACTGAGGAGAAGGAGACTTTCCCAATGGCACAGCTAGTGTCAGAGTTGAGATGCAAACCCAGATTTTTAGTAGACAGTGGAACAGACCACTGGGATTAGATTTTAGAGGATCTAGATTCAAATTTTAGCATTCTGTGACCCTAAGCAAATCATGACCCCCCCTTAAGGCCTCAGTTTCCATTTAGTGAATCCATTCAATAAAGCTTAGCAGTAATAGGCCGGGACAGAAAGAACTGCCTTTTGGTAGACCTGAAGTTGCATTTGAATCAGTGCAGGAGAGGAATAGTCAGCAGAAGAGAGACCAGTGGTTACCTTAACATGGAAATGTTGGCATTTTAAAATAACCAGCAATCTTTCCTCATTTAGGGAATGAGAGAAGGGAGAAAATGAGGAAGGAGGGAGACGAGAGGAAGTAGAGTCCAACGGGCTACCAAGAGCACACCTTTGGCACCCACAGAGAAGCCTGACACCTTCCAGGGAGAAGCACCACATTAGCAGAGAGTCATCAACACAGGACTGGGGAGAGCACGTCCCACCATTGCCACCCAGGTTAGTCTACAAGAAGAAGCGTCCTTGTCCATTTACCTACCTCACTGGACCACACAATGCCATTTTGTTTTATCATCTCCAGAATCAGACTCAACCTCTGCTTTTGAATAAAAGACACATGAAATAGCTTGTCACATAGAGCAAAAAAAAAAAAAAAAAAAACAACCCCACAACAGAACAAAAAAAAGGTTATCTGTAGTTCTGTCTGAGAAGAACTCCTTGGGACAGAAAAGCAAGGGAGAAAAAGCGGGGTTCTCTATCAATGATGTCTAATTTAAAAAGGAATGGGGCCACCGATTCAGACATATTCTGGCCACATATTGAGTTAACTTTCATTTGTAATGTTGTTTGTTTTACTTTATTTTAATTTATTACTTATTTCTCAGTCACATTTTAATCTGGCTTTGCCACATTGAAAGTGCTCTACACTATTCAATAATAATTCAATAATTAATGACTTCTGTGTGTAGAGCCTAATTCTTGGTCCAGTAGAGAGCTATAAGTATAGAGATTGGTGAGTGAGTACTGAATATATACTAAGATTTGTAAAGCACCTTACCTGTCACCGGAACCTTTTAACAATCCTATGGATGAAGCAGTGAATTAAGTGCACTGTCATTCCCATTTTACAGATGAGGAAACTGAGACTGAGATTTTTAGTGTCTTGTCCCAGGATAAGAAGAGCTAGCTAAGTGCTTGAGATGGGTTAGAACTCAAGGGGTTCCTGGCTCCAAGTCCATCTCTTCTATCCACTATGTGTGACTGCCACACTGAAAGAAGGTGGTGTGTGTGTGTGTGTGTGTGTGTGTGTGTGTGTAGCCCTTTCTCATCCACGGTGAAATATGAGACAATCTTAGCCATAAATCCCTGTCTGAAAGACAACAGGAAAGTGAATGAAAGTTTAATTAGTATTAGATATGGTGTCTTTCACATATGAAAATGAAATGAAATGAAGCTGGCACATTTTAATAGCATGTTAAGGCTTGCAAAAAACTTTATAAGGTTATCTGTATAATATATATTATACTGGGATGTAAGTGTTGTAATTAGTCCCATTTTGCAGCTGAGGAAACTGAGGCTGAGAAAGGTTAATGACTTGCCCAGGACCATGCTGCTAGTGTCTGAGGGAGGACGAGGATAGCTTAGTGCAACCTCACTGGGGAAGGAATCGTACTCTGTAAAGTCAGGCCTCTCTAGTGACCAAAGATGTGTATTTACACATCTTTGTGGAGGTCTGGGCTCAGTGTAGAATTGGGGGTTCTGAGAACTGAGTTCTAGCTGGTATCCCCAGAAACCCCAGGAAGAGCGGGTACCACCTTCCCTTGCAAGAAACACCATCAGCTGCTCTGACTCAGTGCCCAGGGAATGGGCAAAGGAAGTTACCTTCGTGGCTCCTGGGATGCCGCTTCTTCCTGCGCTTCCCAGATCCCTTCTTGGTCCGCTCCTGGGACCGAGGGAGAGTCCCGGAACCTGAGGAATCCGTGATGGCCCCTTCAGAGAAAGACCTATCCAGAGACGTGTCTAGCACTGAGTCCGGTGCTGTATCCTCCTCCTCTTCTTCCAGCTCGGGAGGAGTTGGCTCTGCGTCCTCCGACCTCTGACAGCCATCCTCGGGTCCCTGGGCCGTCCTGCTGGCCCGGTGCTCTGCGCCTCGATCCTCTGCCCCAATGGCGTCCACCTCGCTGCCTACATCTGTGCCCCAAGGGGGAGGGCCAGTGGAAAACTTGGTAGGATTCAGAGATGTGGAGTCGTCAAGCCGCACCAGATGAGGGTCCTCAGAAAAGCTGGGCATGGGGGTGGAAGCACTGCTGCCCTCTGAGCTTGGGCGGCCATGGCCACCGGCTCCTTCGGTGACACTGACAGACCCAGGGCCATCTGGACTGTCCTGGGGCCAGGTCTCTCCTACGGTGGCAGCAGCAAGGTCAAAGCCCTGCCCCAGCTTGGGGCCACTGCCCGCTTCCTTTCTGGCTGCTGAGAAGAAACAGAGGAATGTCAGCAAGGTAGGACCACTCTGGAGGGGGCCGTGGTTTGCCCCTCGCTTGGTTTTATTCTGGAGAGCCACTTCCACCCCACCACATCAGATCATTACTTGTACATCGGCCTTTGCGCGTCCTGGATGTCTTGTCCCCTTGTCTCCTCCACCCCACAAAACCTCACCTGAAGGCCCCTTTCTCCAGGAAACCCACCTTGACTCCCTTCCATCCTCACTAAACGCTCCCTTCAGGGAACTCCTGTTAGCTCTTAAGTCTGAGTCACACAGTCTTACAGTGACCTCATTTTATATGTGTCATGGTTCCCAACTAGGAGAACTTCCCCAGATCAAGGATTGTTTGTATTTAGACGGAAACAGGCAAGGGCACTCGGCGCATCTCATAAAAGAATAAGTCATTAGGAGCTATCTTAATTCTTAACTCAGGGGTCCCCACTTCACTTAGTCTCCATGAAGCGGCAATCACTAGCACCAGAATATCCTCTGCCTATAGAAGTCTATATAGGAATCAGGAGAGGATTACAAATGGACCTTCAAGATCATCCAGTTAATAAGTATGAATACCAAAAGAGATTTGGAAAAAACAAAAAATAACAAGGAAAGTGACCTCTATGTGCAAAAAATTTCATAGCAGCTTTCTAAGGCAAAAACATTAGAAAGTGAGGGGATGCTCATCCGTGGGTGATGGCTCAATAAACTGTGGTATGTGTTTGTAATGGAATATTATTGTTCTCTGGGAAATGATGAGCAAGATGTTTTCAGGAAAAAAAAAACTGGAAAGTGAACAAAATGAAATGTAAATAAAGTAAAAGCAATATTGATACATTGTTGGTGGAATTGTGAACACATACAGCCATTCTGGAGAGCAATTTGGAACTATGCTCAAAAAGTTATCAGACTGTGCATACCCTTTGATCCAGCAGTGTTACTCCTGGGCTTATATCCCAAAGAGATACTAAAGAAGGGAAAGGGACCTGTATGTGCACGAATGTTCGTGGCAGCCCTCTTTGTAGTGGCCAGAACCTGGAAACTGAGTGGATGCTCATCAACTGGAGAATGGCTGAATAAATTGTGGTATATGAATGTTATGGAATATTATTGTTCTGTAAGAAATGATCAGCAGGATGATTTCAGAAAGGCCTGAAGAGACTTACATGAACTGATGCTGAGTGAAATGAGCAGGACCAGGAGATCATTATATACTTCAACAAACAATACTATATGATGATCAATTCTGATGGACCTGGTCCTCTTCAGCAATGAGATGAACCAAATCAGTTCCAATGGAGCAGTAATGAATGGAACCAGCTACGCCCAGCGAAAGAACTCTGGGAGATGACTAAGAACCATTACATAGAATTCCCAATTCCTCTATTTTTGTCCGCCTGCATTTTTTTATGTCCTTCACAGGCTAATTATACACTATTTCAAAGTCCTATTCTTTTTATACAGCAAAATAATTGTTTGGACATGCATACTTATATTGTATATAACTTATACTTTAATATATTTAACATGTATTGGTCAACCTGCCATCTGGGGGAAGGGATGGGGGGAAGGAGGGAAAAAATTGGAACAAAAGGTTTTGCAACTATCAATGCTGAAAAATTACCCATGCATATATCTTGTAAATAAAAAGCTATAATAAAAAAATAAATTTTAAAAAAAGTGATAGCAATGTTCTGGGATGACCAGCTGTAAATGACTTTGCTATTCTCAGTAGTATAATTATTCACAATTACTCTGAAGAATTTAGGATGAAAAATCCTATCCATACCTAGAGAAGGAACTAATTTTGTCTCAATATAGACTGAAGCACTCATTCTATCACTTTATCTTTTTCTTTTAAATTTAATTTTTCTTGAGGATTTTTATTTTTATTAGAGTGGAAAATCTATGTTTTCTTTCACAACGTGACTTTTATGGAAATGTTTTGCTTAATTTCACATGTGGTTTCTTTATTGTGGGTGGAGATAAAGAAGAGAACCTAGAACTCAAAAACCTCAAACACAAATGTAGAAAAAGTTGTTTTGAATGTAACTGGTGGAAAATGTTTAATAAAACAAGATCACCCAGTTGAAGCCCCCCCCCATTTTACAGCTGAAAATATTAAGGCTCCAAAAGACTAGATAATTTGCCCCACATCAGACAAATAAGTTAGTGGCAGAAACAGGATCCAATTCTTTCCACTATGCCACATGAACCAAGGCTAATTTTCAGAGAGTTTGCAGTTAGAAAAAATATGCATATATATGTAAAATCACTCCATACATACTTCTATTTATTTATTTATTTTTTTGATACAGAGTGTCTTCCTTCATAGTAATTTTGTAATTTTTGTAATTGTATGGGTAGGACCTTAAAATAATGACAATGATATAACATTTATGCATCTTTAGAGTTTACAAAATGCTTTACATGTTATCTCATTTGATCCTCATGAGGTAGATGCTATTATTATCTGTTTTTACAGCTGAGGAAACTAAGGCAGAGTTTAAGCAACTTGACCAGGATCACACAGTCTCTGAGGTAGGATTTTTACCAGGTCATCCTAATTCCAAATCCAAAACTTTCTTCATTCTGCCATCCGGCTGCCCATATTAGTGGACTAAAAATAACTGATAGATCCAGGGTCAGTTGTCAGGTAAGCCCCTGTTTTGTGAAAAGCTATCAATGAAAATATAAGAATCCAAGGTCACGGTTAAAGTGGCACATATACCAGTCTGGAGTGGTCTGTTGGAAATTAATTATGTCACCCAGGGGTAATTATGGACAAAATTTCAGCGACATCATGAGCAGGCTGCTGACACCTGTGAGCTTGGCAGATCTGTAGAGACAGAATGCAGGTGAGATCCTCCTTCTGGTGCTGTAAAAGGGAAATGAGTTGGACCCTGCCAAAGACCTGGGTTTCAGATCAAAGGGGTTCCATTCCCTACTTGCTTTTCTGAGTGAACTGTCTAGTTCCTCAAAGACTCAGAAGCCTATGGGGATGAACCCCATCTGGCCATACTTAACAGAGAGCTGGGAAACTTGGGAATCCCCAAGCCTGATGGAGGCTCCCCATAAGGCTTGTCCTCCTGACTATAAGTTGGGAGAAAGAGAATGTGCTAGGATTTGATTCATTGGAGTGTTGCCTTTGATAATATCCTTATCTCAAGTATGAATTTGAAATCACGGCTTGCTAAATTTCAATTGAGATATTTTCCTATCTCCTGGTGAAATTAGTTAAGATAATAGGGAATAAGAGATCTGGGGCAGGTATGACTTCTTTCTTGTTTACTCTTTCTCTGTGTTCCCTTCCTTGTAATGAAAGGGCAAGCCAGAGAGAATATGCTCTCTGAGCATATTCATATACTTATAATACACTGTGTGACCCCCCCACTCTGTCTTATAAAAGTGCAGAAAAAAGATCACCAAGGTTGGGTATGAGCAGGGAAGACTTCATGGAGGAGGTGAGATTTCAGTCCTGAAGGATGGGCAGGTTTGGAAGAGGAGGGCCATCAAGAGAATAAGGGAACCATATCTTACCAGCCTCTTTTTCCTTGCAGGTTTCAGTCGATACCCCTTTTAGGCCATTCTCCGAATCCCCTTTGCCCTTGGCAGTCTTCCTCAGCTGGAAACCTTTCCTGATATCAGCCAGGAGGGCATCAATGACACACACTTCCTCTTGTTTCACGGTTCCCTTCCGAACTATAGAAAAAAAAGTCCCCCAGTCACCCTGCAGATAGCTGCACAGTCCTATGCTCTCTGGGACCAAAAGAGTAGAAGACACAGCTTCTGCTCTAGATCTGAAGGGGAGGAAGGAGATATAACCTCTGACCTTCAGGAACCCCTAAGGGAGGAGGAAGGAAATCTAGAAAGGATGTAAGGGTATTTAGAAAGAAAATAATTTCCAGAGAGTAAAGTTGTATAGGATTAAAGGGCTGGCTGCTGGAATCTCTGGCAGAATTAACCAGGGAAGGCCTTCTGTGGTAGATTGGTTGTAGGGAATGGCTTGGGAAATCTTGCATCTAGGTTTTGGGTTGGAAAAACTGGGCTTGGGATTGAAGAGTAGGAGGAAAGGATTCCTCCCTACCCTGTAGCCTAAGTTGCTCATTTGACCCAGATACCCTCTGGCTTTAGTCCCCCAGCTTACTGATCTTTCCATCTTCTCCACGGGGCCTTTTGGCTTCTTCAGCCTCCAGCTGCTTCTTCCTTTTCTCTGCCTTCACAGCCTGCTCCTTCCAGTCTTTGTTCTCCTAATAACAAAAGAGAGGAGGGGGGAGAAGGAAGGAAAGAGGGAGGAAGGGAGAGAGAGGGAGAAGGAGAGAGAGAGAGGGAGAGAGAGAGAAAAAGGGAGAGGGAGAGAAAGAGGGAGAGGGAGAGGGAGAGAAAAAGGGAGAGGGAGAGGGAGAGAGAGATTCAGGCAGATCCTGTTAGCCACTGAGTCTCCAGGGGACTGGGACTGGGGCTTTGTCACAGATTTCTACTGATACTATCCTAGAATGTCAGATATCTTAAGAGACCATCTAGAGAAAGGAAATCACCTGCTTGAAGTCACAGAGCATGTTGTGAGTCTAGAATATAGATTTCCTTACTCCCAGTCCTGCTCTTTTCTCAACCATTCTATGTTTCTGTTTAGGTGTCTCTGTGTCTCATATGTGTGGGATGCTCTGCTGGGATGAGGAGCTCCCTGAGGGCAGGAATCATCTATTCATGGGTCTCCTGTGTCAATGTGACACTGAGACAGTTAAGTGATTAATAATTACTGACTGCGATGGAAAGGGATTTCATTTACAGATTTATCTGTCAGATGGCGATCTCTCCAAACACAGGGCAGAGGTCACAATGCTTAAATCCTTCTTTCTGTTGTCCAAGACGGGCAAGGAACTTATTTTCATAGCTGTGTGATTGACTCAGGCAAGGGAGTGGCTGAGAATTGGGGAGTCCCCCCAGTAGGAGATAAGAGGCACCATGTCTGAATAGCTGTTTTCAATGTGCCCAGACTGACATCTCAGATTATAGCTAAAATGTCCTGATGATGAGTACCCTAACTTTCTGGGTGCAGAAAAGCAGCAGGGTGATACTACTCAAGGCAATCCTTTGGGTAAGGGAAAAAGTTAGATGCAAATTGTCAGACTTAGTAAAGAATTCACTGTAACCTCACAGGTGTTCACTTTTATTATCACAAGTACCCCAGGAATCCAGGGTTCCCTAGATGACAGTTTTGGAGTGGAATGAGAAAGATTTTCTTGGTGTAGGAAATTCCAAGTATGGAGTCTCCCTCTACTGACAAAGACGGGGAATTCATCTGTAAGTCAGCCTTGGAAGATTGTCCGAGCCTTAGAGGACTGTCCATAGACACTGAGAGGTCAAGGAAGATTTGCCCACAGATAGAATTTGTTGGAGGCAGCAGTTAAATCTATATCTTTTAGACTCTGGGGCTAGCCCTCTATCTGTTATGTCACACTGCCATTCAAAAAATAGATTCCCTTTATATAATAAATGAACAGCTATTCACATTTCCATGGTGCTTATAGTTAAGAAATTTTTTCCTTCACAATCTCATGAGGCAGGCTATGTAACATTACTTCACTTTTGGAGAAAAGCCTTTGAGAGGGAAAATGATTTTCCAAGCTAACTTGGCTAGTGAGTGATTATCAACCAGGATTCCAACCAAAATCCTTGTACACAATGCAAGCTTCTGGACTAATTCTGCCACTAGCTCCCTGTGAAACTAAGCTGTCTCTTTGTGGGTCTCAGTCTCTTCAGCTGTAAACATGGGGTTCAGAATTTCTTCTTTCACAACAGGGAAGCTGTGAAGCTTAAATATAAAAGAGATATTGAAGGGCTTGAGGAAGTTATAAGTAGCCTGTAGGTGCCAGGGATCTTTACTATGGTGTGTCTCACTTGTTTCTGTATCCTCAGCACTTAGCACAGTGCTTGACATGTTACTGTTGTTCAGTCACATAAGACCCTTCTGACTCCATTTGGAGTTTTCTTAGTGATTTGTTATTTCCTTCTCCACTCATTTTACAGATGAGGAAACTGAGGCAAGCAGGGGTAAGTAACATGCTCAGGATCATATAACTAGTGTCGGGACCACATCTGAACTCAGGAAGACTTATCTTCCTGACATAAAGCCTGGCACTCTATCCACTGTGCCTCCCTAAGTCAGTGCATACAGTCATTGCTTAATCAATGCTTGGTTTATCTAAACTAACTTTATTGGAAGTGGAGGGTTTCAAACGTATCCAATAAATGTTCTTTGCACCCAGTAAGTACCACAGATATCCATATCTGCGCAATCTGAATTTATAGCACAAGTGTTCCCTTGTTCACAGGACACTTACCTTCAAGGCTCGGATGAAAAGTTCTCGAAATGTCTTCATGGTGCTGAAGGTGTCCTCCAGGGAGAGCTTGTGGGCATCCTCACAGAGGTAATCAGCCAGCTCCACTTTCTTCCTCTCAATGACCTTAAACTCTTCCTCTAACTCCCTGGAGGCTGAGATGCTGTCCTAGGGAAGAATCATCCATTCAGTCTACTCAGACATCCCATGTATGAATCACAGGACCTCTGGTGGATTTGCTATTTTCAGTACTAGGGAAAGTTTTTTTCCACATTGGCCCCAAATTAACCTTTCTGCAATTTATGAACCCATACATGTGCTGGAGCTGGCTTGACCCAGCTTGAGAAAGGGAATAATTAAATTTCCACTGTGAACATCTGGTGAGTGCTACAAATCAGGAATTGATTTATTATTTTATTAATTGTCTATAGACTTAACAAGATGATGGACAAAATGCTAATAATGTAGAATAAACTTAAAAGTATGCTTTCTATGAACTTTTTTTCCCTTTGGAGAGTCAGTTGTTAAACATTTACAAATATATCACCAAGTAGAAAATTCAGGTTGGAGAAGGTCTTAGAAGGCATCTGGTATTCTCTCCTCCCAGCACAAGAATCTTTTTGATGGTATCCCTAACAATTCAGCTTGAATACTTCCCATGATGAAAAGCCTGAAGATTCCCAAAACTGCCTAGTCTGCTTTTGTGTAGCTCTGAATGTAAAGAAAATTCTGCCTAACAGGGTCTTTCTGCAATTTCTGTCTCATGCCTGGTTCTTTCTTCTGGGATCAAGCATAGAAAGGATCCAGATGTAGTCAATGATGCTTATTTACTTACCCAAGAAGATGCTTCTAAGAACAAATAGTTTAAAAAAGTCCTCCCCTAGGATAGCAGCTGATGCTAAAACCTATTCCCTACTTGCTAAACACACAGATCAAAAGCCACCATGGGCTGCGAAGGCCAGAGAAGTGGGGCTGAGAAGAGAGCTCACTGGCCTTCTGTCCACTGCCGGAACAACCTCCTAAGCAGGGGTCTCCAAACTATGGCCGCGGGCCAGATGCAGCAGCTGAAGACGATTATCCCCCTCACCCAGGGCTATGAAGTTTCTTTATTTAAAGTCCCACAAAACAAAGTTTTTGTTTTTGCCATAGTCTGGCCCTCCAACAGTCTGAGGGACAGTGAACTGGCCCCCTATTTAAAAAGTTTGAGGACCCCTGCAAGGGTCTGGTTCTTCTCCACTTTCAATCTGCTCAGTCTCACTCTGGGGACCTTGGTTCTTCTACGGACAGGCCCAGGTCTGCTTCCTTTGTCTCCCACACTGTGAGTTCCCTTAAGCAGGGCCCAGGCCGGTCCCTCCCAGGACCAGTCCCCACAGTGGGGCTGAACACTGGCCTGGATACACAGGAGAACCGAAGCATTGGTAAGTGGAGTTCAGGAATAACCTGCGTGTCTTAGCACTCAGAGCCCCTTTTCTTTTTGCTCACTCAGTTTCTCTCTTTATGTTTCTCTATTTTTCCACATTCCTCCTCAGGTTCCATCCACCTCTGGTCCTCTCCAGAAGCTGCTTCCCCAGTACAATGCACACTGGCTTTTGCCTCAATTTGACTGTGACCCACGAGTTTACACCCATCTCCCCCATTCAACCTGCAGCTTCAGCTGGTGGTCACTTGCCTGGAGGGGCTTTTCATACTGCTCTTGAACTTCAGGAATTCCTGAAGATACCTTCCGTTCCATCTCCAGCAACTGCTTCAGGTTGGTACTGGCTTCCGAGTGGATGATATCAATATTGATCCTGAGAGTTAGTGAAGAGGGTGGGGTGGAAGAAGGACCTCACTGTGAGATCAGAGATCACCTGGTATCAAAACTAGAAATGCCTATTTCCTCTCTCCTGATGTCCATGCTCCCCTCTCCTCCTCCCATATTACAGATGAAGAAACTGAGGGACAGAGAGAGCTGTGATAAGGATCACAAAATGTAATAGCTAAAGATCATTAATTATTATATACCACAATTCCCCCTCACTGTCAATTATACAGAGAGGGAAATGGGGCTATTTTGAGAATCAAAACATAATAATGTAATAATAATAATGCGTGTATGAAAGTAGAAAGTGACATTCTTAGACATTACAAAATGTCAGCTGGAGATGATCTTAGGAAATTTAGTTTAACCCACTCATTTTAAAGAGGAGAAAGCTGAGGACTACAAAAGAAGAAGCTTGTTCAATCAAAGCCATATAGTTGGTCACTGGCAGCACCAACATTAGAATCCAGGTCTTCTGTTGAGGGGTAGGGGTGGGAGAAAGGGAGGGAAAAAAATTGGAACACAAGGTTTTTCAAGGGTGAATGTTGAAAATTATCCATATGTTTTGAAGATAAAAAAGCTTTAATAAATTTTTAAAAAGACTCTAGGTCTTCCAACTTTCACTAGCAGGATCTCTCTAAAGCTGCATGCTTTTTCATTTGTGAAGATTCTAATTCCATTAAAACCACTTCCCAAGGTCTAAAGAGAAATCGTTTGTTTATGACTCAAATGTAGGATCAATAGTTGAGTTAAAAATGCATCTCTTCTCCCTGATACCCAGATACCCATGTTCTCTTCCTCTCAGATACTGAGCCACAGCAATGACCTGGGAAGTTTCTTACCCTGCTGCCCGGGAGATGTGCTCTAGGTCACTGGGGAGCTGAAGGAGATCAGGGTAATTTTTCTCCACTTCCTGGAAAAGAACAAGAACATTTCAGCTTTCAATGAAGGTGAGGACCATATCTTCTCTATAGCAAAAATCGTCCCCAGCACCCAATACAGTGCTCTACCTATAATAAACATCATCCCTCTCCCTCCGTCCCTTTCTCTCTCTCTCTCTCTCTCTCTCTCTCTCTCTCTCTCTCTCTCTCTCTCTCTCCTCTCCTCCCTCCCTCCTCCCTCCCTCCCTCTCCCTGTCCCTCTCCCTCTCTCACCCCCCCTATCAACGGGTAGCAGTTGGGAATGTGGAGAAGGAGGTTCCCACCAGAGCCAAGGAACGGTTGGGCAAAGGCCTCCCTACCTCCAGGATGTGATGCAGTAGGGTCACACGGCTCTGGTTGGCCTTAGTTTCTGTGAGTTTGAGTAGGGTACTAATCTTAAAACCATCAGCATCTCCTGTATGACTCCCCTGGAAGAGATTAGGAAAACCATTACTAAGATTCCCAGAGGCAGGGAGGAGAGGGGACAATCCCTGTGGGCTGTAGTGGGCTAGCAGGCAACTTACATAGTTGAGGAAATTTCCAATTTTGAGAATCAGCTGGCAGAAAACTGGCAAACGCTGACTGGTGAGGAGACCTACAGAGCAAGGAATGTTCTAAATGATTCAGTTCTGTGAACAAATCTGGTTTCCAGGTACCCAAAAAGTCATTAAGGGTCTGCTCAGGATCTCTGCCAGAATAGGCTGGGGGAGGACATAGTTGACCTCATGGGTCAGAGACGTTCCCCAAATAACCAATATCCTTTAATAGCTTCTTACTGCTCTGTCATTAAGAGTCTATCAAAACCCTTCTAAATTGGCTGACATTCCTATAGTGATAGAATCATAACACATAGAGTTGGGAGGGATTTTAAGATCAGTTTAATTTATAGATGTCAGAAACTCAAAGTTAGAGAGCCTGAATGAAAGCAGATAGGTGGCTCAGTGTATCCCAATTGCTGGGCCTGGAGTCAGGAAGACCTGAATTCAAAAGCAGCCTCAGACTCTGGCCAAACCACTTAACCTATATTTGCCTCTACCCACAGGAGATTTTGCCTCAGTTCCCCATCTGTAAAATGGGCATACATTAGAAGAGGTAATGGCAAATCACTCCAGCATCTTTACCCAGAAAACCCCATGGAAAAAAGTCCATGGGGGTCACAAAGAGTTGTAAATGACTGAACAACTAAATAATAAGAAGCAGATATTAATTCAATCTTTCCTTCCTTCCTTCTTCTTTCCTTCCCTCCAATTGTCCCTCCCTTCTTCCTGCTTTTCTCCTTTCTTTCTTTTTTCCTTCCTCTCTACCTCCTTACCTTCTTTTCCCCCTACCTTCCTTACTCCCTCCCTCCCTCCCTCCCTTCTTCCTTTCTTTTGTAAGAATAGAACAGAAGTCTTGTGAATCCAAAACCAGTGCTTTTTCACTAATGTATCAAAAGAAAAAAGAGAGAGAGAAAGAATAGACAGCCCAACCCCTATCCTTGGGGGTTAACATGCTAGCTAGTTCATGTTTCCTCCTGGAGTGGGCCTTTATATGAAATAGAATGTTATGTTCTCTCATTTGCCCTCAAAATACTTATTTTAAATCTTGACATTTCCTATGTAATCTTGGGCAAATATCTTAATCTCCCTGGGGCTCAGTTCCCTTATCTATAAAATGAGGGGGGGGTTTAAGTAGAAGACCTTTGAGGTTCTTTTCAATTTTAAATCTATGGTATTATGGTAGAAGGAAAATGGAAAAGATATTTCTGAGTTTTAGTAATCATATATAATATTATACTACACATACACACACATATATATACTATAATATACAACCATACATCACATAATAATCATAAATAGTAATTGCATCATATTGTACTATACATATTATATGATTTCTTGATCTTTTCCCTTATAGACTTTACTTCTGTTCTCTATTTCTATTTTTCAAACTGAAGAAGTAATAGCTTTTGAGCTTGTAGCCATACAGTTTTGGGATCCATTTAAAAGTCCCACCCGCTAAGGCCCCTGTGGCTCTACTTACTCTCACAGGCCTTACGGATGACCTCAGCTTTGGGTCGGATCATGTCCAGCATGATGACTGTCTCTTCATAGAGCAGCATGCACTCAATTCGCAGCTGGTAGCTAAAATGAGGAATTAGTGGGGAAACAGGTTACAGGTCCATATAGGAAATAGGTATTTGGTTCCCTATAATGGTCTTAGATCCATTGGGAGTCACAAAATCTCAGAGCTAGAAAAGATCTTAGAAATCATACAATCTAATCTATACTTGAACAAGAACTCCCACAATTTCTCTGTGATCATTTAGTCTTTTCTTGAAACTATCTTTAATGATGAAGAGTTCACCATTTCCAAGAGAGATCATTTCACTCTAGCATAGTTCTGATTATTAAAATAGTTTTTTTTTTACATTAAGTCAAATTCATCCTTTCTGCAACACTTTCCCTCCCTTCTCTCCTTTTTATTGCTTTGGATTTTCCCTCTGGGGTCAAGAAAAACAAATCTAACTCCTTTTCCAAATGATAGACTTTTGAATATTTTAAGATAGTGAGAATATCACTCCCAAGTCATTTCTTTTCTTGTCTCCCTTGGGGTACACTCACTACCCACCTAGTCTGTGTCCTGACAGTCATTTATGTATCAAGTAGATTTCCAGACTTTTTGTATATACTTTGTACTTATTTGATAGGAGAAAGATGAATTTAAGTATTTTGACGTACTAACCTAATCTTTCCCACAGCTCTCCCAGTATCATTCAGATTGTATACATTCAGATTGGCTAAAAGTAAGGCTGGGGTTAGGAGAATGAACCAATATACACAGTCCAGACAATATATTATAGGTAGAGGAATTTCATATTTAGCTCCGGATGAGACCATTTTAGTCTGGGACCATGAAGGGAACAGACATCTAGATAGAGTCAAGGATAGTCTAGAAAACTTTATTTAAGGATTATGCTAGAAATCATAATACCATTTAATCTCAAACTAGGGAATTTTATTGGATATCCACATCTAATAACTTTCCCTCAATATATTATTTCTGAATCTGTATATTATTTTGTCCTTTGTGAAAAAGCTCTAGAAAATTTACTTGTGATGTCAGAATATGTGAGAAAGGAGGAAAAGGGAGAAGCAGAGGGTAGAAAGAGCCATCGAAAGATGGTAGCATTAACATATGAAAGGGGAAGGTAATCAGAATTTGGATGCTACTAATTTCAGAGCCCACAGGACCAAACTGGCTCAAGGTCCTGGAGTCAAGAATCTGAACTCTCTGATGATAGATAGGTTCAAAAATTGTGAAAGGCTGAAGATAAAGTCCTCTGGATCTGCTGGATCTCTGGATCTGTGGTCAGCAAATCCTAAGGCCAGCATAAGCCCAAATTTGATTAATTTGTTAATAGCTAAATGTATAGCACACAATTATAGAATTTTAAGAGTGTCAGAGCTGGAAGAGACCTGACAATACAGTGAAAGAGCCATTATAAATCACTATGGAGGAAGAAATAGAGGCTCGAACAGGAAAAGTGGCTTAGTCAAGGTCCTAGAGCAAAGGAATTAAAATCCAGGTGTTTCTACCTACCTACCTGTGTAGGGTGCTGTACACCACACTCTGAAGTAGGGAATGAAGAGAAATTTCAGAATTCCTCAGCATCAATGCTTGATGGCTAACCCTATACACGTCTCAGGATTACTTCCGTTATTAAATTAAGCTAAAATCATCATTTTGACAATTCTTTCCCTCCCTTCCCTTTTTATTGCTTTGTGTTTTGCCCTCTGAGGCCAAGAAAAATAAATCTAACTCGTTTCCCAAATGATAGCCCTTTGAATATTTTAAGATAGTGAGAATATTGCTCCCAAATAACTTCTTTTCCCTCTTTCCCTTTGGGAGAGTTATGGTACTTTAGATATGGATCTAACTTAATATAATAACAATGTTCTTGGAAAAAAGAGCACAAAACATAAAAAAAAATCAAATCATAAACGTAAGAGGAGTTATTTTAAGCCTGTGGAAAATTCCATTCCTTTATTTTATCTGCTTTGCAAATTTGGATTTTCACACTGCTTTTTCTCAAATAAGTTTACCATGAATACCAGACCATGATTAAAGAAATAATGAATGTTTTCTTGACCAAGGTCATGAACCATAATCTTTCTCCTCTCTGGGTCTTCATGTCACTGTTTTCCCTTAGTTCTCCTCCTCTTTAGCTGTTCTTTTTGTTGTCTCTGAAAGATCATCATTTATGATGGAACTGTGGATATCCCTCAAGGTGCTATCTTGGACCTTCTTCTCTTCTTCTACAATACATTCTCTCTAAGTGATCTCTTCAGTTCCCAAAAATTTGTTATTATCTCTATGAAGATGACTCTATGAAGTTGTAAACTGCCTTGAAGACAAAACCCACTAGATATGCTGTAGACATTTTAAAGGCAATATGTCCTACAGATAACTTAATATCTTTCCTTCTCAGCCCCCCCCCTTTTCTAACTTTCCTCTTTTTATGAAGGGCACATTTCAAAACCTTAGTTATCCATGACTTTACCATCCTTCACCTCTCAAAACAGAATCAGTAGCCAATTCTTTATTTTTGACTTTCCAACATTTCTCTCATATATATTCATCCACCCACCCACCATAGATCAGGGCCTCCTGACTATTCTTTCCATCTCGAGTTTCTCCAATTCATTCTTCACACAGCTGCCAAGGCATATATTCCTAAAGCAAAGCTCTGACCATTGCTCAGAAGCTCCAGTAGCTTCCAATTCCCCTAGGATCAAATACCGACTCTTCTATTTAGCATTTAAATCCCTTCATCATCTGGTTTCAGCCCATTTTTTTCTGGGTGTATCACATATTACTCTCTTCCCACACAGTGTTTATATTTCAGCCAATGGGACTCTCATTTCCAGGTCCTAGCATACACCATTCCATCTTTGCAGAGTCAGTCTTCCATATGCTCAACTCTGACTCTTGAAATCTCTAGCTCTCTGCTAAGCTCCAGAATGCCATCCTCCTATGAGAGGACTTTTGCTGATCACACCCTCCCACCCACCAGGACATCTCTGAAGTTATTTGGGACCTTCCTCATATATAAAAATATATTACATGTATTTTTAGAATACAGGATGCCTGAGAACAAGGATCCTTTTCTCTATATCTTTCTCTTCCTAGTACAGAACGGGGGCTTAAAAAAATGCTGATTGATCCCCATTCTGTATCTTCCTCCTTCTGGAGTCAGGACCCACAAGCTCAGTGCTACTGTGTTATCAGAGGGACAAGCATATAGAACAAAGGGGGCATGGCTTAGTACCTTGAAGCACTTACCTGGGAACATCGAGGAGGAGGAGATAGAACTGGTCAGCACTGGCTAACTTGGCTTTCTCCTCTCGGAATGATTTCAGATTTTCTATCTAGGAAGAACAGAAATCACAAAGGGATGAAGGCTCTTCATCCAATGTCCAATAGCCTGCCTCCCCACAGCATCTCTGTACTTGCTCTAGGAAGTATCCCCTAGACCTCTCCCCAGCCTTGCTTTGACTCCTACAACTCTTCAAGTTAAATGACTTACCCTGGTTCTGAATCACATTTTGCCCCTTTTAATAACCGATCTCTACGTGTATCTCATTTTCCTCTTAGATTGTAAGCTCCCTGAGGGCAGAGCTCCTTTGTCTCCTTTTGACCATGAAGCCTTAGCTCTTGACCAGGATCTCTTCCTTCTTGTTTGCCCCCTTAGGTTGTCAAGCATAGGACTGAATGGAGGGTTTGATAATTTTCTTAGGCATCTTCTTATTGAAAAATTAAAGTCAATAGCACAACTTACTTCATGCTTCTCAGGGAGCAGTTTGAGAAGCTGCTTCAGAACTTCCACATCAAACCTGGTCCTATCCCCTCTTCGGATCATGTCTGTGATCTCCTCGTTGGAGCTGAAGAAAGGGCAGTTAGGTGTGAGCTCAACACTCCATTCAACAAAATCAGGATTGGCCCCTTACATGCCTCACTATGAAGGAAATAGTCAAGGGCAGAGAATATCTCATAGTCACAGAGAGACAGTCATAGCCTCTAAGTTGGAGGAGACCTCAGAATCCATCTGGACCATAGATTATCCTCTCCCCTCAAATTCCTTGCCCTCTTGTCCCATTGCCCCTTCAAACCCTAGCTACCAAATGAGTTCCTGCATCAAAGCTCCCATTGCTCCTAAAGCCATATCATTATATACTGTTGTTGTGGAAAGTAATTTGGATTTGTGACCCCAAACTTGCTAAACTTTGCATATCTTTGGATGCAATTATACTTCAATTAGGCCTATACCCTGAAGAGATCAAAGAAAGAGGGAAAAGATCTATAGGTACACAAATTTTATACTATCACCGTGTATGTGTGTGTGATGGCAAAGAACTTGAAATTATGGAGATTCCTAACTGGGGATCAATAAATTATGGTACATATAATTGTGCTATAAGAAATGATGAAAGGAATGATTTCAGAGAACTTGGGAAGACTTATATGAATTGATATAAAATGAAGTGAGTAGAATCAGAAAAACAATTTACTAAAAGTCTTAAGAACTATAATTTCTACAATAACCAAGCAAATTCCAGAGGACTCATAGTAAAACATGCTACTCATAGCCTAGAGAAGTGATAAATTCTGGAAATGGATTGAAAGACATATATTTTGTGGACATGGCCAATGTGGGAATTTGTTTTGCTTGAATACCTATGTTTATTACAATGATTCTTCTTTTCTTTTTTA
Organism: Sarcophilus harrisii; assembly: GCF_902635505.1. NCBI lineage: Eukaryota > Metazoa > Chordata > Mammalia > Dasyuromorphia > Dasyuridae > Sarcophilus > Sarcophilus harrisii. Next base: position 352,640,842 of record NC_045427.1, read on the forward strand.
TGTTGGGGAGTGAAACGTTTTTATTTATCAGAAAAATAGATTAATTTTTTTTAAAACATCATATACCACTAGATAAAATTACAGAACTGTGTCTCTTTTCCCTCAGCAGAGGTCCTTTCTTCATATTTAATTGAGAAAACTGAGGCCATCTGCTATGAACTCTTTGCTTCCCTATTCCTCTCCTCAAACCCAGTGATATTCCTCATTTTCTTTTCCTCAGATCTGGTTTCTAAGAAAGATATCAAAAACTCATAGGATCATAGATTTTTGACTTGAAAGGGACTTTGGAGTTGATTTAGTCCAACATTCCTCGTTTTACAGTAGAAGAAATTGAGGCAAAAAGAGGTCATAGCAAGTATATGAAGCTCAGGTGAAGTGATAGTGCTATGGTGGAGACTTTCCACATAGATGCTTTCTGTAACAAAATTTGTCCTGCCCTTCTTACTTCAATACTCACCATTTGAATTGCTTCAGAAAAATGTTCAGATTGAGACTTTTCTTGCCATCTAGAAATGTAATCTGGAAAAAGAAAACAAAGTCCAACCCCAAAGGAAGGATCTCAAAGAGAAGCAGCATGAGGCAGTAGAAAAAGTCCTGGTCTGAAAAATCATAGGCAAAGTCCCTTCCCCCTTCTGGCCCTCAATTTTTTCTTTTGTAAAATGGGAATAATAACCTATTATTGAAGAACTACTGAAAAGAAATCACTCTGTAAACCCTGACATGCTTTCCATCTCCAGGTAGTACATCCTCAGCCAATGCACCCAGCCACACTACCTCTTTCGGCTCCTTCTTGGCTGGGGCTGTGTTCTTCTCCTTGGCTTTCGTAGTTGGGAAACAGAAGAGCTGTTCAATGCTGGTATAATCAGGCTCCATGTCCTCACTGCTCAGGCTACTCACTGATGCCCACATTGAGTGACTGTCTGGAAGATATGAGAGGAAGCAGAGTATCAATTCAAAACAGGAGTGTGAGGTCTGGGGAAGCAGGAGGGGAGTCCTTCTCCCTCAAAATTTTAAAAACATTAACATTTGTTTTATATGTAACTGGGAAAAATAAAATATCAAATAAAAACAAAGCAAACTACATGTAGGATAAATAGAGAATAATTAAAAGAAATAAGTGTTGGGAAAAGAAGGGATTTTGGAATGCTTTATTCAATTTTGAATAAAACATTTAAAGAAGTGAAAGGGAAATAGTCTTCACCTAACATTTGGTAGAATTAATATGTGGGCCATATAATTTCAGAGACTAAAAATGGCTAGCTAGTTCAACTCATAAATTTAAAAGAAGCTCACAATTAAGTATCTAGATTCTATTTGAATTCCTCTAGTGGACAGAAGCAATGATGTGCTTGAAACAGCTAGAACAGCACTTAAATTTTCAGTGCTCAATTATGACTTGGAAATTTGCAAACTCTACAAACCAAGGTTTTATTTATATTTTATGGTCTGTCTAGACTTAAGAAATTGATGAGAAAAATGTTAATAAAGCAGATTAAATTTAAGAGTGTGTCCTACATACATTACCACCCTTCCTTGGAGAATTACTAATTACACATTTATCAGCAACATGAAGCAGCTTATTTCCAGTGCCCTCCCTGTTAATTAGTTGTGTTTTACCCTATATATAGCTTGCTTGTATATATTTGTTTGCATGCTATTTTCCCCATTAGACTGTGAGCTCCTTAAGGGCAGGGACTGTCTTTTGCTCCTTTTTATATTCCCGATGCTTAGCATAGTTCCTGGCACATAATAGATTCTTAATTCTTCCTCTCTTTCTTCCTTATTTTCTTTATTAGTTCTAACAAAGATCTAATTCTAAAAGACTCCAAGCTGGATCCTTTACAGTAGTGATGAAGAAAGGGAGTATATAAGGATCCCTGTAGTTTACAAACTGATTTACTTTTAAAAAGTAGCATTATCTCTTATATTAGATTTATATTTATTTTGTCATTTTTTTTGGTTTTTATTACATCTTTAATCTACTTCAGGCCATACTCGGGGAGTGTTGTGGGCTGCATAATTATGAGGAAGTCTATCAAATGAGTTGGTTGCCCCAGGAAGCTGGTGCTGGAGCCAGGTTAGTGCATTGTAGGATTGGGTTCCTTTAACTCTATAGCTCAATAATCTCGAACTCATGGTTTGCTTCGTTTAATCTCATGATTCCCTAACCTTTGATAAAAATCTCATGTAAGATAAGACAAAAGAAAGGTGTATAGATGCTTAGGCTAGGCACAGATAGGGGACGTGCTGATCCATACAGCAGAAAGATAGATCCTTAGAGAGCCCTCAAATACTAGAGAGGAAAGGCTGAGTTGGCAAAGAAAGTCAGAAAGCAAACAAGTAAGCTTGACTCTAGATGTCCTTTCAGCCTAGGGTCTCATGTCCTCACATGTGGTACTTAGTCATGGAACTAAAATTTTGGGACTGTCCTATCAGGGAGCCGTGCAATGGAAGGGAAATTTGCCTGTTCCAAAAGGATGGATGGATGGAGGAGTAAGCTGCATAAAGCTAGAAGTAGAAGGGCAGAAAGTTACAGAAACGCCCAGTCTATAAGGATTATGCTGAATTAATTGGGACAATTCTGGTTTTAGAGTCGTACTGTAATCACAATCGCTATGTGACTATGGACAAGTCATTCTTCTTTTTTGGGGTTGTTTCTTCTGTAAAGACTTGTACTACATACCTTACTTTCCAATCACCGAGGGGACAATGGTTGCCATGACGAAGATGCATGTCTCACCTACAACTCAGGACATTTCTAACTGCTGGCCCAGGAAGTATGGCTATAGATACCTCCTAAACAAGGTGAGGGGGCAATATCACTGATATAGAAAATGCATAGGCAGACAGGGCTTCTGGGCAAGTTGGAAAGTGAGAGAATGGGGCACATCAAGCCAAATGGTCCAAATTAGAGGCTTGATGGATCTGAAAGGCTACCTTTGTAACATAGACAGAGGTCTGGCTTGGGAAACTGGAAAAAAAACTGATTGATTTTAGTTTAATAAAATAGTGGGAGAAGTTTGGGACTAACCAGTATGAAACTGCATGGTTTTCTTTAATCTCCATCTCTAATGACATTCTTACAGTTTTCTCTTGTCAATAAACCCTAGAAATGTGGAAGTTTGTGGCTTGGAAGTATGTGGAAAAGGAAAGATGGAGAAACTATCAAATGAGGGTGTCTAATTATCATTAAAGTGTTGAGGGAAGGGAAAAAGATTACTGGAGAATAGAACTGAATATCTTTAAATCCAGGATATCAAGCAAGCAGGCTAAGGGGCCAACAGAATCAGGAGTTTCAGGACTGCCTTGGAATGATGGTCAGAAAAAACTTTAAAAAAACAAAAGATGAAAAGGTGAAAATTCTAGGGTGAAAGACAAAGGACCTCTAAATGAGTTCAAAGGAAAAAGTAAGTCTTAGGAAGTTGATGTGAGCCATTTGAGGCCAGGAAACCATCCCAACTACCCAAGGCAGTCCCTTTAGTCAAATTCTCAAAGAAGGTTTCAATACCTCTGAAGGAAAAAATCAGTTAATGAAACCTGCATTGGGTATAGGACCTTAAAAAAGATAGCTACAGCCCTAGGAAATATTGCTTCTAACACAGGTGCAATGCACAGATTTTTTTTTAACCAATTCTTTGCATGGCCTAAATTGTTCATTAAGTCCAGACTCTCAAGAATATAATCCTTCTGTAACTTTTGTTGGAAACATCTCAATTTGCCATCATAAAGCTTTCCATTTGCACAAATGAATTCATATATTTCAGTCATTTGTTGGTTTGAATTCATGCAGGTGTTATTTGTGGGGGTCTTTTTATTCTATTCTGGGATCTTAACCATGTCACAGGCAACCATCTTGAAGTAGATTACTTTCAGTTACAAGGTACCTGTTATCAGCCTTTCCTTTTGTTTGCTCAAGCAATTCCTATGGGTCTCAAAAACATTTCTGAAGGCTTATGATCTGGTTGTTATATGCTCTAAGAATGTCTATAAGTCTTACTTCTCTTTTTTGTCAAGGGAGCCTCTTTAGAACAATGAGCTTTGAGTTTCATTAATGGGGTTTTGGGTTGGTATATTTGCCAAATCTCTTGTGGACAATTTTACTGGAGATTGAGAACAGGATTTAGAGTCAGAAAATCCAGAAAATCTTACCTTCTGTGTGAATGGGAGCAAATCATTTCCTCTCTTTTCAGTTTTTATTTCCTGATCTCTAAGGACAATAAAACCTCTAGTACTTATCCCACAGAGTTGTTGTGAAGCTTTAATAACATTGTTCACATCTTTGCAAACTTTTATATCTTTGCACACCTTAAGGTGCTGTATAAATGTCAGCTAATACTCACCATAATAACAGTAATAATTTGTGCACCATTAATATAATGAATTTACTCAGTGGAAGTTGCCAAAGTTGCTAGTAAATTCATGGGCCATTGAGAAGTTCTTTATTACGGCTTTTATCTGGCCCTTCTGCTTTCCAGTTCTGCAGAGAATCAACAATCATCTTCCCCAATGTAACTGACCTCTTGCTTATTAAATATAGGCTTGTTCAGTCACACTGTAACTGTACAGAGTGGGATCTGAACCCAGACCTTCTTGATTCCAAATCCAATATCCAATCCAGTGGGTGTCATTACCACTCCAGACTACTATGAATCATGTAGTTTGGCGACATGCTATGTGGCTCTTGTCCAAGAATAAGCCTTAGGGCAGAAAGATCCATCTCCAGGGATTGGTTTGAGAAGAGAAATTTTTAAAATCACAATTCACTCATGAAGTCATTTGATACTGTTAAATCAAGAGTTCTTAACCTAAGATCCATGAACTTTTTTTTAAAAAAAGTATTATGTTAACTACTTCAATAAGGAGTTTCCCTGGTAATCTTATGTGTTAGAAAGGAATCCATAGGTTTTATTAGATTGCCAAAGGGACCCATGGAACAGGAAAGGTTAAGAATCCCAGGACTAAAGGATAGTGGGTTCCAGATCAGTGTCGGTGAAAGGAGGACTCATATTAATGAAAACAATGGATCTTAAATGTGAATTAAGTGTTGCAAATTAAAAAGGCTCTTGGGTAAATCCTTCCCTGGGGAAGGTGAATGGTTGCAATCGGAGGAAGCAGGTGCAACCTTACAGAGCTGTGACTGGAATGGTAGCCTGCTTCCCAGCAGCTGCTGTGACAACCCCAAAATCAAGGATCCCAGAGAGAAGAGAAAGAAGGAGTTTTTCTATGCCCAAAGCAAATTTTATGCTATAAAACTGTGTGTGCCTTTTGATCTAGCAGTGTTTCTCCTGGGTCTGTATCCAGGAGATCATAAAAGAGGAAAAAGGACTCACATGGGCAAAAATGTTTGTAGCAATTCTATTCATAGTGACAAAGAATTGGAAATAGACTGAATGCCCATCAGCTGGGGAGCAGGTGAATATTTATGGCATATGAATGTAATGGGAATATTATAATTCCATAAGAAATGATGAGGCTGATTTCAAAAAAGCTTGGAAAGACTTACATGAACTAATGCCAAATGAAGGGAGCAGAACCAAAGGAACATTGTACACAGTAATAACAAAATTATGTGATCGACTTGGGACTTTTCAACAGTGAGGTGATTCAAGGCAGTTCTAATAAACTTGTGATGGAAAGTGCTATCCACATCCAGAGAGAGAACTAAGACGACTGAATGTAGATCAAAGCATAGTATTTTCACCTTTTTTGTTGTTTGTTTGCTTGCTTTTTCCCCTCTTAATCTGATTTTTCTTGGCCAGTATGACAAATATGGAACTATGTTTAGTAGAATTGAACATGTTTAACCTGTATCAGATTGTTTGCTGTCTTGGGGAGGAAGGACAAAAAATTTGGAACACAAGGTTTTGCAAAGGTGAATGCGGAAAACTATTTTTGCATGTACTCCTAAAATAGTACTTAAAAAAAGAAAAGAAAGAAGGGATTTTTCATCTCCATATCCAACTTCTGTAGCTAATGGGAACTAGCTAGGGAAAGATCAAATCATGCTGAGGAAAAAAGGGGAAAATTATTGATGAGATGGATCTGTGGAGTATCTTTTCTCCTTTCCTTCCCCTCTGTTTGAATCATAGGTGCACAGGACGTAAGAGTCAAAAAAGACCTAAAATGGGGAAACTGAAGCCCAGGTCAGAGGGAGGATTCTCCAGGCCTTCTGACTTTCCCATAGACCGCAGTGCGTCTTTGCAACATCTGGTTTCTCTCATGACTTGCTCCTGTTACCTAGAAAGAAACTGCCCCAGGACTAGACATACCTCTCACCACATTGGAAGGAAGCTTCTGCCAGTTCAGCTTTTTCATCCTCAGAGTAGGAGGGTTCACTTTCCTGTGGTTTGGAACTCTTGCAAAACCCAGACCATGGTCCACTTGAGCAACCACTATTTCTTCAATGCCATTCATTGGAGGGGGAGGGGGAGGGATGCCACCCAAGCCAGGGGGAGGGGGAGGCGGAGGGGGAGGGATGCCACCCAAGCCAGGCAGAGGGGGAGGGGGAGGGATGCCACCCAGACCAGGCAGAGGGGGAGGGGGAGGGATGCCACCCAGACCAGGCAGAGGGGGAGGGGGAGGGATGCCACCCAGACCAGGCAGAGGGGGAGGGGGAGGGATGCCACCCAGACCAGGCAGAGGGGGAGGGGGTGGGATGCCATCCAGGCTAGGCAGAGAGGGAGGGGGAGGGGGAGGAGGAGGAGGAGGAGAGACACAGGCTTTACTGAACATAGGAGTAGCTGGAGGCGGGGCCCATGCAAAGCTGGGCAGAGGAGGAGGGGGTGGAGGAAGGTTGGCTGCAGCAGGGGCTGGGGCGAGGGGTTCAGGGGCGGCAGAGGCTGCCTGAAGGCTAACGGCTTTAACAATCTCTGTGCTGTCACTGGCTGCCGATGGCCCAGAGGCATTTTTCTTCGGGCTGCCCTTTGGGGAGGGTTCCACTATGTCCAGGCTCGTTTGGATACACTTGTGGGCTGTCTTGACCAGGCTATGGATCTTGGGGCTCTGCTGAGGACGCATCTTCATGGATAGGAGTCTCTCTACTATTTCTTCAATGCTGCTCTCGTGGACTGCAAAGAAGAGACAAAGACTAAAGTTAGGGAGATAAATGTGATGAGAGAGCGAGGGGCTGAATGGAGAGAAGCACAAGGGGTCCCAGAAAGGATGGACAAGAGCTGGACTGGGGAGGTGGCAAGCAAGTAGTGTCTTTTTGCAACCAGAAGATCAAAGAGGAATGAAATTCTGAAGTCTACTTCGCATAGATAAGGAAAGACTTGTCTGGACCTACAGGCTCATAAATTTAGAACTCGATAGTATTTTCACCTTTGTTGTTGTTAGCTTGTGTTTTTTCCTTTTGATCTGATTTTTCTTGCACAGCATGACAATGTGGAAATATGTTTAGAAGAATTGTACATGTTTAACCTATATTGGATTGCTTGCTGTCTTAGGGAGGGGGAAGTTGGGGAGAGAGGGAGAAAAATTTGGAACACAAGGTTTTTGCAAAGGTCAGTGTGAGAAGCTATCTTTGCATGTATTTGGAAAAATAAAACATTGAAATTAAAATATTAAAAATAAATTTAGAACTGAGAGGAATAATAAGAGCATATTTAGTTCAGACTCCTTCCCTTTTATTGGGCTTATATTTTCCCTATGTGTCCCAAAAATCAGAACCAAGGATTGAAATTAAACTTTGGAAAAAATTTTCTAACGAAACTTTTTAATTGATTAGGACTATAAAAAGTATAATTCCCCTTCAATGGAAGAATACAAGCAGGAATCAGGGAGACTGTAGAGGGCTTCTTGATGTGGGTAGGTAGGGTTGAATAGTTCGACTAGAAATTTCTGAAGTTTTTTCCAAATCTGAGATTCTGATTCTGTTTAAATGAAGTGAAAGGGAGACTAGAAATGGACAGAGAGGCTGAGTGGAAAAATGGGATTTTACTGAAAAAAAGGGGGCCCCCTCCATCCTAGACTGAGGCAAGACTAAGATTAAAGTCTCTTAGCCCAAATAGGGTTAGAATTAGAAGAAATCAAAGTGAACACTATTAGAGAATCAGCGTGGCTGAGTAAGACTATGGGAATTAATCAAAAGAGGATTTGAGTCCAATTTGACCGCTTACTAACCTTTTGACTTAGGTGTATTCCTTCTTCTCCCTTTCTAGACCTCAAATTTCTTCTGTAAAATGATGGGTCAAGAAAGATTTTAAAAACAGGAAAAGGGTCCGTCTGTACTAAAATATTTATAGCAGTTCTCTGTCTTGGCAAAGAACTAAGGAACTATCCATCAATTGGGGACGGTCTTAACACATTATGAGATATTAATATCTTCTCCAGTTGATTTTATTCATTATTAATTATTGATCCCTAACTGATATTACTGCACCCTAAGAAGGCATATACTTCCATTTTGGAAGATAATTGAGGGAAAAGGAGGGAAGGGTTATTAAAACATGGTATAGTGGAAAGAATACAGTTAACATATTATAATATAGAAAATATTAAATAGAAAATATAAAATTGAAAGACCTGGATTCAAATCCCAGTTCTGCCAATTCTTAACTGTGTGACCTTGAACAGATCATATCACCTCTGTATTTTAAGTGCCTTTGTCTGTAAAATAAGGAGGTCTGGACTAAATACTCTTATGATCCCTCATAGCTCTAAGCTCTAAATAAGAGAGCAACAAGTATTCATGAAATGCTTACTAGGTAACAAATGTTATGCTAAATAATTTTCAAACATCACCTTACTTGATATGATAAAAGGGACTGTTTCAAAAGAACAGAGGAGAGATTGCTACGAATTAATACAGAATGAAGTGAGCAGAAGCTGCCCGATTTATTCAGAAACAACACTATCAAGATAAATAACTATGAAAGAGTCGAGAATACCAATCAATACAATGACCAAGTGCAATTCTAGCATGCAGAGCACAGCTCAGAAAAGCCCAGCTTCTGAGACACAGGTGACCTGCTCAAGCTACAGCATAAGATGTACATTTTCAGATGTAGTCAATATAGGAATTTGCTTTGCTTGAGGGTTTTGTTTATCCTTTTTTTCTTTTTTTCCCAAAGAGTGGGAGAAAATAAGTGTTTGTTAATTGAAATAAATGTAACTTTAAGACTAGGACTAGCTGATCAGCTCTAAAATCCCATGACCCTGGTTGTGTGTTCTGTCTGCACATTCTCAAGGCTTCCCAAGCTTCTGTCAGCAGGGATCTCCGTCCCCTTTGGCCCATGAGTCTTCCCAGCTGGGAGTGCCTTAAGACTCTTGATTTTAGAAGCCTGAATCACCAGATTGGAATGTTTTAGAATGGATACTCGACTCCAAAGGGCTGGCCTAGGACTCTGGGGGAGTCCCTTTCCTCCTCTGACACTCATTCTCTTTGTAAAGTGAGCTAATTGGACCAGATGATCTCTAAGAACCCATAAAATTTTATGTTCTTATCTACTGGTTTTGAATTCTGTTCTTACAGTGCCTGGATATCCTCAATTTTCTAGGGGCCTCATCTTTAAGGTCCTGGTCTTTTCCAGCTCTAAATACTGTTCTTTTAAGGCAGACTCATCCACTAAATCCTGAAAAACAGAACAAAGTGTCATCCTGTCTCACCTAGCAAGAACTAAATTTCAGGGACTGATTTCCCAAGTTAAGATCAAAAAGTGGGGCTGTGGTTGGCAAAAACAAATAGGACCAGGATGAGAGTTTAGGGATCTTCACTTGTATTTCTTCCCCCATTCTTTCCCAAAGGAATTATTTAAAGGCTGGACTCTAGCTGATATAACATGTCACTGCCATAACATGTCACTGATATGTGACCCTGTAAGCTGAATTTCTGACTCTGAGAATTAGGAAATCTGTCTGGAATCCTGGCTTTCTGATTTACTAGGTAGGTGACTGGGCAAGTCCTGCCTCTCTGAGTCTCAGTTTCCCTTATCGATACAATAAAGGATGGAAAATGTATCAGTTTCCTTTCAATTTTAAAAACTCAGATCTATAGGTACAAAGTGACCTATTGAGACAGATGGGGCAAGGACTTTGTCATTTACTGGATGAACCACTTGTTGGGCTTGACACAGTATTTTAATCTTTTTTGTTGTCATTGTTTGTTTGCATGTTTTTTTCCTTTGTTGAACTGATTTTTCTTGGCAGCATGATGAATATGGAAATATGTTTAGAAAAAACACACATGTTTAACCCATATTGGATTGTTTGCTGTCTAGGGGAGTGAGGGAAAGAAAATTTGGAACACAAGGTTTTGCAAAGGTGTATGATGAAAACTATCTTTGTATGTATTTGGAAAAAATAAAAAAGCTATTATAAAAATAATAAACCATAAAGAAATTTGTAAAATAAGGGCTTGGAACCATAAAATCTCTTGGAATAATAACATGTGGGCATGTACTCTGCCAACCCCTTTAATCCAGATCCAGTAAATCTGTGGGGAGGGTCCTGGATAGCTACAAGGCAGGCTAGCAAGGGTGAGAGAACTCTGTAAATATTTCAAACCATGCCTTATTCCAAAGGTCATTTTTGTCATTCCTCTAAAGACCTGAACTCCCAAAGGGCAAGGACCGTGTTTTTCTCACTTAAATAGATTATGAATAATAAATAAATAGATGTATTAAATGAAGTTTTTGAGTCAGTCCAAAAAGCCAGCTCCACAAGTACAGTGTGTAAGCTTTCCTATTACTATCTCACCCCCTACCCATGGCTCCCAAACTTGTAAGAATCCTGTGGCTCAGGCACAGAATACCTGTGAAAAAGAGCGGGAGGTTTTAGTGAACTGCAAGCTCTATGAGTCAACACTATACCAACAATACGCAGGAATTTAAGTGAGGCAGTGTGTCTAAATAGAGAAGAGTCATCAATGTGTGTCCTCCAGCTCTGGTCAGGACACATAAGGAGGCCTGTGTTTGGCTAGGTGGTGCCGTGTATACAGTGCTGGCCCTGAACTCAGAAGGACCCGAGTTCAAATCCAGCCTCAGACACTTAACACTTCCTTGCTGTGTGATCCTGGGCAAGTCACTTAACCTCAACTGCCTCAGCAAAAAAAGTCATCTCAGACTCTTACTAGCTGTGAGGCCCTGGACAAGTCCCTTTGCCCTGTCTGTTTCAGTTTCCTCATCTGTAAAATGAGCTGGAAAAGGAAATGGCAGACTGCCTCAATATCTCTGCCAAGAAAACTCCAAATAAGGAGTCAGAAAGGACTAAAAATGACTGAAAAGCTCTCTCTGTCTCTTCCACTCACTCCTCTGTCACATCCTCCTATGTCCACAGGAGGGCAACTGGGAGAATAAGGCGACTGGAGGATATCCCAGGAGGATCAAAAACTGAGAATGTTCAGCCTGGAGCATAGGAAGGACCACAGCCACTGCCTCCCTCCGAGCATAGCAGACAGAGCACGGAACAGGTTTTGCTTGACCCAAGAAAGCAGAAGTTGCTGGAATCTGTCAAAAGACAGATTCCAGATAAGTCTAGGTAAAAAGTTCCTAGAAGAGTGGGCTACCTCAGGAAAATGTGATGACTAGGGGACCAATTCTGGGGGAAACTGAAGATGGGATTTCTGTTCGGGTCTGGGCTGGACTAGAAACTCTCTGAATAAGCTCAGGACTCTTACAAGTTTGGGAGCCATGGGGAGGGGGTGGGATAATAATAGGAAAGCCTTAGGGCTGAGATCTCTCTTTCTCTCCTTCCTTGGACCCAGAATGAGACTAGAATGAGTTAGAAGGAAGCTTAGAGATCAGTTTATTTCACCCCATTCCCTCAGCCTCTCCTGTGAACTTTCCTTTTCCTTTCAGAAACATTACAATATGTGCCTCGATATCTCCAAGAGACAGGTCAGAACCTTAAGGGATTACTCAGGAGCTAGTGAGTGTTATGAATGGGGTGGTAAGGAGGAGCAAGTACGGGGATAAAGGATGGGCTTTATAGGAAGTCAGAGCAGTGAAAGAACATCAAAGCTGGAAAGGGATAATAAAGTAATAAGGATACGGAATTGGAAAAATATTTGTGATTGTGTCTCAGATCTGCCACATCAGCCTTACAATTCTGGGAAAGTCACTCTCACAATTATCAGTTTCCTCAATTATAAAATAGAAATAATACATGGATTCTCTAATCTCACAGAATTGTTGTGAGGAAAGTACTTTCTAACCCTACAAAAGGAGTCAGATAGGACCAAAAATGACTGAAAATCTTTCTGTCTCTAACACTCCTTGGTTCAGTTCCTGTGCCACATCCTCCTATGACCACAGGAAGGCAACTGAGAGAATGAGGGGAATGAAGAATATGCTCCAAGGGTTAGATGAAGAAACTGAAACTATTCAGCCTGGAGAATATAAGGGATGGGGCACAATCACTGCCTCCAAGCAGTAGACAGAGGACTGGATATGTTTTGCTTGACTCAAGAAAGCAGAAGTGACTGGAAATTGTATGTGTATACACATAAATACATATATAAACATACACATACATACAGATAGGTATGTTATTATTGCTATTATTTTTATTATCTGAGCCAACCTTCTCATCTTACTAAAGAGGTAAGTAAATACCAGGAAGATGGCTTGCCCTGGGTCAGAGAGAAAGTTAGTGCTAGAATGGGATTTAAGAGTCCAGATAGCTTCAAGACTTGTCCTATGTAAGTATAGGCTGCCCATCATCAGAGTGGTCCCTACTTACCTGGAAAAATTATTGAAACTCTACCATTAGAATATCCTTTAGAGAATCACAGAAGCTCAGGGGTTGGCAATGACCTTGGAAGTCATTTTTCCTATGGGCTTAGAATTGCCCTCTCAACCTGTTCCCTTTAGGGCAATTTCCTAGAGTAAACATTTGCCAGTTATTTATATTTTAGTGTACCTGAAATGATCAGATCTCTTCTGAAACAGAGTTTAAAACAGTCAGTATTTGAGTTGGAAGAGGTTTAGAGCAGGCCTGGCTGTCTGTGTCCCTGGCAGTTCCTCAAAAAGGGAGAAGGTGGGAGGAAGGCCCCTTTATATGATGTTATCTCAGACAGAACATGGAGGATGGAAATGGAAAGCTGGGATCAATCCTTACCATCACTGGCTAAAAGCACAGCTCTATTCACCAGAATTTCCAGAGCTTCCCATAGCAGCAGGCTCGACTGTTGAGTGGGTTCCAGGTGCAGGAGACCTTGCAGGACAGAGAGTAATTGGACTGAGATGGGGGAGCAGCTGACCTAGAAGAGGAGGAGTCATGGTCAGAATCATTCCCCTTCCTCCTTCTCATGATTCCTTCTCCCCTCAGTGAGAAGAAGGAGACTTCTGCTCCAGCCTGGGTCAATCAGGTCCATTTCTTAGATCATGTCCAAGGCTAATGGTTCAAGGATTCAGATGACTATGTTCTACCTTCCCACCACCGTCCCAGTGTCTCCCCAACTTAAGTCCTTGCTGAGGCCAGAGAATCCCCAAATCTCAAAGCTAAAGGGGGTCTTATTCAACCTCTCCCCTAAGAGTGTTTCTGAAAGGATCACTTTATTTCTTCTTCCCCATGACAAAAAAGTCATTACCTTACTAAACAATCGAAATATCTATAAATATGAGAAAGATTTCCCTGTCATACTGAGCTTAAATTTGTCTCCTTTTAATTTCCCCATTTACTCCTAGGTCTTCCTTCTAAGGCTGACTAAAACAAGTTAATTTTTTTTTTGCAGGTGCCAGTCCTTCAATCTGAAGGCCTTTATTTGTATCCCTAGCACTTAGCAAAGAGACTAGAACATAGTACATATTTATTAAGTATTTATTGTATAATTTTGATTAACAATGTGGTTTAGTAGAACATTTGCTGTATTAAGTAACTGGAGGAGAGTTGAATTTGATTCCCAGACCTGCCATTAAATGAAGCAGTTGGTCTAAAAACTTTTAGAAATTAATTTTATTTATTTCATTAAATATTTCTCAAATGCATGTAAAATATATTTTAATTTGAATTCTAAATCCTTTCCTTCCTCTCACACCTCCCTTATACTTGAAAAGATAAGGACTTGGATTTTGATTATACAAGTGAGGGCATATCAAATATATTTCCGCATAGGGCTAAATAATCTTTAAGGCCCCTCTTAAGTCTTAACATTTATCCCATGTTCAATGAATCTTTCATCTCCCCAAAGCCTTATTTTCCAGGCTCCATACCCCTAACTGATTATTTTTTGCCTTCATATTTTCTCTTTCCATAGTAGCTGTTCTCCTGCAAGACACATTTGTCTGAGGCCTTCTTAAAATGTACTAACCAGAATTGGTTGCTATTTACACATAGTGCCCATTCCCAGATATGGCTGATCAAAACAGAAGGCACTGGGAATATATCTCCCTTATTTTGGATGATAAATCTGAACCAATTCAGTCTTTTTCCACATTTTTACCATCAACTCACTCCAAGGCTATTCTCTTGTAAGTCATCAACATTTAGAGCTAGAAGGGACCTTAAATTATTTCATTCCATCTTCATTTCCCTTCTCCCTCTCTCCCCCACTTCCAGCTTTATAAATGAGATTATCACAGCTCAGAGAGAATGATCTGCCCAAAGCCACACAAACATCAGAGTTAGGATTTGAATAGTAGTCCTCTAATTTGGGGGTATTAATGTCTGATAGTAGATATGGTACCAAGAAAAGACTACTCTCCCTGAGTTCAAATATGACCCCAGGTACTTAGTAGCTGTGTGACTCTGGGCAAATTACTTATCTCTATTTGCCTCAGTTTATTCATCTGTAAAATGAACTGGGGAAGGAAATGGCAAACCCCTCTAGTATCTCTGCCAAGAAAATCCCAAATGGAGTCGAGAAGCAATGGACATGACTGAAAGATGACTGAATTTCTAATTCTATAGGAAGTGTTTCTTCCTTTTATTCTATACTAATTCCCCTTTACCCTAAAGGCTACTTCCTTTTCTTCTTCCCTTGGATTCCCCAAACCCAGAGTCCATTCACTGTGACCCTGACCTTATTAAACAGTGTGGAGAAGACCTCCTGGTGATTGCTCATGTCAATCCCATCGAAGATTCTGAGCAGCTCCTCATCATCCTCAGACTTGGCTTCCTCAAAAGTGTCGCATTGGATCAGGAGGTCGGCATCCTCAATGTCTCTGCAGCAGGATGGAGAGTGGGAAGCAGAACTGAGAGAACAGGTGGCAGGAAAGGGGGGAGAGCAAGGGGAGAGATCTCGGCTCTAACCCACCCACTCAGCAACAGGATCTTCCTCCCCAGTGACCAAGAAGGTTGAGTAATTCCACACAAGCATCATACAGAGGGAGGAAAAAGTCCAGGCTTCTCCTGGGCTGCTTCAGGACAGCCTGCTACCAACTTACTGCTGTAATGGCACTCTGCAGCCACTGAAAATAATAAGTTCTCATATACAGGTGCTCAGGAAACGGGGCCTCTTTCATGGAGCTCTAGAAACAAGGTCACATAGAACCTCCAAGTCCATAAAAATCCACGTTTGATGTCTAGGTCCTCTCAGGGTTGCAGGACATTTGTATGATCATTTGTATATATTGTCTCCATGTTGGGGATTTATACCTTCCTACTTTTTGAATTCCCAGAGCTATACATGGAGGAGGAAGGGCTTATATAAATGCTTGTTTTTAATCAAATTGTCTTCCTATTATATTTTCAGCAGAGGTCAAACTCTGGAGGGCTAAATCTGTGTGTCTTCCAGTCTCTTCCCCTTGCTTCTTGACCTTTGCATAAAGCAGGTCACATAGGAAATGTTCAAGAAACAACTGACTGGCCTCTGGGATTGTTTTGGGTTGGACTCCTGCCTTTTTCAAACACGTTAGCCAACATGGGTTTATCAAGCACAGGTTATATCAGAGTAATCTCACTGCCTTTTCTGACTTGATTACTAGAATGATAGACTAGGGAACACTTTAGGTATCTCTGTATCTTGGCAAGGCCATTTGCCAAAATCTCTCATCCTAAGGAAACAAAATTAAGAGCTATCAACTAGATGATAACATACTCATATGGATCTGAACCTTATCAACAAGAGCCAATGAGTTATTATTAATAATATGACATTAAACTGGAAAGGGGTCAGGAAGGCAGTCAGTACAGTCTCTTGGTCTTGTGTTACGTGATGCTGTTATTAGTTTCCTGGATCTAAGACATTCTCCAATTACACAAAGGAGGGAGAGAGATTTAACATGTTGAATGGTAGCATCAAACCATAAAGCTATAATGATGGGTCAACTCTATTAAGATTATTTTTACTAAGGAAAAATGTCAATTAATTCCTATACCTGGATTGAAAAAACAGTACTAATAATAGTACAAATAATACATATTTGAATAAAAATAGTACAAATAATATATATTTGTACAAAAAAAGAGCTGGGAGTTTTACTGGACTGCAAGCTTAACAGTTTGACATATTTATCTTAGTCTGTGTGAATAGAGAAACAGTGCATCCAAAATAAGAGGGTTGAGGTTTGTTTGCCATACCTTACTCTTATCATACATATCTGGACTCCTGAGTTTAATCAGAATAAAGACAAAGTAAAGTGGGTAGATCAGAATGAAGGTGACCAAGATAAGGAAGAAAATGATGACCCAAATAGACTGGGGAAGAGAAGACCCAAACAGGACAGGAGAGCTGTCTTTCAGTGTCTCAAAGGCTGGCTAGTCTGACTGACACCAGAGGGCACAACTAAGAAATTATAGACAAAAGCTGCATTGGGAAGCAAGTTTCAATTTGAAAGAAGGAAAAATGTCCTATGAGTAAGAGCCATCCAAAAGAGAATGCCTTGGGCTATAAACCTAAGTTTCAAGGAGCAGCTGGATCACAGGATTACAGATTCAGAGCTGTGAAGGACCCTAAGGAAAGGAGTCCAATTTCTTCAATTATAAATGAGGAAACTAAGGCTCAGAGATATTAAATGACTTGCCCAGAGCTGTACCTGAGGCAGGCTTCTAACTCAGTTTTTTTTTTTTTTTTTTACTGATTCCTTTCCTCTGGTGATCACCCCCAACTTATCCTGTTTGCATCTTGTTTGTACATACTAATTTGTATGTTGTCTTTCTCATTAGTCTGTGAGCTCCCTGAGGGCAGGGAGCATTCTTTCCATTTTTTGTACCCTCAGAGTTCTGGGAACAAAATAGGTATTTATTTAAAAGATGTTAGTTGATTCCAGTCTTCAAAAGTAAGGCTTGCCCACCTTCCTTAGGGTCAGTCCACCATGGCACTCTGCCTTGTGGTGTCTCTCCTCTTTCCCCATGTCACAGGGCATCTCCCCTAGCTCCACTATGCTAACCCCACTTCTCCCCCTTACAGCTAACTAACTCTTCTGGGGTGCTGAGTCCCTTTCACAATTTAGTCTGCTGGCCAGGGGCCTGCCCCAACCTCATGGGGTACTCCCTTTCTACTGAGTAATTGTGAGTAAATGTCTTTCATATGCTCTCCCGACTCTAATCCATATTTACCATTCCCAGTGTCTACTATATTTCTTCATTTTGTCCTTAACTCTTCCCTAAATAAATCTATCTTTTGCCAAAGGGAAAAAAATAAGGCTCTATCTATTGTACCACTTAGTAGTCTAGTGGTAAAACACGGATAATTAAGGGGCACTGTTAAATCTGGATATGACCTATAAATTACTAGAACCTCTTCTATCCTTAAGAGGAGTATAAACGTGACTACTTGTAGGCAGGAGTCAATTCTAAATGGCTCAAGAGACCCAACTGTTAAGTTATCGGTTTGAGCATTTACAGCTTGGAAACTGGCAAACGTTATAAACCAGGGTTTTGATTTATTTTTTGTTGATTGTCTAGACATAAGAAAGTGATGGTTAAATTGTTACTAATACAGATTAAGCTTTAAAAGTGTGCCGTAGGACACAGGCCCAGTAGAGACACTGTTGGGTCAAAGGGTATGAACAGTTTTATAGTTCTTTGGGCATAGCTCCAAATTGCTCTCCTGAATGGTTGGCCAACCATTTCACAGCTCCAACAATATATTAGTGTCCCAGTTTTCCCACATTCCCTCCAATATTTATTATTATATTTTCCTGTTATCTTAGCTAATCTGATACCTTAGTGTTGTTTTAATTTGCATTTCTCTAATCAATAGTGATTTAGAGCATTTTTTATATGACTACAGATGGCTTTAATTTCATCTGAAAATTGTCTGTTCATATTCTTTGACAATTTATCAGTTGGGGAATGACTTGTATTCTTATAAATTTGTCATAGTTCTTTACAAATGAGACCTTTATCAGAAACACTGGCTGTAAAGATTTTTTTTCAGCTTTACACTTCCCCTTTAATTTTGTTTCTGTTGGCTTTGTTTATGCAAAAACTTTTAAATGTAATATAATCAAAGTTGTTCATTTTGCCTTTTATATTGTTCTCTAGTTGTTCTTTGAACATAAATTTCTTCCTTCTCCAAAGATCTGATTGGTGAATTATCACTTTTTTGGGCATCCTTTATGCCCAAAACATATACCCATTTTGATTTTTTTTGATATAGTGTGTGAGATGTAGGTTTATGTCAAGTTTCTAGACATTATTTTCCAGCAATTTTTGTCAAATAGGGAGTTCTTATTCCAGAAATAGGAGTTTGGGGATTTATCAAATACTAGATTACTATTGGCTTTGATTTCTGTGTCATGTGTGTCTAATCTATTTCACCGATCCACCACTCTATTTCTTAGCTAGTATCAAATGGTTTTGATGACTGCTGCTTTATAAGTTTTAGGTTTAACTTAAATACATTCCCTCTTCTGCCTAAGGTGAGTAGTTAAATATTTACTACCACACTTTTGCTTGAAGAGGACAATGTAGATGGATTTCATGAGATGGCAAAGAAATTTCTGAAGCTACTTCTAAGAGATTCTGACTCCACTCCAGTGAAGTGGAGTGAGGGGTAACTTATAATTAGGTGACCTAATATTGTATGACTAATTCAAACAATAGCTCAATTCAGATGGGGAGTCTGCATCGTCATGACATTGAGACTGATTCATCACTAAGTTTATTGGCAGAAGATGGACAGTCATGGATGGGTTGTGAACCCACATGGCTGGAGGGAACATTTATGATAATGAAAGCACAGATCCTTCTGAGATGGCATTTAGTCTTCCAATCCTCATCCTGGTGAGTTTAACAAATAAAAATGGGCTTGAGTTACAGCACAAACAGGGATGCATTGACGACTGCTCCGATCAGTTCTTAGAGCCAACTCTTAAATGTTAAGTATGGGCATTTGTACCTTGGAAATAAGCAAATGTTATAAATCGGTATTTGATTTATCAAGGCAGCCAGGTGGATAGTAAATAAAGTTCTGGGCCCAAAACCTAAGTTTGAATCCAGCCTCAGATCCTTACAAGCCAGGTGTCTTTGGGTTAGTCATTTTTACTGCTTTTTGCCTTAATTTCTTTAACTGTAAAATGTGGATAATAACCTTTGTTCTGAGGATCAAATAAGGTAATATTTATAAAGTGCTTACACAATGACTGGCATGTAATAAGTGTTATATAAATGTTAGTTTTTCGTATTTTTGTTGTTTATTGGTGATCTAGACTTAAGAAAGTGATGGAGAAAATGTTAATAATGGGAATTAAAATTAAAACCATGTTGAAGAGCTAGTTATTAAACATTTACCAGCAAACTCCTAATAAGGAATTTTATTTATTTTCTTATTTATTGAATTTGAGGGATTCTATATGTAATTAAGAAAATATGTCCTGGGGCAGATAGATGGTGCGGTTGATAGAGAACCATCCCTGAAGTTAGGAGGATCAGAGTTCAAATCCTAGCAGTGGGATCTTCAGCAAGTCACTTAACCCCAGCTGCCTTGCCAAAAAAAAAAAAAGAAAAAGAAAAAAAAGAAAAAAGAAAAAAGAAAAAGAAAAGAAAATACTTCCTAACAGCAAAGATTGTGTTGAATAATGACCAGCAGCAATATAGTAGAGTAGAATGAGCACTGGGACTTTACAGTCTGAGGACCTGGGTTCAAATCAAGTTATGTTACTTATTAGCATATGTATTACTTCACTTTTTTCTCTAGATCCTCATTTATAAAATGAGGAAGTTGGATTTAATTTCTAAGATCCTTTTCTTCCTATTTCAGTTCTAAATTTGTGATGCTATTATTCCTAATGGTACACATGGCACAGGTGCCAGGATACCCCCTGCTGGAGAGGCAAGGAAGAGCTGTCCAAAGACTCTTCCGTAGCCAATCTATCTGATGGAAATTTTGCACTGCCAGCTGTTTTGGAAGGGTATCAGTGAGAAGGGGATGGGGCAGGAAGGAAGCCTGAAGGGGATTTGGGGACAGACTCTTAAATTTGAAAGTGAATTGGGTTGAAGTCAGGAAGAGGGGTGAAGGATCAGGAAAATAGGAACTTACCTTAGTTTGGATAAAATATCCAGCAACTGGAGACCTGGGGAAATCAAACCAAAAGCAATTATTATATTTGTTACCTGAGATAGATCAGTGACTACCACTAGTTAAGGAGTATATTATCTTGCCTTGGCAGAGCAACAACAATAGATGAATACTGCTCTATCTTCATTTAATTGTTAGGAGAGATGGTAGGGAAAGTACTGTTATTCTGTGTGTGACAGATGAGGAAAATGCTACCCAAAGAAGGGAAGGAATTGTAGCAAGCTAAGAACAAAGACCGGACCTGAACCTGGTCATATATGTGTATATGTATATATGTATGAATATATATGTATATATACCCACACTTATTTGTCTCTATTGGTGACCATCTCTAGGGCAGGGTGAGAGGAGGAAATTTTAGAAAAGGAAAAAAAAATTACTTGATAATTTTGCTGTATATTTGAAAAGAATAGCAAATTGTGCATAATATTGCAGTTTCATGTGCAATCATCTTTTTATTGTACTATTGTTATGGAAATGTTTGTTTTTTCCATAAATTAAAAATAAAATAAATTTTAAAAAATCAGTGGGTCCAAAGAACTGAGTGCAAGCCAAGCTTTTTACTAGCCAAGCATTTACTAGCCATGTGCGCTTGGGCAAATCTCTTTCCTTCTCTGGACCCCTATTTCCTCATCTGTAAAATATCTGCACTTCCTTTTTTCCCTTTCAGGGCTGTTATGGTTCAAGTGCTTTGTAGACTTTGGGGGACTACAGAAATGGGGATGTATTTTTTTTATCATTGGGTAAGTGCCTAATTTCTCACTGAAGTTGGGTCAAGGCTTCCTTCCTGCCTTCAGCTTTTTCCTCAGGAAGGGAGGGGAAGGAGCAGAGCTAGTTACCGATGAACTCATTCCGGAGCTGAGTTCGGGCCCTGAGCTCCTCTGTGCCCAAGATGATGGCATTGATGACACTCAACAGCGTGATGATATAGGGAACGTTGTCTGTGTTGGAGAGCTCATTTATGATGACACTGAAGCGGTACTGCTGACTCTTGACCATCTAGGTATGAGGGACATAAGGGAGATAAGAAAGGGAGATCAAAGGGCTTGGCTGGGACCCATTCCCTCCCATGCCCAGATAGCCCTATTGGTGGTGGCTTGATGGAGTGACAGCCACTGTTCCTTAGGGTTTGGCCAAGGCTTCCAGTTCTAAGCCTTGCAGTAAGAATGGCTTTGTACTGACTCCACTGTGGGAGAGGAGCTGGAGCTACAAACCTAGGCTCCAACCTCAAAGAGTCTCTATAGAAGACTCTATTGACATTGTTAGGGGATCTTCAATTATGTCCTTCCCATCTTTCCCCTTAGATTAGGGTTCATTGAGGACAAAGCTGTGTTTCCCTCTCATATTAGGACAGAGGTTCGACTCTTTGCAGATTCTCCAATGGAAGGATGTAGCTTCTTTTTCTCTGGCTCTTCCCCCCCCCCCCCCCCCTCCGCCCCATTCCTTGTCCTGGGCTCTGTATGTAAGGCTGCTCAGCAATGGGATGTGTTTGTGAGTGATTGGGGATGGCGATGTCTTCTCCTGTTAGCACAGAATTCTAGGGAAGAGGTTCCCTGGCCTCTCGGTTCCAATATGTTCACCAGGATTCCTCTGGGAATTTTGTCTCAATTTTACCTTATAGTGGTCCAGGGCATCCAGAGTTTGCTTGTGACCCTCGGGGGAGTAGATAGAGAGAGCAGCTAACAGCTCAAACACTTGCTTTTTGACCATCACATTAGAAGTGTCCAGAGCTGCAGAGAGAAAGGAAATGAGAATGTGAAAGGTATTTTTTCTTCCCCAAATGCTATATTTACTGTCCCTCCAAACAATGAAATTTTCCTGGACTACCCCAATCAACAATGACCTTTCTCTGACTGGAACTTTTATAACATCTATAGTTATACAAAATCTCAGAAGGCTGTGGTTGGAGGGACTTTTAGAGATCACTGAGTATGTCTTATATAATAGATGAGGAACCACAGTCCAAGAAAAGGGTAGTGATTGACCCAGTTCACCATACCAGCCACATGATACTCTGTATTGTTTTCTAATTCTCTTCCGTCTTTTCTCTTCCTAAACCTCAAGTTCTTTGAGGATAGGGCTGGGTTGGGCCAGAGGAGGGCTTGCTCTTCCTGTCTCTTTGAACTCTGAGTTTCCTGACCATGGGGCCTAGGTTTGTTTCTCCAGTTCCTCTCCCACAATTGGGTCCACACAAAGTTGTTCTCACTGCAAGGCTTAGAACTGAAAGCCTTGGGCTTGGAATGAATCTTCAGGTCTATCTATTCTGTGTTCCTTCTTGAGGAACCAGCTTGCTCTGTCCGGGCATAAGCCCAGTCCCAGTCATCCAAGAGGCTTGACTCCAGAAGTCATAGTGCAGTTCTGGGAACTTAGCACCTTCACCCTCAGCCTGTTAGCTCAGGTTCCCTGGCTGTCAATACCAAGCCCACTCTAAGGATTTTTCTGTGAAAATTTTTCTCTTTCGGCTGGCACTTGTAAATATGTCTGGTTTTTTTCCCCTTCAAACTCAGCACCAACTGTTATTTTGATAGATGAAGGCTGGATACCCGGTTTTGTCTTCCCCCATCCCCACTGGCTGCAGGCACTTCAAATGTATGTGGGACTTTTTTCCCCCACCTGACCTGCTTTCTGAAACACTTAGGTGGAAAGAACAAGTCCTGAAGAGAAGTTAACAGAGCCAGGATACACCCACAGGCACTTGGGGTGTTTCTCTGTGTCACTTGCTAGATATCTTCCAACTTAGAGGAAGGGCCTTGGGGGAGGTCATCCAGAATGGGACCCTCCTTCCCTCAAGCTACCCTAAAACAGGGCTAGGGACCCAAATTTCATCAACATTCTGCATCTTTGATCTAGCTGTGAAAACTAACACGACTCCAATGGCTGAGAAGCCTCCCTGAGTCTTGGTTTTCCTTATCTATAAAATGATGGAATTGGACTGAATAATTCCCAAGGTCTGAAATTTTACATTCTGCTGGTTTTTTTCTGACTAATATGCTATATTATATGTCCTAAGATTCTTCCTTTTCTCAGCAGCAGCTAGGAGACACAGTGGGTATAGTGCTGGGTCTGGAGTTGGGAAGAGCTGAATTTGAGCTTAGCTTTGGAAACTTATTAGCTGTATGACCCATGGCAATTCACATAACCCCTGTTTCCTAAACTGTCAAATGGGGATAATAATAGCATCTCCCTCTCAGAGTTGTTGGGAAGCTAATAAGATAATCACTGCAAAGCATTTAGCACAGTTCCTGGCACATAGCAAACAATATATAAATATTTGCTATTATTATCATCAGATGTGGATATTGGGACATATCTGAATTCGAATCTGGTCCCAGATACTTAGTTATGTGTTCTTGGGCAAATCATGCTGCTCCTGCTTGCTTTGGTTTTCTCATCTGAAAAATGGGAATGATAATAATACCCCTCTCCCAGGACAGTTGTGAGAATAAGATGACAAAATATTTTGCAAAACTTAAAGGCCAATATAAATGTTAATGTTATACAACCCAGAACTTGCTCTCCAGATATTTAAATTCTTGTGAGGAAAAAGAATAAAACTGTGAAGCAGTTTGTAAACCTTAAAGCACCTAGATGAATTCTAGCTATTAGTACTTTCTAGATCTGATGTGGTTGACCTCGAAGTCAGAGAAAACACAGAGAAATTTAGAAATAAAGCCTTCTGACTGTGTCCTTGACTCTGCATTGCCTGTGACCATACATTACTAATACTGACAAAGAGTGATCTATTTGAAGAACTGCCTGATTGTCAAAAGCCAACTTCTAATCATGTTCCTCTCTTGCCCAAAAATCTTTTCTTAGCTCCCTATTGCTATGGGATAGAGCTGTGCCTCTGGAATAAAGCCATAGCTCCTTGGCTTTGTATTTGACACCCTTCATAACAAGGTCCCAAACCCAGTCAGAATTCCACTGTTTCTGTCTGTGCAGCATTGGACAAGAAAGACACTAATTCTCTCTGGGTTCTTCAAGTATAAGATAAATACCAGTGGATCACCAAAGTTTTTTCCCAGTTCTAAAATGTGATGATCCTATTATATTCTATGCGCACTCTCTATGCAGGGGTCCTCAAACTTTTTAAATAGGGGGCCAGTTCACTGTCCCTCAGACTGTTGGAGGGCAGGACTATAGTAAAAACAAAAACTTTGTAAAAAAAATAAAAAAATAAAACTTTGTTTTGTGGGCCTTTAAATAAAGAAACTTCATAGCCCTGGGTTAGGGGGATAAACGTCCTCAGCTGGCGCATCTGGCCCATGGGCCGTAGTTTGAGGACCCCTGTTATGCCATTTAAGTTGAGTGACTTGTCATTCCTTGAACACATTGCATTTTTCCACTTCTGGGACTTGACTGGTGCCATACCCTTGGCCTGGAGCACTCCTACACACAACCCTTCATTTAACTTTGCTGTCAAAATCCTATCAGTTCTTTCTGGCCCAGTTTAAGTGCTGCTTTCTCCAGGAAGTCTTCCCTGATCTCCCCCAGCTGGAGGTGATTTCTTCCCTAAGCCCACCTAACTTTAATGTAGAATGGCTATTATAGCTTGACTGGTAGTGCAGGATAGAGGAAGGAGCTCGAGGTTCTTATCTTCATCTGCCACTTTTTTAGATCTGGGAAAATCACTTACCCTCTTTCAGGTCATTTCTTCCTCTGTAAAATTAGGGACTGAACCCGATGCTCATAGTCCGTGCTTCTTCAATGACTAGGTTTATTTCTTATTCTGCCCCGCTCCATGAGTGGAGGCTAATTCTTTCCTCTCCCACAGATTCACAGATCCCCATAATTGGAATGAAGCATCTAGTCTCATTTGTACCTAACTAAGATTCTTCTTCAGCTTCTCTTACCTCCCCAGTGACGGGGAACTTGCCACATCCCAAGAGTGCGTTCCCTCTGGGGTAGCAGCTCTTCGGTCTATCTTATATTTAGAGCTGTCTAGAATTTTAGGGACATTGGACAATAATGGGGACTGAGCCCAGATACCAAGAGTAGAACAAAGATTATGACACTTAGAATTGGAAACCATTTCAAATGTCAAGTCTCAATCCTTATTATATTGAAGAAGAAGATGAAAGATAAGAAACTCATTTATATAGTGTTCTAACGTCTCCAGAGGGCTTTTTTTTTTTTTTTAAAAAGAAACTGAGGTCTACATAGGTCAAGATCAAAGGTATGTGTATATGTGTGTATATATATGCCTCCGGTCATATGTCTAGTTAGCGGCAGAGTGAGAATTTGAACCCAGAACCCTTGACCGTGAAGAAAACCGTCCCTTTTTTCCTCGACCACCACCACACTCTTCCCTCCCATGTTTGGCCCATTTGACTGCCCGGTTCCTCCCACGGCCTCGCCCCTCTCTGCCTGACCAGCCCCCCAGTGGCAGCTCTTACCCTCTGAGAGCTTGCACACATAGCCCTGGTCACTCAGGATGTACTCTATTCCCTGGTGGGCATTCATGATGGCCCGCACACAGCTGATGCACGTGAGCTGCAGCAAGGCGTCTGCGATTCTCGCCACCCCCCGGCCGGACAGCCGGGCCAAGGCCTCCAGCAGCAGATCGAGACCACTCTGCTCCAGGAACTGCACCAGCCAGCCATCATCACTGCTCTCCAGCCGCTTGCGCAATCCAGAGTAGTTGACCACAGAGGGCATCTGCAGGAGGCGGATGCAGAGCTCGGGCTCAGCATTCTCCAGGTTGGCCTCGGTGGGGTCCCCCTCCTGGGGTCCCAGCTTTTCCTTCAGGGCAGCCCATTTCTTCTGCACACCCTCTTTCCCTGACATCTTGCCAGCCTGGATAAGGAGGGAAACAAAAGGAAAAAAACAAATATATCAACACAGCATAGGTCCTTGGATCATTAATCAAAAGGCGGGAAAAATGGATCAGTCTAAGGAAACAACCCCACCCCATGAGAAAATAGACCCAGATTCCGGTTCCATTTTCTACCACTAACTTTGCAGTGTCATTGTGGGCAAATCACTTGACATCTGTGAATAACTGATTTTCATAACAGGACGGGTCCTTCAAGATCATCTAATTCAAACTCTTGGTTTTACTGAAGTCCAGATATGGAAGGAAAGAAGGAAACAAGAATTTACTTAGCACTCACTGTATGCCAGTCACTGTGTTAAATGCTCCTGAAGCAGTTATTTCTTTGAGATTCACAACAACCCTGGGAATTAGGTGCTGTTATTACCCCAATTTTACAATTGAGTCAACTGAGACAGGCAAAAGTTAAGTGACTAGGCCAGGGTGACACAGCTAAGAAATGTCTGAAAGCCTTCAAGTCTTCCCGACTCCTCTCAGAACTGGGCTAGGGTTCAGGAGTTTTGAATGTGATATCTGATGTTAAAACTGAATCAATGGAAAGTGATACCATCTCCCATCTCTAATCCTGGGCATAGGGATTCTAGCTCTCACTTTCCTATCAAGTTGCTGTGTGACTTTGGGCAAATTCCTTTCCTTTGCTGGAGCTTTATTTCTTAAAATGAAAGCAATGGACTAAACCATCTCTAAAATGTCACCCAGCTCTCCAGATACTCGACTCTATGAACTGATAGCCAACACCCATGGGAGTTCAGTTGTCCCCTAGTTGCTTTTAGAAACTGTTCATGGTGCTGCCATTATGCATTATCAAAGACTTGGTAAGATAAAAGTGCCCAATACATGACGGGAAATTTTCATGAATCTATAAAGGCATAAAAGTGGGAAAGGGGCTTAATATAATTTAGGGAATGGGAATGAAGTTGCCTTCCTAGATAGAAGAACATCAGTATCTGGGAAAAGGGAACACATACTTGCTTTTATTTGTGTCCTTAGAATGTAGAACAGTTCTTAGCACATAGTAGGCACTTAATAAATGCTTGCTGAATGACTATAGTTTTTAGATAAACTAATCTTAAACACTCATCATCCTGCTCCTACTCATTATTCTGGCAACCCATTTTTAGCATACCACTTCTATACCAGTGGGCACATATACAATGACAATGCCAGCAAATCCAGGGAAAGAATAGTTTATGATTCCTTTACAATCCTTTTCCTAAGTATGTCCCCTTCAACAAACATTAAGTGCTTATTTGGGCAGAGGAACTGATATAATCCCTATCCCCAAAGTGAATTCAAAGATCACTGCAGATGGTGATTGCCACCATGAAATTAAAAGATGCATGCTGTAGTTTTTAAATATTATTTTTTTTATTTCGTTTTTTCTTTGTAAGTCTGTTTTCTTTTGCAACATGGCTAATTTGAAAATATGTTTTCCATGACTTTACATGTATAATCTATATCAAATTGTTTGCCTTCTTAAAGTGGAAGACATGGGAGGAAATAGGGAAAGAGGAAAACTTTTTAAAAATTAATGTTAAAATTGTTCATATATGTAATTTGAAAAATATTAAAAATTTCAAAAAAATGCATGCTTCTTTGGATGGAAAGCTATGGAAAA
Source organism: Sarcophilus harrisii (assembly GCF_902635505.1). Lineage (NCBI taxonomy): Eukaryota > Metazoa > Chordata > Mammalia > Dasyuromorphia > Dasyuridae > Sarcophilus > Sarcophilus harrisii. The sequence continues at coordinate 352,668,694 of NC_045427.1, forward strand.
TCTGGATAGCATACTGAAAAAGCAGAGATGTCATCTTGTCAACAAAAATCTACATATTTAAGTTATGGTTTTTCCAGTAGCAATGCATGGCTGTCAGAATTGTACCATACAGAAAGTTGTCCCGCAGGCAGAATCAATGTTTTCAAATCATGATGCTGGAGAAGACTTTTGAAAATTCCTTGGACAGCAATAAGATCAAATCAGGCAATTCTTAAAGAAACTAATTTAGATTATTCATTGGAAGGTCAAATTCTGAAGCTTAACTACTTTGGCACATAATGAGAAAATGAGACTCATTGGAAAAGTGAAAGATTGAAGGTTAAAGGAAAAGGGGATGACAGATGATGACATCAATGGTGTCACAGAAATAATGAACATGAAGTTGGAGAGACTGGAAAAATAATGGTGGTTAAAAGGGCCTGGTATATTATGGGTCATAGGGTCACAAAGAGTGAGTTACAATTGATGACCAAACAACTACCCTCGAGTATCTAACAATGTAATTGCAAGGATTCAATATATCTTCAAATAAATTTAAAATAAGGTTAAAAAAAAGATAAAATAAAATTAACAAGGTCAAAGAAGGGATCTAGATAAAGTATTCTAGGAAAATGGGAAGGGAAAGTGACTGGAGATGGCCAGGGAGGGCTTCATGAAGGAGGTAGCTCATGAGTGAAACTTGGAAGGAAGAACATTAACAGGTAGAAACAAGGACAGACTGCACATTCCAGGACTAGGCAATGGCTAGCCTGTGCAAACAGGCAGAAACAGAAGAAAGCAAGATGAAACTGGGAGTAATCTAAAACGAATGAAAGGTATGTTGGGGCCAGAATGTGGAAGTCCTCCTGGAATGCTGGGCTGATAAGCTTGTATTGTTCCTATAAGCCACAAGGCACTGCTGAAGGGGCCTGTATATACTAAGGCACATATACCATGTGGGGCTGTCACTGAGTTTCCATATATCCTCAGGGAACCACTATAATAATCATTTTCCTGATCTGAGGTTTCTTTTATATTTTAGATTGTGAAAATGAATATTCACAAGCAAGGGTGGAGACCCATGAATGGAAAATCTGAAAAAGTCAGTAGAGCCTGGTGGAAAGAATATGGAATATAGATTCAAGAAGACTGGATTAGAATATTAGCTTTAGGGTGAAGGTCACTACTCATTTGCCTTTTCTGGGACTCAAGTTCTTTAACCACAATATAAGAAGGTATGACTAAATTGTCCCTGAGGTATTTTCTATCTGTAAATCAGTTGCCCCTTAATTGTAGTCTGATGACTGGTATGAGCCACATTGTCCCTTCTTCATCGTGGAGGATCATTCCCATTATTAACTGGCTCTCTCTGGGTCCATTTTGTCTCTAGCCTAGTGGCCCCTCAGTAGCACCTGGCTCACATGGCTGATGGGCTTGAGTCATCAAAAAGGAATGTCCTCATTCCTTGGAGGAGCTTGGCTCGGGCAGAGAACCAGGTGTTCTCATTGAAACTGGCCCTTCCCAGGGCTCTATTGTTAGAAGCAAGGAGAAATCAGGGCCTTAAAAGCAGGAAGATTTTTGTATCATACAATATGTTATTGATCAGAGCACTGCGCTCACCCAAAATAAGACTCTGGATCCAACCAGAGGCTTCTTTTCAAACCCCAGAAGGGAGGAGCTTCTTGGGCAGGGCCCAAGCATCAAGACAAAATCTGAAACAGCACTCCTTATCCACAGGGCTCCTGTGGGTCAAAGTCCAAAGGTAAAGGTGAGGAAAAACAAAAACCAATTTCCTGATCATTGCCTCCTTTCCCAAATTTTTAGAAGAGTTTAGAAGGATGGGGAGAGGGCCAAGGGGGAAAATTGCCTCCTTTTTCCAAGCCTTGGAAATCATTCCTAACATGATCCTTAAAGTTCCTTCTAATTTTAAAATCTCTTGGTTCTGCAAGTTTTTGCAGAGGTGAATGTTGAAAGCTATCTTTGCATGTATTTGGAAAAATAAAAAAGCTATTTTAAAAAAATCTCTGGGTTCTATGAAAACTCTACCTCCTCCATGAAAGCTTCCTATAGTGACCCTACTTACGAGTCACTTTAACAAAATCCCTTTTCTCAACCCCTAAGGATTTATGTGTGTAACCACAAGAAATAAAGTAGAATAATAGTTGAGCTAATATTTACTTATTTTTCCTACCTATGAGATGAGGCAAGAAGTGGGCCAGTCACATGGCCACAATATGACAGCAGCTGGACAGTTACAATTACAGTTACACTAAAAAGACTAGAGGGTGGTGTCTGGGACACTGAATAGAACCCAGAGTCAGGAACGGAGAAGTTATGAGTACAGATGGATTGTTTACCTAAGGGAGATCATGGTGTCATCGAGGACACAAAATCCACAAGGCTGGAGGGAAGGAGGGCAACATAAGGGAAAAAGCTGTTTTCTTTCTTTGCTGACCCCAAGGTTCTTAGGGAGTAGAGTTCTGTCTAATCTCAGCCAGCTGGCCCCTTAGTGTGGTCTTTCTGCCTGGGCAGGGAGTTAAGGATTGTTACTCAAGGCAATTCATATAGTCCATTCATTCTCCTCCCACAAATGTCTTCTATGACGAGTTTCAGAGTCCTCTTGTTATTTCTTCCAAACCAGCCCCCCCCCATTAATGTTCTTTTTTTGAGAAACTTTTGATTCCTGTATTCTCCCTCTACCCCCTCCATCAGCCTCCAAACTATCTGAACATGGGTACCAGGCTGCCTTCTCCATCTGCCCCAGCTTTCTTTGGTCACGAACATTCCTGACTCACAGGAAGTCTTTCCCCATCCTAAGCAACTGTGGGAGTAATTGGAGGACAAAAACCTACAGGTTCTGATTCCAGCAAAAAGTCACTATGTGACCTTATTCAAGTCCTTTCCCCTTCCCAGGTCTGAATCAGTAAAATGAGAGAAGCTGGGCTAGACAGCCTTTTACTGCTCCCAAGATTGGACTTTACTCTCATTGGTACTTATAGCCTTTTTTGAACTCTTAGGGAATTCTAATGTCTGGGTGGGTATCTTGATTCTCCAATCATAATATGAGCTTTCCAAGGGCAGGATCCAGAATCTTCTTCCACCTCACAGTGGAGCAGCTGGACAAATAAGTGGGACAGGGAGGATGGGATTCAGCCCATCGAGATTGGGTAATTGCCTCTGTGCAGGTGTGGAAGGGACACTCCAGTGAGTCTTCACATAATGCCTAAGGATCCCAGCTAGCATCTGATTGGTCTTTAGTACAGGCATGGGAGGGAAGGAGAAGTTCAACTCTGGTTTTTGTTTGTATATATTTTTTAAGTTCCTTAGAGCAATTCAGGTCAAAGGATTTTTCCCACGACTTCCATCTGATGTCTTGCTGCCAGTCCAATTTGATCCCCCTGATTATTTCAGGAAAATCCTGTCTAGTCTGTCTTTAATGCTCAGCGTTTTGCTGCAAGCAAAATGGTGACATCAGCAAAGGTCCTTTTTTGTTGTTTTAATAAAACAAATAGCCAAGCAAAATACAACACAAAAAAAAATCAACTGTAAATAACATGACCAAGTTTATTAAAAGAAAGGAAAGCTGAGTATTTTAAGAATACAAGGCGGGATCAAATACTGAGAACAGAAAGAGCCCTTGGACTTCTATGATCCAAATCATCTGAAGAGTTGGTCCCTTAGATAGTGTCACCTCAATATTTATTGAATTAGGAATTAAAACATCTTAATATTATTATAAAAATTTTTGACCTTGGGAGCTACTCTCTGAAACTGTCTTAGGGACTCCCAGGAGTTCCAGTCCTCTCCAAACTGAGAACCACCTACTTTAGTTTACTCTTCCCCCCTTCCCTGAGACAGATGGAGAGAGTGGATAGAGTGCAGGGCCTAGAGTCAGGAAGACATTACTTTGTCCAAAAACAGCTTCACACCATGCAAGCCATTTAACCTCTGTCTACATCAGCTTCCTCAGCTATGAAGAAAGGATAATAGTAGCCTGTGCTTTCCAAAATCTTGTGAGAAACAAATGAGATGATATTTGTAAACACTTAGTATATTGCCTGGCTTATTCCCTTCTTTCTTTCCCATTGTAGGGATTTCTTTGCACAGTATCTCTGATAGGAGCTATCACTTGGTCTTAAAACAACTGTGCTGTTTGGGGGTGGTGATGGTGGGGAGGGTGAGAGAAGCAGAATCTCCTCAATTCATTCTTCTCCAAGCCAGAAAGATCAGGAGTTTCCGGAACTTCCAAGGTGGGATTATAAGGTATTTTTATCTCCTCTATGAGCTCAAAATTTTGGCTGCCTAGCAACAAGCAAGGAGCAAAAGGCACATTGGAGATTTTCAAGACAGCCTTCCCATCCTTAAAGGTGGCAGTGGTGATAATGATGGCAGCAGCGGCAGCAGCCCCAGAGTGACAGGAATGACAGTAAGTGCTCTAACACGGAGGAAGCAAGTGAAGGAGGAAAGCTCTGGAGACAGACCAGTTGCATATGGCTGAACTGAGAGAGAGTTAGGAGGAGACTTTAGAAAGTCTGTAAGAGCTGCCTTTAAATAACCAAGAATCAGATCCAATGGAGAAAGTTTACAAGGAGACAGATTTTGGTTTAATATAAAGAAAATCTTTCTAAAAATAATAGATGTATAAAACTGGAATGGGTTGCTCAGGAAGTAATGAGCTCTCCATTGCTGGAGGGTTCAAGAGGAGACCAGTGATTAACATATGCTGGGGATTATAGGATGATATTATGAATGTGGATTTGGAAAGGACCCTCAGACACCATCTAATCTACCTCTCTTAATTTTACAAATGCAGATGCCCAGGGAAAATTCAGAGAAGTCAATCCATTTGCCTAATGTCATGCAGGTTAGTAAGTAGCATGGGTAGAAAATGATCTCAAGTCCTTTGACATCAAATCTAGCGGTGGAAAAGGAACTTCTCAGAAGCAGTTTGAACTAGATAATCTCAAAGGTCTGGGGAGAAAGGAAGAAGGAGGGTGGAGGGCATCCCATCTAAGGTAAAAAGAGTACACTAGACAAGAAGAGGCAAAGCTCATTCTGAAGATGCTCTCTACTCCCTAGGGACCCTTTATTACAAAGTTCCTATCAACTCTCATTCCACTAAGTGTCCTTTCAGGAAGCATCCTAAGCATCAGGAAATCAGGCACAAAGTTGCTGCTTGATGAACAAAGTAAGATCTTTGGAGAATTCTGGAATGAATCTGGACAATATTCTCTCTTCCTTTTGAAAGTTCCCTCAACAGTCACTAGCTTCCTAAGGGGAATGTCCTTTTCATAATTATGGCATGAATCTGGGTTCTAGTCCTGGCTTGGACCTACCATTCTCTGGACCTCAGTACATCAATCTGTAAAAAATGAGAGTAGATGTCCTTCTAGCTCTGATGTTCTCTGTGTTATGATTCCAGCTGGGGCCAGGAGAACGGGTGGGGAGATTTGTGGGGCAAGGACAAAGTGTTTATTTCCAGATCTAAGTTTGTCCCTAAGACAAACTCTGCTCAGGTTCAGCCCCTTCGGTATTGACTGGAGAGTCAGAAGCACCCTGGTTAGTTATCTTACTGCGGACTATGTGAACAAACATCCGATTCATGGCCCATCAGTACAGGAGCATTCTTGGCCCTGTGACAGTACTTTCAGAAAAACAGCTGCCCTGGCTCAGAGCCTGGAGCGCTGGCCTCTCCTTAACTGTTTATGTCACTGTTGCAAGGTTCTTCGAGTTTGAGTAAACCCGTAGTCTCCTCAGTATCCTGTGGTTCACGTGCTATTCCACCCAGGAAGTTAATCTTTCCAATCTGACCCCACCTGCTGGAGTCAGCCCCAGACTGGGACAGCCAAATGTGCCCAAAACAAAGGGAAATTGAGGGGAAAGGGCTCAATAAATATACAGATATTTGGATATAAGGGAAAGAACACTTATTTGAAAAGCAGGAGATCTGCTTTCCAATCAGTGGCAGGGTGAACAGAACACTGAAGCTGTGAGTTCAAATCCTCACTATTATTTGCTTAATTTTTTAATTAGCAGAATTCTATTTTTTTCCCTTCCATTCTACTAAAAAAGAAACAAAAACAATATCTTTGTAATCTCTCTCTCTATATATATATTCAAGCAAAACAAATCCTTTCACTGGTTATAGCCTATATATATGTCTCATTCTGCAGTGTCCATTACCTCTTTCGTCAGGAGCTATGTAGCACCATTCATGATTGATTCTCTAGAATAATGAATATCCATTGGAGCTAGGTGGTGAAATGGATAAAATTTAGGAGGTAGAATCTGGAAAACCTGAGTTCAAATCTAGCCCCAGACATTGTGACTTGGAGCAAATCACTTTAATAACACTGGGCTGCCTCAGTTTTTCCATCTGTAAAAGGGGAATAAAAAACCCTACTTCCTGCTAATAATTCCCCTGTTAATAAAAGGGATAGTAACACCTGTTGTGACAATCAGTCAAGAATAGTAGTTCTCAGCAATCATTGGATTCTCTGAGAAATATTTCTTGGGTCTTCTCCTTTGTTTCAAGGGTAGTAAAGTGCAAATCTGAAAGCTTGTTATATAAATGCTAATTATTATTACTGTTAAGACTTTCAAAATTGTTTGTATTATATTAGATAACTCACTTCTCTCTAAAACAAGGAATAATAACTCTTTCATTGCCTCTTTCATAAGAGAAGTTCTTTGTAATCTAGTAGGAGAACAAAATTAGTGACTGGTAGGATGATGATATCCCAGTAATATTTGTTTCTCTGAAACATTTTCCAGGGTCCTGTTTCTACAGAGGCGCAGATTGGTTCTGTCAACACTTTTGTCTGTCCCAAAACTGAACAGTATGCTAAGTGAACTGAATAAAGGGAGAGGGCTTAATACATGTGGAGCTTCCATCCAAACTGCTCAGGGCCTGGGTAAAATATGCACATTTAGGAAAGTTGTTATCGACTTCAATCAAGATGGATACCCACAGCCCCATCCCACACCCCTCCAGGGATGAAGCCTTGCTTTCCATGGAGCTGATTCTGCCCCATGGGTAGCCAAGAGAAGCCATCTGCATAAGCACTGAGGTTTTAAGTGAGGATGATCAGTTATGAAAGAAAAGGAGGAATCAGGGCTTACTTGGCTTGTGGACCCCTAATAATATTAAGTCTCACATCTGCACAGAGCTTTTCCATCTGTTCTCTTATCACAATCTCACAAGAGCAACAGGAAAGAGGCAGAACATGAGTTTGTTTCCCCTTTACAGGGAGGAAGGTGAAGTTCATAAAGGGGCAGGGACCACCCAAGCCCCCAGAGAGCTCTCCTTCCTCTAAGTCTTACATTCCTTGGTGGTTCCTTCCCCCACCTTTATTCCTGATTACATTCTTCCACTGACAACTGTTCCTCCTTAACCCCTATCCCCACCAAACACAAGAAACAAAATTCCCTCATTTTTCCTATCCCCAATCTTCTCTCAGACAAGCTAGATGCTCCTTGCACTAGTTCAATATATGTGTAGAGGGAAAAAACATATAAATGTGTGTGTGTGTGTGTGTGTGTGTGTGTGTGTATGAGATCTTATTAATTACTTAACTTTCAGTGCTAGATAGACATGAACCCACCCTAGGAGAGTTCTGGAGGAGACAGAAGATGGGGACCAGGGTCCAAGATGGGCAATGCATACAATCACTGATCTAGAACTGGCAAGGTAAGGCGAAAAGCCCTGAAACAAACATTTATTAAACATTTACTATGTGCTCTGCACTGTGATAAATGCTGGTTCCCATAAATACCAACAAATAAAACAAAAAGATAGTCTCTGCCTTTAATAAACTTTCAATCTAAGTGGGGAAAAACAATGTAGAAAAGGGAGCTGGAAGAGAAGAGAAAGGTTAGTATCCAAGTCCAGGAAGTCCAAAATGCACCTGGAAGAGGAGTGAACCTTATCGGTCATCTAGTCCAAATTCCATTTTTTGACAAAGAAGGTAAAAGAGGCCTAGAGAATATAAATCCCATTGATTCTACACATGTTAAGAGCTTACCATATTGTGAAATGTGCTAGGGTCAGAAAGATAAGAACAAAATATGGTTCCTGACCTCAAAGAGCTGAGGAATACATGAAAACAGGTAAGTAAACTGAGAATGATAATGTGAGATGGGAAAGCACTAATAAGTAGGGGGAATCAAGAAAATTTCCCTTCTACTGATTAAGTGCAGCACTTGGGAAGAATCTATATCTTATCCTAGTGAAAATAGAGAAATGTTGAGAATTCTTAAGGAAATGACATGGACAGACCTGTGCTTTAGGAAGATTATTTTGGCAGCTATGTGGAGGGGAATAGAAGGAAAGCAGGGAGAGTAAATAAAAAAGGAAGGGTGGATGAGGTGTGTGTGTGTTGTTATTTTTATTTCAGACACTGAGAATGATTATGCTCAAGGACCATTTAGGAGATGTTCAGCAGTCAGATGGTAAATCAGACAGGAAGACAAGTGAGAGACAAAATCTGCATGGTACAAATTTGGAAGTGATCACAGAAATGATTCCTGAACCTGAGAAAGACGATTGGGAAGGATGCTGGATTTGGTGACACAGGATCTGAGTCTGAAATTCTGCTGTTTTAAATTCAGCACTGAAGGGATGCCCATCAATTAGAGAATGGCTGAGTAAGGAGAATAATTTGTACAATAACAATATTGCAAAGATAAACAATTCTGAAAGTCTTAAAAACTCCAATCAATACAATGACCAATCATAATTCCAAAGAACTCGTGATGAAAGATGAAAAAGGATATCCACTTCCTGACTGAGAGGTGACGGACTCAGAGTGTAAACTAAGACATTATTTTTGGATATGTCTAATGTGGTTATTTGTTTTGCTTGATGATACATGTTTATAACAGGGAAATATTTTTGTCTTGTTTTCTTATTGAAGGGAGGTGGGAAGAAGTCAGATGTCATTTAAAATGCTTTTAAATTAATTTTTTAAAAAGAGGAGTACTGATAACCTTAGAAATAGTAGTTTCTATAATTGGAAGTAATACTGCAAGAGAAGTGAGCAGGGAGGTGAAAAAGTAAAAGTAATCAGTGCAGTTTAGCTGCAAAAGGGAGGAGTTATATATATTGCTAGAAGAGACTAGAGCAGATGGATTTTTTTTTAAAAGAAATTAGTCAATCAATCAGCAGGCAGTTATAGAATACCTACAATGTGCCAGAGACTGTGCTAGAAGCTGGAGATTCAAATATAAAGAATGAAACAATCTCTACAGAGAAGGAACGTAAATTCTAATGAGAGACTTTGGCATGTTTGTAGATAAGGAAGGAACCAGTAGACATGGATGGGCTGAGGATGACAGAAATGTGTGTGGAAAATTAGTGAGTTTACAATCTGCAGGAGAATGTAGGATGGGATGAGACCAAATGTACCTGTAAAAGGGTTGGCCTTTGCAAGGAAAATGTCAATTCTTTATCAGAGATTGGGGATAGGGATGAAAAATTGAGTGGAGAATGACGGGAAGAAGTCTGGGATGAAGAAAATGAGAAAAGAAGAGCTTTTCTAAAACATGCTCAACTTTCTCAGCTAATAAGAGGCAAGATCCTCAGCTGAGGAGTGGAGGTTTGGGAGACCTGATGAGGGAAGAGCAAGTTTTGAAAAGGTTTTATGGGGGGGGGGGTGATATTAGAAACCAATTAGGGAGAAATAAGAGAACTGCCTTGCTTCAATGAGGTCCAATGGAAGCTGGATAACAAATTTATAATGCATTTGATAAATAAGGTTATGAAATTTCTTCCAGCTTACTAAGCCACCCATGAATTACAGTAGTCAATGAGCTGGATGGTGGGAGTAACCCAGGAATAAGATTTGTTAAGAGATGAACAGTGATATGAACAGGAGGAAAGGGGATTTGAGAGCAGATGACAGTGTAGTTAAAAATGATTAAATACTGGATCAAGACTGGAAGTGAAGGAAGGGAAGGAAAGCCAGAGCAGTGATAATAGGAAATAGTAAGGGGCAGATAGATTGGAAATCTCCAGGAGTGAATAGGTTTAAGAGGGGTGAGACATGGGGAGAGGTGAAATGTTAATAGAAAGTCAGCGTTCTAAGGAAGGAAAAGTACTTTGGGGATAATGAGTTCTAGTGTATGACCACCCTTTTATATGACAATGCAGAATGAAGTAGTAGATCATGGAATTTGAGGAAGCTAAGGAATTAGAAGGATAGGGATTTTGAAGGAGAATCAAAATGAATGTTGATAGTCTCCTAGAATAAGGATTAAGGAGTGAGGTAGGAAAGGAAGGTAGAGGAAGAGGCAGAGAGGGAGAGAAGAGGAAGAGAGAGGGAGAGAGTGGGAGAAAGACAGAATGAATGAGAGAGGGAGAGAAAGACAGAGAAAAAAAGAGAATATGAATATTTGGGATAGGAGAGGGGATAGGACAAATAAGTAGATTTTTCTGCTTAAGAATCTTCAATTAGAGATTGTTTTTATTGTTTTACTTGTTGACCAAAGAGTAAAGTCATCCTGGGTTTGGTGGCCTAGCTCCAAGATGATTTCTCTAACAGTAGTAATACCCATCCATGGATTGAACCTCAGTTGGCCTCTTGTTACAATTGATATTTCTCTGGCTTATAAAAACTATATTGGGTCCAGGATTGACAATTAACATATGTGACCCATTCTGTGGAAAGTTCTATGAAGAAGCTCCCCAAAATTGCAATATCATGGGGAGACGAGGTTAGTGTAGTGGAGTTAAAAGACTCATGACTCAAGTTTTGTCTTGTCTGCTATTTAATTACAGTATGACTTGGGTCAAGTCATTTCCCCTTTATTTCCAATGTTCTCATCTGCAAAATGAGAGTGTTGGATTAGATGAGTTCTAAAGTCTTTTCCAGCTCTAAAAATCCATCATTTTGTGATTGTGAAAAGTGTACATGATTAGGAAATGGAAGCCCAGTGGAGCTGCTATCTTTTTTCAAGGATTCCCTAAGCACTTTGTTCTCATTTCTTCTTTGCCCCATCACTCTACTCTACATTATTTACTGTTATATGAAGGTATCTTTCCCATAGAATTTGTTTCTTGAGAGTGGGGACTCTTATTTTTATTTTTAGAACCCTAGCTCCTAGCACGCAGAATACTTTACACATAGTATTCACTTAATGTGTGATGAGTTGAATTTTTTTGTTGAATTGGAATTGTAGAAGGGGAATTATTTTAATACAATTTTTAATAAAATCATTTTACTTTTCCAAAAACAAAGATAGTTTTCAACATTCACCTCTGCAAAACCTTGTGTTCAATTTTTTCACCCTCTTTCCCTACTACCTCCCCTATAGACAACAAGCAGTGCACTATAGGTTAAACGTGCAATTCTTCTAAACATATTTCCATATTCTTTATGCTGCACAAGAAAAAAATAAGATCAAAAGGGAACAAAGAAAGCCCAAGAAAGAAAGAAAACAAGCAAACACACATTATCACCACCACCAAAAAAAAGTGAAAATACTGTGCTTTGATCCATATTCAGTCTCCATAGTTCTCCCTCTGGATGGATGGCCCAGAAGGGACATTCTTAATGTTAAATGGCAAATTGGGAGAGCAAGGTGCACTGCCCACATTCCCACAGAATCATTACCTCCCCAAGAGACCAAGATAAAACAAGAAAGCTCAAACAGTATTTCCCACCTCAAAAAATATTCACTACCCTTTTGAAGAGTACACACTGTCCTCACTCCCACATTTTCTTTCCCCCATCAATGCAAAGGGCAGATAATGGGCAAAGCCAGTTTCTTAGCCTGACCCCCCAGGCTTTCCATCCAAATGGGTATCTGGTACATTTTATCTGCCCTCTTTTTCTTTCCTTGCTCTCACATATATTTCCATGAAAGTGTACATTTCTCACAGGATTTTTTGACCCTCTCTTTTGTACTCATAAACTCACCCCATCTTGCATCACATTTACCCATATATGTATGTCTTTTCCCCAGCTCCTTGAGGACAAGGACAATGCATTCCCAATGTCTGTGAGTGAAACTATATAGCTGGTGCTTTGTTTAAGTACTTGTTGAAGTGAATTAGTATTGAACTGAAGGGATGGGAGCAGGAGACATGGCTCCAGTTCTGCCATTGTAACAGGACATTCCCCTTTTCTATGCCTCAGTTTTTTCACTGGCAAAGGGCTGGTCTAAATGGCCTAAAATTTCATATGGAAATTTCCATGCAATTATTTCTGTAAAGCTGTGCTGAAGCATCTTTCTCTTCCCCCTGATTTTTTGATGTCCCTATTAGTTTCCCCCTCCCTCGCCTTCCATGTGTTCCATGTTCAGCTCCAAGTACATTTTAGCACCACTGTTTGCCGATGTCAGGAAAGTTAACATCTGTCTCCCCCGAATCCCTAGGAGGCAGCACATGCTTGGGAGGAATGGGTTTGTCAGATTTTATCTGGATGCTCTCAGTATGGACTTCTTGGGCATCTGGAGACATGTATGCACATATATCCAGGTGAGCTCTTAGACCCATGACTTGATTTGTTTGTTCAGTGTTTCCCGAGTTGTTTTTCTCATAGCTTTATTTCTTTCTGTCTTTGCTTTTTAGGGTCTGAGCTGCTGTGGGTCCAGAATATCAATATCTATTTGTCAGTTGACAACACTTCTTCCCCCTAACTCTCAACTCATTGGAAGAACTGGCAGCTCCTGCCCTATCCATACCCACTGTTTCTCTCCTAGCACCAAAGATTATTAGAATCTGAGTCTTAAGAAATCTTTGTGGTCACAAAATGTTGTGTCTAATCTAGACATTCATCTCTAGATTGGTATTTATTAGTTTCAGCCTAGAAAATGGATTGCATACACTGAATTCACACCTTTACTTGAAAGGAAGGAAAAAGGAAATAAGTATTTATTAAAGTTTTACAAAGAAATGGGTCACTTTTTACACCTGGTGTTCATTTGGTCAACAGTTTTAACTGTCTCCCCTTCCAACATCTTTGGCTCAACAACACAGACCTGGATGGGCTATGTGTATTCTTTGAACATATCTCAGACCAAAAGACAAATCTAAACAATTTTGGGTGTCAGACACATGGATTTGAGTGATTTGAAACAACCTGGTTTTGAGTGACCTAGATCAAGTATATTCCCATTTCTGAATCTATATCCTCATTTGCAAAATAGAGGAGCTGGATTCCTAGCTGTTCTTCCAGCTCTGGTATTTTAATATTTACAGTACTGATCCACCCATCAATTGGATAAATTTCCTGATCAGCTTCTGTGTGTAATGATATGGGGGAGGCAGAGGAAGAGCAGCGCTAAGTCTTCTCCTTAGGGAGTTCCCAGCTGGGAGCTGGTATAGAGAAGAAACAGATCTAGGACATGTCCTGGTAGAGCTTACAGTCCCATATGGAAGACAAGATTATCACACATAATGTAATGATTATACAGTTATATTATACAGTATATGACTGGTCCAGACGGTGACCTGGGTAGAGCTTGCAGATCCTTTTCCCTAACCATGATAACTCGAGTTAATAAAGTATAAGATAACATTAGCTTCTGTGATTGCCATTAAAACACTGTTTTTTTTTCTCCAGTGTCTCCTCCAACTGTTTCCATATATTTACACTTGTCTTTCCCATCTTGTACTCAAAAACTTGATATTTTTGATGCTCCTTTTCCCCAATGTAAGAGTACATTTATCTTTACTCATCTTTGAGCCATCATCTTAATCTGCCTGTATATTTGTAAGTCAATTCCATCATGTAACATAATAAATTATTTATCTTTATTATCTAAAATCTCATATGTTTTGTCATATATTCCTATAATTATCTAAGTCTCTGATTAAAACGATAACAACTCAAAATCAAAAAGAAAAACCCAATGAGTTCTGATCACATCCCTGGGGTACTGCACAAGAGATGTTCTTCTAAGATAACATCAACATTAGAGACACTCTTTAGGTTCAATTACTGGTCATCAAATTAAGTAAATTTTATCTACTCAGTGTCTCTACCTCTCTAATCTATTTTGTACAGAATTAATTCCTAGTTGTGAGCAAACCATTTGATTTCCCTTTTTAAAAACTACTCCTGGATACTCTTTACTTTTGGATGACACCGCAATCCTTGTGTTGCTCCTGACAGTAATGAAGAAGTTGGGAAGAAGTGCATATTTGGGGAGAAATATTAATAAATTTGGGTTTGGAAATGTTGAATTTAAGATATCAGTGAGTCATCTAATTCAAGTGTTCAATAGGCAGTTGGGGATACAATATGGAGATCAGCAGAAAGATAATAGATTTGAGAATCATGATTATATAAATAATAATTGAACCCATGGGAGCTGATGAAATCACCAAACCAAATAGTACAGAGGGGAGAAGAGGGCCCAAGTCTCAGAATGGAGTTCTCTCAGGATGTGGATAATTAAAGCAACAAACCAGCTAGGAGTAGTATTCCTTTTTTATTCCTTCAGGCAAGTGTGGAACAGGAAAAAAGGAATGGTGTCTCTGTTCCTTGCAGGCAGGAAAAGTCTCCTGGAAGTGAGAACAGGCCAACTTAGAAGACTCTAATAGTATGGCATAGTTCTCTTTCCATGCTGGGAGGAAAAGGTAACCTGAAGAGACTGACATGCAATATAGTGATGTCTTATGAATAAGAAGCCAGCTTAGGAAATCAGACATGTTCTCTGTTCTCCAGCAATGGTGCCCATTCTACTTCTGGATAAGTATGATTATATTAAGCCAAGATCTACTCTGCAACTCTGCCTCCCCATCCATTGCTCCTAATTTCTGTCCTTGAGGGCCAAGAACAAAGCTAACCCTGACATCACTTCTGTATAAAAATGACTGTCAGAAAAAAGGAAAAAAAGAAAAGAAAAAGCTTTAATTAAAAAAAATAGAAAAGAAAATCACTGTCATAGCTTCCCTCATTCGAGACCAACCAACCTCACCAATTCCTTCACTGGGTACTTGGCTGGCATGGTGGCCAGACTCTACTATCTTGGTCCCATTTTCCAGAAATGCTTCTGCTTGCTAATGTCCTTATCAGTTTTGCAACGTCAGGTAAGCCAGCACCTCTCTAGGCCTTAGTTCCTTAGCTATAAAAAGAGGGGAATTGAATTAAGTGGCCTCCAACGTCCCTCCTACTTCTAGAAATGTAATCTATGGCCAAACAGGATAAATTCAGTTCAGAGAGGCTATCACCAATTTAAATTTTCAGCTCTAGCATTTCTTAAAATCAAAGAGAATCTGATCTTGCTGCTAGTGGGAAGACCAACACCCGCAGTATCATAGACTCTTACGGTGTTGAAATAAGTAAAGAGGTTGTTACAATGGGATATCCTGGCTGGCCCTAGCTGGGAAGGGTGATAAGGACCTAAGTTATTTTCTGTCGTTCTACTAGCTACTGGCTGGCTCTCACTTTATCTTCTGGGTGGAAATGTTGGCTTCATGATCTTGAATTTCAAGTCTAATGGATCAGTCCATCAGATTTATAATTCCTTGAAAGGAAAGGAAGAGTCTAGGAACACAAGGCTCAAGTTCCTGTTCTATTACTTGGCTTTGAAGTTCAGCCCACTTTACCTTCTGGGTGCAGGGCTATTGAAGAGAAGGTAGTCTTGACATGGTTGTAGCAAAGAAGGTCTCTCCTCCTTCCCACTTCCACAAAGTTAAAGTAAGAATACTAACCCTACCTTGGCCATTTATTGGGAGGCATCTTAGGTTCTGGATCTGACATGTAATAGCTGTGTGATTTAAGTCAACCTCTGTTTCAATATTTTCAACTAAAATGAAGACAGTAATTGCACCTATCTTCCAAGGTTGTGCTAAAGAACAAATGAGCTGACATTTGGAAAGAGCCTAGCACATAGCAGGGCTTAATAAATACTTGTTTTCTTCTTCCCTTCATCAAAATCCCCAAATTAGAAAGCATGGCATGGGAAGAAAGGTTAACTGGGTTTAAAACAGAGGTGTGCTACTTACTGCTAGACATGTGAGCTTTGGCAAGACATTTTGCCTCAGTTTCTTCCTCTATAAAATGGGGAGAATAATTCTTGCACTTCTGTTTCCTACTTAAAACTGATGAGGATCAATTGGAATATTGTGTATAAAACTTTTGTAAATTTTAACTAGAGATGACAATTAAGATTAATGTGAAGGTATTTTTGAAAGCATTTAAGTATCCAATAATCATCCTTCCAAACAGATGTAGGGAACCTGTGCTACTCTCAGTCTGGCAAGCAAAATTTCTTTTCCTCCTCCACTCCTGTCATAGACATCTGCTGACACTGGCCTCTGACTTCCTGCCATCCCTACAACTGGGAATGCCAAGTTTCTCTCTGCCAGCCCAGTGTAGCTAACTACAGAGAAAAATAGGAACCATAAGGGAGGAGGTATGTGTCTGGATTCCTGGTCCTAACAATAGTCGAGAGATTGTAAAGAGGTGTTCTTCAGTGAACCAAATGTCTATATTCAAAATATATAAGGAGAACATCTTACTCTATTTTTTAAATTTTATTTCTGGAGATAAGAGAAAAATAGACAATTCAAATTGTATAAAATTAAATTTTGCAGGAACAAAATCAAAATTTGCATAATGAAACAAGAAATTGATGATTAGGGGAAAATCTGCATTAAATATCTGACTGAAGTCTGATATCAAAATCATAATGGGATTTGACACAAATATATAAGACCAGGAACCATTCCCTAATACCTAATTGATCAAGAAACATGAATCAGCAATTTTCAGAAGAAAAGCAAATGGCTATCGATCATATGAAAGATTATTCCAAATCACTAATAAAAGGAACAGTATGCAGATTAAAATACTAAGGTTTCACATAACAGCATACTGTCAGAAGTGATAATGTTGGAAGAGCTGTGAGAAATCAGGTGTACTATTACATTGTTGGTGGAACTGTGAATTGGTTCTCCCATTCTAGAAATTAAATTGGAATTATGAGAGAGCACTCCTACATATGCAATAATAGAAAGGTTACATATATATGAATAGATATAGACATATACATACACACATAACACACAGACATATATACATATATATGAGCACACATGCAATATTCATATTTTTATATATTATCTTATTTTTGTAGTAACAAACTGGAATACACAATTAGTCCTTATCAATTGGAGAATGAATAAACAAATTATATGGTATATAAATTAAATGGAACATTTATTGTACCATATGAAGTGATAACTAATAAGAAATTCACAGAAATCCAGAAAGATTTGCATCAAGTCAGTATCAGTGACACTGAGTGACATTTACTCTGATCCAAGACATCTATAAAGGAATCATGAAGGAAAATGATATCTATAATCAGAAAAAGAACTGGAATCCGAATGCAGATTAAAGAATATTTTTTTCACTTGCTCCTCTCCCATTGATTTATTTCTACTTTCATAACCATGACTAATATGAAATATATGTCTTACATGATAGTACATGTATAAACTGTGGAAAAGAAAAAAAAATGGAACACAAAATTTTGTAAAAATGAATCCTAAAAATTTTCTTGAAATGTATCTGAGGGAAAAAATTACCATTAAAAATGAAAAGAAAAAAGAGTTGTGTGAGGTAAGGCAGAGTATGGAAAACAGAACCAATGATGGGGAGACAGCACAGGGCAGCAGAAAGAATGCTGGATTTGAAGACATAAGGTCTGGATTCAAATCCTAGCTCTGTCACTTCCAATCTACAATATTTTGGACAAGTATCTAATGTTTCTGGCCTTTGATTTCATCTGTAAAATGAAAAGATCAAATTATTTTCTAAAGTTCCTTTCAGCTCAAAATATAAATATAAACAATAACTCTAATAATATATAATATAACCATTTAAATGAACCATCTATGTTTTTGAGAGCTGATAAGGAAATTATCAGCTTCTTTCTATCCAGAGGTGAAACTAAGGTTATTTAATTCCATATAACAATGTCAGACAAAGGGAAGGGAAAGGATGAGTGAAAATCGCTTTTCCATAAGAAAAAAATACACGATAAAACTTAAAATGCAGTAGTGATTATTTTGCAAATAAGTTATACAAAAGATGAAAATCAATCTTTTCAAACAATAAAGTGCCCTGCAAACTTTTAAAAAATCCTATTCTTCAAATCACTTTCTCTAAATTGATAAAAACGGCAACTTGTCTGTATATAGGACTTTGTATCCAGCCTATATTCTTTCCATTCCATGCTAGATGCTTCTCTTACTTTCTATAGTTCTCTTGCTGCTATTCTACCTTGTATTCTACTCATCTGTGCATATTCCATATCTCTTCAGTATACTTTAAGCTCTGTTGAGGGTTGAAACAGTATCATTTTTGTCTTTGTGTCCTTAGTAGCACATCCTATAATCAAACAATGAGTAGTAATTAAGTTCCTCCTATGTGTCACGTACTGTGCTATGGATACAAATAGAAAGAATGAAACAATCCCTATTCATATATGTTCTAATGGAGTAGACAATAAGCACATATAACATGACAAAAATACAAATATACACAAAGTCTTTAAATAGAAGATAGTTTGGGAGAGAGGATACTAGAAGTTGAGGGAGGAAAAGGGATATGGGGGCAGGGAGAGATGGTGCATTAGCAAATGCTCCAAGCAAAAGATAGTTCTTGAGCTGAATCTTAAAGACAGGGACTCTTTAAGGCAAAGAAACATAAGGAACAAGTGCATTCCAGGCATGGAATAATGGTGGGTGATAAACTGTCATGTGCAGAAAAGATGAGTTTGATTAGATCACAGAGAGTAAGAGTGAAAGGGAGGCTCAATGAGACTGGAAGTGTAGGACAAAGCTAGATTGAAGAGCTTTAAAAACTAAACAAAGGAATTCATATTTTATCCTAGAGGCTGTGGAGAACTTCTGGTGATGACTGAGTAGGGAATGATACTGTTAAATTTATAGGAAAGAATTATTTGGACAGCTACTAGAATTGAGAGGGCCTTTAAGCAAATCAGTCAATTAGGAGGCTGTAAGGGGATAGTTGTATAGGTGGAGAGAAGGGGCCTCAGGATGCCAAAGATATTTTGAAAGTAAAAAAAAAAAACAACAACAAGATCTGACACTGAATTAGTTTGTTGGATTGCCAGGAATATCATGAGTGGAGCCTTGTAAAAAGCCTGTCTGTCTAGTAGCAAACAGCAGGCACTCAAACATCACTTGCCAATTAGGGGGTATTTTTGCAAATAGCAGAAACAGAACATGATTACATTCATAGAGGTTGCCCAGCTATGGGAAATAAGGTATAAAAGGTGAAGAGGAACAAGGGCTTGCCTTGGATCCAGAAGGAAAGAAGTCAAAAGACAGCAGCTTCCTGTCCTAGTCAACAACAGTCAACTTTATCAGGATAAGTAAGAGTGAAAATAAGAAGCCTGATAAGGTAGAGACTAGGGAAGAACAAATGGCCAATGGATGCAGATAGAGCTGGAAGGGACCTTTGATGTCATTTATTCTACATTCATTTTCTAGATGAGGCAATTGAGGACAATGGTCAAACCACAACTTGGCAGCAGAAATTCATTTTAAAAAAACAAGTCTAGGTTATTATGGATTAAATATGGTATTAATTGCCATGCCCCATTTTTAACATTGAAAAAAATTAAGTTCAATAAATCAAATTAATATAAATCCCCCATTTCTCTTTATTTATGGAGGTTTGGAGGGATAGGAGTGAGAAAAATCACTTAAAATACATTTTTTAAGGCAAAGTATCAAATTGAAGACCATGCAAAATGCCAACCACATACATGTCACTTTGTAAAGTTCACAGTAGGCAAAGATCTTTTAAGTTCATTATTTAATTTGACCTATATTTATTTGAACAATGCTGGAGATGCTATTTGTCTTGTTATTTGCAGTTGAGAAAACTGAGGCTAAGTGACCAGCCCATCATAAAACAGCTAAGAAGTGACCAAAGCTCAAAGGAGATGAACAAACAATTTTCAGATGAGAAATTGAAACTATTTCTAGACATATGAAAAGGTGCTCTAAATCACTACTGATCAGAGAAATGCAAATTAAGATAACTCTGAGATATCACTATATACCTCTCAGATTGGCTAAGATATCAGGAAAAGATAATGACGAATGTTGGAAGGGATGTGGGAAAACTGAGACTCATACATTGTTGGTGGAAATGTGAACATATCCAACCATTCTGGAGAGCAATTTGGAACTATGCTCAAAAAATTATCAAACTGTGCATACTCTTTGATATAGGGGAGTGTGTGGGGGAAGGAGGAAAAATTGGAACACAGGGTTTTACAAAGGATAATGTTGAAAAACTGTCCATGCATATGTTTTGAAAAAGAAAAAGCTTAAAAAAAAACTGACCAAAGCTGGAACTGAATAAACAGTCTCATACCTGTATGTTATTTAACACAAGTTGGGATGGAAGATCTCTTAACAAGTTTAACCAGAGTGTCTAGTTTAGGAACCAACTATGAAAATAAATAGAGAATGAAATCTCAATGTAGCAGGACAACTGTATATTAAGGAGATTTCTGCTCCCCCTCCCAAATCTCTCCCTCCTGAAACCCTATTTCCACCTGACTTTCCAGGAATGTTGTGAGGATCAATCAACCAACATTTATTAAATACCTATTATGTGCCAGTAACTAATGAGGTATTTGTAAAGTCTCCAGTACAATACTTGGGAAAGAGTAAGTACTTGGTAATCCTTTCATTTTCCTCCCTTCCTCCTTTTTCCTTCTTCCTTCCTGCTCTTCCTCCCTCTTTCTTCTCTTTCCCCTACCCAAACTCCACTGACAATTGCAGAAATATTTGGAGCATGCTTCCTTATATCTCACCTGATCATGGAAGATCTCAGAACACAAGCCTGGGATTGGGTATTGAACATTATAAAGCATTAATAATTCTTATTTTTCTCCATTGATTGATTGTTGCTCTCTCAGGAAAGGTCTAGATGATTTAGGCAAGTATTCTACATGGCATATGACTCATGCTTCCCACCACAGATTTAAGCCCCAATCTGTAAACCCTCAGGCTACAGTTAAATAGCCCTTCTTTCACTAGGGCTGATTATCAGACTGTCAAATTGCCTCCGTTTCCTTACAAGTTAAAGGGGGATGGTGATAACTTTCTCCCTACTCTCTCTCTTTTTAAAAAAATATTTTATTTTTTCTAAAAACATGCAAACATACATTTTTCCATTTTTTCTTTCACCTCTTCCCTCATAAGTCCCAAGAAACCTCTTGATAAAGTGTTTTGTCTTTGGTCTGATGATCTTTGATCTAAAAGTGATTGCTAAATGACCATCCCTTTTAATTTAATAATTTGTTTGCCTTGTTAACAAAATGACTAAATTACTCCTCCCCCCGAAACACATGTAAAGGTAGTTTTCAACATTCACCTTTGCAAAACCTTACATTCCAAATTCTTCTCCCTCTCTCTCCGCCTTGCCCTTTCCCAAGACAGCAAGTAATCTGATCTAGGTTAAATGTGCAATTCTTCTAAACATATTTCCACATTCTTCATGCTGTGAAAGAAAAATCAGATCAAAAGAAAAAAAAGTATGAGAAAGAAAACAAAACAAGCAAGCAAATAAACAATAACAACTAAAAAGGTGAAAACACTATACTTTAATCCACATTCAGTCTCCAAGTTCTGTCTCTGGATGGGGATGGCTCTTTCTATCATAACTCTATTGGAATTGCCTTGAATCACCTCATTGTTGACAAGAGCCAAGTCTATCACAGTTGATTATCACATAATCTTGTCACTGTGTAGAATGTTCTCTTGGTTCTATTCACTTCACCCAGCTTTAGCTCATGTCAGTCTTTCCAGGCTTCTTTGAAATCAACCTGCTCATCATTTCTTACAGAACAATAATATTCCATTACCTTCATATATCATAACTTATTCAGCTATTCCCCAACTGATGGGCATCCACTCAGTTTCCAGTTCTTTGTCATTACAACTACTACAAATATTTTTTATACATATCTCCCAACTCTGTTACAGGGTCATTATAAAGAAAGAACTTTCTAAAATCTTGAGAGTTATAGAAATGTAAATTATTCTCTAATACCACTTCCTCAAGGGAAGCAGAGAACCAAAGAGAGACAGGGATTGATCCAAGGTCACCCAAGTATGAAGTAGCAGAACTGAGAAGTAAATCCTCTCTGTAGATTTTTCACTACTAATCCAGGGATGTGGAAGAGGCCTCAGGCCCTGTACATTTCTTACATATTAGATTTTAGCAGAGAAGAAATGGTATATATAATCAAGGTCACACAAAGGGTTTACAATTTTATAGATCATCAAGAGCTATCATTTTCTTTTTCTTCTTTTTTTTAATAATTATAACTTTTTATTGACAGAACCCATGCCTGGGTAATTTTTTATAACATTATCCCTTGCACTTTTGTTCCGACTTTCCTCCTCCCTCCCTCCACCCCTCCCCTAGATGGCAAGCAGTCCTATACATGTTAAATATGTCACAGTATATCTTAGGTACAATATATGTGTGCAGAACCGAACAGTTCTCTTGTTGCACAGGAAGAATTGGATTCAGAAGGTAAAAATAACCCGGGAAGAAGAACCAAAATGCAAACAGTTTACATTCATTTCCCAGTGTTCTTTCTTTGGGTGTAGCTGCTTCTGTCCCTTGTTGATCAATTGAAACTGAGTTAGATCTTCTCTTTGTCAGAGAAATCTACTTCCATCAGAATATATCCTCATATAGTATCGTTGGTGAAGTATATAATGATCTTCTGGTTCTAAGAGCTATCATTTTCATATTAATTTGCCAAACTTTCCCCCAAACTGTAAGACAATACTAGCCCGCTCATTAAATTACTCAATATAATAAATAAACATATCTTTATTGTAAATTTTGAATGTACAAGAATGATCATTTTTTCTCAATGGTATTTTATTTTCCAAAATACAAGTAATGTATGATCATTATTCCAGTGTACAGTGATTGATAAAATTTCATTTAAAAACATTATCAAATTCATAGTATTTGTCATGACTTCTCAACCAATAATTAATAATTGCTAGATGATCAGAAGTAATATTTATATAATGCCTATATGTGCCAGTCACTGTGTTAAGCACTGCACAAATTATTATTTTGGGGAGATACCTGGGAGGTAGATGCTATTATCCCCATTTTACAGATGAGGAAACTTAGGCAAATTGAAGACCAGGCTCTAAAGAAATTAAGGTAAACTGAAGTTAAGTGACTTGCACAGGATGACACAGTTCATGTTTGACAATGCTGAAGTCAGATCTTCTCAACTCTAGGTCTGGTGCTCTATCCATTGAGCTAATTCTTGATCAGTTGTATCCCACTCTTTGTGATCCTGAATAGGGTTCTCTTGTATCTAGTAAAGATAGTAGAGTGGTTTGCCATTTCTTTCTCCAGTAAATTAAGGCACTTATGCAGGGACACACAACAAGTAATATCTGAAGCTGGATTTGAACTCAAGTCTTCCTAATACTAGGCCCAGTGGTTCTATCCACTGAGCACCTAACTGTTTCCTGACTCTTAGCTAACTTCTCTAATTAAGAGATACCAGTACTGTGACTACCACCTAGTTATAGTACATGACTTTTTTTTCCCCCTTAAATTAACAAAGGAGTCTTCATACTGGAGAAGTTCTAGATCACTGTTTTAGGCAAGGAATGTTCCCTCATTGTTAACCAGTAGGAGAAAAAGGGCCATAAAGTGACTTAGAAGATTTTAATTAGAACCTAGTGGCTTGAGTTCCTTCCAGCTGTTCCAAGATATTAAGAATTCTGGGCTTAAATCTGATTCTGAACTGTTATCTTTGCACTAGGGGACTCAGTCTAGGCTTTATCCTCTTCCCTCTAGTAAACAGATGGCTGTAAAGTGGGAAATGGGTAAGCAGATCTGGAAAGTTTTTAAAATTTCATCTGAGCAGTCCTGATGTCATTTCTGACTCTCTGATAAAGAAATTAATAACTAAAATGAAAGATGGAGCTTTTGGGGTAAGATTAGCTTAAAATTTAACTAACGTTTCAGTTCCTCCAGAAAGCTTTCATTCTGTTACTAGTATAGCCCACAGTGATCTTCAATCTAAACCATACTGTTTAGAAATTATTTGAGGGCCAGGGAGGGATGGAAGCAAGGATTAGTGACAGATTTTTGTTTGTTAAAAAGTAAAAAATGAAAAGGAGCTGCAGATATAATCAGAACAGAACAGAACTGTAATACCATCTAATCCCTTTCCCTGTGACAGAAAGCTCAGTTCTCAGACCAGAAAGACTTACATGAACTGATGCTTTGTGAAGTGAGCAGAACCAGGAAAACATTTTAACATAGTCAAAATTATGTGATGATCAACTGTGATGGACTTGGCTCTTCTCAATAAAGTGGTGATTCAAGGCAATTCCAATAGACTTGGAATGGAAAATGCCATGGACATCTAGAAAGGGAGAACTATGGAGACTGAATGTGGATAGAAGCATAGTATTTTCACATTTTTGTTTTTTCTTTCTCGTGTTTTTTGCCTTTTTGGTATTTGGTTTTTCTTGCACAACATGACAAATAAGGAAATATGTTTAAAAGAATTGCATATATTTAACCTATATCAGATTGCTGGCTCTCTTGGGGAGATAAGGGAGGAAGGGAGAAAAATTTGGACCACAAAGTCTTACAAAGATGAATGTTGAAAACTACCATTACATGTATTTGAAAAAATAAAATACTATTGAAGGGGGAAAAAAGAAAGCTCATCTCTCTCAAAGTAGCCCTTTTCTTTATTGAACATCCCTGTTAGGAAGTCTGGACTTAGAGAAAGAAATCCTTGATGCTGCCCTCCCCTGCTACCCCCATTGCTGCTTAGGTTTGCTCTGTGTGGGGCCAAATAGAACAAATACAATTTCTCTCCTACAGGAGACATCTCCATTTACTTGAAACAGTTTGCACATTCCCTCTGACCCTTCTATTCTTCAGTTTAAACACAGTCAATTCCTTCAGTCATGTTCACATATTGCATGGCTGTCAGTCCCTACTTTACCCTAGGTGCCTTCCTCCTCTGGAGGCCTGCAGACTGGCTACTCACATGCATGATCCAGCCTAGTCATGTACACTCTATCCTAGATGTGTTACCACAGCAAGACTATTTCCTTCTGTACTTCCAGAGATGAGATTTCTGTGCCTCCAGTTTCATCATCTACCCAAAGAGCACAAACTTACTTAATATTAATCATATCGCCAGATTGTTTCTCTGGATAGTAGAGCTCTTAGGAAGCTTATGGTTTGGTTGATGAAACATGACAGACAGAACAAAATAAATAAAATAACATTTACTCAGGACCATGAACAGTCAGTCACTCCAGGTCAGAGGCCACTTTTGGTTGGGCCAAACTTTCAGTCTCCCTAATAAGAATGGGAGAACTCTTGAAGGCCTTGACATCTCATTTCCCCTACAGTTAGACCAAGCTATAGGAAAGGCAAAGTTGTGGAACCAGATAAGGCTTTAAAGGTAGGAGACCAGTTTTCCAGGGATTCACAAAATTTAAAAATAGAGAAGACCAGCTCTAATCCAACCCCCTCATTTTTCAAAGGAAAAATCTGAAGTAGAGGGGACACAATTTACTTAGTCTACAATAGTGGTAGAGTTGAAATCCAAAAATCAGGTCATTAGAAGAGATATTACAAGCCAGATAGTTGAACTGACAGATGAGGAAAATGAGGCTAAATGAGTGACGTGACTTGCCCAATATTACACCGTTGGTATAATCACTTGAAGCAGAATTCCAATTTGGATCTTCCTAACTTTAGGCACAAGGCTGTATCCACTGTATCACACAGCTACGCTGAGCTGATAAACTAATTTGCACAAAATATTAAAAGCTATTAATTGTTTCTTTCCCTATGTACTTTTAAAAATAGCAACAATTTTAATAGAAAGAGTTCTCTGCTTTGTGAAGATTGTGTAGCTTTGGGCAAAAATCACTTTTCTTCCAGTCCTTAGTTTCCTTATCTAACAAAGGAGGAGGTTGTCATCAGTTCTCAAAGCATAGTTTTCCCTGAGACCTTTTAATGATGTCTTTGAGGTCAAAACTATTTTCATAATACTAAGATTGTTATTTTCCTATTAAAATGCTTCTCTCTTTTTCCAACTGGATAACTGTGAGTCTGGATATTCTACACAGACTTCAACCAAAACAACCTATTGCAACAGACTGAATGCAAAAGTAAATAGGAGACTCCAGCTGTCCTCTGTAAAGTCAGACATTAAAGAGAATTGCAAAGATATGTAAAACAATGCCATTTTTCTCATTAAATTTTGTTTTGGAAAATAGTAATGTTTCATAAAAATGTTATGACATGGAATAAGCTTATTTTAAATGAATTAATAAATACTTCAAAAAGTTATCAAATTTAATTTCTAATACAATTAAATTTGAGAGATGTAATCTTCATAAACAAGAGTTCTTCAATAATAATCTTCTGATAGTAAAATGTTTTGAGAACCATTAGCCTGGATGATCTCAAAGTTGAACATCTCTCTAAACTTACATGTTTCTATTTCTTTGTGTTGTACCAGGTTGCTCTCAGTTTCTTCCTCTGTAAAATGGGTTTCTGGGACTACTCCCTCTTGGTTCTCTTCCTACCTATCTGATCACTCTTTTGTCTCCTTTCCTGGATTGGCTTCAAGATCATGCCCTCTAACCCTAAGATTCTGTCTTGGGCCCTTTTCTCTTCTCCCTTTATATACTACTTCACCTTTGCAACATCTGTTAATTATACCTTCTTTCCTCTGACACTTTCATCGCTCCAGAGCATCCCCTCATCTCTGGATTACTGCTACACCTTGCTGGTGGATCTGCTTACCTCAGTCTCTCCCCCCCATTCCAATCCATTCTCCATTCAGCCACTAAAGGGATTTTTCTAAAATTAAAAAAAAATTTTCCCTCTCTCTCCAACAATAAACTCCAGTGGCTTCCTATCTACAAAATAATTTGTACCTAGTTTGACATCCAAAGCCCTTCAAAAACTACTCTGTTCTTATTTTTTCATTTTTCTTACACCTTACTTCCCAATACTCTTCAATCCAGTGACAATGATCTTCTGGTTCTACACTCCATCTCTCAGCTCCAGGCATTTTCTTAGGGCTGTTCCCCATTTCTGGACCATTTTCCTTCTTCCATTCCAACTACTGGCCTCCCTGGTTTCCTTTAAACCCCAACTAAAATCTACCTTCCAAAGGAAGTCTTCTCCAGACTTTAATTCCAGTGACTCTCCTGTTAATTATTTCCATTTATCCTGTATACAGCTTGCTTTGTATATATTAGTTTGTGTGTTGTCTCACTGGTTAGATAATATACTCCCTAAGGGTAGGTAGGGTCTTTTACCTCTTTTTATATTCTCATTGCTTAATATGTACCTGACACTTGGGAGGTACTTAATAAATATTGATTGATTGATTGACTGGTTACAATATAGATGAGAATACCTCATATTGAGGTATTTAGCTTTAGCTTTTTGCAAACTGTAACATTCTATGTGTTTTATTTATTATTATCATCATCACCACTATCACCATCTATGTTGTGAAAGGAGAAAAAGTGTTTTGAGTAGTGGGGGCAATTTCTTTTCCTAGGTGGTAAAAAAAGGAAAGGCTCTCCTGTAGTCCATCAGTCATGATGAACAATCAAAAGTTCTGAAGTATTCACACAGGAAGTCAGTGAAGTTCACTGGTTGCTGTGACATTGTCTTAGCAGCCTTCAAGAATTAGCTAACTCTTCCAGCCCACTAAAAAATAATTGCACTTTGATCAGAGAAGAAAAGAAGCTATTTAAGGTATTAGCTTAAAAGGTCTTATGTAGGAGCACAGGCAATTAAGGTTGACATCTACATCAGCATCCTACACAAAGCCTGGGAAATACTTCATGTCACTTGTTAACTCCAGGTTACTCCTAAAGACCTTTTTTGTGCTGTATTATTCCTAGACTGCCTCTTCCTGGAACACTTCCTGATTCACCAGGAGCTTGGCGATTTCTCATCTACTTTCTCACCTACTACCACCCCAAAAGGTCACCTCTTCCTCTTAGTAAATGGCACCATCTTCCTGGTGGAATACTTGTAGAAACGATGCTGGACTTGGGAGTTAGGCAGTCTGGCTCCAAATCCCAGGTCAATCATTTACCGGCCTATAGATATCTCCCCACCTTTCAAAGCCTCAGTTCTTTCATCTGTAACATGAGTGTAATGATTCTAGAATTGCCTATCCCACAAAGTTATGAAAACTTTTACTTTGCAAACCTTAAAGATTTTAAAGATTGGCATTGTTATTCATGTATACCCTACAATACTGGCTCAAATCTTCCATCTTCCCTTGGCAAGTGAATCTGTGTCATTATCTAAAAAACTGAGCTTCAATCTCCACAACTCTAGAAATGGGGGAGAAAAACTTTTGTAATAGAATAACCTCTTTTATGGGGATGTTATGTAGAAAATGCTTTGTAAACCTAAAAAAAAAAATGGGGGGGGCAAAACAAAACCCAACAACTAACTCCTATTGTGATTGTTGTGTTAGACTATGAGTTCTGGAGTTAGGGATTGTTCTTTTGGAACAGTGCCCAGGATAGGATCTCTAAAATTGGGAATTTACTCAAGCTTTTAGACAATAAGGACAACAATGAACAGAGCATAGTCCTATCAAATGGAATCAAATCATGATGACATAGCTAAGAGTTCAAATTTTCCCAAATGACATTAGTTGGGCAATCCTGGAAAAGTCACTCGGTGAATGTCAATTTCCTTAACAGCTGAGTAGCAAAGTGGATGACCATGATGATGATAGCTACCATTTATATGGTGCTTATTAGATGGGATAGTACTTATAAGATAAGATGGAGAACTTGGTCTCAAGTCAGGAAAACCTGAGTTCAAATTTGATCTAAAGATATTTAATAGTTGTGTGATCCTGAGCAAGTCACTCAAGCTCAGTTTGCCTCAGTTTTCTCAACTAAAAATGAAGATAATAGTATTTATTTCTCAGGACTATTGTGAAAATCAAATGAGATAATAATTGTAAAGGGCTTAATGAAATGCTTGGCACATGATAGGTGCTATGAATGCTAGCTACTATTACAGGCGTGGCACTTTTCTCACTGGGCTGTTCTAAGGCTCAAGTGAGGTAACAGGTATGTATAAAGTGTTGTGCAAATTTTAAAGCAAAAGTCAGCTGTTTTTACTCCATTCTCACCTATAATAGGTACCTCATTGCTAAGACACAACAGCTTAGAGTTATTCTACATGTCTGCCAGTGGATTAATCGTAGCTTACATATAGTTCCAGGCGGATAGTCTGACAAAAATCATTGCCCAGAGTCATAAGGCAAACTTGTATGTGCCTCAAGGATGTGGGATGTCTGTGTCAGATGTTTTCCTTCAACACTGGGCAGGTACATCTCTTCTGAGCAACAATATGAACTCTCAAGATGCAATCTGCTGAAGCCAAATGAGTTAATATATTGTTTGTTGGGTTGGGTTTCTTTGCCCTTCTCTGATGGATTTTTTTTTTCCTCTGTATTGGGAATAAAGAAATCAAGGGGCCACTAATTCCCTTTTCTCTTCCTGCAGACAAGTCTGGGGTCAGGAGCTGTCTCTCTTCCTTCCTATCTCCCCAGCAGTAATTTGCCAAATAACTTTGGTTGACAACTCAGGAAAGGGTTTAAGTAATAGTTAACTATTCTAGGCCATGATTCATCCAAAAGAGGAAAATTCATGACCTGAGCATTAGGCCACAGATTTTTCTCCCCCTTTTAAGCTCAGAGAGACTGTTTTTGTTCATGTTCTCATAAAATTCAGTGAAACTCTGAGTTCAAGCTGGCATTCCAACCTCAGAATTCCTTTCCCAGATCCTGCTCCCCACATTTATTCCAAAAAGAACATGAAGGCATCAAATCTGAGGTCCCATAGGGCCTCTGTTTGCCCTCCTGCCAAGTGAATTGGTGCCTCTCTGGTGGGTGGGCGGAACAGAGGCCTGAGATTCCAGTCCTTGGAACAGAGACTCCTCTTCCAGAACACCAGTTTTTCAACAAGCTGACTCTTTCTACCCACATCATGGAAACCAGCAAAATTCCTGCTGTTGAAGGCACTCCCTCCTTCCGTCCTACTTCCAAAGGGTCAGATTGCTGAAGGACTAGCTTTCCAACAGAGGGATAATGATTGTAAATTATAATTCTGTTCAAGTAATGCTTTGTCCCAGACTAATGGGGTAGAGGACTTTACCTCCCCCTCATTCAGGAGGTAGCTTGAATGTCCATCACAGTAGCATCTCTCTGGCAAACAATACTCCCTCTACCCATACCCTAAAAATCCCAAAGTGATGAAGAATACTTAGCAAAACCTCTTGACTAAGTAGAACAACTCCCTTCCCGAGGAGACTGCAACCATATAGTTGGACCGTCCTCTTTATCACTATTTTGTGCCCCCTCAAAACTATTTTTACCCTTTTCTTAGGATTTTGCTAACTAGGACTCTGCTTGGATAGGAAGAATGGGAATCGCCGTGTTCCCACTCCAGCTGCCTGCCTCCTGCCCTCCCCCCCAACCTATCCAGCTTCCACCCTCTCTCCACTTCAAATCACTCACTGCTCCCCCACTTTCTCCCCTCCACCGCCAATCCAGCTGCCACTCTCTTTCTCGAACTACATCCCATAGATTAAGATCAGTTTTACAATCCCCTACCCTCAGGGTCCGGTAACCTCAAAGTCACCACAAAGGATATAAATACTAGAATACATGTCTCACCATCCAGAACGTCCCCACCAGAGAGTATCAGTACACCCAAACCCACCCTTTCCTCCAAACGGCGGAATTTAGAAATAAGAAGTTGTTTACTTTCCACTCATTTTCTCATTCATATTATTTCAGAGAAAGAAAGGAGATGGGACAAATCTGAAAGCTGGATGCAAAGGGGTTCTAGAACTTACTCCAGAGCAAAATCACCACTTCTCCCTAAACAAGGGGGCAAAGTCTGCCTAAGAGGAGGAGACTATTGGCTGTTTAGTGGATGAAATAATGGAAGAGGCTTTGGCCACAATCGCCCCTAGCGCCCGGGATGGGGGTGGAAGTGTTGATGGGGGAGGAAGTGTTGACGGGGGAAGGAAGAGAGGGAAAAGGGGGAGGCGCCCGAGAACCTGAGTCCTTCTCCCCGCCCCTAGTCCTTTTTGGCCCCGAAACTGGATTTGGGAGAAACTGAATTTGGGAGGTAGCAGTAGCGGGATCGGACCATTTGCCCCCTTCAGCAAAGAAGCAGGGATATTGGGAGGAGGGTCGCTGCTTTCCCCGTCCCATCTTACCTCGCATGCTATGCACCCCAAGCTTGCCAGAGAAGTAGGGGGGGCAGTTCTAAGCGGGCATCCCATCCCTCCCGCCACAGCCCCTTTCCGTTTGCCTAAGTTTCCCCAGACTTACCGGGAGGGGAGGAGTGGCAACGCTGGGGATTTCCTCCGTAGGTCTGTCTTGCTTGTCTGGATCAGAGCAGCGTCTGGTCTGTCGGTCTTTCTGTGTCACTGCTTCTGCCAGACGGAGCGCCGACTCCCAACGCCTAGCTCCTGGGCATTCCGCTCCGGGCGGGGCTCTAGAGCTGGAAAGTGGAAGCGCCCGGGAAGGTGCGGAGGCGGCGCCCAGCCCTGCCCAGCCCAACCGGACCAGCCCCACCAGCCCCGCCCCTCGCGGCCCACGTGGAAGGCATCGTGCTGGGGAAGGGCAACGCCCAGGGGCTTCGGCAGAGCTGGGGGTGGAGCAGGGAGTGGGCGGAGGGGCTGCAGAGGTCTCTGAGGCAGCCACATGTTTAAGGAGAGAGAATTCTGGCTCTTCTAGTCCAGACTCCATACGGTTCGCTCCCCGTGTGATGGTGTGAACGACACTTCTCTGAGTCTCAGTCTCCCCATCTGTCACAGGAAGACCATCATCTCTTCCTATACTGATTTTACATCAGAAGAAACATGTGAAAAAGAAACAGCTGGTTGGTTGGAAAGAACCCCGGTTATGGATATTTGGGTTCAATTCAGCTTACATGTATTAAATACCAAATATCAACAAAGGAGATGTTTTCTGGCTTGGACGTTATTTCTTTGTTAAAAGGAAACTCCCACCAGTAATACAAAATCAGCATTGGCAATAAAAGTCTAAAAGTTGTTCGGGGTTGCTCAGAGTCACACAGCCAATAAGTATCTGAGGTAGCACTTGAATCCAGGCTTTATTGCCTCCGGAGACCAGCTTTCTGTCCTTTACAACAGGTATCATCTTGTCTAAAGGAGTTTTTATTCTTCAGAGGGAAAGGGGAGATGCTGAGTGGGAGGGGGAGACAAGTACACAGACAAATATGCAAATTAACACATAATAGAATATTCATATAAGTATAATATAAATGTTTTCTGATATTTGACTGATAATCCTATACTCAAGTTAACCAAGTCCTGTCATTTCTATTTTGATCATAGCAGTGACATAACTCCTATTCAGTCCGACTGCCACCATTCTTTTTTCAGACCCTCAATTCCTTTATTCTGAACTATGACCACAGTCTTTTAATTGTGTCTCCACTCAAGTCTCTCCTATCCATACCCTCCCCAGTCATCTAAGTGATTTTCCTAAGAGCTGATCTGACTGTGTCACTCCTCTACTCAAAAAATTCCTTTGACTTCATAACTTCTCTAGGATCACTTGACATTTAAAACTGTTTAAAACCCGGCCAATTCCAAGATAATGATATATGTTGAAAAGGATGTGGGAAAACAGGGACACTAATACATTGTTGATGGAGTTGTGAATTGATCCAGCCATTTAAAACTGTGCATACCCTTTTATCCAGCAGTGTCAC
Source organism: Sarcophilus harrisii (assembly GCF_902635505.1). Taxonomy (NCBI): domain Eukaryota; kingdom Metazoa; phylum Chordata; class Mammalia; order Dasyuromorphia; family Dasyuridae; genus Sarcophilus; species Sarcophilus harrisii. Next base: position 352,701,515 of record NC_045427.1, read on the forward strand.
TATTGGGTCTGTACCCCAAGAGATCATAAAAGAAGGGAAAAGATTCACATGTGTGCAAAAAAATGTACCTGCTCTTTTTGTGGTGGCAAGGAATTGGAAGTTGAGTGGATGCTTATAAGATGGGGGATAGCTGAATTGGTTATGGAATATTATAGTTCTGTGAGAAGTGATTAGCAGACTGATTTCAGAAAAGCCTGGAAAGACTTAACATGAACTCATGTTGAGTGAAGTGAGTATAACCAGAACATTATACACAGCAACAGCAAGATTGTGTGAAGATCAACGATGATAGACAGGTTTTCTCAGTAATGCAATGATCCAAGGCAATTAAGTAGACTTTGGATGAAAAATGCCATCTAATCCAATGAAAGAACTATGGAAACTGAATAGGGATTGAAGCTTATTGTTTTCACTGGTTTTTTTTGGGGGGGTGAGGTTGCTTTTTCTTTCTCATGGTTTTCCCCTTTTCTAATTTTTCTTTCACAACATGACAAATATAGAAATCTCTAAAAATGATTGTACATGTGTAACCTATATCCGGTCTCTTGCTGGGCTGGGGAGGGAGGAAGTAAGAGGGAAAGGAAGAAAAAATTTGGAACTCAAAATCTTACAAAGATTGGAAAAATAAAATATTCTTGAGAAAAACAAACAAATAACCTGGCCATTTTCTACCTTCCTAGGTTTCTTCCACATTACTCTCCTCCACTTACTACAGAGTCTATTCATACTGGAATACTTGCTCTTTCTCACACGGCACTTCTCTCTGTCTTTAGAAGCGACTTGTTGGCTCAGTTATAGAATTCTGTCCTGGAGTCAGGAAGCCCTCAATTCAAATCCAACCTCAAACACATAATAACTGTGTGACCCTAGGCAAGCCGCTTAAACAATATGTGACTGATTTTTAGATTGTCAAAGGGGATAGCAGCAGGACTTATCTCCCAGCTTTGTTGTTTAGAATCAAATAAAATAATATTTGCAAAGTGCTTAGCACAGTGCCTGGCACAGAGTAGTCACTTAATAAGTGCTTATTTCCTTGTTACCTTTGCTATGGCTCTACCCCTCCCCTTCCCAAGCCTGGAATGCCCTACATGAGCTTCTCGGAATTCTTGCTTTTCTTCTAGACTCGGTCTTAAGGACCTTTTTTATTTAGTACATGAATTTTCCTGATTCTCAAGCCTTGGACTTCTTCCCTTTATAAAGTAACCTGATAGCTATTTTGCATTTATCTTATATATATATGGCCATACCATCTTTCTTATTAGAATGTAAATTTCTGGAGGGCAGAGACAGTTTTACTTTATCTTGTTATTCCTGGATGCTCAACATTTTGTCTGACACTTGGGTGATTTAATAAATTTTTTTTGATGGATTAATGAATCACTAGTAAACAAACTTCAGCCCAAATTGAAAGTCAGTATTGACGAAAATCATTTGAAATTAAGACACTTTCAGGGAAAAGCCTTCAGAAGCAAAATAGACTTTCCCAACCCTAAAAGGAATGGGAGATTAGAATACCTTAATTGAACAGAAAGAGGAAGCATTTGTAACCTGGGGCTTGGAGTATATTCACACCATTATTCCAAGTCACTAATTTATATAAGATTAAAAGAGAAGTATGGGAGATGAGAATAGCTGAATGAAAACTATCACCCTAAGTTGAATGACTTACTGTTATTCTGTCATTTCTGTAAGCGTCTGACCCCATTTGAGGTTTCCTTGGCAAAGATACTAACGTGGTTTGCCTATTTCTTTCTCCAAATCATTTTACAAATGAGGAAGCTGAGGCAAACAGACTTAAATGATTTGCCTAAGGTCACACAGCTATTAAGTGTCCGGAGTCACATTTGAACTCGGGTCTTCTGACTCCAGACCACATGCTCTATCCATTGTATGCTGTATCCATAGTTGAGGAAGGTCGTGTTTTTCAGTTTGGAAAAATTGGTTGAATAGTGAAGACAAACCTCTTGTTACCTAACAGACTATTTCAGAGATAAGGACCTGTAGAAAGAGTTGAAGTAAAAGCTTTTGTGGATCTCTAAATTTTAAAAAGTTTTGTGGCACAGCCTATCTAAAGAATAAGTCCAGGAATTTGGAGTGGGGAGGAGCACCCAAATCCAGAGAGTGATCTGGCCCATCCATTTGACACCATTGAGGGCCTATAATTCCAGAATTGTGATTTCCCTTCACCAAAGCTGTGCATATCTACTCTACCTAATTTGTGGGTGTATTTGTGGGAAGACTGCTCTTGTGTTGGAGAAATATAGCAGTGCACAGAATTACTCCTAGAACTCTAGTGTGAGGTGAGTAAGTGAGAGAAGTGGTATGAAATATTATCAGTTATCAAAAGATGAGAACACTGACCCTCCAAATATTGGCTAATTTTGTATTCACAGCTTTATATCATTAAAAAGAATATAAAGATACTTAGAATAAAGCAATATATTAGCTGAGGAATAGAGTAAGCCAAAAAGTCTGGAGATTGATAATTTATTTTGTTTATTATTGAATAAACTTCCTGAAAGAGTTATAAGAATTATGCTGTCTTTATTAAATATTGAAAAACTTTTGATCTAGTTCCACAGTAATTCATACACTACAGTTATAGGATCAGTTGGAGAATGGATGAATAAATTATGTTATATGAATGCTATGAAATAATATTGTTCTGTAAGAAATGATCAGGAGGATGATTTTAGAGAGGCCTGAAGAGACTTACGTGAACTGATGCTAAGTGAAATGAGCAGAACCAGGAGACTATTGTATATGGCAACATCAATATTATACGATGATTAATTCTGATGAACGTGATCTTTCCAACAATGAAGTGACGCCAGTTCCAATCATCTTATGAGGAAGAGAACCATCTCTAGCCAGAAAGAGGACTATGGGAACTTCTCACTCTTTGTTGTTGTTCATTTGCTTTTTGTTTTGTTACTCATTTACTTTCCTTTTTGATCTGATTTTTCTTGTACAGCAAGATAATTGTATGTTTACATATTGGATTTGACATGTTAACATGTATAACATATATTGAACTACTTGCTATTGAGGGGAGGGGGTGGGGAGAAGGTGGGGAAAATCTGAAACATAAGGCTATGCAAGAGTCAATGTTGACAAATTATCTGTGCATATGTTTTGAAAATAAAAAGCTTTAAAAATTAAAAAACACATATGTATAATCAAGTAAAACAAATTGCCCGTTGACTATAAACACACACACACACACACACACACACACAAAAAAAACCCAAACAAACATAGGAAACAAACCTAAATAGTGTGAAACAGTTAGAGTATTTGAGATCCACATAAAAAATGTTCCTCTATTTAAAACATACCACCAATTTTAATTTAAAAAAATTTAACAAACATTTATCAGGCACCTAATCTGTACCAGTGACTGGGATAAATACTTTATGAATATTATCTCATCTGATCTTCACAACAACTCTGTGAGGTAGGTGTTATTATTTATCTCCATTTTACAGATGAGGAAACTGAGGTCAGAGTCACACAACTAGTGTCTAAAGTTGTACTTGAACTCAGATCTCATATATTTGGCACCTAATCTGTACCAGGTGCTGGGATAAATGCTTTATAAATATTAGTTCGCCTGATCTTCATTACAACCCTGGAAGGTAGGTGCTGTTATCTCCATTTTACAGATGAGGAAATGGAGGTAGACAGCATTAGTGATTTATGCAGAATCACACATCTAGTGTCTAAAGTTGTACTTCTTTGATTTAAATCCAGAGCTCTACCCACTGTCACCTAGCTACCATCAACATATATGTCAAGAAAAAATAATTTTAAAGTTGATTTTTTTTCCTAGGAGGCCATTCGAGTCTATTATGGTTTTGCCTAACCTCAGATTCATTATTTTTTCTAAGTAGAACTGAGTATGACTTCCAAGTTAAACCGAGACCTGAACCAACACATTTTATTAACCATTCAATATATGTAGATAACTTAAAGCTACTGAATAATAAAGCAAACAGCTCTTTCATGGAATCATTCTTGGATGATGTTAAAATAGCATTTGGATTCAATAAATGTACAATTTCTAATGTATGCCAGTGAAGGAAGGGCAATAAGCTTGAATTTAGAGAACAAATTCAACCAACGGATGAAGGTTAACACTTAGGAAAAAAACTTGATCTCCAGGAAAGACATAACAAGCATAGTGATATCAAGGACAAGGCTGTGGCTAAATATGCTGAGATATGCTGACATCCTGAAATCAAAGCTGAGTGGGAAGGACACGGTTTAAAGCAATTAACAACTATGCAATACTATTCTTAATCTATACCTTTGGGATAAAGACCTTGGAGAGATTTAGAAAGTATTTTAAAAATAAACCTGTATAATTTTTGGGGGGGTGGGGTGGGTGTCAATTTAAAAAAATTAATAATAGCCTTTTGTTTTTAAAAAAAACATGCAAAGATAGTTTTCAACATTAATTATTTTTTCTATAAATGATGCTATTTTAAAAATTATAGCTTTTTATATACAAAACATATGCATGGGTAATTTTTCAACATTTACCCTTGCAAAAATTTCTGTTTCAACTTTTCCCCTGGTTCCCTCCACCCCCTCCCCTAGATGGCAGGTAGTCTCATATGTTAAAGTGTATGTTAAATACAATATATGTATACAGGTTTATACAGATATCTTGCTGCACAAGAAAGATTGGATTTAGAAAGAAAGTAAAAATAACCTGAGAAGAAAAAACAAAAATACAAGCAAACAATAACCAAAAGACTAGAAATGTTATATTGTGGTCCATATTCATTTTCCAGTGTTCTTTCTATGGATATAGCTGTTACAGATCAATTGGAACTGATTTGGATCCTCTCATTGTTGAAGAGAGCCATGTCCATCAGAACTGATCATCATGTAGTATTGTTGTTGAAGTGTATACTGATGTCCTGGTTCTGCTCGTTTCACTCAGCATCAGTTCATGTATGTCTCTCCAAGCCTCTCTGTATTCATCCTACTCGTCATTTCTTTCTTTCTTTTTTTTTTTAATAGCCTTTTATTTACAGGATATATACATGGGTAACTTTACAGCATTAACAATTGCCAAACCTCTTGTTCCAATTTTTCACCTCTTACCCCCCCACCCCCTCCCCTAGATGGCAGGATGACCAGTAGATGTTAAATATATTAAAATATAACTTAGATACACAATAAGTATACATGACCAAAACATTATTTTGCTGTACAAAAAGAATCAGACTCTGAAATATTGTACAATTAGCTTGTGAAGGAAATCAAAAATGCAGGTATGCATAAATATAGGGATTGGGAATTCAATGTAATGGTTTTTAGTCGTCTCCCAGAGTTCTTTTTCTGGGCATAGCTAGTTCAGTTCATTACTGCTCCATTAGTAATGATTTGGTTGATCTCGTTGCTGAGGATGGCCTGGTCCATCAGAACTGGTCATCATATAGTATTGTTGTTGAAGTATATAATGATCTCCTGGTCCTGCTCATTTCACTCAGCATCAGTTCATGTAAGTCTCTCCAGGCCTTTCTGAAATCATCCTGTTGGTCATTTCTTACAGAACAGTAATATTCCATAATATTCATATACCACAATTTATTCAGCCATTCTCCAACTGATGGACATCCATTCAGTTTCCAGTTTTTAGCCACTACAAAAAGGGCTGCCACAAACATTCGTGCATATACAGGTCCCTTTCCCTTCTTTATAATCTCTTTGGGATATAATCCCAGTAGTAACACTGCTGGATCAAAGGGTATGCACAGTTTGATAACTTTTTGAGCATCTACTAGTCATTTCTTATAGAACAATAATATTCCATAACATTCATATACCACAATTTATTTAGCCATTCTCCAATTGGGGGGCATCCCTTCAATTTCCAGTTTCTAGCCATTATGAAAAGGACTGCTACAAATATTTTTGCACATACGGGTCCCTTTCCCTTCTTTAATATTTCTTTGGGATATAATCCCAGTAATAACACTGCTGGATCAAAGAGTATGCATAGTTTGATAAACTATGATGATTTTTTGAGTATAGTTTCAAATTGCTCTCCAGAATGGTTGAATCCATTCATAACTCCACCAACAATGCATCAGTGTTTCAGTTTTCCCACATCCCCTTCAACATTTTTCATTATCTTTTCCTGTCATCTTAGCCAATCTGACAGGTATGTAGTGGTATTTCAGAATTGTCTTAATTTGCATTTCTCTGTAAACCTGTATAATATTAATGATATTCAGGGCTATGATTTGCCACTAAAGATGAACATTTCCTTAACCATTAAGTTGTAAGCTCTTTGAGGCCTGGAACTCCCTTATGTGTATTCTTAGTATTTAATTCAGTGAATTGCATACAGTAAATGCTTAGTAAATGTTTGTTTTATAATGTTACCTACCACAAAGGAGCAGCTAGGTGGTACTGTGGACAGAGCACTGTGGGGATTCAAGAAGGCCAGAGTTCTCACACCTCACAAGTTGTGTGATCCTGGGCAAGTTGCTTAACCTTGTTTGCCTCAGTTTCCTCATCTGTAAAATGAGCTGGAGAAGGAAACAGTAAAGTCCTTTGGAAAAAAAGAAATAGCTTCATGTAGAAGTTGGTTCTTGAGTTCTGACTTGAAGGTAGTGAGTGATTTGATGTGGTAGACATGAGATAGTATTAGGAGGGTTTAGTGTTAGAGACCAACCTAAACAAAGGCTGGAAATGGAGTGTTGTATATTAGGAATTAGAAGAAAGAAGTTTAGAAAGAGGTCAGGACTTTAAAAACAGAGGATTTAATATATTATCCTATAATATATTAAAGTAAACAGGGAACCATATCATTTAATTAAGTAGGGGAATAACATGGTCAGAACACTGAAGGAGAATAACTTCAGCAGACAGTAGGGTGGGGAAAGATTTGAGGTAAAGATACCTATTAGGAGATGGTTACAGTAATTTAGAAGACATTGGATAAGGGGATTAAACTAAAGTGGTAGCTGTATTAGAGGAGAGAAAGTGTCTGATGTTGATAAGTGCTGTGGAAATAGATATGGGAAGATTTGGTCTTTAAGTAGAATATGAAAGAGAGAGAGGAATAAAGGGGAATGCCATAATTATAAATTCAGGAAACAAAGGATGGTTGGTAGGTAAAAGAATTATAATAGGAAAGAAACATTTCTATCTAAATCCCATAAAAAATTGAGTAGGATAAAACAATAATGATAATAACAATCCTGATATCTATATAGTTCTTAAAAATTTACAAAAGTTTTTACTTTCATTATCTCATCTATTCCTCATGATAGCCCCTTACAGACTTTGTATGTATCTTTGCTGGATAAAGAGATGGAAAAGACATGGACTGAGCAGAACTGCCCAATTCTGTGAAGATTCAGCCTCCAAGGAGGTTGGTTTCCCAACCTAGGCAGATCCAAATCTTAATGGAAAGATTTAGCCCTTCCTTTAGGTAGCCCTTCATGTAAACAGGAAGATAAGGATTTGGGAATCCTCCAGATATACTCTGAATGGTAAATGTCTTGCAGAGTATGTGGTTTTTACTGTTCTTTAAAAACCAGAAGTCAGTCAACAAGTATTTATTAAATACTTATTATATGTTTAAAATGTTTAAATATATACTATGTTTAAATGCTAGTGATACATTTTTATAACAATAGCTTTTTATTTTGCAAAATACATGCAAAGATAGTTTTCAATATTCACTGTAACAAAACCTTGTGCTCCAAATTTTTTTCCCTCCCTCTGCTCCTCCCCCTCCCCTAGACAGCAAATAATCCAATATAGGTTAAACATATGCAATTCTTCTAAATATATTAGGGATACATTTTTAAAAATTGTATTTTAATGGCATATTCTTTTTCCAATTACATGCAAAGATGATTTTCAACATTCCTTTTTGTAAGATTTTGAGTTATAAAATTTTTCCTTCCTTCCTCTCTCTCCTCCTCCAAGCAGCAATCAATCTGATATAGGTTATACATGTGCAATCATTTTAAACATATTTCCATATGAGTTATGTTGGGAAAAAGAAATCAGAACAAAATCACAAGAAAGGAAAACAAAAACAAACAAAATAAAAGGGTGAAAATAGTATGCTTTGATCTACATTCAGTCTCTATAGTTCTTTCTCTGTATGCAGATGGCATTTTACATCCAAAGTCTACTGGCATTATCTTGGGTCACTGTATTACTTAGAAGAGCTAAATCTATCATAGTTGATAATCATATAATTTTTTTTATTATAATAACTTTTTTATTGACAGAACCCATGCCAGGGTAATTTTTTACAACATTATCCCTTGCACTCACTTCTGTTCCGATTTTTCCCCTCCCTCCCTCCACCCCTTCCCCCAAATGGCAAGCAGTCCTATATGTTGAATATGTCACAGTATATCCTAGATACAATATATGTGTGCAGAACTGGACAGTTCTCTTGTTGCACAGGGAAAACTGGATTCAGAAAGTAGAAATAACCCAGGAAGAAAAACAAAAATGCAAACAGTTTACATTCATTTCCCAGTGTTCTTTCTTTGGGTGTAGCTGCTTCTGTCCATCATTGATCAATTGAAACTGAGTTAGGTCTCTTTGTCAAAGAAATCCACTTCCATCAGAATACATCTTCATACAGTATCGTTGTTGAAGTATATAATGATCTCCTGGTTCTGCTCATTTCACTTAGCATCAGTTCATGTAAGTCTCTCCAAGCCTCTCTGTATTCATCCTGCTGGTCATTTCTTACAGAACAATAATATTCCATAACATTCATATACCACAATTTACCCAACCATTCTCCAATTGATGGGCATCCATTCATTTTCCAGTTTCTAGCCACTACAAACAGGGCTGCCACAAACATTTTGGCACATACAGGTCCCTTTCCCTTCTTTAGTATCTCCTTCGGGTATAAGCCCAGTAGTAACACTGCTGGATCAAAGGGTATGCACAGTTTGATAACTTTTTGGGCATAATTCCAGATTGCTCTCCAGAATGGTTGGATTCGTTCACAACTCCACCAACAATGCATCAGTGTCCCAGTTTTCCCGCATCCCCTCCAACATTCATCATTATTTTTTCCTGTCATCTTAGCCAATCTGACAGGTGTGTAGTGGTATCTCAGAGTTGTCTTAATTTGCATTTCTCTGATCAATAGTGATTTGGAACACTTTCATATGAGTGGTAATAGTTTCAATTTCATCATCTGAAAATTGTCTGTTCATATCCTTTGACCATTTATCAATTGGAGAATGGCTTGATTTCTTATAAATTAGAGTCAATTCTCTATATATTTTGGAAATGAGGCCTTTATCAGAACCTTTAACTGTGAAGATGTTTTCCCAGTTTGTTGCTTCCCTTCTAATCTTGTTTGCATTAGTTTTGTTTGTACAAAAGCTTTTAATTTGATGTAATCAAAATTTTCTATTTTGTGATCAATAATGGTCTCTAGTTCATCTTTGGTCACAAATTTCTTCCTCCTCCACAGGTCTGAGAGATAAACTATCCTATGTTCCTCTAATTTATTTATAATCTCGTTCTTTATGCCTAAATCATGGACCCATTTTGATCTTATCTTGGTATACGGTGTTAAGTGTGGGTCCATGCCTAATTTCTGCCATACTAATTTCCAGTTATCCCAGCAGTTTTTGTCAAAAAATGAATTCTTATCCCAAAAGTTAGGATCTTTGGGTTTGTCAAACACTAGATTGCTATAGTTGACTATTCTGTCTTGGATCATCATATAATCTTGTTGTTACTGTGTACAATGTTCCCGATTCTTCTCATTTCACTCAGCAACAATTCATGTAAATCTTCCCAGGCTTTTCTGAAATCAGCCTGCTCATGATTATAGTATTCCCTTACATTCATATACCATAACTTATTCAGCCATTCCCCAGTTGATGAGAAATCATTCAATTTGCAATTCCTTGCCATAGGAATACGTTTAAAAATGCAAAAACAATCCCTGCCCTCAACTAGCTCATATGAGTAAGGAGGTACAACATGAAAATGACTATGTATAAAAAAGACATATCCAGGGTAAATTGGAGGTAATCTTTGAGCAAAGGCATTGGCATTTAAGGGAACTAGGAAGAGCTTCTTGCATAATATAGTCTTTTGGCTGAGTGTTGATGGAAACCAGAGAGACCAGGAGATGGTGTGGGAATTCTAAGGGGGACAACCAGTGAAAATGCGGTCATGAAATGATGTAGGGAACATTCAAGTCATTGTTACTAGATTATAGAGGATTTAGAGAGACAGATTGTAGATGGCTTTTGGAGAGTTTAGAGGAGAAATATAAGATGACAGCTAGTGGGGATAGATCAAGTGAAGATGTTTTCAGGAAAGGGAAAATATGGAAACCATCTGGATGGGGAACATTTTTTGTTCTCTAGACTTCATCTCCATGATTCAACTGCAGCCTTTCCTATCTGCCCCTTCAGGCCATGCCAAACACTCAATAAATGCTTCTTGACATGACTTGACTTGACATGGGTGTGTTTACAGGCAGCCAGGAAGCAAAATGGAAGATTAGTGAGGAGTAAAAGGTTGAGGGGGGAGGGGGTAACCTACTGGAGAAGAATGGGATCATTTGTAGAAGAGTTTACTTTAGGGAAGAAAAGGGCCATCTCTTTATGTGAGATAACATGAAGGAGGAGATAGTGAGGGAAGGCATCTAAATGATTTGACATGAGGAGGAGGGAAAAGAGGGAGTTCTTAGTGAATGATCTAGATTTTTTAAGTGGCGCAAATGGCAATATTATTAGCTAAGAAAGTGGAGGGAGGTGAAGCCATGGGAGATTTTAGGAGGGACAAAACTGTCTAAAAAAAGACACTCTTGTGAGTAGGATAGTGAATTAATTAGGGAGGTGAAAAAAGATTATTTTGCCATAAGGAGGACCCCATTGAGAGTATTTAACATAATTTTGTTGTATATTTAGTTAGCATGGTTTCATGGTCTTCTCCAGCCAGTTTAATTAATAGCACATATTGAAGCAAAGGCAGTGGATGGTGGGAATAATTCAAGGCTAGGGCTTGGCAGGGCAAGAGTGGAGAGAAAAAGGGGACAAAGGATCTCAGAGTAGAGGATAATGTAAAGTTTAACTGGTTTTGAAGCAGGTTGTGGTCCCTTTAAGAAATTGTATTTCCTGTTGATCTGTGATTCCTTTCAGATTCCAGCTCCTCCTGGCTGAGGCATTTAGGAAGCCAGGACCTTTGATTCACAAATCCTGGTCAAAAGCATCCCCTTTGAATTCCAATAGGAGATCCTGGCTTGTTCCAGCCCCCATAGGATCTGACCCAATTTGGGCTCTCCCAGCCCACATTTTGATGATCTGCTCAGTTTCCCAACCCCCATCAAGACAAGTAATATAATGAGCTTCCATCAGCTAAGGTCTTTGCAGATGGACCTTCGCAGTTCCCTTTTCTGCCAGGATCTTTCTGTCCACTGAGAACTGCATTCTCAGTGCAAAACTCCATTTTCCATAGATCTGTCCACTGGAATACTCTTTCCAGTGCCATCCTCTCTTTACCCTCACCTATTTCCCTAACCAGACTTTAACCTTACTTCCAATCCCTATAATAACCTTACTTCCAATCCCCATAATAAACCTCTTTTATCAATCTAGGTTTTCAGGTCTGTAAATTCCTTTACAGAGAGCCTCTGTGCCGCCAGAAGGGAGTTCCCCAAAACTCCCTACCCTTGTGCCGAATCCCAAGGGGCTGCAGGGGAGCTCCATTTGATTCCCTGAACCCCAAACCTGCCACTAGACCTCATTTAACTCCTCGACCACCAGAAATCCTAATTTCATTTGGGTTCCCCAAATCTATACCTCATCAGTTTACCAAGGGGTCAAGGTGAGGAAAGGAGGAGAATGTGGCCAGAATAGGAGGACAAAGTTTGCTCTAGGAATTCCTACAAATGCATGTATTTCTTGCTTCTCCCTCAACCTCTTACTCACAAGTTTACCTCCAATATAAAAACTACTTCTGCTTAGCTGGGCAAGGGGAGGCAAATGTCATTGGGTCACTAGGACTTTTGCATGTCCTCTAGAGACAGCATTGGAGAAATCCTTTATCTCAGTCAAGATGACTGATATACTAAAGTAGGCAGATATTGCTTGGGAAGTCATTGTCATTATATCATCAAAAACCTCCTTTTCTCTGCCACTTAGGCAATACTTTCCTCAAAACCTTATGAAGTTGTTTTTTGTTTAGGAAATTTTAACTAATTTTCACTGTGGAAACTTCCTCCACCAATGTAGATTGGGAGCTCATTTTACAGATGAGGAAACTGTGAGGAATAGAGTAAGTGTAAGTGTCTGAGGCTGGATTTGAAATCATAAAGATAGTTCTATCCATTGTACTGATAAAGTTTGGGGCAGGGCAGAGAGTTGTGGGAACCCTTTTCTGGTCGGTGCAGGTCCTTTGTAAAAGAATTTACAAACCCAAAAAGTTAGACTGGCAAAAAGAAGTTTATTGGCACTGAGAAGTCAGCTTTTGTTAGGAGGCTGACTTCCTCAGTGGCAAGGTCCTGACAGAAAAGTAAAAATCTAGTAGAGGAGTCCTGGCAGAAAGATAAACAAGGGGTACAGAGAAATCCTGGCAGAGAGATAAAGATGGAATAACACTGAAAAGAGAATGTCTTCTCAGTGGGCAGGGGGGTCCTTTCAGGCAGCTATGCCAAGAAGAGAGAGAGGTTCCTTGGCATGGCATGTTCCTGCTTTGGGCCTCTGCAAGCAAGTGCCCCAAGTTGCCCTTTTTTATAAGGAATTTGAAATTTATTATCTTGGCTAGGGGCTGGGGACAGTTTGAGTTGAAATCACACCGATTTCTTTGAATTGAATAGAAATTTTCCAATTGAATGAGTAGTCCTAGACTAATCTCCAACTCAATAGAGGTAGATAGAAATCTAAATCTCCAGCTCAGGCTAAGTAGGAGTGATCCTGGACTCAACTAGTCCCACCAAGATAACAGGATGAAACCACTTTATCTTGATTCCCTGGGGCAGGTCTTTCACAGAGGCAAGGAGTTCTCCCCAAAGTCAGAACAGTATCAGAGTTCCCCCATCAGTACCACTTAGCTTCCTTTAAGTCTATTCACTGCACAGCTAGTGTAATCTTGAATTTACCTTTTGTGAATTAGGTAGGACAAGAATTATTGTCTCCTTTTTACAGAGGAGAAAAATGGAAGCCTTTGGGATGTGAAATCATTTGCCTATTAAGGGGAAAGTATTGTGGTACTCACACTCTATTCTAGGTTTTTTGCTTCAGAAACTTGAGTTCTTTCCTTTTCATCACATTTCCACAAAAAAAGATACAGATCACTTGGTAACAAAACATTTTTTTATCATTAGATTATTAACACCCAGAGGGCAGAGATCCTCTTTCTTTGCTTATTAGTATTACCTGTGCCTTGGTCCTGGGTGTCCAGGTGGGAATTAGCAAAAAAAGCTTGAATCACTGTTAAAAATGATGAAGCCTACCTATTCCCTGAGGCAAGCAGGGAGAGAGCACTGATAGGATCAGTCCAGCCTTAAGCTAGCTTTTCATTCTTAAGCAGGCCTTTTTTATCTTGAGTAGACAAAATCATCATAACCCTACAATTTACTGTATCCAGTCAGAAAGCCAAGTTATGATATCAAACTCCAGAGGTTATATTTCCCCTTTAAAAAGACTTAACTGTATCTTCCTAACTTGCTAACTTCTTTTAGGGGTTAGTCATCTTCATAATAGCTAATACCTATAAGTATTTTAAACTCCTTTTAGCATTAGCCAAGTAATCCCCCACTTACCACACTTTAATGGTGTCTTCCTCCTGCTTAATTGTGAATTTCATTAGGAAACTTGTCATCCTCTTTGGTGATTGCTAAAACCCCTTTCCTTGCTAACTTCACTCAGAACAGCTTAATAAAATCTTTGCCCCTTGATATTGGCCTATAACCCCAATATACTTTTGAATATATGGGGTATAAGGGTGATATACTCCATCACTTTGGTGATATACCCCATCCCTGCTACAGGAGAGCTTGATTGATGTAATATAGGGAAGACAGCAATAATTTTAAGGTCCCCTGACCTTAAGGCTCTTTTAATAATCTGTCAATGATTATAAAATTCCTCTGGCCTAGGAATAATAATATTTTTTTCCCTTAGATTTTAGGGAAAATATATTAATGATCCTGAGACTATTGTTATTAAAAAATTTTAAAGCTTTTTATTTTCAAAACATATACACAGATAATTTGTCAACATTGACTTTGCATAGCCTTGTGTTTCAGATTTTCCCCTCCTTCCCCCCACTATCTCCCCTAGATAGCAAGCAATCCAAAATATGTTAAACATGTTAAAATATATGATAATTCCAATATGTGTAAACATATTTATACAATTCTCTTGCTGTACAAGAAATATCAGATCAAAAAGGAAAGTAAATGAGTAAGAAAACAGAATGCCAGAGAAGAACAACAAAAAAGGTGAGAATGTTATGTTGTGATCCTCATTCAGTTCCCACAGTCCTCTCTCTAGGTGTAGAAGGCTCTCTTCATCACAAGATCATTGGAACTGGCATCAGTCATCTCATTGTTGGAAAAAGTCATGTTCATCAGAATTGATCGTGGTATAATATTGATATTGCCATGTACAATGATCTCCTGGTTCTGCTCATTTCACTTAGCATCAATTTGACTATTGTTCTAATAATCTATGTCAATGATTTCAAATCTTCTGGCTTTAGAATAGTCCTAAAAACATTATTGTCTGTTGGTCAGTGATAATCAAATTCTTGAGATCATTCCTTAGTTCTACCCCAGGTCATAAAATTAGCATACAAATAACATGGATAACTAAATAAATGTGTTTCTTTGCTAAATTCTCTTGGAATTTAGACCACTACAATTGGTGTTACAATAAACTTTTCCCCTTGACTTGGATATGGGTTCAAGCCTGAAAATTCTTTTGAGACACCTGGCAGCACTGGTCTGTGACCCCCAAACTTGTGGCTCCCTTCCCAACTTCAATATGACTGTACCCCTTAATTTCAACATCAACACTTAGCCAAGTAAGCAGTAGGTGCTCTCAGGTTAGATTCCTGTGTGCCTAGAGATGAGCCTCACAAGATACTGAATTCAGTTCTCTGTCCCCTGAATGAGCCTTGCTTTTTTTGCCCTTTGTTAATGAGGTGATAGAGAGATCAGTGTCCTTTCTAATCACCAAATTTATGCTTTCTTTTTCAAAGATTCAGTAACTTTAAACAAAAATTCAAACTACAAATAAACTGAAAAGTCATTGTGTGATTTTATTAGTGTGGGGGAATTCCTCATATGGAATGAAGTCAGTGTTACTAGATTATAAAGTAGTTAGATACAGATTGTAGATGGCATTTGGAGAGTTTTAAAGGAGAAATATGACAGCTAGTTGGGATAGAGAGATCAAATTCAGAGGACAGACTTGAAACCTGGCTCTTCTTGGCCCTCAGGCCAGAACTTTCTTCACAGACAAGACTCAGGGAGCTCTATCTAAAAGGATAGTCTTCAAAGGGACTCCAATCTACTCACTGGAACCTTCACTTTCAATACCAGAGTATTCTTCTTCTTTTTTTTTTTTTTCTGTTAAGATTTACCTCATTTCCTTTTTAGTGTCTTTAGTAAGCTCATTTTAGGTCTTTATAATGGATGCTTCCTAGATCTTCCTATTTTAATCTGATTAGCTGTATCAAGTCACACCAACAAGTGCTTACTATGTGCCAGGCATAGTGCTAAGTGCTGAGGATACAAACTCTCAGCTCTTTGGGAGCTCACAGTTTAATGAGGTTGACAAATACAAACAAGTAAACACAGATAATGGAGGATAAACTGGGGGGTAGTCTTCAAGGGAAGATCAAGGAGACCTGGGAAAACTTCCTGTAGGAGATGGAATTTCTGTTGAGACTTGAAGGCAGGAAAGCTACGGACAGAGGAGGAGTGAGATTATTCCAGACCTAGCATCAGCCAGCCAGTGAAAATGACCAGTCAGGAGACATAATGTCCTATTCATGGAACATGAAGTTGGTATCATTGGATTATATAGGACTGTAGACTATTTGTCACGTACAGCTGGGTTAAACTGACCCTAACACCATTCCCAGAACTGCCTGGAGCTTTCCAGATATTATCATTGCCATTTGTTTGGTTGTTGGGAACCAAAATGATAAGATATTAATTATAGTATGTCCGACTGCTGCTGATAAGACCAATTAGAGCTTGGAATGCTCTGCTATAGGTCGGGCACAAATAGTCTCTATGAACATTTGGAGTGGCTTTTCTAATATTTGTGTCTCAAAGTTCTGAGCTAATTCAAATCTGTTTTGCTCATAGAGCACAGCACCTTCTCTGATGAGGGCACACTATTTTGGGTGGATCCATACCAGTATCTACCATGTCATACAATCAGTTTTAAACTTCTTAAGAGAGATTTTGTGAATGTCCTTTTATCATTTTTTTGACCACTTTGTGAGCACTTGCTCTGTGTGAGTTCTCCATAAAATAATCTTTTTGGCAAGTATACATTTGGCATTCGAACACTGTGCCCAGTTCAATGGAGCTGTACTTTCTGCAATAGAGTTTGAATGCTTTGCTGCTTAGTTTGAGAAAGGACCTCAATATCTGGTATTTTAGCCTGTTTTTTTTTGTTTTTTTTTTTTTTTTTTTTTTTTTTATGATGCACTGAAGACTATTGTTCATAAGCTATCACTCACAGCACAGTCTCCATTTTGTAAATGTCCTAAACTCTCTCAAGTTTTCTCTTTGGACTTTTAGTAATTATGCAAAACAATTTACCTTGTAAAACCATAGAATGTCCCTATCCTCTTATACCTGGAGCTCCTCTCTCTGGGCCCAAATACTTTATAAGGATCCTGTATTCAGCCCCTCCTTTGTCTTCCCCAGCACTTGCTGCTGAGAGGAACCTCATTTGTATCTCCTTACTTGGATTAAAGGTAATAATTTTTGCTACATTAGCTGTCTTTTCATTTATTCAAGTTGGCAATTAGAAAATTGGAAAGGTAAGAAAGAGTCCAAGTTGCAAAGAGTTTAAAAGCTGTTTGACTCTGGGCAAGTCCCTTTAGGCTTTCTGAAACTTTTCTTCATTTGCATAATGGGGATAATAATAATTCATTTTCTATATCTCAAGTTGTCAGAACGAAAATGTTTGTGTGTTAAAGTGCCACAGGAATGAGAGCTGTTACAATAATTATTCCTATTCCTTCCCTTCATCTGTTTCTTCCATCAAGCTATTTATCCACACAATTATCATTTAAAACCCATGTCAGACACTACCATCTTTGGTTAGCCTTCCCTGATCTTATTTAGTTATTTGTTTGTATCCCATCAATTCAATGATTTTGTGTTTTATGTTTGTAGCTTTTCCCTAATTAATAATAACTTACATAGAATATAGAATGTTTTAAGGTTTGTAAAAGATCTTTCTTCATAACAAATTTGTGAGTGCAGGTATCTTCTCCAATTCATAAAGGTGAAAACTGAGTCTCAAAGAGACTGTAAAAGCCAGTAAAATTTGGAGCTTTGGCTGTTGTGCTGCTCTGAGACCCATGGATGCATATCTTCTGTTATATAAAATGTGTATCTTTTTCCTCAGCAGTGAGTACAGTTCCTGGCACACAGCTGGTGCTTAATGAGTGTTGGGTTGACATTGACTAAAACAGACTGAGTTTGTGACTAAAGTAGGTTCTTCTTGGGCTTTCTGGAGGACCCAAGCAGCAAGGTTTGTTTGAATGTTAATGAAACCTGAGGACCTCAAGGCCTTAAAAGTAAAGTCTGGGTTCCTAGAGGGAGACAATTGGGCTCTCCTGAGCTGTTTTAATGCTGCTCCCTAGGGGAGCCATTTTTCACTGGGCTGAAGGAGAGCCTGTGAGGGAAGGAGGGACAGGAAGTAGTGACTGAAGAATGAATCTTTCTGAAGGGCACCTTGTTTTGAAATACAGAGAAAAACTCTTACCACTGAGCTTTTCAAGATAGTTGCAACTATAAACACTGATCTGCTCAAAAATCTTTTGTAACTTTCCAATTTCTTGTAGGATGAAGCAGGAATTCCTTAGCCTGGCATTCAAGGTTCTCTGTACTCTGATCTCAACATATCTTTTCAGTTTTTCCCCTACTATGCCTTAGAATGAACACTTCTTGCTATTTTTGCCCTTTCTCATGCTCATAACTACATTTGTAAAGAGACAAAGAGACAGGATGGGGGGAGGTGGAAAGACTAACAATCTGTACTCAAAGGACCTGGCTTTGAATCCTAGCTTTGTAAGTCAATTCCCCTCTCTAGGTTCAGTTTCCTCTTCTGTAATATAAGAACTGGAGAACAAATGATGCCTAAGGTCTGGACCTGCTTTAAATTCTGTCCCCAGCTTCTTGATTCTAAACATAATCTCTTTCTCTGTCCTCTGTATGTCTGTCTCTTTCCTTCTCTTTTCCTCTTTCCCTTTCCTTTTCCCCCCCTCTTTTTTTTCAATTTTTCATGAATGATTCCTGTTTTTTTTTTATAACATAGGCACTTGTCAATAATGACAGCCTACACCCCAATGAAATCCTCTCTTTTAACAATATCAATTCAACATAAATAGTCGGAGCACCTGTGATAGACCAGGAGGTCAGGAGGTCTTATCCTTGCTCAATATCTAACCACAACACAAGCCAACAAATTGGGTTAACAAGTACCTTCTCCTTAGAATGCTTTTGTTGAAGTTGGGAAGAGACCTCAAAAGGTTGGGGTCACAGACTGGTGTTGCAAAGAATTTTGCAAATTCAAAAGAATTTGCAAGCTTGAACTCATCCAAGTCAAGGGGCAAAGTTTATTGCAATTGTGATGCCAGTTGAAGTGGTCTAAATTCCAAAAGAATTTAGCAAACCTAGGACTATTCTAAAGCCATAAGACTTTAAATTCATTGACAGACAAGACAGTCAGAACAATAGTTAGAGAGTCTCAGGATCACTAATATATCTTCCCTAAAGTTTAAGGGAAGAAATATTATTATGGTCCTAGGCCAGAAGACTTTTACAATCATTGACAGAACAATAGCATTCTTAGATCAGCGGGCCTCAGGATCACAAATTCCAAAGCCAGAAGATTTAGAATCACTGACAGATTGTTACAGAAGCATTGTAAGGTCAGGGGACCTTAAAATTATTGCTGTCTCCCCTAGAAGCTATATTACATCACTTTAACTCAACATTCCATGGATGCTGCCAAGCGAATGAGAAGGATAAATGAGAACTCTCTGGGCTCTGCTTCATTCTATCCCATTTGTGAAGAAAGATCAGCATTTTATTCACACAAAACCAGAGGAGATGGAAGGAACACTACATGTCATCTAATATAATTGATGATAATGATGATGGTACTTCAATGGTTCAGAGATCCATGAATTAATTAGTACAGGTGGCTCTTGCAGAGGGGAAGATTATGATCTCTCCATGCCTTAGCAGACAGCCTCGGGGTGCTCAGCCTCCCTGGCCCTGCTATGAGTGACACAGTTACTGAATCTCCACTCAGAGCTGGTGTTCTGTTGGTATCACTTTGGTCCCTTCCTTATCACAATGAAGCATTGAAGGAAGGAGAGTGAAAATAGAGGAATGATAATAAAATAATGATTAAAATTTGTATAGCCCTTTATAGTTTTCACACTGCTTTTGTGTGTATTATATTGTCTTATTTGATTTCCCCACAACAGCCCTTTGAGGTTGGTAGTGTAGCTATCATGCTCCCTCTTTTACAGAGGGTGCCCTGAGGCTTATAAAAATGAAATTATTTACATAAAGGTCACACACTGAAGAAGTAAGTAGAAGTAGAATACTAGCCTACGTCTTTTAACTCTATATCTGATGCCCCTTTCACTGTACCACTGCTATCTTATCCTAGTAAATAAATGGATTCCCTATATAAATAACTTTTTTTTCAAATTAAATAACATTCAATAAATATTTTAAAAACTAAGTTTTTATTGATTTAATTTGATTCTAAAACATCATCACACTTTCCTGTAGCATTCTTCTTCCCAGAGAGACATTTCATAAAACAAATAACATTTTTTTAAAAACAAGAAAAAGAATAAGAAAAAAATCAGCATAGCTGATCAGTATATCAAGATAAAATCAGAAAATATGTGTAATGTACCATATTTAATAGATTTCCCACTTTTGTAAAAGGATAGAGATGTCTTTTCATAATTTAATCCTTGTCATGTTTGTTCTTTATAACTTTCAAACATTCACCTTTTTGGTGATTATTTTTTTCATTTACATTGTTACAGTCATTGTATATTGTGAATAGGCCAGAATTCTGGAGAAATATACTCGAAACAAGGATTTTTACCAGGTGTTAACTCAGTGGAATTGATAATACAATGATTATCTAGTTTAGCACAGTGATTAATAGTTCTCTAGTTCAGTATGATTAATTTAGTTCTACAACAAGGTGTTAAATCAGTAGAATTGATAACACAATGTCTATCTAGTTTTACATGTACTTAGTATTTAATATAGTTCTACAAGATTGACACTTACACTGATGTAATTATAATAGAATATATAAGAACTAACAAGGACTGGACAAGGGACATTCCATCTGTGATCAGGCTCCTGGTGGCTCTCCTTCATTTTTCCATTGAAACCAAGTCCTGTCTGAAGGACCTCCAGAAAACTAGCCGAGCTCCAGGTGAAGGAGACAGACAGTGAAGGAGATAATAAAGAATTTGGACTTTATCCCTGGCTATTCTCATGATAATTATTCAGCTGAAATGAAGGTTGATCCCAAGACCTCCAGAAAGCTAACTAGAACATTATAGTATATTGTTTTATTGCCTCTGCTTAGTTCACTTTGTATCAGTTGATATAGATCTTTTTGTACTTCTCTATATTCACTGTATTCATCATTTTTAATAACACTAATTTTTTTTATCATATTCATCTTCCATTACTTGTTTTAGTAGATAGGTATCTACTTTGTTTCCAGTTTTTTGCAATCACAAAAAATGCTGCTACAAATATATTATTATATATGGAGACTTAGTTCTCATTATCAGTGGCTTCATGGGGTATAAGCCTAGTTATAGAATTTCCAGTTCAAAGAGTATGTATAGTTTAATTACTGTATTTACATAATTTCAGATTGCTTTCCAAAATGGTTTTTTATTGATTCACAACTCTATTAACAATGCACTAATGCTTTTTTTTTTTCCTGTAACATACCTCACATTTTGTAGAGCTTTGTTAATTTGCAAGGAATAAAACAAAACCTTATATATATATATATATATATATATATATATATATATATATATAATTTCCCCTCACCTAATAGTATTTTATTGTTTTCAAGATAATTTTCAGCATTCACTTTTGTAAAATTTTGAGTTCCAAATTTTTCTCCCCTCTCTCTTCTTTCCACTTTCCCTAAAACAGCAAATAATCTGATAGAGTAAAAATATTTTAAAACATATTTCCATATTAGTTATTTAACCAATATTTTAATCTTTGGAATCATTCTCAAATCTTCCTTTCCTCTTACTTTTCATATATGAATTATTTACTAAATTCTGTCAGTTCTAGCTATGTGGGAAAAGATAAAGAATTTACAGATTAAGCATATATTGATCAGAGACTGTTAGCTAAAATATTTTAAGCCTATAGGCCTCAGTTTCAGCTTCTCCAGAGTCACGTGATTTTAGATAAGGTCTAGACTACATTCCATTGTTCAACGAAGGGATTACATGGCGGAAGAAGCTGTATATCACGTTGTCTACTACATTCCACTGACCAACTGGGGAACAGTAGACTTATGTGACCAATTACAACATATAGAGGGTGGGATTTTGGAGGTTCTTTGTCTGAAATGTATAAAAGCTATAAGCTTTTTCAAGACTCTGGCCCTATCCTGCTGTGAAATTTGGCTCGCAGACCAGGATGGGATCCGCTTCTTGAGATTCTAATAAATAATTCTGCTTTCTATGAGTGATCTCTGTAGTAGTCAAATTGGGTAGGTCTTTTTGTCCCAAACATAGCTCTACTGTATTTCAACATCCATTCCTTCTTTTCACTTTTGTCTATCATCCTCATTCATGCAATAATCACCTTTTACCTAGCTTCTTTATTCATCTCCATATAAATGAAGCCCCTCCTTGTCTTATTCTTGCTTCACATTTATTACTTCACATTTATTTCTCTTCATATATTCTAGGTTCCTGCCAAACTTTACAGTGAACTTGCTGTTTCCTGAATTCAGCATTTTTGTTCTAGGGATTAATGCTCCTGCCTCCAGGCTACCCTCCTTTTTCTTCTCATCCCTCTACCTTAAAAATGCTTCTCCTCTACCTCCTCCCTTCTGTTTTGTAGGATCTTGGAGTTCTTTGAGATTGACCTCAAGTTCTATATTGGTGAGCCACCTTTCCTGATTTCCTTGGTTGGTAGTGCTGTCTTCCTCTTCAGATTATTTTGAACATACTCATCTGCTTAAAGTAAATGTAGTTTTTCAGTAGGAAGTCAACTCCTTGAGGACAGGGACTATTTAAAAAAAAAATATCTTCAGTGCCTAGCCCAGTAATATCTTACATATAGCAGATATCTAATAGATGCTCATTGAATGAATATTTTTATTAATACCAAGGTGTTTCAATCTAGAGAAGCAGATAGATAATCTGGTATGGCCATAGAAAGTCAGAGCAGATGGATGAAATAATCAGGAGTACTGGCCTTGGTTGCTTTCTTCTGAGAAGTGTGATATAGGAAAGTATACTGGATTGGGAGTTAGAAGAGTCAGATTTTAATCAAAGCTCAGCTACCTGTGTGATTTTAGAGAAATCATTTAACTTCTCTGATTCTTGGTCTCCTCATCTGTGCAGTGAGTGAGAGAATTAAAAAGTTGTGACACTATGATCTTTGGATGAGATTCCTTCAGGGGTCATTAAGACAAAGAAAGGGCAATTTTATTTTCAGATAGGTATTCTTTGAAGTAAAAAGTTTGTTTTGAGTTCGATTCCTATTTCTTTTCTTTTCTTTTTTTCTTTTTTTTTAAATTCTCAGTATATTATCCTCCAGATCCACTGCCACCACTCCTCATTTGACTCTTCCTCTCCCTAGATCCGGTGACTCAAGAAAACCTTTTATATCCTCACGACCTCAAACTTCCTCAGGAAACAGAAGTCATCTGTTTGTTACCACAATAACTTGTTGGGCACTAAGTTAGGGATATTCCTCCTCTTTCCCTCTACCTATCTTCTCTGAGTACCCCTCCTTCAGCCCAAAGAACCCCGCAGAACATGAATAGAAGATCAAGCAAGTTGCTTTAGGAACAGGAAACCTCAATTTTACTCTTCCACAGAAAGCACCAACAGATCTGTTGGGCCAGCTTAGGCCAGGCCAGATATAATCACATTGTTCTGGGTGGAGCCAAGGGCTGGGGTTGCAGTGTGTAGATTATATAATTAGCAGTTGTGAGCTTCTGAGCAGAACTGTTTCTCTGGGACTTTATAATCAAAAGTAAGCAAGCTTCCTGAAGGGAGGGACCAAGTTCTTACTTAGCATTTTCATGGGATCATAGAATTACAATTAGAAAAGATAGTGTAACAGACAGAACACTCACTCTGGAATCTAAGAATCTGGTTCTTTTGTTTTAACGTTAGGTTAAACATATGCAATACTTCTGAACATGTTTCTATATTAATCATGCTGCTCAAGAAAAATCAGATCAAAGTGAAAAAAGAAAACATGAGAAAGAAAGAAAAAGCAAGCAAACAAATAACACCAAAATACTATACTTTGATCTGCATTCAGTCTCCATAGTTCTCTCTTTGGATGCAGATTGCTATTTCTATCCCAAGTCTATTGGAACTGCCTTGAATCACTTCATTGTTGAAAAGAGTCAAGTCCGTTATAATTGATCATCACATAATCTTGTTGTTGCTATGTACAATGTTCTCCTGGTTCTGCTCATTTCATTCAGCGTCAGTTCATGTAAATCTTTCCAAGCTTTTCTGAAACTATCCTGCTGATCATTTCTTATAGAACAATGATATTCCATTACATTCATATATGCCAACTTATTCAGCCATTACCCAACTGATGGGCATCCACTCAGTTTCCAATTCCTTGGCACTGTAAAAAGGGCTACTATAAACATTTTTGCACATATGAGTTTTTTCTCTTCTTTTATGATTTCTGTGGGATACAGACCCAGTAGAGACACTGTTGGATCAAAGGGGATGGAGTTTTACTTTATTTTGTTTTTTATTTTTTTAATAATAGCCTTTTATTTTCAAAGTTCATGCAAAGATAGTTTTCAATATTCATCCCTGCCAAACCTTGTATTGCAAAATTTTATGGCTTCTTTCCTCCCATCCCACTTCTAACCATATTTCCACACTTATCATGCTACACAAGAAAAATCAGATCAAAAAGGAAAGGAAATGAGAAAAGTGACCCTGGGCAAGTCACTTAACCCCAATTGCCTCAGCCAAAAAAAAAATGAGAAAGAAAAAAATAAAGCAAACAACAACAAAAAAGTGAAAATACGATATTGCAATCCACATTCAGTTCCCATGGTCCTTTTTCTGGATGCAGATTTATGCACAGTTTTATAGCCCTTTTGCCATAGTTCCAAACTGCTCTTCAGAACGGTTGAGTCAGTTCATAACTACACCAACAATGTATTAGTGTCCCAGTTTTCCTATATCCCCTCCAATATTTATCATCTTTTCTGAAGTGTACCTGAGAGGTCTCTTAATTTGAATTTCTGTAATGAATTTGAAGCTGGTTTCTTATGCTTATTTCAATATACTTATATCAATGGGCCTTCCTAGGTTTCAGTATCCTCAGGTCTAAAAAAAGGAGTTAAATTAAGATGACTTCTGAGGTGCTTTCTTCTCTGAAACTGTACTGCTTGTTGTAGAGGGGATTTTCAAATCTATTATTCCCAATTCCATCATTTTAAAGTTGGGGAAACTAAAAAAACATGTCTCTGTTTATGCCATTCACTGATTTCTAAAAGAGCAAAGACCATGTCTAATCTAAACTTTGTCTATCCCCTAGAACCTCATTCATGTTAGATAGTGAATGATTGCTGGGTGAATTAGTGAATTCAGTTAAAGAAATATTCATCAAGCACTTACTATGTTTAAGGGCTCTGTACTGAGCACTGGAGATATAAGAATAGGGAAAAAAAAGACAAAACTTCTTAAAGAAGCCTATTATGTAACAATCAACTATGATGCACACAAATAAGATGCCATGAATAATTTGAAAAGGGAGGATGCCTTTTAATTGGAAAAATCAGGAGTGATTTCACAGAGGTCAAGACTTCAGCTGGTAGAGATGAGGGAGTGAATTACAGATTTGGGTACAGTTTGTATGAGCATACACCAGAAAGCAGAGGAGGACTTTGGCAAACACTGAGTTGTCCAGGCTGGTTTCTCCTAATGACCTCTCTATCAGTTTGATATACAAAAAAATTATATTATTCATCTATTCATAGCATGTATTGTGTTATTTTCTTAGGTACAATAGATTTTTAACTTTGGTATACACTTTAAAAATATTGTTTACTTTAAACATTGATGTAAACATTTTTTTGAGTTCTTAATTCTTTCCCTCCCACTTTTTTCCCACTCAGTATCAAGGCAAGAAATGTGATATTAATTAATGTGTGAAATTATGCAAAACATCTTAATATTAGCCATGTCAAAAAAAAGTAAAAAAAATAAAGTGAAAAAACTGTTTCAATCTGCACTCAGAGTTCATAGGTTTCTCTCTGAAGATAGATAGCATTTTTTATCATGAGTCCTTTGGAACTTCGATTATTGTATTGATCAGAATAGTTCAGTTATTTGCAGTTGATCACTGTTTAATATTGCTGTTGCATGTGCAATGTTCTGGTTCTGCTCACTTCATTTTGCTTTAGTTCACATAAGTCTTCTTAGGTTTTTCTGAAATAAGCCTGCTTATCATTTCTTATAGCAAACACAATAAAATTTTATCACAATCATATACCATGACTTGTCCAGCCATTCCCAGATTAATGGGTATGATACACACTCTTTTACTGAGATGAAACAGAAACCTTGTAAAGGATGGAGGTCAGAGATTATTGTATTTGTTTTATATATGGGAAACTTGAGGAAGAAAGTACGGCAAGGTGACAGACCACTTAATGAGTCAGTGATGGGGCATAGAACAAGAATCTAGGTCTCCCAACCTCTTTCCATAGGTATATATTCCCCTTTTTCTTGGTACAAGTTTATCCTAAGCCATTCACCTCTTCAGACCAGTTGTGAATTATGGTCTATGATTACCAGGTTATTTTTTTCTTTATTTTGAAAAACAAAACAATAATATCTTTTATTTTTACATCATCTTCATTTTTCTGTATATTTCTTCTTCTCCCCCAACCAGAAAGTCTTTTCTTATAACAAAGAATACAGAAGAAAGAAAGGAAAAAAACATAAAACCCAACACATTGACAAAGTTCAGTAGCTTATACAGCATTTCACAGTCATCTTACAAAAACCAGGAAGTGCATTCTTTTCTTCAGGACCAGAGAAAAAATTCTCTAGATTATTTTAAATGTAAAACTATTATTTTTCTGTTTTTAGAGGGAACTCTGAGTCACAGGAATAACAACTACCCGTCTGGTGGAACCAGTTTCTAGCTTGGCTTAAGACTTACAACACTCATCAGGCTGAAGAGTACTACTGGTCATCTGACAATGACAAGACAGAAGTACCTCTGGATCAGTAGGATTCAGAAGAAGATCGACTCTTTAGGCTTCCAATTACATTTTCACTGCCAGCTTTCCCACTTCCCAGACTTACATACACAGAGAAGAAGACCTGATACTTGTGGGGAAAAGAACAGAATGTGTAATCAGGAGACCTGAATTAGACTTCTTGGAGCTTCAACTTCTATAAACCTCAATTCCTTCGTCTGTTAAATGGACATGATTAAAAGTCCTCTATCTATTTTTCCCATCTGATATGTATGTGCAAAACCTTTTTAATTTAATGTAATCAAAATTATTCATTTTGCATTTCATAATGTTCTATAATTCTTTGTTCTCCCTTCTCCACATATCTAAAAGATAGACTGTCTTTTGTGCTCCTAATTTCTTTATGTTTAAATCCTAAATCCATTTCAGTCTTATAGGGTGTTAGATGTGGATCAATGCCTAGCTTCTGCCATAATATTTTCTAGTTGGTATGGTGAGAGAAAATCATAGCTATAGAAATGTGATTTGTTTTTCTTCCTTGAAGACACATGCCAGATTGAAAAGGAGAAGTGCAGAGTTCACCCTGGAAATTCAACAATTCAGCAAAAATTGATAAGAAGGTGAACAAACCAAATGTATTTAGAGGAAAACAACTGGGTGGTGAGGAGACTCAAAACCACATCTTCATCATTATTGTGATAATAATTATAATAATTATTAATAATTAGTTGAAGTTCTGATCTCACCTGTTATGGGCCAGAATTCTGAAACAAGGATTACAAGGTATTAAGTCAGTGGAATTGATAAAGACAATGGCTATCTAGTTTAGCATGGTGCTTAATAGTTCTCCAGTTCAGTACATGTACTAAGTACTTAATATAGTTCCACAAGATTCACAGTTATGATAATGAAATATATAACAGCCAGCAAGGACTGGACGAGATTCATTCCATCTTCAGTCAGGCTCCTGGTAGTTCTCCTGGGGGACTGAGAGACAGATTTATTCACTCCATCTCACACCACCATGGTGGCAGGCTCTCCTCCTTCGCTTCTCCAAGTCCCCTATGAAGGCCAGGAGAAAGCTAGTTGATCACCAGGCAAAGGAGACAATAAAGGATTTGGACTTTAATACCTGGCTATTCTTGTGCTGATTAATGTGCTGAAAAGAAGGCTGCCCCAGAGACCTCCAGAAAACCCACCAAGACATTACGCTCACCTGTCTCAGATCCAATCCTTATGCATTTTCAATAGCAATATTCTTCAACATCCTACCTAGGGCCTTTCTCCAAGATCTCCTGGCTCTTCCCCTGAAAATTCTATTTCTCAGCTTGGGTCCAATTGTGGGTTGTGATCCCTTACGGGATCATAGTTGAATGTTATGAGGGGTTGTGAAATTATGATTTCTTGTTAATAAATGTTTGATTTATATATCTATCATATATACATATATATTATATGTATATACATATATATATACAACTATACCTATTTTATTTTTTAAATAAATCTTTTAAAAAATCATTTTATTTTTCTTGGACTTTGTTTCTTCTTCTTCTTCTTCTTCTTCTTCTTCTTCTTCTTCTTCTTCTTCTTCTTCTTTTTTTACATGACCAAACTGTTATTTTGCTGTACAAAAAGAATCAGACTTTGAAATATTGTACAATTAGCTTGTGAAGGAAATAAAAAATGCAGGCAGGCAAAAATATAGGGATTGGGAATTCAATGTAATGGTTTTTAGTCATCTCCTAGAGTTCTTTCTCTGGGCGTAGCTGGTTCAGTTCATTACTGCTCCATTAGAAATGATTTGGTTGATCTCGTTGCTGAGGATGGCCAGGTCCATCAGAACTGGTCATCATATAGTATTGTTGTTGAAATATATAATGATCTCCTGATCCTGCTCGTTTCACTCAGCATCAGTTCGTGTAAATCTCTCCAGGCCTTTCTGAAATCATCCTGTTGGCCATTTCTTACAGAACAATAATATTCCATAATATTCATATACCACAATTTATTCAGCCATTCTCCAACTGATGGGCATCCACTCAGTTTCCAGTTTCTAGCCCCTACAAAGAGGGCTGCCACAAACATTTTGGCACATACAGGTCCCTTTCCCTCCTTTAAGATCTCTTTGGGATAGAAGCCCAGTAGTAACACCACTGGATCAAAGGGTATGCACAGTTTGATAACTTTTTGAGCATAGTTCCAAACTGCTCTCCAGAATGGTTGGATTCGTTCACAACTCCACCAACAATGCATCAATGTCCCAGTTTTCCCGCATCCCCTCCAACAATCATCATTATTTTTTCCTGTCATCTTAGCCAATATGACAGGTGTGTAGTGGTATCTTAGAGTTTGGACTTTGTTTCTTCACTTCTAAAATGAAGTTAGTCTAGCTGACCTCTAATATCAACTCAAAATTTAAGATCCTAGGATCATTTAGTGAAGCATCACTTATCTTCTCCCTTGAGGTGAATGATATTTCCTTCCTTCCTCCCAACTTATAGGTTGTATGTGATGTTAGATGATAGTGTGAATGGAATAGAGAGCCTTATTAAAAAACCAAAATAGCACAGAAGAATGTCTCTCCCCTGATCTGATAAAGATCAGAGAGCCTGGCTTTGATTCCTGGATCTGCCAAATACCAGCTATATGACCCTGGGCAATTTTCTCAGGGTCTCATTTTCTTCATCTGTGGACCAAATGGCTTCTTGAGATTCCCTCCTGCTCTAAATTGATGAACCTATGGGCTGGCTTCTTTGCTTGGTAGCTTAGCTCTGTGCTTTTTTTTTTTTTAACCTGTTTCCCTGTTTACCTACTGAACACTGTCATAGAACTTTATGGTTTCCAGCCCTCAGGAACTTTTTCAACAAACACAGTGTCTGGCTCCTGCCTCATCTTATCCATTGCCACTCCACTCTAGAAACCCATTGCTTTCTTTCCTTCCTTTTAACAACCCTGTGAGGTTAGTACAGATATTACTGTTTTATTATTTTCATTTTACAGATGAGAAGACTGAAACCTGAAACTATTTGCACCCAAGGTAGTGGGTGACAGAGATAGTAAATTCTCTGTTCTCAGAACAGAATTTACAGAAAATTACCAGAGACCTCTGTTCTCAGAGGTCTTTTTGTTTCTTTTTTTCTTTTTTTTGCCAATTGGGATTAAGTGACTTGCCCAGGGTCACATAGTTAGGAAGTATTGTGTCTGAGACCAGATTTGAACTCAGGTCCTCCTGACTTCAGGGCTGGTGCTCCATCCACTGCACCACCTAGATGCCCCTGAGGTCTTCTTTTAGAGGATGCAAACACTCTTTTTATAGAGGAAATTTGCTGTTGTCATGTCAAATTCTTCATGAGCCATTTGGATTTTTTTTTTGACAGAGATACTGGAGTGGTTTGCCATTTTCTTCTCAGCTCATTTTACAGATGAGGAAACTGAGGCAAACAGGAGTAAGTGACCTGTCCAGAGTCACCCAGTTTATAAATGTATGAAGCTAGATTTGAACTCAGGTTTTCTTGACTTCAGGCTCCCTGTCATCTGTCTATTGGGCCACTTAGGTGCCATCTGAGTGATCATATCCAAGTCCGGGATTCTTATATTCCTTGATTGTGTGTGATACTAGAGGAGACACACACATTCCAATGGTAAACCAGGAAAGTCTCTTGATGCAAGATTGATTTGACTCAAGTTGATAAAATGCTCATAGGGTAATGAGGAGAGGCTATTTGAGACCATTCTCCCAGAGCTTGAGAGCACTGGCAATGGGAGATAGCTGAATCCTAGTGACTCTGCACCTCTGACTTATTATTTTTCACCAATAGTTGGCCTTATTGAACAATGAAAACTTTATTTCCTCTCTCCTCCCTTCCCCTAGTCTTTCTACTGCTGAACTCAGAAGGCTTGGCTTCATATATCAGTCTGTCTCTGATAACCAGTAGTCAGATCCTTGCTTATGCAACAGCCTGCTTAACAATTGCTATTTACAGCAGAGGAAAGACCCGGCCCTTGCCTTTCCTGTGACATGATAGAAATTATTAGTTTGTCAATCAAAAACAAATTTATTCAAAATTTTTGTAGGCCAAACACTGTGCTCTAGATCCACTGTGGGGGAGACAGGGAACAGGCACTCAGGCTCTGCCCTCAAGAACCTCAAAGACCAAGGGAGGAGGTAGATGGAAAAGTTAGAGTGCTACATAGGACTTCATGCTATTCATACCAGGGAGCCAGTAGGAGGGAAGAGATCTATGAGGGCTATGAGGGCATGAAATCAGGGAAGATTTCATGAAGAGAGTTCTTGTGGTGAACAATGTGACTGCCCCAAGTTGGAAATTCTTAGTTAATTATATACTCTGCCCCTACTCACCAACATGGTGAAGATTCAGAGTAAGCTTTATACAGTCTTTATTTTATTTTATTTTATTAGAGCCTTTTATTTACAAATATAATGCATAGGTAATTTTTCAGCATTGACAGTTGCAAATCCTTTTGTTCCAACTTTTTCCCTCCTTTCCCCCACCCCTTCCCCCAGATAGCAGGTTGACCAATACCTGTTAAATATGTTAAAGTATAAGTTAAATACAATATATGTATACATGTCCATACAGTTATTTTGCTGTAAGCTTTATACATTCTTTAACTGGTACCCTAGGTCTGTTAGCCAGCAGAATCAATCACTCACCAATTAAACATCTATTTTACAAAGCACAAGAGAGAAACTGTTATAAATTGAGGATGCAGATACAGAGTGAGACAGTTCCTGACTTCAAAGAGTGTTTATTCTACTAGAAGACATGTTTACAGGTACAGTGATGAATATGGGGGAATATTAGCAAGTTGGGCAGGAGTGGGAAGGTCAGGAAAGGCATTTTGAAGGAAGTGGCACTTGAGATGATCCTTGAAGATTATCCCAGTTTTTTTTTTTTTGTTTTTGTTTTTGTTTTTGTTTTTTTTTTTTTTGGAGGGTTGAGAAGGTGAGTCCTAGAAGTGAAGAGGGAGAGCATTCAAAATACAAAAGTATAGAGGCTGGAGATGGAATGTCACATAAAGGTAACAAAAATCCAGTCAGTTTGGCTAGAATAAAGTGTGGAAATTAATGTGTAATTAGACCAAAAGATAAACTAGACCAAGGTTGGGAAGGATTTTAAATGTTGAACAGAGGAGATTGCATTTTAATGGAAAAGCAATAGGGAGCCATTAAAACTTCTTGAAGAGGGAGTTGCTATGTCAGATCTGTGTTTTCAATAACAACTTTAGAGTTGTATGGAGGATGGCTTGTGGAGGAGAAAGGATTCATGGCAACTAGTGAGGAGACTATTGCAGTCATCTAGGTGAAAGGTGATGAGGGGCTGGAATATTGTAGTATAAATAGAGAGAACAGGGATATATGGGATAGTTGTTGCTGAGGTGGGATTGATGAGATATGGGAATTAATGGTCATGAACTTGATTCCTTAGAAATAAATTGCAAATAAACCAAAACAAAAAAAAAATCTGAGCATCTTGTACATTCCCCTTCTCCTCCCACCACAACCTTACCTACTGCAAGAAAAGAAGACAGTACTAGAATGTTTGCTTGCTAGCAAAAATCCATATAATTTACAATACTTAAAAATAGAGAAAGGAAATGAAAATGGCCATTATACTTCCCATTACAGGAAGCTCTAAAAATATGACCTATATTCTCCCATGGAAAACCTGACTCATGAAGTAATAATATCTGCAGGGGCAAGATGTTAAGAGAAGTTACATGCCATTTAAAATGCCCTCTGAGGGTTTTCACCCCAAACCTACATTAGGTTAAGATGTTTCCAAGTAGAAAGAGGTCTGAATTTGGAACCATAAGACCAGAGTTTGAATCTCATCTCTTGTCATTTATTAGCTGTGAGTCTGTGTCTCAGTTTCCCTATCAGTAAAATGGAATGATTACTCTCAAAGGACCTGGATTCAAATCCTGTTTCCCACTTGCTGCCTATGTGACTGGGCAAGTAGTTATATTAAATACACTCAGTCTCAACTTCCTTATCTATAAAGTGAGGATATTGAACTCAAATTTTCTTCCTGTTTTGAATCTATAATCCTGTGACCTCTAATATACATGCAAGCTCTCAAATTTTATGTACTTCTTACTGCTATACTGAGTTTCCTGAATTACCATTATTTTTGTCACTTAAATTTTATTTTTAATTTGGGTTTTATTTTTATTTTTAAGTTATATTTTTTCCAATTACATATAAAAATATTTAACATTAATTAAAAACTTTGGATTCCAATTTTTTCCCCTTTCTTCCTTTTCTTTCCCTTTCCTGAGATGGTAAGCAATTTGATACAGGTTATATGTATATCAACATTATTTTTTAAAATATTATTTTTAATTATTCTATAATATAATGTAATACAATACAATATACTATATTATTTTGTATGTTTTATATTTATATATTACATTTACTATTTCTTATATACTATAACATATTGTATAATATATAATCATACCAGTGTTAAAGAATAGAAACTTATACTCCTGCATATGAATCTTGTCTACCATCAAAGTAGGAGTTTCCACAGATCAGGGATCATCTCTGTTCTTCTAGACTTCTTAAGACTGTGAGCTCCTTGGGTGCAGGACCCAATTTTTGTTCTTTCTCCTTTGGAGCTCAGCAAATATTTCTCTCTCTTTTTTTGGTTTTTGCCTTTTTTTTTTTTCACTTAATAGTATTTTATTTTTCCCCAATTATATGTAAAAAAAGTTTTCAATATTCATTTTTTAAAAAATGGAATGTAAAACTTATTTAGTTAGAAAAAGAGCAATTACCAACTGCTAATAAAATGAGAAAACAGACTTTTAGTAAGCTTGTCTTTTTTAATACTCCTATGAGGAGACATTTTCTGCCTCAGTTTAGCCCTGTAAATATAGGTAAGTTGTAACAGAATGTTCCAAATGTTAGGCATGTAGTTGCCACTTAATACATGTTTATTGATGAATCAGGACTACTACCTGGTGAATACTACTACATCCTGTTGACAGAAAAAATTGTTAAATGTTTTTCTTCAATGTTCCAACTCTTTTATTCTTTTTCTTCTCTTACATTGTTGGGGGTACTTACATTTAAAAACAGCAATTATATTTTAGTTAAACTTTGTCTAATTTCACTTCAAATTTCTCCACACAGATGTATAAAGTGTTTTACAAAATTTAGTTCTGTAAATATCAGTTATTATTGAGAAGCAATATGTCCATTAATCAAGAAAATGCTGAAAGTGGAGTCAGGAAGACCTAGGTTTGAACTCTGACTTTTAATGACCCCGGAATATTGGGGGAACCCTTTTTGGAAGCTATGTGGTACGATTTCAACATTCATTTTTGCAAGATTTTGAGTTCAAAATTTTTCTTTCTTCCTTTTCTTCTCCCCTCCTCAAAACAGCAAGAGATCTAATATAGGTTATACATGAGCACATGTAAACATATTTCCACATTACTTATATTGTAAAAGAAGAAATAGAACAAAAGGGAAAAATCATGAGAAGGAAAAATTCAATAACCAAAAAAAAGTGAAAATAGGAGGATTCTAGGAAGATGGTATAAGAAATGCTGAGTTCAGTTTCCAAAGTGTTGCAAAAGCTTTGAGGTAGTGTGGGATAGTGGATATCACTGACCTAGAGGTTTTCAGAATGTGAGAGGTTAAGGAAGGTTAAGATTTCACAGAACAATTAAGTTTTCCATAGAAGTCTTGAGTATACAAGGGATTGAGGGGCTAGGAAGGCACAGGAGGATTCAGTCCATCAGAAAGAGTCTTGTGGTTTTGAGAAAACCACAAATTTAAGATAATAACTGATCCAGCCCAAACTAGTTGGGGTCAATGACCTGACGACCAAATTACTACTGCTCCTACATAATAGACTAATTGAATATTAAACAACACACCCAAAAGAGGAGTTTTCTGCCATTTTTGAACATGGGATGTATGATAAAGGGGGGAGGACATGTTTTATACATATTAAGGGGAAACATGTAACTGGGAAGAAAAGGACCAATCTGTTGTCTGAAAGGAGGGACTGTGCCAAACTATTAAGAATAAAGGTTCTTCCACTTCTCTGCTCAGTGCTCCCTCTTCCTGAAGAAGAGTAGGACCCGCTTCCGGCCAGAAATGTTAAGACGATTCCTTAAGATTCTTCTTTGATAAATTTTCCTCAATATCTGATTTTCAGTGTCAAGAGTGCATTTCTAACAATGGCAGAGTAGGTGGATAAATTTCAAGTGTCTCCCGATTTCTCCCACAAATAGAAAAAATTTTCACCTCAGAGCAAACATAGAGTAGTGAAAAATCAAGAAGACTGAAGACTTAGGGTAGAACTGGGGTCCTCCAGATACAACCTGAGAAGATCTGAAGAAAGATCCTGGGCTAGGAATTAACCTGTCTGAAGTGCAAATACCTCCAAGCTAGCTCCCAAGAAATGTCCTGTAGGACCCCTTGGGCTAGCTATGGTAACCTCAGTAGTAACCACAGAGACTTTCACCTCCCGGACAGTGTATTGAGATGGGATCTGAGTCTCGGAAGACTGAATGAACCTCTGTTGATTAGGAAACGCTAGGCCCAACTGTACTGCTGAAGCATAGCCCTACGTGAGAAGGTGCAGCACCTGGTGAGTGCAGAGGCAGTGGGGCAGGGATGCTATTGACTGCAAGTAGTTGTAGGACGGTGGAGTTTTTAGTTTGGGGTTCCTGGTCAGAGGGGAGAGCTGAAGGGAAGCTTGAGGCACCATCCCCCCACTCCATCTGAACAGGAAAGAAGAAAGAACTCCACCATTGAAACATATGGAAACAAGGAAGACCAGCGTTCATCTTCAGAGGAGGATACTGAAGTAAAAAGTTTCTACTCCAAAGAGTAAGGTAAAATGGCTCTCCACCTAAAGAGAATTTATAAAAGAACTCAAAAAAGAATTTAAAAACCAAATGAGAGACATTGAGGAAAAACTTTTTAAAAAATCCAAGAAAAACAAGAAGATTATGAAAAAAAAAGTTAACCAACTAGGGAAAAAAAAACAGCTAGAGGTACAGAGTCTCAAAGATGAAAATAATTGTTTGAAAATTAGAATCAGGCATGAGAGACCAAGAAATAACAAAACAGATTATAAAGAATGAGAAAATAGAACAGAATATGAAACATGAGAAAAATGACATATCTGGAGAACAGATCAAGAAGAGAAAAATATAAGAATAATTGGATTGTCAGAAAGTTGTGACCAAAAAGAGAACCTTGACACAATAATTCAGGAAATAAACCAAGAAAATTGTCCTGGCACGATAGAACATGAGGGGAAAGTAGATATAGGAAAAATCTATCGACCACCACCTCAAAGAGATCCCTCCCTTTTATTTTTCTTTATTAAAGCTTTTTATTTTTCAAAACATATGCATGGATAATTCTTTATCATTAACCCTTTCAGAACCTTGTGTTCCAATTTTCTCCCCCTTCCTCCATCTCCTCCCCCAGATGGCAAATAGTCCAATATATGTGAAATATGATAGAAACATGTTACATCCAATATATGTGTACATATTTATACAATTATCTTGCTGCACAAGAAAAATCAAATCAAACCAGAAAAAAATGAGAAAGAAAATAAAATGCAACAAACAACAAGCAAACAAAAAAATGCAAGCATTTAGTGAAAATGCTATGTTGTGAACCATACTCAGTTTCCACAGTCCTCTCTCTAGGTGTAGATGACTCTCTTCATCACAAGACCATTGGAACTGATCTGAATCATCTCAGTGTTGAAGAGAACCACATCCATCAGAATTGATCATCACATAATTTTTTTGTCGGTGTGTACAATGATCTCCTGGTTCTGTTCATGTCACTTAGCATCAGTTCATGTAAGTCTTTCCAGGCCTTTCTGAAATCATCCTGCTGATTGTTTCTTACAGAACAATAATATTCTATAATATTCATATACCATAATTTATCCAGCCATTCTCCAACTGATGAGCATCCATTCAGTTTTCAGTTTCTTGCCACTACAGAGAGGGCTGCCACAAACATTTTTGCAGATGTGGATCCTTTTCCCTCCTTTAAGATCTCAAAGAGATCCTTTGTGGAGAACATGGAAATATTATTGCCAAATTTTGAAACCCCCAGAAATTTTTGCAAGAGAAAATTTTGCAAGAAAAAAGGGAAAAAAAACAATTCAAGTACACTGGAGCTACAATTAGAATTGTATAAGACTTAGCAACAGCCACAATAAAGGACTACAGGTATTAGAACCATATCTACCAACAATCAAAAGAACTGGGCCTGTAGTCAAAAACATTATATCCAGCAAAATTATAATTTTGAATGAGAAAAAAGGACATTCATGAGTATAATTTCTTCTCCATATATATATATATATTTGATCTGGTAATTTGTTTTTATATATTTTGAATATTTTATATTCAAATTATGTTTAAAATTAACATGTTAAGATTATCATGACAGTTATTGTTTGCCTGGGACATGTTCTCTTTCTCATGAATTAGGGTGAGTTCTGCTGGGCACATGACAATGTTTTCTTTAGTTTCATTTCATTTTGTTTTGTATTCCTTTTCTGTTTTTCTTTTTTTCTTACTCTGTTTTTTCAAATAAAGTAAATTTTTTTTTAAAAAAAGTAAAAATAGAATGTTTCTATATGCATTCAGATTTCATAGTTCTCTGGATATGGATAGCATTTTGCATCATGAGTTTTTTTGAATTATCTTAAAACTTTGTATTGCTGAGAAGAGCCAAGTCTGTCATAGTTTATCATTATATAATCTTGTTTATACTGTGTACAATGTTTTCCTAATTCTGGTCACTTAACTCAGCATCAGTTCATATAAGTATTTCCAGGTTTTTCTGAAATCTGCCTGTTCATCATTCCTTACAGAACAACAGTATTCCATTGTATTTCTATACCACAGCTTAGTCCAGCCATTTCTCAATTGATGGGCATCCCCTCAATTTCAAATTCTATAAATATTTTTATATGTGTGAGACCTTTTTACTTTTTAATGATTTCTTCAGGATGCAAATCTAGTAGTAGTATTCAACAAGTATTTCTTACTGTATAGATTGGTAAGCAAAATAAAAGAATCAGCTATTGGGGGAAAATCAGATTCCAGGCTTGGGGAAAGTCAAGTCAGAAAGTATTTTTCTTTGTTTTTAAAGCTTTTTATTTTCAAAACATATGCATAGATAATTTTCAACATTCACCCTTGGAAACCCTTGTGTTCCAATTTTTTTTCTCCTTCCCTTACCCTTTCCTCCCTCTTCCCCCCTCCCCTAGATGTTAAGTAATTCCAATATATGTTAAACATGTGAAATTCTTCTATACATGTTTCCACAATTATCATGCTGCACCAAAAATCATATAAAAAAGAAAAAAATGAGAAAGAAAACAAAATGCAAGCAAATAACAACAAAAAAGGTGAAAATACTATGTTGTGATCCATACTCAGTCCCCACAGTCCTCTCTCTGGGTGCAGATAGCTTTCTCCATCACAAGTCTATTGGAACCAGCCTGTATCACCTTGCTGTTGAAAAGAACCATGTCCATCAGAATTGATCATCATATAATTTTGTTGTTGCTGTGTACAACATTCTCTTGGTCAGAAAGCATTTTTAAATTCCTGCCATGTTCTAGGGCTTATGATAAAACCTGGGGATATAAAGAAGAGCAAAAGATTAGTCCTTGCCCTCAAAGAACTCATAGTCTATTTGGAGAGACAATGGGAATACAACTATGAACAAAATACTGTTGGTGTTTTTTCTTCTTTAAAATAATAATAATAGTTCTCTCTGGGAGAAGTAGGTTTCTTGGGGAGGTTTTCTGGAGGCAGCCTTAGTTTCGGTTACAAGTAAATAATTACTCCAAAATCACAGCCAGGTGATAAAAGTTCAGATCTTTTATTGTGTCCTTCAATATAGCCCGGTTAGCTCAGGCCTATCTCTCTGCTTGGTTCCAAGAGCTCTTGCAGCTTTGTCCTTGGCTTTTGCCTCTGCTTTCTTCAGCCTCCAACCAGCACCAAGTTGGAAGATGCAATGAATCTCTCTTACCTCGAAGATAGGGTTTGTAGGCTTCCTCCCAGAGTGCTCCTCTCTGACTCCTGGGAATGTTCCCAAGTAATTCTG
Organism: Sarcophilus harrisii; assembly: GCF_902635505.1. Lineage (NCBI taxonomy): Eukaryota > Metazoa > Chordata > Mammalia > Dasyuromorphia > Dasyuridae > Sarcophilus > Sarcophilus harrisii. Next base: position 352,740,410 of record NC_045427.1, read on the forward strand.
TCCAAGCTCTAATAGCTTCCTCTATATATATGATCTCCCAAAGGTTAACTCCTCCTCTGAGAGAGAGGGATTATGGGTTATCTTCCAGAGTGCTCTCTGGCCCTAAGAACTTCAAGGGAGGTGTGAATTTAGATATCTCATACTAAGCCCTGAAATCTCCCAAATGTGTGAACTCCATTGAGTACTTAGATACTTATGAGCTCTCTAAAGGTGTGAACACAAGCCTTGTTTCTATCAGTTGTACTTAGTACCTTGTTTCAAGTTCTGGCCCAAAATATCTTCTTCTAAGATCAAATCAATCATTGAGCCATGCCAAATAAGATAATTATTGTCTCTATCAACTCTAATGGCTTAACAGTTTGTAAAGATTCCAAAAAAATACAAAAGGTTTGATGTTAGAAATAACTTTAGAAAGAAGAGTCACTAGCATTAAGGGGAATTGGGAAAGATTTCATACAGAGGAAACTTGAAGGAAGTCAGGGAATGTAAAGATAAAGAGAGAGACCATTTCAGGTATCAGGAAGAAAATCCCCAAGGGTGGAAAATGGAGTATTTTGTGGAGAAACAGCAACGTGACCAGTGTCCCCAGATTTCAGAGTACATGGAAGCAATGTAAAGTGTTAACTTGAAACAAGGATTCTTATAAGGTGCTACGTCAGTGGAATTGATAAAGACAATGGTTATCTAGTTTAGCATGGTGCTTATTAGTTCTCTAAGTTCAGTATGATTAATTTAATCTTACAACAAATAATGGTTTCCTAGTGATATAACGATTGGTTTATAGTCAGTGTGGAGCATATAAGCTGGGAGCCTCAGCCAGACTCAGACTTAGAGCCAGAAAAAACAGAGGACTAGAGGCTGAAGCACAAATCCTTGGACTCAGACTCACTTCATCTCACACCACCATGGTGGCCTATCCTCCTGCATTTTCTCCACTGAAACCAAGTCCCCTCTGAAGGCCATGAGAAAGCTATCTGAGCACCAGGCAAAGGAAACAATAAAGACTTTGGACTTTAACACCTGGCTATTATTGTGATGATTAGTGAACTGAAAATAAGGCTGCCCCATGTTGGGTGCCAAAATGTAATGTTCCTGGGTTGGTTTTCTTGAGGTCTTGGGAGCAGCCATGCCTTCAGTAGATTAATCACCACAAGAATAGCCAGGTGTTTAAGTCCAAAAGTCTTTATTGTCTCCTTTGACTGGTACTCAGGTAGCTTCCTCGTGGCCTTCAGAGTAGTCTTGGTCTCAATGGGGGAAGTGCAGGAGGCCAGGCCAGCCACCAGGAGACTGACCGAAGATGGAATTGAATCTCTCTCTCCTTCCCTCCAAGAGCTTGAGCTCCCAGCTTATATGCTTTACACAGAATATAAGCCAATTATTATATTACTAGGAAACCATTATTTGTTGTAACAGTAAATCAATCATACTGAACTTAGAGAACTATTAAGCACCATGCTAAACTAGATAACCATTGTATAATCAATTCTACTGACAATACCTTGTAAGAATCCTTGTTTCAAAGTTTTGGCCCATAACTAGTAAAGTATAAGAAGATTGGGATGGTAGAAGAGGAAAGGTTGTGAAGAGCTTTGAATTCAAAATATTTTATGTTTTATCTTGGAGGTGATGGGGAACTCCTGGAGATAATTCAATAGGAGGAAGTGATGAGGTGAATGAACTCCAGCAAAAGACTATATCCCTAGTAGCAACCATACAAATATCTAAAGTAAAGGAATACATTTACCTTTTAGAATTATCTTGTTTTGACAGAATTATCATGTATAGAGAAAGCTATCCTGTACTGATGTCCATGGTTACTGATATAATCGATGGTGTGGGGTTTGTTGCCAAATGATGGTAGGCACCAAAAATTTACCCTAATTTTTTGAAGAATTCACAATGGTCATTCTCATTAGGAAAGACAAAATGAGAGGATATATAGACATCAGAAATGGTAACTATGAAATAGAGGGGAAGAGCATATGAAAAACAAGTTCCTCAGTGGAACTCACAATTACCATGTAGAAAGGGAGCCTATGAGGTTGGGGCATGCTCTTAGCTGGCAGGCTAAATTCTGAAAGGGAGTTAGCACCCTAAAAGAGTTAGTTATCTGTAAGGAGAAGTGAGATTGAGAATCATAGCCGAATTAGGGGAGATATCATGTGGTATGGGGGAAGGGGAAGGGAAAAGATACCATAAGGCTGAGTGTCATGGCAAGCTGTGGGATGGCCCACAAATAGGTTTTATGGGGAAAATTTAAATTCAGGAATATGACTGGGATTTCTGACAGGGATGGCTAAGGTGAGACTGCTAGAGATCTTGACAGAGGGTGGGTCTTAGGAGTTTGACATAATTTGGCTTTTCAGATTGGACCAATTCCCCAAGTGTGGGAACATGAAGCTAAACTGATCTCTCTCAGAACCTTCTGCCTGCTTGCTTTAGGGATCAATTCTTTAGTTTCTATTGGTCCAAAACAGTATTTAGTATCTTATCAGTTACCTTATACAATCTGGTGGGTTAAGCTACAGATATCAACCAGGATCACTAGTTGATTTACTGAAGCATACAATTAGCCTACTTAATCTTACACTGATTTTTTTCTCATGAAAAGTCTAATCTCTCCCCTTGTTAATTGCAAGTTCATTAGGTACTTTGCCTGCTTGTTTAAGTATAACAATAAAGCTTTGTCTCTTGACTGGGAGATGGTTGAGTCTATGAATTCATTCTGGATGACTTTCCACCTTGTATCTCATCAATAAAGTAATGTGATCAAGACTTGTGCTTTGGAAAGATCGCTTGGCAGCTGAGTGAAAAATGCACTGGAATGAGTAAGAGACTTGGGGAAGGGAGACCAAATAGGAGATCATTGAAATAGAGCAGTTGTGAGGTGATGAGGGCATGTATCAAGGTGGTGGCAGTATCAGAAGAGAGAAGCTGGTGTATAAAGGAGATGTTGTTAAAATAGAATTAGTAGGACATGGCAACTGACTTAATATGGGCAGGAGGGGTTGAAAAAGAAAAGTGGAGGATGATACCTCAGAGTGACTCCCCACTAGAAAATGCTCATGACCTCCCTTCCCCTCCCCTATTACTTCAGTTCTGTTCAGTCAACAGGGACAAATGCTCAAACAATGCAAATGATTACAACTAAGGGAAAAGAGCACTTGCTGTTCTAAATGATCCTCATGGAAGTCTTTAATGGTAATAGCTAAGTGAGGAAGATGGGAGGCTTTTGGAAATCTAAATGAATCCCTAAATGAACGTAGACAGGGTCTAGTGTTCAACTCTTAGGAAAGTCTAATTCCTTTTGCAAGTTATAACAATTCTAATTTCTATGGTGCTTTATGGTTTTTTTAAAGTAATTTACCTCACTGTAGCCCTGGGAAAGAGGAAAGGGAAACCAAGAACTTTTAAGTGTCTTGTTTGGGACTACACAGTTAAGTGTCAGCGCTGGAACTTAATCTCAAGTCTTCCCTGAGTATAATTTAGAACAGCCGTTGCTCTTTCCACTCAGTTGTGGTCATTTGCACAGTTCATCCTAGAACATTGCTCTCTTTTGACTCATCTGAACTGAAGTGATGGGGGAAGGGAGGAAGGATCACCAGGGGTTTTTCAGCAAGGACTGTTTTCAGTTTGACTGTGGGAAGAATTTTTTTTATAAGAATATTTATTTATTTATATTTAGTATTTCATTTACCCCAGTTACACGCAGAAACAATTTTTAACATTCATTAAAAAAAAAACTTTGAGTTCCAAATTCTCTTCTTTTTTCCTTCTTTCCCTCCCCTCTCCCAGTGAGAAGGCAAGCAGTTTGATATAGGTTATACTTGTATAGTCATGCAAAACATTTCCATATTAGTCATGTTGTGAAAGAAAATATAGTACCAGGAAAAGCTCCCAAGAAAAATAAAGTTTAAAAAAGTATTCAATCTGTATTCAGATATTATCAGTTCTTTTCTGGAGATGGATTGAGCTTTTTCATAAGTCTGAGGAAAGAAGCCTTCTGAGACCTTCTGGGACGTCTTGGGACCTGTTTTCCATCTGGGCGTATGGTGAGGAGAAATAATAAAAGGCAAATCTGGTTCAGATTTCTTTCCCAGGGAAGTGAAAGAATGCTGCCTAGATTTGGGGAAGAACTCTGCATTAGTTCTGTTCTTGGTCCACTGAAATGCATGAAAATAGCTTGGATATTGTACTGGGGACTATCAGAAGTTTTCCCTCCCTCCTCTCTATCCCATTTCCCCAAACACACATTCAGATTTTTAACTTGAATTAACGAGAAAATAGTCAATATGGCAAAAATTATGATTTTTAGTAGTGGCAAGGAGTTGCCATTGGGGTTCCACTCAGCAGCAAGTGCTAAGGAGTCTAAAGATAGGGCTAGACACTAGGTTCTTATAAAGTATATGTGATGTAATAAGGACTCTGTGTCTCCCTGATCTTTGTGTAACGTGACCCCCTAGCATCCCTTGAGTGATGGTACTAATGTTTGGGTTCCCAGGCTAGGTAAATCTGGGCTGATGTGGCACATGGTTGGGAGTTAGAGGTAGAAATGGGATGAGTGGGAATAGCAGAGGGCATGTATGATTAGTAGCACCCTTCATGTACATTCTTCCTGTTCTTATATTATATAGTTCGGTCTCTCTGTCCACTGGTAGAACTTGTTACAGGGTTTCCTGCTGGACAGGTGAGAGGACAGAGGTCACTACTTCCTTCACTAGGGTCAAATAGCAGAGGATGACTTACACTCTGATCTTTTCTACGCTACCCTGTTGGAATCAGGAATGCCATTGGTATTCATTCTACCCTTCTTCATCTCCATAAATCAAATTTCTGCTCTGCCAGCTGCTGAACCTGCTTTCTTCAAGGTTACTAGTGATTTTCTGAAAATCACCAATCTCCTTGACCTCTTTTCAGTGCTCATACACCTTGATTTTTTTCTCTTTTCTCCATGGTTTTTAACACTACTGACCATTTCCTCCTAGATATTCTGTCCAATGACATCAGCATTGTGATAATTTTTTTTCCTCAATAGTATTTTATTTTTCTGAAAACATGTAAAGATAATTTTCAATATTCATTTAAAAAATAGTTATCGTTTCCAACATTCATCCTTGCAAAACCTTGCATTCCAAATTTTTCTCCTTCCCTCTCCCCTAGACAGCAGGAAATCCAATATTGGTTAAACATGTGCAGTTCTTCTAAACGTATTTCCACATTTATCACGCTGCACAAGAAAAATCAGATCAAAAAGAGAACAATGAGAAAGAAAAAAGAAGTAAGCAAGCAATAACAACAAAAAGGTGAAAATATTATTCAACATTCAGTTTTGTAAAATTTTGTGTTACAAATTTTTCTCCCTCCCTATCTTACCTTCCTTCTTCCCAAGACAGCAAGCAATCTATTATAGGTTAAATAAGCAACATCATACTCTTTTGTATTCTCTTCTACTTCTTTAAGCATTCTTTTCCTTCTCCTTTACTGGATCTTCCTACTTCTGCCCTGTAAAAGTAAATGTTTTCCACAGTGTTTTGTCCTTCTCTTCTCTATTTTTATTATTGTTCAGTGTCTGATACTGTCTCTATTTTTTTTTTTTTTTTGAATCAGGTAATGGAAGCTAGGGGCTAAGAGGCTTGCCCAGGGCCACACAATTAGTAAATCTTAAATGTTTGAGATCAGATTTGAATTCAGGTCCTTCTGTACCTGAATCTAGCATCCGGTATTCTATCCGCTGTATCATCTATCTAGCTACCCCTAATTTTTTTTTTTTTTTTTTTGCAGAGACACTGGAGGGTTTTTTTTTTAATTTTTATTTTTTGCCATTACTTTCTTCATCTCCTTTTATAGATAAGAAAAATGAGGCAAGAAGGGTTATGTGATTTGCCCAAGGTCACACAGCTAGTCACTATCTGAGATCAGATCTGAACTCAGGAAGATAAGAATTCATAACTATAGGTCTATCTGGGTTGCCACTGTGCCCACTTTGCTGCCTCTTTTTATATACTCTTTCCTTTGTCAAGGCTCTATTTCCAAGAGGAATTATTCCTTTTTGCAGATGAATTCCAAATCTGCTTCTCTAACTCCTATTTTTGCTCAGCCCTAGGCCTGAATTTTCAACATCCCCAAATGAACTTATCGCATTCCCCCCTAACCCTGCCTTATCTTTCAATTTCCCTATGTCCTAAAACACCTGGGGCCCTGGAAACTTTAGCTCTGAAGTTCCCTTCTGTTTTCCCTTATTCAGAGTGGCCTGTTTTGATTAGTTCTATAAGTGGACAATGGAACCTCCTTTATTAGTACTGTATTAATATAAGTATTAGTACAACACTTCCTATTACTAGACAAAACAAAAGTCAACACTAGCAAACACAATTAATTCCTACATAAAAGCTATGTAAATACAAAAGGAAGCCAAGAATCATTTACTATTCTCTGATAAAAATGGGTGCAACACTTTATGGGCTCCAAAGTAATTATAATTTAATTCTTCCCTAATCTCCACTAATTCACATCCCCAGTGGGAGTGGAACTCAGTTATTCAAAACTCATGGTCCCAAAAGGGTGAAAATTTAGAGTTCTGGGCCCTCTGGAAGTTCATCTGTATAGCTTGGAGAAGTATTGAAATCTAGGATAGGCTGGAAGCCTCTTATTTTACTTCTAGGGTCATCAAGATTCTATCTGGTGGCCTTGTTTAGAGATGTCATAAAATACTTTATATGGCTCCATATTCTAACTGCAGTTTGCTTCTCACTTTCTGATTACACTAGAGTTCCCTCTGGTTTCTCTGATTAAAAATAAACAAAAAAAAAAACCCCCACTGTTTTTCAGAATGCTACCTCCTTGTGACTCAATAGACATTTATGTTGTATTTGCTAGGTATTATGTAGAGGACCAGAGTTACAAATAAAGACAAAAATGTTTCAAAAAGCACATATTCTAATGAAGGATAAAAACACATTTTACATTACTAATTATATACAAAGTAGGTGGAATGTTATCTGAAATGAGAAGGAATTGGTGGGTTTGGAAAAGGTGTCCTGCAGAAAACTGAGATTTGAGCTGAGTCTTGAAGAAGTCAGCGAAACTAGAGAGAGGTTAGGAGACAGCATTGGAGATGAGAGATGGAGAAGAACTACCAAGAGGGAAGTATAGCTGCTCATAGAGTTTGTGTGACCTTAGGCAGAGCACTCACTTTTCTGAACTTTGTTATTCCTAAAATGGGAGGGAAACTTCCCTTTACTAAAGCTGTGTTCCCTTTAAAATTATCACTCTGAAACTGTGTTCTCTTTATTGAAACTGTTCCCTTTAAGATTATCACTCTGAAACTGTATTTCCTTTTGATCTGTGATCCCTTTCAGAGTCTCAGCCCCTCCTGGGGAAGGCATATTCCCCCCAGATAAGTTATCTTTCCAGGATGCCAGAACCTTTGATTCAATTAGAAATTCTGGTCAAAAAACACCCCTTTGAAGTGTTGTTAATTCCAATGGGAGATCTGGGCTGGATATTGATGAGCATCTCAGCCTGGGAACCTGAATCCTGAAGCCTCAAGACTCCTTTTAAAGGGCAGTTTCTGGGCTCACTCCTTGCAGAGGCCTAAGCAGTTTGCTAGGTCCCTCTGCCCACTGAGAAGGCATTCTCTTCTCAGTGCCAGATTCCATTTCCTTAACAGGACTAGACCCCTCTTTACTTCTCTGTCCAGATTTCTGTGCTAGGAAATTTATCTCTCTGTCTCTGTCGGGACCTTGCCACAAAGGAAGTCAATTTTCCTAGCAAAGGCCGACTTCTCAGTGCCAATAAACTTTTTGCCAGTCTAACTTTTTGGGTTTGAAAATTCTCTTACAAAGGACCTGTGGGTTCCAACAATTCTCTTCCCTGAGCCGAACCTCATCATTCTCATTGCTCTCTTTCTCTTTTTTATTATAAGCTTTTTATTTACAAAATATATGCATAGGGCAGAGCCAAGATGGCAGAGAAGGCACACGCGACTTTCTAAGCTCATCAGATGCCCTTATAACCAACATTAAATTCGGCCTCAAAAATAGCTCTTGACTGGAAGTTTTGAAGCACAACAACCGAAGATAATCTGGAAGATCACCAGGAAAGGTTTGTCTTGAGGGGCCAGGATCAGACCAGTGCAGGCAGGGAGACACTACCTTCCGGAGCAGACCAGGGGTGGGGATGATCTCTGTGGCTAGAGACGACTCTCCCATAGGCTAACTGCTCTGCTTTAATTATAAAGTAGTAAACCAGCAGAGAAATTAAAGCCAAAGACAGAGGGTACTCTAAAAAATGCCAGAACCTAACAAGATCTGGCTGTAACCACCCAAAACCAGAAGTGACTAAGCTCAGACAGTAACATAGCCCTGCAGCCACATCCTGCAGTATAGGGCTTTTGCAGGGGCAGTTACAAATCTACATGGCAGGTGGGCACAGCCCGGGGCAGCCTCTAATCTGCATAGTGGGGGGCTCGGCCTGGGGCAATAGAACTTTCCCAGCAGATTGTGCTTCCCTGGGAAGGGACACTTCTGGTCCCTGCAGGACTATTCACTGGTCAGCCCTAATACCCACACTTCCACAGTGGGTTTTGGCTTGGGGTAGTGACACTTTCACTGCCCAGCTTCTAGCCCCAAGGTAGTCCTTAACTTGCACAGCTGGGTTCTTTGCAGGGCACTTCTTCAGCTTCTCAGTGCAGGCCTGAGTTACTTCCCAAGGGGAACTATTTCCCAGAGCACTCCTGTACCTTGCTGCTCTTTGTAGCTGGTTGGCAGGACAGCTACCCCCATACACCTATCACTGCTCTGCAGAAGAAGCTGGTAACTTCCTGGCCCTGAAGGCAGACCCTACAGGCTTTAACAAAATGAGTAAAAAAATCAAAAGGATCATCGATAGCTTCTATACAGAAAGAGAACAGGTTTTCAACTCTGAGGAGACTAATAGAAGACAGTCTCCAGACAATTGTTGGTCCCCAACACAAAAGGCTCTCCTAAAAGAGACTATTAAAAACCTTAAAAGAGAACTAGAAGAAAAATGGGGAAAGAGAAGCTATGAAAGAGAGCAACAACTTCCTGAAATGTGAATTGAAAAAGGAAGTGAAGAGAAACAGAATTTATGAATTGGAAAAGGTTAAGAATTCCCAAGAAAATAGGATTTGTGAATTGGAAAAAGAAAATAACTCACTAAAAAAATTAGTGAAATGGAAAAAAATTCCATAGAGCAAAACAACTCATTTAAAAACTCAATTGGACATATAGAAAAAGAAGTAAAAAAATATAATGAAGAAAACAACTCACTAAAAATCAGAACTGAACAAATAGAAATGACTGATTCATTGAGACATCAAGAATCAGTCAAGCAAAACCAAAAAAATGAGAGATTAGAAAAAAATGTCAAATATTTACTTGGAAAAACAACAGACCTGGAAATAGATCTAGGAGAGATAACCTGAGGATCATTGGGCTACCCGAAAATTATGATGGAAAAAAAGAGCCTAGATACTATTTTACACGAAATCATCAAAGAGAACTGCTCAGAAGTTCTGAGAAACAGAAGGTAAAATAGGCATTGAAAAAATTAATTGAACACTTTCTGAAAAAGACCCTAAAATAAAAACTCCAAGGAATATTGTGGCCAAATTTCAGAACTATAAAACTAAAGAAAAAATATTACAAGCAGCCAGGAAAAAACAATTCAAATACCGAGGTGCTACAATAAGGGTCATTCAAGATTTGGCTGCCTCAACATTAAAGGATTGAAGGGCCTGGAATCTGATATTCTGAAAGGCAAAAGAACTTGGAATGCAGACAAGAATAAACTACCCAGCTAAGATGAGGATTTTTTTCCATGGAAGAAGATGGACATTTAATGAAACAGAGGAATTCCATTTGTTTCTAAGGAAAAAACCAGATGTAAACAAAAAATTTGATCTCCAACCATAGGACTCAAGAGAAGCAGAAAAAGATAAAAGGAACTCTTGAGAACTGTATTTCTGTGGTGGATATACATGAAAACCACATGTATAATTTGATTTTACTGATATAACATTAAAAAAGGGAAGTAGAAATGGAAAGGGGATAGTATCAGAAAAAGAGAAAAGGGGAGATAAAAAGGGAAACTACATCCCACAATGAGGCAAAGGAAACCTATCATATCTGAGGGAACTTAGAGAAGGGGAGGAATATTGTGTGAATCTTACTCTCATCAGAGTTGGCACAAAGAGAAAATAATTGACATATTTATTTTACAGAGAATCTTCTCTCACCTCATTAAAAAGTGGGAGAAAAAAAGGGAAAATGAAAGAGAGTAATAAGGAAGGGTACAAGAAAGGGGAAGGGATTCAAAGGGAGGAGTGAGGGATCCTAAAGAGGGAGAGCTGTGTGACACAAGTGGGACCCATACATTTAATATTAGGGAAGGGGGTAAGGGAGGGGCAAGAAAAGGAAAAGTACAATCCAGGGATAACCCTGGATTATTATGATGGCTGGAAATACAGAATTAGTAATTTTAACCATAAATGTGAATGGGGTGTGTCCCATAAAGCAGAGGCAGATAGCAGACTGGATCAAAAGTCAGAACCCTACAATATGTTGTTTACAAGAAACACATTTAAAACAGGGAGATACATACAGAGTAAAGACAAAAGGATGGAGCAGAATCTATTATGCTTCAGGTGAAGTAAAAAAAAGCAGGGGTAGCCATCCTTATCTCAGATCAAGCAAAAGCAAAAATTGATCTAATTAAAAGAGATAAGGAAGGAAATTATATCTTGCTAAAGGGTACTATAGACAATCAAGTAATATCAATATTAAACATATATGCACCAAGTGGTATAGCATCTAACTTCCTAAAGCAGAAGTTAAGACAGTTGCAAGAAGAAATAGACAGCAAAGCTATAATAGTGGCAGAACTCAATCTTGCACTCTCAGAATTAGATTAATCAAACCACCAAACAAATAAGAAGAAATTAGAGGTAAGTAGAATATTAAAAAAATTAGGTATGATAGATCTTTGGAGAAAACTGAATAGTGACAGAAAGGAGTATACTTTCTTCTCAGCAGTTCATGGAACCTACACAAAAATTGACCATATATTAGGACATAAAGACCTCAAAATTAAATGCAGGAAGGCAGAAATAGTAAATACTTTCTTTTCAGATCACGATGCAATAAAAACTACATTCAACAAAAAGTTAGGGGTAAATAGACCAAAAAGTAATTGGAAACTAAATAATCTCATCCTAAAGAATGATTGGGTGAAACAGCAAATTATAGACACAATTAATAATTTCACTCAAGATAATGACAGCAATGAAACATCATATCAAAATTTGTAGGATGCAGCCAAAAAGGTAATAAGGGGACATTTTATATCGTTAGAAGCTTACTTGAATAAAATAGAGAAAGAGAAGCTAAATAAATTGGGTTTGCAACTTAAAAAACTAGAAAAAGATCAAATTAAAAACCTCCAATCAATTACTGAACTTGAAATTCTAAAATTAAAAGGAGAGATTAATAATATTGAAAGTAAAAAAAAAAACTATTGAACTAATAAATAAAACTAAGAGTTGGTTTTATGAAAAAAACCAATAAAATTGATAAACCTTTGGTAAATCTGATTAGAAAAAGGAGAAAGGAAAATCAAATTAGTAGTCTTAAAAATAAAAAGAGAGAACTTTCCACCAATGAAGAGGAAATTAAAGAAATAATAAGGGGTTACTTTGCCCAACTTTATGCCAATAAATTTGATAACCTAAGTGAAATGGATGACTGCCTCCAAAAATATAGGCTTCCCAGATTAACAGAGGAGGAAGTAAATTGCTTTAATAGTCCCATTTCAGAAAAAGAAATAGAATAAGCTATTAATCAATCCTTAAAAAAATCTATAGGGCCAGATGAATTTACATGTGAATTCTACCAAACATTTAAAGAACAATTAACCCCAATGCTATATAAACTATTTGAAAAAATAGGGAATGAAGGAGTCCTACCCAAATTCCTTTTATCACACAGACATGGTACTGATACCTAAACCAGATAGGTTGAAAACAGAGAAAGAAAATTATAGATCAATCTCCCTAATGAATATTGATGCTAAAATCTCGAATAAGATATTAGCAAAAAGACTACAGAAAATCATCCCTAGGATAATGCACCATGATCAAGTAAGATTTATACCAGGAATGCAGGGCTGGTTCAATATTAGAAAAATTATCGGTATAATTAGCCATATTAATAACCAAATTAACAAAAACCATATGATCATCTTAAAAGATGCAGAAAAAGCATTTGATAAAATCCAACATCCATTCCTATTAAAAACACTTGAGAGTATAGTAATAAATGGACTTTTCCTTAAAATAATCAGTAGCATGTATTTAAAACCGTCAGTAAGCAGCATATGTAATGGGGACAAACTGCAACCATTCCTAGTAAGATCAGGAGTGAAACAAAGTTGCCCACTATCACCGTTACTATTCAATACTATATTAGAAATGCTAACTTTGGCAATAAGAGTTGAAAAAGAGATTAAATTAGAAAAGGCAATGAGGAAGCCAAATTATCACTCTTTGCTGATGATATGATGGTATACTTAGAGAACCCCAGAGATTCTACTAAAAAGTTATTAGAAATAATCCACACCTTTAGCAAAGTTGCTGGTTATAAAATAAACCCACATAAGTCATCAGCATTCTTATATATCACTAACAAAATCCAACAGTCAGAGTTACAAAGAGAAATTCCATTTAAAGTAACTACTGAGTGTATAAAATATTTAGGAATCTATCTGCCAAGGGAAAATCAGAAACTTTATGAGCAAAACTACAAACTACTTTCCATACAAATTAAATCTGATCTAACCAACTGGAAAAATATTAAATGTTCTTGGATAGGGCGAGCAAATATAATAAAGATGACAATACTACCTAAACTAATCTATTTATTTAGTGCTATACCAATCAGACTCCCAAAAAACTATTTTAATGACCTAGAAAAAATAATAAAGTTCATATGGAAAAACAAAAGGTCAAGAATTTCAAGGGAATTAATGAAAAAAAAATCAAATGATGGTGGCTTAGCTGTACCAGATCTAAAATTATATTATAGAGCAGCAGTTACCAAAACTATTTGGTATTGGCTAAGGAATAGATTAGTTGATCAGTGGAATAGATTAGGTTCAAGGGATAAAACAGTCAACAAATATAGCAACCTAGTCTTTGACAAACCCAAAGATCCCAGCTTTTGGGATAAGAACTTACTGTTTGATAAAAATTGCTGGGAAAATTGGAAACTAATATGGCAGAAACTAGGCATTGATCCATACTTAACGCCGTACACCAAGATAAGGTCAAAATGGGTTCATGACCTAGGCATAAAGAATGAAATTATTAATAAATTAGAGGAACATAGGATAGTTTACCTCTCAGACCTGTGGAAGGGGAAGGTCTTTATGACCAAAGCAGAACTAGAGATCATTACTGATCACAAAATAGAAAATTTCGATTATACCAAACTGAAAAGTTTTTGTACAAACAAAACTAATGCAGACAAAATTAGAAGGGAAGCAATAAACTGGGAAAACATTTTTACAGTCAAAGGTTCTGATAAAGGCCTCATTTCCAAAATATATAGAGAATTGACTCTAATATTATAAGAAATCAAGCCATTCTCTAAATGATAAATGGTCAAAGGATATGAACAGACAATTCTCAGACGAAGAAATTGAAACTATTTCTAGTCATATGAAAAGATGCTCCAAGTCGTTATTAATAAGAGAAACGCAAATTAAGACAACTCTGAGATATCACTACACACCTGTCAGATTGGCTAAAATGACAGAGAAAGATAATGCGGAATGTTGGGAAGGGGATGTGGGAAAAGAGGGACACTAATACATTGTTGGTGGAATTGTGAATACATCCAGCCATTCTGGAGAGCATTTTGGAACTATGCTCAAAAAGTTATCAAACTGTGCACACCTTTTGATCCAGCAGTGTTTCTACTGGGCTTATATCCCAAAGAAATCTTAAAGAAGGAAAAGGGACTTGTATGTGCACGAATGTTTGTGGCAGGTCTCTTTGTAGTGGCCAGAAACTGGAAACTGAGTGGATGCCCATCAATTGGAGAATGGTTGAATAAATTGTAGTATATGAATATCATGGAATATTATTGTTCAGTAAGAAATGACCAGCAGGATGATTTCAGAAAGGCCTGGAGAAACTTACATGAAGTGATGCTGAGTGAAATGAGCAGGATCAGAAGATCATTATTTACTTCAACACTATATGATGATCAATTCTGATGGACATGGCCCTCTTCAACAATGAGATGAACCAAATCAGTTCCAATAGAGCAGTAATGAATTGAACCAGCTACACCCAGCGAAAGAACTCTGGGAGATGACTTAGAACCATTACGTAGAATTCCCAATCCCTATATTTTTGTCTGCCTGCATTTTTGATTTCCTTCACAGGCTATTAGTACACTATTTCAAAGTCTGATTCTTTCTGTACACCAAAATAACTGTTAAGACATGTACACTTATATTGTATTTAATTTATACTTTAACATATTTTAACATGTATTGGTCAACCTGCCATTGGGGGGAGGGAATGGGGGAAAGGAGAGGAAAAAGTGGAACAAAAGGTTTGGCGATTGTCAATGGTGTAAAATTACACACACACATATATAACTTGTAAATAAAAAGCTATAAAAAATGCCAATTTTGCTGTACAAAAAGAGTAGTACTTTGAAATAATGTACAATTAGCCTGTGAAGGAAATCAAAAATGCAGGTGGAAAAAAAGAGAGGGATTGGGAATTCTACGTAGTGGTTCATAATCATCTCCCAGAGTTCTTTCCCTGGGTGTAGCTGGTTCAGTTCATTACTGCTCTATTGGAACTGATTTGGCCACGTCCATCAGAATTGATCATCATATAGTATTGTTGTTGAATTATATAATGATCTTCTGGTTCTACTCATTTTACTGAGCATCAGTTCATGTAAGTCTCTCCAGGCCTTTCTGAAATCATCCTGCTGGTCATTTCTTACAGAACAATAATATTCCATAATATTCATATACCACAATTTATTCAGCCATTCTCCAGTTGATGGACATCCACTCAGTTTCCAGTTTCTGGCAAGTACAAAGAGGGCTGCCACAAACATTCTTGCACATACAGGTTCCTTTCCCTTCTTTAAAATTTCTTTGGGATATAAGCCCACTAGTAACACTGCACAGTTTGATAGCTTTTTGAGCATAGTTCCAAAGTGCTCTCCAGAATGGCTGGATGTATCATTCTCATCTCTTTAAATGATTCTAGATCATCTTTAAGAGCCTTTCTAGTTCTAAAACTGTTTCTATGATCTATTTCCTTCCTTCCTTCCTTCCTTCCTTCCTTCTTTCCCTCTTTCTTTCCTTCCTTCTTAATAACATTTTCCCCCAATTACATGTAAAGACAATTTTTAACATTCACTTAAATTTTTTTTTGAGTTTCAAATAATCTCCCTCCCTCTCTCATTATCTTCTCCCTAAGATGGTAAGCAATTCAATTTAGGTTAAGTATGTGCAATCATATAAAATATATTTTCATATTAGTCATGTTGTGAAAAAAGAAATAGACCAAAAGAAAAGAACCATGAAAAAATAAAAAGCAAAAATAGTATGCTTTGACCTTCATTCAGACTTTGCTAGTTCTTTCTCTGGATGTGGATGACATTTTCCATCCTAAGCCTATCAGAATTGTCGTGAATCTGAGAAAAGCTAAGTCTATCATAATTGATCATTACACAATCTTGTTACTGTCTACAATGTTCTCCTTATTCTGCTCAATTCACTCAGCATCAGTTTATGTAAATCTTTCCAGGCTTTTCTGAAATCAATCTGCTCATCATATAGAACAAGAGTATTCCATCACATTCATGTACCATATTAAATCCTTTCCCAATTAATGGCATTCCCTCAAAGTCCAATTTGTCTGAGTGAAACCTTTTTGAAGGCTTAACATTTTTCCTTTCTCATCTCCAATTTTCAGCATCTTTTTAGGTTCAATTAAACTTTTTCCTTAAAGTCTTCTAGTAAAATGTAAGCATCTCCAAAAAAGGGAGATTTGATTTTTGTATACCAACACAGAGTGTCAACCATATTATGGACTTCATAAATGCTTGTGGAGTTGAGTTACATTGTCTGATCTTTCCAGTTATAAGTATTTTTTCTCTCGAATTCCTCTAGATCAGTTTTGTTTGGATCTATACTTTATCCTCATCTTATTCCATCTTATCCCTGCCCCCTCATCAAAGATGTTAAATACCTGGACAGCAGGAACTATGTTCTTTTTCTACATTATGACCTTTGCACCTAGCACAGGACTTTTTTTTTTTTTTTTTTTTGCACATAGTAGGTGCTCAATAAATACTGAAGACAACCTGAATTGAATTGAATTGAGGACAAGTCCTTGGAGTTCAGGGACCTCCTACTAGTATCTGTACTTGGAATCTGAGTTGCAAGGACTGGACTGTGAATCAGGATGCTGACTCACTCTAGGAAAATTGAAGAATTTAAGTTTTCACCACCATCTGGCTCTGGGCTGAAAGTAGTGGGTGGAGGTAATAAAGGAGGAGAAAGAAGAGGGAGAATAATTAAGGAAGGTTTTGAGAAAGGAGGAGGATTGGGAAAAGAGGTTGAGAAGAGACAAAAAGGAAGGGAGGAGGAAAGGGGAAAGAGAAAGGGAAAAAATGGAGCAAGAAGAGAAGAAGAACTGAAGGAATGGATAAAAGAGGAAGAAGGGAGGAGGAATAGAAAGAGTACTATGGAAAGAGGAGAGGGGAAAAGGAAGAGGAAGAGATAGAAAAAAAAGGAGGAAGAGAAGGAAAAAAAGAAGTCTAGTTTATAAAACTTCAAAAACAATTCTTCCTTCCACATCCTTTTGTCCCGCTGTCCAGAACAGGATATATTTTCCAGCCTGACCCAAATTTTCCTTCTGATAGAAAGAACGACTTTTTTTTAGGGCCTTCTGTTCTCTCTTCCTGCAGTAGCCAGTCTGCTGAAAAGTTGCATGTCATTTGACAATGAAAATTAAATCCTATTGTAACAGTGGCTACCATGCCTCCCCTACATTACCTGAAGGGTAGGTTTGGCACAATTCACTCATCCCTCAAGATTCTCTGGTATTCTTGAAGGAGCTTTGAGTGTCTATTATTGACTTTAATCCCACTGGTGGTGTCCTTCCAATTTGAAGAGAATCTACATACAATTCTACTTAACCACTTGGATTAGCTTTTAGGAAGAGCTTTTTACTTCACAGGTAAAGCAAGAATAAACATAAAAAAAACCTCTCTCCAACATCTTAGAGGCTTAATTCAATATATCATCTCAGCTTCTGGAAACATCAGGCAGATTCTATACACAATTTAGCTCAGATCTTTTATAATACAGTCCCATGAAATTCCAAACCTAAAGCCCCCTTTGAACTTGACTCTCAGGTATTTAGGCTTCCCTGCTGGGGCTGACTACTATATATCCAGTGTGGAATCTTTTCTCTAAGGTTGCCATGACTAAATTCCAGGTCCAGGGATTCCACTGCCTGTACCCAGATCTGAACAGGACAACAGAAAGAAATTAAAACAAAACCCCAAAGGAGAGGAAGAGGCATGTAACCAAACCAATTTCTCAGATTATGGGCCTATGAGAGGAGTAATGTAGAGAAGGTAACTCTTTCCCTCTTTCCGTTTCAGTACATGACACTTATGTTTTGCTTTCTGGACCTACAGAAAAGAGAAAGTGTCCCAATCTGAGAGGTTTTAAAGATTTAGCCTATTTTAATTATGTAGCCAATTAAAAGCAAAGTGATGATTTCTATTCATGTGGTAGGGAAATAATTCAATTCAGTTAAATTGAATAATCATTTATTAAGTATCTGCTATGTGCCAAAAATTGTATTAACCACTGGGAATACAAATAATGAAGGTAAGACAGTCTCTGCCCATAAAGAGCTTACAATCTAATCAGAAAAGACATCACACAAAAAGGAAATTAGAAAGTGGGGAAAATTCCCAGGGGTATCTCTAGCTCAAGGACATAATGTTCCCAGCAATCAAAACCAAGCAGAAGTGCTTTTGGAGAATGGAGATTGAATTATTAAGTTCAAATCCCAGCTTTCTATAAAGGAAGGTTTTGGAAGCAGTTTAGTACAGGACTCCTCCATCCTCTATGGGGGAAAGAAAGCTTAGAGAATTGACAAGGTGTAAGATATCCAAAGCTAAGTCACTAAGCATGATAATGAGATTTCAGGCCATCAATTTATTCTGGTGGAACACAATGTTCTCTGAGGTGCAGACCAAGAAGAGCTTTTTATTGATATTGGAGAGTTAGCTAAGCACAGAATATTTTCTCTTAGAAGCTGGTCTCCTCATCTTAGGTGACCTAAGCATGATTCAAAACACTTTTATACTAGTTTAAATATTGTTTTTTTGAGGGGGGTGCTTTATATTATTCTAAGGTCTTCCTTCAAATTCAAATCCTATTAATTAAGGAGGCTTACGTGGATCATTTCCTCCTTTCTTTTTGTCTCTCCCCTATTCCAATATAAAAAGATTTTTTAAAATAATAGCTTTTAATTTTCAAAATACATGCAAAGATAGTTTTCAACATTCACCCTTGCAAAACCTTGTGTTCCAAATTTTTCTTCTTCCTTTCCCCCGACCCTCCTCCCCTAGATAGCAAAATAATCCAAAAATAGGTTAAACATGCCTTAGTTTTGTTTGTACAAAAACTTTTCAGTTTGGTATAATCAAAATTTTCTATTTTGTGATCAGTAATGATCTCTAGTTCTTCTTTGGTCATAAAGTCTTTCCCCTTCCACAGGTCTGAGAGGTAAACTATCCTGTGTTCCTCTAATTTATTAATGATTTCATTCTTTATGCCTAGGTCATGAACCCATTTTGACCTTATCTTGGTGTACAGTGTTAAGTGTGGATCAATGCCTAGTTTCTGCCATATTAGTTTCCAATTTTCCCAGCAATTTTTATCAAACAGTAAGTTCTTATCCCAAAAGCTGGGGTCTTTGGGTTTGTCAAAGACTAGAAAAATAGGTTAAACATGTATCATTCTTCTAAACATATTTCCACATTTATCATGCTGCACATACATACAAAAAAAAAGATCAAAAAGAGGAAAAATGAGAAAAAAGCAAGCGAACAACAATAAAAAGTAAAAATACTATTTTGTGATGCACATTTAGTCTCCATAGTCCCCTTTCTGGATGTAGATGGCTCTCTCCATCACAAGATTATTGGAATTGGCCTGAATCACCTCCTTGTTAAAAAGAGCCAAGTCCATCATAGTTGATCATCACATAATCTTCTTGTTGCTATGTACAATGTTCACTTAGTATCAGTTCATATAAGTATCTTCAGATCTTTCTGAAGTCATCCTGCTGATTATTTGTTATAGAATGACAATATTCCATTACATTCATATACCATAACTTATTCAGCCATTCTCCAACTGATGGCCATCCACTCAATTTCCAATTTCTTGCCACTACAAAAAGGGCTGCCTCAAACATTTTTGCACATGTGCGTCCTTTTCTCTTTTTCCAATATAACAAGATTCTATGCTATATATTTTTCTATTTAGAGAACTTTTCACAAAGCAGAGCCCTTTTACACTACTCAAGCAATGAGCGAGCTTTTATTAAGTGCTTACTGGACTAATAGCTTGGAATACAAAGAAAGACTTTTTCTTTGTTACTTCCCTCAATGAGCTCACATTCTAAGAGAAGAAGAAATGTAAACAAACAGCTATAAGATTTATGAAAGGAAAATGAAAGACATTATTAGAGGGGAAGGCTAGGGAGAGAAGGAGAAAAAGTGGGGGTACATTAGGAAAGATTTCCTATTGAAGGTAACTTTAAAATTAGATTTTGAATAAAGTCAGAAGTTTTAGTAATGAAGGTGAAGAGGAAGAACTCTTTAGTCATGGGGGACAACCAGTACAAGTGTGTCCCTACCATCCTTAATTTAGAAAGTTGTCTAGTTAGTTAGTTTGTGAAGATCTACTAAATAAGGATTGATGTTTATGTCAGAATCTCCCATGGAGACCTTGTGCTCCATATTTTGGAGCACCCATACTAAGAAAGTCATTGATTTAAAAAAACCTTAATAGTGTGTTTAGTAGTTTATTTTTTCAATTACATGTAAAGATAGTTTTCAACATTCATTTAAAAAATCTTGGGCTATACATGCACATTTGTTTTGCACATATTTCCATATGAGTCATGCTAGTAGAGAAAATCGGAACAAAAGGGAAAAACCAAAAGAAAAAAAATAGAAGAAAAAAAGGTGAAAAATAGTATGGTTAACATTCATTTTTGTAAGATTTTGAGTTTCAGATTTTTTCTTCTCCCTTCTTTCTGTCCCTTCCACTTTCCAAGAGAGCAAGCAATCTAATATAAATTATACATTTATAATACTTTAAAACATATTTCCATTAGTCCTGTTGTGAAAGAAAAATTAGAACAAAAGGGAAAAATCTCAAGAAAGAAAAAACAAACAAAAAGGTGAAAATAGTATGCTTCAGTTTGAATTTACTCTTTATAGTTCTTTTTCTGTATACAGAAGACATTTTCCATCTCACATCTATTGGAATTGTCTTAGATCACTGTATTGCTTAGAAGAGCATCGTTATTGATCATCACATAGTCTTGTTTCTCTGTACTATGTTCTTCAGGCTCTGTTCACTTCATTAGTTCACATAAGTGAACTAGGCTTTTCTGAAATCAGCCTGCTCATTATTTCCTTTAGAACAGTAATATTCCATTACATTCACATACCATAAAGTTATTCAGCCATTTCCCAATTGATGAATATCCAAACAATTTCCAATTCCTTGCCACCACAAAGAGAGCTGCTACAAACGTTTTTGCACATGTTGGTCCTTTTCCCTCTTTTATGATCTGTTTGGGGCAGGGTACCGGAAGTCATTAATTCTTGAAGTACTACTCACAGTGTGGTTATTTGTCCTTCATTCTTGAAGTAGACCATGGCATCAGAAAAGTGATGCTGTGACATGCAGGTGAATTGATTTAAGTGAGAGAATACTTGTAAAAGTCAGATATTGTCCTGGAGTTCCTTGGAGTTGTCCTTGGAGTTTCAAAAACTTTGGTTCAAATCTCACCTCTGAAGAATAATGGATGTTTGACCCTGGATAAATGCCTTAACCTCTTAGCACCCCAGGCTACTAAATCTAAAAGTTTTAGGGCAGGTTCTCATTTGCTGTAGGAGAGGATAAGGGAATTTCTTGAACCAGTGAAATCACAGGTCCTTCATGTTCCCCCTCCCATCCCAAAGCCAGCACCCTCTCTGTAAAGATTGCTGTTCAATTGGGGTTAACTGACTTGCCTGAGTCACACAGCTAGTAAGTGTTAAATGTCTTCAGGGCAAGTGCTCTATCCCCTGTGCCATTACTCATTTTAGAGAGGATGATAAACTCTAGAGAGATGTAGTGATTTATTCAAGATTACATAGTTAGTAATAGAACCAAAACTAGACCATACAATTTATAATTCTGACTCTAGAGTTTTAATAAAATAAGGCTAAGGTGGTGAGAATCTTGTGGACATTGTGCACATTTATTAATATTCCAGCAAAGTATTAGCCAGTGTAAGGGTCTAAGAGTGAGATTTTAAACAGATGATTTTGGAGTGTGGAATTTTTCTTCCTTCTCTCTTCTCCAAAAGCCTGTATTTTCCAAAGATACTGAATTAGAATAGCAAGACTCAGAGACATTTTTGCATTCAGTCCAGCACTTCCCCTTACATTAGCAGAAAATGTAGCTGATTTTGTTTCCTGCATTTTTTCTCCCCATCATTTTTCTTTTCTCTTCCTTTTATACCAGCTTCTCATTAAATCACTCAATTTCCATTCTAGGATCCTCTGGGGGTGTCCAACCACTTGCATTGTCTGGTGCATAGTAAGTGCTTAATATATATTTGCTGATTTATTGATTGCAGGAATGCTGCCTGTGCCAAACTGTAGGGGAAATACAGAGGAGTCAGCCCATGCTCCATCCTCTGGGATGTCATAGTCTGAGAGAGATAGAAGGGAAAATGTTCACAGCCCTGGACCTGTAAAGAAATGTTGCTGTTGCTATCTGGGCAATATAGTGGGGCTGATCAGCCGTTTTATCTCCTGGGTCTTTCCATTTTATGCAGCATCAGTTCATGTAAGTCTCTCCAGGCCTTTCTAAAATCATCCTGCTGGTCATTTCTTACAGAACAATAATATTCCATATCATTCATATACCATAACTTATTCAGCCATTCTCTAACTGATGGATATCCACTCAGTTTCCAGTTTCTTGCCACTACAAAGAGGGCTGCCACAAACATTTTTGCACATGTGAGACCCTTTCCCTCCTTGAAGATCTCTTTGGGATATAGGCCCAACAGAAAGTCCATATAACAATTCATGTGTGTACCCTCTATTTTAAAAAAAATAAACAGAAATCTATTTTCTCTACTGGATCAAAGGGTATGCACAGTTTGATAACTTTTTGAGCATAGTTCCAAATTGCTCTCCAGAATGGTTGGATCCATTCACAACTCCACCAACAATGCATCAGTGTCCCAGTTTTCCCATATACCCTCCAACATACATCCTTGTCTTTTCCTGTCATTCTAGCCAATCTGAGAGGTGTGTAGTGGTATCTCAGAGTTGTCTTAATTTGCATTTCTATGAGCAATAGTACTCTATTTACCAGCTCCACTCTGTCCCTTCTCCACCAAGACATATCCTTTTCCTCTGTTCTCCCAAAGCTGAAATAAAAATATGAACTGTTTTTAAAAAGTTCTATCTGCAAAATAGATTTAGAAAGAAGAAAAATTCCTTTATATACAAAAATATTTGTTGCAGTTCTTTTTGTGGTGGCAAAATAAGAAGCAAACAAAAACTGGAAACTAAAAAGATGCCCAATAATTGAGAAGTGGTTAAATCAGTTGTGGTAATGAATCTAATGAAGTAGTATTGTGTTATAAGAATTCACAAAATGGATGATGTCAGAAAGAATGGTAAGATTTATATGAACTGATCCAAAGTGAAGTGAGTAAATAATTTATGCTATAACATCAATATTTTTAAAATGAACAATTTTGAGGAAGTTTACAAATTGATGAAGGATGAAATGAATAGAATCAAAAGAATAATTTATATGACAGCATTGTAAAATGCTTTAAGAATTATGATTAATACAATGATCATTCATTATTCTAGAGAAATGCTACTACACATACATATACACACATATTCTATGTATATATATACACAATGTAATAATATAGCATATATTTATATATATATTATATATACTTATATATTTATGTGTACATAAATTTGGGGTATTGTACATGTTTATAGATATAGTTGGATTTTTATAAACACATACGTATATGTTTATATATAGGTTGGGTTACATCACTTTTAAGTTCTCTTCTAACTCTGAACTCTAGATTCTGTGATCTTTGGGGCTTCTGGGGTTCAGCTTAGAGATTCTATGGTTTTGCGTACACTTCTGGCCTGGCAATCCAAACCAGAGGGTAGGTGCCTGTGCTTGAACTTACTGCAATATCTTGATTTCTTAATGTGGATAGTCCTTGTACTGATATCTACATATATTTGTGTATTGTCATTGGGGAAATTTGTTGTGTGTGTGTGTGTGTGTGTGTGTGTGTGTGTATGTGTATACATATTTGTTACAGGAACTTTTTTTCTTTTCTTTCCATAATAGGATGGAGCATAGGAGTGAGAGAAAATATGTTTCTGTTTATTTTTTTAAAATAGAGGGTACACACATGAATTGTTATATGGACTTTCAGATGAGGTCACTATATTAATTTTACCTTAACTGTTTATCTTGGTTACAAGAAACCTATCAAGAAGTGGGAGACATTAGTAAATGTTTTTTAATTTTAAAAAACAAAAACATCAATAAAACTGAAAGTGTCAAAATTTTAAGAACAATTGAGTGAAGCTGGACCAGGCTTTTCAGCTTGTTATTGGGTTTCTTTCTTGCTCATGATAAGAAGACTTGGGTTTTAGCCCAGATGGCTAACAGAAGGCCTTTGTTTGAGGGGTGGGGGCAGAATAGGTCTTTCTTTGGGGAGTGGATGGAATGATAGAAACAGAAATAGTTAGGACAGAAGGTCTTTCTTCAAGAAGGGGCTGGATATTTCTAGGAGGCAAGAGGAAGGAGCCTGCTAACGTCAGAGACAGAGCAATTGGTTTAGGATATTACACAAGATAAATAAAGAATGGAACCACACCCTAGGCTGGGATATCAATTCAATAAAGAAAACATTTATTAAGTAACTGCTATGAGTAAGAAGAGATACTAGGTCCTAAGGATGCAAAGGCAAAGATCAGAACACAGCAATCAGTCTCTGTTCTCTAGGCACTTATACTTGAGGCTGCAGATGGGACTAGTTTGGGGGATTTATCTTGTGGGAACACAGGAATCCTATAGGGCTCTGCTGCTTACTGATTATATAATATTTGTGCAAATTGTTTCCCCATTCAGAGCCTTGATTTTAAGATGTTAGAACAGATTATCTTTAAGATTCCTTCTAGTTCCAAGTTCTATGGTCCCAAGGAGTGAACAGAATGGGGTTTGGCTGGATCCCCTTTCCCCAGCTTCAAAAGCCTTCTAGGCTCAGCTTTCAGAAAGCTCCTCCCTTCTCCAGTCACAACCTGTTTCAGGAAATGATGCACTGAACTGATAAGACTTCCAGTGTGGTGCCAGGCTGAATTTAAATTGTTGGAAAAAGCTTGTTAAATTTCAACCAAATGAGGCTTTGGTGATAGAATTGACAGCATCAGAAAATCAACTAAGGAAGTGTGTGTGTGTGTGTGTATGTATGTGTGTGTGTGTGTGTGCTTTTCTATAGCTAACACACACATCAAAGCACCTAGTTTGTTCCACATTTGGATTCAATTTTTAATGAAGAAAGGAAAAAAGAACTACCTTATGGAGGATTGATATAAGGAAGACTTTCCTTAGCAATTAGCACAATCCCAAAGAGGAATGGGCTGCTTTAAGAGGCAATAAGCACTCTCTCACTGGGTCTCTTCAAAAGAAGGATTGATGATAACCATTTGTCAATGACTTTATAGAGGCGATCCTAGCTTCTGTATATAATCAGTTCTGGCAACAGCTAAATCTCTCCTAACCTGTTCCCTCATTACCCTATTCCATATTCAAATAAACATCCAAAAATATTACCCTAAATCAAAAAAAATAGATTTTTGAGTTATTATTCCCAGATGAGTCTATTCTGCCCACCAGACTATGGCAGTGTAAGGACAAGTTTGGGTGACTTTGGGGAAGGATGTGAAGGCTATACTGGATTCCTTCCCAGGTGAAAGCAAATTGCTGCTAACTAGTCTCACTCATAAGAATAGAGTTAAAAAAGGCATCCAGATTGATAATTACATGCCAGTCACTCTGGGCTTGGGCTAACTGGTCTACTATATTGATGAAGTTAGTAACAGTTGCAGCAATGGGTTTCCCAACTTTGCTTTGTTCCCTACCATCATCTGTAAGCTTCCATGTACCATCTCCCTGACCACATTGGATTGTTGTAAGGGGAGTTTACGAAGAGAATTACTCTAGTCTCCTTTATATTCATTACTAGAAAGAAAATATTTTTCATCCTACTCCTACTTGGGATCTGATATTTTACAGAGTAACTACACGGGATGGTTTGAGTTACTCTAAAAGTTCCCATTTGCCTCTATCCACAGCAACCTGCTATAAGATTGCTGTTAGGAAACTTGAAGACACTGAGTTCCTAATACCTCTTTTTTCCATGACCTGCCCTCTATAGTTGGGACTCTATATAGAACAGGGACATTAGGAGATAGCTCAGATTTGAGTCATAAGGGTCAATGGTATCCTGTTACTGGGTTTCCTTGTATAATTTTATTCCTCTTCCCAACCCCAAACTTTACATCCATTGATGTCTTGTCAAACCTAACAGAAGCCATAATCAAAGGTCTTTTAAGAGAGATTTTTATTGCCTTTTATTTATTTAGCAGGAACTGAGTTCTGTGACTTCCATTCATTCCCATAACGCTCATTTGCATTGATGGGAGTATTTGCCTAATCCCTAATTGTTTCTATATCTTGTTCAAATTTCAATAGTTCATCAGCCCCTACTTGTACAGTTGTGAGGTAGAGAACATCCATAGTTAAAGTTTAAAGCTATTTTAGTTGGGATCCACCCACTAAGTAGGATCTATTAATTCCTGAGGAAGGTGGGTCATAGGGTGAGACAGGACATAGAGAAGCCACATAAATTCAAATTATTATTCTGATTTCCTTTTGGATTTTACCTCTCTCCCTTTCAAATCCTCATAGGGAGAGCTGGTTCTAATTAAAATTCGCCTTTATAGGACCAGATACTTTCCACTTAGTCACCTGAAAAGGGACAAAGAATGTTCCCTTATTTGGAGGCTTGTAAAAGTAAGTCCATGCCATGGAATTCAGTTGCAGAGATCATCTCAGCCTTTAACTCCTGCTACCATTCCAATTCCTTGGTGAACACTGATCATCCCTTGCTTCCTCAGGATAGGAAATCATCTTACTACTAGTACCTTTAATAAGGATTAACCTTGTTCTTTCTTACCATGAGTAGGAATTTCCAAATCTCTAATTCATTTTCAATCTCATTCTCACATTTCATGGGATATCCAATCTTTAAGTCAGAGCCCTCTAAGTCAGAGATCATAGAGTAGGTTTCTGGTTATGGCTTATTAGTTCTCACTCCCACCCCCACCAGCAGAGAGCCTTTCATTATTTTTTTTCAAAGTGCAACAAAAACTTTATTAAACCTATTAATCTCTCTCTTTTTTTCACTTAATAATATTTTATTTTTTCCTAATTACATGTAAATTAACAATCATTTGGTAAGATTTTGAGTTCCAAATTTTTCTCCCTCCCTCCTCAAGACAGCAAGCCATCTTCTATAGGTAATACATGTACAATCATCTTAAATTTATTTCCATCTTAGTCATATTATGAAATAAAATCCAGAACAAAAGGGAAAAATTACAAGAAAGGAAAAATAAACAAAAAAATGAAAATAATGTGCTTTGATTGCTTTCTCTGAATGTGGATGGCGTTTTCCATCACAAGTCTGTGGGAACTGTTTTGTATCACTGTATTACTGAAAAGGGAAACTATAGAGGGAAGAAAGAAGGGGTATTAGAAATTCAGTGTCTTCAAGGGTCCTAATAACAACTTTATAGCAAGTTACAGTGGAAAGAGCCAAATGGGAACCCTTAGAGTAACTCAAACCTTCCCTTGTAGTTAATCATCATCTCACAATCTTGCTGTTAGTATGTTGAACCTGATTATATTAAAATTTAATTTTAAGTCTTTAAAGAGCCATAAGTACAAAACAATGCTATCATAGACAATTTATGCTTTCATATTAAAATCAACAATTAATAGCTACCCCTAAAATGATGGACCAAATGGAAAGTTGGATTCTTTTTGGATATTGTAGTCAGACAGGATGCAGCTACTTGTCTGCAATGGTAAGACTCTATTAGCCAGGAGGAATGCCATCTTTGTCTTGGATTCTGGCTTTAATTAATTGGGCTCCATGCCCAAGTGATGGCTTTGCAGGTCAAGATCTTTACAAAGATGACCTCTTAGCAAGGATGCTAGGATTTGGAATTACTACACCACTAAAATCTTCAAGAAGTAGACTTCCAAGAAGGATGCATATGCTTATGCAATCCTGTCACTTTTGAGGCCATTAAACTACTAGATGCCTCTGGGATTTCATAGAAAGGCTGAAAACTGACAGTTTTTTTACTTTTGGATATTCTGAACCAAGTCACTTTTATTCTTTGCATTGCAACATTTATTGATAGAAATCTGAACTTTTTTAAAAAAGCATATCTAAAGATCACATTCTCTTCTATAATTAACACATATGTATAATGTCCAGATTAGCTCTCTGGAGGGCCTCAGGATCAGTCAGAGTCCTTAGGAGGAGAAGTGAAGGAGGCAGGCAAGCTGCCACAGGACTCATCAAAGATGAATCCTGGACTCTGGAATCTGGAGCCTGAAGTCTTCTCTCTTCAGAGTGCTGTGGCCGAGACACTCTGACCCTCTCCCTCAGCTCTTCAAGCCTTGCCTATGATTACCTTACCACAATTCATTCAGCAAGGGCCAATAGTGAGGAGAGCCATCACATCACCATATCATATAGAACCATTATCTCACATTGAGTAGGTATTTAGCCTTAAGCACTTTGCTGTCTTAGATTCAGGTATACCTTTTCAGAGTTCCAGACCTCTACACATATGCTGTTGATTTGTTGATTTATCTGTTTATACTCAAGGTCTTTAATTGAGTTTTATTCTTCCTTTGATCTTGGAGATGTTAATCTTTTCTGCTTGTTTTCCCCTATTACTCACTTTCTGATTCCTTCCCCTTTAATTGTAGTTTCACTGGACCCCAAAGCTATTTTAGCTTTCTTCCATACTGGGCAATTTACATTTCACTGGCCTTACTCTGCTCCAAATGACTTCTGGGAGGTCATACTTACTTCCAACTGAATTTTGTGCTCTTTCTCTTCAAGTTTAGCAGACTACTACACAATTATATACAGGTGTTCTTCCCTCTGCTTCCTCAGTTCTTTGTTCAGTTCTTTGACTCTTTGAGCTCTGTGTTCAGCCTAGAACGTTGTCATACTCTTGTCCCAGCCAGAGAAGGCTTCTGTCTTTTGTTTTTCACTGATACTAGAGGAGGGAGTGGTAGATTTGTTTTCTTTTACAAACCTTCAGATTATTTTGTGAAGCCCTATTTTATTGTTAGGCTTTGGGAAAAGGGGTTCTGATTAAGTAGTTAAACAATAGTTTGCTCTTCTGTTAATTCACTGAATTATTACATTGTTAACATTCTTGGTGTCCTAGGTTGTAGAGACATCTGAAATTGCTTTATTTCCTGCACATGGATAAACTTTCTTGGGAGAAATTAAGGTCATGAGGTCCATAAAAACTGTCTATTTTCCCCATCTTTTTGGTTCCAAGGCCTGGAACTCATTTTCTGTCTTATTATGCTAATAAATCAAACTTTTGTAGGATGATCAGCAATAACTAGAAAATTCTGGATTTTAATTCTTCCTTTTTTTCCCCTTTGGTTTGGGGGGGTTTATTTATTTATTTCTTGGTAAGGCAACTAGGGTTAAGTGACTTCACTAAGGTCATACAACTAGTTAAGTGTTAAGTGCCTGAGGCCAAATTTGAATTCAGATCCTCCTGACTTTAGGGCCAGTGTTCTATCCATTGCACCATTTAGCTGCTCCTTTCATTAAAAAAAAAAAACAAAAAAAACCCTTCTAGAGGAGTTTCTGCTAGAATTCACTAAGCCAGTTGTTCTAATTGAATGGGAGCTTCCACACTATTCCATAGAGAGGATACCCTATGTGGTCAGAAGGATTCTGATGATGGATATATGTAGTGTTCTGCCACTTGATTACCTCATCCTTTGTATTTGCAGTGCTCTTTCCCCAACTCAATCACAGTGTCAGACATTAGGCCATCTCAATTTGTCCCACTTGCTAACTATGCCAAACCATAGAGGCAAGCCTAACACCACCATCCTATTTGTTCAGGTTTGATTTGGGGATGGAATGGGATATTTGAAAGTCATTGAGCAGTTACCAAAAGAAGGTTTACTTTACTTTGGCACGGCAAGGATATATAATAAAAACTATGTAATAGTGATATAACCTTTTTAGACCCAACCATGTCATCTATACCCCATCTCCATATGGAAATCCATTTGGTCAGAAAAGCAGGGTATGGTGACCTGAATGGTTTCAGAAATCCACCAACAAAGAGGCATCCTGATGCCTTGTGAGTGAGATTTTTCATTTCTCTAGGTAACTAGAAAACTACATTAACAGTGGAAAAGGCCTGCTAGGAGGTAGATAAAGAGCTTATTAGTGAGGATATTGCCCTTCTTTCACCTTCTAGAGTGGAGATAGTGGAGGGAACATTAATAGGAATTGAGTTCTCTTTAAAAATTATCATATTTATTTATTTATTTTTAGCATTCTTTTACATTTCAGAGTTTCAAATTCTCTCTTTTTTTCCTGCCCCTCCCCTACCAACCATGAAGTTAAGCAGTAGGATATCAATTATACATGTGAAATCAGGCAAAACATTCTTCCATGTTAGTCCATATTGCAAAAAAAAAAAAAACAAAAAAACCCCTCCAAAAAAACAAAACAAAACCAAGAAAAATAAAATGTGAGAATCTGACTTCAATTTACACTCAGAATTGTGTCCAATTAGCATTTTTTTCTTTGAAGTTTTGGTTATTGATGTTTTCACATTGTTGTCTTTTTCTGAATTGTGTCTTGGTCTTTCCTACCACCATAGTAGCTTTTTATCGGCAAATTCTTTTTTTGTTCATTTCTCCAGCCTATTTCTTGTCTTTGAACTTTATGTTAAAATTTAGTTCTCTCATCTGGAAGTGGGAAGAAACTCTGTGAGTGTATGTGTGTGAGTGTGTGTGTGTGTGTGTGTGTGTGTGTGTTGCTGTTTTACAGATAGTTTTATGGGCCTGCAAATTTTCAGAGCTTCCAAGGTGGTGTGATCTGGGGAGAGATGTGTTTACTACTTTCCTGGTCTGCAATTTGGTCCTTACCTATGAAATGCCTTTGGTATTCTGGATTTGCAAGCACTAGCGTTCTCTCTGTCTTGGAATATAATTAAGGCCCCTGTGCTTTTGTGACTGACCACAAGCTTTTCTCTTTACCCTGGAACTACAAATGGGGTAGTAAAGATGCCAATCAATGCCAGCTGCATCTAGTACCAGAAAAAGGTCCTTGTAATTTTTTCTGACTAGTTGTGACCCCTTTACCATCTCTTGCCCAAAAACTCCCAAAGCTGTTGCTGCAATTGACTATTGCACATACCTCCAAGGCCCTCTCTATTCTGGGCCAACCCTCATCTGGATATCCTGACAACTTCCTAAATTATCTCAGGTTGGAAAAAAAAAGCCTCACCCTGACTTTTTGTTGACTTTTCAATTCCAAAATTTTATTTGAGATATTATTTTAAAGTTATTTGGAAGGAAATATTAAGAACATTTGGCTGATTTGCTGCTTTTCCTTTACCATCTTGGTTCTAGTTCTCTGAGATTTCCTCTTATGATCTCTTTGTCTAGCCTGTGTTTTAAAAATATAATCCATTTATTATTTGGTTAAAGGGAAATAAGATGAAGGGGGATGAAGGAGGAGGGAGGCTGCTGGAAGAAGCCTTTGCAGCTGCATTCCTCTTAAGAGAATACCTTCTAATGATCCATTTGTTGCCTCTCAAGAGTCCACATTCTGCATCTGGGAGTGCTTCTACTTTTACCAAATGCAGCAATTTGCCGAATTTTTTGTAGCAATGCCTTTATCACCTCCAGAATATATAAGGCTTTCTCATAGTCCAGCCAGCCAGCTCCTAACCAGAAGGGATTAAACATTTTAATTTGATATCTTTTGTTTTTATAACACTTTCATTTTAAAATATATTTTCTAGTGAGCAGAACCAGGAGATCATTATATACTTCAACAACAATACTATATGATGACCAGCTCTGATGGCCCTGGCCATCCTCAGCAACGAGATCAACCAAATCATTTCCAATGGAGCAGTAATGAACTGAACCAGCTACGCCCAGAGAAAGAACTCTGGGAGATGACTAAAAACCATTACATTGAATTCCCAATCCCTCTATTTTTGCCCACCTGCATTTTTGATTTCCTTCACAAGCTAATTGTACGATATTTCAGAGTCTGATTCTTTTTGTACAGCAAAATAACGTTTTGGTCATGTATATTTATTGTGTATCTAATTTATATTTTAATGTATTTAACATCTACTGGTCATCCTGCCATCTAGGGGAGGGGGTGGGGGGTAAGAGGTGAAAAATTGGAACAAGAGGTTTGTCAATTGTTAATGCTGTAAAGTTACCCATGCATATAACCTGTAAATAAAAGGCTATTAAATAAAAAAAAATAAAATATATTTTCTAGCCCCCTGCTTTGTCCCAAATAATAGAAATAAAAGGGGGAAGAAGACAGCTTAACATATATAAAAATGAATTAACTAAATCTGACAGTAAGTGCAACACTCAATTAATCAACAAGCATTTATTAAGAGCCTGCTTTTTGACACACACTATACTAGAAGAAGAGACTTCAAAGACAAAATTATAAATAGCTTTTACCCTCAAAGAGCTTACATCCCAATAAGGGAGACAACATGTACATAGTTAGGCATATACAACATATACCAAGCTGATATAAGATAAACTTTGTGGGGCAGAAGACACTAGAATCTGAGGAGGGAAGCAGAGTCAAGAAATGCCTCCTGAAGAAGGTAGCCCTTGAACTAAGTGTTGATGTAAACTAAGGATTTTAAGAGGCAGAGGGAAAAGCACAGGGTGAAATGACATGGATAAGTTATAACAAGAAAGTCACCTTGATCAAAATTCTTTTTTTCCCTTTTTATTTTTTAAAGCTTTTTATTTTTCAAAATATATGCATGGATAATTCTTCAACATTAGCCCTTGCAAAACCCTGTGTTCCAATTTTCCTATTCTTCTCCCACACCCTCCCCTAGATGGCAAGTAGTCCAATATATGTTAAACATGGTAGAAATATATGTTAAATCCAATATATGTATATATATTCATACAATTATCGTGCTGCACAAGAAAAAAAGAGAAGCAAAATAAAATGCAAGCAAACAACAACAAAAAGAGTGAAAATGCTATATTGTGAACTAGAATCAGTTTCCACTGTCCTCTCTGTGGGTATAGATGGCTCTCTTCATCACTGAACAATTGGAACTGGTTCGAATCATCTCATTGTTGAAGAAAGACCAATCAGAATTGGTCATCAGAATTGATCATCCTATAATCTTGTTGCTGTGTATTCTGCTCATTTCACTCAGCATCAGTTCATGTAAGTCTCTCCAGGCCTTTCGAAAATCATCCTGCTGGTCATTTCTTACAGAATAATAATATTCCACAACATTCACATGCCATACTTCATTCAGTCATTCTCCAATTGATGAGCATTCACTCAGTTTCCAGTTTCTTGCCACTACAAAAAGAGCTGCCACAAACATTTTTGCACATGTGGATCTTTTTCCTTCCTTTAAGATCTCTTTGGGATATAATCCCAGTAGAAACACTGCTGGGTCAGAGTATGCACAGTTTGATAACTTTTTAAGCATAGTTCCAAATTGCTCTCCAGAATGGTTGAATCCATTCACAGTTCCACCAACAATGTATCAGTGTCCCAGTTCCCATATCCCCTCCAAAATTCATCATTATCTCTTTCTGTCATCTTAGCCAGTCTGAGAGGTGTGTAGTGGTATCTCAGAATTGTCTTAATTTGAATTTCTCTGATCAATAGTGATTTAGAGCATCTTTTCATATGACTAGAAATAATTTCAATTTTTTTCATCTGAAAATTGTCTGTTCATATCTTTTGACCATTTATTTTGGAGAATGGCTCAAATTCTTATAAATTTGAGAGCAAATCAAAGAACCTCAAAATTGCACAGAAAATCAGAAGTTACCTAGTTCAACTCCCTTCTGAAGCATAAATATCTTCTTTTTCTTGAAGAAGGGGGCCTAGTGTCCCCTCACTTCCAGATACTGACTTAGTTTTATGCCCTGTAAGTTTTAGCTTCATTATAGGTCAATAATCTTGAGTTTAAGTGACCCACCATTTTCCATTATTTCACTAGCAAGGATTATAGGTGCGTGCCATGAAACACAGCTGTGAGTCTGTTCTAAATATCTTTGGTTTATGGTTATCTAGATTTTACTTGCAGATCTCTAGTAAGGATGAACTCATTTCCTACTGAAGCTACTTATTCTACCTTTTGTTAGCTCTAATTATTAGTAAATTTACCCAAGCTCTTATCTCCTATTAATTGTTTGAACAAGGGCAAGTTATTGAACATTTGTGATCCTCAGTTTCTTCTGCTATAAGATGAGAATGATAATGATTCCGTGACCTATTTTATATATTTGTTGTGAAGGAAATCTTTTTAAAAAACTTAAGACATTAAGCGGCAGCTAGGTGACAAAATGGTTAGAGTACCAGTCCTAGAAGCTGAAGGACTTGAGTTCAAATTAGACCTTATCAATTTGACACTTACCAGCTGTGTGACTCTAGGTGAGTCATTAAACTCTGATTGCCTTGCAAAAAACCCAAAACAAACAAACAAAAATTTTAAAGTATTGTGAATTTATATCTATCCACAATATATGCCTTCCTGTAAGGTCCTTTCACTAGTTCCTTATTCTGTCCATGTGACGCTAAGCAAAAATGTGTTCATGAATTGTCCATTTTTCTCCATGAGATGCACACTTCTTTTCTGGCATACTTCTTCTTCTTTTTCTTCTTATTTATTTTATAATATTTTATTTTTTTCTGAATTCATGCAAAAATAATTTTCAATATTCACCTTTGCAAAACCTTATGTTCCAGATTCCTCTCTTCCTTTCCCTTCTCCTCAAGATAGTAAGCAATCCAATACAGGTTAAACCATGTGCAATTCTAAACATATTTCCATATTCATTATGTTACAAAAGAAAAATCAGATCAAAAATGAAAAAAATGAGGAAAAAAAACAAGCAAGCAAACAACAACAACAACAAAGATGAAAATGCTACACTTTGATCCCCACACAGTCTCTATAATTCTCTTTCTCTGAATGCAAATGGCACTTTTCATCACAAGTCTATTAGAATTGCTTTGAATCATCTCATGGTTGAAAAGAGTTAGTTCATCACAGTTGATCATCACATTATCTTGTTACTGTACACAATGTTCTCTTAGTTCTTCTCACTTCACTCAGCATCAGTTCACATCACTCCAGGCTTTTCTGAAATCAGCTTGCTCATCATTTCTTATAGAACAATAATATTCCATTATATTCATATAATATAACTTATTCAACCATTCCCTAACTGATGGGTAGCCACTCAAATTCTAGTTCTTTACCTGGCATATTTCTGGCATGAGAAATGTTAGATTTCTTTTCCTTCTTCCTAATTTTCTTTATTGTATTATATTTACTTATGTTTTCTTTCCTCTTAAAACCAATAAAATGGAACAAAAAAACCCCCTCTCTGTGGAACCTTGTGTGTGTGTGTGTGTGTTTTTTGCTTTGCTTCCTCTTTGATGTTTGAATACAATGTGAATCTGAAAGAACAGTTGTCTTTCATCTCCTATTAGAATAAAAACACTTGATCATCATTTAACTTCTTCTATTTGCTTAATTATATTTATCTTTTAGGTTTCTCTTGTCTCATGTGTTTTATATAACTAATCTTTTCAACAGGAATGCTCAAAAGCATTTTTCAATTAAAGACTCACTTTTCCTCTTGAGGGGTTATACTGAGTTTTGTAGAATAAATTAGTCTTTGCAGTAAATCTTTTTCTTTTGCCTTTTGGAATATATTCCCAGATTTCTTCTCGTTTATAGTGGTTTTTAGCATGGTCCATGCTTGTTGTGGTGCTGCCACTACTCTGTTCCCTTCTTCCTGCTGCCCCTGTCCCTTGTACTGAAGCCAGAATATTTCCACACATGTTGTCATTGGCCCCTTATGATGAAGATTGGACTTATGGGACTTGAGTCCTTCCCTAAAGCTGAATGGGGAAGCTGTGTTGAACTGAATGTGGCCATAAGTCCTTCTGTTTCTCTTCTTATACTAGGTCCTATTTTGGGGGCTACGCCACAAGTGTCCCTCAACAACTCCTATTTTAGAAGTCCCAGAAAAAAAAGAGTATAGAAAAGAGAAAAAAGCTTTCTCTCCTTTAAAAATGTTTAAACTAATGCAAGCCTTAATCTTCTATCCTCAGAAGTCAATTGGGGTTGGCATTTATTATTGTTCTTTTGTTCAGTCATATACCAGCTCTTCATGATCCTATGGACTTGTCTATGGAGTTTCTTGGCAGTACCTTGGCAAAGATACTGGAATGGTTTGCCATTTCCTTCTTCAGTGCATTACTATTTTACAGATGAGGAACTGAGCAAATGGTGGCTAAATGACTTGCCAAAATCACACTGCTAGTAAGTATCTGAGGGTGGATTTGAACTCAGATCTTCCTGACTCCACACCTGGTGCTCTCTCCACTGTATCATCTAATTGTCTCTGAATTTGGCATATTTGTCCATATATCTCAAATTTTGGAAAGATCCCTGGACCCTCTTGAAGAAGCTCACACACTATGCTTTTAAATACCTTATGTAGACCTGAATTAAACAATCCCAGAACAGTTCACAGAATCCAAATGCCATAAAAATGCTAAAGAAGTCTTTTCAGCACCATTCTAAGATGATCCCTAAGATTCAGCCATTAGGGAGGACTCAGGATTACCATATCTGGTAATTTAGATATCACTGTCATCCCCAAACACAAAAATTATTCAAATTCCACAATTGACATTTTATAGCATTTATCATCTTCAAGTCATATATTTTAAAGAAACATGTTTCTAGTTACTAAATATCCATAAATTGTTTATTCTTTAATGTCCCTATGACAACAAAGAATGCTTCATGCTATTTGACTGGCAGAAGGCAACTCAGAGTTCACCTTTCTCTGTATCACCCTTCCTCAACTTTATCATGTCCATTCTGATCTGATACTGCTGACTATGCAGTTGTAGGCTGGTTCTGATTCAGGCCAGTTTGAGGCTTCAGGTTTGGACTGTAACAAAATATAACATTCATAAATCATCTAATAATAAATTAAAGAACTTTACTTATAAAAGAGAAGAGATATCTGGCAAGGATATGGCATCGATTCGGTCTTGTCTTTGTGTTGGCTATATTTGTCTTCTAGAAGCTTGAGGAAGAAGCTTGGAGGGGAGGGGGCTCAAGTGTGAGAAAGCTCTTCATCAAAAACTTCAAAAAGGCTTTATTCAATTTTTAAAAAAATCTTAATTTTCCTGTTCATAACAGAACTTTCAACACGATACTATAGATCTCTATTATATATAACTCGATTTTCTTTAAAAATATATAAGTTGCTTGCTATTTATAGTAGGGTAGAGAGGGAGAGAATGGAATTTTAAAAAATGTTAAAATTGTTCTTACATGTAATTAGAAAAAGTAAAATATTTTAAAAAAACAAATGATTATTGATCAAAATAAAATAAATTAAATGAGAGAGCTAAAGTGCTTCATCAGTTTATTTCTCTTCTCCTCCATTTCCTGCCAAATATATAATAAAGAAACATCAAAGGGAATGGTTTAAAAAAAACTAGGGAAAGCTCATATTCACTGTTAAAAAGTGAAATAAGCAGAACCAGGAGAATATTATGCACTATAACAGTAATATTGTAATGATGATCAATTGTAAAAGACTTGACTACTCTGATCAATCTGATGATCCAAACCAATGCCAAAGAACATATGATGAAAAATGTTATCTGATCTACCTTCAAAGAGAGAACAGATGAATTTTGAGTGCAGATTGAAGCATATCATTTTTCACTTTTTACTTTTTATTTATTTTTGCAACATGGCTAATATAGAAATATGTTTTGTGTCACTTTTCATATATAAAAATATCATATTGCTTGCTTTCTTAATGGGTAGGGGAGGGATTCTTTTCATCCCCCCAAAAGCTTTTATAATCCATTCATACTCATTAAAAAATTCCTACATTGACTATGTTTGAAAATATATGTCTTAGTCTGCATCTTTTATCTATCACTTCTTTGTCAGAAGTTGTTAGCATGCATCATTTTCATTCTTCTCGACTTGTGATTAGAGATTGCACTGAATTATCTAAGTCTTTCAAAGTTGTTAGTTTTTATTAAGTTTTTAAAATTATACATTTTTTTCCTCTTGGTTCTTCTTGCTTTACTCTGAATCAGTTCAAAGTCTTCTCAAGTTTCTTTGAAACCATCCCTTAATCATTTCATACAGTACAACAATTTTTCATATAGTGTCACGTAGTAAGTGCTACATAAATGCTTATTCCCTCTCCTGTCTCCTACTTAAAATAAATTATTCAATTCCTCAATTGGTGGATGCTCCATTAATTTCCAAAGGTTTTTTGCTATTACAAAAAAAAAAGCTGCTATGAATTTTTTATTTTTTTTCTCCTTTCCTCTTTCTGTGATCTCTTTGGGTCACATGAAGACACAGTTTAGTGACTTTTTCAGGATATTTCCAAATTAGATTTCAATGCACACCTCCACCAAAAAGTGCCTGTTATCTTTATAGCTCCTCCAACAATTGTCATTTTTCCACCTTTGTTTTATTTGGAGGTAGAACTTCAAAATTATTTAAATGTACATTTCTCTAATTATTGATGATTTGAAACATTTTTCATGGACTTTGTTCCATTGGAACTGTTTGTTTATATTCTTAAAAAAATAAAGAACAATAGCACATGTAACAAGCATTTATTAAATGCCTACTACCTGTTAAAGACTCATGCTTCCTGTTTCTAGTATTAGGGACTTCAGTTGTTAGGGTCTCTCTGACTCCATGGTCTAGGATAAGAGTTTAAGTGTGAGGGAGTTTCCTTAAATTCCCCAGGACTAAGGATTTATGATATGGAGGATCCTCACAGGCAGTAGTGTGCTAGAGCTACTCAAGAGCTGACTACATTTAATAAAGTAATGGAAAATGTAATAATGTAGATTAAATTTAAAAGTGTGTCTTACACACTTTCTGAGGGTCTTCTATTCCCAGATTGATTTTTTTTTTTTTACTAAGTAAAAGAGGCTGTTCTTTGCCTTATCTTTACCTAGCTTTAAACATTAAATGGGTGTTGCCTAAGACAAGCTGAGACCTGGGAAAGATCCTAGCTTAAAAAGGCCAAGGTCTCCCATTATATCCAGGGCCATCTCCAGTTATTCTAATCTACATCTAGCCCTTGGACCCAGATGATTCTGGAAGAGAGTGAGGCTAGTGATTTTGCATAGCCCTCCTTCACTTGTTTCACATTTTTCAGGAAGTCATGGTCCTCTTCAAGAACCAAGGACAAAGAACAACAACAATTTCCCCAAGAACTTTTTAAACATTTAAAGGCACCCCACTGCATGTAAACTCCTGGCAATCATGTGTGAGGAAACCTCTTTAAAATTCCTGAGATTAGAGATTTATTATGGGAAAAATCCCTTTTAAAAAATTCTAGCCTTGCAATTAGATGATTAGTGTGTAAGGGTCAATTTTAAGGCCCATAAAACTAGATTAGTAAATTCAGATATGTAAAGGTTCTCTTATAGTTCCTTGGCTTGTGAATAGGGAGTCATATATAAGAACCCTATTTGGGTTCCCTGACCTGGAATTGGTGGAAAGGGCCTTTTCCAGTAATATCAAGTCTGAGATTAGGGACAATGTTGGCAGGCCCAAGGTTAAGCAACCTAGATATAAAATAATTTTTCCAAGGACCCTGAGATTAGGCATATGGGTTACAAATACCCTTCTCAGGGGTTTTGGGACTGGAATAAAAGCTCTCAATATGAAACCATCTTCCATCTGCTTGGGCCTGGGGTTAGGATATCGGTAATTATTTCTTTCAGGACTCCTTTACCTGAGGTTGGATAAAACACAGAAGTCCCTGAGATTCCAGGTAGAACAATTATCCTCAGGGTCTCTGGGTTTGTGTCTAAGGGTTTTAAGGGTATGGTCCCTTTCTGGACTCCTGAGTCTGGGATTAAGGTGTTCAAGTTTGAGGTCCTTCCAAATGCTCCTGACTTCAGATCCAGGGAATCTCTCCTATTCTCTTGTCCCAGGGACTTGGAAATATAAGAAATCATATCAGGGGTAAGGGGCTGATAAGCTATCTCTGGTCTGAAGATTTCTATCCAGACAAACCAGCATCTGGGCTCCTTCAGCGGTATGTGTCCTGCTGAGACACAAGGGGGCACCAAAGCTCCATGTTGGGAGGCTGGTCCAGGCTCTGAAAGGAGCCCAGGTGGGTCTAGGAGAGGAGCGTGGTAATTTCTCCATCAGTGTTAGGCAGCAGGACAGTGGCTGCCCTTAGGGAGATGGATGGAGGACAAGCATGGGCTCAGGAGAGCTGAAAGCTCCTGGATGGGTTTCTCTGGGCAGCTTCAGCCTGGGCAGCGCTTTGCACTCTAGCTTGTTTCAAGGCGGGAGTCCCAGCTGCAGCAGCTCCAGCTGTCTCCCCATCACTACCGCTCCCTCTGATCTCTGCCCCCATTGGCTTGATCCTGAGAGAAAAGCTGTCTGAGATGCCCCTAGTGTGCAGAGAGACACATGTCTGGCTTACGCACAGAAACACTTGAGCACAACATCTACATCTATTTCTCTAAAAGGTTTGTTAAGCTGGGAACAGGAGAGAGGGAGTGGGGACTTCTCCATCTGCATCTTTAATGTTCTCTCCTAGGCTGGCAGGTCTTCAAAGGGAGCAGTAGCTAATAGGCCCGAGGACCTGAGAATGCCCTGGGGGCAGGGTCTGGGACTAAGGAACAGAGAGAAAGGAAGAAATAGAGGCCAGGTTGAGGATGCAGACTCTTGGGAAAATATAAATAATTACAAGCAGATATCTTATTTTAGAACCTCCTGTCTGCCTTTCTGGAGGCTGGCTCCCATTCCTGTATTGTGTTCTACCTCCATTTATGCCTCTCAGATTCAGGAAAACAAAACACAAACAACAGCAACAAAACAATTGAAATGGAATACTATGAAATTGGAGTGATGACTTCAAGAAGAGATGTGAGAATGCATATACTTCCCCTCTGTGCAGAAGTGGGGGTCTGTGGGTGTGCAACTCTACATATAATACTGAAGTTGGGTGATTTTGAACTGCTTTTTTCTTCTGCTTTTAAAAATTCTCTCTATAAGGGAAAGATTCTGAAAGGGGGAAAGGAGAGAGAAATGGGAAATGTAATTTATGCAAATACAAACACTATCAATAAATTTTTAAAAAAGGATCCCTGACTTCAAAATTTAGTTCACTTGCAAACTCCTAACTGGGCTTTTTTTTTTTTTTTTTTTTGATCTTCATACCTGCTGATGTTTCCCCCCTCCCTCTCTCCCCCCCTCCCTCCTTCCCTCCCTCCCCCTCCCCGTCCCCCACCCAGATTTGTTGTTCAGTTATGTCCTACTCTGCATGACCTCATTTGGATTTTTCTTGGCAAAGGTACTGAAATGGTTTGCCATTTCCATCTCCAGTTCTTTTATAGATGAGGAAACTGAGGTAAAGAAGGTTAAGTGATTTGGCAAGAGTCTCATAGCTAGTAAGTAAATGTCAGATGTGAGGCCAGATTTGAACTGATAAACAGTCCAACAGTCTATTCACTGTAGCACCTAGGGGTAGGTCCTCCCTAACCCTGATACTTTATTATATTTATTTATATGTGATGTATTGTTTCAGGTTTTATCTTTGTAGCTCTAGTGACTGGCACATAGCACATTTAAGGATACCTGGAAACACCAAGCTTCATCAATGGACAAAATTTATTTACTTTTAATCCATAAGGAATAGAAAATAGAGATAGTACAATGAAAAAATTATTTCAAAACAAAATTATGATATCTATTTATAGTTATTTGTATTTTGCATAGAAATAAGAAATTATTGGAAAGTACAGTAAAATTCTAAAGATAATAATAAAGAATAGGGATTGAATGTGTGATTTCATTAGTATAAGGAAGTTCCCTTAATATAAGTTGGCACTTTCTAGCAATTTACAATCTTAGTTGCTTAGAGAGGTTAAGTGACTTGTAGGGTCAGAATTTGTCATAGACATGAGTTAAACCTCAGTCTTCTGGTTTTGGGATCCATTATGCCTTGTTTCCTCTCTTTAGGGATTTAATCAATGCCTGTCTTATTGAATTTAAATCTGGAAGAGACTTTAGAGAGCCTCTAACCCAAACTGCTCATTTTTATAAATGAGAAAACCCAGTCAAAAGACATTCTCCAAATGACAAGGTGAATCCTTTGGGGCCCAGTCCTCTAACTCCAAAGCTGGTGCTCCTTCTCCCACTTTTTCTGCTCCCAAAGAGTGCTGGTCACAATACTCCTGTCAGGTAAGTACTGGTAAGCTCTGTTAGATCTGGAAATGGTCCTTCTACAAGTATCATGATTTCAACCAAAGACTTTTCTTTAGCTTAGCATAGACATGACTTTTAAAAATCGTATTTTATTTTTCCAAATACATGCAAAGATAGTTTTCAACATTCAACTTTGCAAAACCTTGTGTTTTAAAATTTTCTCCTTCTCTTCCTCCCTCTCCCCCTCCCTAAGACAGTAAGCAATCTGATATAGGTTAAACATGTACAGTTCTTCTAAACTTATTTCCATGTTTGTCATTTTGCACAAGAAAAATCTGTTCAAATGGGAAAAAACATGAAAAAGAAAAATAACTAAGAAAACAAATAACAAAAAAGTCAAAATATTATGCTTTGATCCACATTCAATGTTTATAGTTCTTTCTCTGGATGCAGATGACTCTTTCCATCCCAAATCTATTAGAATCATAGACATGACTTTCTGAAGGCTAAGGGGAAGATAGAGAATGTGAGAAAAAGGTGAAACATGAGACTGACTCAAGGCCAAGTGGAATTAAATATTAATAATAATGCAACTAATTTCATTTCCATAATTGCTTTCTTATATTAGGTCTATGAGGTAGATAATATAAACATTATTATTTCTCTTTTACAGAGAAATTAAGATCAGGGAGTTTATGGGACTTGACCAAAGTCATCCCACTTGTTCAGTCTCTTGATGAAGATGACTTTTTTGGGCTTTTTGTAAGAAAAAAGTATTTCCAGATGATTATAGCTATCCCAAGTAAAATTTTTAAGAAAGGGATTTTCCTCATTAGAGGTCTTTAGCATCTTTTTGAAGTCATGAATTTCTCTTACCTGTTGCTTAAAAAAAGGATATAGAATATTTTACACATTACTTTCAAAATGGACACTTTCCTTGTGTTTTCTTCTGAACTTTTCTTCTGTGCATTAAAAAAGGTCTTAAAAACTTAAAAAAATCAGTACTATTAATGCAACGCCTCTTCTCCTCCCAGTTCAAAATTAAAAGAAAGAAGGGGAAAAAGTCTTGGAGTAACTGAGCATAATTAAGTTACTGTTTAAAAAATGTATGTTCTTTCTGCACCTTATATCTGTTGATTGCCTCTCTGCAGGGAAGTGCGCACAATCTTTCTTCACAACTTCCCTGGAATGGTGGTTGATCATTGTGTTGGTGTCGTTGTGTTGATGAATTCTTAAGATTTTCAAAATTGTTTTTCTTTGCAGTATTGTTGTACTTGTCCTCATGTTTCTGCTCATTTTACTGGTCATCATTTTATACTATCTTGTATCCTCTGAAATTGTCTCTATATTTCTTATGGCAAAATAATATTTCATTACATTAATTTTCCGCAAATTGTTC
The DNA here is from genome assembly GCF_902635505.1 of Sarcophilus harrisii. Taxonomy (NCBI): domain Eukaryota; kingdom Metazoa; phylum Chordata; class Mammalia; order Dasyuromorphia; family Dasyuridae; genus Sarcophilus; species Sarcophilus harrisii. Next base: position 352,783,877 of record NC_045427.1, read on the forward strand.
AGCCCTTTTCTAATTGTCTAAGAGGCAATCTATGATGCCCACTTAAATACTGTTTCTTTGCTTCCCCCTTCTTTTACTAAGGAATATAATTTTAATTATGATAATGTTTCTGTCTCTGTATACCAAACTATCATAGAGACAATTATCACTTCCTGAATAATGCTTGTAGAATATATGTAGAAAGTCTGGTGCAGATTTTCTCCCTGCCATCATGGTAGAACTTGCACATGGGGGAATTGATAGGACAAGGGCAGTAATGGTATATGATGCTTATGTCTGAACCTGCTGTTGACCTTCCCTTTGAAAAACTGCTTTTTATGTGGCTGTGAATTCACCTTGCTTTCTAGCCATATATCCTTACCCCAGGACCAAAGCACTGAGAAATCCTCATTGGGAGGGAAGTGACTTGGAGGAAGGGGCTCTGAAGCCGTGGTCCTCTCCCTAGAGGCCTTGCTGGGATGCTGGGATTGAAAATGAACAAATGAATAATTAATAGATAGTTCCACAAATATATGGATTAACAAGCAAGGATTTGGGAGGGCGAGCAAGGAGGGGACCCTCCTCTGTGTTAATATTTATTAAACTCACAGCCATGTCTTTCAAGAGCTTCATAAATATTAATTCCTAATTAAACATTTACATGAAGAAGTGTTTGTTTTCTCCCTAAAAGAACCCATTTGGATTCCATATAGTACTGGCAGGATTTGGAAGAATCTGTTTTACACTAAGACTCTTTTATAAGGTTTTGGAAAATATGACAGACTCTAGTTTGGGCATGTAAATTCCAGTGGGCTAAGTTTCTCAGCTCTGGGATCATCATTCAACACATTTCATTCAACAAACATTTATTTATACTATTTAAATTTTTTTATTAATAATTTAATGATTGTCAACAAATGCAAACGTTTTAAGCTGCAAAGAATGAAAAAGAGGATTGTATGCGAAACCAAGAACTTTTGTTAGGTGGTTTGTAAAAAAAAAGCATAAGTTAAATTTAACAAGATAATAATGAAATGCCGTTTTCCCTTTCTGAATATTTTTCTTCTGTGTATTTTTAAATGTTTTATTGATGCTCTTTTTCTTTTTTTGCTTCTCTATCATTATCCACTAAATCATTCCTTTCTCCTTGAAACTGAAGTTCCCCTTGTAAGAAAACAACACATTAGTCAAATCTGAAAATGTGTATTTTATTCTGCATCTCTAGTCCATTACTTCTCTGCAGAGAAACAGGAGGCTTGTTTCATTTCCAGTCTTCTGAAGCAGAGTTTGGTCACTGAGTTGATGAGAGTTCTAAAGGTTTTCCATATGTTTGGGAATCAACAAACATCTCTTAAATGCCTACTGTTTAGAGGAATTTGAGCTCAATGTTGGTAGAACACCTCATTTCACCAATAGTAGTGGTGAACATGATACAGCTGTGGTGAGAGTAGAGTTGTACCCAACAGTCCTATGCCAATAATATATACACCCATGACAACTGTAAAATAGTGAAGAGAGAAGTAGATTTATAGTATTGCTGGAGGTTTTTTGTAATTGTTGGGGAAAAAAATCATTTGCCCACTGGCCAAACTTCTGGTGATGGATCTCCCCACATTTGGCTGGGTCCATTCTTAAGTAAAATACATGGACTGAGTCCCCAAGATTCAAACCTTTCTATCTTTGAAAGACCTTCTAAATCATAAGTCCCACCTTCAAAACCCTATGATCCTTATTATACCACACCATCACAATGAGGTACGAAAAGAGGTTTTAGGTAAAGTAGAAATGAGCATAGAAAATGTATATTGGAATAGACAGTATGAGATGGTAGAGAAAGCACTGGATTTAGAATTGGGAGATCTCTATCACTTGAGACCTCAAAAACTGAGGAAATTTACAGGTCAATCTTCAAGGATTATTTGAATGCTAAAATTTTGTGGTTCTTTAAAATTAGAAACTGATAAAGATATAAGAAAAGAGTACAAAGTGCTAGGAAATTGTTGCTAAATTAGTAACAGTAAGGGCTGCCCATGAATAGATATTCAAATTCAATGAAAGATTATTGTTAATGTAGGATTATTGTTAATAAAAACACTCTCAATAGCTGACATTTATGTAAAGGTTTAGGTTTGCAAAGTCCATCACATTTGAGATCATTTGACATCACAATAAGCACCAACTGTGTGCAGGAGCCTGTGTTGAGCTTGAATAAGAAATGTTAAACTATTGAATGGTCTTTGATAAGACAATAGGCATGTCATTTTGGATATTCATGTTGATTTTGATTTTTTTTTTTTGTTTGGATGGTTACAAGTGTTGAAAATCCATATTCACAAATTTATGTTGTCGCAAATGGAATGAACAAAGACATGGAGATGAAAGAGGGCAGGATAAGAATGGGAGGATGGAAATGTGTTGTACTTTGGTTGGAATGGAAAGCACAGAAAAGGGTGTGTAGTAAGGCTATGCACGTAGCTAATGACTGCTGTCAGTTTAACCACCCAGAGGTGCTACTTGTCATTAACCCAATCCTAGTTGCAATAGAAACCAGGCAAAGGGAAGAACCAAGATTACCTTGGTAGTCCAGATGGACTCCAAGAGTGTTTTCTGGGGAAGTAACAAGTTCTGTTATGGTTCCAAAAGAACGGGTAAATTATTTTGTCCCATTTTCATTTCTTTCTGAAAATGTTCTTCCAAAGCAGGAATTTTTAATTTTATATGTTCTCTTAATTTTATATGGATTTCTTTGACAGTTTGGTGAAGCCTATGAGCCCTTTCTTAGAAAATTGTTTTTAAAGGCATAAAATAAAATTAATAACACAATACAATAAATTAATATCAAAATATTAAAAAAAACAAATTTGTGGTATTTTTTCTTTTTCTTTTTTTTGCTGAGGAAATTGGGGTTAAGTGACTTGCCCAGGGTCACATAGCTAGGGAGAGTTAAGTGTCTGAGGCCAAATTTGAATTCAGGTCCTCCTGACTTCAGGGCTACTGCTCTATACATTGTGCCATCTAGCTGGTATTCTTTATTAACACATTAAATAATACATTTAAATATATCAACACAAGATAATATATTTAAACTATAAGCAAGTTTAAAGTTGAATTTTATTTTTTAAAGATATGTCAGTGTGAAGGGTATTGTTGCTAGTCTGAATAAGAAATATTAAACTATTGAATGGTCTTTGATAAGATAATAAGCAAGTCATTTTGGATATCCATGTTGATTTTGATTTTTTTTTTATTGTGATGGTTACAAGTATTGAAAATTTATTTTCACAAATTTGTTGTTGAAAATGGAATTAAAACTTTTACTGCTTGCATTAGAAAGGGAAGATAGCTTTCTTTCAAGTAGAATTGGAATTCTATATTGTTTGTATAGTTTTATGTATTTTTTTTTGCTAAGTCTAGACAAATATCTAGAATATTTTGTTCATAATTTTTATAAGTGAAGTAGAAGATATTCAACAAATTTGTATGGCAAGTAAGCAAAATAAGACAGGTTTTACAATTTGTCCAAAGTATTAAGCACTTTTAATGGCTTTTAGCTTTCAGTGTCCAGAACTCATATCCTTGCTGGGATCTCGCAATTATTATAGAATTACAAGACTCTTTGTGTCATATGAAATAGTGGCTTTCATTTCTTAACTATCTGCAGTTTTCTCAAAAAGTTTATTTTAAAACTATGTGGTATTTTCACAGAATAATAATACACAAACACCACTTGTATGACATTGAATCTGTATGTCTTTACATTAAAATAGTGTAGAAAAAAAGAGTGTGAAGAGAAAAACAAATAAAAGAATGATGCTCTCAATTCACAGACTGTGTTCTCAGTTACTTTAAATAATATACTTCATACAGCAGGCGTGTTTAAAAGGCCACACCATCTTCCAGAGAATTCTTCATTAAACTGTTCAGCTTTGAAAAATTTTTAAAATGAAAATGACATATCTTCTTCTACCTATTGACAAGGAATAATGGAAAGCAACTTGTATATTGGGATCAGCAATGAGAGGATATTAAGTTTGCTAGTTGGATAACCACTAAATGCAAAGTTACCCAAGAAGTGGCCAGCTAAGTCATTTGAGCACATAGAGACAGAAGGTTGAGATCCTGTGATCTAATGACAAGTCTAATGCTTCAGTAATTTCAAAATAATGATGAGTATAAATAACATATTGAGATATTTGCAACAACTAGAATGACATGAAAATGCCTATGATTTTTATTGATGACAAAGTTTAAGTTCTACTAATATTAATGTGGTTTTTTGCTTGAAGTTATAATAGAAGAAAAGGCTAAGTTTCAGTTAAATTTTAGTGAAAATTAGGATGTAATTTTTTTCTCCACTCAAGATAAGGGATCCCCTGAAACCTATATGTGGTCCCATTTGGGGGCCTATGTATCTCTGAGTAAGAATTTCTAATTTAAAGAACATGGATGTCATGGATTTGCATAATTTGAAAAGCTTTTGGAACTTTAGAAAACAACTGAAAGCTTCCTTTCAATTGCTTGGTATGGGGGATGGGGTGGATGGAATCTGTAATGAATTGTTATTCCTATATTATCTCTGCATTCCTCTTCTGTGTCTGCCTCTAATTACTGTCCACCATATCTTCCTTATGGGTTTGTTACACTCAGCTAATTGCTACCCCGCCTCTCTTTCTACTAATTCTGTTCTTATTGAATAAGGCATACCTTACTGCCATTGCAGCACTGAAGTCAGGGGATAATGCTCTAATAATTGTCAGGCATATCATACCAATCTGTTTTCATGTATATAATTCAAGTTGTTTTTTATACATGTTTTTTTTTTTTGCATTCGCATATATGATTCAATACACATAATTTTCAAGAATGCAGAGACATCCTATAACTGGTCCTTGTCTTCAGACTGCATGGTAAATAAACTCTTTGATAGGCTGCAAATGAATATTTAGATCTGAAGGCACATTTAAAGACACTAGTCAACATTTGACTTTTTTTCAGTCTGCTGGATGATGCTAATGAGATAATATGATTATATAATATACAATATATAATGTGATAATGAGATAATAAAAGATAATGTTAAAAGAGGAGAAGTCTCTGGCATTCTCTATCCCTGAAAGATATGTGGTCCAGGAATATCTTTCTGTTGGTGTTTGTTTTTTTATTTATTTTTTATTATTTTTATTTTTTGTGAGGCAATTGGGATTAAGTGACTTGCCCAGGGTCACACAACTAGGAAGTATTAAGTCTCTGAAGCTACATTTGAACTCAGGTCCTCCTGACTTCAAGGCTGGTGCTCTATCCCTTCTGCCATCTAGCTGCCCTTGTTCTTTCATTTTAGTTGGCGATTGAAAGACACTTCCTTATGATTAACAAACAGCCAGGAGAATAAGTCACAGGCAGATTTGGAAGTAGAATCCAAGCTGGGATTTGTAGTCAGTTGATGCAGCTTTGAGACTCAGGAAGTATCTCAATCTTTTAGATTCAATTTTGAGGTAACTGAGATAAAGGTTCATCCAACAGAAATATTGCATTTGTAATATGTGGAACCAACATTACATTTAAAAATTACATAAATTACATAAAATTTAAACTCCAATCTTCTGCACTCCTAGTCCAATATTTTTTCTACTATCATGCCTATAACTTTCATTAGATGAATTCCACCACTGGTCAAGAGATCTTTTTTCCTTTAATATAACACTAAATAAAAACTTAATAAACGTGAGTTTATTAATTAGCTAATAAAACAATAAACCACTTAATAGATATTTATTAATTTGTTAACTTGTATCCTTCTATTTATATTATGATAGAGAAAATAAAATAACATTTCTAGACTTAAATCCACAAACAGCAGCTCTTATCCACTCTATCACATTGTCTTGTCATGAAATATTTCCATTAGTTGTTGTTCAGTCATTTCAGTTATTTATGGTCTCCTTCGGGTTTTCTTGACAAAGATACTGGTGTAGTTTACCATTCCCCTATCCAGCTCATTTTATAGATGAAGAAACTGAGGTAATTAAGGTTAAGTGACTTGCCCAGGGTCACACAGTTAGTAAATGTCTGAGACCAGATTTGAAGTTGGGAAGTTGAGTCTTTCAGCACTCTGTGCACAATGGCACCACCTAGTTGTCCCTTTACTATTGCTGAATGAATGGAAAGACTTATGAATTCTTCTGTGGGAAATTCCTTTAATCTTCTCTGGCTCCATCCAAAAAATGAAAAGATTGATATAGATGATCTCTGAGATTTCTTCTCAGAACCTCAATTCTCTCTTAAAATCTTATGAAATTTGCTCTGCTATATCCCCTATCCCAGTCCCCACATCTCTGCAGTTCTTTTCTTTCTTTTCCAAGACTTTATAATCCATGGGTGTTCTTTCCATATAGTAGCATAACATATTCTCCCCTGGCTCATCAGAAGTGGGTAGCTATTCTCAGGTGTGACAATTCTCCCCTTCACTACCTTAAGCTAATCTACCTTCTACTTTTTATATGCCTGGTTTGTATTTTCCTCAATTTCCCTGAGTCTTTTTCTTTCCTCTTTTCCTTGTTGGTCTATTCTTCTTCTCTTTTATGCAATACTTCTTTCTCCCCAGTGAACTAAAGTGCTGAGAGGTCTTCCTTTACCAAATATTTTATTTTTCATAGAACAGGGATCAGTTTTCCCTTAGGATACACATGGTTATCTTGAGCAAATCATTTCATATCTTCAGGTCTTAGTTTTCCCATCTGTTAAATGAAGAAAGTTTCCCTTTCAGGGTTGTTCTGAAATCAAATAAGGTAATTTATCAAACAAATAAGGTCCTGAAATCAAAAAAGTGAGTTGAAATCACTTGAAGACTATAAAGTAATATGTGATACAATGGAATGAGTGGAGGATTTGGCATTGGACATGGAAGTGAATATCACTTCTGCTACTTATTATTGGTATGATCTTAGACAAAGTCACTATAAAACGAAGAGGTTAAATTAGATGATTTTTGAAGCTTCTTCTTCCTCTATGTCTAGTTAACTATGTCTGGTTGTAAAGGGTCTTGATTTGAACAAAACTGTCCAAGAGTGATACAAGAGGCAGTGTGTTCCTCACTCCTGGAAATAAACCAGAAAGAAGTTAGATGACACTGTCAGACTGTAGAGGAGACTCCTCTCCTGGATGGAGAGCTGGACTAGAGACTTCTGTGCCTGATGGCGGTAAACACTTAAATATTTGCTGATTGACTTTCCTAAGTCCCACAATCTAAGTATTTGTGGTTCTAGGATTCTATGAGATTTCCTGATGAAGGCTCTAATGACAGGACCTTGCTATTTTTGAGATTAGGGATGGATATTTGCTCCACTTTATATTAATTCCTAGAAACAACATCTTCCTTCTTCACAATTTAGACCAGAAGTGGAGGCTGGGGGTTGGGGAAGACTTGGGCCTGGTTAATTATTCAATGATTTAAATAAGATAGCAAAGGTTGTTTTTTTATTGATTTGCATATAAAAGTTATGAAACCCAATATATTGTGAACACAGACAAATTAGTGGCCCATAAAAAGCATGACTGAATTACTGTTTTATTAAAGCGCTAAGAGAACTCACCAAAGCATCTGAAAATAAAGGTCAAAGGGAAGAGAAAAATCTCACTGTGTGCAATTTAATGGGCCCAGCGAAGGCATGCACGTCTAACTCCTAGGCATCAAAATTTATATTTTTCAACATAGTCATCATTTCTTTTACTCTATTGGGTGTTTTAAATGTGCTCTTGTGTATATAATATTAATTTAGTCATAAAATAAAAGGCAGTAATTCAGATAGTCGCCCATGTGAGCTATTAAATCCAAAGAGCTGCATGAAGTATTCTTGGGCTTAGCTGCAGGGTAGGGAAGGTAGAAACAAGCATTTCTTGGGTGTACAGGGAAGACTGACACAACTGGCCTCTGGGCTAGCTTGGGATTCAAAACAATGTGAAATGTCTATGAGTCTACAACCTGACTGGGCTTTAGGTGAGAGGGCTGCTTTTTTCTTTTAATAGTCTGAAAGAAGAGACTTCTGCTAGAGTGCATCCTCTGAGCCAAATTTTCTCCCTTGCCCACCCATAGATTATCAGCCCCAGGTCCATCACCTTTTGCTCAGAGACCACCTTCCTCCCTAACCTTCACAGGAGAGAAGGCTGAACTCTTTGGGGATGGACTTCCTTTCCTCTCAGTGCAACTAAACCTGAAATTGAGGTGTCTTTTGATCTACTATTATCCTCACTTCAAACTTTTTTTTATTAACTGAAAGAATTCCTAGTTACTACTCTGTAGCTGAGGAATGAATGAAGGAAAGGATGAAAGGAACCAAGTATTTATTAGGTACCTATTAACAAGGCATTGTGTTGAGCTCTTTATAAATATTACCTTATTTGTTCAAGATTTTTTTTAAGAACTCATAGGATCATAGTCTTTAGAACTAGGAGGGACTTTCAGATTTTACCCCATTTTATAAATGAAGAAACTGGGGTAGATACATAGTAGGAAACAGTCAAGAACAAGGCCAAGGTCATACAATTGCTTAGTGAAAGATTAGGGACATAGGACACAGGTTAGGACTCGAGATCTGATGCTTTTCCCATTGTACTGTGTTGCTTCTTAGCACAATAAAGGATGACCCAAGCCCATCTCATATTGAATCTGGGGAAATGATGAGCTAGCTGGCTTGTCTAAGGAACTTTGCTCATATGGGCCCCGGAGAGGGAGGCATTATGCAGCCATTCTGATTATGAGGGAGAGACACAGCCTTCAACCTTCAAGGTTGTAGCTAGGAGATGAAAGGAACTTAACTGCTTAGAGAGGCAGAACAACACAGATAATAAGATTTAGGGGCATCTGAAAAGCAGTATTCAGATGCAAAAAATCCTGAATCCTCTTCTATGAAATGATGTAGTAGAATTGGAAATACCAGGAGAGGACTTCCTCTTGATTTCTCAAAGTGGTATTTTGAGATAAATAATTGTAAAATACTTTTAAATATAAAATGCCATAGGTAATGGGAGGTATTTTAGAGTTCTAGTCCAGGGGGTCCCTGAATTTTTGATCCATGTATCTTTTAGCTTTTAGTAAACTTTCCCATACTCTCTTTTCAGTAGAAAAGAAAATGAATTTTAGCTTTTATCTTGCAGATGTGATAAGACATAAAATAATTTTTTCATAAAGAAAATTTAATTTTGTATATAATATTTTTAATATAATAAAACATTTAAATTTTTATCAGAATACAATCAAAATAAACTAGTGAGATCCTTGTCCTATTTATTTTTTTCTTGATTTATTCTTGGTATAGTTTTTGAGATTATGATGTATCATGTTTAATTCTTGTTTTGGATTTGATTATTGAGTACTGAGAATCCTGATTTGTAGAGATAGATTGTTAAAATGGAATTAAATTTTTGTGAGCATATTCAGTAAAAATAGAACACACTTCTCCAAGAGATACACCAAAAAATTTCATTGTTTCTGCTTATTACAGAGATTAATGAACTCATCTTTCACTGGCTTGTTGTTGTTGATTTTTTTCCTAGCTCAATATGAAAAATGTTTCATATCCAAATCCCATTTATCTAATTCCATCACTAGGAATTATTCCCTCACTGTCATTTTCAAATTTTTCAGATGCTATACCCCAACTTCCCACTTTCTCATTGTTTTCCTTCTACCCCATGATTCTCCTCTCCCCATTAACACTATTCCTTTTGAAATCTCTTGATAGGATTGATTATATAATTATTTATCAAGTGGTCCCTATGCCCTCTTGACAAGCTTTTTATGCCCCTGGGGGTTGGCCTATCTTAACTTGGAAACCTTAGTTCTTCTAGTCGAGCCCTCTTATTTTGTTCCTCTATGAACAACTGTCTCTTCTCATGCTGACCCAGCTTCCTGCTCCCGGCTTTGCTGCTATTCCTGACCTTGGTGCTGATTCTTATTACCACTAAAGTCAGACTAATTTAATCCAACACAGAGGTCACCCCCAACATTCAAAAAGCACAATTCCTTTCTTTATATCCATAATGCATGTGGAGCATTGGAAAAGCACATGAGACTTTGGAAAGATACTTCTCTGGGGGCTAAAGAGTTCTCAATCTGAAAAAAAGTAGTGGTAAAATTTGATAAAAAAGTAGTAAGATAATAGGATTTAGAGCTGGCAGGAATGGAATGAAATGAAATAAGCATTTATGTGTTAGGCACTGTGCTAAGCATTTAAAAAATGTTATCTCATTTGATCCTTACAACAACCCTAAGAAGTACGAGTTATTATTATTTCTATTTTGCAGATGGATAAACTTAAGAAGGTGGAAATTAAGTCACCTGTTTAGGTTCACAAAACTAATGAAGATTGGAAGCTGGATTTGAATTCAAGGTTTTCTAATTCCAAATTTAGCATTCAAGCCATCATCCCACCTAACTGTGTCTTTAGAAATCCTAATAGGCATTATTTTCATGTAGGCATAATAGAGCCAACACTGTTCACATGAGAAGAGTTCATATGGAAAATAGAATCTGTGAAGTTTGCTCTCTCTCTTTCAGAAAAAGATAGTAGGTTAAACTTGATGAAGAGGATAAAATATTATTAGTAAATCAAAATGATAATAATCCCTTACACTGATTTTTTTTTAGTAAATAATATTTTATTTTTTTCAATTACACATAAAAATAGTTTTCAACATTCATTTTTAAAATAAGATTTTGAGTTTTAATTTCTTTCTCCCTGTCTTACCCCTTCCATAGATGGCAAGCAATATGATATGTTATATGTATGGAATCACGTAAACATATTTCCATTTTAGTCATGTTGTGAAATAAGAAATAGAACAAAAGGGAAAAGCCACAAAAACAAAAAAGTGAAAATAGTATGCTTCAATCTACATTTACACTCCATAACTTTTTCTCTATCATAAGTCTTTTGGAATTTGCTTGAATCATTGCATTTTTGAAAAGTGCTATAATAGATCATTGTTGTTCGTCACACAATGCTGTTACTATGTTCAATGCTCTTCTGGTTCTGCTCACTTTTTTCAACATGAGTTCATGTAAATCTTTCCATGTTTTTTAAAAATCTACCTGCTCATCATTTCCCCTCTCTACTTAATAATATTTATTTTTCTAATTACATGTAAAGATAGTTTTCAACATTAGTTTTTATAAGTTCCAAATTTTTCTCCCTCTTCCTCGCCTCTCCCCAAGACACTAAAGCAATTTGATGTTATACACAATCATCTTAAACATATTTTCACATTAGTCTTGTTTTGAAAGAAAAATCAGAAAAAATGGAAAAACCATAAGAAAGAAACAGCAACAAACAAGTGAAAATTGTATACTTCAATCCACATTCAATGTCCATAGTTATTTCTCTGGATGTGGATTGCATTTTCTATCTTTTTAAATTTTTTTCCTTTTTTATTATAGCTTTTAATATACAAAATATATGCATTTTTCAACACTGACCCTTGCAAAAACTTGTTTCAACTTTCCCCCTCCTTCCCTGCATCCTTTCCCTTAGATGGCAGGTAGTCCCATACATGTTAAATATGTTAAAGGATATGTTAAATACAATATATGTATACATATTTATATAGTTATCTTGTTGCACAAGAAAGATCGGATTTAGAAAGAAGGTAAAAATAACCTGAAAAGAAAAAACAAAAATGCAAGCAAATAATAACAGAAAGAGTGGAAATGTTATGTTGTGGTCCATACTCACTTTCCAGTGTTCTTTCTCTGGGTGTAGCTGGTTCTGTTCATTACAGATCAATTGGGACTGATTTGGGTCCTCTCATTATTGAAGATATCCATTTCCATCAGAATTGATCATCATATAGTATTGTTGTTGAAGTGTATAATGATCTCCTGGTTCTGCTCATTTCACCTAGCATCAGTTCATATATGTCTCTCCAAGCCTCTCTGTATTCATCCTGCTGGTCATTTCTTACAGAACAATAATATTCCATAATATTCATATACCGCAATTTACCCAGTCATTCTCCAACTGATGGGCATCCATTCAATTTCCAGTTTCTAGCCACTACAAAAAGGGCTGCCACAAATGTTCTTGCACATACAGGTCCCTCTCCCTTTTATAAGATCTCTTTGGGGTATAAGCCCAGTAGTAACACTGCTAGATCAAAGGGTATGTACAGTTTGATAACTTTTTGAGCATAGTTCCAAATCGTTCTCCAGAATGGTTGGATTCGTTCACAACTCCACCAACATGCATTTTCTATCTTATGTCTACTGGAATTGTTTTGGATCACTATAGTGCTGAGAAGAGCTAAGTCTATCACAGTTGATCATTACAAAATTTTGCTGTTACTTTTCTCCTGGTTCTGCTCATTTAAGTCTAGGCTTTTCTGAAATCAGCCTGCTCATCATTTCTTACAGAACAATAGCATTCCATTATATTCATATAACATAACTTATTCAGCCATTCCCCAATTGATGGACATTCACTCAACACAAAAAGAACTGCTACAAACATTTTCCATGTGTGGGTACTTTTCCCTCTTTTATGATCTCTTTGGGATACAGACCTAGTAGTGACACTTCCGGATCAAAGGGTATACATAGTTTTAATAGCCCTTTGGACATAGTTTCAAATTGTTCTCCAGAATGGCTGGATCATTTCACAACTCCACCAATAATGCATTAATGTCCCAGTTTTCCCACAGTCTCTCCAATATTTGTCATCTTTTCCTGTCATCTTAGTCAATCTAAAAGATTTGAGGTGGTACTTCAGTTGTTTTAATTTGCATTTCTCTGATCAATAGTGATTTATAGCATTTTATATGAATATAGATTGTTTTAATCTTTCATTTGAAAACTGCCTGTTTATGTCCTTTGATCATTTATCAATTGAGGACACATTAACATTTACAAAGCACTTCACAGTTTCTAAAATCTCATATCTTGCTTTGATCCTCATAACAATGCTATGAATGGAGTAGGATAGGGATTATTGTCCTTGTTTTAAAGTTGAGGAAATGGAGATCACAGATTAGCTCACAGAACATTAGAATTGGAATGGTTTTAGAGGCCATCAAGTCCAAACCCTTTATTTTGCAAGTTGGAAAACAAAAGCCCAGAAGGAAGTGCTGGTGAATTGATCTTTAATTCTAGATCTTCCAACTTCTAGTCCAATATTTGTTCTACCCCACCAGATCTGGGGAGTGGGGAGCTGGAGGGACATGGACTAATAAAAAGACCATCAGACTTAAAGGTGAGGAAAATGAATTTAATTCTTTCTTATACTATCTGTGCTACTTTAAGGAAGCCATTTCTCATCTCTGTTTTGTTTCTTCAGTTGTAAGGTGAGGTGAGGTGAGGAGGTCAAGCTAGATAGCCCATGTAGTCCCTTTTAGCCCTCACATTCTATGGCCTGATGTGACTTTAATTTCTTATAATAAAATGATGGGATTTGATTAGACAGCCTTAAAGGGATCTTATCTCTAATAATCTGTGACTCAAAATCACATATCGAGTAAGTGCACAGATCTGGGCCTTGAATCAAGGTGCTCCAACTCCCAGGACATTCTATCTTGTAGCCTCATTGGGGATTTAGCCAGAAGATGGACTGATTTTAATGGGGTCAGGAGGTATGGGGACTTTGAAGTGATAGGAGGAGGAGGGATAGGGGATGGGTGGGGGAGGGCTTTTTTGTCAACTTCCTGCGCACACAGCACTTAATTTCCCTGTTGGACCTGCCTCGTCCATCATCTCTGAAAACGTTCCTTTGTACCATTTAATATAAAATGCTGCTCACGGCTTGCAGTCAGCAGGAGGTTCCAAAGGTGCTGGAGGGAACTTAAACAGTGATTAATCAGAGGGGAGGCCCCGCCTTCTGGGGACTTTCAATGTTGCTGCTCGAAGGGAGGCAGGATAATTTATGGCTTTTCTTGACCCTCTGAGTGAAGATGGGTGATTAATTTTGGCTCCAGGATTAAGTCAGCAGAAGAAATGTGGAACTTGGTGTATTTGGCTGTGGGTTTCCATGTCTTGGTAAGCAGCCCTTGGGGCTGATATGGTCCCTCTTCATGAAGCCAGGACTGGACATTCACACTTAGCTGGGTTAGGATTTTTGACCAGCAGACAAAGTAGTTTTATCTTTTCTCTGAGTGGGTTCAGAGAAGGGCACTGGAGTATTTACACTGGAAGGGGGCCCTAGATAATCTTTTTGCATATGAAAAAACTAAGGTTTAAAGAGGGCAAAGGGATTTTCACAAGATTGTACATATACAAAGAAGCTGAGCTGTCATTTAAACCAAGATCTTTTCATTTCAAATTCAATGCTCTTCACACTACAAGGTGGATTCTTTTTTCCTACCTTTTTGGCAGTCTGATGAATCCTATTGACCTCTTTTTACATTATATTTTTTGCCTATATTAATAATTGAAAGAAATGCTAAATTTCAAATTCAGGTTAATGAATTACAATATAATGAATTTCAACTTCAGGTTAGTCTTCTTCTTCCCTCTCTTCCTTCTCTTGTCCTCCTCCTCCTCTTCCTCCTTCTCCATCTTCATTATCATCCAGGTCATAAGTATTTTCTAAACTTAAGGACTCAAGTAGCTAATGACATTTCCACAAGATTGTCTTGGGGACATATACAAATAATAGAGCATACATATACTGGAATAGCACACTTCTAGAATTGTACTATGTTGTATCAAGACATTTTAATTGGATGCTTTTGTGTTCTTTCTCTGTTTTTGTGTTTCTCCTTTTCTCTTTTTGTTTTCTTCTCTCTTTCTCTCTCTCTCTCTCTCTCTCTCTCTCTCTCTCTCTCTCCACATTCAACTTTTACAATAAGTTTAGAGAACTAGTTTTCCTTGTTTTATCTGTTGCCTGTAGGCAGTTTCAGAGTAAGAAATTCTCTTTCAGGCTATTTGTAACATTCGCTTCTTTCTTGTCCTCAACAGTTCAACTACTTTGCTCCCTTGATTATGCTATCAGTGCGTACATGTCTGAAGCATTATATCTTGTTATTAGCAATGAGCAGAGACTCCTAATTAAATTTATTTTCAGGCTAACAAGACTTTTAAAATCATTTACTAAGTTGGTTGGTTGTTGTCCCGCCTACTATGTACAGACCATTGTGTGGCTCTGGTGGAGATACAAAAATAAAACATAACTTTTTCCTCATGGAGCTTAAATCCTAATAGATAGATAATAGAAGATATTACCTAAAATGATAGTACAAAATGGAAGAGAAAGCTAACAAATGCTTAAATCAAAGGAAAAGTCCTGCAAAGTCCCTCAGAGGGAAGAGCTCAATTTTAAGGAGAATGCCAACTTCAGTTTATAGAAACACACACACAAACACAATATACTCACCCAGAAATATATATAAAATAGATATGTGTGTATGTGTGTATATGTATATATTTATACACATAGATACAGAGAGATATAGACATACATGTTTGGTTGTTTGTGTGTGTGTGTGTGTGTGTACCATCTGTATTTTGGAAATGTACAGGTCACTAAGGTAATGTGGAGGCACTTGGAGTTTGTGTGGAAGAATGGAAATAGCTATGAATTTGAAATCAGGAAATTTATATTCTGGACCTAGTTCCGTCACTAAGAACTCTTTGGTTTAGTCATTTTCCCTCTCTTGGTCTTATCTCTTAAATAGGAATAAACATATCCTATAATGTGGTGAGGTATGGGTACTAATATTACTCAGTAAGAAGTAGAAGGGTAAAGTGCCATAGAAGTGTGAATTCAAAATCGGTGAATTCCCTTCCCAGGGCTTCTTCTCTGATTGTTTGGAAGAATATGCTAATGGGGTAGGTATGTATACATAACATGTATCATGGGTATACAAAGGTCCTGCCACTAGCATTAGAATGTTTGCTGAACTCACACCTTTGCCTGGCACATCTTGTCAGAGAGATAAAAAAAAAAAAAAACAAAAAAAACCAAAAAACCTTTATGATAGAAATGGGAAGTATTTGGAGAAAAGGGAAGAGAAAGTCACTACAGATACCAGAAATATTTTGAACAAAGACAAGAAGGTTGAAATTATTTTGGAGTACTTGGGAAACAATGAGGACAACATCCCAGAAAGAATAGAGAATTTGGTATTGCAATTATGATGGTAAAAGTAGATTGAGGCCAGATTGTAAAGAGCTTTGAATGCCTAACTAAAGAGTTTTTTCTTTATCCTATAGACATTGAAATACCAGGACTTTTGGTAAGGATTCCAGAGCTTTTAACTTAACACAATAAAAACAAAGCTTATTATCTTTTCTCTTTTTCTCCACCTCTCCTGTACATATTTGCCTCTTTTCCAAATTTCCCTAGATTTTATATTGTATAATGTTTGTGGTTCTAAGTTCCCCATGGCATGGATGGGATAATGAAAAAATAATCTTTATCTGTCTTTATCTGTGATTCTCCCAATATAAACATATTATTCAATGTACTCTCCTTTAGCTTATTAATATTTGAAAGTATTAAATTATCTGGATGAACTCATTATTTTGGGTAAAATTTTGGACAAGCATGAGAAGTATTAGATTGGGCCATTTGTTTTTTAAAATTTATTTTGTTTTTAATTTATAAGATAAAACAAGCATTTATATAACAAACAGTACAATAAAAAAAGATGATTACACATGAAACTGCAAATCTACTATGTACAACTTACTATTCTTTTCAAATATACAAAAATTATCATGTAAATTTCTTTTTTCTTTCCATCCCCTCACCCTGGAGATGGTTACTACAAGACACTATATATGAATACATATAAATATGTATATATACATATATACATACATACAGATAAAATTATATATATATATATAGTTCCATTTATCACTTCTTTGGATGCAGAAAGTGTTTCTACATGTGTCCTTCATAGTTAATTTGGGTATTTATAATAGTCAAAGTAATGTATTTGTTCAAATTAGAATGGGTTTAAAGTTAATAATTGAGAGGTACCAGGTTTCTGAGCCTCTGTCAAGTACATGAATCACAGAAAGAGAGTACTGACCCATGGAAAATAGAAGTCCTTGTCACCTGGCTATAACTGCAGAATTAATAGGAGGTAATGATATTTGTAGTTTGTGGTTGCTGTTATCAAACGTGTTAAAAACTGTTCCATCACTACAAAGTTTCTTAATGATTTCACCTCTGGATTTACTAAGAGGAATCAGCAGAAATATGGTAGTAGATATTCTGAACTAACAGGTGCCTTTTGGATATTACTAGAGTAGAAATATGACCTTTAAGGATTTACACATACCCACTGATGTTAGCTTTTACAGATCCACAAAGTCCCTTTATGTTACACACTGAAGCCAGATTAGATGGACTGGGAGTAGTTTTGTACTAGGAGATGGCTTACCAGAAGACTTTGCCTGTAGGGGTTTTGTTATTTAGCCCCAGTGAGACTCATTAAACCATCAACAAGTTGTAATTCTTGGCCTTAATGTGGGCTGTGGTTGAAAAGCTTTGCAATCTCATTTTTATTGATGCCTTTTTTTTTTTACATCTCAGTTATTTCTGGATGTCTTTTCCTTTCCCCACACCATTGAACCTTTTATCATAATAATAAATAGTGAAGGAAAAATAACTGATATAATTATTGTGCATTGACCTATTTACTGATGAGCGTTATGTTAGATATCACTAATCTCTCCTCACCTATCACCACTTCAGGAACATGACCTTCATTTTCCCCTGATTAATATACACACACACATATAGGCACACACGAACATGACCTTCATTTTCCCCTGATTAATATACACACACACACATAGGCACACACACAACACAACACAATACATTCTGAAGGAAATTACTTATTTAACAAAGGAGTGAGTCCTTGGCCAGAAATGATCTGGCTGAAGATGAGCGACTCAAATATCTCTCATCCTTCTATAACCAGCTTGGCCCCATGACTCCACCAATTCTTTTTTCAATCACAAGCCAGGACCAGGGTTCTTTTAGTTTTGCTGCTGCCCATATATCCTTCCTTCTGTTTTTTTTCTTTTGTATTGATAATCAAATATGCATTACTTTTGCTATAGTGAGTAGCCTACTGTGCTATGTTGGCTTCATTAAGAATCTCTTTGATTCTTAGTTGTGATTGTATAGGCAAAAGCTCTGACCATTATTCCCTGGACTCTCACTTCCATCCATATCCAAGCCAATCCTTCTGCTGTCCCTAACCCATTTCCCCCTACCTTTTTATTATATCCCCTGGAACTCCTATTGTTATCAAATTGTCCTGAATATTAGGCCTGCCTAATTAATTTTAAAATATTTTATATCTACCTACTTATATTTCTACATGTTATTTTTCTGTGATGACACATAAGCTCCTGGAGGACAGAGATTCTATTTTTGTCTTTATAAGCTCCAGAACCTTGGACAGTACCTGGAGCAAACTAAATGCTTCATCAATATTTGTCGAATTGAACATAGACAATTGAAATAATGGAATGAGAAATATAGGAATAAGCAGTGATGAAGAAAGGAATGTGACATTTGGGAAATCAGACTTAGGTCTTTGGGACCCTCCACCATTGAGAAAATGGAAGGGGTTGGAGGTGGTGTTGGTTTAGAGAGAAAGATACTCAGTTTCAGATTGATAATCATACTGGGCCTGATAGTATCCCTTCCCCCTGAGCATGTCATTGGTCTGCCAAGAAATTATGTAGTACACTATAGCTGTTTTTTCTGGGGTAACAAGTTCTTCCCATGGCTTGTCATGTCTGACTTTGGGCATCAAGGCCAACAAGAAGCTCTGTTTCTTTGGCATAGAAATTTATATTGACCCAGGTAAGTAAAAGATCACTGGATTAGGTTCAAATCCCACCTACCTGTGTTGCCTTAAGCACATAACTTAAAATTTCTGGGCTTCAGTTTCCTTAAATGTAAAATGATCTCTTCTAATGGTCCTTTCCAACTCTAAATAGATTTACAAACCTCTGATGGATCAGTTTTGTCTAGCAGTGATCAAAGTGACAAGCATTTCTTTGAATGATTTTCTTGCTAGGATTCAGGGGCAGCAAAGGATAGAGAGTACAGTCCTGGGTTTAGAGATAGGAAGACTTGGATTCAAATCCTGATTCAAATTCAAGTTGTGTGCCTCTGAGTCTCTTAACATTTCTATCATTAACTCATCTTTAAATGAAGATACTGGCTTTTAGAAGTTGCCTTCAAGCTTTAAATAGATGGTCTTATGAGTTGTGATTCTGATTAGGGTTAGGATCTTAATAGTGGCAATCTTAGCAATTAAAGAGGCACTTAACTAGGTAGGAATCAGGGTCTCTATCCTATACTATCCCCAAGAAGGAACCCAAGTCATACTGTTTTCATCACATCCTGCCGAATGACTGACACATGATAAGTGTTTAATAAATGCTTGTTGAATGAATGACTAACTGAATAAACTGGGAACCTGAGCAACCCACCCAAAAATTCAGTGAAGTTAGCATGTATTCTTTTCAGTACATTTCCCCTTGCTGGCAGGAAGGATATTGAAGCTGCCTATTGATGTGCTTTTGAATCTCCAAGGTTGACAATCTACCTAGGATATTACTTGACTGAGAGTGCTCTATCCTCTTACAATGGCTGTGGTTTGGAAGAATGTCAAGAGGAACAAAGAGAGCAGTCATCACTTTATGAATAAGAACTCTAACTGAGAGATGAAGTCTTGTTATAAAATTCTGTTCTCTTGGCAAAACACAAGATAGCAGAGAGTTGACTGAACCCAAATTATAGGATGTCAGTCTACAAATTAGGCCCAAAGGATGACTGGGGCCTGCAAAGATCATGCATCACAGTCACTTTTTACCCATAGTTATCTAGCAAATAGGAGGGCAGTAGCATAGGAAAATTGAGGAATCAGGTATCACAAAGACCTCATCTATCTACTGCAGGGCTTCTTATATTTGATGTCTTATTAATCTGAATACTTGCGTGAGCACAAAGTGACTGTTTCTAGGAGTTCCCAGATTTGGGGCATGAACCAAAGCTTTTTTCTTTGTTCATTTATTTGATTTTATTTAGAGATATTTACCAGGTACAGTTATTCCAAAGGTTTTCCTGTATAGGGATATGAGCTAGAAAGATTTTGTGAGAGACTTCTACCAAAAATGTATGCCTGAATTCAGGGACTAATGGACACACAGGATTCAGGAGCCTCCCTGTGTGGTATATACTTATAGCAGGCACTTGACATATGTTAGTTATTGATGAAGTAGTCTCTCCACAGGTTCATTTGCCAATCTACTGAGGTGGTCACTTGGCCTTGGATAACCTAAGACCCAAGCCTAGGCCTCCAATGGAATTTCCTAGTGGCAGACCTCAGCTAGCGTCAGCAGCCAATCCATCAGAAGGGAACAAAATGATGGGACAATTTCCAATGGTGATTTCTTAACTGACAGGGTAATGAATGTTCTCTATTATAGGCATTTAATCAGTGCCAAGTCCCCCGGAGCCTGGAAATGGGCTGAGGAGATGAAAGATGGATTGGATGGAATAGATCAAGTATAAAAGAGGAATACTTCATAACAAAATAAATGAGGTGTTTGCTTTCCCAGGCCATCAGGAAGACGGGGAGTTAGCAGGAGGGTTATGAAGAACAAGACAGGGAAAGGATGAAGACTTGAAACTGCTGGCTTCTTAAGAGAATCATAGGGGAATGAGTTCAACCAGACATAGCACAACTTGTAATTAGGTGTCCAGTGCCCCAGAATCAATGATTGGTTTGGGAAAGAGGCTGATGGATGCGATGAATGAGACTCTGCCTCTCTTCCCCTGCCTATCTGCTGACTCAGGAAGAGAAATGTTGATGAGGCTTTATCATGTGGAATGTTTAGTGGTTTAATTCCATGTCTGGGAAATCTGACTGTAGAATAGGGTTACCAAAATCAAAATGAAGGATTACCTGACACAAAATACACCAGCAAGAATTCTTCTGACCAATTCTGCCAAATAATCACCTATTGACCACTCTAATGTAAACTTCCTTATGCTTCAGTTTTCTCATCTTTCTAATCTTAGAGGATTTTCTAGATTTTAACATGGAGTCAGAAATTTGTGAACTTGTATGGGAAAAAAATCACATCTTTAACTTCTAACTGAAATCTAATATTTTGAATATAGGTAACAAATCATGATTCTTAGAAGGAGCCCATAGATTTTTTTAAATTGCCATGTGTCCATGATACACAAAAAAGTTAATAACCCCTGTGCTAGCAGCCTCTCAAGAGGCTTACAGCTGTGACATTCTAAGATTCTAAGCCTGTATGTGACAAGCCATTCCCTATAAAACCATTCCTGGTTTCTTATTCTTTGCCTGTTCTTGCTCTGATGACTCAGCCAGGGATCATTTTTTTTTTTTCATAGAACAGGCCATTGCTAGGCAACCCTGGCACTTATCTACGATCCTTAAGAAAGCTCCTGATATTTGACTGGAGGCCCATAGCATAGCTGTCATTAGGAGGATACCTAGGCCCTAGCTTCTGGCATATAATAGATACTTAATAATGTTAGGATAAGATAAGGACTACTTGGGCAGACACAGAACTTTTATATTGAGATATTATTAGGATTATGTGGTAGAGGAATTGGAAACAAGGAAGGGGACAGCAGGAGAGTCTTAGTATGGGAATACAATTAGGGTGATCTCTGGCCATCCTCCTCAACTCCTCTCCCACTGGAACTTAGACTCTGGTCCTGGGGCCCTAGGCTTTGATAGGTGAACTTTTGGCTTATCTTGTCTGCAGTCAGGCACCACGATATTTCTCACCATGTTGTTCTGTGTATCACTTTTCCTCCTTCTAGCTACCTTTTGTGTATTGTCTTCCTCTATCAGAATGTCAGATCTTTGAGGACCAGGACAGGCTTGCTTGCTCATACATATATCTCCAGTACTTAATTCAGTGCCTGGCACAAAATCCCTCCCTCCCTTCCTTCCTTCCTTCCTTCCTTCCTTCCTTCCTTCCTTCCTTCCTTCCTTCCTTCCTTCCTTCCCTTCTTCTCTCCCTCTCTCCCTTCTGTTCTTTCCATCTGCTCATATGTCATTAGTTGCCTTCTTTACCTGGATGTTTAATCTATAACTCAAACATACTACATACAAAATGGAAGCGATTATGTAAAAGTCTTTGTGAATTTTAGGCCTCATGTAACTATTGGCAGCTTGAAATTATTGGAATGGTGTTACAAGTAGTGTGGTGCAGTGGAGTCAATTGGCCTTGGAGCCAAGAAGACCTGGATTGAAATCTTACCTCTGACATGTATTGGGCATGTGAACCTGGGAAAGGTGCTTAATTTCTGAGTGCTTTGGACAACTAAAAATTGTAGAGAAGGTGATAACCTGTCTTGGAATATAGTTTCCTCACTCAGAAATCCCCCGTACCAAGGAAGTCACAAGTGCATTACTCTCTATTAGCTAGTCAGGACAGCTATGTGATGTGGGGGATAGAGTTATTGGCCTAGAGTCAGACAAACTCATTTTCCGAAGTTTAGGTCCTGCCTCAGACACATCTTAACTGTGTGACCCTGGGCAAATCACTTAACCCTCTTTGCCTCAGTTTCCTCATCTGCAAAATGAAATGGAGAAGGGAATAGCAAATTCCTTCAGTATCTTTGCCAAAAAAAACCCTAAATAGGGTCATGAAGCATTGGGCATGGCTGAAAGGACTGAACAACAAATCCCCTAAATATCCTTCTTCTAGACAAATTTCCTTATTTCACATCTCATCCTCTGAATCAACAAATTCATAATCTTCAAGCCATCCTTGACTCTTCATTCTCTCTCAGTACCTCCATGTTATGGAATATTATTGTTCTGTAAGAAACCATCAGCAGGGTGATTTTAGAGAGGCCTGGAGAGATTTATTTACATGAACTGATGCTAAATGAGATGAACAGAACCAGGAGATCATTGTCCATGGTAGCAACAAGATTATGCGATGATCAATTCTGATGGATGTAGCTCTTTCCAACAATGAGATGATTCAAATAGTTCCAATTGTTCAGTGATGAAGAGAGCCATCTATACCCAGAGAGAGGGCTGTGGGAAGTGAGTGTGGACTACAGCAAAGCATTTTCACTCTTTCTGTTGTTGTTTGCTTGCATTTTGTTTTCTTTCTCAGTTTTTTTTCCTTCTTGATCCAATTTTTCTTGTGCAGTAAGAGAATTGTATAAATATGTATACAATTTAACATATATTTTAACATATTTAACATGTATTGGATTACCTGCCATCTAGGGGAGAGGCTGGGGGAAAGCAGGGGAAAATTTGGAACACAAGGTTTTGCAAGGGTCAGTGTTGAAAAATTACTTATGAATATATTTTGTAAATAAAAACTTTAATTAAAAAGAGGAAAAAAAAGAATGAAGATCCTTTCATAGGAAATCCATGACCTCATGGGAGAGAAGGCCCCAAGGCTTCACCTGTTACAGTATTTCACTGGAAACATGAATGAAAGAGTTATTGAGAGCCCTCAAAAATATAGCTTAAGAAAAAATGATAAAGGTGGTCTAGGCTGAGGATGGCAGGGCTTTTTGAATGCTCTTTTGGTCATAGAGCCTCTTTTTCACCATGTGGTTAGTTAACCAGAACCAATCACAGAATTTCTATACACAGTCCACTATTTCTCCAAAATACTTCCATTCCATATCATACTGGGCAGTGAGTTA
This sequence comes from Sarcophilus harrisii, assembly GCF_902635505.1. Lineage (NCBI taxonomy): Eukaryota > Metazoa > Chordata > Mammalia > Dasyuromorphia > Dasyuridae > Sarcophilus > Sarcophilus harrisii. The sequence continues at coordinate 352,807,543 of NC_045427.1, forward strand.
CAGTGGAAAGAACTCAGGATTTGACAAGCCATTCTCTAACTGATAAATGGTCAAAGAATATGAATAGACAATTCTCAGATGAAGAAATTAAAGCCATTTCTAGTGATATGAAAAAATGTTCTAAATCACTATAGATTAGAGAAATGCAAATTAAGACAACTATAAGGCACTACTTCCCACCTCTCAGATTAGCTAAAATGATAGGAAAAGATAATGATAAATGTTGAAGAGCATGTGGGAAAACTGGGACACAATGTTGGTGGAGTTGTGAACTGATTCAACTATTCTGAAGAGTAATTTGTAACTATACCCAAAGGGCTATCAAAGTGAGCATATCTTTTGATCTAGCAGTGTCTCTACTGGGTCTGTATCCCAAAGAAAGTCATAAAAAAGGGAAAAGGATCCAAATGTGCAAAAATGTTTGTAGCAGCCCTTTTTGTAGTGGCAAGTGGAAACTGAGTGGATGCCCATCAGTTGGGGAATGGCTGAATAAGTTATGGTATATGAATGTAATGGGATATTATTCTTTAAGAAATAATCATCAGGATGATTTCAGAAAAGCCTGGAGAGATTTACCTGAACTGATGTTAAATGAAGTGAATAGAACCAAGAGAAATTATACATAGCCAGAATAGGTTTATGTCGTTATCAACTCAGGGACTTGGCTCTTTTCAACAATGAGGTTATTCAGGCCAATTCCAATAGACTTGTGGAGGAGACAGCCATCTGAATCCAGAGAGAAGATGGTAGGGATTGAATATGGATCACAATATAGTATTTCATCATTTTGTGGCTTATTTACTTTTTTTTTCTTTCTCATTTTTTCCCTCTTTTGATTTTTCTTGCACACCATGATAAATGTGGAAATATCTTTAGAAGAATGACACATGTTTAACCTGTATTGGATTACTTGTTATCTAGGGAAGGGAATGGTGGGAAAGGAGGGAGAAAATGTGGAGCACAAGATTTTGCAAGGGTGAATGTTGAAAACTGTTTTTGCATGTATTTTGAAAATAAAAAGCTATTATTAATTTTTTTTAAAAGCACCTAGATTTGAGGTTGGGGGATGTGGATTCAAATTATACTTTTTGCTACTTTAGTTTTGTGTAATCTTGGACAGGTTTTTATATATAGCTCTATTTGGTCTGAACTCCATGGAATAAGCTGATCTCCAAAATTCTCATCGTACTTGGATACATCCATCAACTTTGGATACTTACCACCTTCTAACTCCCTTAGCTTTTTCTCCTTTCTGATTGGTGGGTTAGAGGATGTAGTGTTAAATTCCTCTCAAAGTTTTCCTTTATAAATGGCAGAAACTGGATTTTAGAACTCCCTGCACTTTCTACCTGCAACTCTGCTTGGACTAAACTTTATGACACAAGATGCCCTTGCAAGGGGATTCCTGGCATGATTTACCTCTCCCTTTTCCAACTTTTTAGTTCCTTTTGTGTTTTCTCTTCTGTCATTACATTGTAAGCTTCTTGAAGAGTCTCCTTTTTTTTTCTTATCTCTATCCCCAATACTTAGTACAGTGCCTGGCATATAGTAGACTATATTTAATAAATGATTGCTGAATTGAACCTTTCTGGATCTTACTCTCCTCATCATCAAAGGATTGCACTAGATGGAGTTCAGACCTAAATCTATGTTCCTATACCTGTGTAAGAGAAGGCCACTTCCTGTACCTCAGCATCTGTATGAGAAAGTCTTCATGTTTACCACTGTATAAAGATACCTTTATCAATACATGAGAAGCTCTTTCCCTATGTCTCTATTTCTATATAGGGAAAGGTCCATATTTGACTCATTACCTTTCAAGGGGTCTGAATTTTATAAGAGGGCAGGTACTAGCATCAGAGGTTAGGAATTAGAACTACCAGATTATATAAATTGATGAATCACAAGTCTAGAGTTTCTAAGTTAGAGAATCTGTTTTTATTTTACATTCCTGGAAGCCCCTAGCACAGGCTAGGAAATATAGTAGGTGCTCAATAAAAGCCTGTTGATTGATAGGCTGCAGGCATGTTTGGAGTAGGGAAGTGACATGATTATACCTATGCAGTAAAAAGATGAACAGGGTGAGTAGGAGAGAGAGAGAGAGAGAGAGAGAGAGAGAGAGAGAGAGAGAGAGAGAGAGAGAGAGAGAGAGAGAGAGAGAGAGAGAGAGAGAGAATGAGAGAGAGAGAGAGAGAGAGAAAGAGAGAGAGAGAGAAAGAGAGAACGAGAACTAGAGAGAGAGAAAGAGAGAGACAGAGAGAGAAGGTTTTTACAATAGTCTGGTCAAGAGTTGATAAAGGCCTGGATGAGAGCAGACACTTTTGTTGACTACAGCTTGTAATTAACCTTCCATGGGTTAGTTATGCTGCTTACTTGGGAGAAAATAAGCCTCTGAGTGATTTCTGTAAGGAAGTGGCTATGCCTGCAGTGATAACCTGGTAAATTAGCTGGTGTTTGCTTGAATGCTCTCCTATTATCCTGCATTTAATAAAACAATTCATCTCCACTAAACAAGAGTGTCGGCCCACTAACAGGCATCCTGGAGCTGCTCTAGTTATAGATATCAGTGAATAGCTGAGCACAATTGAATCTGTACAACATTCATTGAGAGTGAAACATGACAAAAAAGCAGCCTAAGAACTGCACTTGTATTCAGGGAAATATATAAAGAACTGGAGAAATGTTCCCCTTTTGTACTCATTGGCTCCTTAAGTCTCCCATCCCAGAACCTCCAGAGATAACTTACTTATATCTTAGAGTATGGCTTACATTTAGGGTTTCTCCAAAAAGGGAAGGGAGTAAAATAAAGGGCATTCTCTGTATAATATGTATTATATGTTGCACAAGTAATCCTAAATACACACAAAATGATAAACAAAAGACTCACAAGAGTGCCTTTAATAGGACAATATGCTGTAACTTAACTTATAATTACTGACATAATCTGTTAGGAGGATGGTACTTAAATCTGACCAGATGTAAAGCAGTTTGTAGAATTACAGATTAGGTAAAATATTAAAATATTTTATCTTGGTTCTGCACAATTAGTCAACCCCAAATCTTCTGCATGTCACATTCATCTGTTTCCAAAGTCAGCAGCTCCTCCACCAGTAGCCTTTCTTATTGAATTCCTCTCATTTTTGTTGTAAATAGTATTTTTCTAGTTTATAGTTATCAACATTAATTTTTGTAAGATTTTGAGCACCAATATTTTTCTGTCTGTCCCTTCTCTTTCCCCTACCCAAGATAGTAAGCAATATGATATAGTTTATACATATACAATCATGTTAAATATATTTTCACATTAATCATCTTGTAACAGAAGAATCAGACCAAAATGTGGAAAAACCATGAGAAAGAAAAAATGAAAAAGGTGAAAATAGTATGTTTTTATCTATATTCGGACTTTATGATTCTTTATCTGGATGTGGATAACATTTTCCATCATGAGTCTTTAGTAAGGATTGTCTTGGATCATTATATTGTTGAGAAGAGCTATGTCTGTCATAGTTGATCATCACACGATGTTAGTTACTGTGAACAGTGTTTCCTGGTTCTACTCACTGCACTCAGAATCTGTTCATGTAAGTCTTTCCAGGTTTTTTTGAAATCTGCCTGCTTATCATTTCTTATAGCACAATAGTATTCTATTATATTCATATACCATAGCTTGTTCAACTCTTCCCCAATTGAGGGGCAACCTTAATTTCCAATTCTTTTGACCACAAAAAAAACTACTGTAAATATTTTTGTATAGGTAGGTCTCTCCCTTTGGTTTTTTTTTTTTTTTTTAATGATCTCTTCAGATATAGACTTAGTAATGGTAATCCTGGCTTATAATAATGGTATGCAGTTTTTAAATTCTTTGGGCATAGTTCCAAATTTCCTGCCTCTCTAAGAGAACTTTGTTCACTTACTCATTTCATTTACTAAGGAAACACAAGGTTGAAAACAAAGCCAAGAGCTTATTTAGTTAAGTCTAAACTCCAATTGGGAAGGAGTTACAGGACAGAGGGACCAGATATTGCTCACTTCCCTCTTCACCTTTCCTGGAGTTTAGAGATAAGAGAGTCGCACCTGCACCTGCAAGGGCTGGAAAACTTTTTCTTATAACAGTACCCTCCCTTTTAGCCACTGTCTTGGGGCATGGTAAAGACCAAGGGATCACTCAGAGTTTGCAAATCCATATTAAAATATACATCCTTTCATGCTAGACTACCCTGGTCAGAAGCAACCAGGAAATTTGTCATTCTTAAAATGCCCAACCAATGATAGTCCCTAGGGACCTTGGAGCTTTCCCGAGGAGGTCTGGTTGCATGTTCCCTGAGTTAATCCCTTAAAGAAATTCTCTGTCACTACAAGGTCATAGATCTGGAGTTGGAAGGGACCAGCTAGGCACCTAGTTCAACTCCTTCATTTTTTGAATGGGTAAGTTGAGGCTGAGAGAGGTGAAAGAACCTGTTCAAGGCTATACAGGTAACCAGTAGGAGAGCTAGGATTTGGACTGAGGGCTTTGATTCAAAATCGAGTGCCCTAACCCCTGCTGTCCCACCTCCACACATTTTCTTAGAACACTTTCTTTCTCTCCTTTGTATAACATTTATGGATATATACAAGCTGTCTTCTTCTTTTTTTTTTCAAGCTGTCTTCTTTATCTTTACCCCAACCCTTCACTAGTCTCTAGCTCACTGTTTCTTCTTTGTATTGAGGGTTGCTGCTCCATTAATGTTTCATTCAAATTTCTTTTTTGGTTTGTTTATTTTTACACAGAAATTCTAAATACAGAAGAATCACAGAAGTGCAGAATCACATTAAGAGAAATAGTTTAACAGCAATAAAAGGAATGTCACTTAACTTATAACTATTGTTACAGTAAGTTTAAATATTTAAGAATCATTAGAACATAAATACTATCAATCAACTATTTTATATTTCATCTCAGTTCTGTGCTGTGCAACCACTCTTGGCACTAATTTATTGATATGGGCCAGTCCTCTTCTTGGTGGTCATAAAGTCTGATGCAAGGCTTTCCTTGTCATGAACCACTATGGTTTTGTGGAAAGTACAGCTGTCACACTTTCAGGCCTCAGACCATAAGGAAATCACAAAGTTGTTGCCAGTCCTGGATATATGAATCATGGAAAGCTTGTTTGACTAACATTAGGAGGGAACAAACAAATACAAGGGAGGCTGCATGGAGGCCAAGAGGGAGTCAGGGTCATTCCCTGTTTCCCAGCCAACTTTGGGGACCCAGATGGAATCCATCAATATTATTTACAACTGGGAAGTAGAAAACCCTTTTGATAAGTTGATTCTACTGTGCTCTTATGGCTCAGCAGAAAAAGGAGAGTCTTTAATTAAACAACAAACATTCATCAAATTGTATGCCAGGCACTGTGCTAGATGCTGGAGGTACAAAGGACAAAAACAAAAAGTCCTTGTGAAAGACAGCATATATTAATCACATAAATTCAGAATCGATAGAAAGTAGCTATCAAGTAGTACAAGCCCCTCATTGATGAATCATAAAAGTCCAGAAGCAGGTCCCAAAGCTCCCAAATGGCGAAATGGAATCAGGCAGAGAATGTCTGCCCATACTCTATACAATTCATTTTATAGATGTTTAATGGAGGACTGAACCACAACATCTTAGAGTTAGAAATAGCTAACTAGTTCAAGCTCTATCCTGAATGAGAATTCCAGATAATCTTAACTAACAAGTGGTAATCCCATCTTTGCTGAAAGACTTCCAAGGAGGGAGAACCCATGATTTTCTAATGTGGAGAATTTGGAATGAATAAATAAGGGTAGGCAGCTAGCAATGAGAGAAAGGGAATGGGTTTGAGGAGCTTTAGTGGATTCTCCCTCAAAATGAAGAATTTTTCTCTGTGTTTCTCTGGACTACCATGGGATATATATGTATATGAAAGTAAATGGGATCAGGGCTGAGCTGCTGCTTCCCTGAATATCAGTGGGGAAAGGAGGAGGATAGGAGAAGATGGGGTAGCAGGGATGGGATGTGGCAAAATGTCCTAGAGACACAGAGCTAAGCTCTTTCCCACATTCTCCTTTAGCTTCCTGGATTTCAAGTGGGAGGTGTTTGTCACAAATAGTCTCTGGGAAGGGAAGAGACAGAGAGACCAGAACCAGTATAATATAACAGAAAAAAAAAATCACCAGAGTTGAAGTCAGGGATCTTGGCTTTAAATCCCACTTCTGTCAGTCACTTACTATCGATGTGACTTTGGACAAGTCACATTTTTGTATTTACATTTTAAAACGAGTAAAACCAGATAGCCTGTAAAATCTTCTATGGGTCTAAATTTGTGAATCCTATTTGTGGATTCTCTCCACATGGGCAGGGCAGAATTGGGAAACAAAACAACATCCAGCTTTTTCAGGGCAAGGGCTGCCTCATTTTTGTCTTTGTGTTCTCAGTACAAAGCACAGTAAGCCTGCTGAATTGGATTAAATGCTAGGGGAAGAAGGTGATAGATGTCAGTTGGTCAATAAACATTCATTAAGCACCTACTATGTGCCAGGCACTGTGCTAAGTGCTGGGATACAAAGTGACAGTCCTGCTCTCAAGGAGCTCACAGACTAATGAGAGAGAAAACATGCAAATAATTATGTACAAACAAGGTATATACAGGATAAAATGAAAATAATCAACACAGGGAAGGCACTGGAATTAAAAGGAAAAGCTTCCTATAGAAAATGAAATTTTAGCAGTGACTTGAAGGAAGCCAGAAGATGGAGATGAGGAGAACAGTGAGTGAAAATACCCAGAGTTAGGGAGATGGAATGTTGTTTGAAGACCATTAGGGAGGCCAGCTTTAGAAGAGCCTCCTGGTAGCTCTTCAGACCCAAAGGAAAAAATTTAGAGCAACAACAGTCTATAACCTAAGCAGACCTACAATCTTCTGTGGAGACACTCCACCAGGGACACAGAGTGATTCCCTTGTGCTCACTGAAATGGTCCGTGATCTTGCTGATATAGAATCTATACAAACTCACAGCTGAAGGAGAAGAATATGACGAGAGAAGGGGCCAGTCCCATGAGGATGAGGGGGGTGGGGGGGAAGGCTGCACAGTCATTGGCACAGGAGAAGCCTCCAAACCCAGACAGGTCGAAGGGCTGGATTTGGAAATCCTGGGGAGTCAAGGACCACGAGGTGGAACTAATATGAACTCCCTGATTATATACAGACAGCAGAAACATTTGACAATTTACATTACTTCTCAGTTATGATCATCGAGGAAAGGAGAAGGCAGCCACGTTCAGTTCTGGAGCCCATGCACGGTGCCTTAGCTTTGGAATGACCTTGGTTAGAAGCGGCTGGCCAAACGGAACCGAGCGTCCTGCGGGTGGCAGTGAGGCTGTTGGTCACCCCAAGATGGGCTCTCCAGTCATTCTGGCAGGAACGCAGAAGTCTCATCTTGCGTCCGGTTGTCACCGCGAAGCGGAGATTTATTTGCAAGGGTCGGAACAGAGCGTCGGGCTGCGCAGAACACGCCCCGCAATCCCCTAGAGACACATCCCGGGCCACGCTTGGACGACCCGCAGTGTCGGGAGCTGTCTCCTGAGCCAGGAGCCGGCGGGCTCTGCTTCCGGACGGGCCGCTCCCTCGGGGCTCGGGAGGCCCGGCTCGCGGGGCCTCGCAGGCTCGGCGGGGGCTGGGCCCCCCACTTCTCGGTTAGCTGAGATGTGGGCTAAGGTGGAGGCTGCGGCCCGGGCCACCACAAGGGCCACCAGAGCCCGGGCGGCGCCAGGCGCACGCGAGAGGCCGTGCAAGCCTCGGGGCTCAGCTTGGCCGGCTGGGGCAGCAGCATGGTCCGGGAGCGCTTCTCCAAGACAGGGCGCGGGTGAGAGCCGGGGCCGGGCCTTGGCGAGGGGCCCCCGCGAGCACCGGCGGGCGCTGCACCCCAGCGGCGGCCTCCCCTGGGCCTGGACCTCCCCCGTTCCGATCCGCGGCGCGGCCGCGCTGAAGGCGGAGAAGAGGCTTCAGCAGGAGGGAGAGTCCGGCGGCGAAGGCCGCGGGGCCCGCGGCGTCCTCCCTGGCGAAGCGAGCGCAGCACCGGACAGCTCCGACCTCCGCGGAGACCGTTGGGGTGGGGAGAAAACGGGCTGGTCCGTCACAGGATCCCTTAAAGCGGACGCTCCCCCTGCTGCAATCACCGCCAGCCTGTGGGCTCTTCCTACGCGACCCTCGGCAGTTCCCGTCTTCCAGTGGGCTGGTCCAAGTCGTCATGGAGATGGGGCACGCGCGGGGAAGTCGGATGCTGGGGTGGGGTGGGGTAAATATTGGGGGAAGGGACAGAGACCGCCCTGTGTTGTAGCTCTTTGGTGACAAGGCTGCAAAAGGGAAAGAAGGATGGACTGAGTGTTGGATCCTTGAGGACCAGCCCACCTGGGTGTGTGATGGCTGCAGCCGGATGGCGCGGACGTAGAGTCCTGGGTGGGGACTCCATGAAAACCCGAGTCCAAATTTACCCCTTTACTAGCAGTGTGACCTTAGGCGAGGCATTTCGCCTCCGTCTGTTTGCCTCTGTTTCTTCATGTGTAAAATGAAGATAATAACAGCACCTTCCACCCAGGGTCCTTGTGGTGACACAAAGTGTTATATAAAATGTTAGCTATTATTATTATTTTCAACAACTTGTTCAACATTTTTAATATTTCATCACAAATCAAGAAATTGCATTTATTTTACAGATTTATGAATGAGTATGTATAAGTTTCTTAAAAGCACAAATCCAGAAAAATTGCAAAGGGGATTATATAGCATGATAAGAAATGTAAGGACATTCTAATCCCCCCCCCCAAAAAAAAATAAAGTTAAGATATCCAACCATGGTTCAAAATAACATAACTTTAACATGTAGACTCCCAACTCTAAGCCCATACAGAGGAAATCAACCATTACTGGATGTGTCCTATACATACTGGGTGCTTAATAAGGGGTTATTAAATTATGTTAAATTTCTTTCAGATTTATTGAGTTAGAAAGAGAACTAGAGAATGTCTCTGTTCCCCTCTAAGCTAGTATCCACAAGAAACTGGAGATCTAAGGAATGGAAGGAACTGAACTGAATTCCCTGAGCAACTACTGGGCTCTGCCTAGATAAGACATAGTCCCTGTCCTCAGAGAGTTTACAGTTTAGCAGGTGAGAGGAAAGCAGTATGTTGCAATGAAATGATAGCTAGAAGTAGGGTCAGAGGATTTAGATTTAAATCCAAGCCCTGTCATTTGTTTCCCTTGAATTAGAGCAAATAATGTAAACTTTCTAATCCTCAGTTTCCTCATTTGTAAGTGAAATGACCTTTATAGTCTCAACTCTAACTCTATGGTCCTCTGGTCTTTCAAATGTTTACAGATAGTGAATATATGAAGCAGACTGTGATAGAGACTGAAAATTTTTTTACAAAGTACTTTGGGAATTCAGAGCAATGAGGAATCACTTCTGTTTGGGATAGGGATGATGAGAAGTGGCTTATATCATTGAAGTCTTGCAATTTCCTATTCTCCATTCCTTTCTTTTATAGAGGAGGCCTTGTAGCGTGGGTAGGATTTTGATAGGTGGAGATGTTTAAGACATTTTGATGTATAAAAGGATATGGTTATTTTTTAGAACTTTGTAAGATCTACCAGCAAATGATTTGGTATTGTTTACTGTAAAATAGCTGCATGAACTTTAGAAAGGAAAGAAAGGAAGGGAAAGAATAATACATTGAGAAGCAATAAGGAAGAAGAAGATGGACTTAATTGTATTTCTCATAATTTGAGTTACAAGATAAAAATTATGTAAAGAAGGAAAAGGGAAATAGGCATCATGTAAGCTTCACTCATCTGAATTTTAAAAAGGAGGGTTGAATACAACACTTGCACTTATGTACATGCAAAGAATTTAATATATAACTCCACAAAGGAGGAGTAAATGAGGAGGGAGATTTTTAAGAGAAAGTAAGGTTAGAAAGGTAGTATTTTAAGCAAAAAATGTCAAATTCTGAGGATGGGTCATTAAGAGAGGATTAAAGGAATTAAAGTGTAAAAACCAATGATTGAGGCTTAGGCTAGAGTGGAAATAAATTACTTCAGTTACACTTCTTTTCTTTCATTACCTTCTTCATAGAGAGTAGGGAGAGGGAATGAGAAGAGAGGAAGAATATGAGGATATGATAAAGGAAAATGTATAGTGAATGATTACATCTATTCTGTTAATCCTCAAGATTCACAGCTTTAATTTTCACAACTTTAAGCATTCATGTGATTTTATTAAACTAATTTCATTTTTATGTTGGTGACTATACATTCATAGATATGGACAGTAGAGAAAAAAAGTGAGAAGTGTGATGCATACAAGTGTGTGGAGCAGTTTGTGTCCTATTAGGTGCTTCACAGATTTCAGTCATTGTACTGTTGTAGAGTGAACATTCATTGCATATGTGGGTATTCATTGCATATTTTAATTATTTGTCTTTAAAATTCAAGTTTTGTGTTTCATTTATGCTCCCAAAGAGTGGTTCATGTCCTTTTGAGCTCTAAGCCCAAGTGTTAAAAGTCAGTGATATGGATTAGTGAGAAAACAAAAGTGTTAGATAAACTTCATGCTGGAATATCTGCAGCCATAAGACCCTCAAGGATCTCAAATGGTGCATAAAACATATTTTACTGATGAATTTTTCTTTATTTTTGAATAATTTTCAATTTAATTCAATTCAATTCAAATTATTTTCAAAATATATGCAAAGATAGTTTTCAAGATTTATCCCTGCAAAACCTTGCTTTCCAAAATTTTCTCCCTTCCTTCCCCTAAACAGTAAATAATCCAATATATGTTAAACATGTGCAATTCTTCTATGCATAATTCCACAATTATCATAACGGCACAAGAAAAGTCAAATCAAAAAGAAAAAAAAATGAGAAAGAAAAAAAAGCAAGCAAACAGCAACAAAAACGAGAATGCTTCGTTGTGATCCAAATTCAGTCTATAGTCTTAGAAAATGACATCAAAGTCTAAAATGTGAATACTATACATTGAACTTACGGGAAATATGAAGTTATGTTTCCTTGACCTCCATAAACTGTAATCTTTCACTGGAGATTGATAAAGATTCATATATATATATATATATATATATATATATATATACACACACACACAAACATATATATAATAACAAAACATTCATTTTGAAAATATGCACTTTTTCTAACACAGTGACCATGAAATTACCCTTAAAATTCAGTACACAAAATAAAATAGGTAATATAATATTTTTCTCATTTTTAGACTTTGATGCCATTTTCTAAGAATATTATCCTTGCAAAAGTTGAGAATTGACTATCATTGGAATGAACTCATTCCTAAAACAGAAGAAGGTAGAATAAGTTAGAAAGAATCCAATGTAACCCAGGCCTGAAAACTAACTTTGAACCTATGTAAGGGACCAAGTTGGTGAGAACTTGAGAAAAGAGAAATCCTGAGGAGGTGGAGCCAAGATGGTGGAGCAAAGTCAGGGATTTGCTGAGTTCTCCCCCAAACCACTATAAATTCCTTTAAATAATGACTTTAAACTAATTTTAGAGCATCAGAACACACAAAAAAATTGGAGTGGAACATTTTTTAACTGAAACAACTTAAAGGGTCAGTGGAAGAGGTCTGTGGCATCAAGGTAGGGAATCCAATGCACAGTCCTAGCCTCAGTTCTGGCCCCAGTGCTAGCAAAGCAGAAAATGGCATTGGACTTTTGAGCAGTGGCAGTGGTTTCCAGACCTCTCAACCCAGAGACACCAAAGACAACTTGGAAGGTCAGTGGGAAAGGTTTATCAGTAGGAGGAGAGATTCTTGGGAAACCAGAAAACCAGGAGTGGGCATTGGTGGCTATGGCAGTAGCAGCTTCCTGAGATCTCAGCTCACAGGAAATCTCTTTACTAGCAATAAAGAAGGACTCTGTTGCTTTAGCACACTAAAACTTACAGTGGAGAGGGGACAGTCTGCACAGTTTCAGGGAAGAAAAGAGTGCTTACAATCAAGTCATTTCTAATGACTTTTCTAATGAGATCCTTCTAGGATCTCTGAAAATAGCTTGGGACAGTGAATTCTCTACCCTGGAAACGGAGCTCTATTTTAACAAAGAGTTAAAAGTTGAATAATAGGCTGGGAAAATGAGCAGACAACAGAAAAAATTCTGATTATAGAAAATTACTATGGTGACAAAGAAGATCAAAACACACAGCCAGAAGAAGATAACAGTTAAAGCTACTGCATCCAAAACCTGCAAGAAAAATAACAATTGATCTTAGACCATGGAAGAACTCAAAAGGAATTTTGAAAATCAAGTGAGAGAAATAGAGGAAAAATTGGGAAGAGAATTGAGAGTGGTGCAAAAGGAAATGCAAAAAGCTAATGAGGAGAAGAATGCCTTAAAAAGCAAAACTGATCAGTTGGGAAAGGAGGTACAAAAGTTCACTGAAGAAAATAATTCCTTAAAAAAGTATATTTGAGCAAATGGAAGCTAATGATTTTATGAGAACTCAAGATACAATAAAGCAAAACCCCCCAAAATGAAAAAAAAAATAGAAAAAAAATGAAATATCTCATTGGAAAAATAACTGACTTGGAAAATAGATCCAGGAGAGATCATTTAAAAATTATTGATCCACCTGAAAGTCATGATCAAAAAAAGAGGTTGGACATCATCTTTCAAGAAATTATCAAGGAAAACTGACTTAATATTCTAGAATCAAAGGATAAAATAGAAATTGAAAAAATCCACCTATCACCTCCTGAAAGAGATCTCAAGATGAAAATTTCTAGGAATATTATAGCCAAATTCTGGAATTCCTATATTAAACAATTTTGAGGAGGATCGGAGTGAAAGGAGAGATACAATAGAAATAATAGGGAAGAAATACAGTAATAGTGATTGGGAAAAGAATTTTTAAAGCACATTTCTCTGATAAAGGCATTATTTCTCAAATACATAGAAAACCAAGTCAAATTTATAATAAGCCATTCCCTAATTGATAAATGATCAAAAACATAAACAATTCCACTATGCATGAATCCCAAAAGAGATTTTTAAAAAACTAAAAGGACTTATATGTACAAAAATATTCACAGCAGCTATTTTCTCAAGGCAAAGAATAGGAAATGTAAGGGATGTCCATTAATTGGGAAATAACTGAATAAATTGTGGAATGTGATTATGGTGGAATATTATTGTTTTATGGGAAATGATGAATAGGATAATCTCAGAAAAACCTGGAAAATCCTCCATGAATTCAAGCAAAATGAAATGTGTTGTGTCCTAAGTGATAGCGATGTTGTAGAATGAGCAGTTATAAATGATTTTGCTATTTTCAGCAATAAAATGATCCATGACTACTCTGAAGGACTTATGATGAAAAATGCTATCCATACCCAGAAAAATAATTGATTTTGTCTGTATACAATTGAAGAATACTTTTTAAACTTTATTTTTCTTGAGGTTTTTTTTTGGGGGGGAGGGTTTGTAGATTTGTGTTCTTTCACAATATGAGTTTTATGGAAATGTTTTGCACATCTCATTTTAAAGGAGGATAAAGGTGAGGAAGAAGAGTGAGGATTTGGAACTCAAAATTTTAAAAACAAAATTAAAAAAATATTTTACATGTAACTGGGAAAAATAAAAATGTTAAACATATGTATATATATGTATATCTGTGTATACACAGAAAAAGGAAGAGTGAGAAAGGGAGAGAAAGAGAGAGAGAGAGAGAGAGAGAGAGAGAGAGAGAGAGAGAGAGAGATCCTGTTTTCCAGGATTCTGGCTTTAAGAGACATAATACATAGGACCAGACTCTCTTTTCAGGACCCTGAAGGGAGAGAAAGACTCTAAAAAGTTGACATGTAGAGGATCTGACATCTCTATCATGTCTCTATCCCCATTTTGTTATACTGGAGATTTTGGGAAATTTTTCTTTGGGTGACATTTAAAATTCTCCCTTTTGGTTGAGCTAAATCACCCCATTCTTTTTTTTTAAATGGTTCAGTTTAGAGCACTCTTTTATTATTATATTTTTAGTTACATTTAAATTTTATTTATTTTCTCTATTTCATGTAAACAAAAAAATTTAACATTAAAAAAAATTTGAGTTCTAAATTTTCTTCCTCACTCTCTTCCCTTGCCCCTTATTGAAAAGGCAGGCTATCTGATATACATTATACATGTGAAGCAATGTAAAACATTTCCACATTAACTATGTTGCAAAAGACAACATGATCAAAAAACCAGGAATGGTTTATAACAACAAAAGTTTAAAGAAAAGTATGTTTTAATCTGTTTTCAGACTCCTTTCTCTGAAGGTGGAAAACATTTTTTACCATAAGTCTTTCAAAACTATCTTGGATCACTGTATTGCTGAAAAAAGTGAAATCATTTACAGTTGATCATAGTACAATATTGCTTTTACTGTGCACAATGTTCTCTTGGTTCTGTTCATTTCACTTTACATCAATCTATGTAAGTCTTTGAGGGAAATAGTTTTTCTATTATATTAGTAGCCACTTATCAAATTTGAGATCCAGGCATTTTTTGGTTTAATTTCCTCATTCAGAATTGGTCCCTGTAGTTCAGTCAGCCAGTCTCTGAAGAATAAGGATGATAGATAAGATTATCTTAATCCTTGGGTATATGCTCTTTGATCTTGGGCAGGACACCCTCTCCCCCTCAGGAGACCTTATTTCTTTTCAGAAGGTAAATTAAATTTGATTTAGGTGAGTTTCTACCCCAAAAGCAATGAACACATGCCGTAACATCCCTCCACTGAAGTTTAGGATGATCCAGCTCATGAAGGAGAAAAATCAATCAGAATGGTCTGGGGTGTAGATGGATCTCTCTCAGATTAGTGGAGGTTACTGAGTCTCATGATCAAGCCACAATTCTTAGCAGGAGGAGTTACCCTACCCCAATCAATCAGCATTGATTTTCACCTGTTAAGGGCATCCATTTTTCAAAAAGTATATTCAGGCTTCCAATCTCTTCATGTCTTTGTTTTTTAGAGAAATTACTGACCATCAATTTATTATTATCTAGTCTAATTTATAAGTTGATTATAAATTTGAAAAGAAATTATCTCTTATTATCTCTTTCTGAGAAAAAAGTTTAGGATTAGACATACATATTTGGGTGTGACTAATATGTAGATTTGTTTTGCTTGACTATGGTTATTTGTTACAAAGGAGGGTTTACAGTTGTTATTAAAATTTTTTTTAATTTAATATTTTTATGAGGGCTGAAGAGAAAAGGGGAATTATAATGGGAACTCATGGAGTGACACCCAGAAGATTACAGAAATCAAAGTGAAACAAACAAAAAGGACAACTTCGAAACTAACTTGTTTTGTAACTAACTTTGTTATAAGTTTGAAAAATATAAGCTGTTTGTACTAGAAATTTTCAATTTCATCTTCAATCCTCTTTTTAAGATTTTTTTTTTGTCTGTGGAAATGTTCATATCTGTTGGTGCTTTTCAAGTTCAGACTAACACATTTTTAAGAAGAAAATTTATTGTCCATCTCTCAAATCTATAAGGCCTTTGTCTAATGTCTAAGGATAGTCTAAGGATACCATCCTGGTAATGGTCAGAGAATTTAGAATTTTGTTGGGACTTTGTAGGAAGACCCATTAGTTGGTTAGTATCCTGTTTACCTATATAATTTTAATTACTTCTTGATTTCACTCCTGAAATCAGCTGGGAAGTTCTCTCTTTGTTTTCTTTAAACTTAACTTCATAGATATATCTCACTAGATCCATCTCCTCATTAAGTATCCACCAATCAGTATTGAGTTTCACTTCTCAGGGTAATTCCCTTTCAAAATGGGTCTCCATTGGCATTTTTGGTTATTGAGAGAAACCACTGACCATCAATTAATTATGATGGTCACTAGCCTAATTAATTCATTGATTACTGATTACCCAGAAATTATCTCTTTTAAGATTTTCATTTGTCACAAAGGATAATTTGGAGGAGGAGGAGGAAGAAAATATGGAGGGAAGAATATTGTAATAATCCAGGTGAGTGGATTAGGTGATGACAGAAGGAATATGGAGGAAAGGATATATTAAAGATATGTTAAAATAGGATGAAAATGATCTGTTAACCAATTAGATATTAGAAGTAAGAGAGAAAGAAAAGTCAAATACTATGAGCTTGGAAGACTGAACATTACAGACAGAAACAGTGAAGTCAGAAGAAAGAACAGTTTTAGGGGGAATTCTTCAATTTCTAATAGTGAGATCTAATAGTGAGAAATTATCATCTTAATGGTTTATTCTCTGAGCAGTTTTGATTTGTCCACAATTCTGACAGAGGTGGGATAGTTATTTATTAATCAATGCTCTGACTTTAAACGATCCTGAGTTACATCCAGGTAGAGATTGTGTTGGGGTGTCACAGACTTAAGAGAGAGATATTGCAGCCTTGTGGAGCAGCTGGTGGATCAGTCATGCAAAATGAATCTCTGGCATGTATTCCAGAGACCTGGGTAGTGAGTCTGGCACTTGCCACCTGTGCCAGAAGTTGCACAAGTTTTCTTGTAGCTGACATCTTTATTTAGACACCCTGAAATTCTTGCTTCCTGAAACATTTTTTTCCAAGGAACAGCATCCTGACTAAAATACAATTTGAGCAAACTGAAGCCTCACTGGAAAGCATCAATTAAGGCCTAGAAGCAACCTATATCAGTTGACACTCATCTATTCAATTCCTACAGTAATGCTTCCACATAGACATGTCTTATGGGTAGTTGAAGATATGCTTTTAGAGTTCAGCAGTAAAATCAGGATTGGACCTATGGGAATGTGGGAAGTGAATGCATAAGATTGTCAATGGAAAGAAGAGAAGAAGGTCAAGATCAAATCCTTGGAGATCATGTATATAATGGGGTTAAGAAGAGGATTGGGTTCAGAAAAGGACCCAAAGAAGGAGTCATTAGAAGGGTAGGAGGAAGGTCAAAAAGAGTGGAGTTTTTGAAACTAAGGGAAAAGAAGGTAGCTTTTGGTTAAAACTTCAAAAGCTGCAGAGAGATAATGGAAGTTGATAATTGAAAAAAACCCATTGGATTTGGTAATAAAGAAGCTATATGTAACTTTAGACAAATTTTCTTAGATTGGTGAGCCCAGAAGCCTAATTCTGAGATGATGTAGATTAAAAAAGTAGTAGAGACATTGAATATAGAATTTGTTTTGAAAAGTTTAATAATTAAGAGAGAGATAGGATAGCAACTAAATGGACTCAAGAGAAAGCATTTTTAGTACTGAAGATGCCTTAGCAGGGGGTCCTCAAACTACGGCCATGGTCAGATGTGGCAGCTGAAGATGTTTATCCCCCTCACCCAGGGCTGTGAAGAGCGTGTATTTTTAAAATCAGCAGGAGTCTGGAGTTCAGGTTAGGGGAAAATCGTCAGTCTTTATTCTCAGTGAAGAAGGATGGGAGGCGGAAGAGAATCTGCGATAGCAATGTGTGCAGCTGAGTCAAGAAGCTAGCCAGACCCACAGCCACGTGACCAGCAGCCAGGAGAATGGAACCCAGGCCCAATCTCTCCCAGCTTCTCTTCATGTTCCTCTCTCTGCCTCCACCCACCAAAATCATCATTTCCTATACAACACATCAGGACTTGCACAGAGAGTGGGCAGGGACCATTCTTTATCCAATCATGTATAGAGTATAGTCCAATTACTATTTAGCCTCATGTACTTGGGACCTCAGTGCATCAGCTCAAACCTCAGCCCATTACACAGGGCTATGAAGTTTATTTAAAGGCCCATAAAACAAAGTTTTTGTTTTTACTATAGTCCGGCCCTCCAACAGTCTGAGGGACAGTGAACTGGCCCCCTATTTAAAAAGTTTGAGGACCTCTGCGTGTGTTATTTGTAGATAAGAAGGAAACCAGTGGAGAAAGAAAACCTGAAGAGGCATAAGATGGAAATGGGTGACTTCTGGGAGAAGATGAAGAGCCTGGGATCAAAGGGCCATTACAGAAGGATTAGCCTGTGAGTGAATGAGATGAGTCAATTATGATTGAATAGGATTGTCATGCAATACAATGGCCCATTAATTTGCAGTGGAAGAAATCAGCTCGGTTTCATGACTTCATCCAACAAAGCTCAACAATCCAGAAGTAAGAGCAGGGGAATCTGATGATGGGAATTATTCAGGCTTGAAGATCTGAAGCCTAAATTGGAAAAGATGGGGGAATGGAAAATTTAAGAATATAAGTGGAAAACAGAAGGGCTTTCCAAAGACTACAATGGAATGTACTAGGCAACATGTGAACTAGCTTGGTGTGGGACTGAGAAGGAATAAGGTGATTAAAATAGGAGTAGTACTATTACCAAAGCAAAACATGGAAATGGTAGGGGCAGGGAGATGTATAGCATGGAGATGGCTGAAGAGTGGAAGTTCTGTGTTTGTTGAGTTATGGAGAACTTTGACCACTCAGGGGTCAAGGTTTCAGGCTAGGAGCTAGAGAACTGGACAAGAGGCAGAAGCCATGAAGAAGATCAGAAGACAACTGTATGGTGAGTTTGTGTTGTAAGAGTTATGGATATGTCTCAATACTCAGAGCCAAGTGAAGACATTATTTAGCCAGACCTTGAACTCTTTATTAATGATTTGAAATGCATATGAGCCCTTGCTCTTGGAGACAAGATTGAGAATAGGATAAATGCCTTCTTAGACAATCTTTTTTAACATAGGTTTGCTCTGGCTTTGTTGTTTAGGGATCAGGTCTGTTAGGTATCATATTTTCTTCAGAGTTCTCCAGTACCCCAGAGGAGTCTGTTCTCTGCTACTGGCTGGACTCCTTCCTCCAAGAGGTCCAAGTGCTCCAGTTCTATTTAATTACTTATATCTGATTTTTTTAAAAGAATATTTACTTCAAGGTATAGCAAGAACAAAAGGATAATCATTTCCCCTAACACCTTGGAGACAGAATTCTCTCTGATAACACATTGATCTCTGGGTAGGAGAAGATTGAGTTCACATTTAACCCAGTTCCTGTATAGCATTATTTCCCCTAAGTTAAATTCCAAAAGCCCTTTTTGGTGGGTATTATAAGCTATAATTGTGCTGGAACTAGCTCATACGAGGGATCCAATATATTTATACATTGGTAGTTGGCAAAGTCTATAAATTTTATTTATTGTTTTGTTTATTGTCCAGAATTCAGAAAGCAATAGAGAAAATGGTAATAAAATTCTGAGTGAACTTAAAAGTGTATCCTGCATACATTTTGCCCCCAGAAAGTCTGTTGTTAAATATTTATTAGCACATCACTACCTGGAACCTTGGCTTCTCAAGGACTTCTTGCTAGGCTATCTGCAATATCTGCTTTAGAATATTGGACTCCAAAGTCCTTTTTTTTTTTTTTTTTAATTTAATAGCCTTTTATTTATAGGTTATATGTATGGGTAACTTTACAGCATTGACAATTGCCAAACCTCTTGTTCCAATTTTTCCCCTCTTACCCCACCCCCTCCCCCAGATGGCAGGATGACCAGTAGATGTTAAATATATTAAAATATAAATTAAATACACAATAAGTATTCATGACCAAACCGTTATTTTGCTGTACAAAAAGAATCGGACGCTGAAATATTGTACAATTAGCTTGTGAAGGAAATAAAAAATGCAGGTGGGCAAAAATATAGGGATTGGGAATTCAGTGTAATAGTTCTTAGTCATCTCCCAGAGTTCCTTCGCTGGGCATAGCTGGTTCAGTTCTTACTGCTCCATTGGAAATGATTTGGTTGATCTCATTGCTGAGGATGGCCAGGTCCATCAAGAACAACAATTATTGTTGAAGTATATAATGATCTCTTGGCCCTGCTCGTTTCACTCAGCATCAGTTCGTGTAAGTTTCTCCAGGCCTTTCTGAAATCATCCTGTTGGTCATTTCTAACAGAACAATAATATTCCATAATATTCATATACCACAATTTATTCAGCCATTCTCCAATTTGATGGGCATCCACTCAGTTTCCAGTTTCTAGCCACTACAAAAAGGGCTGCCACAAACATTCGTGCACATACAGATCCCTTTCCCTTCTTTATGATCTCTTTGGGATATAAGCCCAGTGGACTCCAAAGTCCTAATGGTTTAAACCTAATGGTTTAAGATCTTCCATTTGGGAATCTGCTTACTGCTCCTAGAACTGAAAGGACAAACCCCAAGTCTTTTTTTTTGGCCATATAGCTGAGGTTGAGGGGTGGCAAGGGGCCCTTAAATCCTTCTCCAACTTATCAGATGGCATCAGCTGCTGTGAGTGAATGAGGCCTTTATTCCTGGACATTAATAGAGAGAAGATTATCCTAGATGCAGCCAATGGAAAAATGTTTTTTTTCCAATCATGTGGTAGGCCAATATAAAATGTTCAAATATCAAATGTCAAGTCTTCTGTCTTTCAGAAATAGGCCCTTGATCTCTTCTACATGAATATCTTCATTTTAGGTTATTTGGGGAATGTGCTAAATCTTCACTATACTTAATATAAACTTTTATAAAATGGGAGGCTAAATCTTCAGATCAAATAAACTTTTCTTCTCATATGGACTTTTGTTATTACTGACCTGGATGCAACTCCCAAGGGACTTGAAAAGCTATACCTGAATATTTTTGTTGAATTTTTTTTTGTATCTCCCTTCTGAATTTTGTATGTGATAACAGATACAAATACATACATATGTATTTATTTATCCATCCATTTATTTATTTATTTATTCATTTGCTCGGCTATTTTTCTATCTGTCTATTTATTGCCTGTTTCATTGAATCAATCTCTCCAGATCTTAAACTTTCATTTAGAACCAGTATATATTTGGCCAAAGATATTGTGGCATTGGAACTTTAAGCAGAGCTTTAAAAGAGCGATAGGCATTCAGAAATACAAGAAATGGAAAGATTGTATTTTAGATATGGGATATATCATGATCAAAGGCATGGAGGTAATAGAGGACAGAGCACACTGGCAACTTTGGGGCTCAAGGACAGAGGGAATAAGAGTTCTGGGATATCATATGTTGCCTTCTTGCTTGCTTGCTCTATCCAGGCTGAGATGAGGCAGCAGGGTTGCACCTGCAGGGAAGAAAGGCATATGGGACAAAGCACAGGGGGATGGGAGAAGGAAGCTGGTTAGGGAAAAGGCCTGTTCACTACAGCTGCAAGGGATGATAAAAAAGATACAAACACAAATGGGAATCCACAGGCTGTGCAGGATGTTGGACTCATTTACATAAATATTGTTTGCAAAGAGCAATTAGTAGTTCATTTACATTCAACGAAGAAGCAAATTGTATTTTTTCAGGGAACCAAGTATTTGCCCATATGTGCATATCTGGTGCCCTGTAATTGTCCCCTGAAGAAGGAGCTGCTAATAGATCTCTTTTTAGTGTCTGTCTTGCTGTGTATAGATATATAATTCCTCTCTTTAAAAAGGACAACCCATGTCTAGGCCAGGGGCTCATCCTCTCCTTATGGGAGGTGGGATTCTATTTGCATACCTGCTTAGGCTGCAAATGTCCCTGAGATCTCTGTATTTGGGACCTAACCTAAGCAGGTGAGGGTCTGAGGAGCAAGCAACTGAGCTTCCTTCCTTAAGGGACAGGAGAGCTAGCATCACTCCTAAGGTATGCTATCCATTCCTAATCTGGAACCCATAGCCTGGTTCTGGGTCATATTTTCTTCTTAGATGTGTTGTTATGGCTCATACTTGAGGGTCTAGGAGATGAGCATTGCTAAAAGTCAGAGGTGATTCTGTGCAGAACTTGCAAGACATTGCCTTTCTCTTAGCATGTTTCCTTAATTATCATATTCTTCAACTTCAAAGATCCATGAACAAATGAATGAATGGTGCCTTCCCTAATGACACATATTCCAATTCCTAAATGCTATGGTAAATGGTCTTCATGTGTTGCTATCTCCAAAAGAATTCATTGTTTGATAGCTAATCCTTGTACATTTAATTATTTTCTTCATAGAAGCGAACTGTCAAATAGGGATATTAATTCTTGCCATTTTTATTTCCCTTCTGTATTTCTCACTGGGACATGACATTTATTGGATGAATTCAAATCCCATCTTATGAAAGAGGCTTTTCTAAATCTTTTCTTGTCTCCCCAAACTCCATGCTAGTGTCTTTCTTCTGATATTCTTTCATTTCCATTGTATGTATCTTATGTATTAATTTTTTTCACATGTTGTCTTCTTATTTGAATATATGTTTCCCTAGGATTGTAATTATGTTTTTTACTGTAAGCTCTACTTCCATTATGAAGTCTTTACTAGCCTTTGTTCACACTCTTCAGCCTTACTGCAGCACTCTCCTTTGATCTTATCTTTCCCAGTCAAAATTTTATATAATTGTCATAGGAAATGTTTAAATGGAGGAAACTAGGGAATTCTCTATAAATAGATAAAGGGTGAATAAAGTAAGAAGAACTAGAAGAGCAATTTATTCAATAGCACTGTTATAATGAAAAATAATTTTGAAAAGCAAAATGTAATACAAATTCTGATTTCAGAGGACTGAAGACTAAGCACATTATATACTTCCTGTGAGAAAGAGGTGATGGACCTAAAATGTAGAATAAGACATACTTCTGGACATCTCTGATGTGGGAAATTTGCTTTGTTGGACCAGGCATCTTTGTTATGAAGGTTTTAAAAAATTGTTCAAGAAAAGTAAAAGGGAGAGAAAATAAGTGCTTGTAAAAATAACTAATATTTTTAATTTTAAAAAGTAAAAGTTTTTTTTATTATTATAGATTTTATTTACAAGATATATGCATAGGTAATTTTTCAGCATTGACAGTTGCAAATACTTTTGTTCCAACTTTTTCCCTTCTTCCCCCCCACCCCTTCCCCCAGATGGCAGGTTGACCAATACATGTTAAATATGTTAAAGTATAAGTTAAATACAATATATGTATACATGTCCAAACAGTTATTTTGCTGTATTCAAAGAGTTAGACTTTAAATAATATACAATTATCCTGTGAAGGAAATCAAAAATGCAGGTGGACAAAAATAGAGGGACTGGGAATTCTATGTAGTGGTTCATAGTCATCTCCCAGAGTTCTTTCGCTGGGTGTAGCTGGTTCAGTTCATTAAAGTAAAAGATTTTAAATAAAAAATGAGAAGCCTTATGAGACTAAATGATTTTCAAGGTTTCTGTCACATATAATCCTAGTATCCAAAATTTCTTTAATCCTTTTGTTGTCCAAAAAGGCAGTGGCCAAAAAGACATAATGAGATTTTAGAGCAGGGGTGGAAATTGTTTTATGCCAAGGGCCATTTATAACATCATTTGCATGACATACAAAATTATCAACTTCAGAACTCAAACAGTGGGAGGTTGTTGTACCTTGCTTTCAGCTCATTATTGCCTGCATTGGTAGGGCCAAGCAAAATGATTTCTTTTTTTTCTTAATAGTACTATATTTTCCCAAATACATGTAAAGATAGTTTTCAACATTCATTTTTGGAAGACTTTGTGTTCCAAATTTTTCTCTTTCCTTTACCTCCATCTCTCTTTCCTTCCTCATCCCCAAGATATCAAGCAATCTGATATGGCTTAAATACATGCAATCCTTTTAAACATGTTTTCTTATTTGTCATGCTGTGCAGTAAGGATCAGACCAAAAAGGAAAAAAGCTTCAAGAAACAAAAACCAAATAAACAAAAAGGTGAAAATATTTTGCTCTGATCCACATTCAGTCTTGAATTGAGTTGAATCACTTGCATTGCTGAAAAGAGCTACATTCATTATAGCTGATCATCACAATCTTGCTGTTACTGTGTATAATGTTCTGTTTCATTCATTTCACTCAGCATCAGTTTATGTAAGTCTTTTCTGAGATCATCCTGCTCATCATTTTTGAATAGAACAATAATATTCCATTACATTCACATATCATAACTTTTTCATTCATTCCCCATCTAATGGACTTCTACTCAATTTCCAGTTCTTTGCCACTACAAAAAGGGAAGCCACAAACATTTGGGGCATAGTTCTAAATTCTCTTCAGAATGTCTGAGTCAATTCACAATTCCACCAGAAATGCATTAGTGTTCTGGTTTTCTCACACCCCCTCCACCATTTATCATCATATTTTCCTGCCATCTTAACCAATCTGATAGGTGTGAGGTGGTACCTCAGAGTTTTCTTAATTTGCATTTCTCTAATCAAAAGTGATTTAGAGCATTTTTATATGACTAGAAATGGTTTTAATGTCTTCATGTGAAAATTATCTGTTCATATCTTTTGACCATGTATCAACTGAGGAATGGCTTGTATTCTTATAAATTTGACTTAGTTCTCTATTTTAGAAGTTAGACCTTTATCAGAAGATTGATTATAAAAATTGTTCCCCAGCTTTCTGCTTGCCTTTTAATTTTGGCTGCATTGATTTTGTTTGTGCAAAACCTTTTAAATTTAAGTAAATATTATCCATTTTGCATTTCATACTGTTCTCTACTTCTTTGACCATAAATTCCTCCCTTCTCCACAGATCTGACAGATAGACTATCCTTTGCTCTACTAATTTGCTTATAGTGTCACCCTTTATCTCTAGATCATGAACTCATTCTGAACTTATCTTGGTACAGGGCATTAGATGTTACAGATCAAATGATTTCATGGACCTTATAGAACCTGTACACCAGACCTTCCTCACCCCTGTTTTAGAGGGTTCTTCTAATTAAGCATGACTTTTTCTATATGCTTTCTTAGTTCCTTTTCAGGTCAGATAATCTAAATTTCCTGAGTATTCTAAGAGTATGGCTCTCTGATCTCTCCCATAAGAGAACACTGATTCTGTGATTCATTCTTATTACTCTTTGTGGTCATATATGTAACTCGTGATGCATGTGAAAATGGATTTACTGTTACATGCACTAGCTACTGTGATGGGAACATGAATCACATGTACATTTTCCAGTGTCAGCAGCTAAATCTTACTAATCAAATGCATGCAAACATTAATTCATATTGTCTATTAGACAATATAAACATTAACTCCACTAAGAACAAACCACTAACTAGATTTTCTAGGGCTTTCCAGTGTGTCTTGTCAGTATGAAATGATGGTTCCTCTCTGACCAACTGGAAGCTATGTGTCTATTTATAGGCTGAAGAAGAAGAAATTTCAGGTGTGAAGTTAAGAATTAGTGGTGTTGTGGAGGAGGCTGAAAAGGATGGAATGGAAATTACAGGAAAAGATGGTAGTTTTAGCAAAGATAATTTTTGAAGCTAAAAGGAAGAAAAGAATGAATGAGGACACTGTGGTATAAAGAAATGGAAGATAAGAAAGTCTTAATTTTCTCATTAAAGTTTGAGGTATGGCCATTTGCTATTAGAAAGAGAATAGGGGCTGAGTAGGAGGTTTGAGAAGAGAAAAGATTTAGAACAGCATTAGGGTTTGAAGGTTACCAAGTGGTTAAATGGTGGAAATACTAATTTTCAAGAGAATTAAGGATAGGCTAATTACATGGTTAAGACATGGGTTGAGAAAGTGAGTTTAGAACAGGGTTGGCGTATTGGGATGGGACTGAGTGGGATGAAGGCAAAGGACAGGAGAAAGGAATAAGGGGAATTGGGTGGACAGGAGACTGTGTTCATATTGAGAAAATTCAAAATTTTTAATCTTGGAGGTGTAATTTTTAGTTGTTAGTGACTTCTGAGATCCTGTCACCCTAGGGGATCTTTGAGGTAAAGTGGAGTTGGAGGTTATATTTTCATCCGTTACCCCTCTTATTTCCCCACAAGTCTAATTTACCAGAATCTAATAATGATAAACTGGATTAAGAATTTGAACATTTCATAATCCATAATCCCTTTTCCTTAGACCCCTCGCTTCCCACTTTCTCTTTCTTCCAATACCAGGACCAAAGGATGTACTCCCCTTTAGGAGCTGTCCGGCGTCCTGAAAACGCCGCAATACAAACGAAATGCGCAAGCGCCTGTTGTCTGGTGGGAAGTAAGCCAGAAGGGACCTGGGGGAGGAGGCCGTGGCCTGGACAAGATCCCACTGCGCATCCTCCCCGCTTCCCCCACCCCTACATTGCAGTCCCAGCCCCAGATCCTGCACCAGCGGTGAGAACCTACCGCCCTCCACTGCGGATTTCCAAGTCTTCATTTGCCCATTGCCCCACCTCCTTCCTCTTCTTCCTCTGCATTCTTCTCTCTTCCTCCCTATCCTTCTCCACCTGCTCCTCCTGCATTTCCTTTTCTGTTTTCGTTTCTTCCTCTCCATCTTTGTTCCTTTCCATCCCCCTTTCCCTCTTTTCTTCTCCTTTCCTTTCTTTTTCTCTTGCCGCTTAGAATTCTCACATCCTTCTCTTTTCTTTTCTCTTTTTTTCCTCCTTCATTTCCCTTTTTTCTTTTCTCTTCATCTCCCCTCCTCCATCTCTTCTATTCCTCCGGGGCTCCTGTGGCAAGGCCCGACCATGGGGAAAAACAAATTAGTCTTCGCTCAGGGCTCCTGCTACTTCCTTGCCTTCCTGTTCAGCTTCATCGTGGTGGTGCCATTGACTGAGAACTGCCATGACTTCCACGGCCGCTGCTTGCTCTTCACTGAGGGCATGTGGCTGAACACCAATCTGACCGTGCAGGAACACCAGCGCTTCACGGTGCAGGAGTGGGGCTCGCCCGCTGCCTGCCACTACTCTCTGCTCGCTGCCCTGCTCTCCCTGTCTGTGGCCATTGGGTTAGCCTGGCGGTCGCTCTATCTCCTGTGCAAGGGATTCGACGAGTAAGTAGTGGCGGCCCCCACGCGGCCCCTGGCCCCAGTCTAACCTGCTTGGGGCTAGAACTATGTCCCTAGATCTCAGCTCTCTCCTCCACTCCCGTGCAAACAATCTCCCTCACCTAAAAAGAGTCCCCACCCAAATGTAAAAAGCCACCCTTTCCCGTATTTCTCCACGCAGCCCCCTGCAAACAGCCATTTTCCAATAGTTCGTTGGGGAAACATCCCTTTCCCGTGGAAACTGTCTCCACTTTTGTGCAAGAACCATCGCTAGGCAAACCTGCTGTCCTCATCATTACTGAACTTTGTTCCTCCCCAGTCCCTGCAAATAGAGATCCTCCTGTGCAAACACTATCCAGTATCCATTACCAAAATACCTGGTCCCTCTGTCCCCTACCCAGGCATGTTTCCTTCTTCCCAGAACAAATATTGCCAAGTCATCTCTCTCCAGGTTTGACTCTGGCCTACAGGAGAACGTTCCCTTTAGCACCTTGGACACTTCTCCCATATTATTGCTTGATGGAGAGACTGTGCAAAGTGAGAGAGGAAAGGGCCAGATTGAGGCCTGAGAAGATACAAAAGCCTTTCTTTCATCTCATTCTCTCACAAACAAATTTCTTTCATTCTGGGTGGGAAAAATCAGTCTTTTAATTAGATAAATGAGGTTTGAATCAATGCACTATTAGCCATGTAACCTCCAGTAAGTCACTTAATACCTTTGAAGCTCAGTTTCTTCATCTACAAA
Source organism: Sarcophilus harrisii (assembly GCF_902635505.1). NCBI lineage: Eukaryota > Metazoa > Chordata > Mammalia > Dasyuromorphia > Dasyuridae > Sarcophilus > Sarcophilus harrisii. Next base: position 352,835,080 of record NC_045427.1, read on the forward strand.
ATGGGGATAATATTGCTTATAACAGGCCACCACCACCATGGAGATAATGTGAGGAAAACATTTAGTAAGATCTCATAATAACTAGATTTATGTAGCCTTTTAGGTTTGCAAAGTATTTTGCCTTTGTCTCATTTGAACATTACAACTCTGTGATTTAGGTGCTATTATTATCCTCATTTTACACATGAGGAAAATGAGAGATAAAGTGAGTTGCCTAGGATCCCACAGCTAAGAAGTATCTGAGGTAGGATTTAAATTCAAGTGTTTCCTGAGATAGTATTTGAACTTAGGTCTTTCTGCCTCCTAATATTCTGTCTGCTGCACCACTTAGCTATCCCATCTGCACCATTATACAGATATCTGGATATTTCAAACTCTCCCAGATGTTTAGATATTGTGTAGTCCAAATATTTTGGTGTTGAATTTGTTTTTTAAAACTTTCCTTACATATTCCCTACATATTATGTTAGCTCTCAGGAATGGCATTCTTTCTATCCTCTTCCCTCCCCAAATCTATGAGGTTTTCCACCATCTAGAAAGATCCTTATGTCTGAGGAGATAACTTCTAGTGACATATGGAAGTTAGGGAAGCCCTACAAATTTCCCCCCACCCCTGTTTTTAAGAAGCTTATCCATACAGGGTTTCCTTCAAAGATAAATTCTTTATCTTCAAGATAAACATAACTGAAGAAGACTATCTGTTAAGGTATAGAGGGATTGCTGTCTGTGTTGTCATAGAAATGATTTATCCTAATGATATGACTTTTCTTTGAAGTATGCTATTATTGATTTTAATAGAAAAGCACTATTGATTTAATAGAAAAGAAAATAATACTCCTTATTATACAATAAATTCCATGAGGGAGGGAAATTGGGTGATTTTTCATCTTTGTATTCCTAGCTTTGATCAAAGGCCTTGAACATAGTAGATGCATAATAAATTTTTATTAATTTTGAATAAGACAGTTAGTATGCATTTTCTGAGCATTTCCTAGCCTATGAGATCCTAATATTAATTGAAGATGAGACAAACTTTAATATTTTAACAATTTAATGTATCCATAAACTTATCAACATGGATGCATGCAGAAGTTTACAATCCATCCAGGTCTCACATCCCTTGTCATTCATGCCTTGGCTATCCAGTATATCTTACATAAAGGATCTACTCATTGAACTGGAAGCCTTCATTGACAGCATCTAACATTTTGTGGTTATCAGTACAGTATGTGGGTTATCAATTTGCCATCTTTGCCTTTTGCTATAAGATAGTACTACTTCTTTTTCTGATCATAATTTTCTACATGAAATCTTTTTGGCTGCTTCTTGCTTTTAAATCATTGTTGGGAGTAAGTTAAGCTTACTTACATACACTATACTTTTCTTTGGTGTCATTGAATCACTTATAATTTTAATTCTTTGAAGATGTTGCATTCTTTGATTTATAAATGTACATATTGGAAGAATGTTGGTGTTAAAAACACAATTTTTGAGTGAGGGAGCGGTTTGAGCAATTTCTCATGCAGTTCAGGTTACTTTTTTTTTTTTAATTCAGTTCTGGGACAGGTCCATTGTTCACTTGAAGTTTGTGCCCAAGATACATATATTGATGGCCTACCTCAACAAACTTCTTGCTCCTCTAACTGGCATTCTTCATCCATTTGGTTTTTCCTGTATGGATTGCTAGGCCAATGATTTTCAAATAGCCGTGAATCTTCTTAAAGAAGTCTTGATGAAATTTGTTAAAATATCCACAGATAGAAGCTTCTGGAAAGTCACATTATTTACCAAGACCCCCTTTTTTGGATTTTGCTTGGAGCATTTTTATGAAAAAAGTAAATAGTTTTGGTAAAATATTTTTCTTCTTGTTTTATATTTCACTCGTATTTGTAGGTAAATGATTACTGAATGAAGTTACAACTTTGTAGCTGCATCTTTCAACGTATAATTTTAACATAAGAATAAAAATCTCCTTTGAGGGAGGGACTTAAAGGATGCATTTTGCTTTATAAAGTCAAATATGTTTTTTGGAATCAGCAAATACAGTAAAATCTTCTATTCCCTCTGTCTTTTAATCATGTGAACATGTAATCTGCTACAGGAAATTACTTGGGGGGAACTCTGCCTGTTTATTCTATATTTTCAATAAGGATAGTCTCAATGAATGTGCAAGTCAGATGTTATATAGATGGAAATGTGGTCAATATACAGGATTATGTTTAGTACATAGAACATAGCTGATACTTGTTATTGATAATAACATGGTTTTACTTTTTGTCATGTTTATAGGATTAACCATTCTAGCACCTTTTGTCAATATTAATAATATGTTGATATAAGACTTCTGATATAAGATCTCTTTCATTTCTTAGTTCTGACCTACTGCCAAAAGATTCTATTACCAGAAAAGGGTTGAAAAACTCTTGATCTAATCCAACATTGTCATTTTATAGAAGCAGAAACTAAGGCTTAAAGATGATGGGACTTGATTAAGGTCACACAAGTAGTAGGCAACCAACATATGTTAGAATCAGAATTTGAATTCAGATAATCCCAAATCTGAGAGTGTTCATTATTGCCATACTTCCTCAAAACCAATAATGCTATTTATTATTAATAGAATAGCAAATAAAAATATTATTAATAATTCTAATGATTTATATTATCACAATTACAGCTTTCTTAATTATTATATTCACTGTCAATATTAGTAATATAACAATATAGTAAATATTATTATTGTTAATATGTTATTACAGTGATATCAGTGATGTTCATCAGTTATATTACTATCAAATATTATCAGTACTATTTGTTATTTATATAATCATTAATGAAAGACTTTTTTGGGACATGGCTAATGTAGGAATTTGTTTTGCTTGATTTTTATATGTTTATAAGACGTGTTTGTTTTTCTTTCTTAATGTGTGTATTGAGTGATGCAGAAGGGACAGAAGATCAATTTTCATTGAAAAAATAAATTTAATTAGCTTTGACAAAAGTCATGCCAGAATTTTCATATCTTTTCTTTTAAAAAAGGATTACTTCATATCAAAAGGAAGTATAGATAGTGAAGGGATGTAAATAATCTTGAACTTTATTCATTGATTCTATTCTATATAACATTTTAATAGTGACTTGAATGATGACATAGATGACATTTAAAAATCAAATTTTCAAGTAAAGCAGAGTTAGGAGCAATAATTTAAAGATCTTCATAGGTTGGAATAGATAAAATCTAATAAGATAAAATGTACTTATGTTTCAGGGATCTATTATTTAATTTGTGTATGTTGTAGTTCCTTAGGTACAGATGAGGTATTTTTTCCTCAATAGTATTTTATTTTTCCAAATACATATAAAGATAGTTTTCAACATTCATTTTTGTACAACTTGGTATTCCAATTTTTCCTTTCTTCCCCCTTCCTTGTATCCCCCTTCCCCAAGACAGCAAGGAATCTGATATAAGTTAAACATTTGCAATTCTTTTAAACATGTTTCTATATTTGTCATATTATGCAAGAAAAATCAGACCAAAAGGGAAAAAACCCATGAGAAAGAAAAAGCAAGCAAACAAAAAAGGTGAAAATATTTTGCTTTGATTCACATTCAGTTTCCATTGTTCTTTTTCCATCCCACATCTATTAGAATTGTCTTGAATGATTGCATTGCTGAGAAGAGCCAAATTCATTACATAATCTCGCTGTTAATAATCTTGCTGTTACTCTGTTCAATGTTCTTCTAGTTCTGCTCACTTCACTCAGCATCAGTTCATGTCTTTCCAGGCTTTTCTGAAATCAGCCTGCTCATCATTTTTAATAAAACAAAAATATTCCATTACATTCAAATATCATAAATTATTCATCCATTCCCTGATTGATCAGCATCTATTCAATTTCCAATTCCATGCCATTACAAAAAGATCTGCTACAAACATTTTTGCACTTGTGGGTTCTTTTCCTTCTCTTATGCAGATGAGATAGTAAGAACCATTGGATTTCCTAAAATCTATGGTTAAAAATAAAGTCTGGGAAACATATTTCAAGAAATGGTCTATGTCTTAGAGGAGGAAAAGAAACCCACATATGCAAAAATGTTTGTGGTAGCTCTTTTTTTCAGTGATAAGAAACTGGAAACTGAGTGAATGCCCATCAGTTGGAGAATGGCTGAATAAGTAATGGTATATAAATATGATGGAATATTATTGTTTGGTAAGAAACGATCAGCAGAGGCAGCTAGATGGCGCAGTAGAGTACCAGCCCTGACATCAGGAAGACCTGAGTTCAAATCTGCCCTTAGACACTGGCTGTGTGATCCTGGGCAAGTCACTTAACCCCAATTGCCTCAGGGAAAAAAAAAAGAAAGAAAGAAACAATCAGCATAATGATTTCAGAGAGGCCTGGAGAGACTTACATGAACTGATGCTAAGTGAAATGAGCAGAACCAGGAAATCACAACAAGATAATATAATGATCAATTCTGATGGACATGGTTCTCTTCAATAATGAGACCAGTTCCAATGATCTTGTGATGAAGAGAGCCATCTACACCCAGAGAGAGGACTGTGGGAACTGAGTGTGGTTCACAACATAGAATTTTCACTCTTTTTGTTGTTATTTACTCATATTTTATTTTTTGTCTCATTGTATACCTGTTTTCCATAACTCATCCAACACTAGCTATCTTCAGTTTTTGACATCTTTGTTAATTTGCTTGATTTGAAATTAAACTCAGAGTTGCTTTATTTTGCATTTCTTGTTGTTTCTAGTAATGTTTTTGAATAGTCTTTCTCACATGATAGTTAATAATAATTCTTCTTTTGAGAACTATTTGTTCATATTCTTTAACCACTTATCCAATGGTGAAATGGCTTTTGGTCTTATTTATGTTTACAATATATTTTGTATGCCAGATTCTTGTCAGAGATTTGATGTGAAAATATTTTTTTTCCTCCAACTGACCACTTTCCTTCTTATCTGGTTGCATTTTATGCATACATAAGCCTTTTAATTTTAAGTAATCAAAATGATCTATTTTCTTTTTGTGGTAACTTTTATTTTGTATTTCATCAGGAATTCTATAATAAGTATCTATAATAATCAGGTACCATATTAACTTAGAGTTTATTGCATAGAAACATTTAAAAATATCATTTAAAAATGTTTCTATTTTTTGAAATTAATTTATGATTTTTTTCTAGATAGAGTTCTTTCCTAAGGATTTTATGTTCTCTGATTCCTCAATAATCATGGTACAAATTATGATGTGGATTAATGTTGAGGAGGGCAGCTAAGTGGCACAGTAGATAGAACACTGGGCTTGTTAGGAAGACTAATCTTCCTGAACTCAAATCAAACTGAAATCAAAAGACATTTACTGGCTGTGCGACCCTGGGCAAGTCACTTAACTCTGCTTGCCTCATGTTTCTCAGCTGCAAAATGAGCTGGAGAAGGAAATAGCAGTATCTTTGTCTAAGTATCTTTCCGATATCTTTGCCAAGAAGGCCCCAAATGGTTTCACAAAGAGTTAGACACAAATGAAATGACTGAATAATGAAATGATGCGGAAGATGTATAGTATAAAAAGCATTAGACTTAAAATCAAGAATCCTTGAAAATAGTTGAAATAATTTATTTTATTCCTTGTGGTCACATCTACCCCACATTTAGTTGGAATCTTTCCCCATATCATAGTTGTGAAATATTTCTGATTTGATTTCTTTTATTTTTTTTAATGACTTGACTTATAACAGTCAGGTACCATGAACATTTTAAGCTTCTTGTGGCATATAACTTATAAAATGTTGGATTAATTCTAATTTCTTTCAAATTACTTTACTGTTTCCCAGTAGGTCTTTTCAAATTCTTCTCTAAGGATTTGATGTTCTTTTTCAGAGTTGGCCAGAGTACCCAATATATGAATGAGCATGGGCAAGTCATTTGCCTTTTTTAATCTTCAGTTTCCTTATTGTTAGCAATTAATCAATCAACATTTATTAAGCAATTTCTTTGTGCCAGACATTGTGCCAAGCCTGAGAATACAAAAGAAAGTTCCCTACTCTAATAGTTTATTGTAAAAGAAGAACTTTATAAACTTTAGAAAAATCATAGAATTGGGAATTATTATTTATATAGTTAAGATTTCCTTCCCTGAGATTGTGAATTATATAGTCATATGCGATTCTCCATCAGACTTATCTGTTGTCGGTGACTTAATGTCCAACCTGGTCATTTACAAAAGTATAAATGCTTCTAATTGAAGAAGGAATGAGACCTATTTGGCCTGAATTAAGGATCTATATGGTGCTTTGAGGAGAAGCTGCCAGGATGGAGGGCAGTGAATTCTGGATTCCCATAGAGCTTGCAGATGCCATGAGTTGGCTGTTTCTGAGCTCTATCTTTTTGCTCTTTTTTTTCTCCAGGACCTGTCTTGAATCATTTGCAGCCTTGATGCTTAATATCTTCATCCTCTTTGTAGTCTTCATTGCCTGTACTATCATCAGTGTGGGATTTGACATGTGGTGTGATGCCATTACAGAGAAAGGCAGCTTGTCCAAGAGGTATGTGCTTGTGTTCTGGTTTCTGTACTCTGGGAGAAAGGGGTGTGTGTGTGTGTGTGTGTGTGTGTGTGTGTGTATGAAAGTAAGTTAAGGCAACTTTATGTTCGAACAGATGGATGAATGCATGACAAAAAGTTTACTAGTTGCTTACTCTATTCTGTGCATTGTGCTAAACTATAGAAACACAAATAAAAAAAGCAAGATAGCCTCTTTTCTTAAAGAGTTTATATTATAATTGGGAGAGACAAAATATAAAAGGAAGTTCAACAGCAACTGATGGAAAGGTCTATAGGGTTACAATGATGGGCAATGTACACGACTAAGTCCAGATGTTTTTAATTTCCAGATGGAGGCCAGATGCTAGAACTGAGTGACTGTGGGATGTAGGTATAGAGCAGTTAATAAGGTATGGAGGATCTTTTGAGATAGTGGGAGGGCTGATGATAAAGGGCTAGTGGTTTTCAATTTTATTAGAAAGAATGGTCTCCCATCTCACTCATGATATGTGAGCAGTCATATATTCTGGATTAAGGCAAAAGGACAGAGCATCCTGTGGTGGTGATGTTTATTCTTGCCGATGGACAGTCTTGGATGGGTTCTGGGGTATCTGAAGCTGGTGGAGGGAATGAGGGAGAACTTTAAGGAGAGGAATAAGGCATCCTCTTGGGTGAGAAAGTTAGATCTACAGACAATTGATATGGGATTATCTGGGTAATTATTTCCTCATTTATAAAATGAAGTGAGAAAGGGATGTTGGGCTAGATGACTTTTCACCATAGTCAGATGTATGACTTGTTGGCTTCTTCCTAATTGAATTTTACAAAACATTTGTGGAGCAATTTCTGGTTGTCCTTTGAACTGGCAGTATCTGATTTTTTCCAGGTCTTGGGAGGAGACCACATCAGGTTTGTTGAAAGAAGTAGTGTCAAAGTCCAGAATTTGTTTTCTTCTTTCCCTTTACATTACTTTTTTCTCAGAGGTTTTCCTCCATTGAAAGAGAACATTTGAAGTGGGACTGCTCCTTTGGCGGGGCAGAAGGATATTTTGGAAATAACTTTCTGTTCCAATATTTTTGTCGCTTTAGCTGTGAAGAATTTCAGAATATGGACTTGGATTTGAACCCTGAAAACTCAGCCTTCTATGACCAGTTTTCTCTTGCCCAGGTAGGAGTGATCACAAGATTCACCCAATCTTGTGCTGTTAGTTGTAAAGAAAGCTCATTCCAAAGATGAGGGGGAGTCTAGCTGACCTTAATCCTTTGACTCATTCCACAAACCTAGAAGGAATTTAGAACTTGGACTAAATCCAGTTGTGGAGAGACCATAGGGAAGGGGACAAACATTTCTGAAGCCTCTACTATGTCCTAGGTACTGTGCTAATTTACTTAATTTAAAAAATTTATTTACTATTATCTATTTGACCCTCACAACCACTCTGGGAATTAAGTGTTGTTATTGTCCTCATTTTATAATTGAGGAAACTGATGCAGACAGATGTTAAGCTCAGGGTCACATATCTAGTAAGTGCCTGAAGCTGGATTTGAACTCAGTTCTTCCTGAGTCCAGATTCAGAACTCTATCTATTGCATCACCTAGCTGGGATCATGGATCATATATCTAGGACTAGAAGGGACCCTAGGGTCATTTAGTTCAATCCCACTATTTTGCATGTAAGAAAGCAGAGCCCAGAGAAGTTACTGTTTCCTGACAATCTATTCCACTTTTTAGACAGCTTTTATTAAATTCTTTCTTGTAGTGGCTCAGCATCTCCCTCCATATAATTTTCTCCCATTATTCTTAGCAGTGTCCTTAAGGCTGAGCAGAGCAATTCAGAGCTTTCCTCTGTTAGATAGCCCTTCATACTTTAACAGGCTAGTAACTAGCATTAAGAATTAGGGGAGAGACTAGTGACTTTGGAGTAAGAGAACCTGATTCACATCCTGCCTGCCTCTTTGATGCTTGCTCCCTTTTGTGATTTTAGGCAAGTCATGACCTTCCTGAAGCTCAATTTCTTCATCTATGAAATGAGAAATTTGGATTAGACAGCCTCTGAGGTCTTTTCTAACTTGATTTTGTAATCCTAATGGAATGAGCACTGACCCTGAAGTCAGAAGGTCCTGAGGTTAAGACCAGAGTCTCCTGATGTTGTCTTGATGTGTGTTCAAAAGCTAGTTCCTTTGTTCCTTGATCAGAAGTGGATGGCATGACCTCATTTAGGGTTTTCTTGGTAAAGATTTTGGAGTGGTTTGGCATTTCCTTTTCCAGCTCATTTTACAGATGAGGAAATTGAGGCAAATTGGGTTAAATGACTTGATCAGAATCACATAGCTAGCAAATGTTTGAGGTTGGATTTGAATTCAGATCTTTCTGTTTCTATACCCAGCGTTCAATCCATTTTTCAGAAGGAAAGTGATTTGCAAATCTCAAGCCCAGAAGGTTTAAATAACTTGCAAAGGTTACACTAATGGTGAGTGGGTTTTGGAAGCTGACTGAGACCATGGAATTTATCATCTAATCCAGCCTCTTCATTTCACCTATCAGGAAACTAAAGTCCAGATAGTTTTGGGCTGGACTTATCTATAGTCATGTGAGCAATACAATTATAGAATTGGGATTTGAATTCAATTCTTCTGACTCATGATCCAGTGTCCTTTTCTCTACCACATGGTAGTTATTTCAAAGACAGAGGAAATACTTTTTAAAAAGAATGTGATAGAAATAACAATTTTGTTTACATAAAAATAAACTTTTTCCATTAAGCCAAAAAAAAAAATGAATGTTAAAGAACTTTTTATGCATATAGTGTCCAAAATACACCAATTTGAACATAGCAGACTCTTGGGCAGACTTTTCCATCTTGAAGCTCATTAAATTGTTTCTTCTTGATTAATTGCTTTCTTAAATGTCTGAAAAACAAGAGATGTAAGTCTTTCAAGGCACTGGAGGATGGTTAGCTTTCCCTATCCCTTAGTGCTGACGCTATGTCACCTAAGTCACTAGGCAGATTGTTGTTAACAGAGAACTTAGGACTGGAAGTCAGACTGTTTTGGTCTTGGCTTTGCTGCTCATTTTCTGTGTGACACTGTGTGACACTGAGCAAGTCTTCAGTAAAATGATGGAATTGTCTGATTAGTGTTTCTCAAGAGGGTGAAGAGTGTGCAGGGTACTAAAGACCACAGTGTTCCAAGGGAGTCACAAATTGTGCTTTGGCATCAGAGGAGGCTCAGATACTTCTAGTTTTAATTATGCTAAGCATTTTCTAATTTCCCCTGGATTTGGAAACAAAAGAAATTCATCCTTCCAAAGAATATAAGAGGAAAAATCTAAAGGCTGAATCCATTAGTTTTTTTTTTTTTTTATTTTGACTGAGAGTAAGAGAAATGCCAGGGATTGAGCTAAGTGTTGGGAAGATAAAAAAGGGCAAAAGATAGTTCTTGCCTTCAAAAAACTCACAATCTAATGGAGTAGTGGTTTGGACTGAGCAAAGGACCTTTGTTGAAAGACCCCCTTTGCCTCTGAAGATGAGATATGACAAAGGGACATCAAATCTGAGAGAGAACCCCTCCTTTTGGGATCTCAGACCCTTCAGGTCAGATGGGGCTAGGTTTTTCTGGGGCTCAGAGAGGTACAGATGGGGGCAGCTATGTGTTTTATTTGATTCATATTGGTTGCTAAATTGGATAATAATAATAAACTGATAATAATAGACAACATCAATCTGCCATGGGATGAATTGGAAAAGTCCCTATTCAGGAAACCTGGAGTTATTTCCTGGCTCTGTCATATACTAGCTATGTGAGATTGGGTGATTCGATCTCTCTGGGACTCTGCTTTCTCATGTGTAAAATGGGGATAATCAACCTATTCAACCTACCTTACTGAGTAATACTTTATAAATCTTAAGTCACAATAGAAATAGAGTTATTTATTATTGTCATTTATTGAATTTATTATTATTATTTATTGAATCATTCTTTTACTTTTCAAAATGCTTTCCCATTCATTTGCTCACCTATTCCTCATAAACACCCCATGAGGTAAGCAGGGCAGGGATTACTGGCTTCATTTTTCAATGGAAAAACTGGAGGATAGAGATGTTACTGACCTGGGCCCACTTCCTCCATGAAGTTCTCCCTGACTATCATGACCTTCAGGGTCATCACCCTCTTTGAATTCCTACTTGGCTGAAACTTGGAACTTGGTGCCTGATCACCTTTTGTTTATTGCTCTCTCAGATCATCAAACTATAGAATTTTAGAACAGAATTCAGAGAGCATCTAGACCAACACATATTTGATAATCCCTGACAAGTGATTATTGAATTCAATTCAACAAACATTTAATAAACACCTACTATGGACACTTTGTTAGTCACTGGGTATACAGACAAAAAAGAAACAGTCCCTGCCCTCAGGGAGCTTAAATCCTACTGTCATGCAGTTGCTGTTTGAGCATTAGTGAAATTGGAGATTTGCTCAGGGCAGAGAGACTCTGTGTTTCTGTTGCTCATGCCAGAGGCCCAGGAACATTGTAAGGTACAAAATCAACAGATGAAGTGATCACCCAACTGCCTACCTTCCTTTCCCTCTTTATTGAGCACTTCCCAACATTTGGAACTATTGGCTTCCCCCCTACCTCCAGGGCATGATGCATTCCCTTATACCTCCCTCAGACCCTTCCACTCTATCCTTCTGTCCTAGTTTGGTCTTTGGGCTGCCTGGCTGGCTTGGCTGGGCATCACGATCTTGGCCTTCCTGAAGGTTTACCACAACTACCGGCAGGAGGACCTGCTGGAGAACCTCATCCACGAGAAGGAGCTGCTCCTGGGCCGAACCTCGTCGAGGACCTTTTTTCAAGATGAGAAGAGCGGCATGATCTAATACCAGAGCCATCCTCCTTTCCTCCCTCACCCTGCAAAATCTCCCCTTGAACCCATTTGTGCCCTAGGGTTTCTGGCCTGGCCTTTCCTGATAGTGCTTGCTGAAGCAAAGTTGTTGCTATTTTGGAATGAAATTAGGTCTGGTTTAAAGTCACTTAATCCTGTATGCACCTGAAAAGTTTGTGGGCTGTCCCAGGTAGCCTTGAGAGACTGTTCCATATCCTCCTCATTCCTACTCTCATTTCCTTCCCTTTACCCAGCTACGCTGTCATGTTTTCTGGCTCTGGCAGTACCAGTTTGGCTCAGTGTTTTAATTACACGATGGACTCAGCAGATAAAGTGGCAATAGTGACTAAATTTTGCTCACTTAACTGGCTAATGTTGAAATTTGAATGGCCTTTTAAGAAAGGATGTGAAGTGAATTTATGAGCAAGAGTGTAAGAGGCATGTTTAATAATGTTTAAAGTACTTAAGGAAATCAGTTTCGTTTCATGTATTTCCTTTCACATCAACAGGACCAATATAGTAGTTGATGTTGCTAAGGTGATTTCTGCTTGGAAAACTTTGATTTCCAATATTCAGTAGTTATCCAGTAAATTTAAATAAGTTTGTCATAGTTTTTTGTCCTTGAGAATAACAATCACGTCTCAAAATTACTTTAAATTTGAACTTCAATCCCATGGACATTTAATAATTACCTACTATGTGAAAAATGGGCAGCATAGCATTGAATTCCTTCAGAAGCCCAAAGACTTGAATTGAAAACATGCCTCTGACAATAATTAGTCATGTGACCCAGGCAAGCCATTTATAATCATAGGCAACAGGTTACAAGTTTTCTACCAAGTTATGGATGCACTCTGTGATTGTGGTGGTAGTGGTAAATCACAGATCCTCAAGCAATGTGTGAGACATGATTCTAGGTGCTGGGGATACAAAGATAGACATAGATCCTATTTTCAAGTACTTTTAAATTTTTTTGCAAGTTTATTCATTCAAAAATATTTCTTGAGTACCTATTAAAGGGTAGGTCTGAATTAGTAAAATTGGATTCTAATTATTAACTATTTGGTCTAATCATCTAATGTAAAGCTTACCTTATTTGGTGTTTAAAATTGCTTTGTAATATCCAAGTGAACTCGTCATTTTTGCTGCAACTATCCACCCAACATCCCAAGGGCAATTTTCACTACTAAATATAAGTTGTTCCAGAGGCAGCATGGTATGATAGATAGAATATTAACTTTGAAATCATAAAGACCTGTTTTCAGATCCTGCCCTAAATGCTTAATAGCTGTGTGACGCTGCAAAAGTCACATAACCCCTCTGATTCTTAATTTCCTCATTGGTGAAATGTGGGGTCTGGACTTGTGGACCTCTAAAGCCCTTTGTGGTTCCAAACCCATGATCCTCTGAATCATGGGGAGCATCTCATGCTTTAATAGATGAATATCTACTCCCTATCTCGCTACCCTCTGTGAGCATTACTTACCTAACCCAGTAATCAGCTCCACTTAGAAAATGAGTTCTTTAGGGTTGACATCTTCAGTCCATGAATGTAGGTCTTTCCTCAGACTCAGTTAAAAGGAATTATTAAGGTTATTTGATAATAACAGACTTCTCACCTTGGAGTCAGGAGACCTGGGTTTCAATCTGTTCCTAATCTGACTGTGATTGGGCAAAGCATTCTTCTCAGCCTCAATTTTCTCCTTTATAAAATTAAGGAGCTCATCTCTAAGGTCTCTTCTAGCACTAAATCTTTTTGTTATTTTAAATTATTTTATTAAAAATCAATTAGTATATTGAGAAAGTGCTTGAAATTGATATCAAGGAGCTTGATTTTATAGCCTGGCATACCAAGGTAATCTGCTACCTATATAATATATTTGATAACTTACAAGTAAAAAATGCTAGAAAAAAACCAAGACATTTCAAAAATACAGGAAGCAATCCAGTCTGTTAAAAAAAAAAAAAAAAAAAAAACAGTTCCATTTGTTCAAGTGAGGATAGTCCAGTCAACAATTGTATACCAGCACTAAATCTTATATACCTAATTAACTGAGTTAGGATCAAAGCATCTATCTTGCCATCTATCAGCAGGATGGTGTTTCCATTTTTTAATTAAAAAAGTGTTTAAAAAAGAATTTTTAAGTTTTTTTAAAGTTGAAAATCATTCCTTTGTATAGAAATCAGTATTTTCTCCATCTCAGGGTCTTACATGGTCCCTGGGGAATTAAGGCTGAACTGAGAATGAATCTAGACCCCAACCCCTCCCCAATCTTGTCATCATCAATGTCCCCTTTTCCTTTAGTTGCTCCCTTTAATTTCGGAGGATTGCTGCTTCAATTCTCCAAGTATAAACATCTGGTTTATGGTCATCATGGAGGCCCAGCATCCCTGTGTTTGGCACCATGCAGGCAAAACATCTGGATGTCTGGCAGGCACTTCAGTTAATGTTCAGATGCTTTGGTATTTCCTAGCCAGGAGGAGATTCCCGGTGGATATCACAATAATCTTGTCTTCGGGTTATCGACTTTTCTCTTCTTTGACTAAATTAGAAATTCAGGAAATTTCCTGATTGGGTGAGTGATTATACCTTTCTGTACAAGGCAAGTTCCTTATTGTCTGTGAGCCTCAGTTTTCTCATACATAAAATGTATTCTCAAGAACCTTCTCATTCTGAATCCTAAAAACCTTTGACTTTGTATCTACCAGAGTGTCTGGATGTGGCCTCCAAATCCTATAGCAGCAGATCCTGCAGCCCCCTGCCCTAGAGCAGGACTCATCCTGGATGGGATATAATAGAAAATAACAGTGGGGCAGTATTATCTCTGATTCAAATGAGAGCTACTGGAACAGTGAGGGAGCCATGTTCTTGTGAGGACATTATTGCTTTGATGCTTCAGGCGTTTTCATTTTCAAAAGCTTTCAAGGTCCTGGAAAACTCTAAAATGTTACATAGGCAGGGAAGTTTTGATTCTACATATTTTTAGGAGTATTGAAATGACTAGAACAGCATCAACAGCAGCAATTAATCCACCTTCTATGGCACTTTAAAGTTTGCAAAGTGCTTTCTGCCCAAGATTCCTATGAGGGTGGGTACTAAAGACTGTAGTCTCTTGTCTCTTCCTTAGAGTTTAGGAAGCAGACTTAGAGAGGAATAATGCCTTGCCCGAAATCACAGAGCCAATAAAAAAACCTATCATTAAGCACTCAGACTTTGGCATACTGTGTTTAATTTTAGGTACCACAGTGCAGAAAGGAGATTAATAATGTGGTTTGGAAAATATAACATAGACTTGTATTCAGGATAGACCAGTTCAAATCTGGCCTCAGATGCTTACTTAACCTTGTGACTCTGGGCAAGTCATTTAACTTTCGTCTGCTTCAGTTTTCCTCCTCTATAATTTGGATGATAATAGCATTATCTATCCTTCTGGGTTGTTGTGTGGATCAAATGAGAGTATTTGTAAAACATTTTGCAAACCTTGAAGTGTCATTTAAATACTAATAATTTATTGTCATTATTATTATTACTAATTATCCTCCCAGGAAAGGCAGCCAGGATGATGAAGGCCTTTTTGTCCATGCCAGCTGAAGAAACTAGGAATATTTAGCATGGAAAAGAGAAGACTCAGTGATGTGACATGTGAAAGACAAGATTACTGAGGAAACAAAATTTCATTCTTCTGAGCATATTGATTTTTTAAGCTATGCACACCAATTGCCTAGCAAACTAGGATCAGATCTCTTCAGCTTAGGTTTGGACCTGAAGATGGGGGAAATAGACTTTTATACATTAAAAAATTATTCAAATAAGACCAGTTAATTAAAAGGAAACAATACAACATTAGGTAACTCGATTTCTAATTGGATGAAAGATTAGAGATTTTCAAAGTTAGTAGGGAGAGAGTAAACAGGTACAATTTCCTGAATTCAGAAAAAAAGAGATATCCTACTCCTCCCAAATACTTGTAAACAATCAAAAGGAACATGAAAACAATAACTGATTGGTCATCATGGGACACTTTTCAAATAAGTTGTATGGATTGCATGAGATAGACAAATGTAAGAAAACTCTTAGTCTTTGGATCTGACTGGGTTTTTTGATAATGTAACTTTAGTTAAGGATTTCTAAGCAATATGTAGAGGTGGTCCAGTTTCCCAATTATGCAAAGCTAGGTTTAAACAATGTGATAAGATTTTCTCTCAAATCCTTCAACTGAACAAAGTTTTCCTACAAGACAGAAATTGGACTAGAGCTATAACTCTAGCAGAAAAGAGGCTGGACTAGCCTTAGAATTGAGCCATAAGCTGAAGTCAGTATGATTCCACTCAATCTCCACATTTAGCCACTTGCTGTTACATTCTTCCCAATTATCTCAACTTTCCCCCTTTTTATTTATAGGAGAATGGGTACAACACTCCATTCATGGATTACTACAAGCCAAGAGTATAAGTTTTTTTTTTCTTATATTTCTAGTTGAATAGAAACTAAAATAGCTCCAGAATTGAATTATAAGATAGAGTCAGTATAGTTTACTCAATAACCACATTTAACCATTTGCTGTCCTAATCTCTTCAGTGGGGACATCGTATTTATCTCCAAATATCTGAATGCATGTTATGTGAAAGAAACTTTAGACTTGTATTTGGCCCCAAAGAGCAGAACCAGGAACAAATAGGGAAAAGGGGAAAGAGGTCTTTTGGGGTTTTGTTGTCATGAAGAACTTTCTAATAATCAGAAATGACCCAAAATAGAATGGGATACCTTGAAAGGTAGTGGGTTCTGAAGGAGCACTTATTGGGTATGTTCTAGTAGGAATTCTGTTTTGAATATGGATTGCATATGGTTTTGGATATGAATAAAACTCCTTTAAATTCAGACAATTTCAATAATTTGGCAATTTAAGGCTGGATGCCCATTTGTCAGATTGGATGAAGAAAGAGAAACTGGTTTTCATGAATAATAGTTTCTAAGATTTTTCTAATTGAATCTGAGAGTTTGTGAGCTAGTCTTTAAATTACACAATGGCAAGGATGGTGCCTTGTTCACAATAACTGCTCTCATTTTTATCATCTTTCAAAGGTTATATAAATTGTTTTCCCATTACAGTCCTATGAAGTCAATAACTCAAGTGTTATTGACTCCATTTTATAGCTGAGAAGATTGAGGTTCAGAAAGATGAAGTATTGCTCAAGATTACACAACTAGAAAGAATAGAAGTCAGGATGTAAATCCAGGTATCCTGAGTTCAAGTCTAGTTTGCTTTCTACTACCCCCTACCGTTTATGTATTATCATATAAATTAAATGGATTTTATATTTAAAAGAGAATCAAAAAAGGGAGGTCAGAAATCATGGAACCCAAGTACTATTTTATAGTTGAAGAAACTGAGACCTAGAAGGTCACACATTATTTGAATGCTGGGCTTCCAAACTCCAAAGCTAATGCCTAATATATTCTATTGCCTTATTTGATATTGATTCAGCAATTTTTGTGGTATGGAAGTACTCTGAGCTATTTACAGACATGACCCTGAAATATTGTTATTAGATGCTGAATATATTTTTGATGACCAAAAATGCTCTCTTCTATCTGGGAAGCAGCTATATAGTACAGTAGAAAGAACCCTGAATTTGGAGGAAGATGACCCGAGTTTAAACTCAGACTCTATCACAGCCAGCCTGCTGTGGGATTCAGTCAAGTCATTTAAATTC
This sequence comes from Sarcophilus harrisii, assembly GCF_902635505.1. Lineage (NCBI taxonomy): Eukaryota > Metazoa > Chordata > Mammalia > Dasyuromorphia > Dasyuridae > Sarcophilus > Sarcophilus harrisii. Next base: position 352,852,238 of record NC_045427.1, read on the forward strand.
TCTGAACCTCAGCGTCTTCATTTGTTAAATAAGAACACTGATACTTGCCCTGCCTAACAGAGTTGTTAAATGAAATGGCTCTTAACCTTTCCAGGCCTTTCTTTGCTGAAAAATGTCTGTAAAAATATTTGTATGTGAGGGAAATAGGTAAGATGACAACTAACTAACCCTAAATTTTGCATCTCAAATCATAAGTTGTTATCTTTGCACCACATCAATTGGAATTAAAGCTTGCATGAGAGTGAGGGAAGTTTACATTGTGAATTTTTTCTGAATGACATTAAGCTCCATTTATAAAATACTAGATTTAGATTGTGAAGAGACCATAGAGATCATATACGCTAATCCTTTTTCCAAAATATGAAACTATGATTTATATGGAGTTTCACAGGTAGAAAATAGCCATAATGGGATGTTATCACTTTCCCTGTTAAGAATGATTTTTTTTTTTGGTTGAGGCAATTGGGGTTAAGTGACTTGCCCAGGGTCACACAGCTAGAAAGTGTTAAGTATCTGAGATCAGATTTGAACTCAGGTCCTCCTGAATTCAGAGCTATCCACTGCACCACCTAGTTGCCCCAAGAATGATCTCTTTTCAGAGAAGAAGAATTCATTTCCAGAGGTGAGGCATTTTTGTTACAAAAAGGAAAATAAATTCCAAATCTCAAAGATCAGGTTAATTAAAAAGAGAGAAGATGGGAAAGTTCCCATCCTTGTCCAAAAAACATGGAATTGAGATGAGACCTGGGTAATTCCAAGATTGTGATCCAAAAGAGCCTTCTCAATGGACCAAACAGAAATAGTGGTCTGGAATCTATTTGCCCCTTTCTTTTTTTTTTCCTTCATTTGTTACTTATTGAGTGATGTTCCTAGAATTTTAGGCCTGGGAGGGACCATAAAGCCCAGCTTTCTCACTTTACAGAGAGAGAGAGAGAGAGAGAGATGAGATGAAAGAATGAATTTAAGATCACACAGCTACTAAGTGGAAGAGCTTTGATTTCAATACAGGTCTTCTGACTTCAAATCCATTTTATTCAATTTTTTATTAAATATCATTTGAATAAATGTTGTTAAAAAATAATTTCACCTCTAAGTGCTTGCTTAGAATAAGGCAGCATGGTATAATAGTTACATAGCTGACTTTGGATTCAGGGAGACCTGGGTTAAGTTCTGTCTTGAATGTATGCTTGGTGTGTGATTCCAGTGAAGTTCCTTAAAGCCCAGCTTCCTCACTAAGGATATTAGTAGCAGAGTAGGTCCTGAGTTGCCTGGGTAAAGAAAGTTCCTCATATGGAGTCCTGGACATCAAAGAATTGATAAATTCCTCTCCTTTATCAGTTTCCCTTATGTGAAGTTGGGGTCCCAGACATGAATAGCCTGAGTTCTATGGAGAGATTTTCTGTGTGGACTGTTTGTTCACCCTCTGTTTTGCTGCCTCCTAGATGGACAGTTGCAGCTGTTGCTGATCCCCTGATGTTTTCTTCCTGCTGCTTGTATGAAGTGGAATTTTCCTCAGTTAAGGGTGACTCTTTGGCCACCCTTGACCAGCAACATGGCTTCCTTTTCTTTCTGCTTATCTCTCTTCAATGTATCTCAGACTTGTTTCTGCAGCCTCTCTCAATAAAGTTGTTTTTAGCATGGTATCTGGTGTGCTTTTGTGCCATATGTGCGCCATCTTTCCTTCTTGTATCATTTGGCACTTCTTATTTGGGTCAAGTGGCTCAGAACTCTGCCACTGAAGAAAGTGTGACTTTTTAAGAGCCACCGGAGAGACTGAGGTAGAACTGGGCCTCTCAGAGCATCATGAAGACCATTGCAGCTCATCCCTGTTGTTTATCTTTGGAAGAGGACCATGACATCAAGGAGGTGATGTCATGATGACATGCAGGTAAATTGGATTTAAGTGAGGGTTAATTGCCTTGACATGAGAAAGAATGCACCAGGGTAAAATCCCATGTCTCAAGATTGATAGTTTCATTTATCTCAAATCACAGAAACTTAGAGGAGGGAAGGTTAGAAATGAGGAATTTAAAGGGACAAGGGACTATAGAAGTCATTTAGTCCAAAGTCCTTATTATACTGATAAAGAAACTGAGACTCAGAAAGATAATGGGACAATTTGGCATAGCAAAAAGAGTAGTAAGTCTGGAGAGTAAGAAGATAGGGCTTAAATCCTAGCTCCACCTCTTAAGCACTCGTGGGACAATGTACAAGTCACTTCCATGGCCCATGCCTCAATATTTTTATTAAAAAATTGTAAAAACAAGAGAGTTATACCTTAACAATTCCCAAAGGCTTTCAACAATTTCCCAAAGTTACACCTTAACAAAAAAAAAAAACAACAGATCCCAAAGAAATGATTTTCTCATTTCAATGTCTCTTTCAACTCTAATATTCCATCTTCTATGTTCAAAAAGTTCTGACCATCTTTTCTAGTCCATATCTCAAATGCATGCAAAGATAGTTTCTAATATTCACCTTTGCAAAACCTGGTGTTTCAAAATTTTCTCCTTTTCTCACTCCTCAAGACAGCAAACAATCTGATATAGATTAAACATGTGCAATTCTTTTAAACATATTTTCATATTCTTTATGCTGCACAAGAAAAATCAGATCAAAAGGAAAAAAAAGCCATGAGAAAGAAAAAAAAACCAAGCAAACAAAGCATAACAACAAAAAGGTGTAAATAACTATACTTTGATCTACATTCAGACTCCATAGTTCTTTCTCTGGATGCGGATGGCACTTTCCATTACAAGTCTATGAAATTTCTTTTTGATCCATGGTAAGTTCCTAGCACAGCATGGATTGTTTCTACCTCTAGGGCAAGGAGACATGTTCCCAATAGGAGTTTGATGAAGAAATTATATGGTAGATACATGGCATGGGGAAATTTTTAATAAGGGAATATAACAATGCCAGGTGGTATATGGAGCTGGGTCCAAATTAAAGTTCAACAAACATTTATTAATTGTCCACTGTGTACCCTAGGAGAGAATTACATTTTTTAAGACAACACAGCCCTACAATCATTAAAGTTCACATTCTAGTACAGAGAAGAGATAGAAAACCAAATGATTATAATAATAAATTTCTGGAACTGCTCTATTTTTTCTTCCCATGTGTAATCTCTACTCCATATTTCATAGGAAGGTATATGGGATTGTGTGACTTCCTGCCTCCTGAGACATCAGAAGAGGGAACTTGGAGGAAAAAGAAGCTAGGGAGTATACTTTGAGATCTAACATAGATATGGGGAAAAGTGTGTTATTTCTGAAGAAGAGTTTGTAGGAGCTCGATGCTCCCCTGAAAAGTGAGACAATCACATACTAGGACAAGGACCTAGAATGAGTTCCTTTTACAGATTGCATGTCAGAAATGGACTGAGCTTAAAGGAGTTCTGGGAGTATTCTATATCCTTGCCTGAAAACTTCTGACTATTGAAGAGTATTATCCTTCCAATGGATTTGCCAACTGAGTGCTATCAGAGCCAGACAAAAAGGAATTTTGCATAGAGAAGGTTCACACTACTTGTTTGGAACCAACAGGAATTGTAGATAGAGAGACATGGATGATATGATATGAAGCTAAGCTTGTAGAAGCAGTCTATGAGAGATTCCATGGAAAGATGTACTGGAGGCCTAGAAGGCAGAATTCTAGTGAGAATTCTGTACACTGGGTACTGTGAGTGAGTGAATTAATATAGTCTACAAAGAAAAATATAGCATCTTTGTGGGCTTTTTTTGTTCTCACTAAATTCAATAAAATCTTTCATAATTATATCAATAAAATTATTCCTGTCTTTGATACTTGTGAACTACATAGTTTACTTCAAAGCAGATTGATGGTAACATGCTATTGGTGTACAGAAAATTCCAAGGGTGAGGAAAATGAGCCTGAGAACTGAGATTTCCTTTAAAAGGTAACCAGACCTTTTGTGCCAGGATGGAAACTTTGTCTTGAGAGCTACATGTACACATATGCATGAATGATAGATACATACACACACATACCACATAGTAATAGGCTATAGGGTTCCAGAGTAGCTTAAACCATTACCACAAACCCACACATATAACCAAGAAAAATACACCAGGAAAAATACAATTTATAAGTATACAGAGACACAAAAGTACTGTTTTTGATCCTTATTGGGCCCTTTTGTGGGGAATATATTTTAGAGATATTGTGGGGAATTACAGAAAAGAAGACACATACCCCTGTCTTTCATTCATTCAAAACCACTCATCATGTAACTTTTGTTTAGGACTATTTATTAAATTCTTGGGGAGATAGAAAAGAAACAGGCTTTCTGCCCTTAAGGATCTCCCACCGTAGCAAGAGATGATGTGTTGTTACAAGCAAAAAGATGAATAGGAAGGCAGCAACTGGGGCTGATATCCTTAATGAGCAAAGTTGTCTTTTTCTCTCAATAAGGCTGTCTGAAGACAGTCACTAAAAACAAGAAGAACCTGAATCTCTGAGTCAATGTTTCCCAAACTGGCCTTTATACTATGCTTGTAAAGTTAATTATATTGAAAGGAGAGCAACTGGCTTCTATTGCAGAGCCAAGTGGTTTTGGGGGTACTAGATCCTGTTGGATGGCTTTCTGTGTATGTGCCACCTAGAGTTATGTCCCACAGAGTCATTGCAAAAAATGTGCTTTATAAATCATAAAATGATGAATAAACATGTTGTTGCTGCTCTTCTTCATCTCCGTTTCCTCCTCCAAATCTTTTGCATTGGACTGCACTTTGAGACACCTGAAATCCAGGATACAACAAAAGGATGGCTCTATGTTCCAAAGTTTTTGAAGATTTCATCTCTGACCATGCTGTCTGGTTTTCTGTTCCCTTCCCTATTATCCTGTACATATCTAGCTTGGAGTTTGTGATTGTGAAGCCCTGACAAGAGGAGCCACAGGCATCAATAACTAGAAAAAAGGCAGAATAAGATCAGACAGAATGCTATAAAAAGACCAAAGAAGAAATGAGAGATGAGGAAATGCTCCCTACATGTAAATCTAACATGAAGTCATCAAGGATGATATAACAGACCTAAACTATGCAGTGCCCCAGGGATTCAGCAGAGAGAGAAATCACTGTGAGGTAGAAGTTATATCTACTAAGATCCTTGCCACATAGGTGAAGCTAATTTTTACCTAAGAGTAATAAAACCATTCTTTTTTATTATAGCTTTTTATTTACAAGACATATGCATGGGTAATTTTTCAGCATTGACCCTTGCAAAACCTTCTATTCCAACTTTTCCCCTCTTTCCCCCACACCCTCCCCTGGATGTCAGGTAGACCAATACATGTTAAATATGTTAAAATATATGTTAAATGCAATGTATTTATACATATTTATACAGTTATCTTGCTGCACAAGAAAAATTGGATTTAGAAATAATGTAAAAATAATCTGAGAAGGAAAACAAAAATGCAAATGGACAATAACAGAAGGAGTGGAAATGCTATGTTATGGTCCACATTCATTTCCCACAGTTCTTTTGCTGGGTGTAGCTGATTCTCTTTATTACTGAACAATTGGAACTGATTTGGTTCATCTCATTGTTGAAGAGGGCCACATCCATCAGAATTGATCATCATACAGTCTTGTTGTTGAAGTGTATAATGATCTCCTGGTTCTGCTCATTTCACTCAGCATCAGTTCATGTTAAGTCTCCCCAGGCCTTTCTGAAATCATCTTGTTGGTCATTTCTTACAGAACAATAATATTCCATAACATTCATATGCCACAATTTATTCAGCCATTCTCCAATTGATGGGCATACACTCAGTTTCCAGTTTCTGGCCACTACAAAGAGACCTGTCATAAACATTGTGCACATACAGGTCCCTTTCCCTTCTTTAATATCTCTTTGGGATATAAGCCCAGTAGTAACACTGCTGGATTAAAGGGTATGCATAGTTTGATAACTTTTTGAGCATAGTTCCAAATTGCTCTCCAGAATGGTTGGATGCATTCACAATTCCACCAACTTCCTCCTAGTTTTCCCACATCCCCTCCAATGTTCATCATTATCTTTTCCTGTCATCCTAGCCAATCTGAGAAGTGTGTAGTGGTATCTCAGAGTTGTTTTAATTTGCATTTCTCTGATCAATAATGATTTGGAGCATCTTTTCATATGGCTAGAAATAGTTTCAATTTTTTCATCTGAAAATTGTCTCTCCATATCCTTTGACCATTTATCAATTAGAGAATGGCTTGATTTCTTATAAATTAGAGTCAATTCTCTATATATTTTGGAAATGAGGCCTTTATCAGAATCTTTGACTGTAAAAATGTTTTCCCAGTTTATTACTTCCCTTCTCATCTTGGTCTGCATTAGTTTTGTTTGTATAAAAACTTTTAACTTGATATAATTAAAATTTTCTATTTTGTGATCAGTAATGATCTCTAGTTTTTCTTTGGTCAGAAATTCTTTCCTCTTCCTGAGAGATAAACTATCCTATGTTCTTCTAATTTATTTATAATCTCATTCTTTATGTCTAGATCATGAACCCATTTTGACCTTATCTTGATGTACGGTGTTAAGTAATAAAACCATTCTTTAGACAATGTTGTTCTAGGGGACTGAGACTTGAATTACTGACATAGCTTGATGGTTGCCCAAGTACAAAAGTCCAGTGCATGACAAATCAGATATTTCTGACCCAGTATTTTATCATGGCACATGGAGGTAAGGGGAGTGGAACCCTGCTGAATCAGTACTGCATTCTTGTTGAATGTCCTTTCCATGCTAAGGCTAAGTAAACTTCCTCTTATTAACTATTAAAAGATCTACAATTTCACTCTAGTTCTGAATTGGAAACAGTGGATAGTACCAAGGGAAGACTGGCCTATATCACTTAGTAAGAGTTGGCAGGATCAGATAAGAATAATATTGTATGTAGAATGTGGGAAAACTGGGACACTAATACATTGTTGGTAGAATTGTGAATATATTCAGCCATTCTGGAAAGCAATTTGGAACTATCCTCAAAAAGTTATCAAACTGTGCATACCCTTTGATCCAGCAGTGTAACTACTGGGCTTATATCACAAAGAAATCTTAAAGAAGGGAAAGGGACCTGTATGTGCATGAATGTTTGTGGCAGCCCTCTTTGTAGTAGCCAGAAACTGGAAATTGAGTGGATGTCCATCAATTGGAGAATGGCTGAATAAATTGTGTTATATGAATGTTATGGAATATTATCGTTTGGTAAGAAATGACCAGCAGGATGATTTCAGAAAGGCCTGGAGAGACTTACATGAACTGATGCTGAGTGAAATGAGCAGGACCAGGAGATCATTATATATTTCAACAACAATACTATATGATGATCAATTCTGATGGACGTGGCCCTCTTCAACAATGAGATGAACCAAATCAGTTCCAATAGAGCAGTAATGAACTGAACCAGCCACACTCAACAAAAGAACTCTAGGAGATGACTGAACCACTACATAGAATTCCCAATCCCTCTATTTTTGTCCGCCTACATTTTTGATTTCCTTCCTAGGCTAATTGTACACTATTTCAAAGTCTGATTCTTTTGTACAGCAAAATAACTATATGGACATGTATACATATATTGTGTTTAACTTATACTTTAACGTATTTAACATATATTGTTCAACCTGCCATCTAGGGGAGGGGGTGGGGGAAAGGAGGAGAAAAGTTGGAACAAAAGGTTTTGCAATTGTCAGTGTTGAAAAATTACCCATGCATATATCTTGTAAATAAAAAGCTATAATAAAAAAAAATAAAAAAAGAATATTATAACTAATTTTATGGTTAAAGAAAAGGAATGGCAATGTGCAACATGGAGAGTCCTACATGGTCAGATGCCTTGTTAAAGAAGTCTTACATTCATTGGCCACATGGCTGTATACCTCAAGTTATCTCAATGGGATAGGAAAGGGAGTTTCACTGACCTGAAAAGACTGAAAAATAAATTGTCAGGTCTGATCCAGAGCCTGTTCTTGTTAAATTCTGGGTTATTTTTTTAAAAGAAAACTATTAATTTAATAAATTGGAATTTATTTAGGGCAAGGTGATCAGGATCAGGAAAGCATCATAAAGATAAGGAACTGAGATGGAGAAGAAAAAAATTGGGGCTCAAGAGATAATTATTGGTGGGCTATCATGGGGAAAAAAGGATTAGTTTTTTTCCTGTTTTCTTTTAGAGAACAGAACAAAGAGTAATGTATACAAATTTGTAAGAAGCTGCTCTTCATTTGGTGTAACAAACATTTTTCTAACAAGCAGAAAAGAAATGAAATAGAACTCTCTTGGAGAGCACTGAGTTTTCTATCCCTGGAGATCACTAATGATAACAATAATGATGATAATAATGCCTAAGCAAAGGCTGACTAACGACATGTTGGGGATATTAAAGAGAGAATTTTGTTCAGTTATGGGGTAGTCTGAGATTTCTTCCAAATCTATAACATATCAGATTTTTGTGGGATATGTAGCTAAGGCAAACAAAGAGATCACCCAGGTGACCAGACTCCACATCACTCTGTTGCTTTGCTGTAATTATGACTTCCTGGGCTATCTTGCTCTCCTTCCTTCCAACACACCCAGCTTCACAGTCACTCTATATAAGTCTCTCTCTCTCTCTCTCTCTCTCTCTCTCTCTCTCTCTCTCTCTCTCTCTCTCTTTAATAGTAATCTAAGAAAAGAATGGCCAGAAGTCTGGGCTCTTCTTTTATATTTGCTTACAGACAATGTTGAAGGGAAAGGGACCAATGCCTTGTTAGGGAATAGTTGCTATCTTTCACCTCCTTCTAAAGCTTAAATAGTTAACATAGCTTCTTACTTGCCTGAGTACCAAAGCCTAGTATTGGGGCTTCTCAGATAAGGCACAATCTTCTGATTTTGTATGACATCATGCAAATAGGAAAGCAGTTAGGAGCTGCACTCAGCTGAATTGGTGCCATATCTTTGCCAAATACACTTTTCATATTATTAAGTAAAACTCCTTTCAATAAATGTTAACTAAAAATGAAATTCAATTGAAAATAACTATAAACATTCTAAAATATTTGGGAGCCTGCTAGACAACACACATATGAAATAATTACAAAACACTCTTTTATGAATAATAATAATATAAATATAAATAATTGAAGAAATATTAATTGCTCATAAGACTGAGTCAATATAATCAAAATGACAATACTACCTAAATTCATTTACTTCTCAGAATTATACCAATCAAACTACCAAAGACCTAAATTATAGAGTTAGAAAAAAAATTATCTGGAGAAACAAAAGGTCAAGAATTTTAATGGAATCAATGAAGAAAAATGGAAAGGAAGGGGGTCTCCTGGAACTAGATTTCAGACTATACTACAAATCTGTAATCATCAAAACAATTTGGTACTGGATAAAAAGTAGAGTGTTGATCAATGAACAGATTAGATACATAACAAATAAAAGCAAACACAGTGGCATAATGTTTGATAAACTCAGAGATCACAGCTATTTATTTCTCTGATAAAAAGTGCTGGGAAAACTGGAAAGTAGTCTACTAGAAACTGGGTGTAGTCCAATACAAAATACCATATAGAATGATAACCTCCAAATGGATACATGATTTAGACAAATAGGTGACATCATAGGTAAATTAGTGGAACATGGAAAAAATTACCTGCGAGATCTATGGATCTTTATCCTTAGATCCATAGATCCAGGAGTTCATGATTAAACAAGAGCTAGAAAAGTTTTTGAGAGACAAAATGAATAGTTTTGAATTCGTAAATTATAAAAGCTTTTGCACAAACAAAATCAAATGACTAAAATTAGAAGAAAGGCAAGAAATAATAAAAAAAAGTCTTTGCAGCAAATTTCTCTGTTAAGAGTTATTTATCACTATATGGAGAATTAAGATAAATTGTAAGAATAGGAGTAATTTCCCAATTGATATGGTCAAGCTATCTGAACAGGCAGTTTTCAGAGGAAGAAATCAAAGCTATTAATAATTACATGAGAAAAATCTAAATCACAAAGAGAGAAATGCAAATTAAAATAACTTTGTGGTACCACCTTGTGCCCATTAGATGGAAGATGACAAAAGAAGAAAATAATTAATGCTGGAGGAAATGTGGGAAAATAGGTACAGCAATGCAATGTTGGCAAAATTAGAACTAATCCAACCATTTCAGAAAACAATTTGAAACTATGTCCCCAAAGCTATTAAACTGTACATACCTTTTAACCTAGAAATACTACTACTAGATCTTTACATCAAAGAAAGGGGAAAAAACCGAAAAGGATTCATATGTAGAAACATATTTATAGCAACTCTTTTTGTGGAGGCAAAGAATTGGAAATTGAAGGTACTCTCATCAATTGGAGAATGGCTGAAGAATTTATTGTATGTAAATATGATGGAACATTATTGTTTTGTAAGAAATAGTGAAGGGGATGAGTTCAGAAAGACCTGGGAAGATTTATATGAACTGATACAAAGAAAACAATTTACAAAGTAACAATATTGTAAAGACAGTCAACTGTGAAAGAATTTGTAACTCCAATCTATCACAATTCCCAAGTATTTGTGATTAAAAAAAAAAAAGTTATCCATCTCTAGAAAGAGAAATAGTGAACTCAATGCAGATTGAAGTGCATTTTTCCCCTCTCTCTTTTTATCCTTCCTCCCTGCCCTCTACCTCCATCTTAGAACATAAGCGACTTCATATTTGTAATGGGTTTTGTATTTCTTGCCTTTTCAGTGGGGAAGAGGGGGTGGGATGGGGAGAATCTAGAACTGAAAATAAAATTGAATTAAGAAATAAATTTTAGATGGTTTATGAATATTTCAGTTGCTATTGTCTTACAACTTAATTTGGGTTTGGAGTCTCCTAATGTGTTTCACATCCATTATCCCATAAGATCAATAAATGCATGAAGTACACATCCCCATTATCATTACCCCATTTTTATAGATGAGAATATTGGGGCTCAGAGAATTTAAACGACTCATGCAAGGTTACATGGATAATAAGTAAATGGAAGAATTGTGATTTAAAACTCAAATAACCAAGTTCAAGTCCATTTACACTAGATGATGTGAATTCTTTGTCTGGAGCAAACTATAAAACAAAGAAAAATGCAAAATGACTATTGGTTCAGTGAGATTCCCTTTTCACTTTTTAATAAATGATGAAAAGAGGGCAGATGATTCTATTAATTATTGAGTTTTTAGACTTTCTATAAACATTTTTAAAGGCAGATGATTCTATATTTTTTGTAGGCAATCAGAGTTAAATGAACTTGCTCAGAGTCACACAGCAAGTTGAGACTGAATTTATACTCAGGCCCTTCTTACTCCAGGGCTAATGTTCTATCCACCTAACTGGCCTGATAGGTGATCCTATTAATCATAATCATAATCTTAGACTTTCTATAAACATTAGAAAAAAATCTTTAAGCAAAACCAACAGATAAAATGATTGCATTTAACTTTGTATAGCACATTCCATATTTGTAAGAAACCCTTTTCATACCTTTCTCTTCAAGGGGAAATATGATTCATTATCATAAAATTACTAATTTGCCTATTGTTCTTCACATATAAGATCTTTGTCCAACAATTAGTGAAATGACCTAATGCTGGAAGAATTGAAACAATCAATATCCCCATTCTTTCTACAAAAGAAATCAGAAGATCCAAGGAAGTCATAACTAAATAGGAGAATCACTCACAAAATCATAGTTATAGTGGCAAAAGGAACCTTAAAGGTCATTTAGTTTTAGCCTCTAATTTTACAAATAAGGAAATAGGCCCAGGGTCACAAGCATAACAAATGTAGAGCCAGAATTTGAAGCCAGGTTCTTTTACTACTGCTTGTTCCTTTATATCACAATGCCCCTCCCAACTTGGTTATAGTTTGAAAGAACTCCTGAAGGAAAAAAATGAAAAGAGGATTGGAAAAAGAAGTGTTTGGCTTTTCAAAGGTGAATGTTGTAAATAGTCTTTGTGCATATTTGGAAAAGTGAAATACTATTAAAATTTTAAAAAGGAAAGTATAAAGCACTAAAAAAAAGAGAGAAGAGTTTGATCAAATTGATGTGATGTCACGTGATCTACCCACTATTATCTTAATTAATTATCTTAATAATAATATTCTTAATCCTAGATAGGAAAATGTTGTAGTTCAGACCACAGTTCAACTGGTTAATGGAAAAATACCTCAATTAAGCTTAGGGATTTCCCTGATCCATTTTTTGTGCACTATTAAGGATATTAATTTTTCAAGCCATCTGGAAACAATGGAAGATGTTAAATAAAGAAAAAATAAAGAAAATTACTCAAAAAATAATCCAAAACATAGTAGTCATTACTGCCCTACATGTCTACTTTTTCATTTCTACAAAATTTTTGGTAGGAAAATAGATCTATGCTAACTAAGCATATTAACAAAAATGTGAGAAACACATCAGCATTGTGGGAGTTAAAACTAAAAGACACTATAGATATTCATAGGATATCTAGTCTAATGCCACCATTTTGAAGATGAGGAAAGTATTCTCTTGCTAGGGGAAATGATTTGACTGAAGTCCTCCACCTAGCAAAGAAGAGAGCTAGGATGTGATCCTATCTCCTTTGACATAAAACTCAGTTCTCTTTCTACTTCACTATGTTTGCTTTGGGGCTTATAAGAAGAAAGAAAGAATAAAGAATAGGAAATGGGCTTGTGATCAAGAAGTGGATAAGAGGATGGCTACACTATTTCTTCCCAGGCATGACTTATAACCTCAGTCAGTAGAAGAAGTGTAGTATCCGGATTCTGGACACTCTGAAGGATCTCGGGACCAGCCTTGATCTTAGTGGAGAAGTGAAGGAGGCAGAAGAGCCACCAGGATGGTCAGAGATAGAAAGTCTCTCATTTCTAGTCCTCTCAGCCCTTAAATACATCTGTATGATTATATCGTTACAGCATTCTAAGTATGTGCGAAGTAGAGAACCATTATGTCATCAATCACACTGAGTAAGTGCTAACTATTAGCACTCTGCTGCAAGTATCCCTTGCTTCAAGTAGAACACAGGTGGTCACACACTCCCTGACTTCTCAGGAAGGGAGGTGAGAACACCAAAGGGAAATGGGGAGCCAAACCAGTCATTGTCATCAGGTTGAAGGGTCTTATACTTTACTCAGAGTTCCCTCACTATCTGTAGCCCTCTGCATCTCCTGCTTTCTTTTGTTTTAGTTGAAACAGGTATACATAAATCCATCAGCATGGAAAGTATTACACAAGTACATAGTAATATAACACAGACTAGTTGTGATGTAATAAACACGAGTCAACATGAGGAAGTCCTAGAAGGAGGGTATATAAATAACAATCACACATACACCTCCTTCAGTAGCCACGGGGTAGTCCAAAATGAATCTATTGTCTTCATGTGTCAGGGAATCAATATGGGAGCCACCTGCTAGTGGCTGCTGGAAGTCTAACTCAGACCTGTAGAATGGATCTCTTCATGTGAGAGGATGATGATAATACAAGGAGAGTGAGAGGCAGTTGCTTTGTCTGATCTCTCTACTAAGAGGCAGTTGCTTTGTCTGACCTCTCTCCTCTTCCCTCTTGCTTTCAATTTATTTCATTCCACAAGGAATATCTGCAAAGGTTGTTTTGCAACTCCTTCAAGTTTATGATTCACAGCTGTGGAGACTCTTGGAGAACTGATCTGCTCCTTCACCTAGGCATGGTTCTTAAAAATTCCCCATTATTTGTTTTATGAAAACACAATTATTCCCCACAGAATGGTCAGTAAGTTTGTGCATTGGCTGTTATCTAAGTCCACATGCTAAGGTATCTGAGTCCTCATGCTAGAGAATGCAAACAGCACTATAGCAGGTGTTGAAGCTTGTGAGATGTCATGGAGGCAAACTTTCCAATGGAGAAGGGGACTATAGTCAGAACAGGTATTTAAGTCTCTTATCAGTGTCCTGGCTCGGCCCTTTGCTGTGTTGGCCCATTTAATTACTCTGACTAAAAGTCTTACTGGGTCTCCTCTCCCTTTCCTTCCCTAAGGGTTACTGAAGGAACTCTGGAAGGATCCTACTCATGAACACATCACAAGTGCTGCTACTTCTTTGTTTCTTGTGATTCTTGTGTCCCACGTTCGGGTGCCCTATGTTGTGGGATACGGGATCCACCTGCCAGTGGCTGCTGGAGGTCTAATTCAAACCTGTAGAATGGATCTCTTCATGTGAGAGGATGATGATAATACAAGGAGACTGCGAGGCAGTTGCATTCTCTAACCTCTCTCCTCTTCCCTCTTGCTTTGAATTTATTTCAATGCAAATGCAAGGCTTCTTTGCAACTCCTTCAAGTTTATGATTCACAACTGTAGAGGCTCTTGGAGAATTGATCTGCCTCCTCACCTAGGCATGGTCCTTAACAAAAAGGAGCTTTTCCACACAGTGTTAGAAGAACATTGAATGGTTCCAGTTGACCTAATATTTTTCTCACTTGTGTGCCAGAACTCTAATTTTCCCTCTGATATGGTCTGAAAAACCCACCATTAGATAAAGGAGTTTTTATTTTTATTTATTTATTTTTTTTTTATTTAATAGCCTTTTATTTACAGGATATATATATGGGTAACTTTACAGCATTAACACTTGCCAAACCTCTTGTTCCAATTTTTCACCTCTTACCCCCCACCCCCCCCTAAATGGCAGGATGACCAGTAGATGTTAAATATATTAAAATATAACTTAGATACACAATAAGTATACATGACCAAAACATTATTTTGCTGTACAAAAAGAATCAGACTCTGAATTATTGTACAATTAGCTTGTGAAGGAAATCAAAGATGCAGGTGTGCATAAATATAGGGATTGGGAATTCAATGTAATGGTTTTTAGTCATCTCCCAGAGTTCTTTTTCTGGGTATAGCTAGTTCAGTTCATTACTGCTCCATTAGAAATGATTTGGTTGATCTCGTTGCTGAGGATGGCCTGATCCATCAGAACTGGTCATCATCTAGTATTGTTGTTGAAGTATATAATGATCTCCTGATCCTGCTCATTTCACTCAGCATCAGTTCGTGTAAGTCTCTCCAGGCCTTTCTGAAATCATCCTGTTGGTCATTTCTTACAGAACAGTAATATTCCATAATTTTCATATACCACAATTTATTCAGCCATTCTCCAACTGATGGACATCCATTCAGTTTCCAGTTTCTAGCCACTACAAAAGGGCTGCCACAAACATTCGTGCACATACAGGTCCCTTTCCTTCTTTATAATCTCTTTGGGATATAATCCCAGTAGTAACACTGCTGGATCAAAGGGTATGCACAGTTTGATAACTTTTGAGCATAGTTCCAAACTACTCTCCAAAATGGTTGGATTCATTCACAACTCCACCAACAATGAATCAATGTCCCAGTTTTCCCACATCCCCTCCAACAATCATCATTATTTTTTCCTGTCATCTTAGCCAATCTGACAGGTGTGTAGTGGTATCTTAGAGTTGTCTTAATTTGCATTTCTCTGATTAATAATGACTTGGAGCATCTTTTCATATGACTAGAAATAGTTTCAATTTCTTCATCTGAGAATTGTCTGTTCATATCCTTTGACCATTTTTCAATTAGAGAATGGCTTGATTTTTTATAAATTAGAGTTAATTCTCTATATATTTTGGAAATGAGGCCTTTATCAGAACCTTTGACTGTAAAAATATTTTCCCAGTTTATTGCTTCCCTTCTAATCTTGTCTGCATTAGTTTTGTTTGTACAAAAACTTTTCAGTTTGGTATAATCGACATTTTCTATTTTGTGATCAGTAATGATCTCTAGTTCTGCTTTGGTCATAAAAACCTTCCCCTTCCACAGGTCTGAGAGGTAAACTATCCTATGTTCCTCTAATTTATTAATAATTTCATTCTTTATGCCTAGGTCATGAACCCATTTTGACCTTATCTTGGTGTACGGTGTTAAGTATGGATCAATGCCTAGTTTCTGCCATATTAGTTTCCAATTTTCCCAGCAATTTTTATCAAACAGTAAGTTCTTATCCCAAAAGCTGGGATCTTTGAGTTTGTCAAAGACTAGGTTGCTATATTTGTTGACTGTTTAGATAAAGGAGTTTTTAGACAATAGTTATAAGTATGGAGGGATGGGATATTGGATATTGGATAGGGTATCAAGAAAGAATTCTGACCCTCTCACTGACATTCTGTTTGACTTTAGGCAAGTTATTTCCTTCTGATAGAAAACCACCAAGGAATGGATAGTTTCAGTTTCTCCATCTACAAAATGCAAAAGTCAGACTACATGATCTCTAAAGTCCCTTCTATCTCTAGCATTCTATGATCATGTGAATCAATAAAATAATCAAGTCAGGAACATTCTCACTGAAAGGTCATTATTAAAGTCACAAGTTTCCTGGACAGGAAAGGTTGTGGGTAGTGGGTCTCTTTTTGTATTCTATCCCTAAAGATGAGTCTATCAAGTTTATCATTGTTGGCTTGGAAGCTACAGAATAACTGGATACTGAGGAAGACTGAGTGGCAAGAGGAGCATGAGCATGATTTGACAAAGAGGGCAAATCTTAGACATTTTCATGGAAGAGAAGGGTTAAGCAAAGGTGAAAGGTCTTACATGCACACATGGGTGGTTCAAGATACTCAGACATTTCCTTGCTATCAATGAGACTTATCCTGGTCACTGGGGTGCTACTCCATCTTAACTTGAGGGTAGTTCTGCAATTTAAAAGACAGGGAGAGCCTGTGCAGCTAACCTTGCTTGGGTATTGGGCAGAGACATGCTGACTAGAGACTAGTACCTAGTTTACTGTGCATTTCATGCTTGAGATAACAACTGTTAAATTTCTTTATGATTGGGACACCCATTCTCAAGGTCTCAACTTTCTCCAATATATCATAAGGGACCTTAAACCTTATTTGGGCATTTGGATGGTGGTGACTGGATTATGTTGGGATGATAGTGGTGGTTGCTTTTGACCTGAAAAAAGAAGTGAATTTGGACCTGACCTAGAGATACAGTTCTTTAGCTAAGAAGCAAAGTCTCTTGGGAATAATGTTTAAATCTGACTACTTGTTGGATTCATACCATCCTTCTGCTTTCTCTGTTCTTCACTGGAGAAGCCAAGCTATTGTTGTGCAGTTTAGTCATGTGTGACTCTTCTTGACCCCACGGACCATAGCGTGACTGTCCATGGGATTTTCTGGGTAAAGATACTGGAGTGTTTACTGTTTCCTTCTCCAGTGACCTTTTGTCAGAACTCCCCACTATGACCTATGTGTCTTGGATAACCTTGCATAACATAGCCCATCATTTCATTGAGCTATATAAGATCTTTCCCACAGTGAGGTGGTGATTCAAGAGGGGAAAATAGTCAGGAGAAGCTACATTGAGATATGGAAGCTGGGGATTGCCCAGGACTGTCTAGGATTACGCAGAACAATTCATGATTATATGCAACTATTTGTGACTAACTGTGAACATGAATGATTTCCCATGATAACATATGGCTGCCAGTTATTAACCCTAATTTCCCATGACTTCTTTTAACTCCTCATGACTACCTACAATGGACAGATTGTGACTGCCTGAATCTATTGCTTAACAATTAACATTGCCTGCAACTGCCTTTGTCCTCCTGTAATTGCCTCTGATTACATGACTGTTTTTGACCACTTATGAGTACCTATGAGAGCCTGTGACTAGCCTGGACAGCCCATGTCTAACCCTAATTACTGATGACAGCTTATGATGGCCATCTGGGGGTAAGAATAATCTTCTGGACCATTTGTTTCTGTAGGTTCTGAGTTGTTTCTTATCTCTGACTTGCTTTCTCCTGCTGACTTCAGCCTGCCCCATGTCCTTCCATCCCTAAGGCATCTGTCAGTCTTTGAATCCTTGCTTAGATTCACTGCCCATTGGGAGCTGCTTTTGCTGGCAGTAGAAAATTTTTTAAAGCTTAGGTTCCCCAGGGGAGATGAGGATAGCTGGGAGTCATCTGGCTGACCTGGTTTCATATAAAATGCATTTTCCTCCTGCATGATAAGAGAAGAACAGAAGAATCATCTTTCCCCTTTATTCTTTTCATAAAAAAACAAAATGATTCCTCTCTAGAAACATAGCTCATCTTTATAAAATTCTTCATATCCTGGACTCTTAAGCAACAGGGACCTAGGTGCTTTGAAAGGAGTTTTACATTTTGAATGAAGAGACCTGAGAATCATTCTCAGTTCGGCCATTGATTTTTTGTTGGATCTTCCCTTTTCTGAACTTCAGTTTATTCTTGTTTAAAATGGGGATAATCAAAGCTGTGAGTTATAGGTTCTAAGTTCACTTACTTAAATATGGGAAGTTAACTCAAGGCTATCTATCTTTGTTTTGCTTGTCATGGTGACCAAGCCCAGCATGGCAGAAATCACAACTATATGGAAAATCCACCCAAAATATTTTTGTACCTCTAGAAATAAGAGGCACAAATAAGAGCTTGTCCAATAAGAGCAGACCATCTTATAATCACTGACCAATTTTATGACCACCTACATCATTATGATAGCTTCAATCAATTTGTGACTCTGCTGGTATTCCTATTTTAGTCTATGTATTTACATGTTAACCAATGAAATTTCTGATTAATATTTAGTATAATTATGATCCTATATTTTTATATAGCTCTAGGAAAGGTGGCTTCTCAGATTGTGAAGAAAATCTGAGGTTCACTTCATTAGAGGGGACCATGGATCCTTTAATAAAGTACCATTGGTTCAAATCTTTGTTTCAGTCTCTCTTATTATAGGTGGGATAACGATCCTAAGAAAGACTGATTTTTTTTTTTTTTTTTTTTTTTTGGATCGAAGGGGGATGAATGAGAAAGCTGATTTACTGGAGACTCTTACTCAAACTCTAATCGGTATTAATCACTCCATTATGATTTTATGGGGAGCAATGATTGTTAGTAATTATTCATTTAGTAAAACTTATCTAGTGAATCATTTAATAATAAGTATAAGAATAAATAAGCATTATATAAATATCAATTACTATTATTTCTTTAGGATTGTCCAATAGGTATGAATGGAGAGCATTAAACAATTCCACTTTTATCTAAAGAGCTTAGAATCTTGAAAACTGCATTGAAATTGAGATCCCTAAACTGTGGCATGTGATTATGATGGAATATTATTGTTCTATGGAAAATAATGAGCAGGATGCTCTCAGAAAAATCTGGAAAGTCCTCCCTGCACTCAAGCAAGATGAAATGTATTATGTACAAAATAATCGCAGTGTTGTGAGATAATCAGTTGTGAATGACTTTGCCATTCTTAGCAATACAATGTTTCATGACTATTCTGAAGAACTGATGATGAAAAATGTTATTCATACCCAGAAAAAGAACTGATTGTGTCAGAATTCAGATTGAGGCATACTCTCTCTCTCTTTTTACTTTATTTTTCATGAGGGTTTTTTGGGGGGTAAATCTGTTTTCTTTCATAATACCACATTTATGGAAATGTTTTGCATAACTTCACATGTGCTTTCTTAATGGGGGGGTAGGAATAGGAGGAAGAGAGAGAATTTGGAACTCAAAGTCTTAAAACAAATTTAAAAAATTGTTTTAAATGTAACTGGGGGGGGGAATAAAAATATCCTAAAAAGAGATTGAGATACCTAAAAAAAGGTACACTTTGGATAATCAGTTTTATGAATTATTTTTGTAAAATGTTAAATTCTACAATGACTTCTCCAGAATATTGAAAATTCATCTTAATTCAACAAACATTTGTTATGTGGGTATAAAACCCAGTGCTTCATGGAAGAGGAGATACAAAGTTTAGATTTGAAAAAGTTCCTCACAGATACCCACCAATTAGAGAATGACTGAATAAATTGTGGTATATGAATGTTATGGAGTATTATTATTCTCTAAAAAATGACCAGCAGGATGAATACAGAGAGACTTGGAGAGACTTACATGAACTGATGCATACATGAAATGAGCAGAACCAGGAGATCATTATACACTTCAACAACAACACTACATGATGATCAGTTCTAATGGAAGTGGCTATCTTTGGCAATGAGAGGATCCAAATTAGTTCCAATTGATCTGTAATGAATAGAACCAGCTACACCCAGAGAAAGAACACTGGGAAATGAGTATGGACCACAACATAACATTTCCACTCTTTCTGTTACTGTTTGCTTGCATTTTTGTTTTTTTCTTCCCAGGTTATTTTTACCTTTTTTCTAAATCCAATCTTTCCTGTGCAACAAGATAACTGTATAAATATGTAATGTTGTATTTAACATATACTTTAGCATATTTAACATGGATGGGACTACCTGCCATCTAGGGGAGGGATTGGGGGGAAGGAGGGGAGAAATTGGAACAGAAGGTTTTGCAAGTGTCAGTATTGAAAAATTACCCATGCATGTGCTTTGTATATAAAAAGCTATAATAAAAAATAAAGAAAAAGTTCCTCACCCCTTGGAGTCCATAGTTTAGTAAGGGGATAAAATACACATAGGTATGTGTAATAGCAAAGTATAATAATTTTTAGACACAGTCAGGTGGAAAGTGGATAGAATGCTGGGCTTGGAGTAGGGAGGACATGAGTTCAAATGTGCCCTTAGCCATTTACCAGCTGTATGACTCTGTGCAAGTCACTTCATCTGTTTACCTCACTTTTCTCATCCTTAAAAATGAACTGGAGATGGAAATAGCAAGTTGCTCCAGTATCTTTGTCAAGAAAATCCCAAAAGGGATCATAACAAGTTGGATACAATTGAAAAACATCTGAAAACAACAACAAAAAAAAATGGTAATCATCAGAGCATCTGAGGGATTTGTGGTAGGCCTTATTCTCTTTAAAATTTTATCAACTACTTGGCTAAAAGCATAGATGGCATATTTATAAAATTTTCAGATGATGCAAAGCTGCAAATTCAACAAGTCCAAAACATAACTCATCATTTTTTCCCTAAGACCTCTCTGCCTCCAAATTTCCCTATTATTATCAAGAGTACCATCATCTCCCCAATCCCTCAGGCTCACAACTTACAAGTTATCTTCAATTCCTCCTTCTCTGTCACCCCCTCCTATCCATATCCAATCTGTTGATTTTATACTTTGCAACATCTCTTGTATAAGCCCTTTCTCTTACTATACTACTAAACTCTCATCCTCATACTCTTGGATTCTTGAAATGGCTTGCTGGTGGACCTACCTGTTATAAGACTCTCCCTATCCCAACCCACTCTCTATTTAGCTATAGAAATGATTTTTCCAAAAATTCAGTTCTGACCATGTCACTCCCCTACTCAATAAACTCTACGCTTTCCCTACCAATAACCAAACCTTCTGTTCAGTATTTAAAAACCTACATCCTTAAACTTCCAGTCATTTTACATCTTAAACCACACCATCTATCCTTTGATCTAGTAACACTGACTTCCTTACTGTTCTTTGAAAAAAAAAACACTACATCTCTTGGTTCCAAGAATTCTCTCTGGCTGTCCCAGATGCTCTCCCTTCTCATCTCTGCCTTCTGGTTTGTCTAGATTCCCAGTTCAAACTCACACTTCCAGGAAGCCTTTCCCAACCCTCTTAATTCTAGTACTCTCCCTCCATTTATGATTTCCTATTTATTCTATGTATAGTTTGTTTGTATGTAATTGCTTGCGTATGTCATTTCCCCATTTACATTGTGAGCTTCTTGAGAACAAGGACTATTTTTTTTTTTAATTTCTTTGTATTCCTAGAGTTTTCTTTATTTGTACTCCTAGAGTTTAACATAGTGTTTGGCACACACTGAGTGTTTAATAAATACTTAATGACTGATTGATTGACTGAGGTAGCTAATGGAATGGATGATAGATTCAAGATCCCAAAACATTTTGAGTATATGATGATATCTTAGAATTGCTTTTTTCTGTTTCTTTGATCAATAACCACTTGAAAATTCAATCACACTTCTTGAGCAATTATTCAGGTGATTATTGATATTTTTTTTTCTTTCATGTCCTGGTTGTAGATTGAGAAATGTGATTTCTAAACATGTACCATTTTTATTGTTTTATCTATCTATCTATCTATCCCTACCTATTTATTTTTGCTGAGGCAATTGGGATAAGTGACTTGCCCAGTGTCACACAGTCAGGAAGTATTAAGTGTCTGAGCTCACATTTGAACTGAGATCCTCCTGACTTCAGAGCTGGTGCTCTATCCACTACACCAACTAGCTGGCCCATGTGTGCTGTTTTTTAAAATGAATTTTGAATGTTAGATTTGATCAGAAACATATAAGAAAAGAATTTTTTAAATTTGTTTTTTTCCTCCTTTTTTCTGGGAATATTTTTTGATATGCAAAAGATCTTTGTTTTTAAATAAGCAAATTTCTTTTATATTCTGTATTAATCTTCTATTTATTGAGCAATATCTTCACAACAGCAATAGGTATACCACTTCATTATCTTACCATACTATATTAAATTATTTTTCTAAAGATATATAATATTCCCAATTTCACTTGTTTCTTAATCTTACTCCAGTATTAAGACCTACCTGTTCAATCTCTATGTTTGTTTGTTTCTCATTCATGGAAGTTCTCTTATTATATAATCCTAACTCATTAACACTGTTTTGCAAAACTTTGACTTTTCCACCCTCTCCTTATTTGAGATGTGTGCATTCCTCAGGAATTGTTCTTTCTTGTGTCTCTACCACACACTTACTTTGTTCCTCTACCCTTTCTTTTCCCACCATGCCCTGAAGTTTCTTTCTGTAATTAAGTGGTTAATCAAAACAACATTATTATTTTTTTTCTTCATTACATGTTGATTTTAGTACTATTCTTGATGTAGTAACTCAGATTTCAGAAAATATTTAAATCCCTGAAGGTTCTTAAGTGGCTTGCTTTTTTGTCTTGAAAAGTATATTTACATTTTCTGGGACACTAGATTTAGGATGAAGTCCTATATCTCTTAATTTTCAGTTTATCATTCATAGTTTATTTTTCCGCTTTCATGCTGATTTTCATAGAAGAATCTTGGATAATAAAAATGGATGGTTCTGAATATTATGATTTACTTCTTGAATGCCTATTGGTTATATGTCACTGTAGTATTGAAGCTTAACATTCATATGTCCATGTGAACTGAATATCAGGTTCACTCTGTGGGTGCTCTCAGTCCCATGTGAGAGAAATGATTATTAATAACCAATTATTTGGGAAGATCCAGAATTTCCTCTTTTTTCTGTAGTCCTAATTTTAAAATTCAGTCATTTGAAGAACATTAATTTAACTCTTTTCAATCTTGGTTACACCCCACCTAACCTCCTACTCAGGTTTTGGGGGGATAAATTCTTTGAATAGATGACTCAAGGCTGAGCAACTTAGAGGTGAATGACATAACCAGAGTTCATTAGGATAAGTCCAGCACCTCACTGCAGTATTCATTCTTTTCCATTTCTTGTTAACCAATCAGAGTTGACTGCCACCCTCTAAAACATCCACTTTTCTAAGACCATATAATTCTCCAGTCCCTGCCATGAGGGTCTTTGGCATTTGAGAGTGTCACTGGTCTCTTTTATTAAAATGTTAACATTATTAATAAAATGACTAATTGGCTAGAAATTATGTCTCTTGAACTTTTAAAATCTGACAAATGATTGTTGATTCTATTCTCTAGCTGTCCCAAATGCTCTCCCTTCTCATCTCTGCCTTCTGGTTTGCCTGGATTCCCAGCCCAAACACTCACACCTCCAGGAAGCCTTTCCTAACCCCCTTAATTCTAGTACTCTCCCTCCATTTATGATTTCCTATTTATTCTGTATATAGTTTGTTTGTATGTAATTGCTTGCATATTATTTCCCCATTTAGATTGTGAGCTTCTTGAGAACAAGGACTTGATTGAGAACAAGAACATGGATAATAGAAAATAACTCAGGAAGTGTCATCTTTCCCCACAAATTATCTTCTATTTTGTATACATTTACATCTACCTACCTATATGCTGTCACAAATTTCTCACTTTCATCTTTGAATTCCTAGTACCTAGCACAGTGCCTGGCACTTAGTAGATATCTAATAAATGACTGATGACTGACATTTACATTTACATGTAGGGTGTGTATGTGTGTGTGTGTGTGTGTGTGTGTGTGCGAGAGAGAGAGAGAGAGAGAAAGAGAGAGAGAGAGAAAGAGAGAGAGAGAGAGAGAGAGAGAGAGAGAGAGAGAGAGAGAGTTAGTTGACTTAATTCTCAGTGAATATAGCCATTTGATATGTTTCACTTCCTTTAGTAGTGTAACATCCTTTTTGTTAGTGGACAGAAATCTGATATTTAAAGAAATAACAATTAAATTAATATGTGTGGATTATGTAAAAAGTGTGATTCTTAGTGTTCTCTCCTTCATTTTCTCCCATTCTGCAGAATGTCGAAGGACTATTTCATTTAAAAATATTTTTCATGGGTTTCCATGGTCCAAGAATTCATTATCTTATGGCCAATCTGCTGTGCCTTTCCACTTAGCTAGGAGGGTCACCAGCCAGAGTGCCTGTTGCCTTGACTACATTGGAAGACTTCCCAGCTTGGTACAAACTATGAGAGCTTTCACAGCTGACATTATCTTCAAGAACTAAGTCATATCTGTTAACAATCATTTATTAAGTGCTTACTGGGCCAGCCTCTGTGCTAAGCACTGGGATATAAAGAAAGGCAAAACCATAGAAACTCCTTTCTAGGATCTCACATTTTCAGAGAAGGACATATCTTTTGAATAACTGCTAAAATAATTTCCTTAAAGTATAGTATTGATTATCTTACTCTTTTTGTCAAAGTCTTTGGTAGGTCTTCATTTACTATGGGATAAAACAAATAGCTCTTAGATTGGCATTTGAGGCTTTCTATATTTCTTGACAATTCACCTTCCTCCACCTCTATGCGTTATATATTTCAGACAAAATAGAATACACTTGTTCCTATGAAATGTTAGTAGACAATGTCTGGTTGGCTTCCACTTTGGTATGGCCCCAAAGACCATGACCAAAATTCAAACCTTCCTCATCACTTTCTCTTGAGATATTCATCTTTTTTTTTTTTTTTTGAAGCCCAGTTCAAGTCCTTATTCCCTTAGCTGAAAATTCTCCCATCTTCAAATTTCCTTAGAGCACTCTGTCTTTGTCTTATCCTTGTTGTTATAACTCTTTCTTGTGCCATATTTATTGACTTACAATTTGTACCTACTTCTGTCTTTCCCTCCTCCATTGGAATGTAATCTTCTTCAGGGCAGGAGTTAGTACTAGTTCTACTAGTACTTAGTACAGCACCATACACTTAATTTTTTCCATGTGATTCCATAAGTGAAATTTTATTATGGAAAGTTTTTTCATCAATGCCAGCAGCAACACATCTGTAACTAATAGTCTTGAGAAGTTTTAGAGCAGGAGAGATTAGGTTACACCGCAAAATGTGTTAAAGTCAAGTCTTCCTCATTTCAAGGTCATCTCTCTATCTGCCATATCTTGGCTGTCTTCCACCTTGCCTATAATGATCATTTCATGTTTAATGCATGGTATTGAGTTGAACTGGAGACAGGTGATATTTGGAAAACAGAACAGAATCTATTTGTGGATTAACAAGTGAAACTTTCTTTAATGATTGAGAAAATGATGTGCCCACGGTCCAATGTTCTCTAATAAAAGTTATAGTAATATGAGTACAATTAGTAATTAGTATGACAGCAGTTTAGCCTGGCAGTGTCTGGGTTTTCAAGAATTTTAGAGGAGCATGTGTGTGTGTGTGTGTGCACGCATGTGTAGTAATGTGTATATGTGTAAATGGGCAAAACTATACATATTTATTAAAAAGAGATGCTTGGGATACTTAATGGACTGACCACAAGCTCAATATAAATTAGCAGGATGACATGGTAACCAAAATAGTGAATGCAAATGTAGATTTCATTAAAAGAGTCCAGAATGGACTCATTAAAAATGTCCAGAATGAAGGAGTCAATGGTCTGGCTGACCTCTGCCATGTTGGCACATAGCTGGTATTAATTTTTGTGTGCCACATATTAGGAAAGACACTGAAAAGCTGGAGTATGTAGAGAGGAGAATGACCCAAATGATGAGGCGTGAAGACCACCCAATATGAGGTTATGTTGACAGACCTGTAGATATATAGTCTACAGAAGGGAAAATCTACTTTTGTTCTTTTCTTTTCTTTTTTTTTTGCTGAGGCAATTGGGGTTAAGTGATTTGCCCAGAATCACACAGCTAGGACGTGTTAAGTGTCTGAGGTCATATTTGAACTCAGGTCCTCCTGACTTCAGGGCTGGTGCTCTATCCACTGTGCCACCTAGCTGCCCCAGAAAATCTACTTTTAGCAGCTACTCAGGTCACTATATCCAATGACCCAAAGTATCATGGGAGAGACAATTTATTTGGTCCAGATGGCAGAACCAGAAACAATGGGTGAAAGGTGATGGAGAGGCAGATTTTAGTGGAATACAATGATTAGATTAAAATTATAATGATTAGAATTGACCAAAATTAGGGTGATTTGCCTCAGAAAGTAATGAGATCTTCATAACTAGAAGTGTTCAGATAGAGGCTAGATAACTACTTATGAGATCTGTTGTAGAAAGGATTGCTCATATAACCACAAGTTGAATTTGATGCTTCCAGCTTTGAACTTGTGTGTGTGTGTGTGTGTGTGTGTGTGTGTATGTATGTATACATGCATGTATATTTTAGTAATGATAGTGGGAAGTTCTCATAACTGGTGAACTCTGGCACAGGAAAACCCATTAGAATGGGGGTCTTGGTGCATGGAGTTTTCTCAGCAGATACACTGTTTGTTTCTCCTTGAACTTGAGTATGCTGTTCAGAAGACCCTCAGCTTCCAGAGACTTCATGTCAAAACACTCCATATTCCTGGCTCAGACACCATTCATTGCCTTGTTGGTTGGGGGCTGGAGAAATCACTTTCCTAAATTGCAACCGAAGAAGTTTCTCAAAATGAGAAAGGCAGAACTGCATTTGAACAAATGGTGGGCTGCAGTGGAGGCTCCTGTTATTGTCTCCCAAACCACTTCCAGAAGGTCATAGCCATGTGTCTTACCCGGAGGAGGAAAAGGAGGAGCCAGGCTCGGAATTCCTCCAGGGCTTTTGAGCCCAACTTGGCCTGACCACAATAGAAGCTCAGGGCTAGGCCAAGCAGGATACAAAGGCAGAGGCACAGGAACAGGGAGCATCCAGATGACCATCTGTCGGGGGCTGTAGGTACAGTAGGAGAAATAGCAACGGAACAGGATTAGTGTTGGTTCATCAGTGGGCATCCCCTTACTATGCTTGAGAACCTGGAAACTGAGACCAAGCTTTTCTCTAGACTTGAGGTATAGTCCTACCTTTCTCCTTACCCTAAATCCTGCATATGCTTACAGGTTTTTTTTTTTTTAAATAAAGCCTTGATGTATTTTGAAAATAAAAAATAGGGAAAAAACTAAAATAAAGTCTTGATATAGAGTCAAAAATCAAAAGTCACTGATTTCATTAGACGTCTCCAAGTATAGGCTTCTGTCCACCTGTCAGAATGATTAGTCTAGCACTGGTTAGATTCAGTGGTCTCTGAAGCGTGCTGTGGTCTACGACCCTGACTCACCCTAAAGGAAACTTATAGTTTAATTAGAGAAGATAGGACATGAACAGCAATAACCATGAAATGAGGACAAATGTAGAAAGGTGGGTTGACTGAGTTAATCTATCACATCACCCCCTTAAAGTAACTAACAAAATTCTATGCCCTGATAACTTTGTCAGGTGAGAGTAATCAATCAACAAATCACAAGCATGAACAAGGCGTAGGCATTTCTATTAAGTCAATACATCAAATTGTGAGAAGTCCTTGATCAATTTAGAAGACCTTGAAAGCCATCAGATAAAAGAGAGTGAATTGTAACAAGAAGGATACCGGTATTGGCTGAGAAGATATAGTCATACCCTGGAGGCTTTTTATAAAATCGGAAGCCAATTCAGAAATGGGGACACAAAACTCTGTCTGCTTTCACAAACACAAGAAGCAACTGTTTGAAGGGAAGAAAAGTCTTTGTATTTGGCTTCTTCAATCCAACTAAGTTCCTTACTTTGGGGCATACAGCTGGCATGTTTTATAGGTAGAACTTAAAATCAAATCTCCCTGACTCCAAAACTAAATCTCTACTCACTACACCCGGGCTGCCTTTCACCTTTCATCTTGACAGTATTTCTGGAACAGCAGCCAGTAGTTACTGAGTCTATATTGGCAGCTGAAGATAGACAAGACTCACCAAGGAAATGAATCATTAAGACTCTAACAAGGAACCCAGCAGAAAAGCTATATACAGTGCTAAAAGAGAACTTCATGAATAACATTTCTGAAAGGTGAAAAGGATTCTAGGAACTAGAAGCCATTAGTTACCACTTTGTTATATGTCTACTCTAAGCATGAGCCTACTTTCCCTGGATTCTCTGGGTATTTGTGGGAGACTCTGAGGGAATTGGGAGCAGCTTTGCTGATTTCAAAATCTGAGTTGGAATTAGGAAAATTGCTCTTGGTTATTTGCTTAAAAACCCAAGGAGAATGAGAAATCTGGGTCCCTAATATTTATTTGGAGTGCAATATGATTGGTAAGCGTGTTAGAATAGTTTTTTAGAGAAAGGACATCTGAGTTGGCTCTTGAAGGAAGGAAGATAATTCAACAAATGTAGATGGGGGAGAAAATTTATAGAATTCTGAACCTAATCCTGAAGAGGCAGGAATAAACCTGAATGGTAATTAAACATACCCAGGAAAGAGAAACTGCAAGGTCAAGTAGGTGAAATTCCTAGGTGCAGTTAAAGGATAAGGGGAGTCCCTTGTCAATATTAGCCTATTGGAGAGAGAAGATCAAACATATGGACTCCACAGCTTAAAGAGTGGCAAGGAACTATGTCATCAATGACAGTATAAAGTAAGTGACCCTGGTTCTGTAAGTTTTTTGGACACTGTAAGTCTCTACAAACCTCAAGTTAATTTCTCTTCTGGTGGAGTCCAAGTCTATAGGTTGAATGTTTTCATAGGTCTCTGTGGCAAAAGTAAAACTCAACAGAATGCTCTGGGGCTATTTTCCTGGCAATCTCAAGTTATTTCTAGTGCACAATGACTGGCATATGATAGGTACTTAATTAATTTCTTTACCTTGTGGAGGTCAAACCATAATGTAGTACTATGAGTGGGAAAGGAGGTAGGGGACTGAGAGGCCTTGGTGGAAGGTGGGATTCATCAGAATGAAAGGAGAAATTTTATTGACCATATGGACTACTGCGAGTTATATGTTTCTGCATTTTCTATAAAGTATAAAAAAGACTGTAGTTTTTTGTTGTTGTTGTTGTTTTTTACCCAAAATACACATTGTTATCTTGATTGCTTGCTCGTATAACATTGTTCTTTAATTCATATCTACGGAAACCTAGACACTTTGTTCAGGGAATTGTTAGGTGTCTTAGTGGATAGAACACTGGTTTTGGAATTAGGAAATTAATTCAAATCCAGCCTCAGACACTTTCTAACTGTGTGGCCCTGAACAAATTGATTACCTTTGTTCATTACTATTATCCACTGTAGAAGGAAATAACAAATCCGTTTAGTGTCTTTTCCAAGAAAACCCCCATGGATAGCATTGGTGTGCTATGATCATTGGGGTCATGGAGACTTGGATATGATTGAACACCACCATCACCAGGAAACTCTGGATCAAGAGGGATCTTTTTGGAACTGCCTTCAAGCTTGAATTTGTTCTTGTATCCCATTTGCAGAGTTGAATGAAAAGGTAGATTTTGGTTTGATGTCAGGAAAACTTCCTCAAAATGAGATGTATCTGAAAGGGAATTGGGCTTCGTGCAGAGTGTGACAATCACTTATCGGAGATGTTGCAGAGGGGTTGCCTGCACAGGTTCATGTTGGACTAAGGCAAATGCAGCTGAGTGGTGCAATGGATAGAACACGGTCTTGGCAAGTCATTAAATTCTGTTTGCCTCAGTTTCCTCAACTGTAAAATAAGGATAATAATAGCACCAACCTTGCAAGATTGTTACAAAGAGAAAATGAGATAATATTGTAAAGTGCTTAGCATAGTGCCTGACAATTAGTATGTGCTATGCAAATACTTATTTCTTTTTCTACTTCTGAGCTCTCAGAGATTCTAGGACTGATTTTGTGATAATTTTCCTGAGCTACACATTGTCTTGTCCAAAGGATTATTGTAGGTAAGACTTATCTTCCCATTTATTGGAAACATCCAATGCCTAGGCTTGAACTCTACCACAAAAGAAATGAACTTGAGGTTTCTAGAGACGATAGTGTCCAAAAAACGTACAGAATCAGTCTCTTACTCTCTACTGTCAACAATTATATAGTTCCTTGTGGGGCCCACACCTTTGATCTTCTCTCTCCAAGAGGCTGGCATTGATTAGGGATTCCCTTTCTCCTTTAAACTGAACAAGATGGTACTCTGAGTGGGATTGGGGGTAAGACACTGCAGAGGCTTTGGTGAAAGGTGAGATTCAGCACAAAGAGAAGAGAAATTGTATTTATCATTATGGGCTAGTGTAAGTTATGTGTTTCTTCATTTTCTTCATTTATAATTAAGATTATAAAGAAGGCTGTTTTTTTTTGGGGTTTTTTTTTTTTTTATACATTGTAAGGAAGACTAGTTGAAACATGCCTCAAACACTAGCTGTGTGACCCCAAAGTTGGCCCTGCAGTTTCCCTCTCCTGGGTATGTTTTATTATCACTTTTCATTATTCTGCTTCTCCAGGATTAGGTTTAGAATTCCAAAGCCTCTGTCTTGATGAGGAAAAAAAAAATACTGTTCCTGCTGTTTCTTGTGTGATCTTGACTTTTCTACTCTTGATGTCATCTAGAAAGCAAGAGGATTGAATGAGATGGTCCCTAAAGTTCCTTCTTGCTAGGAACTATAAAATTCTTTCCACTCTCTCTCATCTCCCACAGTACTTCATACAGGATAACCTGGTAGAGTGGGGAGGTGAAGAAAGCCCTTTCCCTGGCTCTTGTTCTTCTGAACAGTGTAGGATGAAGGAGAAGAGTAGATTTCCTTTGCGTTTCTTTTCCAGACTTAGTTTGGGTTCATTGTTTCTGGGAAGCATCAAGGTTTTTTTTCAGAGCTGGCCCCAGAACAAAGCCAGTCAGGCAGGGAATAGCACTGGGTAGGTACTCATCACTTACCTACAATGGTGTCCACATAGGAGATATCTAGAAATTCAAACAAAAAGCAAGAGTGTTAACACATATCCTACAACTGGAGAAAGAGGAATGAGGCAGTAGTATATTAAGGCAAAACACTTAATTTGGAGAGAAACTCTGTGATTTTCCACATGACTTTAGGAAAGGTTCCTTCTTTAATCACTGCTTTTATTTTTTAAATTTAATTTTTAAAAATGTTTTTATAATTTTTTAATTTTCAAAATATATGCAAAAATAGTTTTCAACATTCACCCTTGCAAAACCTTGTAAGGTTTTGTTCCTTGTTCCAAATTTTTCTTTCTCCCTTGCCTAGGTAGCAAGCAATTCAATACAGGTTAAATATGTGCAATTCCTCTAAACATATTTCTACATTTATCATGCTACACAAGAAAAATCATATCAAAAAGGAAAAAAAAAGAAGGAAAAAAAAACAAACTACAACAAAAAACAGATGAAAATACTATGACGTGGTCCATATTCAGTCCCCACAATCCTCTGTCTGGGTGCAAAAGGCTCTCTCTATCACAAGTCCATTGGAATTAGTTTGAATCACCTCGTGGTTAAAAAGAGCCATGTCCATCAGAATTGATCATCATATAATCCTGTTATTGCTGGATCGCCCCTTTCTAGTTGAAATATGAGGGGGTTGGGTTAGATAATGTCTTAAGTTTTTTATTTCTAGATCTTATGATTCTAATAATAACTATTCTTCTTAGAGAATTTTGGTGTTTACCAAAAAAAAAAAAAAAAAAAAAAAAAAAAGTACACATTGCTCACAAGACTCTGTGAGGTAAGTGTTATAAATGTTAGTCCTCTTTTATAGATAAGAAAACTAATGGTCATAGCTATAATGTGATTATACCAAACTCACACAGTTGACAAGTATCAGAGCTGGTTGGGATTCATATCTCAATTGACTCCAAGACCAGAGTCATTCCATCATACTAGAGAGAATTATAATGGCAACATCAATAATGCAATAAAATAAGTATTTATTAAGCACCTTCTTTTTTATACATAAGAGTGTAATCAAGGTTGGGGAGATGTAAAGCTGTTTGCAAATTATGAAGTCCTGTACATATAAGAGAGATTTTTGCAACTTTAGTGCATTCAACATGCAACTAATATTACATAGAGGAAGCTAGGTGGTATAGTAGATAAATCTCTGGGCAGGGAGTAAGGAAGACCTGAGTTCAAATGTGGCCTCAGCTGTGTGATCCTAGGCAAGTCACTTAATCCTTATAAAATATTGTTATATGATATTATACTATATACTTATAATACATATTATATGGGTTATTATTATATATTATGAGTTATAAATTATACACATATAGAATACATATTATATGGGTCATTATATATTATGACATATTATATCATAAATATTATATTACAGATGAGTTATTATATATTATCCATATATATTTCACATATTATATGGATTGTTATGAGATTAAATGAGAATAACTATTCTTAGGACAGCTTGAATCAACATAAACATTAGCTGTATTATTATTCCAGTGGCAAGAGGGTTATACTTGGAGGAAGAAGACCTGGGTTTGATCATGGACAAGTCATTTAGTCTCTCAGAGTCTAATTTCCTTCATCTTCATCTAATGTTAGTAATCACCCCTGGCCCCAGAGAGCTTGGGCACTTGCCCCTCTACCTGAATCCATTTATTCAGACTCAGTTTAGGTTCAATTCCCCCAAGGGGAAATCTAGCCTTTAAATGAGAAGAGTTGACCTTTCTTTTTTTACTCTTTCCCTAGTTACAGACCTACCTCAAGAAAAAATTGCTTAAGGCTTAAGTTTTGGCTCATGTCTTGGGTTTCATTCATATGGTACATTACATATATCTTTTTTATATACAATATACCATGTAAATCAGATAAGGAAAAATATTTATTTCCTACACATAAAAGAAATGTTAAACCTGAAACACTCATTGACAGACTTAAAATAAGTTTGACCTTATATAAGACCTTCTGTTCTATTTCCCTAGCACATTAATATTTAAATCTCAATGAACTGTTTGCAAGCATTGCAACAACAGGCATCGTTACGCTTCATTTTGGCTCTAAATTGTCCATGTTTTCTGGCCAGACAGAGCTTGGGCTCATGCCCTTCTCAATGGTCATCTTCCATTCAGAAAACTCCTGGACTACTGCTCAGCTCTACCTAATGGATTAAGGACTGCCATACCTCTCTAACAACATCATCTCCAAGCCTGGATATAGTCATCCTCAAACTGATATTCTATCACCTGTATTCATGAAAGGAAACACAAAGAAAAGACATTTAAGAGCTCAAGTTTGCCTAGATGAATCCTTTTGCTCTAGCTGACACATGGAAAGAATCAGCCTCCAGGGCAAGACATACCAATCCTCCTCTTCCTCCTTCTAGGAGGTTTGGTAAAAGAGAACTATTTGCCATATGGGAACATCAGGTTCAGAGACAATCACTTTTTAAATGATCACTGAGTCATTTAAAAAATTACAATTAAAATTAAGGATTTATTAAGTGCTTTATATACGTGTGTGTGTATATATATATATGAGACAGTATGCTATTATTTACAAATATTTTCTCATCTGATTTTCACACAAACTTGTTATCCTCATTTTACATTAAGGTAAACAAAGGCAGAATCATAAATGGCTTTTAGATGGCTGGCAGCAATACCCATTAGAGTGTAGCATTTTGATCAAATTGGAATAGGAGGAAGAGATAATTCTGGATCCTAGAGCTTAGTGGGGCCTAATACTGGGAAATTGGGGAAGTGAGGCTGTGAGCAACCAAGGGACATCATGAACTCATGAGAAATGAGGGTGGAATTAAGTAAAGAGAAAAGATTCTGGATTATGGAGATATAAAGGACTCCTAAAATGATCTATTTCAGCTTTCTATTTTACAGATAAGGACACTGATGACCACAGAGAAGTTAAATGATTTGACCAAAGTCATACAAGGAGAAAGTGACAAGGTCAAGATGGAAGAGTCTTGGAGAAGAAGCTAGATGACTAATAAGTATGCTATTGTTAAGCTGAACTGAATGGTTGCCTAGATTCCTTCCGATTCTTCACTTCTGTAATTCTGTGATTCTCTGGCTCTTTCAGTGACTGGGAAGATGAGGGTGCCACTAGGAAAACAGGGAAGATGCAAAGAGAATCAGGTTGAGGGAGAAGGTGATGAGTTTAACAGCCAAGTGGTTCTCTGTCTTCTAATTCACACTATAAATGAAAGGGCTTATCAAATGAGAAAGGAAGCGAGTCCTTATGAATGAGACCATGAATGAATACCCTGATCATTCCCACTAAATCTTATTTCAGTTACCTGCACTTTCCTGTCTTTCTGGGTCTAGTTTGATGCCCACCTCTTCCAGGGAGGGAAGCAAGCATTTTTAAGAGCTGACTAAATGCTAGGTATTGTGTTAAGCATTCTTATTATCTAGATGCTACTATTATTCTCATTTTATAGTTGAAAGTGAGGTAGGTAGAGTTTAAGTGCCTTGTCCAGGGTCACACAGCTTGTATCTAATAGCATCTTTTCTTCAAAGAGCATACGGGACTATGCTTACCTCATTGTAGTTTTGAAAGCATAATCTTTTAAAAATGCATTTAAGATCATTGTAATTTAGCTGCATTGACTAACAGGAGGAAAGGGTTCAACACCAGGGCTCTGATGTAATGCATGTTGATAATGGGAGGTTCTTATCCATCCATAACTCTCCCACAATGAAATCAAGCATAAGATTATGCATGCCTAACATATGTTTGTTCAGTAATTAATTGAAAGAGCTTTGAAAAATTAAAGAGATAGGAGACAGGGAGACCAGCTGAGAGGTTATTAGAAAAATCTGAATTAAGAGCTGATGAAGACCTGAACTGAGGTTGTAGAAATGAGAATGGAAAAAAGGAAAATGAATGTTTTGGGCACTTTTTGATATGGTGGGGAGAGGGGGGGGAGTAAAGGATGTAGAGAGTAAAACATTAGAAAAGAATAGGGAAGTTGGGGATGGGACATGGTGTTGGATTTGTTTGGAAAATGAGATTGTCCAGGTAATTGAAATAGCTCATATCCTACTAGAGCTGGAGAACTGCAAATCAACTTTTTTCTTTTAAAATATAAATTTTATTTTCATTTCCATTGATAGGCATCTTAAACATATAAACATAGGATTAAGAAGAGGCAAACAAGAAAAAATGAGATGAAAGCAGAAACAAGTAAGAGATTATAAATAATTGGATGGATTTATATGTTCCTGAAGCTTACTAGTCACTGATATTAAAAATGTGTGCTTTGTCTTTAATTCATTTCTTTTCTGTTTTCCCAATCTTTTTTTGAACTTTTTTTTTTTTTTTTTTACCATGGGCAGGAGATAAATTTGTTGTTCTCATTGTTGACTTTACATAGTTGTCAATCTGTATATTATTCTTCCAGTTGCACTTTTTTGTGTTTATCTAAATCCATATAAATTTTCTGAAATTTCTTTAAATTGTTTACATTAATCTTTCTTTATGGCACACTACTTTTCCATTTGCATTCATATACTATAATTTGTTCAGCAATTTAAAAACGGATGGGCACCTATATTGTTTTTAGTAATTTTTGATTATTATAAATAGTGCTGCTCTGAATATTTATGTGCTGATAACAATCCTCCTTCCCCTTCCTCCCTATAGTTCCAGAAATGAAATCCATGAGAAAAAAGGGATATGCCTTTATATATCACTATTTTGCCATATAATTTCACATTCTTTCCAAAATGTAATATGAACCTGAAATTCCAGTATCAATGAGAGTCTGTTTCTTACCTTAGTAATGCTAGCCATGGATTTTGGTATCTTTTCTTATCTTTGTCAATCTGATGAATTTCAATGGGAGTTCAGAGTTGTTTACATTTGCATTTCACTGAGAATTAGAAATTGTAGACACTATTTCATGCTGTAAATTTTTGTTTCACCTTTGAGGAAACTTCTTTTGGATAAAATGGCCATTTATCTATTGGAGAATAGATCTTAATCTAAAACAGGTTTATGGATTCCTTACAATTTTTGAATGTTGGACTTTTATAAGAAAAGACTGATGCAAAATTACTTCCCACCATTTGTGTTTCTTCCTGATTCTGAATATATTAATTTTCATTGTGCAAAGGAATTTCATTTTTTTAAATAAAATTAATTTATTTTAGCTCTTAAAATTTCTTCCAAGTCATAATTTAAGAATTTAATATTTTTGTAGTTGTGAAAATATATAACTTTTTCTTATTCTATAGCTTTTGAAAAAAGTGATATATGTTCATCTCTGTGTTTTTCATATTTAATTCACTGATCCATTTGGAATTTATTGTGATTTATGGTATGAAATGTTGGTATGAAACCATTTTTTTTACCAGATAACTAATTAATTTCCCAATATATTTAATTAATTCACAACTAGCATTTACATATGCACTTTAAGATGTGCAAAGCAATTTATACATATTAACTTAGGTGTTCCCCACAACAGCCTAATGAAATAGATTCTATTATTATTCACATTTTACAGATCAGGAAAGTGAGATTGAGAAATGTTGTTAAGTGACTTGCCCAGGGTCTCACAACTAGAAAATGAGACACAATTCAAACTTAGGTCTTCCTGACCCCAAATATAATATGCTATCAACTGTATCACCTGGCTGCATTATTTAAATTAAGCCTAGATAATAGAACATTAAGATAAAGCAATGTTCAATATTTAAAGGGTAGAAAAGGGATAAGAATAGTTTTATTTAGCCTCTGAGGGCAGAATACACACCCACCACAAATGGTGATCCAGCCTTTATTTGAAGACCTCATATGAATGTTAAGATATAAAGTTTACTTGTAAAAAGTTTCCTTTGTTACCATTTGGAGAAACAGAGACTTGTTGATTGAGAGAAGGGGTCTTCAATTGGAATGGGAACTTTTGGGGTGATAAAAGCAACTTTTACAGTATCTCTCCTACTTTTAGACATAGGAATTGGTAAGAAGGTTTTTTTTTTTGCCTCAAACATATCTATCCATTTAAGCCTTCCCTGTGCTAAAGCTAAATAGAAATTCTACTTTCAGTCAATTGGCATATATCAGAACAATGGACAGAAGGTGCAGAGACGTAGATTAAGTTTTGATAGAAGAAAGACTAGTAGGTTCCTTTTCACAAACTCTGAGCAAAGATTGATTGCATATTAGTGATAAGAAATGATTAAGTGTCAGGGAGAATTTTTGTTCAGTAGAGTTTGGACTAGGTGACCTTTGATATCTCTTTCTATGCTGATATCTTGAAATTGAGGCAGCAAAGAGGTGGTTTAATGAATGGAGCACTGGGTCTTGAAGACAAGAAAACCTGAGTTCAAATCTGATCTCAAACATATAACATTAGCTGTGTGATCAGAAGTTATTTATTTTCTTCATTTGCAAATTGGGGATCATAATAGCAGCTACCCCAGGGATGTTGTAAGGATCAAAAGAAATGGTAACTGTAAAGCACTTAGCAGTGCATGGCACACAGAAGACTATATAAATGCTAGTTAGTATTGTTATTCTGGGTTCAAGTTTCCCTTCCTCCTTTTCTTTAAATTCCTTTGATATACTTAATTATTATGCTGAATTTTTAATTAAAAACATGATATTAATACCTGGAATAGAATTATTTTAAATAGCTTGATTTAACTGAAATAAAGTGATTTAATTTAATATATTAATTTACAAGTATCACCAATACTATATTAAATCAACCTAGGAACATTAATTATCTCCTTAATTATATAATCCTTCCTTTACTTCTATTAATAAGACATATGTATATATATGTTTATCCCATGATGTTTAATACACTTTATTATAATTTTAAATGATGATGTCTTTCTATAACATTTTTCCTGATGTTTATCAGTGACATATTGAAATGCTGCTGATTTTCATGGGCTTGTCTTATATCCTGTTACTTTGCTTATATTGACTTGTTATTTTGATTAATATTGTTGTTTATTTTCTTGGCTATCTAAATAAACTATCAAATTATTTGCAAGTAGAAATATTTTTGTTTTCTCTTTTTTTCTTATTGCTATTGTCAATATTTCCTGGGTTATGTTGATTAATAATAATAAGTCTGGATTGTAATAATTAACTTCTTAATTAAACTTGTAATCTTCCTGAAAGTCCCATGTGATCATAATGAGTAAATTGTAGACGTAATATATTTGCTAGTAATTTATTTAATATTTTTGTATCTATATTCACTTATTATGGTCTACAGTATACTTTCTCTGCCATGTTATTTCCTGTTTTACATATTAAAACCACATTTGTCTTATAGAAGGAATTAGATAGAGTGCCATCTTTTCTTTTTGAAAACTTGTGACTGTTTTTTGAATGTTTGCTACATCTGCTTCGGGCAAGTTCTTTTTTATTTTCCTAATGGGGAGTTCATCTGGTTGTTTTCCCAATATTTATTTACTAATATAATTTATTTTGTATATCTGACTATTTTATATTTTGTAGTTTATTCATTTCTTTTACATTTTCATTTTTTGCCATATAATACTGCATAATATTCTCTAATAATTTCCTTTAGTTCTTTATGACTTTTTATGATTTCTTCCTTATTGCTTTTTATTCTAATTGACTTGTTTTCTTTTGTCTTCTTTTTTGTCAATATAGGTAACAGTTTATTAATTTGAGTGCTTTTAAAATTTGTTTTATTTATTAATTATTGGCTTTCTTATTTAAATTTTGTTAATTCCCATTTGACCTTAAAGATTTTTTAAAGTGCTCATTTAATTTGCTGATAGTCTAGTTTATAAAAAAGGAAAAGAGTGCATTAATTTTCTTATCTATTTGGACCTATATCCTTTTGTCACATCATCTGTGTATTTTAACAATAACTAACATTTTTATAGCACTTATACTATACTAAGCACTTTGTAATTATTATCTGTAATAGGCTGAGGTTTGAGTTGATGTACTGAGGTCCCAAGTACATGAGGCTAAATAGTAATTGGGCTATACTCTGTTAATATACATGATTGGATAAAGAATGGTCCCCGCCCACTCTCCCTGCAAGTCCTGATGTGTTGTATAGGAAATGACGATTTTGGTGGGTGGAGGCAGAGAGAGACAGGAAGACAAGCTGGGGGAGATTGGGCCTGGGTTCGAGACTCTTAGCTGCTGGTCGTGTGGCTGCTGGTCTAGCTAGCTTCTTGATTCAGCTGCACACATTGCTATCGCCGATTCCCTTCCACTTCTGATCCTTCTTCACTGAGAATAAAGACTGACGGTTTTCCCCTAACCTGAATTCCTGACTCCAACTGATTTTAAAATACACGATCTTCACAATTATCTCATTTGATTCTTCTTATAATATTGGAAGGTAGGTGCTATTATTATCCCCATTTTACAGATGTGGAAACTGAGGCAAATAGAGGTTCATTTGCCCAAAGTCACAAAGCTAGTAAGTATCTGAGGCTGGATTTGAAATCAGGTCTTCCTGACTCCATCCTCAGCACTCTATCTACTGAACCATCTAGCACTTTCTGGGACAACCAAAATCTCTGAAAAAATTTGGATCCAAATACCAACCCCAGTTTCTGGATTAGTTCATTTATCTTCTTTAGTATGTTTTGGAAGGTAGAGCTCCCTGCACCTCTGCCCTGTGCAGGGCACCCCCCCAACACCACCTACACCCCCATTCCTGTGACTTTGAACAATGCTTGACACAGTAAGCATCCTTTTTTTTTTTAAATTTTTTTTTTGGTTGGTTGTTTGTATTTACACCTCTGTCTCTTCCCCCTCTCAAACATAGATATCTCAACATATTCACAAAGCACTAACTCACTTTCTGGTTTGGTTCAACTACCTATTTTTTTCCCTTAACACAGTGCCTGTTATATGGTAGGTGTTTATTAATTTTTTTTTTTGAGTGACTTCTCTTTCTCATCTTTCCCAGCTAGGAATGTTGCTTAATTTTAAGATGATCTACATCTTTGAGATGATAAACTCTTTTTTAAGTATTTGTGACCTTCACAATCAAAAACTTCCTCTTCATGACCATCCATTTACTTTAGTTATTTGTTCTATTAAGCTTATAAATAGAAGTTGTTGGTTAACTGATTTCCAACACTCCCTTGTGCTCAGCCATAACAGGAGCCCATTTGTGACCTTTAATCGGCAATCAAAAAGACCTTGCTGCTGGCATTCGCTAATTGTGAAAAATCGTTTGTTGTTTGGATGATCCCATGTGATGATTCCAGGGTAGAATGCCAACATTCTCGTCATTCTGATGTACTTTCTGATACCTCATCCTCCAACAACACAACCTCTCTAACTGCATAAGTGTTGCTATTTCTGTACAACATTTACATGTTCCCTTTCCTGAGTCTGTGCTCCCATCCCATGAGAGTATATCAGACTGTAAAAACCTTTCGGAATTTTTGTTCCCTTTGAGCACGAATGATAATTCTTTCCCATCCACTTCTGTTTCTCTACCTCAAGAGATAATTTCAGGTCATAAAACAACTATTGTTATTTTGCTAACCCCATATAAAAATTACACAGAGTCTCCTTCTAGTGATTTACAGATTCAGAATTTTACTTCATGGTCACCAGTGATTTGCATTTCAAATATAATCTCTCCAGGAATTATAATACCTGGAGGCTTGTTACTGGGTTGATTTGCATATGAAAGGCACCAGTCAGTCTTTTTGCTATGGAAACTTGGAAATGTAATGGGGAGTCAAGCATATGTTGTTTATCTTTGAATATTTTCCTTAGTTTAGCTCAGTAGAAGATTCACAGATGAATTCTAATTTTCTTTATTTTTTATACATCATGTTCCAGCTTTTTCTCTGTTTTCTCACGATGGGTGAATAATCCTGTGAAATTCAAAGTGGGGCACTTTTGAAGTTTGAGGACAATATAAGTTTGGGTGAGTTGCCTCTGCTTTTCTCTCTGAGGAAGTCTGGTAAATTCTATCCATCCTGAATTCTTGTTATTTCTGGGAACTTTTCTTAAACATTTTATGAAAAACAGTGGTTAGACTTTATTTCTTTCATTTTCAGGTGATGTAATAACAAATTTTCTCTCTAAACTACGTCCTAATTCCATTTTTGCTTCTAAAGTCATCAAACCTTCTTCCAGTCGAATTATCCTTTGACCTTGTTTTACTTCTTGCTCTGCTGCTTCTAGTTTGCCTTCCAGCAAAAGCATTTAATTTTCCATTGATCCCATTTCTTTATTTACATTTTCCATTGCTTTTTTCCACATATCTGACTTTGGCCA
The DNA here is from genome assembly GCF_902635505.1 of Sarcophilus harrisii. Classification (NCBI taxonomy): domain Eukaryota; kingdom Metazoa; phylum Chordata; class Mammalia; order Dasyuromorphia; family Dasyuridae; genus Sarcophilus; species Sarcophilus harrisii. The sequence continues at coordinate 352,893,844 of NC_045427.1, forward strand.
TCAGTTTGTTTCTTTTCCTTTTTATGATGCTAGAACTCACATCACAGATAAGAGATGTTTCTTTACAAATGCCAAAAAAATTGTTAATTCCCTTTAAAGTGATTATTATCCAAAATAGGTTTATTTGCTTTATTTTTGGTATTAGATCAAGCTTTATATCTTCTGTGACTATTTAGTGATTTTTTTTTTTTTTTTTCTCTCTGGTGCTTTCTCTTTAGGAAAGGTGGTATGGTGCTGATGAGATCTAGGATCAATAGGTGGGGTTAGCAGAGAAAGCCTGAAATACTGATTAAATTACTCCCTGATGCAAGCATTGAAGAACACTGATGGGGATCAGTTTGAAACTCTCACTCTCTCTCTCTGACTCTGGGGGAACACTTGAGAAACTCCTTCAGAGAAGCTTTCCCCAGAGAGACCCATCCCAGGAAATCAAGATAAAGTGGTTTCATTCTGTTATCTGGGTGGGACTAGTTGAGTCCAGGACCACTGCTACTTAGCTTAGATATGGACCTCTATTGAGTTGGAGATTAGTCCAGGCACACTCATTCAATTGGAAGACTTTGTTCTGATTTCAACTCAAACTGCTCCCAGCCTCCACCAAGAGCTGCCTACATAACAAGCTTCCTTCAGCTCAACTCCTTGCCGAGAGGGCAATAACAGGAATCATGCCAGGCCAAGGGACCTCCCTTGGCATGGCTACCTGTGAGGGACTCTCTCCCCGCTGAAAAGGCATTCTCTTTTCAGAGTTAGTTAACCTCTCTTTGTCTCTCACACATTTTCCCAACAAGCACTATACCCCTCTTTACCTCTCAGTTGGAACTTCTCTGCTAGACCTTTATCTCTCTGCTGGGACCTTGCCACTTGGAAGTTGGTCTTTCTAGCAAAAACTAACTTCCCAACGCCAAGGGCCAGTAAACTTCTTTTTGCCAGTCTAACTTTTTCGGTTCGTAAATTCATTTACGAAGGACCTGCGCCAACCAAAAGGGGTTCCCACAACTCCCTGACCTGCACCAAATCTCATCATTATATCTCATGCTCTGTTGTGGCTAATCCCACCTTGCTGTGTCCAATCACAAATCCAAATTATGTTAAAATCCTGAAATTACATTTCCCCTCTAAATCTGCCTATGGTCCACACCATCTTTGTTGACTCCCTTTTGGACTAGTCCACTGATACGGACTGACTCTCTTCCCTCATCAGGAAGAACCCCAACTAGTTATTATCAGGCATAACTAATTCCCAGATTATCCTATTTGTAAAAAGCATTTGTGAGGAAGGAACTCCTTATTAACCTCCACTGTCAATCCTTCAACCTCTGTCCATCTTTAAACAACCTATGAGATGTTGATTAGCAGATCTTTAAACAGGTCTGGGACCTGATTTGCCAGGTGCATTCTATCTGTCTCCTTGATCCTCTCTCTGAGTTCCCACCTTTACGTCCCTGGTTTCCCTAAGAAACTCCCAGGCTATATTCCCCTATAAAAGATCTATTTATGATGATGATCTTTGTTAAATCCATTTCAGGACTAAGCCCATTATGAGGTTCCTCTTTCCCTTGTGGTTAGTTCCCTCCAATGGAGTCTTTTTTCTTTACTATAGCTAACTTTGGTTAGTCTGCTAAATTCCTCTGTGAATCTAACCCGCCATTCAATGACTTACTCCAATCTCAAGGAGTAATTCCTTTCTACTGTGAGTTCAACAGGGGAACTTGTCTTTTCCTTGCTCACTAAATACTTCTCCAACTCTATTTCATATTTGCCACTCCTGGTACCTCTTACCTCTTATTTTGTCTGTAACCTCTTCTCCTAAATAAAATTATCTTTTGACAAAGAGAATGGTGATTGTGACTTTGTCATATGTTTATTTCATATCAGGAATTGTTACTCCAACCTTATTAACACCATGGCATTCTGTCTCATAATGTCTTTCTTGTAATCCTATGTATTTTATTTTATGCATTTAAAAATGTGATTCTGAGATAGGATCCACAGTTACGCTTTATCAGACTGCAAAAGAGGTCTGTGACATGAAAAAGCTGAAGAAACTGTGTACAAGTGATCTCTTAGGTCTCTTTCAATTCCAGGTCTCAGGACCTTATAGCATGACATGCGCTTATCATGGAGACAGGAAGGTAGAGAAGTGAATTGAGTACTGGGGCTAAAATCAAGAGTACCTGAGTTCAAATCTGAACTGTCCTATGTCAGGCAAATCATTCAGTTTCAATTACATTATCTATAAAATTAGGGGGTTGAATCTGATTCTTTCTAAGGTTTAAATTGATAATGATGATGAAAGGGCAGTGCTCTGCTTACTGAGGGCAGGCATTATATTTTAGCTAAAGGGTTACAGTAATTTTTCCTTAATGATTCAGAAAATTATTATTATTATTAGTCATGACACAGAGTCATTATTATAACTCTCATTTGCCCTTGTAAAAGATATAACCTTCATTTTGAGAATTTGAACTTTCTAGTTTTATTTGAGAAGTAGCTCAGGGTAATAAAAATAAAAATATAGGCTAGTTAGGCCTACAATCAGTTCTCAGATGCTTATTAGCTCTGTGACCCTGGGCAAGTCACTTAATATTGTTTGCCTCAGTTTCCTTATCTGTAAAAATAAACTGGAGGAAAAAAAGGCAAATTGCTCTAGTAGCTCCCAAAATGGGGTCATAAAGAGTCAGACACTACTGAAAAATAACAGAATAAGAATAAGCACATGACACAAACAGTGTAATGGATCGAACATTGGTTAGGGGTTGTGATAATTGTCTTCTACTTAGTCTAATACTGGTAAATTGTGTGAACCTGGATTATTTCCTCTTGTTGTCCCTCAGTTTCCCCATCTATAAAACAGTAATAACAAAGTTTGCCCTAATTTTCTATCAGGGTTGTTGTGGAGCTCAAAACAGAGTGGCTTTTGAAAGTACTTTAAGATGTACAGGGTGGCTCATATGGAAGATGGTTTGGATTTGGAAGAATTTCTCTTCACTTAGGGGTTCAAAAAGGCTTAATGTTATCAATGATAATAAATAAATTATCAAAATGGGAGCAAATGACAACTAAAGACTATGCAAATGAATTCTCTGGTCCTGTCTATAAGAAATGAAGGCAAGATTGGATTTGAAATCCAAAAATCTGGAATACTTCATTCACCGCCTCCTGCAGATTCACACCAGTGCCCATATTTACTCCTGCATACATACCATGCACAGCTGTCTCCTCAGGCTCTTGGAAGCGCACCCGCCTCTCAGCCCTTTTCTTTTCACCTGTTACAGGGCACTCTGGTGGTTTACGTCTCAGGATGGAAGGTGGGCACTTATAACTGCCAGTCTGGGAGGGGAATAAGATTTAATCAATTAATGAATGAATAAGCCCTTATTAAACATAAACTATGTGCCAGGAATGGTGTTTAGCATTTGAGGTACAAAAATGAAAAATATTTCTTATCTTTATGGAATTTATATTCTACTGGGAATATATATATATGTAGTATATATATATATATATATATATACACATGTAATATGTACATATACATATACATGTGTGTGCATATATAGATAGATATAGATATAGATATATATAAAACCTTTGAGGTTGGCCCTCTACCATATTGCCTTTGTAAGGTTATTTATTTTTGGGCATATCCCATAATTTCTCAGTTTTCTCATAATTAAAGTAGAAGTTGAAGTAATTGACCTCTAAATCCGACAATGCTTGAAAATCCTTTGCTTTTCCTAAATGAAGTACTTAAATCTCATTCTTGAATACTCCCTATGCCTAGCCTGGCTAGCTAACATCCCCTAGGGGTTCATGAGGCAGACCAAAGTAGACTTCCCTTCCTACTCCAGGATGGGTTATGACCTATACAGGTCACCTACCCCTTTATATGCCCTTCTTATGGATCCTCAAAAAGCTAGTATGGAATGTACATACTGACAGTTCCCTTTCTTCAGGGTCCATGTCAAAAACTGAACCTTCAGTGAACAGACCAAGAGAACTGCCCTCCCTGTGCTTCCTCAAAGTGGGCATGGAATAAGAAATTTGTTTCAGTTCAATGCAAAGAAAATCTCAACAATCTATGTTGTCAAAATGTGGAATGAGCGACATTAGGAGGTAGTCAGTTCTCCACCATTGGTGACCAGACTTCATGGTTACTTGCAGATTTTGTAGAGGCTAATGCTATTCAAATATAATTTGGACAGTTGTAGTATCACAAAATGAGCTTTTCATTTAGTCAGAAGCCTTGAGCTCAAAGTCAGAAGAATTTGGCAAGTTCTGGCTTCCAAAGGCCTTGGACAACATGGTGAAAGTGTCAGGATCAGAATCACAAATGTGAGGAAGGATCATTTTCACTACAGGTCATTTTCAGTTCTTTATTCAGTAACATCTGACTCTCCACAACCCATTTGTAGGATTTTCTTGACAAAGGTACTAGAGCAGTTTGCCTTTTCCTTCTCCTGCTCATATTACAGATGAGGAAACTGAGACAAGCAAGATTAAATCACTTTCCCAGGATCACTTAGTACCTGAGACTAGTCTTCCTGACTATAGGCTCAGTGATCTCTCCAGATCTATGCATTATGAGTGATCTACGCCCTACCTAGCTGCCCATTCACTGGTGACTTCCTAGCCATTTGACCACAGATCAATTACTTAACTTTTCTAAGACTTCAATAACATCTCCCTCCAAGCTCTCCAATCCTATAAGTTTCTTTGAGAACCTCAGTTTTCTCATGTGTAAAGTGGGGATAATAATATCCATACTACCTCATGGGACTGTTACAATGAACAAATAAGAAGATGTATGTAAAATGTTATATGAATATGAGAGATTATTATATTAATGAGCTCTGGGGCCCCTTCCCTTCTAGGGCTGAGAGTCTAGAGATCTGCCACTCTTTCCTACTAGAGCAAATGAAAAAAAAGAAAATCTTTCCCCAATTCTCACGCATAAATGAAAGAACTGCTTAGGTATGGCAAGCTGGGAAAGGAATTGGTTCTTGATGCTACATACAATGACAGGCATTAGAAATTGAAGGGATGTGTGCATTTTCACCCTTATTTTAAAAGTGAGAAAACTGAGGGAAGTTAGAGAAGAAAGAACTTGCCCCAGATCCAATGAACTTTTGGACCATAGCTGCTGCTTTGTGGTAGTGAAGTTGACAAAGAGTCGTTTATAAAGTGAGAAACTATGGTCCAGATTGAGAAAAGGACTTATGTAAGGTCACACAAAGGGCTGAAATAAGCCTGGCACTAAAACCCAAGTCTTCTGATTCACAAATCATAACTTTTTCCAACTATACTCCCTTTTTTCCAAATGATTAAATATAGACTCTTTCCAACTCAATGGAACGCAGACCATTAGAACTGAAAGGAAGCATAGAGGTCAATCAGTCAGTCAATCAACAAATGTTTATTAGGCACTTATTATGTGCCAAGCATTATAGGAAGTGTTGAGGGTAAAGAAAAGCAAAAATAGTTTCAAGTATCTCATCATCTAATGGGGGAGGCAATGTGCAAATAACTAAATATAAACAAGATACAGACAGAATAAATAGGAATTCTAGATCTAGTCTAATTCCTTCATTTTTTCAGAAGGAGATTGGAAGGCTTTAGAGGGGAAGGAAATTGACTGATATTATACAGATATTCAATAGTAGAGCTGAGATAGGAGGTGTCTGTGGTTCCTATTCTATGGCTCTTCTCCATTCTCCCTGCTGCCTACCCACTCTGACAATTCTGCTCAAATTCAGTCTACCCTATTGCCTGGGTTATAAGAGGCTGGAAGTGTCCTTCTTGCCCCTGTAATTCAAACATAAATCACATACCTCTGAAATCAGGATACCATGGTATTCACCTCTGTTCCATCTCCTTCCCCTACCTTTCCATCCCATTTCCAACATCACTGATCTTAAATGTCAGAATAACTGAATATATGGAGCTCATAGAAGGATGACAGATCTCTCTGCCAGAGCTTGTATTTCACCTCTTCTTCCTCCCCTTCCCCCTCCCATCTCTACCCCTTGTTCTCAGCAGTCCCTGACACTGGGTCCATTATTTTAGCAATTAAGGGAAGGTTTGGTTTAACCCTCTGCAGAGGTGTCACCCTTAGTGCTGGGAGTGAAGCTCTTGTCTGATTTACAGTACCAGAGTTTAAAAGCTCCCAGACAGTTACTTCAGCCCAATTCTCTTTGTGCACATTAAAGCTAACTGCCCTGCCCCAAGGCAGGACCGAGCTGTCAGAGGTGATTCACAGAATTATAAAATCATGGAATCCCAGAGCTCAAAGGGACTTCATTGGGCACCTAGTCCAAACCCCGTTCAAGGGCAGAAGTCCCCTTGACAACATTCTGACAAGATGTCAGCCAATCTTTGTCTGAACACTTCTAGTGACGTAGAACTCATGACCTTCAGAAGCCACCAGCTCCATTAGTGGACAATACTGAAAGGAAGTCCATGGGACTAAAATCTTCAGTTTTAATATCTTGAGTGATGCAGAGCACCCTTTTCCATTTTTTGAAAGCTTATTATAATAAAGAAATAACACCTATTCCCATAATTCCTTAAGAAACAAAGAATTTTACAGATTAGAAGCTCAAGTACCACCAGACTATGTGACTTGTTCCGGGTTCACATAAGTTAATAAATAGCTGAGTTGAGATTTGAATCTGGGTGCTCTATTATTTGTTTCTACCACTACTCTCTCTATTAATATTATACTGACTTTTCCCCTATTATTCTTCTGAAAGAGACTAAAACCTTAAAATATTTTTTATATTTAGATACTTAAAGACTGAGAGGGAATCCTTGGACCCTTCTCAGTCTTAGATGTCCTTTTTTAGGGGCTCGTTTTTTTTTTTTTTTGTTTTTTTTTTGTATTTTATTGACACTACAGGGAGAATGTCTGCTCAGGTACAGGTTGAACTTGCTACCTTGTGAGATCCCTTCCAGCCTGGAGATTCTTTGTCTCTTTGCATAACACTGGCTGGACTCCTTACCTGGTCTTTTTCATGCATTGGTGTAACTGAGTCTTCTGTGTTCTCATGCTGTTCCAAGCTGATGCTGTGCCTTGGGCCTGGATCTTTGCCAGACCTGCTCCTGAAAGTTCCAGGTTGGGTGTCCTCACCATGTGGAAAAGGAGAAAAGAAGATAGATGTATTTTTAATTCCCTGCCGTATTAACGTTTCTTAACTTCCCCTCCATTCCATTGTTCAACTACTTTGATCAGTAGAAATAATAAGAATCTATCATGTTTGTGAAGGCAGGCTGTGTAAATATCATTATCCTTATTTTACAGGTGAGGAAACTGAAGTCTAGTAAGGTTAAGGGATTAATCCTACTTTTTGTTGTTCAGTTGTTCTTTAGTTGCGTCCAAATCTTGACGACCCATTTGAATTTTTTATTTTGGCAAAGAAACTGGAGTGATCTTCGATTTCCTTTTCCAGCTCATTTACAGATGAGGAAACTGAGGCAAATAGGATTAAGTGACTTGTCTAGGATCAGATAGCTACCAAGTGCCTGAAAGTAGATTTAAACTCGAATCTTCCTGATTCTGAGCCCAGCTTGCTATCCATGACTCACCTAGTTGCTCTCTAACCACACCTCATCTAACTGTTTTCTTAATTTCCTTAGTAAATGTTTGTTGATCAATTGACTGATTGAGAAGGTTGTTTATCAAAGTGTATATATAGTATGATAGGTCAGAATTTTGCCTCAATCCCATGAGTTTGGATGGAATCAGTGAGAAAAACTGAGATGGGAGACTGGCAACAGTTTTTCACAGGGCTCTCCTGATGTGGTCTTCATTATCTTCCTTCTGCCTAGAGGGGTAATCTCTCACAAATTGACCATAGGCCTGGCTATTAAATGCCTTGGATATCATCTAATTTAAAACTGGATGAATAGGGGATTCTAAAACTTTGGTCAGGATGAAAGACCCGAAGAATCTAAATTCAGGATGCCAAAGAAAGATCAGGAAGTAATCCTCAGACCTACATCTGGAGAGTTAGAATCAATATATCCACTTCTCTTTTATAGGGTTCTGGTATAGTTTCCTTGTCATAGGTCCTTTTTCTGTCTAGAATATAAGTTCTTTGAGGGCAGACACTGTTTTATTTTTGTTTTTGTATCTCTAGGGCCTGGTACAGAAGCTTAATAAATGCTTGTTTATTGACTGATTTATCTGTCCGAGGGGCAACTAGGTGATACAGTGAATAGAATGCTAGGGCTGGAGTCAGAAAGATTCACTTTTCTAAGTTCAAGTTCAGCCTCAGATACTTATTAGCTGTGTGATGCTGGGCAAATCATTAACTTTGTTTGCCTCAATTTCCTCATCTGAAAAATGAATTGGAAAAGGAAATGGCAAACCATTTTAGTATCTCTGCCAAGAAAATCCCAAATGGGGTCATGAGGAATTGGATAGGATTGAAAAATAACAATTGTCTGTCAAATAGGTAGGACCTGTATTACTTCACAAAATTTGTAAGGTCAAATTAAATAATGAGGACATAAAAAGTGAGTTCTCTCAAGGATCATCTCTTGCCCTTATGCTGTTCAAGATTTCTATTAATTACTCAGAGAGATAATAGCTATCATAATAACAATAATAGTAGTTAACATTCATACATACTTACTATATATCAGACACTGCAAAACAATTTATAATTTTTATCTCATTTGATTCTCACAAACAACCCTGGGAGGTAGGCAATGTTATTATCCTGATTTTACAAATAAGGAAACTGAAGAAAACAGAGGTAAAGTGAATTGTCCAATGTCCCACAACTAGTAGATATGTGAAACTGCATTTAAACTCAACCCTTCTTGACTTCAGGCCCACTGTGCCACCTAGGTGACCTTAATTATACAATTTTCACATGAAACAAAACTGGAAGGCATAGCTAACATACTGACTTACAGAGTTGGGATTCATCTAAACTTTGATATGCTAGGATATAAGAGCAAATCTATTTAACAGGAATTTAATAGACATAAGTGTTTAATTTTGGGCTAAAAAAAAAATCATCTTCACAAATATAAGATGGAAGAAGCCCAGTTAGATACCAGTTAATCTGAAAATGATCTGAGGAGCTTGTAGAATGCAAACTCAATATAAGTCCACAATATTTTAAACAAAAAAGTCTACTATGATCTACGGTCTGTATTCAAGGGTGGTGCTATCTCTTCCCTCCCCCTTACTTGGATCTAGTTGGATCTCCATCTGGAGTATTGTGTTCAGTTCAGGGAGCCTTATTTTGAGACATAAAGGTAAGACAGAGAACTTATGAGGAAGGCAATTAATATGATAATGGATCATGACATATGCAGATTGGTTGAGGGTAGAATTATTGTTTAGCTTTAGCACAGAGAAGACTTAAATGAGTAAATTTAAACTTTAGGCAAGAAAAGACTTCTTGACAATTGCTACAGTCCAAAAATAGGAGATATGCTTCGGAAGTTGTTTTTGTCACACCAAAAATTCCCACCCCAATCCTAAGGTTCCTTCTCTCAATCATCAGGTCTCTGTTTATCTGTGAAATGGGGCTAATAATCCTAATGTGTGGAGAAGTATACTTTTTACAAGTACACCTTAAATCTTAGGTCCCCTGTGTAGGAAGTCTTCAAACAAAGGCTAGATGACCATTTGTGGAATTCATGGTCAAGTGCAGACTTGTTCAGATTTGCCTTGAACCAGAGGGCCTCTGGGTCCCTCTGAACTCTGAGAATCTGACTTGCTCTAGGCTACTAGACTACTCTAAGAAAAAGAAGAGCTGAAAAAAAAAACCAAGAGCTCTCCACTACTCCTTAGATTTGACCGTGTCCATCCAAAATGTTTGAGGCCCGGAGGAAATAGAAAACCCAAAGTAATTAGCCCCAGACCTAGCTGTATTCTCCTAGTTAGTGATGATCTTTTACTGGCTTGTGGAGAGAAAAAGGCAGCCTGTTTAATAATCTTATATATATTTCTAACCTGTGGCAGAATATTCTGAGCTTGTATTGGTCTGATCAGCCACAGTCAGACACATTGCATCTCAACTCTAACATAGTAATGTTATTTTGATCCTCTTCAAGAATGAAGGACAACAACCAATATGTATATACCCACACATATATATTATTATATGTGCATATATACTTATGTATGTATATTATATATTCCCCCATTACATATTAAAACAATTTAAAAACATTTTTAATCTTAAAAATCATACTTTTACTAAAATTTGAGGCTTATTTATAAAGAATTTACCTTCTCACCATTAGGATTCTTAGTCCTGTTTTACAGATGAAGAAATGGAGTCTTAATGACTGAGGGAAAGAGCCTTAAGATTGGGGTGGGAGTTTTTGAGGGGCTTAAAAAACCCCAGAAATTCAGTGGCTTCTCCAAGGTCACCAGTTAGGAAGCATCATAGTTGAGAATGAATTCTAAGTGCAACATTATATCATTCTGCCTACGAGAGGAGGTAAAGAGAAAAGGTGAATAATGTACCAAGGGTGGCTAGGAAGTGGTACAGGAGTCACTAAAAGTAATAGTAGTGGGGGGGGGGGGTGTGAGGAAAGGGAATAAACATTGTTATAGCACTTACTATGTGCCAGGCACTGAGCATATTATCTCTTTTGATCCTTACAGCAACCCTGAGAAGTAGCCCCCATTTAACATTTGAGGAAACTGAGGCAGGAAGAATGACTTGTTCAAGGTCACACAGGAATATAGGAAAGATACAAGGGCAAATATATATTGATTTTTACCTTTTTGTTGCTTACTCTGTACTAGTTTACAAATCTACAAATGCCTTTCCTTTCATCATGCTAGGGATGATTATTTTTCTTTATTAAGAGAAAATAGATGAGTTTGATGACCCTCAGTTGGGGAATGGCTAAGTTATGGTATATGAATATAATGGAAAATTATTGTTCTATAAGAAATGATGAGCAAGCTGATTTCAGAAAAGCCAGAGAGACTTATATGAATTGATGCTACATGAAGTGAGCAGAACCAAGGAACATTGTACACAGAAACAAGATAATGTGATGATCAACTGTAATGGATTTGGCTCTACTCAATATTGTGGTGATTCAAGGCAATTCCAATAGACTTGTGATGGAGAGAGTCATCTGCATCCAAAGAGAAAACTATGAAGACTGAATGTGGATCAAAGAACAGTATTTTCACTTTTTATTGTTGTTTGCTCCTTGTTTTTTTTTCTAGTATTTTTTTTCTTTTTTTAATCTGATTTTTCTTGCACAGCATGGTGAATATAGAAATTTTACAATAATTGCATGTTTAACCTATATTGAATTGTTTGCTGTCTTGGGGTGAGGAGAGAAGAAGAAAAAATTGGAACACAAGGTTTTGAAAAGGTGAATGTTGAAAACTGTCTTTGTAAATATTTGGAAAAATAAAATATTATTAAAAAATAGAGAGAAAATTGAGACATTGGGAGGGAAACACTTAGCCAGTGTCACATTGCTAGTAAATGAGATAAAGGTAGGATTCAAAAATATCTCAACTTCAACTCCTATATGTTCTGGCACATCAGCAGAAAGAGCCCAGGCTCTTGTGCTAAGAACCTGTGTTTGAATCCTACTCTCTGTGTGATTTCAGACAATTCATTTAAACTTACTGGGTTTCAGTTTCCTCAATTTAAAAGGAAGGGGGTGAAATCGATGCTTTTAATCTCCCTTCATGCTCTAGCTTTATGATCTTAGGAAATGTGAGTTGCTGGAAGCTCTGTACAGCAATATGGTACTGCTCTTTGATAAGAGCACTGTCTGTAGAGCAGGAAGTCCAAGGTTTGATATAGGCTCTGTTACCAACTGTGGGACCTCTAAGCAAATCATGGTCCCTCTGAGCCTCAGTTTTCTCATCTGTAAAATGAGGTAGTTAAACTAGATTGTCCCTTCCAGCTCTAAGTCCCATGAATTCTATTATTATCTTCACCCTTGGCCTGCTCTAGAAGGGAAAAGACGACTCTGAGAAGAGGTGGAAGATGGGAACAGGTTGCTCCCTGGTGAGGACAGCTAGAGAGAGAATGGTGTGCGGGGCCATAAAACAATTTTACGCCTGGGAGATAACAGGGTGGGTGACTGTTCACGTTGCCGCAGGAATAAATATTGCAGATGAGCAAAGTATTCGGTTAATGATGCCTCTGTGCAGATCTGTCCTGGCTGGGTTCAATTATCCCGAAACCAAGCAATTTTCTCATATCACTGAATCTGGTTTTATTGCAAATAGGGTTATAGCTGGAGCCAGCCATCAGGACTGATGGGGAATGTGGTTTATCTCAGCTCTCCATACTTCACAAGGGCTTGCCCACCATGTGTGCCTGAGCTCCCCCTCCCAAACTCCCCCTCCTGCAGTGGATTAATAACAAGAGATCTGGGTCTTTCTTGGACCATCCAAATCAAGCTGGGGGCCCCTGTGTAACTGGAGGTGGCAGTGGCGAACCTGAGAACAGCAGGTGGCTGATGCATAAGTGATGAAGAAGCCACAACTTTATTGCCCTGACAGTGAAAAAACAAGACTCCAAAGTCTTTTTTCCTTTAACTTTTGCCTGAGGTTGCCACTCACAGTGACAGGGAGACAGTTGAGCACAGGTATACAAACTTATATAGCTGCACAGACACAATCTCATAGCCATGAGCCTCTTGGTACTGTCTCATGGAGACTTTCACAATCACACAAATGCTCACACTTGCAGAGAATATACTCATATCCACTCATACTTTGTAAGTTTTAAGGTTTTTTAGACCTGTGAGTTCATAGGATGTTTTGTTTAATGTGCTAATTTTACAGAAGTATGTGTTCAACGGTCAATCAGTAAAAATGTAAGCTCCTCAGGGGCAGAGGCAGTTTTATTTTTGTCTCTGTATGCCCATGACTTAGCACAATGTCAGGTACAGGATAGACACTTTTAGTAAATTCTTCTTCAATTAAATTTAGAGCTGGGAGGAAGAAGGAAGTGACAAACCATTTCAGTATCTCTAGCCTGAAAACCCCAAATGAGGTCACAACAATATGACTGAACTGACTGAACAAAAGAGACCCTAAAGATCTAATCCAACCTTTTATTTTTCAAATGAGCAAACTGAAATTCTGATTGGTCAAATGACTTAACTTTGTCACAAAACCAATAAGTGACAGATCTGAATTTTGAACCCAGGCCCTTTCACTCCAAATTCAGAGCTCTTGCTACCCCATCATTCTGCCTTTTAGGCTTATAAAAGTACATTGGTCACAACATTTCCACCAAGCAGAAATGGGCAAGAATAATCATCCTTGTTTTTACATACAAAAAAACTCTTATTCAAGATCAAACCAGACAGTAAGAATCGGGGTCAGAATTTGAATGTAGGCCTCCTGAGTCTAGACAACAGGCTCTTTCCACTATGATATACCACTGGACTGATGGAAAGATTTCCTTTACATTTCTTTTAAAAAATCTTAAACCAAAGTCTATCTCCCTAGAATTTAGAGTCATAGTTTTAGATCCAAAAGAGTTCATAGAGATCATCTAGTCCAAAGGCCTTCATTTGATTGATGATGAATTGAGGTCTGATGAGCTTAAGTGTTGTTGGTTCAGTTTTAAGCCAATACTCCAGGGTTTGTGAGGAGCAGAGGTAGAATTGGAACTCAGGCCCTGACTCCATTCTGTATTCTCTCTCATTAAATGAAAAAATTGATGAATTGTTTGACTCTTCAGGCTATCATGTTACCCTCTTCCCATTGTTCTCTGCCCCATGCAGACAAGGAGAACAAGTCCATTCTGTCTTCCATGTAACAGTCCTTCAAACACCTGAAGTGAGCTCTTATAGAGATCTTAGAGGAGTAGTGCCAAACTCATAAAAAGTCTCTAATTTGTACATAAGCATTCTTAAGGATTACAAATTTAATTTTTTCAAATGTAATGATATTTATGTTTTATTATATTTTTATTTATCTGGTTAAATATTTTTCAATTACATTTTATTCCATTTCAGGCTATATTTGGGAGGGCTATAAGTTGCATGTAGGCATGTTTGACACCTCTGGTAAGTCACCTTGTTTAAGTTCTTTATTTGACAGAAGAGAAAACTAGGGCTCAGAAAACTTAAATGGCTTGTCCACAAGCACATTCGGAGATTAAAAAAATGGTATAGGTGGGAGTCAAACTTAGATCTCCTAACTTCAAGTTTAGCACTCTTTCCACTGAACCACTGAGGCACCTAGGTGGTACAGTAAATAAAGCAAAACACTTGAAGTCATGAAGACCAGAATTCAAATCCAGTCTTAGATACTTACTAGGTAAGTCATTTAACCTCTGTCTGCTTCAGTTTCATCATCTGTAAAATGGGAATAGTGATTGCATTTAAATGTTAAGAAAAACAAACAAAACATGGTCATAAACCCCAGGTGAAGAAGTCTTGAATTGGAACTCCTTGAGCAGGGGAGTGATGGAGTGATGTAGTCAAATCTATGCTTTATTATTAATATTGAATTGGCAGCTATATATAACACAGAAAAGAGCAGTCAAACATTAAGAGAACTAGGAGAGTACAGGAGGGAATGTCTGGAAGGATAGTATGGCCATTAATGTCAAAAGCTGTAGAAAGGGAAAGAAGGATGACTAAAAAGTGGCCTTCAGATTTGTCAATTAAGAATAAACTTAGAGAGAGCAGGATCAGTTAAGTGATGAGATAGGATAGACTATAAGGGATTAAAAAGTGAGAGGAGAGGAAGCGAAGGCCACTAGTATAGATTTTATTTTCTTCTAGAGTTAATTTTTGAGAAGGATCGTTGAATCAGGACTTTGTGCTGAAATCTTGTACAAGGAACAACCAGCAAGCCAATAAAAATGAGTTTGGGGGATTCCAGCTGTGCTTCAAACATGGGTAGGATGGAGTTATGTCTTTCATAGAATCCCAGAGCAGGAAGCTCTCTTAAGAGACCTGTAACATGCTGTCATGCTTCTTTACTTAAAAACTTCCAACAATAAACATCTTTTTCTTCTTATTTATTTTTCAGTTATGTCCCCATTTTTTTTTTTTTTTTTGGCAGAGGTACTAGAGTGGTTAACCATTTCCTTCTTAGGCTCATTTTACAGATGAGAAACTGAGGCAAATAGATTTAAGTAGTTTGTCCAGAATCATACAGTAAGTGTGATTTGAACTCAGGAAGACATCTTCCAGACTCAGTCATCTATCTGCTGTAGTGCCACCTACTTGCTTCCAATAAATAGGAAGCTAACTGTTTCCCTAGGAAGCTCATTTCACCCTGGACAGCTCTCAATTGTTAATACCTTTCTCTAGATTCTATATATTTATGCAGTTCATTCAATTCTCACTTGATCTGATGCTTCCTACTCTCAATCCCACTCTCAGAATACCCTTTTATTTCCAGTTATAGAAATCCTTTCCTTTATATAAGTTCCAGTTCAGGAGTTATGTCCTCATGAAACCTTCCTTGTGCCTTCCACCTGAAAAAGGAATTATTCTTCCTGAAAATTTCCTGTGTTGGTTTGGATCCCTTCTGAATCTCATCCTAACCTGTCCTATATCATGTTTATTTGTATATATGTTATATGTATCCTAGAATATTGTAATACTGTGTTCTACTTTTGTCAGTCTGTACTTTGAGGGATCCACAGACTTTCTTCTGTTTAAGTAGTCCCTCCACTAGGACATTTGGCAGCCTCTCTATGATTTCTATGTAATTTTTGCCCCTATTCTTCAATAAAATCTTTTATAGGGTACTTACCCAATGTACTGTGGACCTTTTTCTGAAACCTAAATAATGACTTGGATAATAACACAATCCTCAGGCGATTCATCTGTCCGTATTTCCCTAGGTAACCACTACTTCTTCTAGTCATATGTCATGTCTGACATAATGTAGGTTTTTAATATTTGTCAAATGGAAGTTTTTGTTTAGAAAAAATCTTGGACTTGAAATCAGGAGAATTGTATTGAAATCCAGGCTCTGTCAATTATTGTATGATCTTAAGTAAATACTTTCTCTGTTGTGGAGTTTCCCCATCTGCAAAAATGGTGAATTAATAATCTCTAATCCCTGCTAATTATAATACTATGGGATGTATAATCATAAATGTCCCAGTGTGGATACAATTCTGTATTATTCCTTAGAGATTGAATTCTAGGAGGGTAGAGGCTATGGCTCAACTAAATTTTGTTTTTTCTTCTGAGGCCCAGACTACTAGTCTGCAGACAGTAGGAGTGGCAAATGTACTTAAGGAATGGAACTGGCTGAATCCCTCAAGTAAAGAGAACTTTAGAGGTCATCTGGCTCAACCATCCTCCTAGTGCTTGCATTCCTTTTTAGTAGGGGTTCCCAGGCATGAGGGCCATGAATTTGGATGGGAAAATTACATTTTCATCGACCTCTAACTGAAATTTGGCATTTTCTTCAATTATTTCATGGTTTGGGGCTCCATAGGTTTCACTATGAATCCTGAGAGATTCATAAATAAAAAAGGTGAAAAACTTCTGTTCTGTAGTTTCTCCTGGAAAGGGCTGGTCTAGTTTGGATACTTTCTGTGGAGTTCACTACATCTCAAGGCATTCCAAGTTCTTTGGAATTTGTCATCCTTATTTCTCTTGGTCATAATTCTGTCTTCTAGGTACACAATGAACAAATCTCATCTGTTAGGGTTGAGAACCTGGGAAAACCAATTTATAGGCAGAGTAGGAGGCTAATTAAAATAATGTGATGTAAGTGAAGCTAGTAGGACCTTCACCCTATCATGGAGCCCTTTATAAAATAGACACTCAATATGTGAAAGGGAGGAGTAGCACATCTGGGGTGAGAAGTCCCATTTTTCAGGGCTGCTCATGCACTTTTGGTATCCACTTTCATCCAACTCTCACTGGGGTCTCTAAGAAGCTGAAGGAGGTCCAACAGCCACACCTGGAATAAACCTTCTTGGCAAATGGACTACATTAGATTGAGGATAAATAACACATATTCATCTTCCTGAGTTCAAATCTGTTCTCAGATAATTGCTAGCTGTGTAGCCCTGGGCAAGTCACTTAACCAACTCTGCTTGCCTCAGTTTCCTCATCTGTAAAATGATCTAGAGGAAAGAAATAGAAAACTACTCTAGTATCTTTGCCAAGAAAACTGCAAATGGGGTTATGAAAAGTCATAATAATTGAAAAAACAATTCAAAAACAACAATGGATAAGAACATAAGAGAAAGCCAGTTTTATATGAGGTCCAATGAGAGAAGGTTATTATGAAAAGAGGATACCCAGAAGGCTTCAAAGAAGAGTTGACATGCTTGTGACTTTAAAAGGATTGGGTAAGAATTCATCAGAATGACATTTGGGAACAGGGAATAGCATGAGCAAAGATATTAAGAAGAGAGAGTAAAGAGTACATTGGGGGAGGGAAAGATTCTGGGAACCTAGCTGAGTAGGTTGTTAAATTTCAAGCTCTTCAGATTTCCCCACAAATAGAACAAATTTGTACCTCAGGGCAAAGACAGACTGGCAAAAAATCAAGACTTGGTACAGAACAGGGATCCTTCAGGTACAACCCAAGAAGATCTGAAGAATGTCCCCAGGCTGGGGATTAACCCTAGTGAAATGCAAACACCTTCGGACTATTCCATAGAAATCCCAAGTGGGGAGCCCTTGGGTGACCTGGGTGTGGCTGGAGTCTCAGCAGGAAGCCCAGAAACTTTCACCAACAGGACTGCTGGAGGAGTCCAGGAAGACTAAGAGAAACTTAGCTAATTAGAAATGGCAGGTCCAGTTGTGCTGCAGAGCCATAACCCTGGTTGAGAAGGAACTAGCACCAGTGAGTACAGAGACAGTGAGGCAGGGATGCTGCTGGCTATGGGCACTTGCTGGTTTGGGGTCCAGTAAGAGGAGAGAGCTCAAGTGAAGCTAAAAGGCACCATCTCGCCCACCTCATGATTAGAGATGTTTGCCCTAATACCTCTTATTTAAAAAAAAAAAAAAATGAAACAGCAAAGAAGAGAAAGAACCCCATCACAGAAGCATTCTGTGGGAACAGGGAGATTGAGGTTCATCTTCAGAGAAGGACACTGAAGTAAAAAAAAAGCTTCTACCCCAAAGAAAAACATAAAATGGCTCCCTACCCAGAGAGAATTTATAGAAAAACTCTAAAAAGAATTTAAAAATCAAATGAGACATTGAAGAAAAACTAAAAAAAAAAAAAAAAAAAATCCAAGAAAAACAAGATTATGAAAAAAAGCCAACTAGAAAAAGAGATACAGAGTCTCAAAGATGAAAATAATTCTTTTAAAATTAGAATTGTGCAAGGACAAACCTTGTGAAGGTATGAGAGACCAAGAAAACAAAACAGATTATAAAGAATGAAGAAACAGAACAGAATGTGAAACATCTTATAAGAAAAAATGACAGATCTAGAGAATAGATCAAGAAAAGAAAATATAAGAATAATTGGGCTGCTTGAAAGTTGTGGCCAAAAAAAGGACTTTGACACAATAATCCAAGAAAATTGTTTTGGAGTGATAGAACATGAAGGAAAGTAGAAATAGAAAAACTCCACTGATCACCACCTAAAAGAGATCCTTTGTGGAAAACACATAGGAACATTATTGCCAAATTTCAAAACCCTTAGATCAAAGAGAAAATTTTGCAAGAAACAAGAAAAATGCAATTTAAATATGCTAGAGCTACAATTAGAATTGTATAGGACTAGAAAATTTAACTATAAGAGTTAATATCAAAGATCCAGTTTCAAGGAACTCAACATGGACAAATAGTTTTTTTTAAACATGGGAAATGTATACCATATGTTTAAGATTGACATGAACAATAGGACAGCTTAAAACAGATATTGGGGTAGAATTAAAGTAAAAATAGTAATTATGTCATACAAGTGAAGTGCAGAGGAAGAATAAATACATAGGCATTAGAGGGGGAAGGAGAGCTCTTAGTTCTGAAAACTTACATCAGGAATGGCTTAAATAGGCAACACTACATATATACTATGAAGGATATAACACCCTCCAAAATCTTTAAAAAAATAAGAGAAGGGGGAGCTAGTTGGTGTAGTAAATAGAGTACCAGCTCTGAAGTCAGGAGGACTCTGATCTTAGTTCAAATCTGGCCTCAGTCACTTAACACTTCTGGCCTGTGTGACCCTGGGCAAGTCACTTAATCCCAATTGCCTCAGCCAAAAAGAGAGAGCGAGAGAGATAAGGGAAGAAGGACAGGAGAACAAGGAAGCAAAGGATGTAGGAAGAACAGGGATGGATCCATGGATGCAAGGAATTAAAGTAAAGAATCGTGTGTATGTGTATGTATATATCTATATATGTATACATAAATATATCCTTTCCTAAATATAGTCTTGCTTGGGGTGGTGAGGAGGATGAAAGAGGGGGGAAAAAGAATAAAGTACAAAATGGCAAGCAGCAGAGAACAAAAGAACAATTTCCAAGGAAGTAAAGAAAAGATGGACACTCACAAATATAATTTCTTCTATTGATTTTATACATATATATTATATTATATACTACTACTACTGCTGCTGCTGCTGCTGCTGCTGCTGCTACTACTACTACTACCACCCCTCATCATTTTAAAGGTAAGGAAATTAAAACACAGAGAGATCAAATAATGTGTCCAGTCACACAGACTTTGTGATAGAGCTGAATATGCAGGTTCATTGTGGTGTTAGATGGTCAAATGCATTGCAAATTGAGATTATGAATTTGAACTTTATTGAGTAGACAATAAGAAGTCACTGAATATTTTTGAGCAGAATGGTGATGGAACTAGACACATGAATAAGAAAAAATTCTAGGCTTTTTTCTTTGGCAGAAGCTCCCTATGAATGGAAGTATCCAAGATGAGTAGTTCTTGCCCGAGGTGCTGCAGATGGGGCATTAGCTGAGAAGCATACCTTAGAGTGGCAGGATAGGGATATTATTTGCCATGCATTTAAGCTCAGAGTGATTTATGGTGTAGGTTGAAATCACTCTCCCTTTGGAGGGGCAAAGGCAGTGTCTAGGAGGTTTGGACCTAGAACTTTGTCCAATAAGCAGACCTGGAAACCAGAGACACATGACTGAGCTGAAGACCATAGCTAGAAAGTGGTATCTAAATCAAAAGGGTCAGTATCAGGTTCAAAAGCAGAGGCTGAGGGGATTGGATGAAGAGATAGGAGACTGTAAGATTTAGAGCTAGAATGGATCCTAAAGATCCTTTAGCTAAGTCCTTTTATTTTGTAGATGAGGAATATAGGGACCAGAAAAGAAAGAGAAATTACTTGTTGAAGAATACAAAGGTAGTAAGCTTCAGAGCTCAGATTTGAACCCAAGCTTCCTGGCTCTGAGACTAGCATGCTTTCTAACACACACATTACCTCCAGAGGTAAATCACAGAGTTCAGTCCTGAGGCTCAACAGGGTTGGAGTTTCAGAAAGAGTTTCTGAAATTAACATTTAATTGTCAAAGGGCACCACCATGTTTTAATGTTTGTGTGCCAAATCTGCCTTCTAATCCCTAATCTGATATAGCTGGACATCTCCTATCAACTGCAATTCCCACAATTACTCGCTATGATTAGCAGTGAATAGAAGGTTAGGCTACATCAGTGGTATCAACTCATTTAAAACTGGGAGATACTAAACTAAATATAAAAATTCCTGTGGGTGACATATTGACTTTGTTTTTAAAATACAATGTTATTTATGCTTTATTGTATTTTTTTCATTTTGTTAAATGTTTCCCAATTCCATTTTAATCTGGTTCAGGAACATTTGGGAGTGATGCTAGTCAGGTGCTCCACAGGTCACACGTTTGACAGTTCTGGGCTACATGACCTCTAAATGACCAGATATATTAAGCACCTACTATGTATCTTGCACTGCATTTAGTGATGGGGCCATAGAGATGAAAAATGATACTGTATCTGACCTCAAGAACTTAATTAAAAAGATAAATATGTGTACACAAATCACAAATGAGACACAGGAGAGTTGAGAAGTAAACTCATTACACATCCCTGCTTTCAAGGAGTTCACAGTCTCCATTTCTTTAAATCTAAGTTTCTTTCATGTCAAGTTCAGCTAATTTCTTTTTCCTTCTGCCCTCTGCACGGATGGAAACATTCTTTCAGACATCCCTGGACACATCTCAGACAGTTTAGATTAAAACCTGATGCTAAATTACACAGGTTCATTAGGTTTGGAAAGAGAAGGAACCCATTCTACATAGGAGGAAACTGGGACACTGTGAGATGAAGGAACAAGCCTGGTGTTCCATGGGGAGTAAGGGCCATAGTTACGATTCAAATGAAGGCACAAGATTATTGTAGATAATTGATATAGCAGATTGACAGTTGGTGAGGACTCTAGGAAACATCTTATCCAACTCCCTCATTTTACAGACAAGAAAATTGAAGTCCTTAGAAGTTAGGCAACCTGCTTAGTAACCTTTGTAATAACCAAACTCATATAATATCACTGTTAGACATGTAGTTTAAATTTTGAGGCTCTAGGGAGGTGTGGAAAGACTTGTTCAAGCTTATAGTTCCATCCCCCCCCCAAAAAAAAAAAAGAGTTGGAATTTGGACCCAGGCTTTTTAATGTTTAATATGGTATCCTTCTATTCTATTTTTACTGCATTTCTCTTTCTTTTTCTTTCTCCTTTGTGCCTCTCCCTCTCTTGTCTCTCCTCATTCTCTCTCTCTGTCTTTCTCCTCTGTCTGTCTGAATTTTTCTCTATCTCTCTCCTCTGTGCCTTTCCTCTGTCTCTGTCTGTCTTTCTCTTTCCCTTTTTGCCCTTTCTCTTATTCATCTAATAAGATCCCCTTACAAGATCCTTCCCCCTCATGCCAATGTGCCATACTTCTGACCTACCTGTGACTTTGGATGAGATGTCCCAGGAACATCTCCTTGCTGGACTAGAGGACCTGCCAGCTTCTCCTAGCAAGAGCAGCGTCAGCAAAGCAATCTCCTGTTGAGCCTGGTCAAACCCTGTCCTGGTCAGCTGCTGTTGTGGTGATCAGAGCAGGTCATCAGAACTAGATCCTCTAAGGCCATGTAGGGAACCGGATCTCAAAAGGGAGCATCTGGCTGCACTGGTCGAGTTCAAAACCAACTTGAAAGTTTCCATCCAAGAGGCAAAAAGGAAACCACAACTGTTAGAAAAGAAGATAGGAGTTGTCAGAAGCACAGGGCTGCTCACTCACTGTAGCATTCTCCAAGGAATCCTGCCAGCTTGAGGGGCAGCCTGGAGCCCACACCCCCTGGACGGAGGCCAGAAGCCTTGTTATGAGTTGAGGAAGGGACTCTTTATTCCAGTGACTCCAGGAACAAGATACAAACTTTAGTCTAAAATCTACCCTACAGGGATAGTTTTATTACTGGATCAAGTAGAAAAACATATATAGTAATAAAGTAGATAATTTTATTTATTTGTATATTCTTCACTGTGTAGATATTGTTTCCTTGATAGAATGTTAGTTTCTTGAATAGAGACTTTTGTTTTTGTATCTCTAGCACCTGTCACAGTGCCTGATACATAGTAAGTGCTTAATAAATGCTGGCTAATTTGTAAATTTGTCCTAAACCATGACATGGAAATTTGTATTTATAAAGAGTAAACATAATGCTGAATTTGAGAATTAAGTAGACTTGGAACCTGAGTTCAAATCCTATTTAAGATAATTGCTGCTGGGTGAACCTGGGTAAATCATTCAAACTTTTGTGAACCTCAGGTTCCTTAAGTGAAAAATCAATGGGGATAGTGTCTATATTTTAATGACATTGTGAAGACCAAAGAAAACTTAAAGTGATCTATGAGGCTAGCTATTATTATGAAAATAACATGAAAATATCAGCAACAATAATTCCAGTTCTCAGTTCCATGATGCTTTTAGATTTATACAAAGTACTTTTTTTCATAAAATCCAGGGAAGTAGATGTTATCAGGACTTTTATTCCCATTTTAGAAGTTCATGAAACTAGAAGTCTCAGATGAGATATGATTTGAGGAGGGACTCATGGGCAGCATGTTGTTATTGTTCAGTCCCTTCAGTCATGTTCAACCCTTTGTGATCCCATTTGGGGTTTTCTTGGCCACTATATTAGAGTGATTAAAGAAGAGCAATTATAATCTGCTTGACTTCATAAGGCAGAAGTAGGAAAAACAATGATAGAGGGCTGATGATAATGGTGGGGATAGAGCGAGAGGAAGAGGTAAATTTTGATTTGACAAAGGGAAAACCTTCTAACAAATGGAGTTGCTCCCAAATGGAAAACCATAAGAAGAGGGAAGCTTTACATCCCAGGAACTTCTTAGGAGGAGGATAGTTGAGGGATTGTTCAGATTGGACTAATTTGAAACTTTCTTGAGTTCACTTCCAGTTTGTAAAATTTACAATCTTACATCTCCCACTCTACTGCTCTTATCAATATACCACATTGTCTCTACTCTATTCTTATTCCTGTTTACTTCCTATTTTGTGAAAAAATAAAGCAACATAATGAATTGTGTGCTGTAAATTATCTTTGCAGGAAGGGGACAAAGCCAGTTTAAACACTGTTTCCCCAAAACCGATGCTTGATGATGAAGGGAGTTTGGCTAGATTTATTTGATAGCAGTAAGGAATGAGCTGTGTGACTTGAGGGCATTCTTTCTCTAATCTAGACCTCAGTTTTCTCCTCAATAAAATGAGGTTGAGTTAGATTGGCTCTCAGGGTCCTTCCAGTTATGACAATGAGAAGCACTGTGGTGTGGTGGATAACATACTAATTCTGGAAGCAGAAGACTTGCTAGTGGTGTGTTATTTTAACAACCAACTCTCTGGAAATAAAAAAGTCCAGAAGATGCTTTTAAGTTTAATCTGCATCATTACAATTTTCTCCATTATTTTCTAAGTCTTAAGCACAATCAACTAAACAATAATTCAAGCCCTGATCTGTAGCATTTGCTTATTTCTGTTTACACTAATATTTAATGTTAGTAAGAGTTGGTTCCTTCCCTGTGTTTCAAGAATCTCTGCTTCCAGATACTTGCTAGCAAGTCAGTAAACCTTTTTCCTTATCTGGAAAATGGAGTTAATATACATGCTTCACAAAGTCACTGACAGGTTCAGATAAGATAACATATATTAAGTGCTTTGTAAATTTTAAAGATGCTATAAAAATGTAGTTATCATTCTTTTGTTCTAAGGTCTGTCTTTGAACAATGATGGGCCTGAATTCAGGAAAACTTTTTCCTGTCCTCAAATCTGACTTCAGATACTTACTAGCTGTATGGCCCTAGCAAGTCAGCCCCATTTGTCTCAGTTTCTCATCTATAAAATGAACTGGAGAAGGAAATGGCAAGCCATTTGAAGTATCTTTTTCAAGAAAACTTAAATAGGGCCACAAAAAGTTGGGCATGACTGAAAAATGGCTGAACAACAAAAGATCTCTTTTGGTTTTGAATGCTCCATGTTCTAACATGCTCTCACATTTTATAATCTTATTGTTCACCTGAGATGTGATGGAGTCAGGAAATGAGAATAGAATGAGCAATGTCTCAGACTTGCTGAGCCCCAATCAGACTTTAACATTTTCTGAGGTGTTAAGGATTGTTAACAACAACAAAGATATCACGTCCATGAGACATGCGATTAATGAATGCAAAGACAATAATAATACTTCCTCAGTTTCCAAAACATCATTCCCATCTATTATCTCTATGGACCCTAATAGCATTTTGAGAGGGAAGCAGGACAAGGATTATTTTTCCCATTTTAGAAGGGGACTAAAGCCCAAGGTTGTGTGACTAGCAGATGGAATAGATGGTAATCGAATCCAGATCTACCAACCCCCAAATACAGTGCTGGCTATATTCTTCATAAATTAGATAATTGAAATAAGCAGCATAGTTTTTTTGTTTGGAGGAGGCTTAGGTTATCTGGATTTTTAAAAAAAACAATGAAAAGTTATAATTATGACTGTAGTTGAAATTTTTATAGCACTTTATAAATATTGTCTTTTTTTTACCTTGACAATGACCTTGGATGGCAGATAAGGCAAATATTATTATCTCTATTTTACAAATGAGGAAACAGATTTAGAGAAATATTGTGATTTGTCCATGGTTGCCCAGCAAGTAAGTACCAGCAACTCTGATCTTCTGACTTTTAAGTGCTACCTCTGCCAGTATGTATGTGCATTTACTTTTAAGAATAAAAATCTATAAAATGAGGGGACTGGATTAGATTACTTAGTACAGTCCTTTCCAGTTCTAAATCTGCTAATTCACATGTTAAAAGACACTGCTGACTTGCATGTCAATAGTTCACATAAGTAGGATGAGGAAAAAAGTAATATTTCAGAATTTCCTCAACCTCCCAGCTCTTTTTTTCTTCAGGAAACCCTTTCTTGTATCCTCTACCTACATTTCCTTTTATCCCTTCTCTTTTCTTTTCATCTTTTGCCATTCTTTCTTCTCCCTATCCCTAATCCAAAAATGTGATTGATTACCCCAAAAGCTCTGGCTGAGAAATGATTTTGGTCTCAATGGGATGGCTCAGAACTAGGTGCCCAGAATCAGGAAGAACTGAATTCAAATCTGACCTCAGATACTTACTACATCTGTGACTCTGGTCGAGTCACTTAATGCTGTTTGCCTCAGTTTCCTCATCTTATAAAATAAACTAGAGAAAGAAATGGTAATCCACTCCAGTATCTTTGCCAAGAAAACTTTAAATGGGGTCACAGAGAGTCACACATGACTGAATAACAACAAAATGTGTTAAATTATTGACTGAAATCTTAACACTCTCTGTCCTTAACCTAAAATCAGGTAAATTTAACCATTTCTATTTCAGTTATTTTTTTTAAAAGCAGTACTAAAAATGTAGTCCTGTTCTTTTATTTTTACAGATAGAAAAATTGAGACTCACAACAGTTAAATGCCATATCTATGATCACATAATCATCAGAACCAATCTGAACCAAAGCCATCTAAAATTGTGTTCCCCAAGTTATATCATACTACCCTATTGAGAATTATCTAAAATAGAAGTCTTTGCTTCCTTAGAAAAGGTGGGTCTTTCAAGAGAAGTTTGCTCCAGAATATCGATTAGTTAGAAAACATAGGTCTACTTTCTATTTTGCTAAATGAGTCATTAAGTTTCATCCTAATTTTCAGGACCATTCAATAGCCCCAGGGACCTGCTTTGGCAGTCATAACCCTCTCAGAAAATGAAATGGATGTCTAAAAATACAGACTTTAATTATCAGCTGATTTTGAATGGAGAAAACTTCTTGATGACTTTAATCTTTGACTCCCCTCAGGGAGTCTAGAGTAAGAGTAATTATCTTATTAGGTGTAAGAACTGGAAACTCCAGTGAATAGGAGAGAGAAGCCAAAAGGAAACTCAAGTGTCAATTTCTGCCTTTGACTGCTGTCTGTTATCAACTGAAAGATGATTCATAGGAACCATTCGAAAGCATTTTGAAGCATTACAGTCACAGGCAGAAAGATTCCTCACACGTTCATGGCTAATTGGAAACTGATCCCAAAATTTGTCTAAGCTACAATTCTAGCTTCTTAGAATCGAAGGAAGAAAGAAATGAGGCATCTGGGTCCTGGACCCAGGTAAGACCTTAATTTATGGTGTGATACTAAGCAAATCACTCCACTCCCTCTCCGAGTTCCCCTCCAGTTTTGACAAATAGGCAAGACAGGTCTGAGCCTTAAAAGGATATGAAAGAAAAGAAGGAAGCCAAGCTGCTCTATCTTGAGATTAAATGCCTAATCTAAATTATGCAAAGGAAGAAGAACCGGAAAGTGCTAATTTAGACTTTCCCAGAACTGCAAAATTAGAAGAGGCTTCAGAGGACGATTGGCCCAAACTATCTGACCAGGAAACCTGTCTATACTGTTCTTGACAAATACTTGTATTCATCTTTCACTTAAAGACCTCAAGGGACAGAGGGATTACTATTCCCTTTCTATTTTCAAACAGTTAGGGTAGTCTGGAAGTTTTTCCTTATGTTGACTGAAGTCTATTTCCTTATAACTGTTTTCCTCCCTTCTCTTTTTCGGCCTCTTGTATCTCTCTCTGTCTCTCTCTTCCAATTTCTCCCTCCAACCCTTTTAAGTCTACACAGAAAAAGAGAAAGCCCATGGAAACATTTCCCATGCCTTGTCTTTGGGCTTTCATTTTCTCTTTTATAAGAGACTAGATGGTCTGGACCAAGTGAAGCCTAAGGGTCTTTTCAGTCTTGTTACTTTTGGTCAACTTTCCAAGTGCATTTTCTTTTGAGCCTTATTATTCCCATTTTACAAATGAAGAAACTAAGATTGCCCCTTTCCCCCAAACGGGCCATGTTCACACAGTCTGGCCAACTTGAGGTTAGAATTCAGTCTCATGACTCCTTGGCTGAATCATCTTTTCACAATCTTTACCAGGTTGATGTAACCTGAGGATAAGAGGTCTCAGTTTTTCCATCTAGAAAATGAGAGTATTGGACGAAATCCCCTAAGTCCCTCCCAGCTCTAAATCCTATGATCGCTAAGATCTCTTCTAGTTCCAAGCCCCGCAAAATGGATGTTTTGTAAATTGTGCCTTGTCTTTTTTTTTTTTTTTTTAAATCCAAAATCCAAAGGAAGTCACAGACTGAGCCCGCCCTGTTCTCTTAGAGGTCTTACCTGAGTCTCTCCAGCTGCAGCTGCAGCTGCAGCACGGAACAAGGAAAAGGCAGCGTGGGGGTTGGGGATGGCGAGAAGGTGGAGGGAGGGGAATAGCTGTTTAGCTCCAGGCTTTCCGGGGGCGGGGCACAGCGGCTTGGAAGGGATCGGAGAGGCTTGGGGTACAGAGTACCCCCTCTTTGCCGCTGTGGTCCCGAGATCTTCCCTGGGTCCGGCCCTCCCAGGCTAAGGCCTGTTTTCTCCCTGGCGAATCTTGTCTCCTATTTTTTTTTTTTTTTTTGAAGGGGGAAGGCGGAGGAGGAGGAGGGTTCAACTCTGGAGCAGGGACAAACCATCCACTTTTCTCCTTCCCCTCTGTCTCCCACTCCTCTCCGCCTGGTCCAGGTTCGGGAGAAACGGCCCGGAGGTGGAGGAACCTGCGAGCTCGAGCCCTGTTTGGAAGTATTTAGCAAAACACAACCCATCCCTCCTCCCGATCCCCCTCTTCTTCCTCCCCGTCCCTGCCCTTTCTCCCCTCTCGGCCTCTTCTCCTCCCTCCTCCCTCCTCCCTCCTCCTCCCTCCCCGCCCCCAGTCCATCCCAAATCTCTCCGGAGAAGGTTCCCGGGATTGGAATTGCAGAGCTGGGAGGAGGAGGAAGAGGAAGGGCGGGGAGATGACTATTAGGGAATTAGGGAGGAAACGAGGGAAGGCAGGGGAGACGGAGGGAGCTGGAGAGGGAGAAAATTGGGAGGTAATAAAGGCCAGGAGGAATAAAGGGAAGAGCAGCAAGTAGGGATGGGGGAGAAGAGAGATGAAGAAGATAGAAGAGGGGGAAGGGATCCATTTCATTCGCCTGATTTGCTATGGGGTGTCTGCAGACACAATTAGAGGCTGTGTTGAATGTCCCCAGAAGAGGAGTAGGCAGGATGGGCTTTGAACGTTCACCTATCGGTTTTTGTGTTTCTTGGCCTTCAGGGGTCATCTCTAGGAGATCCCTACTGGAAACTGAGTAGATGCCCATCAATTAGGATATGGCTGAATAAATTATAGCATATGAATGGAATGGAATATTATTGTTCTATAAAAAACAATCAGCAGGATGATTTCAGAAAGGCCTGGAGAAATTCTTCCTGTGCAACAAAAGAACTGTTAGATTCTGCACACATATATTGTATCTAGGATATACTGTAACATATTTAACATGTATAAGATTGCCTGTCATCTAGGGGGAGGAGGTAGAGGGAGGGAAGGGAAAAGTTGGAACAGAAGTGAGTGCAAGGGATAATGTTGTAAAAAATTACCCATGCATATGTACTGTCAATAAAAAGTTATTAAAAAAAAAAAAAAAGAAAGGACTGGAGAGAATTACATGAACTGATGCTAAGTAAAGTGATAAAACCAAGGGAACATAGTACACAGCAACACGAAGATTATACAATGATCAATTCTGGTTGATTTTTTCATCACTGAGGTGATTCAGGCCAATTCCAATGATCTTGTGATGAAGAGAGCCATCTGCACTCAGAGAGAGGACTGTGGGGACTAAATGTGTCACAACACAGTATTTTTTTTACCTTTTTTTGGTTATTGTTTGCTTGCTTTTTTTTTTTTTCATTTTTTTCCTTTTTGATCTAATTTTTCTTGTGCAGCATGATAAATGTGGAAGTATGTTTAGAAGAACTATACATGTTCAACCTATATTAGATTACTTGCTATTTAGGGGAGGGGAGGAGTAGGAAGGGAGGGAGAAAAATCTGGAGTGCAAGGTTTTGTAAGGGTGAATGTTAACAACTAACTTTGCATGTATTTAGAAATTTAAAAAGCTATTATTATAAAAAAAGTAAGATCCTTGCTCACATATGGTTTGGATTCTGAGATTCTTTTCTACTTAGAAATTCTATGAGTAGCTCAAGTTAACCTAGAAAATGGTTGAGAATTTTCTGACTATAAATACAAGATTTTTCCATCTTTTTTATAGCTTCTTCTCATTTTTCAGTATTTAAAGTTCTAGACTTATAGTCTGAAGTGCTAGGCTTTTGTCTTTGTTTCACCACCAATTCAATTTATGAACTTGGGCAAGTCCCTCCCATTTTCTGAGCTCAATTTCTCCATCTATAAAATGAGGGAGTTTTTCTCAAGGATTCTTCTCAACTCTAAAGATGTAGCTGCTTATTAGCCTAGTATTTCCACTTTTCTTCAAAATTGTAGAGTACCACAGATAGTGGGGAAACTCTGGGTAAGGTATAAGACCCTTCATCTAGAGGGAACCTGCTAACAATGTCTGATTCGGCTCCCCATCTCCCCTAAGGGCTCTCTGCCTTCCTGAGAAGTCAGGAGGTAGTGACAATTTATGTTGTGATTGAAACAGAGTGATAACAGGTGGCAAACTATGTACAACAGCAAGTTGTTTACGTGGTCCCACGTGCTCAGTATATACTTAGCATGCCCAGTGTTTTTGTTACATAAGGGTATGGGGGTATAAAAAGGAGAAAGTCCTTGGAATAAACAGACTCCATTTTCCCACCATCCTCAGGAGTCCCACCTTATCACCTCCACTAGGAAGGTATATTTTAATCACTCCGGTTTGGGAGCTCTAGAAAGCAATGGTAAATTTTGTCACCCCAACTTGGGGGCTCTAGAAAGCAGGACACAACAAAAATACATTGCTGCAAGGTAAGGGAACTTGGTAGGAAGGGTGACCCAAATGAAAGCTGGCAGAAGACATTTGAAAAGTGAGTAACTTATCAATGAATGCCCACAGTAACCTAATAAGGAGACCTAGAAAAATCAAACTCAAATGAGAAGCATCTAATAAAGCCCAATAATTGCTTTCTGACAAGATTTCCCAGATGGTTAATCTCATTCTCAGTGGTACAATAGTCAGTCATACAGTCTTCTATGAGCAATCACAGAATCATAGGAGCTCCACGTTGGAAGGGACTTTGGTGGCCAACTAGTCTAACCCATCTCTAAACAGGAATACCTTTTACACTATCTTGAATAAGCAATTGTCTAGAATTGAATTGAAGACTGAATTTCTCCAGACTTAAGAATGAACCAGGAAGAAAAAGTGTAGGCTTTTCATTCATTCAAAGATCTCTGACTGACTTTTTGTGAAGCAGTTCTGTGAGAAATGCCAGAAGCCAGGGGTCATAGATCTTAGTATGAAATATGGGATGGGGATGGGGTGGTGGTGCAGGATGGGAAATTCTCATTCACTGACAATTAGGGTTGCTTGAAAGAATATTTTTACTGACAAGGTTTTAATTCATGAGATCATAGGGGTTAGATCTGGGAGTCAACAACAAAGCCTTAGATAAAAAACAAAGTATGGCAGAATTAGAAGAATAAAGAATTCTAGAACTGACTGAATCCTAAAATGGAAAATTTCAGAGCTGGAAAAGTTCTTATAAACATAGAATATTAGAGCTAAAGGTCCTTAGTGAATATCTTAGTAAGCATTCTTCTTTTTAAGGCAATTGGAGGTTAAATGACTTGCTTAAGGTCACACAGCAAGTGTCTGAGGTCACATTTGAACTCAAGTCTTTCTGACTCCAGGGCTGATCCTCTATCCCTTGTGCCATCTAGATATTCCTTAGTCTAGGAGTTTTTTGTTTTTTGGTTTTTTTTGGAGGCAATTGGAGTTAAGTGACCTATCCAAGGTCACACAGTTAGTAAGTGTTAAGTGTCTGAGGTTGAATTTGAAGTGGGCCAGTGATCTACTCACTGTGTCATTTAGTTGCTCCTAGTCTACTAATTCTTAACCTGGGGTCTATGAACTTAAAAAAAAATTAATGATTATTTTCCATATAATTGGTTTTTTGTTGTAACCCCTAATATTTTATTTTATGCATTTTAAAATATTATCCTAAGAAGCATTCTTAGGCTTTGTCTGACTGCCATTAGGGTCAATGACACAAAAAAAGTTAAGAACTTCTGCTCCATGACAAATGTGGAAATATCTTTAGAAGAATTGCACGTTTAACCTATATTGGATTATTAG
Source organism: Sarcophilus harrisii (assembly GCF_902635505.1). NCBI lineage: Eukaryota > Metazoa > Chordata > Mammalia > Dasyuromorphia > Dasyuridae > Sarcophilus > Sarcophilus harrisii. The sequence continues at coordinate 352,925,483 of NC_045427.1, forward strand.
TTGTCTAGGGGAGGGGAAAAGGAGGAGAGGGAAAGGGAAGGAAAAAAAAAATTGGAACACAAGGTTTTGCAAGGGTGAATGTTGAAAACTATCTTTGTATGTATTTTGAAAAATAACAAAACTATTATTATAAAAAAAGAACTCCTACTCCAGTCCAATGTCCTCATTTTACATATAAGTTTTTCTTCAGCTTTTGCAGTCTTTGAGAGCCTGAGATATTCTAGTGAGACATCAGAGGATGATTTTACTTCCTTCTTTACTCTCCTTTTCCCCTCAGTATTTCAATTAGTATAATATGATTAGATAGATGAGATGGTCTCTAAACTTCTCTAATCTTTTGTTCTTATAATCTGAACATCTAACCTTAGAACATTTTATGTGTTAATATATAAAATGAAACATGAATCTTAATTGGTGGAGAGAATGCTGAAGTAATGTTGTTTACATTCATAAAGGGTAGAGTTGAATTCAGAGTTTTTTGAGAGAGAAAAAGAGGTCATTCCAGAGATCTTTCAAGAGACACACATAGAGGCATATGGTGCAATATATCCACTGAGTATTCAGTCTGGAGTCAGGAAAATCTGAATTCAAATCAGGTCTCAGACTCTTATTAGCTATGAAACTCTGGGCAATTTATTTAAATGCTATCTGCCTCAGTTTTCTAAATTGTAAAATAAGAGATGATAATAATAGTACCTACCACCTAAGAGTATGAAGATTAAATGGAATAAATGTGTTAAGTAATTAGACAATACCTGGCATATAGTAGACATTTAATAAATCTTGCTTTCTTCCTCCCTTTTGATTTCTTTTCTTTCTTTCTTTCTATTTTTCCTGAGGCAATTGGGGTTAAGTGACTTGTCTAGGGTTACACAGCTAGGAAATGTTAAGTGTCTGAGATCCGATTTGAACTCAGGTCCTCCTGACTTCAGGGCTGATGCTCTATCCATTGCACCAACTAGCTGTCCCACTCCCTTTTGATTTCTGATAGAAATTTTCATCAATATATTCTTCATCTTGCTTCATTATCATTTCACATCATTACAGCAGGGCTTGAGCTGTTCAAAGAAATCAGACCCTCTAAAATACTGTTTTCTAGAAACTCAAATAATGGCTCAGCCACTAAAAGCTCACTATGTGACCCTGGGCATGGCTTTCCCTTCTCTTTCCCTAAATATTTCAATCAACACAATGCTAAAATTAGGTTAATGGGTGTCTAAGATTTTCTGGTAGTCTATATTCTTGTTACTTGGATTTCCAAATAAGTCTGGACATTTTTTGTGCTGCTGGTATATAGAACGAGATGTGATTTCTGATTGGTAGAGAGAATGCTGAGGCAATGCTGGTTTATTGTATAAAGAGTAGAGCTAGTTTCAGAGCTGCTTGGGAGAGAGATAGAGGTGGTTCCAGAGACTTTTCAAGAGATATGTAGGGAAGAAAAGGGGAAACTGAGTCCTCAACAAGTTCTTGAATTCCAGTTTTCCTCCTTAGAGACTGTAGCTAGAGAAGTTCTCCTGGGTTTGAGTTGAGATTTTATCTTATACCTATTTCTTGCACATTCAGTATTGTATATTTTGATATATTCTAATCTGTACAGCTTCTCTGATTTCTGTATGCTGTTTGCTTTGATAAATGGATTTTTTACACCATTTGCTATTTGTGATGACATTTTATGTAATTAGTGTTTGGAGACAAATTGGAATGTTTTGTGACTATTCTCTTACTAAGAGCAACCTGGGAAGTACCATTTGTTCTGTACCAAACTTGTACTTCTACACTAGTATTATGTAGCCTTTCTTCTGCTCCCTTCAAGGTAGCAATCTGAGGCTCCCTTGGTAAGAAATCAGTCAGATTCTAGAGATGTTTATCCATACCACCTGCAAGCCGTCTCTAGCAATGCATGTGGACATATAGCTCTTATTCAGGAACACACAAGTGTGTGTATACATTCTCTTTAATTTTATTCTTTTTAATTCAGCAATAAAAACTTCCTATTTGCCAAGTTCTGGATTAGGTACTAGGGATATAGCAATAATAGCTCTCAAAGATCTGGGTGGGGATTGTTGGGAGAAATATAATATATACATAGATAAGTAAATACAAGGAAAATTCAAAGAGAGAGACAATACTAATAACTTGGGGAAGGGTGAACAAAGGCTTTGTCAACAAAGGATCTGTCCTATGAAAGAAACTAGGAATTCTGAGAGACAGAAGTAAAGGAGAGAACATTCTAGAAGAGGAGTCAACCTATGCAAAGGTATAACAGAGAACTCAAATGGAGTATCATGCACAGGACACAGCTAAAAGAGAACCACTTTATAGAGAGCTTTAAATGCCTGGTGGATGCTTTAATATTTCATCCTAGAAGCAATAGGAAGCCACTGAAGATTTCTGAGCAAGAGATGACATGGTTAGATTGTCTGAGGAATATTAATTGTGTAGGATGGAAAATAAGTGGGAGAGACTGGGAATAGGGAGACCAATTAGGAGGTTATTGTTTGAGTCCAGGTAAGAGGTGAGGAGAGTCTGAATGAAGATGGAAGCCAAGTGAGTAGAGACAAGGTGGATACTATGGAAGTCAAATGAATAAGACTCTATAATTGACTAGATTTGAAGGATATAGGGAAGGAAGGAATCAAGGATATCTCTAAGAGTGCAAACCTAGATGACTGAAAGAATAATTGTTGCCTAAGCAGAAATAGGAAAGTTTAGAAGAGGAATAAGTTTTTGGGAAAATATGTATAGCTATCCCTTTCACATTGTGGCTTTCCCCAATATTTCATGGGTCAGCATAACAAATTAAATAGAAATTTTTTGGGAGCTTTGCAGAAGCTATCGATGACACATGGCAGTCAGCAGATGACAGAAAAAAGTTTAGAAACTCAGAAATACATGAAATATATGTATAGTATTTTATAATGTCAACTTTATCTTTTAATACCATAATAATTCAGGCTTCTCTGATATAAAAGACCAAAATCTTTTACAAGGATTTTCCATCTTGTGGGCTACCATGTCCCTAAAGCCCTCAAGGTAGAAGAGATAACTGTACTACTTTGCATGTACTATGGGGTGGTTATGGGATATCAAGTGGAGATGTTTGGCAGAAGACTGACATGTAACATAGGACTGGAATTTAGGAGAGAAGTTAGGTTTGGATGTGTTGGATTTGGTAGTCACTGATGCATTACTTTTAAAATTTTTGAAAATAAGACATCCTATAGTTGTGGGCTTCTTAAACTTTTACCACTCCCCCTTTTTGCTCAAGAATTTTTTGTCTGACCCTGTGTGTATGGGTATATAAAATAGGTATATAAATTAAACATTTCCTGATAATAAGTCATAATTTTGCAACTCTCACATTCCCATAAGATCCCATATGAAGTTGAGAACTACAGTTTAAGAAGGTGGGCTGTAGTTTATGCTCCTATGTGCCTTCCAATTCTGACATTCTATGCCCTAAAGTTCCTCCCAACTTAATATCCTATGCCCTAAAGTCCCTTCCAGCTCTTACATTCCATGCCCTAAAATTTGAGCACTGGATTATGAGATTTCAGATATTTGTGATTCTTTCCTGGATTCTAGCAGAATAAACTCTGGGTTTAGAATCAGGCATAGATTTAAGTTCCAATACTGTTACAACTTCGATATGAGATTTTACGTAAGTCCCTTCACTTCTTGAAACCTTGATTTACCCTTCTATGTGAAAGGGAATGCACTAAATAATTTTAAAGCCCCCCAAGCTTTGTCACTCCAGGAGTCTACTAGAAGAGGGGTTGCTTTTGTCAGTGAGATGGGATATATATGAGTGGGGATTCCTAGGGTAGGACTTTGGCTCCAGACCCTTATAATTATCTCTGCACCAGTGTCTGCATCCAAAATAGACCCCTAGCGAAGTGTCACATTCTGGCCAGCCTGCTCAGCACATGATTCTGTAAACAAGCAAGAGACCAGGGCAGGAAGCCAGGAATGGTGACTTCTCAAGTCTGCCTATCAGAAATGTCCCCTAGACTGTCAGCCAGATTAGTCTTGTCACCTTCCAGACTGTTGTAGATCTTGGATCATATTGCTCCTTACCCTTTTCTCCACTGGCCCAAATTCCAAGAGGTCACCGGGATGTCCTCCTTAATTTGTCAAGCCCGTATTAGCCTGTTCCTTTTTCAGGAAAGAGAAGTATAATCAAAAGACTACTGTTCTTGGAAGCAGAGGACATGGACTCAAATTCCATCTCTGCTATTAACAAAGCTCTAAGCTCTCATTCCTTTGTGACTATTCAGCCTCAATTTCTTATATATAAAATGGGGGTAATAACAGCATTATTTATTGTTACTGTGAGAATCAAATGAAATACATGTAAAGCACTTTGAGAACTTAAAGCTTCATCAAAGTGCTAGGTGGCAGCTAGGTGATGCAGTGGATAAGACACTAGGCTTGGAATCAAGAAGACTCATCTTTATGAGTTCACATCTGGCCTCAGATATTTATTAGCTGTGTGAGCCTGGGCAAGTTATTTAACCCCATTTGCCTCGAGTTTTTTAAATCTGTAAAATGAACTCGAGAAGGAAATAGTAAATCACTCAAACATCTTTGTCAAAAAACCACCAAACAGGGTCACAAAGAGTCAGACATGACTGAACAACAAAAATAAATGCTAGCTATATTATTTTTATTATCAATTATTCCCTCATTGAATTCTATTTTCTGCCTATGCCAAAAAGAGTTAATACTTGTATTGCCACCTCAAAGTTTTCTTGAGGGAAAATCTTTGTAAATCTTAAATCTCTATAAAAGTGAGAGACTATATTAAAATTTGAATTTCAGTTCTGGTTCCTATGATCCCTCAATAAATCCCTAAAGTATGAACAAAATGTTCTGTAAAGTTCAAGGGAGAAAGTCATTCATGGTTACAAACTGGGGGGCATCAGTGATATTATAGCCATGTTTTCTCCCTTTTGCTATGGCCAAAGATGCTCCCAATTCCTCCTGCCCTGTGTTTCCCAGAACAGCAGCACAAGTGTAGGCACAGAAGGGATCCATTGATGTATGTGTGTGTATTTCTGTATGGAAGGCGTTATTTGGCATCACTACTAAAATGATTTCCTTGAGAAAATATTCCAATAAGACAAAGTCTTCAACTATGAATTTCAGTTCTCCAACTGGTGAAATTTTGTCTGTGTCACACACAAGTGTGTGTCTCTGCTCATCATCAAGGAACACTTTATTCACATCTTTTCTTTGCTTCTATTTCACCCTCCCTTGTATCATATTTATATATACATATGTACACAAAAATATGCACACATATATACGTGTATGTATACACACACACACACACACACACAGATATACACACAAACATACGTACCTGTCACATATCCTTACTAGATTTTAAACTCTTGAAGGTCAGGGACTATGCCATTTTTTTTTTTTTTTTTTTTGCTGAGGCAATTGGGGTTAAGTGACTTGCCCAGGGTAACACGGTTAGGAAGTGTTAAGTGTCTGAGACCAGACAGGTCTCCTGACTTCAGGGCTGGTGGTCTATCCACTGTACCACCTAGCTGCCCTAACTGTGCCATTTTTACATTTATATTCCCAGCATAGAATATGGCTCTTTCTTTGGGCATAGTTTATACTTAATAAAAGTCTGTTGAGCTCAGTTTGATACAACTGGATTGAATTGTATTAAAGTGTGGAACTAACCACCAGATTTTTAATGAAAAGACCTGAATTCTAAACCCAGCTTTGTTATTTGTTTCTTGTTTGACCTTAGTCTCTATAAAATAAGAGGTTCTAAAGCTCCTCCTAGTTCTAAGTCTTAGGATTCTGTAATTACAAAAAAGAGTAAGTTTCTCCAGTTCAATGTGTCAAAAATAGAAATAAGTATTTTCCCCCAAATCCTCTATAGTCCCCTTTCTCACTTCTCTATATATGTTGAGGTATTACCATTCTTTCAGTGTTAACTGGGTCTAAAACTTCATTCTATTCACTCCTACATTCATTTATTCCAAAATAATTCTATATTCTATATTCTTCCTTCTCTCTCATTCATCACATCCAATCAAACCTCCACTATTTCACTTGAATCTGGTTGTCTTCTTCTTTCTGCTCCTAGAGCCTCCATGCTGGTTCAGGTCCCTTAATTATCTCTCACTTGGACCATTGTAACAACTCCTAATTCGTCTCCATATTGCCTCTAAGATAAAATCCATATTCCTCTGGCATTTTTGGCTTTTCAGAAACTGACTCTAGACTTATTGTACATTCACTCCTTTCATATGCTTAAAGCCAAATTGGCTTTCTTGATCTTTATTGCACACAATACTCTATCTCTTATCTTTGTTGCCCAGGTTGGTCTTCTTGACTGGAATGTACTCTTTCTTCATCTCTACCCCAGATAATTTCAAGCGTTCTTTCTTTAAATTTTTAAAAAAATTATTGTTGGCTCGATGAATATCAACAAACATGAACATTTTTGTGCATAAACAATAGAAAAATACAAGTGTCCTTTACATTGTTACCTTTAAAAACAACTCAGTTCCAACACATCCCTGTGTGTCAGTTCTCCTTTTTGAAAATCCTTCTGCTCTTTTACATCTACATACACATATGCACATACACATACCAGACATATATATATCTGTGTATATTTTAGGGCAGGTGGTGCAGTAGATAGAATGCTGTGAATTAGAAAGAGGAGTCTTCCTGAGTTCGAATCTGGCCTCAGACACTTACCAGCTATGTAGCCCTGGGCAAGAACAATTGCATTTTAGTCTTGTCTCTGATACATACAACTAAGAGAAAGTTATTTCTCAGTGCCTTCTGGCAACTTCAGAACTTGCCAATCTGTACCTGAGAAGGGAGTTCCCATGCAAAGATTTCTTATCCTTTTTTTGATTTGCCCATCCCTTCATCCATCCATTCATTCATTCATTTGTTCATTATTTTGGAAGGCAATTGGAGTGAATTAGTCCTCCTGCCTCCAGGGTTTATGCTCTATCCATTGTACCACCTAATTTCCGTGCCTATATATATATATATATATATATATATATATATATTTTATATTCCTTTTTTAAAATTTAATAGTCTTTTATTTACAGGTTATATGTATGGGTAACTTTACAGCATTGACAATTGCCAAACCTCTTGTTCCAATTTTTCACCTCTTACCCCTCCCCCCCTCCCTCAGATGGCAGGATGACCAGTAGATGTTAAATATATTAAAATATAAATTAGATACACAATAAGTATACATGACCAAACCGTTATTTTGCTGTACAAAAAGAATCAGACTCTGAAATATTGTACAATTAACTTGTGAAGGAAATCAAAAATTCAGGTGGGCAAAAATATAGGGATTGGGAATTCAATGTAATGGTTTTTAATCATCTCCCAGAGTTCTTTCTCTGGGCGTAGCTGGTTCAGTTCATTACTGCTCCATTGGAAATGATTTGGTTGATCTCATTGCTGAGGATAGTCAGGTCCATCAGAACTGGTCATCATATAGTATTGTTGTTGAAGTATATAATGATCTCCTGGTCCTGCTCATTTCACTCAGCATCAGTTCATGTAAGTCTCTCCAGGCCTTTCTGAAATCATCCTGTTGGTCATTTCTTACAGAACAATAATATTCCATAATATTCATATACCACAATTTATTCAGCCATTCTTCAACTGATGGGCATTCACTCAGTTTCCAGTTTCTAGCCACTACAAACAGGGCTGCCACAAACATTCGTGCACATACAGGTCCCTTTCCCTTCTTTAAGATCTCTTTGGGATATAAGCCCAGTAGTAACACTGCTGGATCAAAGGGTATGCACTGTTTGATAACTTTTTGAGCATAGTTCCAAACTACTCTCCAGAATGGTTGGATTCATTCACAACTCCACCAACAATGCATCAATGTCCCAGTTTTCCCGCATCCCTTCCAACAATCATCATTATTTTTTCCTGTCATCTTAGCCAATCTGACAGGTGTGTAGTGGTATCTTAGAGTTGTCTTAATTTGCATTTCTCTGATTAATAATGACTTGGAGCATCTTTTCATAAGACTAGAAATAGTTTCAATTTCTTCATCTGAGAATTGTCTGTTCATATCCTTTGACCATTTTTCTTTTTATTTAATAGCCTTTTATTTACAGGATATATATATGGGTAACTTTACAGCATTAACAATTGACAAACCTCTTGTTCCAATTTTTCACCTCTTACCCCCCCACCCCTCCCCAGTAGGCTGGGCAGGATAACCAGTAGATGTTAAATATATTAAAATATAAATTAGATACACAATAAGTATACCTGACCAAAACGTTATTTTGCTGTAGAAAAAGAATCAGACTCTGAAATATTGTACAATTAGCTTGTGAAGGAAATCAAAAATGCATGTGGGCATAAATATAGGGATTGGGAATTCAATGTAATGGTTTTAGTCATCTCCCAGAGTTCTTTTTCTGGGCATAGCTAGTTCAGTTCATTACTGCTCCATTAGAAATGATTTGGTTGATCTCGTTGCTGAGGATGGCCTGGTCCATCAGAACTGGTCATCATATAGTATTGTTGTTGAAGTATATAATGATCTCCTGGTCCTGCTCATTTCACTCAGCATCAGTTCGTGTAAGTCTCTCCAGGCCTTTCTGAAATTATCCTGTTGGTCATTTCTTATAGAACAGTAATATTCCATAATTTTCATATACCACAATTTATTCAGCCATTCTCCAACTGATGGACATCCATTCAGTTTCCAGTTTTTAGCCACTACAAAAAGGGCTGCCACAAACATTCGTGCACATACAGGTCCCTTTCCCTTCTTTATAATCTCTTTGGGATATAATCCCAGTAGTAACACTGCTGGATCAAAGGGTATGCACAGTTTGATAACTTTTTGAGCATAGTTCCAAACTACTCTCCAAAATGGTTGGATTTGTTCACAACTCCACCAACAATGCATCAATGTCCCAGTTTTCCCACATTCCCTCCAACAATCATCATTATTTTTTCCTGTCATCTTAGCCAATCTGACAGGTGTGTAGTGGTATCTTAGAGTTGTCTTAATTTGCATTTCTCTGATTAATAATGACTTGGAGCATCTTTTCATATGACTAGAAATAGTTTCAATTTCTTCATCTGAGAATTGTCTGTTCATATCCTTTGACCATTTTTCAATTGGAGAATGCCTGCCTATATTTTTAAAATCATAGACATATGCCAAAGAGAGCTTGATGCAAAGGTACTGGACCTGGTTTTCAAAGAATTCCAGGTTCTCCGAATTGCAGGAGTTTCCAAGGGTATGTAGTCTAGTTTATCCTTAAGCAGAAATTCCCTCTACATGCTTCTGATAAGAAGTTGATCAATCTCCACAGGAACTTTCCAATAATGAATAACTCTCAATGTTCTGAGGCAACCTATTCTACTTCTGGACAGCTCTGATTGTTAAGAAGTTTTTTCTTACATTAAATTGTGAAATTTTCTTTTCTGCTACTTTCTTCTATTGCTCCTTGGAGCTATAGCCTCTCCTGCATGACATCCCTTCAGCCACTGGAAGACAATAATCTTATTCTCCTTAAGTCTGAGTAGATTATTCATTGTATGACTGTAGGCACCTTCTCTGGGAATCATATTCCTTCCCCATAAATGGAGGGTATGGAGCAAATAAGTTCCAAGGAATGTTCTGGTTTTAAATCCAAAGTTCCTATGAAAAATAATTTCCTAAAAACAAAACAAACCAGAATTAATGGAGTCTCAGTAGGACTCATGAAGGAATTAGTGTAACAGTCTGAGAAGTGTAAGAATCTGAGAAGCCAGCGCTGAACAGGCCTGGGAAAATTCATTGAGAAAGGAGCAGCAGGAACTGGTAAGACTGAAAGTTTATATCAAGCCACTTCTCTGCAGGAGTGGGTTGATTAGTGTTTAACCACTGGCTGCCAAATATGTATGACACACTAAAGTTTAATCTTCATTATTAACCTTTTCTCTGTTACTTTTTAAAGTGTAGACCAAGGCTTCTTAAACTTTTTCCACTTTCAACTTTTTTTTGCCCAAGAAATAAAGTAGATAACAAATCAAACGTTTACTGATATAAAAGCAAAATTTTTCAACCCCCACAATCATTTATGAGACCCCATGTTATGACCCACAGTTTAAGAAGCTTTGGCACATAGCCTCTTGGAACTTTTTTTAGCACACAGAGGCTTCTAGACCTCTCAGCTCAGGAACACCAGAATGTATTTGGAAGGTCAGTGGCAATGGGGTGAGAGTCTGGTGTGCAATCCCAGTGCAGGCTATGCCAGCACAGCCCAGGACCCAACCTCAGCAGCCTGAGCATCAGCAAAGCCAAACTCTATTGATTTAGCACACTAGATCTTACAATTACAGTAAGGTGTGACACATCTAATAGCTCCAGGGCAGAAAAGAGTGCTTATGATTAGGTTCCTAGAAGGAACTCTGAAAACTGATGCACAATACCCCTGAAGCTTGGGATAGTAAGTACACTCTCCAACCTGGAAAGCTAGCCCTCCTTTAATAGAGAATTAGAAGCCAAGTAATTGGCCAGGAAAATGAGCAGACAACAAGGATGATCAAAACTTACACTCAGAAGAAAACAACAAAGTTCCTACATTCAAAGCTCTCCCCCACCCCCCAAAAAATAAGAATCAGACTCAGATCATGGAAGAACTCAAAAGGGATTTTGAAAATCAAGTAAAAGAGGTAGAAGAAAAATTAGGGAAAAAATGAGAGCAGGGCAAAAGGAAATGCAAAAAGATAATTAAGAGAAGAATTCCTTAAAAAGCAAAATTGGCCAAGTGGGAAAGGAGTACATAAGTTCACTGAAGAAAATAATTCCTTAAAAAATAGAATTGAGCAAATGAAAGCTCATTTTTATGAAAAATCAAGATATAATAAAGAAGCTTTGACACAAACAACAAAATAGCAAATTAAACTTTGATTTATAGTATTTACTAGGATCTGAGGTGTAAATGCTCACATTGAAAATTTAGGCTTTCTTTAGGAAATCAGCTGGTTCAGAACTGCCTTGAGCATACCATTCATTGATAGCTATCCTCTTCCTTCTTATTCTACTATTGTATGTATGGGTGTCTGTTGTTGAAGAAACATTTCTGTTTAGGCTATGATTGTTACTAGCTATGTGACATTGGACAAATCAATTCATGTCTCTGATCCTTACAGGGGTAAATAAAATTTGAAAATGTATGAAAACAACAATAACAAGAAAAAGAAAACAGGAAAGTCTTTTGTTACAAAAAAATGTCAATTATTGGGATTATTGTTCTTAGAATTCTGGAGTATATCCATCAATCAATAAATATTAGTAAACACTTACCTTGTGCCAAGTACTGGACTTAATGTCTAAAATACAGGGCAAAGGTAAAATAATACCTACTTTCGAGGAAGCTTATAATAAATTGGGTGAGACAATATATCTCTCAAGCACTTTAATACATTGAATATGTGCACACACACACAAAATAAAGCAATTTTTGGGAGGAAGTAGTAATTCCCTTAGGGACATTAGACCAGTCTGTCTCCAAGAGATGGCATACATGATTATGTTTCTTTTTTTAGATGACCTTAAAAAATCAACTGCAACCCTTTCATTTTATGGGAAACTGAGGTACAGAGAGGGTCACTGTTTTGGTGACAGTATTTGGGTAGCAATTTGGGTGCCAGATGCAATGCTTTTCCTATTAGAGCAATATTTGATTGTAAATGTCCCAGTTCTAATGCCCCTTTGTGTTGCCATGAATGTCTTGCAATGTAGAGAACAGGCTAGGAGAATTCAGTGTCCTGATGCCATGCTGACAAGAGAGAATTCTAAGGAGGCTTTCTGCCAATTAACATTGGCAGGTGTTTTCAGAATGTTGGGAAGGCAAGAGTGAATCATCCAGAGCTCTCCAGGTGGAGTGCTTGCTGGGAAATTCAATTTAACTCAAGGAACACAACAAGCAGCTACAATGAACAGAGATGCCTGTAGAAGGTACAGTTCAGTAATAGTAATTGACATTTATAAAAGCTTTAGGGCTCACAAAGCAATTTACATACATTTCTCAGTGAATTCTTTAAGGTGCAAAACAACCCTTTAAGTTAAGGACTACAGGCATTATTATTCCCATTTTATAGCTGAGGGAATCCAATATAAGAGAGATTAAGAGAACTTTCCCATGGTCATAAGGCTAGAAAGTGTCAGAGGCAATCTGACTGAGGTCTCTTCTAATTCCAAGACTAATTCTCTTTTTACTACATCATTTAAAATTAAAAAAAATTAATTTATGGAATAAAACAAATAAAACATTTCTGTAATGCAATACAATAAAAATTATGATTGTGCATGAAACTGCAAATTTACCAGACTTGATGGCAAATGACTTGCTATTATCTCCAAATATTCAAATTATTGTGTAAATTTCTTTACTTTTTTTCTTCCTTCCCCCTCAGAGATGTTTACCATTAGACACAAACAGGTATGTATATATCTATGTATATATCTGAATTATTCTATACATTCCATTTCTCAGTTTTCTCTGGGTTGCAGATAGCATCTTTCTTCATATGTCCTTTATTTTGAATTTGTGTATTCATTACAGTCAAAATGATTTAGTTGTTCAAAGTCCTTCTAAGAACAATATTGCTCTTACTGTATACAATGTTCTCTTGGAAGAGGGAAACATTTCATACAAATCTTCCTGTGCTCTTCTAAGATCATCAAACTCATCATTTCTTATAACACAGTAGTATGTGAATCACAATCATATATCACAACTTATTCAGCCATTCCCCAATTGATGGGGATCCCTGCAATTTCCAGTTCTTTGCCACCATAAAGAGCTGCTATAAACATCCTATTCACATTCAAAGTTATAATTACTATTGGTGCATTTCCCTCCATTTTATTGTTGCTCACTATCCCTTCACTACATTATAATATCCTTGCCCTCAAGGTGTTTTCAGTTTTATAGGTGGAAAAGAAACAGAAATAGGTAGCTATACCTCAGTGCTTGAAGATTCTTCAAGATTATTATTTTTTTTATCAAGTTGCTTTCTTCATCCAGATCATCATTATACTTGTTAAATCTGAAAGGGGACCTCCTGGTCGTGGAACGGGATTGGGGAGATCAAGGAGAACTATGTGGAGGAGGTGGCATTTGAATTAAATTTAAAAAGATGGGTAGAAATTCAACAGGTGAAGAGGTGAAGGAATGACTTGAGAAATTTTTGGAGGTAGTGAAGTATAGGATATAGTCAGCAGTAATTTAAATAAATCAGTCAAAAGAAAGTAGGTTGGGATGTAGTTCATCATTCTTGTCCCTGTAAAGAAGGACACTATAGAGATATCTAGCATAGGGCAGACAGGACTTTACAGGTACCAATATGGGACAGGTGCGCAATGTTCTTCTTCATGCTTATCATCATCCATGGACCTCTTAGCTGAGCTATTTCCTATTGATTCTCCCACAGTTTATAGATTTAGAGTTTGTAGACAATTTAGAGATTACTTAATCTAATCACTTCATTTTACAAACTAGGAAATTAGAGATGACTTGCTCAAGTTCATGAAGGTGAAATGGCAGATCTGAGACCTAAATCTAAGTCACAATTTCAAATGCAGCCGTCTTACCACTGTAACACATTACCTCCATTGTAATTCACTGCCTGATTTGCTTTTTGTGACTCTGTCCCTGACCCCAAATAAATTTATCCCACGTCCAATTCTAGTTCATTCTGACTTAGATTTGGATATTTCTTTTTCTAGAGTGAGGTCCGTTGGATATATAGGCAGGTGATTATTTTGTGTCTCAGAATTTGCATTGGTAGACTCTCTTTGGCTGGAAGCAGGATTTCCTTTTGTTATGGTTCATTTCTATTTCTGATTAACCACACAGTCTGGATGTGATGAGCCAGGGGCCTCTTATTTGCATTTCAATTACACATTTCTAGGACATCTCAGGCTTTATGGCTTTTTAAGTGGCTAAACATCAGAAAAAGTCATTTAAAAAGTTTTGCACAATACTATTCCCCCCTCCCCCCCCTTCCTTATCAATTCAATTCAATTCAATTCAACAAAATTTCTTTTAGCATCAAGTAGCTTCCATTATGGAGACTAAGATGTGGACAAGGGAAAGCCAAGAAAAGAAATATCAGAACATGAAGGAATGGAAAGATTATTTTCCTGCTGGGGTGTGGTAAAGAAAGGGGCAAAAGAATCAGGGAAGTTTTCATGAAGAAGATGGTATTTGAGCTGGGCTTTGAAGGGAAACAATTTCAAGAAAATAGGACAATAAGAGTCTTCCAAAGTGTAAGAAATAATAGCATCATTTTCTTCTTGAGGAAATGCAAGTAAAGTCAAGATTTTGGAATAAAGGTGAATATGTATGTATGCACATTTATACATGTATACAAAGAAGACATTGGGAGAAGAGGGGGAGATAACTAGTAAAAATGTAAGAAAACTACAAAGACAGGAAGGGACCTAGTTATGGAGGACTTTAAAGACCAAAAGTAGAATTTTATATTTTATGCTAGAGGTAGTGATGTGAGAATCCCAAAACTGTCCTGACCTGGGGCTGGTGGGGTTGGGGTGGGGGTGGGGTGGGGGGGGGGGGTGGGGAGGAGAGAGGGGTGGGGGAAGCCATGAGGTAAACGACAGAGAAACTCCTTGAAGGGGAGAAATCAAGATAAAGTGGTTTCATTCTGTTATCTTGGTAGGCTATCTACCTCTATTGATCTGAAAATTGGCTCAGGACCACTCCCAGTAAATAGTCCCATTCTACTGGAAATCTAGGCCTGGGGGAAGTCAGGAATCTAGTTGGTTAAAACTTGTCTCAGATTTCCTTATTAAAAACAGCAACTTTAAACTCATTTCTTTGCAGAGGGCCTAAAAGCAAGGGACTTCTCCTTGGCATAATTGCCTGTGAGGACCCCCTGCCCACTGAGAAGATATTCTCTTTTTAGTGTTAACCCCTCTTTATCTCTCTCACCTACTCTTCTGTCAGGACCTAGCAGAGGCCCAAAGCAGAGCTATGCCTTGTCAAGGAACCTCTCTCTCAACTTGGCATAGCTGCCTGCAAGGACCCTTTGCCCACTGTGAATAGACACACCCTCTTCTCAGTGTTAACACTCCTCTTTATCTGTCTGCCAGGATTTCTCTACACCCCTGTTTATCTCTCTGCTAGGACTTTGTCATTCAGAAGTCAGTCTTCCTAGCAAAAGCTGACTTCTCAGTGCCAATAAACTTCTTTTTGCCAGTCTAACTTTTCGGATTTCTGAATTTTTTCACATTGGACCTGCGTCGACCAGAAGGGCTTGCCACAACTCTCTGCACTGCCACTAACCTCATTAGTAGGAGGAAGCCATTGAAGTTAATTGAAATGGAGGTGATATGGTACTGGATTTTAGGAAGATCAGTTTGACAATAGAGGATGTATTGGAGAGGCAGAGAGTCAAAGAAGTAGTCTATTATATATTCTAGGAATCAGGTGATAAGAGTCTCACCCATGAAGAATGATGATAGTGTCAAAGGAGAGAAGGTGATACAAGAAGGTTTGACTGATGGGACTTGGCACACAATGGAGAGATGAGAGTGGGAAGTTGAGTATAATTAGGTTGTGAGCCTGAGTAGTGGGAGGATGGTATTCCCTCAGTAGTCACAGGGAAATTAGGAGGAAGGGAAGGTTTTGGGGAAAAGATAATGAATTCAATTTCAGACACATTAAAATTTCTATGGAACATTCAATTTGATGTCCAATAGGCAAGTGAGACTAGAGGTCAGAGAGAGATTAGAGCTGGATAAGATTAGTGTTGGAGAGTCATTAGCAAAGAGATGATAAGAAGGAGTGAGTAAGTTTTCCAGCTCTGCCATGTTGACTGGTGAGTCAAAAGTATAAGTTAAAGTATAACCAGGGCTGAAAAGAGTAGTTAGGGAAGCCACATCATCAAAAAGTAGCCCTGCTTCAGTGAGTATAGAAAGATGGAGGGAGCAAAACAAGGAAAAAGATTAAAGATGTAAACTAATTCATTACATATGAAGTAGGCATTCTAGAGAGTACAGTTGAAAAATTTGGTAGGAAGTCGTGTGTGTGTGTGTGTGTGTGTGTGTGTGTGTGTGTGTATTGAAATCTAAGAATAAAGGATGGTCAATGGGAGATAGAGTTTCAATAATGGCAACTTGGAGTTCAGAGTCACTGGGATGAGGTGAATATGATGAGTTGGAAGTATGTTCATCATTGAGGAATGAGTTCAGGTAGGTTATTGTTGTCCACAGGAGTGAACAGTGTTTCACAAAGGACATGTCCAGGATGTTAGGCAGCTAGCTTTGACTGTCTGGAAATAGAGGAAGGATGCTCAAGATGCTCAACTAGGGATAGATCACCAGAAAAAGTACCTGAATATCATTTATGAAAAAAGGAGAATTCTCTTTTGTGACTGACTTCCCCAGTACATGTGTTCTACTGAATGCTGACCTCATCCAGAAAATTCTGACTTAATAAATGGTGTGAACAACATAGAAGCTTTGCTCATTAACTATACATGGAAAGTAGTCACCCTTTAGTCTTTCATGCAGTCATTTTAGTGATTATTGTCATATTTGTTGGTTTTCTTTTAAGCAAAATCAACTGAAATTTATATAGGTTGTAAAGCTCTTTATATACAATATGTCATTTGAATCACATAACCATTGTGGTAAATAAAAATTTCCCAGAGACATAGTTCCTGTGCAAATTATAATCAATTCTATCAATTACAGTTAGCAAGCAGTCAACAAAAAGGGCTCATTTGTCCTCTCAATGATCAAAGAGACCTAATCTCTAGGCCCTTCAATACTTAAAGGGGTACATTTGAGGTAGGAATTCACTCTGAGTGGTTAACATGTTGTTCTTATTGTTATTTATTCCTCATTCTGGAAGAAGACCATAATAACAAGGCGTCATGATGCCATGACTGGCAAGTGAATTGAATTTAAATGGGGGTGAGTCTTCAGATTCACTTTTTCCTCTAGAGCCAAATGGGTCCAGTGGCAAGATACTGATCAGGATGACTGAAGATGTCCCAGATTCATTAATTAGCAAATAATAAGAGAATGAACATTATAATGAGAGATAGGCTTATTGGGTTTGGGAGACATGGCTCTGATCATTCAGTCTTGAGCAAAAGAGTCAGCTATATCCATATTCACCTGGTTCACAGTAATCTAGACCTCTCTAAGTAAAATATAATGAACTAGAATCCATCAATTCCTCTAAACTAAAATTTCTTTACCTTTTGACTAAATCCAAGTTTTCCCTCTCATATTCAGCTTTGTTCTTTAAAGGCTGCCTGAATAACCTACTGGGGCTGATTTCTGAATTAGGAAGTAGAAAAGAGTATTTAATTTACTAATTGGTTATTAATGTACAAGGGAAAAAAATTTCTCTCACTCTTATAAGGTCAGTATTGCCAGCAGAATTTGAAGCTTATGCTAGCTGAATTCAAATTTATCATTTTGTAGGCTAAGAACAAAGAAGGCTCTTCACTAAGTATTGTCATTTGATACGTGACTCTTGAAATGTAGCAGCCTCCCAGGTACAGGATGCTCCATCACAAGAAGCTAACCAAGGAGAATATTTGTTCATTCCTTTAAGGTAATGAACTAGCCAGGTTTCTGGGGTAAACACATGTCTGCAATAAAGGATACTCATTAATTAAGGCACCAGAAGGATGGTCAGCCCTTTTTGCATGCTTCCCTGGTATTCTATCAGATAACTGCAAGCATGCTCTTATGTTCTCAGCACAAAAAGTTAACACAAAAGACATAACAAAGACTTACTTAAGATTCCACATTCACTAGGATTCCTTATGGAGGTTGATCCCCAGATATTTATTCATTTTGTGGTTATTCAGAATAGGATTTCCCTTTCTATTATTGCTTCTTGTGTTTTGTTATTATTATATAGAGATGTCCCAATAGAAACTGCTTTTTCCCTTGAGCTTGGTGGAGTATTGCAGTGCCCCACACATGAATAGTCTCCTGTCTTGATAACTAGTTCTATTTCCTCTGTTCCTTAGTTCTCTGGCACCCACTGGCAATTCTGAGCCTGGTTTCTGCATTCATAACTCTACATTGCTTTTGTGTTGTAGCCCTTGGCAAATTTTTTTTTTCTGAAGGACTATGATCAAACTGACTCTTGTGGTACAAGCAAAAGCCTGCAACCTTAAGCCAGAATCTCTATGGCTCCCAAAAAAGGGAGGGAATAATGGGCTGCAAGGATGGGTTTTGATGTAAGCCTGTGTTGTGCCCTGGTTCTGCTGGTGAATCCATTGCTACTGGCAGCAAAGGAGGTTGGGATGGGGTGCTGGGTGAATTCAGGATCAGGGAGAGTCAGCTCTGTGTTTTTTTTAAAAGCTTTTATTTAGATTCTGGGTGTTCTAGATCATGGAAATAGTTCTCCACCTTGTTGCTCATATGACCTGGAAGTCTGATATGTTTTCTCTTTAAATATTATTCAGTCAGGTTTCTTAGGGAGTGTCTGAGAGGAATGGTGTATTGGATAAAGAACTGTGCCAGAGGTTACAAAGACTGGCATTCAGGTCTATCCTCAAATATTTACTAGTTATATGAGCCTGGGAAAGCTATTTCACTTTTCAATTTCCTCATCTGCAAAAGAAAGATAAAAAATAGCATTAGCCTTATGATCTAATTGTGAAGTTCAGGTAAAATAATGTATATTAACTGCTTTGTGAACTCTAGAGGACTATAGAAATGTGAATTGTGGCTAACGTTAGTGTTTGCTGGAATTTGGACTTGACATTTATGAACATTTGTGTTTATGTGCAGCAGACACACAAGATGCGCGCGCACACACACACACACACACACACACGAGTCATTCCCAATGCTTTCTTTTTCTATAACAAACATTTCCAGGTCAGCAACATCAGTTGTGGATTAGCAATAATTGATTTGGGCAGGTTTTTTTGTGGGGGTGGGAGGAAGAAAGAAAAAGAGGGAGAGAGAAAAAGAGCAGGGGAGAGAGAGACAGAGACAGGGAGACAGAGAGACAGAGAGAGACAGAGAGAAACAGAGAGAAAGAGAGAGAATGTGGGGGTGGGCTTAATTTTTCCTACACTCTGCTTTGGAAGATGAGGGACTATTTATAATGCATGGCCTTCTCAGGCTGCAGGAGAAAGCAGAATATGAGTGTGTCAGAAACTGAAGCACAATTATTAGCTTGCTTTCCTTGGCTGTGATGAATTTGAGAATATGTAATATCAACCTCATGTCTCAGTCCTATGATGAGAACTCAGAATATGGAGTAATTGCATTGTGGGTATGCATGCAAACAAACACCCCGAGATTAGCATTCCAAGAATCCCACAGATGACTAATTAAGTGAGAGACTTTACATTAACGCAAATGGCTGGATATTCTATAAAATCACTAATAAAATAGAAGCAAAATGCTCGATTTACAAAGTGCAAATCTATAAATGCATCCTCTCCAGAAGAGGTTGGAAAAAGAGGATTAAGTAGTCAAGCAAGAAGTGGATAGGAAACTTTATTACTTACCTTATAATGAAATAATTGAGTCATTAAGATGAAATACCTTTTCAACACATTTGAATTAAAGGTGAATTGATTTTGTGGTAAAATTTTCCTATTTTCCTTTTGGGGAGTTTATTTAGTGCTTTTATTAAGCTATTGCTGTTATAATACTGCTTTGATAATGATAGAGATTCTATTAGACTATCATCTTTTTTTTTTTTACAATTATCATTACATCACATTTAATAGCTCCAGTGCTGTAATGAATGAGGGCTAGCTAATGTCGACTTCCTACTAGGTAGTGCATTATGCTCTCCAGCAAAGTGTTAAGAACTTTTGGAACATTCTAGGATTTGGAATTTAGAGATCATTTAGTTCAACTCTGCCATTTTACAAAGTGAAGAAGCTGGATCCACAGAATTCATGGGATCATAGACTTAGAATGAGAAGGAAATTCAGAAGTCATCAAAAGTGACTACATTTTACTATATAAAATGGTATAGGTGAGAAAACTGAGATTCAGGAAGGAAAAAAATGGCTTGATAAGTTCACATAAGTAATAAGTATCAGAGTTAAGATTTGAATTCAAATACTGACTCTAGAGCTCATGTTTTTTCCACTTATGTCACATGACTTGCACTACCTTATCTCTCCCACTAAAGAAGCCTGCTTGCTTTTAAAACTTCTCATGAGGATTTCTTCCTTCCTCCCTTCCCTCTTTCTCCCTTTCCTCTTTCTCCTTTCTTTTCTCCTTTCCTCCTTCTCTCCCTGCCTCCCTTTATCCTTCCCTCCCTTCCTGCTTTTCACTCTTCTTCCCTTTCTCTTCCTCCTTCCCTCTCTCTCCCTTCTTCTCTCTCCCTTCCTTCTTCCCTCCTTTCCTTCCTTTTCCTTCCTTCCTCTTTCCCTTCCTCCCTCCTTCCTTCCTTCCTTCTTTCCTTTTTTCTTTCTTCCTTGCTTCCCTCCCTCCCATACCATCTCTGTTTATTTTTGCTTCTTTCTGTCTCTGTCTTTCACTCTCTCACTGTCTCTATTCATTTTTGTCTATCTCTCTATCTTTATCTCTTTCTTCACCTTCTGAGTTTGCTAGTGTTTTCTCTGGTATTTTATAGGCATCTGTATATAACCATAAGCATCCATATTGTTGCTCTCAATTAAAACATAAGCTCCTTGAGGGCAGGGTTCATCTCCATCTTCAAATGTTTGTAGATTGATTAATCATTTGATTGAGAGGTAGAAAAGGAAGAGGTGGGAAATGATGAAAGGTTGGGGGCAATAATGTTTCTCCTTCTTGGAGATCTGATCCCAGATTGGGGACCGTTCAGAGATTATGTAAAATTGACTCTCTCCAAATTCTACTATCTGTACTTAATGTTAAGGGACATAATCAGGTATATGAAATCAGAGAGTCTTGAACCTTATCATTTTCTATGTCCATTACACAAGCCATTTTCCAGTCCTGAACAGAAGCTGAGAATCAAGAGTTCTTAACCTTTTTTATTTTATGATTCTTCTGTAAGTCTGATGATGCCTATGAACTGTATGCCTTCTTAGGATAATGTTTTTAATTAAAAATGAAAGAAATTTAAATTTCAGTTACAAGTTAGTGAAAGTAATGATGTAATTTCCCCTCATAGACTCCCTTTCTGAAATTCATTCACAGATTATGGATCCCAACTTAAAACCCTTGCTGTAGCAGGAATTATCCAGTCTCATCACACAATAATCATAGGGAAAGAAATGACCTAAGAAACTATCTAATTCAACCTTCCCATTTTGTAGCTCTGGGATGAAAGAACTTGCTCAAGGTAACATAGTCCAAGAGAAGTCTCAAAACCATCTAACTATTGTCCCATTTTTCGAATGATGATGAAAAAGATTCCCTTTCCCCCTCCCCTTCTTCCCCAAATGTGGAAGGAACTTTTCCAAGATGATCTATTTCATGAATATTAGAACCAGGACTTGAACCTTGCTCAACTGAAACTGAATCTAGAGCTCTTTTCCTGGAACTACTTTGTAGCTCTTAGAATTCCCAGCTTTCTTTCTTCTTTAGACCTCAAGTCTCTGAAGATTAGCTTTATATGAGCATCTAAAGACGTTGGATGGCAGTTTTAGCAGGAGATTTGTACCCTCCTTGGGGCTGCCTAAGTATGCATATTTGTCTCCTCAGTGGTATATTTAGAATTTATCTGAGTGGATATCTACAATTTTTCAAGAATGAATTATAGTCTGAGTCCTGAGGCTGAGGGATGGCTCAGTTTATTAGCCCCCATATCAAAGGATAATGCATTTTAATCTCAGCAGGGTTGGGTGATGGAGGAGGGGGAAGTGGGGGGGGGGGAAAGTCAGTAGTTTTAAAAGCCAGTTTGATGAATTTCTCTGATCCTATCTTGGGAAATGATCAGTTTGCTCCTTAGGAGGGGGAGTTATTGCTCCAGGGTAGTCGGGCTTCAGAGTGTGCCCAGTCTGGAACTCAGTTTTGACAAACTGGGGATCCCTTTTGTCTGGACTACTCCAAATTGCTGATATTTGACCCAAGTAGGAAGGAATTTGGGGGCCACAGGCTTGGGTACAAATAGAAGATTCTGGGGCTAGAGATGGGAAGTAGAGGGATGAGCCAAAGAGGTAATAGGAATAGCTTTCATAAAAAGATATTATTCTCACAATAATCTTATGACATAGGAAAGGTAGATATTACTCCCATTTTTCCAGATAAAGCAGATTTAGAAAGTTTCAGTAACTTACTTTGAGGTTTTAAAATTTTTACTAAATATTTTTTACCTATATCTTAAGTGTCAGAGCTAGGACCCAGGTCTTCTGACTAATCTTTAGAGCAACCTCCAGGAAAGAATAGCAACCCACATTTGCATAGTGCTTTAAGACCTAAGGAAGGAAAGGAAAGGTGGTGTATGCTTCAAAGGAAGAGAAGGAAGGAGAGAGGGAGAATAGCATCTCTGAAAATAATGAAAGAAGAAAAGACCATGGGAACAGATCTGAGAATATCATAAGATTTTTTTTTAAATGAAAAGCCCTTTGAGATTTTTTCCAACTTCTTCCTGAAGCTCTGAGTTGAAGTGAATAGCAGAGCTGAAATTTGAACCTAGGTATTTTAATACTAAATTTAGTTATCTTTTAAGTTATGTCTCCCATCTCCCCCCTCTTTTTCCCTCAAGAGGAAAAATTTCTTTCTATATCAGTCTTTTTTTAAGGCAATTGAAGTTAAATGACTTGCCCAGGATCTCATAACTAGTAAGTATCTGAGGCTGAATTTGAACTCAAAAGTTTTCTTGATTCCAGGACTGGTGCTCTATCTATTGCACCACTCTGCTGTCCCTATATTGATTTTTATTGTCACTTTGAGTCCAGAAACTTTTCTTCCTTCTCTTCTATCCATACATTCAAACTTTTCTAACCAAAAGCCAAGGTATATTATGGACTCTCACATTTATATTAAGCATGTGTTGACAAATGTGTGTGTTTGGGATAAGGTAAAAAGAGATGATAAGAGTGGGATGTTTGTTATTGAAATGCACTTCTTAGAATCAAAGTTTTGGGTTTTATATCCCCAATTTGGAGTTCCTCCTGTAAAACTTAGATTTGAACTATGTTTTGATCTTTATAGAAAAAGAGCCTCAACTCCCATGTGGAAGTTGTAGTGTAACAAAGGAGTGACTATAAGATGAGCTAGATTTTACCAAACAGCAGATCATAAAAGATTCACCCCATAACTTTCTCTTTCCCTTACCAGTTGGCTCTCATTGCCTCCAAAGACCTACATAGTTTTTTAGATTCAGTGTTATTCAAGGTGGTGCTCCTCCCTAGCTATTTTTTTCATTTGTTACTGAGGGGAAACACTTGGAGAGTCATAGAAATTCACTAGTTCTCCTCTAGAGAGTTTATTTTCTTCAGGATGTATACAAGTGATATACTGATTTTTTTTTCTTTTAAAAAATTATTTATTTAATGTTCTCCCCAGTTACATTTTAAGCAATTTTTTTTACATTTAAAAAAAAAACTGTCAAGTTCCTGATTCTCTCCCTTATCCCCACCTCCCTTAAGAAATGACCTGTAAAGTTATTCAAAACATTTCCATAAAAATCAGCTTGTGAAAGAAAACATAGATCTTTCACCCTAATTTAAAAAGATATAAAAAAAAAGTTTAAAAAAAGAGAAAATGAATCAATTTGTATTCAGACACAATCATTTCCTTTTCTGGGTATGGATAGGATTTTTCATCATTTAAGTCCTTCAGAATAGTCATGGATGTAGTCATGAGAACAGCAAAGTCATTTATAGCTGGTTAATCCAGAACATTGCTGTTACTTTGTATATAGTACATTTCACTTTGCTTGAATTCATGGAGGACTTTCCAGGTTTTTTCCTCAAGAGCATTCTGATCAAAAACAAGTGATAGCATTGAAAAGAAAAGTACTTTGAAAAGCTAAAAAAATTCTACAAACATAATAACATCTCTAATTTCTATGGGGTTATGAAGTTACAAAGTGTTTTCTTCATCCTTACCCTGTGAGTTAATTTATAAAAGTATCTTCCCTCCATTTTACAGGTGAGAAAACTGAGACTCATGATGGATTTAACTTCTCCAAAGTTGTATAGATAATAAATGTTGGAGTAAGGATTTGAATATAGGTCTTCTGACTAAGTGCAGGATTCTTTTTGCTACCCCCATATTGCTTTTTTTTTTTTTTCCTGCTGTCAAAAATGGTATGTATCTTCAAGACCTAGAATCCTAGGCTTGGGATGGAAAGAGCCATGTGCATCTAGAGAGAGAACTAAGAAGACTGAATATGAATCAAAGCAGAGTATTTTCACCTTTTTGTTGTTGTTCTTTGCTTGTTTATTTTTTCTTTCTTCTGTTCTGTTCTGTTCTGTTCTCTTTTCTTCCCCTTTCTCTCTCTTTCTCCCCCTTTATCTCTTCTCTCTCCCCCTTTCTCTCTCTCTCTCCCTTTCTCTTTTCTCTTTCCCCTTCTCCTTTTCTCTCTCTCCGACTTCTTCTTCTTCTTCTTCTCTGTCTCTGTCTCTGTCTCTGTCTCTGTCTCTGTCTCTGTCTCTGTCTCTGTCTCTCTCTCTCTCTCTCTTTGTCTCTCTCTCTCTCTCTCTCTCTCTCTCTCTCTCACACACACACACACACACACACACACACACACACACATACAACGTGGAGAATAAGATTCAAGACTCTATAAATGAACTTACATCTCCTAGGATCCTGTGACAGTGGATGCTATTAAGCTAAAATGTCTTCACAGTTGGATAATTAAAGCATAGACATTTCCCCTGAAAACTGTAAGAATGAAAACAAGCTTCTTCCTTCCAGCCTGCACATATGTGTTGTTTCAAAATAGCTTCACTCTGGAATATAATTAACTTAATTCAATTACACTTTGGTGAGGGCCAGAAATCTTATCTGAGAAATATTGCACTCATGTAATAATCACATCCCATTGTATAATTCATTCTCTACCTTCCTTTCTTGTTTAAGCACTGCTAGATCCAACACTTAAAAGGTGGTGCTTCCTCTCTCCCTTTTTGAAGAGTCAGCATAGGCTAATGAAAGGAATGATGGTATTCAAAGACCTAAGTTCAACTTCTGACTCTTCTATTTACTACCATGCAGTCTTAGGCAACACAATCTCTCTAGGATTTTGTTCCCACATTGTAGAGTGAACTGGATCACCTTTAATGTTCTTCCAATATTAAGCCTATCTATGATTCAAAGGGGACTTTGCCTATTCTCAGGACCAATTTTGTGACCAGATGGTGAAATCAGTGCCTGGAGGGCTTTGAGCTTTTTAACTACTAAGGTCAGGAAAAATCACCTGAGGAAATTGAAGCTAAATAAGTTAACCTAAGCATCTGTAACTGTGACCAGAGAGGAGTTAATCCTCTTTGGGTATAGTTTTTCCCACCTGTAAGAGGAGGGAATTAGGCTAGCTAATGTTGGGAGGGAGCATATCCTTAATAGATACTTTATCATTGGTCAAGTTCTATGTTATGTGATTTATAATGTCCCTTCTGTTCTACCCCAAAGCCTCATTGTGGCATGGAAGTAACTGGTTTCTGCAAAGATCTAACAAGTCTGACTATGTTGAAAAGATTTTGAGCATGGTCCTAGCAACAGATCAAGTCTGTGTAATGAAGACAACAGAGACTCATCATCACCAGTAGACTGCAAGACTTGATAAATCCTTTGGCCTTGATGATCCATAAAACAAAGAAAAACTCAAATTGGGCCTCAGTTGTATGTAGCTCCATTCTTCTGAAATGAGTTGTGAAATTGTGGGAAAGGAGACAAAAGATATGAAGAATCATACAATTTTTGGTTTATTAATAAATTAACTTGGCTGATGATATTCCAAATGAGAAATACTTGTCCAGGATTTAAAATTGGATAAATCACTGGAGGACCTGAATCATGTCAATCTTGACAAAATCTTTATGAGATTCATTTACTTTTATATCTTGTCTGAGCCAGCAGTGATACAAAGAGGAACACCTTCATGTTTCCTGTCAGCTGCAAGTGTTAATGGAATGGGACCAGTTGTAAGATATTTGTTTCAGTCATTCATTTGTTCAATACATATTAATTGAGCATCTATATATTCAAAATGGGCTAATGGAGATACAGAAATAAATAAAATAGTATGTCCCTTAATTGATTTTACAGTATGATAGGAGTTTTTCTTTCCTGTTCTTTCTATCTCTCCAAGGGAAAATCATTACTCCCACTTCAAATTTGTCACTGTACTTTGCCTGACTTCTTCTTTGCCCTTATGTTACCTTGTTGATAGCACAGTTATTTGTGTAAATGTCCTTAGCCCCTGATCCTCCAATAGCAGGGATCTGTCATATCTTTTCCCAAAAGAAAGTTCAATCCTTTACATGTTGTTGGTGCATGCTAAATTGAATCAAACTGAGGAAGTTAGATATGAATTCTACAACACAATCAGTGTGATCAGGAGTATAAGAGGTATACATGGAGTTATAGGTGTATAGAGGAGGGAGAAAACATTTCTCATTGGGGATTACATTCCATCTGAATTTTGAAAGGCTGCCTAGGATTTCAGCTATTAGAATTGGGGGATAGGATAGCATTTACAAGAAGAGAATAATGTAACCAAAGGCAACATATTTCCAAAGGTTGGAAGACTTTGGGACAGGTTTAGGACACAGAGCTCCAGTTTAAGTTTTTCTGGAGAATATAGTTTTTGAAGGGAGCTGTGAAAGATAGGAGGAGATAGGGAGGCTGAGATCAGATTGCAAGGTCTTGAATCCTACCCTGAAGAGGCTGAATCTTATCTTTTAAGAAATAAGGAGTCACTGGAAAAATTGAGAGGAAAAGAGAGAATATGATTAGAGATAGGATTTTTGGAAGTCCATCTGATGGTGTCTGGAATAAATTGAAGAGGATTCTCTTAAACTGGACCTCTACATTCTGAAAGATTCAGAACTAAGGCGAGACCTTGGAAATCACTGGGCCCAATCCTCTCAAATATACTGATGATGGAAATTGAAGTACAGAAACATAAAGTGAGTTATCTGAAATCATATATACTATAAGCACATATATACTGTAAAGATTTGAATTTGGGGTTCCTGATCCCTAATCCAGTGCTCTTCACACTTTCCAAATCTATTCTATCTTACTTCCCTGCTGGGGAATGAGGAGAACAGGAGGAATTTGGGAAATGGGTCTGACTGTTTATATTCAGAGGAGCCTTTGCCTGTGGTTAATAATCGCAAAGACAGTGGAATTGTGAGAAATGCAGCCAAGAGGCAGGTGGAAAACATGAAGCAAGAGGGGGGTTAGCATAGCCTAGTAAATCAGAACCACGCGGGTGCCCAGAGCCCAGCACCAGAGTTATTGGCTCATCTGTCTTCTCCATATTAAGCAGGTCACATTCATCAAGGTTATACCAGAGAAATAAAGGGGGACTCTGCAGGGGGGGAAGGGGAAGCTTGGTTTAGTGCGAGGGGGTCTCAGCTGCTGCATAGTAAGTGGTACCATGAGTCCCTGAGCTCTCAGGAAGAGCTGAGAACAAGGATGCTTTAGCTATTCTAATTTCTGCCGGTGGGCATGGTGAGGATGGGAGCGGCAAAGATATAAAACTGACCCATATTGGTTTTGGTAGCAGGATATGCTACTAGATCCTGGTCCTGCTCCTTCTGGACCCTTCCTATCATTTCAGCTTGACTTACTTTTTTCCTTCTTCATAATTCTCTCATTTAGCCAGTCATTTTCTTGGTGTTCCTCATATTTGGCATTCAGTATTCTGCCTTCTGGCTTTTGTACCGGCCATCTGGAATGCATTCCTTCCTCATCCCAGCCTCTTGGAATCCCTAATTTTTTTTGAGAAGGTACCACCTCAGGTGTCACCGTATTCAATGGGATTTTTCTTATCCAGCAATTGCCTCCCTATCCCTCACTCCAGTTTGTGTGAATACTTCCTTTGCTTCATGTATATATATATGTATGTATATGCATGTATATATGTGCAGGTTGTTTCCCCAACTAGAATATAAGCTGTGTGAAAGTAAAGACTTTTGCATTTTACTTTTGTCATTGTATATGTCAAGTGAGTCACTCTTAACTCTGTTTCTGGAGCTATAAGCAAACTCTGCTATGAATTCTTATCATTGCATCTCTGGTGATCAGATTTCTCAAAGCTCACAAAGTTGTAGTAAGATACTTTCTGTCTTCAATACTCTTTCACTTAAGATAAGGAAATGATGAAGAGACAAAATAGCAATATCCTGCATCTGGGGGGCACTTGGCAATAATAGCCACTGTCTCCTCACCTGGAAGCTTACATTTCTTTCTTGATTGTTGGCAGGGAACATGCCATTATGGCTCAGCAGACAATTAAAATACCTTTCGTCATCACACAGTAAGCTAAGAGAAATTTATCACCCTATGTTTGTGCCAGTTTCAAAGTAGACGGAAAATTCCTCCTTTGTGTATACTTGGAAGTAGGCTCACCAATTTCCCATGTGAGTTGGCAGCAAATAGAATACACCATATATGCTTAAAAAACTAGAACCCTGTTGGCCAGTCCCTTATTATATAGACCTTTCTACTTTTCAGACAACTTTGAATGCTGGGAGGTTTTTCTTTTTGTCCAATTGAAATTTGCTTCTTTACAATTTTCATCACTCCCAACCCAATCTTTAATTCTTCATTCTTTCTAGTTTTGTCCTCTGTAGCTAACAGTCTGAAGATGAATTAGTCTAATCCCTTTCCCACATGATATTCCTTGACTACTTATGCCATGTGCAAATTAAATGGGACAAAATAAAATAATCACATAGATCATTAGAACTGGAGAAGACTTTAAAGATAATTTATTCCAAACTCTTCCTTGTATAAATATGAAATGGATTAGAAAAATGAGGAAGGGGAGAAGTGATTTATTTAGGGTCACAAACAAGAGTGCCAGAACCTAAATTAGAATTAATCTCTCACATACTTACATGGACATTGTTTATAATTAGCATGTGTCATTCTTTTATTTAAAAACAAAACATCTTTAGCCTCTGTCTATTTCTTAGAGATACACTTCAAGTTAATTTACCAAGGTTTCTTCTGAAAAGGTGGTATTTAGAATCCCAAGTCACAATAGTGATTTAGTTACAAAATCCTAAGAATTTTCTGACTGATGGGAATTTATCCTGAGTTGAGCATTCAAATTTAGGAAATGTCTTAGTCTCTATGACCACTTGGGGCCCTTTTCTCCTTTGGAATCCAACAGGTTCCTTCCAGAACTGGCTCCCCTGTGCAGTCATTTTCAGTTTCTGCCCTTTGCCATGAGAATGGATGACTCTCATCCATCTTCCCCGATGCTCTCTGCTTAATGATCGATTAGAGGAACAGAGCAGGGGCCTGAGCTCAGAGAGGAGGAGGAGGAAGAAGAGGATGATAAACGGCCTTTGGATAATGCAACGCAAGCCAAAGCAAAAGTCAGACAGAGTTATTGTTGGGATCCTGGTTACACATCATCTTTGATATAGCTTCTTCTTTAATACAGGACTTGCTATGACTCCAATCTAGAGTTTCAGGTCTGTGCATAACAGGGCCTAGTGACTCAGGTCTCTCTTGGGGACTTGTACACAATATCATTTATACCATGTCATTATAACTTAAGAGGAGGAATAATTCATCATTTTCATATTGCCTTAAGGTTTATAAAGTGTTTGTCTTCAATAATCTATTGACAACTATTACAAATACATTTGTATCCTATAGAATATACTTGAATACAGGGATTTATTGCTTTTTATCCCCAGGGCCTAGCATATGGTATATACACTTAAATTCTTGTCGATTGTTTATTTATCTCCATTTCACAGATGAGGAAGCTAAACTTCAGAGATTACATGACTTTATAAGTCAGTGTGATGGGAGAGAAGATACTTGGTAAACTGTGCATTACTATATAAATATTAATCATTATGATTATAATCAATGTCATTTTCATCCTGCTGTAAATATTTCAAGGATTTATAATTTGGTTTGAGTCCTACATTCACTAAAGTAGATATCTATTCTTTCATGTCCTGATAAATTTTTTTTCCTTTTCTTCTTCTTCTCTTTTTTAAAAATTGTCAAATCTTTATTGGATAAGTGGGAAAAGTATACAGGGTCCAGTTTAGTCCTTCTTGGCAGCTGTCTTCCTCATGGCATCTAGGATGTTGCTGAACTCCTCTTTCTTCCTCTTGGTCCAGATATGAGCTTCCACCCTTTATTTTGATGATAAGAGCTCACTTATCACTGAAAATCTTTAACAATTCCATAACTCGCCTGTCACAGGGGCCAAACCCACACACTTCTTGTATCATCTTTCTCAAAAACTTGGTGTTTTGGTTAAGCACCCATTGTGGTGACAGTGTTATGGTTTTGAAATGTTTTTGGTAACTTTGTGACCCTTGTTGAGTCCCATGGCCATGAGACACCATTGTAGCCCCAAGAGCAGCCACAGTAGAAGGGATAAAAAATGTTCTGTTTCTTTTTTCTTACAAAGTTTGCTTTAGATAAAGCACCAGCCTTGAAGTCAGAAGGACCTGAGTGCAGATCTGACCTCAGACACTTAACACTTCCTAACTGTGAAATGCTAGACAAGTCACAACCCCAATTGCCTCAGCAAAAAAAATCAAAATAAAGCAAACAACCCCCCCCAATTTGCTTTATCAAAACAAACAGCAACAAATGGAGCTATAGCTAGGATGGAGAAACTACAATTCTATCCCAGGGAAATATAATTAAAGGGTACTGTGTTTAGAAAATGCTGACAATACTTTCAATCAAATGACATAGTATTATTGGTAAAGTGCTTTATAAACTTTAAAGTATTATATTGTTATTATTATTTGTCCTTCAGCAAAGGAAAACAAGAATTTAGCATCTGGTTAACAATAACAGTTAGTTAAAATAAAAAATTTCACTATAGCTTGAGTGAATTCTATCTTTGGAGGCCAGTCTTTTTTCTATCTTTGGTTAGTCAAACTGGGTTGTAATATAGGGGTAGACGTATGCTGGATGAGATACTGCTTCTCTCTCCCTTAGGACCTCTTTATCAAAATGATTATAATAACACCTTTTATGGTTGTAAAACTCTGGAAAGTACCAAGTGTTAGGAACTATTAATTTGCATGTTGCAGATGAATGGCCAATATGTAAAGATTAAAAAATTATATTAAAGAGAGCATGGCATTATAGATAGAATACTGGACTTGAAATTCTGTCATCGGGGACAGCTAGGTGGTGCAGTGAATAGAACACTGTCCATGGGGTCAGATGGACTGGAGTTCATCATATATGATCTCAGACATTAATTTTGTGCCCCTGGGTAAATGGGGTAAACCCTATTTGCCTCAATTATTCATCTTTAAAATGAACTAGAGAAGAAAATGGGAAACAGCTCCAGTGTCTTTGCCAAGAAAACCCTAAATGTAGTCATTAACAATTGGACATGACTGAAATTACAATAACAACAACCTCAGAGAAATCTCGAGGGAATATCTATTAAGTCATAGATGAGTTTTGATCTGAATTGGTGGAGGGAGTTTTCAGGAATTTGCCAGACTGTCAAAATCACAGATCCTTCATAATTTTATATAGTCACATATTATTTTATTGTTCAGGGAAGAACTAGGTATGGCATATTTTCATCTTTTCTCTCTTGATTTTGCTCTTATCTTGTGCTTAATCAAAATCATGATTAAAAATCTTGATTTTTTTTGTTTAGTTAAAGCAGAAAATGCTTTATTCTTACTTTCCACTTTAAATTGGTATGTGTCTGTGTTTCTTGTGTGGAATATATTATTGAATTCTGTGTTTTAAACAATTTCACTACCCTTCTTTTTTATAAGTTCATTCCATTTACTGTTAAAGTTAAAATTTAAAAATCTGTTAGCTTTATCATACGTTGTTATATTATTTGATTTTTACCAGCACAAGGTATAATTCAGCTTATTTTTACTACTATCTGTTCAGTACTAGATTCTGAATACATATATACACACATAAACACATAATCACCAAAATGCAGGTTTTAGAAATCTACTTTTGTTGACAGAAGCAATTCTTAAGTTCCTCATCTTTCGGTTCCCTAAAGAAGCATTATTTAGGAATTATTCCCTTTACTCCATTCTCTCACCTTAAATTGTTCTCTACACCTGTCTAACTGAAATTCAAAATATAAGTTTCTTCTCTTTTCCTTTAATCTAACAATGCCATCAACTTCTTTCTGTTTTTCCAAATAGTAGTTTTCCCTTCAGTACCAAACCACTGATTCTTTATTATTTCTGTTACAAGGTGGGTATTTAAAAATTCTATAGCTTAAACATTTTGAGTTAGTACCTCATGAATTTTATTGTTCAATCCTTTCATGCCCAGCTCTTTGTGATCCCATTTGAGGTTTTCTTGGCAAATATGTTTAAGTGGTTTGCCATTTTATTTTATCCAGCACGTTTTCTAAATAAGGAACTGAGGCAAACAGGGTTAAGTGACTTTCTTAGTAAATATCTGAGGCCAGATTTGAAGGCTTCCTAACTCTAGACTAGATCTCTATTCACAGCACCATCTAGCTTCTATATTAATTTTCTCAGTAAAGTAGACTGACTGAGCCAAAGTATGTGTGTGTATGTATGTGTACATATATATATATGTACACACACATTCAAAAATATATATACATTATATGTATATATGTTTCTCTAGAAATTCATTCAGTTTTGAATTTTTACTTTTAGTTATCTTTCTGTTAAACTTAACCAAAATTGAGAGAGGGATATGGAAGTCTTCTGTCACCATTGTGTTACTGGCTGTTATCTTGAGGTTCAGATGTTTCCTTTGTGAATTTGGATGCTAAGGCATTTGGAGGATATAGATTTATTACAATATTATTTTGTTACCCATAGTTCACAATGTAATTTAGCACAATGTAATTTTCTTGTTTATCCCTATTTATTTTTTGAATACTTGATTTTCTTTGTTAAGAATGTATAGTCACAGATTCTGCTTTTTAAAATTCATTTACTTCATATTAAAATCCCCCCCTTCCATTCTATCAATTTTATTTGTGTGTGTGTGTGTGTGTGTGTGTGTATGTGTGTGTGTGTGTGTGTGGTTTTTTCCCTTGCTGAAGCAATTGGAATTAAGTAACTTGCCCAGGGTCACACAGCTAGGAAGTGTTAAGTATCTGAGGCCACATTTGAACTCGGTCCTTCTGACTTGAGGGCTGGTGCTGTGAATTTACATTTTTATGCCTGATTTCACCAAGCCTGAGAAATCCTTATAACAATCCCATATTCCTGTTTTGAATCCAGATTATCTGATGGCTTCTTAAAATTCCCCTTTTAGAGTACAATTTGAGCCAACTTCTGCTAAAAAGAGGAAGAAAACCTTGGAAATATTCTATTCTATTGTTGCAAAGGTGATATGATATAAGGAAGTGAACTGGTTAGTAGAGTATATCATAATAGTGTTTAATAATAATATGAATAATTACATCAATTAATAATTATGTACAATTTGTCATTATAATAGCATGTGTTTGTATAATCCTTTGCAGATGACACAACACATTCCCATTCATCATTACTTTTAATCCCTGCAATAGCTTTATAAGGGAGGAAGGGCAGAGATTTATAGAGGCTTAGGATTTAGAACTCAAAGATCATCTAGGTAAGCCTCTCATTTAATAGGTAAAGAAAGTGGTAATGTAACTTCCCCAAGATCATGCAGATGCTAAGTATTCCAGCAAAGTTTTTGTCCAAATCTGATGCTTTTTTCCTACTACTACTCTAAATTATTATCCCCACATAATGGTGAGAAAAAAAACAGAATTTCATATTTCTAAACATAGGATCATAGACACAAAGTTGGAAGGGAATTTTGGGGTCACCTAGAATAACCTTTTTATTTCACAGGTGAAGAAACTGAACCCAGGGATGAAAAGTGGATTGCCCAAGGCCTAATACCATTATCCTTCCTTTTATACCTCCATTTCTTCCTCTACCATATTCCTATTCCCGAAGCATTTTTATTCTAACTCTCCTTTGGTCAAATGGCTCCATCGACCACAATTTTACTGGGGAGCTAGGCAGTCTAAACTGCCAATTACTGCCTAAATCATAGAACTTATTGAACATATCTGAACAATTTGCTCTCCCTTGGTTGATATAGACAAAACTTCCCTAGCAACTGATTCCCTAGCAGGTTCATACTACTTTTCCTATCTTCACGTGGGAATAACTTCATTTTCAAAGTTCATCATGGCAAATAGTCAACACTAGCAAAACAGGGGAAGTGAAAATTGCCTAGAGTTTGTTCTTATCACAGAATGAATTTCTTACAACTTTGTGATCAAATTAAGGAATATCCAGATTCTAAAATGATTGTTGGGTTTAAACAGTATAGTACCAATCTCCTTTTCCCCTAGCAGTTTTAACTGAGCTTCAAGCTCCCAAATATTTCATCTCTCTGAAACAAAGAATTCTCTTTTCACCAATACTTTAGCATTTTTGGTAATTAATAGTTTATAGAAATTAATGGCTTAAGAAAGAAAACAAATATTTAGAACAAAGGCAAACGTCTCTCAAGCCCAGAGGGTTGCAGCTAGCTGAAAGGGAGTAACTGATCCACCATACAGTTGATAGAAAGCAAGAAAGAAAGAAAGAAAGAAAAGTTGTAATAAGCTTATATTTTTGAGAAACAGAAAGAATATATAAGAAGACTAAAAGGGTAGAAAAGGGCTAGGTTGTGAAAAACCCTAAATTTCAACAGAAGTGTATGTTTTATTTTGGAAGTTATTTGGAGTCATAAGAGTTTATTGAGTAGGGATAGAGGATGAGGAGAAGAAAGGGAGGATTGAAGAGAAAGAAGAAGGTCTTGTTTGGTATTGAGAGGGGTTTTCCACTGATGAATATTCTTCTGGATGAAGAGAGATGATCTGTGAAGGAAAAGAGGAACCTAGTGCTAGGTTTTATAGAGGGTATTTCATTGTTGGAAAAGTACATTTTTTTGGATGCCTGCTCATTTTCCTAACCTATTGCTCATTTTTAAACTCTATTTTAAAGTAGGGCTCTATTTCCAGTGTGGAGGGTGCACTGTCCCAAACTTCAGGAATTGTGGAGCTGTTTTAAGGCCTTTTAGGAAATTGGCCACAAAAGAAACTTCTTTTCTATTCTGGAATTGTTAGGAATGTCCCCACCCCATTGTAACTGTAAGATCTGGTGTGATGGAGAGGGAGGGGTAGGAGTGGGGGGGAGGCTGATGATTGAAAGTACACTGAAGCAGCCTGCACTGGGATGCATTAGGGGCTCCCACTCTGTTGCAGAGACCTTTTCCACTGACCTGAATTCTTCCTGGTGTTCCTGGGCCAAGAGGCCCAGAAGTCTCTAGCACTGCTGCTGATTCAGAGGTCTTGCCTTATTGATGCTGGGGACCCGGTGGGGAAGGCTGGGAGGAGGCTATGCTGGCACAGCCTGTGTGGGGAATCTGTGCTAGCTCCCATCCTGATTCCCACAGACCTTTTCTGCTGACCTTCCCAGTTGGCTTTGGTATGTCTGAGCTGGGAGATCTGGAAGCTACCAGAATTGATGCAGATTTCTGGCTGGGACTGGATCCAGAGCTGGGGCTGGGCTGGGGCTGCACTGGCGCAGCCTACACCAGAAATCTGGACTCCCACACTGATGTCATAGACCTCTGCTGAGTTTCTAAGTTTCTAAGTTGTCTTCTGCTGGAAAATGTTCTACTCCATATTTTTGGGTGTTATGATGCTCTAAAATTTGTTTAGAGTCATTATTCATAGGAATTTGGAGTGGGTGGGAGAGGTTGGGCAAGTTCCTGCCTTTCCTCTACTATCTTGGCTCTGTTCCCTCTCATATTTGTATTTTTTGTAATTTTAGTCCATCTGATGGAAGTGAGGTGGTACTTCAGAATGGTTTTAATTTGGATTTCAGTAATTTTTAGTGAATGCATTTTTGAAATGTGGTTATTGATGACTTTGATTTCTTACTTTGAATGCTGCCTATTCGAATCCTTTGACTATCAATTGGGGAATAGCTCTTATTCTTATAGATTTAACTGAGTTCCGTATATATTTTAAAAATAAGAGAAAGATTCTTTCCTCTAGTTTCCTGCTCTTATTCTATTTTTTGATGCATTGATTTTATTTGTGAAATTTATGTAACCAAAATTTTCAATTTCACCTCTTTACCTCTTGTTTGTCATGAACTCTTCCTGTCCATAAATCTGACAGGCAATTTCTTCCTTATTCTGTCAATTTGCTTATGATATCACTCTTTATATTTACACCCTGTACTCATTTTGAGCTAATTTTGATATATACCAGATGTTGGCTTATACCTAATTTCTGTCAGATTGCTTTCTAACTTTCCTTGTTTTTGTTAAATAGTAGGCTCTTGCTCCAATGAGCAAAATCTTTGATTTTATAAAACAGTAGACTACTGTGCTCATTTGTTTCTGTATATTGTAAGTCTAATCTGTTCTCATTTCTTACCTTGTACCTAATTGTTTGAGATCTGTTGATGCTAGGTCTTCTTCCTTCCCATTTAAAAATGAATTCTCTTGATAGCTTTCATTTTTTATTTCTCCAGATGAATTTTTGTTATTAAAAAAAAACTCTATAAAGTAATTCTTTGGCTGTTTGATTGATCTGACACTGAATAAATACATGAACATAGCTAGTATTTTAATTTAGGTCAGCATACCCATGAGCAATTAATGTTTCTACAATTATTTAGATTTGTGTTTATTTGTATGAAATGTTTTGTAATTGTTTTCATACCATTCCTGTGTGTATTTTAGCAGGTAGAGTTTCAAGCATTTTAAATGATCTGTAGTTATTTTAAATGAATTTTCTCTTTCTTTCTTCCTGCTGGGTTTTATTGGGAATTTGTAGAAATGTTGATGATTTGTGTAGGTTTAATTTACATTCTGAAACTTTGTGGAAGTTATTGTTTCAATTAGTTTTTTAGTTCTCTCTCAAGATCTTTAAGTAAACCAATTTATTTGGAAAAAGTGATTGTTTACTTTCCTCATTGCCAATCTTATTTTTTCAATTACTTTTTCTTCTCTTATTGGTATAGATAACATTTGTAGTACAGTATTGAATAGTAATTGGGATAATGGATATCTTTGCTCTACTCCTGATCTTATTGGAAAGACTTCTAGCTTATCTTCATTCCAGATAATACTTTCTCTTGGTTAGATATTGCTCTTAGATAGAAACCAATACTTTTAAGGAAAGCTTCATTTATTTCAGTGTTCCCTGATTTAAAAAAAAAATTTTTTTAAATCCTGTTTTAAAAAAAACAGGAATGTGTTGTATTTTGTCAGAGCTGTTGCTACACCTATAAAATAGATATACAATAGAAATAAACATACGATTTTTGTTTTTGTTATTCCTATTGATCAATTATATTTATGCTTTTCCTATTATTGAAGCATCCTTGCATTCCTGTTACAAATCCAATCTGTTCATTGTATAATCTTTATTATATATTGAATATGCTTATTTTATTCATTAAGGACATTGATCTATAGATTTCTTTGTCTGTTTTACTCCATATGATTTAGGGACAGTAAAGAATATATTTGTGTCATAGAAATTATGTAGTAGAATTCTTTCTTTGCCTGTTTTTTTTCTCCCAAAACAACTTATGTAATATTAGAATTAATTGTGCTGTGACAGAATTCATTTGTAACTCCATCTGGTCCTTGACTTTTTTCTCCCTTAGGAATCACATTTATGGTTTATTCAGTTTCTTTCTCTAAGATAAGGTTAATTAGACATTTTATTTATTATTCTGTTAATCTGGGCAATTTATATTTTTGTAAATATTCATTCATTTCTTTTAGATCTTTACTTTTATTGACATATAAGTTGGATATAATAGCTTCTAATAATGATTTTTATTTCCTTTTAATTGGCTGTGAATTTACTTTTTCATACTAGTAATTTGGTTTTCTTTTTTCTTTATTAAAATCAAATTTTCCAATGGTCTATGTTTTTTGCTTTTTTTCTAGTTTTTCCCTCAAATTCTAACTTTATTTTTTAATTCAACTTTTTTTCTCTTCAGTTTTCTTTAAAAAAAAAAAAACAAACAAACCTATTTACTCATTTTTTTTGCTGAGGCAATTGGGGTTAAGTGACTTGCCCAGAGTTACACAGCCAGGAAGTGTTAAGTGTCTGAGAGCAGATTTGAACTCAGATCCTCCTAACTTCAGGGATGGTGCTCTATCCACTGCACTACATAGCTGCCCTCTTTCACTTTTCTTAATTAATTTCTGCTCTGTTAGGATTTGTATTTTGGTATTAATTAGGAGTTTTAAATTTGTTGATTTTCTAGGTTTTCTTTTTTAGTTGCATGCCTAATTTTTGATTGGCTCATTTTCTCCTTTATCAAAAATGTCAGCATTTAAAGATATGTATTTCCCCCTAAATACTGCCTTAAAAGTCTCAACCTATGATGAACACTTGATGAGAGTTTTATTAGTGTTTTCCAGAGGCACCATGTTCAGATTAAGTGTTGGCCTTCCACAGATGTAAAAGCTAGGCAATAACATAGAATCATAGAACTATAAACAGAATAAAAAAAACTCAGAACATCAGAGCTGAGAGATCTTGAAATATAGATTATATTTGGAATGGACCTTGGGGATCATTTACTGTAATTCTTTCATTTTAGAAACAAGAGGAACTGAGGTACAGCAAGGGGAAGATGCATAATAGTTTTCAAATCCCAAAGCATTTATTAAGAACATTGAAAACAATATTAATGTAATTCCAGGTTTCACTGAAAAGTCATAGATTTCTCACAAGGTATTGAAAAACTATAGAAATGCCACAAGACACAATAAGGTTACAGGATTATAAGCTCATATATGTAGATCTGGAAGGGGTGGCTATGGGCTGAGGAGCCAATGTTTCTCAGAGAATGCTCAGATAGAATTCCTTTGTGGGCTTGCCAGACTTCGGACTACCTGATTATGGAGGTACCCACTTCGGATTGATTGTATCTGAAGACCAGGCATTGCACCAGCTGGTTAGGCTGGTTAGTGGCCCAACCAATTAGCTTCTGTGGATTGTTGAGAAACTGAGTTCTTCTCATTTTCCTCTTTCATACTACTTTCCATGTCCTCCCTATATCTTGTATGTACCTAGTTATTTTTATATTTGTTTCTCTCATTAGAATGTGATCTTGAGGACAGTGACTGTGTTTTTTGGTCTTTCTAGTAAGCTTTTAATAAATGCTTGTTAAGATTAAATGATTGGGGGGGAGGGAGGAGAGCCAAGATGGTGGAGAGGACATATGTGTCTTTCTGAGCTTTTTTTGCCCTCAAACTATCTTTATGAAACTCAGCCTCGGAATTAGGGCTTGGTTGTCAAACCCCATGAATACTGGGCATACAACACATTACCAACAGAAGATAATCTCGAAATTCACCAGAAAAGGTCTGTTTTTGCTCACATGCAGGAATGAAACGGGGCTAGGTCAGGCACAGACTCAGGCAGATAGGCAGTGAGAGCACGGAAAACAGCTCACACTGAGCAGACTGGAGGGGGGTGGAGGGTGGTCTCTATCAGCGGAAAATCTGCGAGGAGAGCTCTACCACAGTGTCGGCTACTCTGCTCTGGCAGCAAGCCAGTAGATCAGGAGAGAAGCTATAAACACAGGGGTAAAGACTATAATCCCACTGCTGCTTCACTGCCACTTTCTGTTGTTTGTAGAAGCAGCCTGGAAATACCCCATTACCCCATAAGCAAATAGCAGCGTTTTTTGTTTGTTTGTTTGTTTGTTTTTTGTTTTTTTTTCTGTTAAAATGAGTAAAAAGGCAAAGAGGACTCTAACTATAGACAGCTTCTATACTGAAAGAGAGCAGATTTCAACCCCTGAGGAGACTAAAAA
This sequence comes from Sarcophilus harrisii, assembly GCF_902635505.1. Taxonomy (NCBI): domain Eukaryota; kingdom Metazoa; phylum Chordata; class Mammalia; order Dasyuromorphia; family Dasyuridae; genus Sarcophilus; species Sarcophilus harrisii. The sequence goes on from NC_045427.1 coordinate 352,965,464, forward strand.
TAGTAAATAATCTCATCCTAAAGAATGAATAGGTGAAACAGCAAATCATAGACACAATTAATAATTTTACTCAAGAGAATGACAACAATGATACAACATACCAAAATGTGTGGGATGCAGCCAAAGCAGTAATAAAGGGAAATTTTATATCTTTAAAGGCCTACTTGCATAAAATAGAGAAAGAGTAAATCAATGAATTAGGCTTGCAACTGAAAAAGCTAGAGAAAGAGAAAACTAAAACCCCCCAATCAAAGACTAAACTTGAAATTCTAAAAATAAAAGGAGAGATTAATAAAATTGAAAGTAAAAAAGATGAAATGACTGTATTCTGTGAAGCTCTGGCAATATTCAACAGGTCATTTCAAATGTACTTTGCCTATTTTCTGAGCCAGTTCATATCAAGCCTGTGGGAAATACTGACCTCTCAGCTGAGGGAACTCTCAGTTCTAAGCTCTAGATAATCAAGAGAGAAAATTCTTAAGAGGGATTCCTCACTGGTCAAATATTTAAATGTTACACATACAATAACAGTAGAATGTGTGTGTTAAGTTCTTGTATGTCCTTTGTATTTGAAAAGGACCAATGACATCACAAGTCTGACTATGACTGATCAGTCCAATAAAATCCCAGAAGGCTCTACCACAGGTTATATGCAAATAGTATGTTAGAACATTTGGGATAGAGATATCTGTAGAGATGTCTCATGTTTCTTTTGTGCTGCTGCAATTCTGCTTTGCTCATTGAGAAAAGTTTTTATTTTGTTATTATGTTAATAATCAATTATTGATTAGGATGCAGTCTTTTTCTTTATTCATTTAGGGCACATCCCCTGTAGAAGGTTAATTAAGTCAGCCTCAGAAGGCCATGGCTAATTGATGAGACTATCTCTAATTATCAAGGAATATGTTCCTCAATCTTGGACTAGACCCTGATTAACCAGGACAGAGGAAAGTATAAACAGAATATAGTCTGAGAGAATTCTTTCTCTTAGGAGAACAGGTCCTTGAAATTCCCCATTAAACTTTAGAGATACCCAGCTCATAAAGGTGAATACCACCTTCAGAATGGTCTGGGTGGAGGTGGATTCACTTGTTCAGATTGCTGGAGGAGGCTGAGTCTCATGATCAAACCAAATTCTCAGCAGGAGAAGCTAAAGACTCTTAACCCTCTTCCTCACTAAATATCCAACCATCAGGGGTTGATTTTTACCTGTCAGGGGCATCCCCTTTTCCAAAAGTATATTAAAGCTTTTAAGTCTCTCTGTGGTTTCATCTTTGGTTACTAAGAGAAATCACTGACCATTAATTTATTGATTATTAGCTAGACTAACCAATAAATTGTTAAATACCTAGAAATTCTCTCTGGGGTTTTTCATTTGTCACATTACAGAGCCCAGCACCTTCTTTGATGAAAACATGCCATGCTGTGTGGTCCCATACCATAGTTTTTCAGAGACACCTTGAGAATATCCTTGTATTATTTCTTCTGACCCCCATGTAAGTACTCAATTTGTGTGAGTTCTTCATAATTTTTGAAGAAACCCTCAGAGACAGACTTCATTCATTCAACTTCATCTTTGACATCTTGATAGCCACAAAGTCTTACGCAGAGACAGTCTGCTGTAGTGGAGCAGCACACATGTGAGTTTGGCCAAGTGAGCCTTCCATGACCAATCTTACCATCCTGAGCTTTCTCCCCATCTCTTTGAGAGCCCTTTCCCCTCATCTCTATGAGATTCCCTTCCATCCCCTGCTCCTTTAGGAGTGCTTTCTCTCTCTGCTTTCTAACTTACTCTTAAGCAAAGCTTTTCTCCCAAATCCTGCCCTCAGTGGAAGGTTCACCCCAGGCTCTTTGTTCCTTGGAATCTGCATTTTAAACATTGCCAAAACCTCTCTGAGAAAAGGATAGACTCTGGGCTGCTTCATAAACCAGTGTGTGTGTGTGTGTGTGTGTGTGTGTAGATGAATTGTGGGATAGTATTTAGTGCCCCCTAAATCACATAGAAAAGCTAAAAAAAAGAGCCCAATAAAATGAAATAAGAAACATTTCATGGTTGTTAAATGATTCACTTAGAGATTTAGCCTAGAGAAGAAAGACTCAGAGAGAATAAGACTGCTTGTTCCAACCAATTTTTCCAGGCTAATTACACATTACTCCCCCTTAGTACTCTACAGTCCAGCCAAATTGATCTTGCTGGTTTTCACATTCCTTACACAGGCTGTCTGTCTTCCATGTCTAGAATCTCTCCTATTTTTCCATGTCCTATAAAAGTTTTTTTTCCCCCTAATTCCTCAATTGTTAGTGTTGCTTTCAAAATTATTGTGCATTTGTCTTTCATATTATGTACTTATCTTAGCACATATTGCCCTTCTTCCCCCACACCTACCCCCTGCAATTCCTCACCTGGAAGTCAGGGATTGTTTTATTTTTTACTTCATATTTGCAGCACCCAGCACAGTGCTTGACACATAGTAGGTGTTTAATAAATACTTGTTTGATATAGTGCCTAGCTTCTTAAACCATGTATAAGTTCTTATAATTGGATATGGGGATTGTGGAATTAGGATTTATTATCAATAAATGTTTGATTTGTGTGTTTATTTTATATACCTATATATCTGGGGTCATGTAAAAATTTTATTGGGGTTTGTGTCTTCTCCATTTCATTGGAGGAGGATAGTCACACTGGCCAGCAGGACACCAGAAGTGCTGGATACAGGTCTCACAACAAAGGAAATTCAACCAACAAAGAGAAATAGTTTTCTTTTCCATGTCTCAACTTTCTCTATCATGCCTTTGATATATCTCAGGTTGGTGTAAGAATGGGATTTTTGGGGGGATTTTTGTGGGAGCTGCAGGTGAAACTTGAAGGCCAACAGACGATACAGAAAAAGTTTGGAAACTTAGAATTGCATAAAATATGTGTATAGTATTATATAATATCAATCCAAATTTTACATAAGGTATTATAAACACCCCATGAAAGAAAAAGAAAAAAAAATCAGACTTCTCTGGTACTAAGGGAGGGCTAAAATATTTTATGTGGATTTTCTAATGGTCCCTACCTAATCCCTGTAATAAGATAATTATGTTTAAAAAAATCCAGTTTCTTTGATTTAGACAATGATGGTAGTACAAGTAATAATGGGGGGGGCAGTTTAGAGGATGTTTATAACAAGTTTTAAGACTGTCTAGGAAATGTTAATTTACCTGTTGGTATTATAACAAAATTTGACCTTTACTGGAATAGTCAAAGACACCTTTATGTCACAATAAGACATTAAAGAAATAATAATAATATCTGAGTTCATTAAAATATGAGAATATTTTTATATTATCTTCTTAATTGAGTTACCATTGTTATAGCCTGTAGAATTTTAAATATACAAGAATAGCAATTTAATGATTTGTCCTAGATAGATAGATTTGAACTTTAATAAAACTGGAGTCAGGAAGATGTGAGTTCAGATCCAACTTCAGATGTTTACTAATTATGTGACTCTGGAAAAGAAACTTCATTTCTGTCTCAGTTTCTTCAGCTATAAAATGGGGATAGTAATAACATCTATCTCCCAGGGCTGTTGTGAGGATCAACTGAGAGAATTGTAAAGAGTTTAACAAAACTTAAAACTCTACAGTATTTATATGCTATTATTATTATTACTATTATGAAATCTGAGAATGAAAAAATGATAATTATAATAATGAACCACCTAGTCTAACTGCTTCCTTTTACAGAGAAGGAAATGAATCACAGAAAAAGAAGGGACTCACCCAACATCGCACTGGTCAAGATGGTCATAGCTGCCATTCCAACCTAGGGCACTCTAAAATACTTTCACATTGGTGCTGCTAGGTACATAGTGCACTTACTGAAGTAAAGAGAACCTGGGTTCAATCCAGCCCTAAACTATGTCATCCTAGGCAAGTCAACCCCAATTACCTCCCATCCCTCATTCCCTTCAAAACTTTCCTCTCTTCTCCCTTTTGGACATTACCTTGATTAACACAGATTTCAATCCTTTCCACTTTAGCAGAGATTTTCCTGATTGAAAAATCAATTCTTTGGTGGTCAGTACTACAATGATAATGAGTTTCTCCCTACTTAAAGAGGCTTGTTGTTAGACAGCAGAAATTCTATCCATTATACTCAAAACATATCTGTCTATCTTGGTAGGATGGATCAGAGATTGTGTCTGTCCTGCTGGCATTGCTTTGCAGGGTCTTAAATGCCATTCTGAGTCATTATGGATAGCACAGTCTAGACTAGCAAAGTAATCTAATAATCTTTTTGATGAGGTCTTCAGTGTTATATATGGTTAGCAGAGGAATTGATAAAAATTAATCCCTGAAGGAAAAGGTACTGATAGAGAGCCATTTAGCTCCATAGTCCCACTTTCTGGGGAGATCATTCAGTCTGAAATCCAAGTTATGTCAAATCCCCAAGACCAACCTTCTGTAGTGCTCTCCAGTGGTCTCACCTTGCCATACCCTGTCAGAAATTCTAATCATGTCCTTAAGGTGAAATTGTCCCTATAAAATCTACTTATGGGCCACCCCACGATAGCTGCCTTCCTTTAGGTCAGTCCACCATGGACTGTCTTGGGCTATCTTTCCCCTTCTCCTTCCCCCATGCTATGCAGTATCTCTCCTAACTCTGCTATGCTTCCCAACCCCACTTCTCCTTACAGCTCTTTCAGGGTTCTCAGTCCCTTTCAGGATTTAGCCTGCTACCTAAGGGCATATCCCAACCTCATGGGGTACTCCTTTTCCACTGAGGAACTTGTCCCACTCTATTTCATAGTTACCATTCCCAGTGTCTATTGCATTCCTTCATTTTTTTTTTTTCTGTAACCTCTTCCCTAGATTTATTTAGGGAAGACTTTGCCAAGGAGAATGGACATTGAGAATTCTTCACATGAGTGAACACCAACTTTTGGTGCCTGCGATCATCTGGTGTCCACATCACCTGTATCATTTTGGTCCTCGACCCATATCACTTTTGCTAGAAGATCTTTTCCAAAAGCCCCTCATTTCACCCTTGAGTTGTAGGTAATGCTCTAGACTTTGATACAGAAATATTTGAATTCAAATCTTGTCTCAGACACTTGCTAGTTGTATAATCCTGGAAAGTGACTTGTAACCTCTTTAAATAACCCTCTTCCTCTTTAGTTTCTTCCTCTATAAGATAGAGATAATAATAATACCTACCTTTCAGGGTTATCATGAGGATCAAATGAGATAATATTTGTAAGTGCTTTCCAAGATTTAAAATGCTGCATAAATGTCAGCTATTATTGTTATTGTTTTATGATTATTAGGAAAACTTTGTTTTGTAGCCCATGGGATTAAGCTATCGGATCTAAGCTTTTGAGATAATAGGATTTTCCTCATGGAAATTCCTGCTTTCCTTTCAGATTTATACTTTCTACTTCAAATTCATTTTTGTTTTTTAAAAATAAACAGCTGGAACTCAGTGAAGGAGGGAAGGGGAATATAGATCTTAGGGGTATAACATGGGAAGCAGTGGGGTATAGTGTGATATAGAACAAAGTTTATTTTTGAGTTTGGTGAATAATTGGTCCTCTGAGACCATCAGTGTTCAAGTGTGACATAAGTAAGGAATTTGGATCAGGTCCTATTCTCAGGTTCCCACCAGCCCTGAACACTGGAGGAATCTCTATGGTTTCAGTTTCCTAGCATTCTCATTTGGAATTTCTTCTTCCCCTAATGGCAGCTAGCAGCTCTGCCTGAAACCATATTTAGTTCTTGACCTGGATTTGGGGATGAAGCTTGACTTTCTAGATACATATAAGTAAGTCACTCTAAGAAGAATTGGAACCTTTAAAGTTAAGCAAGAAATTGGTTAGAATATTGGATGAAAAGAATGAGTGTGACTGAGTAGATTTTTTTAGTTTAATTTAGGAGAAATCATCAGGGAAAAATGCTAAAGCCTTTAGCTTGGCATCTAAGGGAAAGAATAAACATTTACTGAATATCTTTTATGTACACTTTAAAAAAGGCTTTCTTGCTGAGATTCATCTTAAGGGGTATAGTCAATTAGGCTAGGGAAAGGTGGCAAATGTGAGAATCAGGTTCAAATTCCAGTTATAATGAGATTGAATAGATCTCTTCTTCCAGCTTCACTTTCTTTATCTGTAGAATAAGGGAATCGGGTTCAATGATTTAGAATCTCTTTCTCAGCTTTAGATCCTGTGAACCTTTGCTCTTGGAAAGCCTGTTGGTTCAAGTGTTGGGGAGAGAAAGGTCCTTTTCATAATGGCACCATCACATCCTGATGATTTCATATACTGAAAACTCAGGCCTACCTCAGCAAGAACTTCCTTTCCTTATTTGTAAATCTCTAGTGTTAATGCAGAATGTTGTGAGGCACAAAGTACTAACTTTTATTATTCCAACCAATATGTAACAGAGAAATGAAGGTTTAGGAATAAGCTGTAAACCATGCAATATCTCATAAATGCTTTTTTTTTTTTTTTTAAACCATGACTGATTCGATGGAGTGGCTGCCCATGCTTAAGGGGAGAATAGGAGGGGGGCGGAATGCAGTGGTTTAAGACCAATGCTGATTAGAATTTTTTATAAGTTTTTTTATAAGAGTAATAACAGTGCTTTAGAGACAATAATCTCGCTCTGGTAGGGTCTTAAAGATCTTTGAGAATGGGAATTTGATTAGCAATCAGGAGCATCTCGAATTTCTGCCTGGGCCAATTTCTAATTTCTCTCATTTACACTCTTTTTATTGTGTTTCAGCCCCCTGGGGAAGGGAGGTATTTCTGATGACCAAAATGCTATTTCAAGATCAATATCACTAGTTATGCAAACTCCATATACTCCTTGGTGCCTGCCTCCTCCTCTAAAAGGAGAACTGTTCTCACTATTTTTGTCTTAGCACTACAGAATCCATCTAGCCCAAACCCTTCAAATGACACATAGAGAAACTGAGGCCCAAGTGACTGAACTAGTTCAAACATATAATTAACAGAGAGAAAATTCAAATCCAGGTCCCAGTATCCAAAGCAGAAACTGCTGAGTTCCTATGCAATCCAGCACCAACTTATCTTTCCAATCTTGTCTCCTACTACTTGGATAATTCAATTCAATAAGTATTTATAAAGAATCGGTATTAGGTACTACACTAAGTGATGAAGATTAAAAGACCAAAATGAAAACAATCTGTCTTCAAGAAGATTTGAGTCTATTGGATAACATATAGGACATACATATGCATGTACATATATATATACACACGTATGCATATATAAAGTAATCCTTATGCATAGTTAAATTTAGTGATTGAGATTCTTCTTTTCTGCTCCCTCAATTCTGTTCAATTTAATTCAGTTTCTATCAATTCCTTTTAAGTCTATCTTATTCAATTATAAGGCAGTGTTTTGTATAGAAGATAATATTGAATCTAGTCAAAGATGAGCTTTCATATCCTGCCTGGCTCTGCCACTTTCTAGTTGTAAGATTTTTGTTAACCTACTAGTTTTTTCTGAGGCTCAATTTACTCATCTGTTAAATGGAGGAAATAACATGTGTAGCCACTTAATCTGTAAGGTACCAGTGAGAAAACCTTCAAGTACTACAGAGATGATAATTACAATGATTGCTCCTCTTTGACCCAAATTTTCCTTGTCTATGCAAAAAAGGAGTGAATGAGCCTATGAATTTAATATAATTCATTCAATATTCATAATACATATACTATCATGTCCTGGAATGTTCTTCCTCTTTTCTATTGGAATCACACTTATCTTTCACAACCCAAATTGAAACCCGTCACTTCTTGGGAGCCTTCTTGATTCCTTCAGCTTTCCACCCATGAACTGTAATAACTTTTTTTTTGCACCAATAGTTAGTGTGAAAAATATTTGAAGCTTTTAAAGGCCTGCAGACTTAAAAATATGAAATGATCACTAACAAAGGTAATTCTCTCCTAGGCTATATTAAGAATAGATATAACATTTATGATGTGGAAAGAAATAGCTCTGTCTAATAGTTCTCCAGTCAATCAATTCACTTCAAAGTGCTGTATCTAATTGTTGGAGATTGAGAAACTGTAGAGATCCAGAGGACAGTGACCATACTGGTAAAGAGACTGGACATCTTGCACTATGAAGATCATTTGCAATAACTAAGAATGCTTAGTCTTTTTCTCTCTGTCTCTGTCTTTCTTTGTCTCTCTGTTTCTCTTTCTATTTCTGTCTTTCTTTCACTCTGTCTCTGTTTCTCTCTGTCTCTGTTTCTCTCTCTCTCTTTCTATCTTTCTCCCTCTGTCTCTCTCTCTTATGTAGAGCTATTATGTAGAAAGGATATTAATGTAACATCAAATATCTTTGTGGAGTTGAAGGAGGTTTTTGTTTTCACTTTTTCTCCCAAACAACAAAGGAACATCAAATGCTTTTTTGTAATAAATAAAAACAATTAAGCAAAACTGATGAACAAAATGATATCTAAAATTAGGAAGCAACATTTGGCATCCAATGGGCAGGTAGATGGCACATGAGTGGAGCACTGGGCTTGGAACCAGGAAGACTCATTCTTTTAAGTGCAAATTTGGCCTTAGATATTTACTAGCTGTGTGACTCTAATCAATCATTTGACCCTGTTTGCTTCATTTTCTCATCTGTGAAATGAGCTGGAGGAGGAATTCATATGGCTAAATATGGTAAGCTACTCCAGTATTTTTGGTAAAGAAAACCCCAAATATTACCACAAAGAGTCAGGAATGATTGAAATGACTGAACAACAATATCTACTACCTTTCTATTGAGAGACATGAAGTATATCTTACATTATTTTCATTCTCCTGGACCAAAATTGGTCATCATATTCAATCTGAGTCTAAGTCTGTTGGAGTTACCTTTGATAGCATTGCATGTTTTTACTAATCTAGAAATTTCCCTCCAGAATCTATATACTTGACAGGTTTTGACTTACACTGGATTTGTGCTTTCATTAAAATAAAATCCAAGTGAACGACCTTTCTGATTGATGCTTTTTATGTCACAGCATCTCCTACCTCCACAGAATTTTCCTTTTAAAGAAAGAAATAGAATTGAGGAAAGAAATCAATGAATTGATCTTTTCTGATGTTTGTATTCTGCCTGTAATTTTAATGTTTGTAATTCTTTATCTGCAACTCTCTACTTTTCTGTTGGAAAAAAAAGGGAGCCACATATCATCACCAGTTCTTTTAGAGCAAAATGGATCACTGCATTGATTAGAATTCCGATATCTTTCAATATTATTTTCTTTTACATTCTTATAGTCATTGTATAAATAGTTTTCTTGTTTTTGCTTGCTTTTTATCAGATTATAAAAGCATTTTCAAGTTTTTCTGAATCTTTAAATTTGTTATTTCTTATGGTACAATTCATATGGCTAAATTTATTTAGCCATTAGTCAATTGAGGGACATTCATTTTGCTCCTAATTTTTTGCAACCATGGTATTGTTATTATTTTTCCTTTGAGTATATGCTCAGTAGTAGTATTGCTAGGTCAAAGATTAAGTATAGGTTAACGACTTTTCTAATATGGCTTCAAGTTGTTTTTCTGGTGGGCCAGACTATTGCTATCACCATTTTCATTAAATGCCATTTTCATTTTTTATATTCTTTGCTAATCTGCTGATCATAATGCTGCTGCTGTTGCTGCTGCTGCTAATAATAGCTAACATTTATATAACACCTTGTTATTCAGTTGTTCAGTTATGTCTGACTCTTTAAAACCCCATGGATCATAATGCGCCAGGCTCTTCTATCCTCCACTATCCTGTGAAGTGTGTCCAAGTTCTTGTTTGTTGTTTTCATGACACTATAAATATTATCCTCTGGTGTCCCCTTCTCCTTTTGCCTTAAACCTTTCCTAATGTCAGGGTCTTTTCTAATGAGTTCTATCTTCTCATTACATAGCCAAAGTATGTAAGTTTTAATTTCAATATTTGTCCTTCCAATGAAAATTTATATAGCACCTACTCTGTGCAAGGCATTGTGCCAAGTACTTTACCAATAGTACTTCATTTGATCCTCACATAAAAGCTGGAAAGTTGGTACTATTATTATCCTTATTTTTTAGTTGAGAAAGCTGCTATTATGTGAGATCATTTGTATTTTCTTATTGTAAGTCATTTATAGCATTTACATGACAGAACAAGGACTCCTGATTTACTTTCTCAAAATCTAGTGAATTGGACCAGGTAATCTCTTCCAGTATTAAATTTTTTGATTTAATGACTTTTCCATACAACAATGCTAAGATTTTGGATGCCGGTGCTAATGAAGATTCCATGAATTATGTTATGCAGCACAGAAGGAAGGATCCAGATGATCTGTTTTGACTATCTATTTATTCCACTGGTAATAGACAGAAGTTCTACGATCCAATTAGCCAGTCATTAAACATTGTCCTTGGCCATGTTGGGGAGGTTCCCATAGAGGAATGAATAAGACATGATTCTTACTTTCAAGGTCTTTACAGTCTAATAGAGGTTACAGATTAGCTGAAAACTGCAAGGAATCTCAAAAACTTTCTAATCCAACTCTTTGAATTTACAGATAAAAAAAAAAAACTGAGTCCCCAGAGAAAGGAGGGAACTCAAAGTTACATACAGAAGGGTCCTCTGACTATTCATCTAGTTTCACTACATTATGCTAAAAGAGAGAAAACACTTAAAGGAGAGAATTATTCTTATAAATTTGAATCAATTTTCTATTTATTTTACAAAGGAAGCCTTTAACAAATTTCCCCCCCCCCCCAGATTTCTGCTTTCTTTATAATCTTGGCTGCATTTGTTTTGTTTGCACAAAACCTTCTTAAATTTCATGCAATAAAATTATTCATTTTGAATTTTATAATGTTCTCTAGTTCTTTTTTGCAGGCACCATGCTTTTTAAAATGAACAACTCACAAGTTTACAAATCACTTACTTCACAATAACCTTGTGTAAATACTACAAGTAGTATTAACCCTTTTCTACCCATGAGGAAATGGAGGCTCTCAGAGATTGATTTGTTCATAGTTACAAAGTAAGTGACAGAGTTGGTATTCAAACCCATGTCTTCCCATTCCATATTTATGGTAGTTTCTATTATCCTTTATTACCTCATCAAAATAAGACTATTCCACAGTCAAATGTGCTGCCTTGAAACAGCACCTATGAAGTGAGTGCCCATTCAGGGAGATCTTCAAATGGAAATATTGTTGAGATATTTTGGAAGGGATTTGTGTTTAGGCAAAAGTTGGACTAGATGGACTCTGAGGTCTTTTCCAGCTCTGAGATTCTGTAATTTGTGAAGAGAATTGGTCTCTTGGACTGAGGAAGGAATGCCAATTAGCTAAAAAGGAAAACAGAACCTGGAAACCTCCTCTTGTGTACTTGAAACAACACGATGGCCTTTGAACATCCCAGACACATTTCTAGCAAACCATTAGTTGCTTAGGGAATTGTTGAACATTATTAAATGTAATTCCCCACATCTGTTTTATTATCAAATTCATTTCACACATATGCTATTGATGCAGCCTGCTGTTTAGATCTCCCTTTCTTTCTTTCTTCCCCTCCTGACCTCCTTGGCAGCCTTGCCAGGGTATGGGTGTTGGATTAGTTGTAAAGTTAGCTTGTTAGATTTGGAACTCCACAGTGACAGGTTTTGCAGGCCCTCCCTACTGATAAAATCCATCTTCTGCAGCAACTTTCTGATGGCAAACTTCCCTCTTATTTTTCCCCTCACCTGCCACAGCTACTCCAACTTTATTTAATGGACTCTGAAGTATCTTTCAGTTTTAAGTCTATGGAAAAGAAAGAGAATAAGCATTTCTTACTTAAGCCAGCTTTTTTATGCTAGGTATTTAAAATATTATCTTCTTTGAGTCTTACAACAAGCTTGTAAGGTATTTGCTAGTATTATCCCCATTTTATATTTGAGGAAACTGAGTCTGAGCAAAGTTAAGTGACTTATCCAGCTCATAAGTATGAAAAATTTGAACTCAAATCTTCCTGACTCCAGATTAATTGCTCTATTCACTGCAATATCTGTCTGCCTTAATTCAATCAAATGGCTACTCACATCTTTTGAGTGAAATGGGAATCATCAACTCTATTCTTTCCATGGACATAGAACATCACTAGGCTTAGTAATTTCGCACTGCAGACTTCCTCCAGAGACCCAAGCTTTGTCATCTGATCTACTTATGCAACCCAAGGAACATTCAACCTTGCCATTTGCCCTGCCCCTGGGACCCTTGCTACTTCTCAGACTTTCCATCTGCCTCATAGCTAAATTTTCTATTATGTGTTGTCTCCCTCAATTACAGGAGGAACTTCCTGAAAGCAAGGACTGTTTGACTTTTTCTATTTATATCCCCAGCACTTGACACAGTATTTGGCATATAGTAAGCATTTTAAAAATGCCTTTTGATTAATTAATCCATCAACTAACTGATTCATTAATTGAATCTGCTCAACTCTTATCAAGTTATCTGGTTTCATCCCTGTTGTTGAAAAGTTGAAATTAGTGTCTGGGTCAAGCTCAAGCTTTAGGCAACTCCACTATCATTTCTAACAGTCAAATAATGGAGAAGGTGCAGAGGACTAGATTAACTGCCATGTCAGAGAGAGGTGCTCAGCTTTTTTAGATAAGAATGGATTATCAAATTATTTTTAGGACCTGAATGAAAAGTCACCATTGCTTATACATTTAGTTGATTTTCAACATTTTCATGTTTAACTTCAGACTTGAAGCACGCCTGTGATTTTATCAGTAATCTCATTTTCACTTTCCTATTGGCAACTTTGGGTATTCCAGACTCCACAGAGTAGAGGGAAAAAAATGAGTTGTACAATGAGCACAAGACTGGGGAGCATCTATTATCAGACTAGACACTTTGCTGTTCTTGCTCACCTTACCTGTTATAAGTGTTCCCCAAACATTCGTTGCATATTTTCATGGTTTGCTGATCCTATCATCTATTGTAACTTGAAAGTTAAACATCAACTTACTTCTGCCATGCTTCCATGCTCCAAGACCTTTAGGGAGCTCATACAGCCAAGGAAGCAGACATCGTTGTTGGATTATTTTAAACTGGTGTTTCCTTCATGATCTCTAGTGCCTTTCACCTGCCACAAAGAACAGGTCATTGGAAGTCATGTGGAGACCTGGGGTATCTTGATGTCTTTTGACTGTAGCAACTAAAGTCCCAGCAACCTCTTCCTTGGTTTTTAGAAAGCAGTCTAAGTAGAGCAGTCTAAGTATAAGTACTTATACAGTACAAGGCCTTCACATAGTCATATGACAGAAGGCAAGTGTCAAGTTAAAAATGTTTTAGCTTTAAGAATTTTATTGGTTATACAATATTTATAGTATGGTAGATTTCATTTGTTATGTAAAGTGAATATTATCTGAAATCAATTTTCTAAAAAAAAAATGGAGATGTTAATACAAAAGGTCACAGAATTCTAGGGAAATACTAGTGAGAAAAAGTGATTCATGTGTTGCCAATTTTATTTTATATATTTCATGGTTATTATGCTAGGAAAAGTGCATATTTTCAGAATTTTTTTGTATAAAAATATATGCAGAAAAATATTTTCAGCAATCCTTAGTGAAAGATTGCAGTTTTTGGTGGTCACAGGAACTAACCTCCTAATTCTCAGACGTTCAATGTGTCAATATTTGCATTTTTTATTTTTGTATCACTTTCTAGGAATATTATCTCTTCAAGAGAGTTGACTATTTGTGTGAATGTTTGACACAAATATGCAAATACATGTGTGTGTATACATGCACATCAGAGTATATATTCTCTCGTTTCTGTCTTCACACCCTTTTTTGTGTTGTCTCCCTCAATTACAGGAGAAACTCCTTGTTTTTACGTCTTCAGAAAGATTTCAAATTCCACCATCTGATTGCCCACATCATGAACTTGAGACTTCTACCACATTAATAGTTCTAGCTACTATCCTTTGGAAGCTCTCTGGATGATCAAAGTCCTAAGTGAAATATAGTGCCAGAAATGAATATGATATGTAAGATGTGGTCTGACCAGAACAGAGCATAGCCACACTTTCACTTTCTTTGTCTTCTCTTTAACTTTCACTGCATCAACTCTTAGCTACCAAATCATATTGTTGATTCATTCCTCCCTGCCTTATCCTTGTCTAATTGAGTTTTTGAATCAAATTGAAACATTTTACATTTATCTTTATTAAATGTCATCTTATTAAATTTGGTCCAGTGTTCTAGCCTGTCAAGACTTTATTAGATCCCAACTGTCATTCATTATGTTAACTATCCCCCTCAGCTTTGTGACTTTTGTAAAATTTGATAAGGGTATCATCTGTGCCTTTACCCAAGTCATTGATAAAAATGTCAAATAGCAAAAGGTCAAAGACCACCTTCTAAATTGACATTTACCTACCTATGACTACTCTTATGGTTTAGGTATTCAATCATCTCTAAAAATCCCCAACTCTTCCATTATTTAGACCACATCTCTTCATATTTTCTACAAGAAAAATATGAAAGCTTATTGTGAGCTTTATCATTCCCCAAACCACACAGAGATTGCACTGTATTTTAATGTCCATCCTTCTTCTTTTCCCTTCAATTTCTGTATATTCATGTCTTTAAAAAAAACCCAAAACTTTTGCTTAATGTGCTTTCTATGCTTCAGACTCTTTAGAAAACTCTCTCCTCTCCTTTTTGTAATGATTTTTCTTTATGTCTTCAGAATTTTGTTTTTGATTGGTTCTCCCTTCCTTCTGGGTTTATTCTCTCATAGAATCCATAGGATCCAGATTTTCTTTGGACACTTAAATCTGTTCTAAGGTAACATGTCAAACTTTGCTTTAGGTTATCTCTCTTCTAATATAAATGCTAAGATTGAAAAGTTGCTTTTTCTATAAGGTTCCCTTAGTTTTGATACTAGCAATCAGTTTTTTTTGATTAGTGAGAATGAGAATCATAACAGAATTGCCTCCTTACTGCTTTTTCACCTTTTAGAGAATGAAATACTTATGGAAGTAAGCTAAGAAATTATTAGTTATTCTTCTTTGAGGGGGAAAGAGCAATAGACAGAGAGACAGAGACAGAGATACAGAATGTCTCAACAATCAAAGTTCTTTTTTAGTATTATATCATATTATACAATGCAGTAGGAGAAGGAATAGTGGGGTACACATTGTGAGTCTCAATAGTCCAAAAGATTATAGAACATGCTTAGTCTCTAAATTCTGATTGAAAGAATACCGTAGAATGTCAGTGTCAGTCATTTATATTCTATTTGTTAGACCACAAGGAGTCACTGAATTTTGTTTTTTCATTTCAAACAAATTTCCATATTTGTGTGTTGTACAAGACAAATAAGATGCAAAGAGAAAACCATGAGAAAGAAAAAGCAAGCAAACAAAAAGATGAAAATACCACATTTAGTCTCCATAGTTCTCTTTTTTGATGCAGATGGCATTTTCTATCCTAAATCTAATGGAATTATCTTGAATCATCTCATTGCTGTGAAGAGCCACATCCATCATAGTTGATTATCACATGATCTTGTTGTTACTATGTACAATGTTCTATTGGTTCTTCTCATTTCATTCAGCATCAGTTCATGTAAGTCTTTCCAGGCTTTTCCGAAATAAACCTGCCCATCATTTCTTATAGAATAATAATATTCCATTACCTTTATATACATAACTTAATCAGTTATTCCTTAACTGATGGGCATCTACTCAATTTCTAGTTCTTTGCTACTACAAAAAAAAGTTGCTACAAACATTTTTGCAGTGTGGATCCTTTTCTTCTTTTATGATCTCTTTGGGAAACAGCCTCAGCAGTGACACTGCTGAGTATACACAAAGTCAAAGAGTATACACAGTTTTATAGCCCTTTGGGCATAGTTCCAAATTGCTCTCCAGAATGGTTGGATTATTTCACAACTCCACTGAAATTTTTTTTTTTATCTAAAGGATGATATGATTAAACTTGTGTTTTAGGAAGGTAGTGGTAGGACCATTTTCAGGAAATGCTGGAAAGGCCAGTAGTGGACATTCATTATGAGTTTATTAAAATTGTTCAGGCTCCATGTGAGAAATGTTTTGGAGGATCAACAGGATCTGGCATATGACTGGATATTGGGCTGGGGAGAGATTGGGGTATGGTAAAAAAGAAAAGTGTCATAGATGAGAATACTGATAAAGGTTGTGATTCTTTCCTTAGTCTTGGTTCTAATCTAGACATGTTCTCTTCATCTCTGTAGTAGTGAAAGTAATAAGGAAGGGAGCTAAGAACACAAACAGAATTTCAGAGACCTCAGAAAATAGAATATCAGATCTGGGAAGGAACTTTATTATTATAGAATTATCATGTTGAAACTGAAAAGGTCCTTAGAACCTATAACAGGATTGCAGAACCAGAAGGGTTCCTTGACACATAGTCACAATTAGGAAGCGCTCAGAGATTATTTAGTCTCCCTAGCCTTATCATTTTATAAAGAAGAAAAAAATTAGTCCTGGAGAGAAGTGATTTGTATTACTGACCACAGTTAAGTGATAATGCTGGGATTGGAGTTAAGTCTTCCGAGCTTTTCAGGACACTCACTTCTTCCTTCTTTTGAACACCTCCACTGAGAGGGACCTCACTGCTTACAAAGATGCCCCATTTCATTGTTGGACTGTTCAGATTTTCAGAAAGTTCTTTGTTGGTCACATCTTTGTTGTGAAATCATTTATTCTGTTCTTGGAAAAGTGATATCAGCTGGAAGAATGAAGAGCACAGAAAAGGGAATCTGAGGGAAAGGACAATGTAGAAAGTGAAGAGAAAATGGTGTAAGAAAGAGATGGGCAGATGTCAGAAGAAAAAACTTCATTAGCATCCAGAGTTTTCACTGTTTGGAGGGCTCATTCAGAAAGCAAACTGGTTGGGGATACTGGGCAGGACTTTAGAAACAATTATGAATTGGAAATCTAGAGTTATAGTCCCAGCTCTGAAAATAGTTTGCTGTGTGATTTTAGTTAAATCCCTTCCTTGGTAAGGGTCTCAGTTTCTGTTCTTTAAAATAAGGTAACTATATTCAGTGGTCTCTAAGGACCATTTTTTAAAAGGATTGATATTTATGTTTGAAGGTCCCTCTTACCCGTAGCATTTTATAGCAATGCAATTCTAAATCTGGGAATGGAAGGGTTATTCCTGACATTCTGGGATTGTTTCTCATTTACTTTAATTCTTCCCCCCTTCCTTGACCTCCCTAGTCACTCAGAATTTCTGTACCAGGATAATTGACCCCTCAGACGAAATGCTGTCCTCCCCCTTGTCTGTGCCTAGTCTCTAACTATGATAACTTCTCTGATATTGAGATGATAAGCCTGCCATGAACCCAATCCAGCCTCAATTTATTTTCTCTCAATTCTGCCCATAATCCTGTGTAACTTCTTTTATTGTACGTCCTGGCCACAGTAAGTATTTGGGAGTTCTGAAAAATTACCTGCCACCACTGCTTATTTAAATTCTATGCCTGATTTATTGGCCTTGACAGTTTTAAGGCCATATCTATAGCAGGTAGTTAGCTATAGTGCTGAACTGACATTTTTCCAAAGTGAACTACAAAGGCGGAGGTTCTCCGGGCTGGGCTAGGCTAAGCTTATTTACAGTAACCCTGTGCAAAGCCCTATTGATTAAAGGCTGCCCCCCACCCATTCCTCACCTGGGCACCCACCACTGAAAGGTTCCAATGGTTGACAATTGTGTGTGTCTTTGGAACGTCCTTGCCATGAAAACCCAGGCAGTCATTCTATCTTGTAGAAAGATGGAGAGAACCGAAAGATCTCAAAAAGTTAGATATTATCTCTGCTCTACCTGCCCATCATAAAATAGCAGCAACAACAAAATCACAGTTAAAGCCCAATTAATATTATTCCACTGACCATTTTATTTCCTTTGCTGATAAAATTCTTCATGTATTACAGCTCTGATGGTTACTTATTGGATGAACTCTGGTAAGCAGTGTTTTCTTTGCCAATCTATAAAACTGCAGAGTTCACCCAGTTGTTCTTTGAGGTGCTTTTCAAATAAAATGTTTTTTGGACTCTTGTCCTTGGGTTTGCCAGGTTGGTAGAAGCAACAAAGGGAGTGTGTTTAATTCTGAGCATCATAGTTTAAGTAACAAATTGATGAGTTGAGCAATGTCCAGAGGAAGCTAACAGGATGGTGAAAGTCCATAACATATTAGTATTGGTTGAAGGAACTGACCATGTGTAGCCTGGAGATGGAATATGAGGTATGATATCTGTCTTCAAGGATCTGAAGGGCTATCATATGGAAGGGCAAATTTGTTAGGACCAAGAATTCTAAGTGAAAGTTATAAAGAAGCTAGTTTGGGTTTAAAGTCAAGAAAACTTTTCCAACTCTCCCAAAGTAGAATAACCTATGTGAAAAGCTGATGGGTTCCCCCTTCTTGGAGGTCTTCAAAAAGGGGATGGATGATCTCTTGTTGAGTATGCTATAGTGGGGATTTCTTTGGGTTAATCATGGCTGAAATGATTTCTAGCTCTCTAATTCTGTGATTTTGGGAAATAAATATCTTTGAACTTTGAACCAGGTGATCTGGTTTGAATTTTGTACTGATACTGTGGTTGAGTCATTTCTCTCCCTTCCAACATGAGGGACACATTTTTTTCCCTCTAAAAATGGAGTTAAGATAATTATTTTAGCATTCTTTTTGGTTTAATCTGCTTAGTCAAATGTTTCTCTTTCTTTCAGATGTCCTTCTTCCACAAAGTCTTCCCTGAACTTTCCCCCCACTCCCTTCAACAGAATCTCAGAGGTGGAGGGAAGGCAAAGACTATTATTCCAGAAGAAGTCTTTGTTTGAAGATCTTTAGGGAAGGGAAAGCCCATTCCATTTCTGGATAGCTCTGATTCTTAGAAAGTTTTTTTCCCCTATTTTCCTGCCTCAAATTTGCCCTCAGGACGTTGCCTAGATCTCTTTGCCTTTGTCACAATTTCCTCTTATCAGGTTTATTTGCAATACATGTACTTCTCCCTGTTGGATTATAAACTCCAAATTGACAGCAATTATGCTGTGTTTCATCTTTTTTCTCTTTAGTCCTCTTGAAAATTAATACACTTTTATTGAGTTAGGAAGAAATAAAAATCAGAATCCCATCTCTGCTTTGGACATCTTTTTTTTCCCCCTTCTCTGATGCTCAGTTTCCTCCTCTATAAAGGGAATGAGTTGAGTTAGATGATTTCTCAGGTTCCTTCTAGTTCTAAATCCTATGACCCCATTCTCTAGAATCCTATAAAACAGTTTCTAAGATTTCTCCCTCATTCACAAGGCCCTGATGTAAGAGACACAAGATGGCACTGTTGTCAATGAATCCAGTCATTTCCCAGGAGTCTTCTTTTTCCCAAAGGAGGGAGGGAAGGCTTACTAATTTTCTATCTACACAGAGCCCACAATTCTCATTGGTTCATGTCGAGCAGAGTGAGTCACTGCTGTTTGGAAGGTGGGGGTAGTGAGAGGGAAGGTTAGTAAGAAAATGTGGAGTACCCCCTGAGCAGGTTGGAAAACTGGAGGAAGGATAGGGAGGAAGCAGACAGATGGACAGCAACCATGTGTCCCTACCAAGCTATCTTTCCATGAACTTAATTAAGCACATATTTAAAACCCAAAAGCTAATTTTTTCCACTATTAAAAAATCCTTACACATATTTGCTGTCTTTAGAAGAATTGAAAGAAATCCACATGATAGCTGAATATGGTTTTGTGGGAATTGCAGTGGAATTGAGATAGAAAGACCTGGGTTCAAAACCCAGCTATTTCTGTGTCCTTGGCAAGTCTTTCTCTATTTCTGTCTCTGTCTCTATCTCTCTGTTTCACTCTCTGTTTCTGTGTCTTTCTCTGTCTGTCTCTGGTTTTCTCTCTATTTCTCTGTGTCTCTCTGTTTCTCTGTCTTTCTGTCTGTCTGTGTCTTTGTTTCCTTCCCCCCCCCCTCTCTCTCTGCTTGTCTCTCTCTTTCTCTTTTTAAATAGTATTTTATTTTTTCAAATACATGTAAAGATAGTTTTCACCATTTATTTTGTAAAACTTTGTGTCCTAAAATTTTTTTTCCTTCCCTCCTGTGCTTCCTCCTTCCCCAAGACAGCAAGCATTCTGATGTGGGTTAAATATGCACAATCCTTTTAAACATATTTCAATATTTGTCATGTTGTGCAAGAAAAATCAGACCAAAAGGAAATAAAAAAAACATGAGAAAGAAAACAAACAAACAAAAAGGTGAAAATACCCACATTCATCCATAGTTGTCTCTCTGGATATGGTTGTCATTTTCCATTCCAAATCCATTGGAATATTTTGGCAAGTCTCTTAACCATCACTGGGTCTCACTTTCCACATCTCTTAGGTGAGGAGGTTGGAGTAGCTGATTTCCAGTTCTGACATTCAAAGATCTAAGGTCACTTCCAACTGATACCCTACGATTCTGAGATATTCAGTTTATTCTCTTGTGACATTATCTAATATCTATTGCTTTCATTTGCATATTCTGCCCAAGTGCATTCCTCTTAAGCCTGAGTCCTTTGGCTTGTGAATGTGAATTGAGAGTGTGTGTTGGAGCTCTTGAACAATGTCTGACACACAGGGGACTACTGGTTAATGAGCAGCCTCTGGTGATTAAAGTGAAACTACAAGGGGTTGGCCAGATTTATGGATGTCAAGAAGATGTGAATGTTTTGTGGCCTTGGCCCAGTCAGACTTCAGAAAATGGGGTTCAAACCAAGTCTCCTGATGCTAGGCTCAGTGGTCTGTTTTATTTTATTTTGTTATTTAGTTGTTTCAGTCATGTATGACTCTTCATGATTTCATTTGGAGTTTTCTTTGCAAAGTTTTCTTTGCAAAGATACTAGAGTGTTTTTTTTTTTTTTTTGTTTTTTTTTTTGCCATTTCCTTCTCCAGCTGATTTTACTGATGAGGAAACTGAGGCAAACAGGTTAAGTGATTTGTCCAGGGTCATACATCTGATAAGTATCAAAGTCTGATTTGAACTCAGGAAGATGAGTCTTCCTGAATCTAAGCCTAGCACTTTATTCACCGTGTGACCTTTTTTAGGTGATTATGAAGGTTTTTTTCAGTCCTAATCTCTAATTTACTTATTTTTTCTATTTCTTTTCTATTTCAAGTTAAAGAGTGAATCCCATAACCTGGTATTTAATCACATATTAGTTTATGGTTGTTTTTTTTCTGTTTCATTTTTGGTCACTTTCAGTTTTGTAGATGTATTTTGTCTTTATGTTACGTACATTACACTTTGTGAGAGGTTTCTTGTAATAAGATAAAATGGTTAAGTAAAACTAATAATAAACTGACCTCATCTGAAAATGCATATGATATTTGACATCTGTAGTACTTTTCCCCTGTTGAAAAACGACAACATAAATTTATTTTTATCTCCCGCCTTCCCCCCCTCCTGTTCTCACTACAAGAAAAAAAATTCTTGTAACAAATAGGCAGAGTCAGGCAAAACAAATTCCCCCAATGATTGTACACACATAAAAAATAAATATATATGTACCTTATTCCATACCCCAAATCTATCAGCTCTCTGTAATGGATAGCATGTTTCATCATTGGGCCTCTGGAACCATGAATGATTACAGCTTTCAAAATTGTTTGTAGAGTTTTGTGTTTATTGTAAAAATTGTTCTTGTTCTGTTCACTTCATTCTTCATCAACTTATAATGTCCTCAAAATTGGTCATTTTAAAAACTATATTGATGTTACAGTATAAAATATTATTCTGATGCTGTTCACTTTGCTCAGCAGCCATTCATATAAGTCTTTCCATGTCTCTTTGAAACAATCTATTTCTTAAATTCTTACAGCACAATAGTATTCCATAATACTCATATACTCATATACATTCAGCTGTTCCTGGAGTTCTTGTTCAAGCAATGATTAGAATTGAAACTTTTCATTATAAATGGATGAGGCACAAGGTTTTAGCATATTTTTTCATTAAAAAGACCTTTCACTCACCCCCTTTATTTTTTTTGAAGTCTTAAAGACTAAATCTGTGCAAAATGCTCAAGGTATGGCCAGAAAACAAGCACAGCCAGCAATTCTAATGAAAGAAGGCGAATTTGATTTCATAGGTATCATTGAAGTTTGATAGGATCAGGCTAGTGACTAGAATATAATTTTGGAAGGTTCTCTCTTGCTCAAAAATAACAGATTAGATAAAGGAGAAGAGGAAAGTAGAGTAACATTGTGTATTAAGATGATATACTCATGTGAAGTCACCTAGGCAAATGATGCTGAATGAGGATGAGCAGAGAAACAGACATAGTACTACTTTGGGAAATGACCATTTGAAGAGATGGTTGAAATCCAAGTAATGATTCCTGTTCTAGGATAAAGGTCTGACATACTAGTGATAGAAGAGTTTAAATATCTGGTTATCTGTTAGAACTCTCTCAGTCAAAAGCAAAACATAAAGTATTGGTTTTCTTTAATGATTTTATCCTTCAAAAAATAAATACAATTAAGAGAAATACTGTTTTAGACTTGATTCTGATTAGCTGGGAGAAACTGGTTATGATAAAAAAAAAATAGGAATTTTAGGAGAAAGAGAGCCTTTTATATTATAATAGAAGATGAGAAAATCTTGCATAGTCTGAAACTGAAATTCCTGCATAGTCTGCTTTCTTGATTTTAGAAAAACAAATTTCAAAGATTTTCAAGAAAGAAAAGATAACAATCTCTGACTTAAAAATCATTAGAGGAAGTCAGGAATGGGTACCCTTAAAAATAAAATTGTGAAGGCAGAAACAGATCAAAACATTGAGATTCAGAAGTTAAGTGACTTATTCAAGATTACGTAGCTAAAGAACAAAGGTCAGTTTTGAACCCATGTCATTGAATCATGGATTAAAAGCTAGAAGAAATATTAGAACAACCCCCTGGTTGTACAGTTAATTTCAACTTGTAAACTGGGAAAAGGGATTGAATAGAGGCTGTCTAAGATTGTTTCCAGCCCTAAATCTATGATCCTTTGTTTCTAGGAATAACCAAGTTTCCTTGCTCAAGATCCACTCTGCATTTTGCAACGCCTGCTCCAAAGATAACAGATTAGCTTTCATTTTAAACCTTTTCCTTTTTCATTTCCACTGAGGCCTGACTCCCTCTTGATAAATTCCTTGTATGCTTTCTGTAGCAGTGGCTGAACTTTCACTCAATTCTCTGATTTACTGATCATGTTGGGGAAACTGGAATACTCCTTGTTCTTCATTACCACTTTCAGGCTCTCCCTCTATCATCATTCCTCAATAAAAATTTCCTTCTTTCAGGTCATTCAGTTCATAATTATTACCTAATCAAGATTCTGGTAGCTGTTGTGTCCTAACCTCTGAACTATTCCCCTTCACTGAATGTGGATCACAACATAGTATTTTCACCTTTTTGTTGTTGTTTGCTTGCTTTTTGTTTTCTTTTTCATTTTTTCTTTTTTGAACTGATTTTTCTTGTGCAGCATGATAATTATGAAAATATAAAAGAATTGCATGCTTAACATATATTGGATTGCTTGCTGTCTGGGGGAGAACATGGGGAAGGGAGGGAGAAAAATTTGGAACACAAGGTTTTTTTTAAGGGTGAATGTTGAAAACTATCTTTGCATATATTTTGAAAATAAAAAACTTATTATTTACAAATAAAATACTCCCCTTCTTTCCTCAATGAGTTCAATGCCTGGCTCACATCTTTGGTCCCTAACTCCTACCCTTAGACAAGAGAATATCAACTTGTATATTAATACTTCCTCAAATACCCAAACATTCCAATTCCTCAACTTAATCATTTCCCATAATCCACTCTTCCACCCCAATACAGTTAAACACAGAGACAGTACTATCCTTGAACTTATCATCACCCATCATTATTCCATTATCATATTCATGAATTCTAAATGTTTTTTTATTTGATCATAGTGTGTTGTCATTCCACTTCTTCCTCTGCCTTGCAACTCCAAACCCTCTTTTTTGTCCACATTACCTCCAACCCTTGACGTCTCAGTTTTTTCCCAGATCATTATTTCTGTATTAGCTAAATTCTCTTCTCTTCCCTGTCTTGCCCCTGGAAGAACCAGGTCAAGTCTACAATCCTTGTTTCTTGAATCCTTTGCTCCTTTATCCTATGAAAGATCTTGTTCTGCCATATCCCAGTCTTGGATTACTCCTACCAACCATTGCTTTAATCCCACCTAATGTTCTGTTGAATGAATCTAGGAGAAATACTATATTGAATGGTTCCACTACAAATGTGTTGCATAATTTCCATTTGGTGTGTTCATAGTGACAAGGGAATCCTCTTATACCTCCCAAGTCAACTCACTGTGCCACTTACCAAACTGACTTTTATAAACCTTGCATTCCCTCCTCAAACTCCCTAGCTTCCCCTCCTTCATCCTTTTACTTGAGAGCTTTGCTTCAAATTTTACTGAAAAAAAGAGACCATTTGCAATGTTCCCTCTTTTCTCCTTCTCTTCAGATACTTTCCCCCACTATCTCTTATTGTCTTACTGTTTCACATGAAGAGATAGTTTTTTTTTTTTTTTTTTAACCAAGAGAAAATCTTCTACATATAGACATGATCCCATTTCATCCCTTATTCTCTGGCAAATTGCACCTTCTATTAAGCCTATTGTCATTCATCTTCAGTCTCTGTCTACTGGTTACTTCCCTACTTCCTACAAACATATCCATGTTGCTCCTATATTCACAAAACCCTGACTCGATCTGTCCATCCCCACTAGCTATTGTCTTATACTTCTTTGTTTTGTGGCTGAACTATGTAAGAAAGAAAGTCTTAAATCTCTCCCCACTCCAGACTATCTTTCATTTAGGTCTTGAATCAGTCTTTCTAAAGCATAAGCTTAACTATGTCACCCCTCCCTCCTTTACCCCATGCAGTAAAGTCTAGTGGCTCCCTATTACTTCCAGGATCAAATGTAATTTCTCTGACTTTTGTCATTCATAACTTGATCTTCTTACAATTTATTCCCCTCTGCCTCGCTGATTCAGTGACATTGACTTTCATGCATGGATTCAACATTCTACCTCTAATGCTAAACATTTTCATTCTTTGCCAAAAATGTTCTTTTGCCTCATCTCTACTTCCTGGGTTCCCCAACTTCCTTCAGGTCTCAGCCAAAGTCCTATCTTCAGCAAACAAACAAACAAACACAAAAACCCAAAAAAACAAAAAAACCCATATAGGTCTTCCTTTATTTCAGTGCCTTCACTCTGAGATTATTTCTAATTTGTCCCTTTTGCATCTTGTTTATTCGTGTCCTCCCACCTTGGATTTGAGAACAGAGACTTATCTTTTTGCTTTTCCTTGCATCTCCTGTGTTTATTATAGTGACTGGTCTTAAAAATGTTCATTGTCTAATTGACAGTGCTTTTTCTTATGTGACAGGTGGCCCAATATGAGGAATAATGCCAGAAACTTGCAGGTTACATTACTTGAACTGGGGTGAGACGACCCATTTCTGAGAGTAGGACCACTCTGAAAAGGTTCCATAATTCCCTGGGGGTAGGTGCTCTTCCAGAAGCAGAGGAATAGAGGTCTTCCACTCCACAAAGGGTTGCAGCTCTGAGACCCAAGAACTAGTCATAAGTGCAAAACCACAGTTTGTTAATATTTAAAGATGCTTAGAAAAAGTGCATGCATAATTAAGCAGGGCATCAGTACTGTTGATTCAGAATCATCTATCTTCTTAAAGGGGACTTGCTCATTTGTGAAGCTGTCTGGAAATCTGCAGATGAGCAGCAGGAATGGCTGTTTTTAAAATTAATTTGGGGTGATTTAGAAACTGTGTATTCCAGACACATCTACTCCCTAGGAGGTTGTGCTCGGTAAAGAGGTCTATTTTGCTGGATTTGGAGGGGAAGGCATTGTATTCTTCCCTGATTCCTGCCACTCTGAAGGTCTGATGACTCAGTTTCCCATTCAGTAAATTAGTTCTTCCTTGTCCAAGGTCCTTATGCTATGTATGTATTATGCTGTCTTGTCCTTTCTTAGCCCTGAGAACATTATATAATTGTGGGTTCCCGTGAGGGAGGGATTGCAATTATGTCTCAAGGGACTGTCCACTTTTCTTGGTCAGAAAAATGATATGGCTAGAAATTTAGAGGCAATATTGATAGAATTCAAATTCTTCTCCCCCTTCTTTTTCTGGTTTTTCAGGTTCCTTTTCCTCTTCTTCCTTGGAGTTAGCAGGCTACAAGTTCCAAAATGAAGCAAAGATATGACATGGCAGACAAAAAGCCCATGTGATCTTAGGGTTCTTAAATGGGGATATAGGATCCAGAACTAGGAAGGGGATCATAGCATTTGTGAATCATTTAGAAAAGTTGGGAGATGTTTATCTTGGATAAGAGAAGAAATTGGTAGAGGTTAGGAGGGAGAAACACAAGAGAGCTGGTGTGTAAGAATAACTCCATTTGTTTTACTTGTTTCTAAAGGGCAGATTTAGGAGCAAGGGAAAGATATTTTAGCCTAATATAAGGGAATTGGATCAGTGCCAACATTGTAATCATGCTAATGTGAGTATTTAGGGCTACCAGCCATGAAACATGACAGTTTCCAAAGAATGAAGATCATTCAGAGTAGACTGGAGAGGCATGTAATGAAAGTGAGCAGAGGACGCAATTTATGGCAACAGAAAAATTAGGAAGGAGACCTAGATGTGATACAAGAAATGTATAAATGATAACAAAGATGGGCAGGTTCTAGGGCAAGACTAAGGGACAAGTGATGAACTCTGCTAGTTCATCATGTCAAGAGAAATTGATAAAAGTAATGAATTGATGGACAAAGATGGACTAAAGTAGAAAAATATGAAGAGGTGTGAATGGGTTGGGATCTGTGTTATTGAAGGCAAAACACTTACCAGAAGTCCATTAGAATACCTGAGTATATAAAGAAACACTTTCTAACAAGCAGTCTTTTGGAACAACAAAAAGAACTTTTATAAAGATCTTTATGAACTTTAGTTTTTTATCTCTTCATTTTGTATCTCTTTTAGTGGTGTATCATGAAGTCATGATTTTGAGGTCATAGTTCCAAATTGCTTTGCAAAATGATAGTACTAGAGTACAGAGGAGGGTCCTTCTCATTCCAAATTATCCTTTAAATGTGTTTGGGGAGAGATATTAGACCAAAAGATGTTGGTATGAAACATATTTTAAAATGGTAATTAATTAATTTTTCCAGTAAATTCCCATCTCCTCCAAATTTTTCCATTTTATTGATGGCAGCACCAATTCTTTGGTCACCCTGGTTCCCATGGAGTCACCCATGACTTTTCCTTCTCCTTTATCCCATATATTTTATCAATTACTAACTTGTTTTGATCCTAATTCCACATTATTACTTTCTTTTCTCTCATTATCTCTATTCATATACGCTCTAGTCCAGGGCTTCTGAAATGCCCCACTTTATATGAGGAATGGGGCAGAGCTGTTGAGGGACAGAGAGCTTTAATTTTTAATAGTATCTCATTTCAGGAATTCTCCAAGTGAGAGTCTTTTTTAAGTAGCTTCTAGTTTTGAGGGAGAAGATGGAAGAAGCCAACCTCACTTCATAGTGCTGAAAGAAAAGACTTAAAAGAAGTGAGAGAAATGGGCAGTCTCTATCAAACCCTTATTTTTAGCTTGCTAGTTAGCTACTCCCCTTAAGGGAAATACAATACTCTCTCCCTTGGTTGAATTGAATTATCTCATTCCTAACAGGAGAGCTCCTTCATTCTCTGCTGTCTATATGGTCCTCTGTATACCTTCTTAGATTTCTGTTTTGCCATGATTTGTATAAATGAGTTTTTTGGCTATTTGCTATGCATGTTCATTGTGGAAATGGTACTAGATGAGGAAAGGATCAAGTTTTCGATATAGAGTTTGGGGCTTTTCTTCTCCCCCCAAATGATAAAAACAATCAGAAGATAGATAGACTTGAACCTATTACCTAGGTTAACAGTTTTTAAGGAAGCAAATATATATTTTAGCTCAGTATCCCTTATGACCTCTGGCCCTAACCTTCTGCTTCCCTTCCTGGCAGAAAAGAAAGTTTTCCTTGGAGAGGTGTGGGTAGAGAAGAGGCTAAAGATGTCTATTTTGTCTCTCTTAACACACAAGGACAGGTGCCTCCTGTATCATGGATCTCTCTACACATCTGGAACCCACTTACCTCTTAGGTAAGATAATAGATATAAAATGCTTTGAAGACTTTAAAGACCTATTTAAAATTAGTTATTCCTATTTTTACAAAAGTAAGCACTTATTCCATTTTTCATGAACCATCACAGGGGAATTTGGTCTACAAGCTCCATGGGTTTCAATGGCTCCATAAGAGCTTCCACAGTTGAAGTATTAGGGAAAAAAGGCTTGACTCTGTGTTCAGCTTTTCTCCTCAGCCTCCACAAATATAGGTCCCTACAAGGTCAAAGCAGATTTGGTTGATTCTGTCTCTTTTGTGGAAACCAGAATTTTTTTTTTCTGATCTGAACAGCTTGGACAGTCTCTCTGCAGCTGATGAGATTTTTCTTCTTGGAGTTCACTTAACTGATTCTCCATCTCTCCTTTTATTCACCAGGAATTTCTGCTAACTCCATAGGAGATAATAAGGAGGTTTAGAGATGCATTGTCTTGGCTGGGCTCTGGTCATTGTCTGGGGATTCTCTTGAAGCTTGGCAAATTGCTCAGTCTTTTAGACGCTTGATATGCGATGTCTTCCCATGAATCCACTATCTTATTTATTCTCTGCACACCAGAATTTCTATACTCTATAACCTTGTTGAAGATCTTGGCAATGAAATTGATTATCATCTTGCCTCTGGTTTTTATCACAGATTTTCTGAATTTAGGCCATAAAAATAGGCTTTGGGTACACTTCAGGTTTTCTCTCAGTCCAGATGCTTCACATTTTCTCCATTTTTTAAAACTCTGAAACAATAAGTAAATGTGGTTTTCTCCCACATATCATCCGGTACAGAATAAGACTTAAGACATCCTTCTTGGTAGCATTGTAGGCTTGCCCTAGAAATTTTGTTGAATCTTTTTCTCAGGTTTTATGGCCCCCAGCATGTATACTAAGATGCTGGTGAAACATACAGATTGGGTTTCCCTGAGAGTAGTAAGGTGTCTGTTCTACCTGATTGATAATGCAAATACTTCTGCAAGTAGCTGGCTTGCAAAGGTTTGTCTTGGGCACAGTGGATCCTGACAGCCATATAGAAACCAATATACCTTAGCAATTATAGGCACATTCTAGTTTCTGGTTAGAAATACTTGTACATGTCAGATTCAATGGTTTTTAACCACCATGATATTACTCTTATGAAGTATATGGGATATTCAGGAAAGACCCTCTGGTGTGAGGGTTTGCCCTGTTCAGGGGTGTTCACCCACCTTTGACATCTCACCTGTGGCTCCAAGAAGCCATAGCATGTGCAGTAGTCATTGCTCAGTAAAACTGTCTGGGCAGATGGACTAAACCAGTTTGATGGTAACTGACAGGTCTCAAATCCATTGGTAAGTTATGGTGGTGTTTATTCAAGCATGTGAAGACTTCCCCCAGTGGAATGGGTTGATGAGAACAATTTATTCCCATCATTACAAAGGTGACTGATGTAGGTGCTATGGAGTGCTTAGTGTTTAGTTAGACATTGAATTTACCAGATCATCCATTGTATCCCTGGGCATTCCTAGTCACCTTGATTTTTGTTTTGCCATTGGATTTCAGTGATTCTGGGGGAGAGAGGGGCTAATGACTCAGGGCAATGCTGACTCAGTTAAATCTAGTTCACACACAAGTCAAGACATCAACCTGTGATGTCATTGATCCTCTTCAAAAATGAAGGATAAACAACAACAAAACAGTTAGCCATATATTTCCTATTTCCTTCCAGAGGTAAAAAAAAATCCAAAGTAATAAACAACATTCCCAACAAACAAACAAACTATATATATATATATATATATATATATATATAAACCTATATAAACAAGCTCCAAAGAATATAGTATGAATGACTAATATTTTCCTGAGAAAACCTTAGCACAATTTTTAACACAGAATAAAAGTTTGCTGCCATTAAACCCATACCTTTTCAAATGTCCAAAATCAATATAAACTGTTTCTAGAACCATAGAGCAAAGTGTCTTTGCATTCCTGACTGCTTCCTCATACCATGTGTAGTGAACCCGCATGTTATAGTCCAATCTATACTCCATTATATACATCCAATTTCTTTTTGCCACTGTCTCAACTAAGGTGCCATCTGGAGAACAAAGATTGAGTCCTTGAATGTCACTTCACTTCTTCTTGACTTATAGCACTTCTTGTAGGCTTTCATTGTGCAGTTAGTTCTGCTTACAAGCATCTAAGAATAACTGATTCAAAGCAGACAGTAACAAAAATCACAGCCACTCTTTGATTGATGTCTGAGACTCTCAACTGTACTTTCTTGAGATAAAGGCTCAGGTCTGTGCATGTCACAGAGTATCTTCACCCCTTCTGTGGGTAAAATCATAGCTCACCTGACTTATGAGACAAGTACCTACCTGCATTGTCATTATTTTTCCCTGACCTATCATGCACACTTTTATAGCTTCTCATCTCTGGCAGGAACCATCTAATTTAACACAGTTCAAAATATAAATCAGCATGTTATTGTCAGTTCATACTTGAAACTGAGCTCTATCTACATAGACACGGAACTTCTAGTCACAAGCCAAAAACTTCTAGTTTATATGTAAGATAATGAGTCTCACTGTCAGTAAGTTTTAGGATCATAAGATCATAGATTTAGATGCTACACAGGACAACTGCTTTATTTTTACATATGATGAGACAGACTGAGAAAAAGGGAAGTTACCTGTCCAAAGTGAAACTGCAAAATAAATATTATTTTCAAGTGGGAATAAAGAGCCCAAGCTGTACCAGTTCTTAAACTATTTGTCATTCAGTCATTTCTGATTCTTCTTGATCCTGTATGAAGTTTTCTTGACAAAGATACTGGAGTGGTTTGACATTTCCTTCTTCAGTAAATAAGCACATTATGATTAAGGGACTTGACTATGGTCACAATAGCTAGTTAGGATCTGAGGTCAGATTTAAACTCAAGTCTTCCTCACTCCAAGTTCAGAGTCTTAACTTCTAAGTTACCTAGCTGCCTCCATTAAAGTATTCTAAAATGCAATAATTATTACAACTCTTTGGTATTGATTAAGAAATAAAAGGTTGTTCAGTGGAACACATTAAATATGCAACACAGAGAAATAAATGAACCTGATAGAGTGATGAACAATAAACTGAAAGACTCTGTTTACTAGTTACTCTAGTTACCAGGGTAAGAATTCCATATTTGACAAAAACTGATGCTTAAACTGGAAAGAAATCTGGTAGAAATTAGACTTAAACAAATAGCTCTCACTAAGATAAGTTTCAAATAAATGAAGCACTTAAATATAAAATGTCATATCATAAATAAATTAAAAGAACAAGGAAGAAATTTATGGCTAGAAAAAGTGGTCAAGAGCAAACAAGGGAAAGAGAGAATCATAGATATAGACAATTCTGATTACATACAACTAAAAAGTTCTTGCATAAATAAAAACATTTAAAAACAAAAAGGAAACAGTAAACTGGGGATAAAATCTTTGCAACATGTTTTTCTGATAAAGATATTAAATATTCACTTCAATTGCATGAAACCTAGAAGCTTTTGCTTAAATAAAATGAATGAATTTAGGGTTAGAAATAGCAGAATGGGGAAAAATATCTTTGTACCAAATTCCTTTAATAAATGTTTGGGAAAAAATATATACAAGGTGTTCCAAAAATCTCAGTGCAGTTTAAAACTATTCAAACTTAAAACTAGCCCTGTAAAAATAATTACGTATGTACATAATTATGTAAGTACATGATATTTTATATGCATATAAAGCATTAGCATTTCAATCAAAAACTGTTCCCAAATAGAGAAGTAGTTAAAAGACATGAAAAAAACAATTCCTAAAAGAAGAATTGTAAATTATTAGCAATGATAGGAATGAATGCTCCAAATCACCAATAATCAAAGGAGCACAAATCAAAATATCCTTTAAGTTTCAGACCTCACAGCCTGAAAACTGGCCAAAAAAATGGGTAAATAGATGGGGAGACTGTATGTCGGAAGAGCTGTGGGGGGGATAGTTACAGTAGTGTATCACTGATGAATATGTGAATCATAATTATTTTGGAAAATAATTTAGAATTATGCAAATAAAGTGACAAAAATATTCATAATATTTCACCAAGATTATCAAGATCATATCCCCAAAAGGTCATTGATAATAAGAAAGTCCCTGCATACACCAAAATATTTTAGTAGCACTTTCTGTTATAACAAAGAATTAGAAAGTAGATGTATATCTGATTGGGAAATGACTGGGCAAATTATGGTACATAAAGGTAATGAATTGTTATTAACCTGTAAAGTGACAAATGTGATGAATATAGAGAAAGATTCATATGAATTGATACAGAGTGAAGTAAGCCAAGTCTAGAAAATAACATCCATGGTGATCACAACAAAGGAAATGGGAATAAAAATAATCACACAAGAAAATAAAAATTGAATAATGCAAAATTATAAAGAGGTAGAATGACTTGAAAGAAGAGTTGAGAAGACATTCCCTCTCTACCCCTTATAAAGGTGAGATGTCCACTAGTGTTGTACATTGCACATATTTTCAGACTTTTTCCATTGTTTTGTTCAGGTATGCTGATTTTTCTTCCTTTTTACCTTTTCTTTTCTTTTCTTTTTCTTTTTGTTTTTAGAAATGCTATTTGTTATATAGCATGGATTTCTGGAAGGAGGAGAAGAAAGTATGCTGGAAAAATTATCATGATGTAAAAAGCAAAATGTACCAATAAAACTTATTTTTAAAAAGAATGAAAATCCTTGAGGATAAAAAGTGTCTAATATTTTGGTGTTTGTATTCTCAAAGCTTGGCACAATACCTGACAATAGCTGATTAAGTAAGCACAATAAAATATTTTACATCAAAAATGAGCTATATGTTGAATTTATTATCTACTTTAATATCTTAAGGAAGTGTAAAGCCGATTAAAGCTATCCAAAAGTGGAATACATAGCTTTAGAAGAGACATAGGCTCCTTGTTACTTGCAGTGATAAGTAACTCTTGTCTTCAGGAAAATCATTCTTATCCTTTTAGTTGTTCATGCTGAAGTTACTTTGCACATATTTTATTTTTCATACATATATACACACATGCACATTTACTACATGCATACATGCATGCATACATACACACACATACATACAATTTATTCTTAAGCTCTTTGAGGGCAGGATGGTTTCTTTTTCTTTCTTATCTTTTTTGTTTGTTTTTGTATTACCAAAATCTAGCCCAGTGCCTGGTATGCTTAATAAATGCTATCTGAATTAAATAGCTGAAGTTGTTAGCATTATTACAGAAAAAAAATCCTGCTCTGGGAAGGTTGGATTAAATGTCCTCTAATTTAGAGACAGTATATAGAGCTGCAGGGGGAAGAACTGGCTACCAGGATTTGTACCTTCCCTGTGAGTTTCTTCCTAACTGTGTATGTGCCAACCTTGGATGTATTAATTCCCTTCTTTGCATCTCATTCAGTTTCTTCACTTAAAAAAATGAAAGGGTTCAATTAGGTGTTCCCCCAGGTCTACTGCAGCTCTGAATCTGCCGCAATCCCTTCTAGCTCTGAAATTCCGTAATTTTGCCTGCCCTCAGATCCAGTTTCCCCTCTTCCTCCCTTCCAAAGTTTGCCTTTCCAAAGAGCTGGATGCCTGTTGGATCACTTCAAAGGCTCCTGTCTCCAAGGAGGGACTCATCAAAGGTTCCATGCTATTAATGATAATTCCAGGCTTTTGAATGGATGAGGACTGCTTTCAGCAGAGGCTACTCAGCTGGCATTCATCCCTCCCTCCAAAGAGCACCAGGGTTGGGTTTCTCATTTGAAGGTGTCAAAGTCCCTGACAGCTCCCCTTTCAAATATTTCCACAACACTAGCCTCTGGCTTCAAAGCCTTGCTAGTCCACTAAAGTCTTCGGAGTCCTTGTAGAAGGAGCCTGCTTTGGTAATTAGTATCATTAACTGGGGATTTTTAAAGTCAGGTTCTGGGGCTATTTTTAGTATCTCGGCTGAAAAACAACTAATTGGGCTGAGCCCCATGG
This sequence comes from Sarcophilus harrisii, assembly GCF_902635505.1. Lineage (NCBI taxonomy): Eukaryota > Metazoa > Chordata > Mammalia > Dasyuromorphia > Dasyuridae > Sarcophilus > Sarcophilus harrisii. Next base: position 352,999,762 of record NC_045427.1, read on the forward strand.
AAGGACCTTCCATTCCCAGGGACACAGCATCTGAGGATAACGCCTTATCATTTCTCCACTACATAGGGGGCAGGGCTGCCAGTTTTCAAAGCCCTTAATCACAACTCACCAAGATGCTTGGGGCAAAGCCAGGTCATAATAATGGGATTTAGAGTTGGAAAACCCACTCATTGTATAAATGAGGAAAATGTGGCTGGGTGAAAGGAAATGACTGGTCCAAGTTAGTGAATAGCAGATGTGGGGATCACAGCTAAGCCCCTTGATTCAAATCCTCAAATCCTGGGTCCTGTAGGTAGTTTGTTTCCAAGAATTTAATAGGAAAGCAATGAATGCATTTTTTATTATTTAACCCAAGAATCCCAAGGGTCAGGAGAGCTGAGTCCTAATCTTAGCTTTGTAAAGCAGAGGACAAGTCATAATTCCTAAGGTTAGCTCCCAGGGATGGTGCAAGGACTCATAAGAAACTTTAAAATAGGAATGCATAAGGTACTTTGCAAACCATAAAGCATTATGTCCATGACAACAGTCATCATCATAATCATCATCATCATCATCATCATCATCATCATCATCATCATCACTGTTATGGTCCTCAGTTTCTTTAGCTGAAAAATGAAGATTATAATATCTTTGCTATCATTCTTTGGATTTTGAAAACTTTATGTGTTCCAGTGCTCTGTTATAGCCTCTATCAGTCATTATCAGTTATCCTGTTCTTGGTTATCAGCTGGGACTTTAGTGAGAATAGGTGGCAACACAGCATCAAGAGTCAAGAAGACCTGAGTTCAAATCCGACCTCAGATACTTACTATCTATGTGATCCTGAGCAAATCACTTCATCTCTTTGTCACATTTTCCTTGTCTGTAATATGGGAACAATGATAGCACCTATTCCTATAGTTGCTATGAAGATAAAATGAGGTAATAATTGCACAAACCTCTTAGCATACTCTCTGGCATATAGTAAGCACTATATATTCAGCACTCAGTAAGAGCTTTATATACATAAAATGTATTCACTGAAAATGTGTATGTATGTATCTATAGGTATATATTTTGGTATATATGTATGCAATGATATATGTATTTAAACACATATATATGCATATATATTTAGCCATATCTATAACAAAGTCTCAGCCCTCAAGTTTATAGTCTAATGGGGGGAGAGAAATATATCCAAATAGAAATGAGAGGAGGAATAATGCAATGGAGATATAAAAAATAGAAACAGTTAATAAGGAATTGAAATTGAATGCAAATTACGAGAGGTTAAGAGAATTCTGAGCTGTCCTTAATGAATTCGAGGCAGCAGGAATGAATCAACTATATCCCAAAGTACTAAAAAAATTGATAGATATGATTTCTGAATCATCATCAATGATTTCTGAAAAAATCATGGTAAATATTAGCGGTATCAAAAGACTAAAGATGAGCACATGTACTACTTTTTAAAAATTGGAGGTGAAATCTTTTGTCACAATTTAGTGAGCTTGATTTAAATTCATGGCAAAAATTATAGAATGTATTGTTAAAATGAGGTTTGTGGGTAACAGCCAGATTATGTGATGATCGACCATGACTTAGCTCTTCTCAACAATGCTGTGATCCAATAAATTTGGGATGAAAATGTCATCTGCATTTAGAGAAAGAACTATGGACACTGAATGAGGATCAAAGCATATAATTTTCACCATATTTTTGTTTGTTTTGTTTTGTTTTCTTGTATTTTTCCCCTTTTGTTCTGATTTTTCTTTCACAACATGACAAATATAGAAATATATTCAAAATGATTGTACATGTATGATCTAAGTCAGATTATTATCTAAATCTTGGGGAGAAGAGAAAGAGAGAAAAATTTGGAACTTAAAATCCTACAAAAATGGATTCTGAAAACTATCTTTATGTGTAATTGGAAAGACAAAATACTATCGAGAAAAAATAAGCTTTGTGGGCATGTCGGAAGGGAAATGTTGATTATCAAGAGTCAGCAATAAGTCCAGAAAAGACTCTATCACATTAATACAGAGTTGGTAGAATTGTGAAAAGTTCAATCACTGTGGAAAGCAATTCTAAATTCTGCTTGGAAAGTGACAAAAATGTCTATATATCCTTTAATCCAGAAATCCTTTGACTAGGAAAAGATAGACAGAAAAAAAGCATTTTGTGTGAGAGCAAAGAATAAGAAGTAAAGTAGATTCCCCCTGAAAAATTTGTGGTACATGAATATAATAATATTGCTCTGTCTCAGGAATTATTGAGAATGGACTATGTAGAAAAACATAGGAAGTTAAAGAAACAAATGTACTATGAAATAAATAGAAATAGGAAAACTACAAGATGAACATAATTGTGTAAATGAAAAGAACAACAAAAGAGAAAAATCTTTATAACAAGACTTTTTGTAGTTACAAAGAATTGCAAACAAAGTAGATGTCTCTTTAACTGTGGAAAGCTAAGCAAATTATGGTGTGTATGTGTGTGAGTATACATGTGTAAGGTAAATGTGTTGCCTATAAAGGTTATGTATGGGTTCACATATATTTGTAAAATAATAATAGCTAGATTTATATTTCATTTAAGTTTTGAAAAATGCTTTACATGTTATTGTAAAGATCACTAAAATAATGTGTAAAGCATTTTTCAAACCTTAAAATGAAATATAATACTCTTAGTATCTTTAATTTACAGATGAAAAAACTGAGGCTGAGATGTCCATTTACTAGAGTCATACAGCTAAGTGTCTAGGTGTCAGGATTTGAACTCAAGTCTCCTTGGCTCCAAATTCAAACACCTGATATAAATGTGACTTGTCTACTCTTTCCAGGAGTCAGTTATATTCTTACCTCTAGGGGAGCAGAAGATGGGTAGCACTAATTGATAGCTCTGTTCTCAGAGACCCGAGTACCAAAGTAGAATTATTTTTTTAATTTTTAAAAATTTAATTAAATTATTAAATTTATTATTTTATTATTAATTAATTAAATGATTAAAACAATTAATTAGATTAAAATTTAATTTTAAATATTTTCAGTCTAGATACAATGATTTTTAATTTCAAGCTATCCCTTAAGGAGGAAGGGGGACCAGATTATAACATCATCCTCATAATAATATTTATATAGCTTTTACTATGCTAGGTACTGTGCTAAACTCTTTACAATTCTCATTTTATCCTCACAGCAACCTTGGGAAGTAGGTGCTATTGTTATCCCTCAACTTAACAGATGAAGAAGCTGAGGTAGAGAGAGATTAACTGATTTGCCCAAGATCATATAGTTAATAAGTGTCTAGATTAAGAGCTCAGATTCCTAACTGTTGTACCACTGATCTATCTAGTACTTCATCTAGCTGCCAAAGGCTTGGTTCTTTCCCATCAAAATTTTTTTTCTTTTAAAAATTTTTCTTTATTTTATTTTTTAATCTATAGTATAAACACTATTTTCAATTATAGAATTAAAAAAAAAAGATTGCAATGAGGCCTATTTCTTTTTTCTTTTCTTCTACCATGCCCCAGAGATGACTCCCATTAGACACAACTATGTATATATGTGTCAAATCATTCTACACATATGTTTTTATTTATCAATTCTTTCTCTGGATACAGATACTATCTTCCTTCATTTTTGGTAGTTAATTTGAGAATTTATAATAGTAAAAATGACTTATTCATTCAAAGCTGTTTTTAAAACAATATTGATATTACTGTATACAACATTCTCTTGGTTCTGCTCATTTCTCTTAGTTAATTCAAATTCATATTTTTCTAGGATTAAGCTCTATATTCCTTTTATCACTGTAATATTCTATCACAATTATATGCCACAAATTGTTCAGCCAAATCCAAATTGATGGGCATCCCTGAAATTTCTAGTTCTTTGCCTCTACTACAGGGAGAACTACTACAGCTATTTTAGAAATATAGGTTCTTTTGATTTTCCCCTAATCATTTTGGGAATGATTACATAATACCACAATAGTGGTATTGTTGGGTCAAAGGGTATAGATAGTTTAATAACTCTTTGGGCATAATTCTATATTGCTCTTTGGAATAGTTGGATCGGTTCACAATTCCACCAGCAATGAATTAGTGACCCTATGAAATAATAAAATAAAAACTGAGTTTTGCCTAAGTTACAAATACACACACACACACACACAATTCTATTTATATGAATGCATCACAATTTGTTTAGCTATTCACAAATTCTCATTATGTTTATGTTCCATTAGATAGATATGTATTAGATTAATTGGAGTATGGTATATTAATTGACATGAAAAAAATTCTCTGTTCCAATGTGATTTGGTACCAGTTCCACAAATTTCAGTCTCAGAAACTTCCTTTGGAATCCTGAAAATTAAATGAATTTCCCTGATAGTACTTGATAGGATCTTCTCGATTCAGGAGATTGCTCAGTGTCTACAATGCCTTCTCAAGATGCTTCTAACTAATTTCATTTTCTCAAGTGATTTGATGCATTTGAAATCTTCTATCATTTTTCTTGGAACAGCTAAGTAGTATAATGAATGGAAAGCTAAATTTGAAATCATGAAGAACTAAGTTTATATCTGAACTTTAGACACTTATTAGTTTTATGACCCTGGGCAAGTCACTTAACCATGTTTTGTCTCGGTTTCCTCATATGTAAAATAAATGGAGAAAGAAGTGGTAAATCAATTCAGTATTCTTCCCAAGAAAACTGCAAATAAAGTAAACAGTGCAAAATGGAAATTTGTGGTTTTATGATGAATTTTCTTTTGATGTTGTGCTGTGTGCATAGACATTTTTTTTGTCTTTCTGTAGTCGAAATGGATAAATATAAATAAGAAAAAGAAAACTCCAAAAGGGGTCATGAAGAGTCAGATATTACTGAAACTGCTGAATAGTTATACCAAATCATCTTCTTTCATAATATTTTGCATCTGATTTTTTATTCCTAGTTGCAACATCTGATAAGGAGATAAAATGGTGGTTTCTGGACTCTTTTTAGCCTTTTTGTTATTGTAAATGCTGCATTAAAATCATTACATTTCTCTTTAAAATGATGAGTCAAAGCATCTTTACGTTGTATTGTTGTTGCTCAGTTGTTTCAGTTATGTCTGACTTTTAAGTCAGTTTTGCTTCTTGGCAAAACTGCTGGAATGGTTTGCCATTTCCTTCTCCAGCTCATTTTACAGATGAGGGAACTGAGGAAAGCAGAGTTAAGTGACTTGCCTAGCGTCACACAGCTAGTAAATGTCTGAGATAAATTTGAACGCAGGAGATGAGATTTTTCTGACTCCAGAGCTAAGACTACGCACTATGGTGCCACCTAGTGGCCCATAATAGTAGGTCTAGCTGATCTCTGACTTTTCATCTCAAAATCCTACAAACAAACCCAGCTGGTTGTAATATAAAGAACTCTGAATTGGGAATGAGGAGACTTGGGTCTGTTACTGTTCCTATCATTTGCATATTGTATGGCCTTGGGGAAATCATCATTTCAGCTCTAAATTCTAGGATTATAGAACAGTGGTTAGAGCATTGAGTCTGGAGTCAAAAAAAGGGGAATTAAAATCTGAGCTCAAATCAGACTCTCTGGATGACTCTGGGCAAGTCACTCTATTTGCCTCAGTTTCCTTATCTGTAGGTTAAGGAGGATGATTATCCTATCTACCATTTTTTTACTTTTTTGCATCTCTGAACCCTCTCAAGATATCTTGGAATTTACTGGCTAGATTTCTTTCTTAAGGACCAGACCTTAAACCAAAACCAATCTGATTCTAATTGGCCACCAAAAGATTTTAGGCTAAACCCAGTTTGGTCATTGTTTGGGTCTGGATTGACTCAAATTGAATGTAAATAGCAGTCATTTCTGTTTTAGCCAGAAATCCTGAGGGTCTTCCTCTCCCAGATTAAATTAATTAATTTATTTGTATTTCTTTGGACTAAGTGAAAGAGGTTACCTAGCCTTAATCACTGAATGGGTGTAACCTCAATCAAATTGAGACCTTAACTTAAAAAGGGCAAGGTCTCCCTTTGCATCCAGGGCCATCTCCAGGCACTCTGATCTATATCTGGCCACTGGAACCAGATGACTTTGGAGGGGAAAGTGAGGTAGGTGACCTTGCCCAGCCCTTCTCCCTTCAATCCAATTCACTTGCATGTCATTGGTATCACCTCCCTGATGTCATGGTCCTCTTCCAGAACTAAGGAAAAACAGTAACAACCTCTGTGAGAATCAAATAGAAAATAAAGTGCTTAGCACAATTCCTGGCATGTCACATCCACTATACAAAACAAAATGTACAATATGTACTATATTCTTCATCTTCCCTCATATTGAGACTCAGAGAGATTAAGTGACTTCCCCCAGCTAGTATCACAAAAGGATCTCAAACTTAGGGCCGAGTACAGCTCTCTACTATATAATGAATAGAGACTCTTATAAGATCCTATGATCCCAAAGGGCCATAATAGCTTCAGTTATTCTGAGACTGCATTCAAATCTGACTCACTGCTCCATCCAGGGCCCCTGCCTTTCTATCACATCCTGGCTATTCTTTAATGTGACTTCCCTGCACCTCCTCAGGGGCTTTTGTTTTGCCTAGTGAGTGCATTCATCAGCTTTCCACGGCTCAGTAATTTCTGAAATTCTCTTTCCATTAAAAATAAATACCCCATTTTACATCCCTGAGATGTTCCCGACATTTGATTGTATTTGCTGTGGCGGGCTATATTGAGAACTATAAAATCATAATACAACTATTAATCCCCTGTATCTGCCTGTACCTAATTTTTATTAAAAAAAATATATTGCATACTGGCTAGCTTGTAAATTATTGTGAGCTTGAGAAGGTTCTGGCTGGATCTATTCAAAAGGAGCAAGGATTGAGATGAGAAACGGCTGACTGAGGAACATTCCAGCCTCCCAGGTAGTGTTACTAAGAGAGTGGTTTGGAGAGGGGTTGGAAGGTAGAGTTCTAGCTTCAGACAGCCAGTGCTATCAGAGTTAAACCAGGCAAGTGTCATGGCAGAATGAAAGTGTATGTTCATTCATCTGAGATTCCCTTCATCCTTCACCTTTCCCATAGGCTTGCTGAAAGCAGTTATGTTTCAAGAGTCACAGAGAGAAATTATCTTCCTTTTTTCTCCCATAGCCTCTTCTGCCAGGGCATTTGATTTGACTTATATCTAAGAGAGGGCATAGTCTCATTGGGTTTAGAGATGGGGGCCATCTTAGTAATAAGCATCCAGTTCTTCTTTATTCAATGTCATACCAAAGGGGCAAGAGGAAATCTATGGTAGATGGTTCTAGGAACCAAATTTAGGGCTTGCCAATTGCACTTGACCACAAAAAGCCTAGAAAGTGAAGATTTGGGGAACAATTTAGTAAGAATAATCATTTTCTTCCCCACTCTACCCTATTCCTGCTTTTGTGTTCAAGTCTTCCTGAATGAATTCTGGGTTTTCTTGGCAAAGATTCTGTAGTATTTGTCATATCCTTCTCTAGCTCAATTTATAGATAAGGAAACCAAGGCAAACAGAGTTAAGTGACTTGCCCAGTAAGTTTCTGAGGGCATATTTGAACTCAGGTACTCTAGACTCCAGGCATTCTCTTCACTGCATTGCCTAGCAGTAAATGCTTTGTGAGCTCTAAGAGGGAAATACAGGAAGTTTTCATGGAGAAGTTTATATTTAAATTATGTTTTAGAGGGTAAATAGGAATTCAGTTGAGAGAGAGTAGTAAATAGAGATGGGGCAGCTAAGTGATACAGTGGATTGAAGTCAGGAAAACTCATCTTCATGAATTCTAATCTGGCCTCAGATATTAACTAGCTGTGTGACCCTGGGCAATTTATACCCTGTTTGCCTCAGTTTCCTCATCTGTAGAATAAACTAGAGAAGAAAATGATAAACCTCTCCCCCAGCTTTGCCAAGAAAACCCAAGAGTCAAGGATTTGAATATGACTAAAAATGATTGAATAAAACAATAATAGAGAGAGAGTATCAAGGTCAGTTTCTGACACATACTGATTGAGTCTGGGTAAGCCATGTCACTTTTGAACATTCAGGATGCTTGCTAAGATTTTAAGTTGCAGCTCTTCATTGGTGAAGGGAGTTTTCTCATAAGAATTTTCCTATACTAGTGAAATTCCAGACTGCTTTAAAATAAAAAAGAATCCCAGGATTGACCAGGGAGAGCATTCTAGAAATAAGGCCCAGAGTTCTGAAAACAAAGCCATCTTCAGAGATTAGAGAGAAAGGACAAATCTTGTTTGGCTAGAGAATATGTTTCTTAGAATTAAGTGGGAGAAAGCATTAAAAAGGTAGATTAGCATCAAGTCCTGTAGAGTCTTGAATGCCAAGTAAGAATAGAAATTTTACCCTGTATGTTTTGAGACAACGAGGGACAAGATTAAATCTGTGAAGAAGAAATATTATTCTTTCAGCAGTGATATGAAGGATGAACTGGAGCAGGGAGAGAGAGAGAGAGAGAGAGAGAGAGAGAGAGAGAGAGAGATTAAAACTTTAAAGAGATCTATAAATGGGACTTGACGTTATCATTATGATGGTTCCCTCGGCATGTGCTATTTACATCACGACAGATGTATTTGTCTGGTGTGAGCTGAGACAAGGCTCCTTAATGGTCCTTACTTTAGAGGCAATCACCATCACACATCCTTCCCTGAGTGTTTTACACCCCTCAAAGTGATGTGTTTTCTTTAGCACTTTGAGGTTACTTTCAATCCCTTTTCCCCTGAGACACAAACCCTATAAGTAATACTGACTGATTAAACAGGAAAGCAAACCTTCCTTAGACACTGACAGGATACAATAGCTCTTATTTCTTTCTTGCTTCCAGGTTAGATCTCAGTCATTGGCATTATCTGCTCATGGTTCCTGGGCTCTGACCTGAAGGAATGGAACAGTTTAGGCAGGAATATTAGATTTTCTTTTCTCTGTATCATCAACACACTGACTCCATGGGTCTTCCATGGGACTGGTGTCCAGAGCCACACCATTATTTTTTGGGAAGGTTATAGGTTCATAGCATTTAGAATTGAAATGGACCTAGGTACCTTAGATCAAGTTCCCAGTCTAGATTTCTTTCTTTCCAAATGAGAAAAACTAAGATTGATGGAGGCTGATTGATGCATCTTTAACTACTTGGGAATGCTGGTATCATGGTCCCATTTGACCAGCCACTGACTGTCTCTTCACCCTGATTGGGATAAAATGTCAAGCTCTCTTCCATAGTTTTCAGAGAGCATGTCTTCTCTGTCCTGTTTGTTGTGGTAATGTTTTTGTTAGTCTTATTCGTCTAGGGGAGTGATCTATGTGAATTTATCCATTTAGTCTCTTGGCTCAACCCTCACCCACTAGGAAAATTTTACCCTACTCCTTTTGTGTTATATTTTGATGGAGTTAATCATATTAGCATTTTTATTTAACATTATGTAGTTCTTGTACCCTTAAAAATAAAATGAATAAAATGAAATGTGTTAAATCAGTTAATTCAGGGTGTTCCTGAATAACTCCAGGTAACTACCAGGTAGTAAAGGCAGGTAACTCCAAACTAGTCTACTGATAATATCCATACCCTGGAATTGTGGGAATACCATTATGGTGCTTAGATTCAGACTGCCCTGTCAGTTGCTTCCATCAGAAACTAGCAGGTATTTATTTTTCTTCCATTCAGAGCCTTCGAGGACTAAGGATTCTTCTCTCAACAATTTTCCTCATTTACTGCTCTGTTGTTCCCTAGGAACTCTAGGAATCCTGCCCTTTAATTGCCCATTAGTATGATCTTATCACCGCTGGGCAGGTAAGGCCTTTGACCCTGGTAGCAGATTCCTTATTAGTGGAGAGTGTAGAGGTAGAACAGACTGAGATAACAGAATCTTCCTTCAAGTCTTCTCAAACCTGAATATGGCATCTTGCACTCTCACATTCTGTTCATTTCTAATTCCTGGCCAATGACTTATCTCAAATTCCTACCTCTCAGGGGTTCTTTTCCTTTTTAAACTGAGGACAAGATTACCCTTGGAGACTTGGTTACTAGGAATGAGTGATGCACCTTTCCCAATCTAGTAGAGCAGGATGAGGCTCTACTCACTCTGGCTGGTAAAAAAGCAAAATCAAAGCCCTCTGAATCCGAATACAAGGCTCTTATCCCTCTAGCCTTGGATTCTTGATATGTATTTTAATATAATTATGCATTTAAAAACATTGTTCTGAGACAGCTATATGTCTTTTTCAGGAAGTCTCTTATTCTTCAAAAGTTTGAATCTGCCCTCAGATACTTTTCAGTTGTGTACCTCTCAGCAAGTCATTTATCCTGCTTGTCTTAGTTTCAGAACTGGAGAAGAAAATGGCAAATTATTTCAGTTTCTTTGCCAAGAAAACACCAAATGGAATTATGAAAAGTCAGATATGACTGAAGTAATGGAACAACACCAGTAAATTCTGAGGAAGGGGTCCATAGGCTTCATTGTACTATCAAAAGGGTCTTTAATAAAAAAAATAAAAAGTTAAAAAGAAAAGATTATAGTAATGTAATATTTGATAAACTCCAAAATTCCAGCTTCTGGGATAATAACTTCACAAAATTGCCAAAATATCTGGAAAATAATATGTCAGAAACTCAGCATGGACTGACATCTTGTACTTCATACCAAAATAATATCAAAATGGGTCCACGATTTGGGCATAAACGTTGATACCATAAGCAAATTAGGAGAGCAAGGGATAGTTTACCTATCAGATCTTTGGAGAAGGGAGGAATATATGATTAAAGAAGAACTAGAGAACATTATAAAATGCAAAATGGACAACTTTGATTATATTAAATTTAAAAGATTTTGCACAAACAAAACCAACACAAATAAAATTAAAAGTGAAATACAAATCTGGGGAAATTTTTTTTACAGCCAGTATTTCTCATAAAGGCTTCATTTCTAAAATATATAAAGAAGTATGTCAAATTTGTAAGAATACAAATCATGCCAATTGATAAATGGTCAAAAGATATGAACAGACAATTTTCAGATGATGAAATTAAAACCATCTACAATCATATGAAAAGATGCTTCAAATAACTATTGATTAGAGAAATGCAAATTAAAACAACCTTGAGGTAGCACCTCATACCTCTCAGATTGGTTAAGATGACAGAAAAAGATAATGATAAATGTTGGAGGGGACGTGGGAAAACTGGGACATTAATACATTGTTGGTGGAGTTGTGAAAGAATCCAACCATTTTGGTGAGCAATTTGGAACAATGCCCAAAGGGCTATCAAACTATACGTACCCTTTGGTCCAGTAGTGATATTACGGAATCTGCATCCTCCCAAGGAAATCATACAGGACGGAAAAAAACCCACATGTGCAAAAATGTTTATAGTGGCTCTTTTTGTGATGGCAAAGAATTGAAAGATGAGAGAATGCCCAATAATTGGGGAATGGCTGAATAACTTAGAGTACATGAAGGGATGTTCATTGAATATTGGATTGAAATGAACTATTATTGATCTATAAAAAATGATAAACAAGCTGATTTTAAAAAGGCCTGGAAAGATTTACATGAATTAAGGCTAACTAAAACAAGCAGAACCAGGAATACACTGTATACAGTAACACCAACTATGAAAGGTTTGGTTCTTCTCAGAAGTTCAGTGATCCAAGGCAGTACCAAAAACCTTTGGATAGAAAATGTCATCTGCATCTAGAAAGAGAACTATGGAGACTAAACGTAAATCAATATATGCTGTGTTCACAGTTTTTCTTTGTCTTTTTCATTTTTTTCTCTTGTGGTTTTCCCTCTTTGTTCTGATTTTTCTCTACCAACATGATTCATAAAAATGTGTATTAAAAATTAATGTACATATATAACCAGAAAGAAATGAAACAATTAAAATTTTTAAAAAATCATTCCAGTTTCTTTGCCAGTAAAACACCAAATGGAGTTATGAAAAGTCAAACATGACTGAATAATGAATAACAATAAATTCTGAGGAGGGGGTTCATAGGCTTCATTGCACTGTCAAAGAGGTCTGTGATAAAAAACTTGAAAAGCTTAAGAGTCCCTGACCTAACTACTATACATCTCTCAGATTGGCTAAGATGACAGGAAAAGATAATAATGAATGTTGGAGGGGATGTGGGAAAATTGGGACACTAAAAAATTGTTGGTGGAGTTGTGAACTGATCCAACCATTTTGGAGAGCAATTTGGAACTATGCCCAAAGGGCTATCAATCAAACTGTGCATATCCTTTGATCCTGCAGTGTCTCTACTGGGTGGGCATGTATCTCAAAGAAATCATAAAAAGGGGAAAAGGACCTATGTGTGCAAAAATGTTTGTGGCAACCCTTTTTTAGTCACAAGAAACTGGAAACTAAGTGGATGCCCATCAATTGGAGAATAGCTACATAAGTTATGATATGTGACTATTATGCAATATTATTGTTCTGTAAGAAATGATCAGCAGGATAATTTCAGAGACCTGAAGGAGACTTACATGAACTGATGTTAAATGAAGTGAGTAGAAGCAGGAGAACATCGTACACAGCAACAGCAAGATTGTGCAATGATCAATTCTGATGGATGTGATTCTGTCCAACAATGAGGTCATTCAGGCCAGTTTCAATGGTCTTGTGATGAAGAGAGCCATCTGCACTCAGAGAGAGGACTGTGTGTGGATCACAACATAGCATTTTCACCTTTTTTATTGTTGTTTGCTTGCATTTTGTTTTCTTTCTCATTCTTTTTTCCTTTTAGATCTGATTTTTCTTATGTACCATGATAATTGTGGAAATATGTATAGAATAATTGCACATGTCTAACATATTAGATTACTTGCCCTCTAGGATAGGAGGTGGGGAAAGGGAAGGAAAAAAAATTTGGAACCCAAGCTTTTGCAAAGGTGAATGTTAAAAATTACCAATTTTTAAAAAAAGGATCTCTGACCTATTCTAAAGTGTCCTTGCTATAGCTAACCTCCATGTTAGTAACTGTTTATTGTACTATAGAATTGCTAGTATGAGCTTTGTATTTGTTTCTGCCTGGAGGGAGGATTATAATTAATGATCCTTCCACATTTCTGTTGTTCTGTCTTTCCTTTCCCAATGTTGATGGACTATTTCCTCTGATAAAAAGGAATATATGGTTATGTACACAAGTGTTGACAGTAGGTACAACTACTATATCCAAATAGCTGGGTCACAATTATACAGTGTACTTAAGTCTAGAATCAGGAATATCTGAGTTCAAATCTAGCTTCAAATACCTATTATCTGTATGGTCCTGGATAAGTCACTTAACTACTATTTGTCTCAGTTTTCTCATCTGTAAAATAGGGATAACGACACCTTCCTTTCAGGTTTGTTGTAAGAATCAAATGAGATAATACATTTAAAGTACCTGGCATGCAGTAAGTACCATCTAAATGTTAGGATTTTTTTTTTTTATTATTACTATTAGGGTGACCCTGAGCAAGTTATTTAAGCTCTGTGCATCTGTCAATTTCTCTGTAACATGAGGGTAGTTGAATTAGAAAATCTTTATAGACTTCTCCAGCTCTGAAGTTTCCTAGTTCTAAAAAAATGAAAAAGATCCAGTGTCTCCAGCAGGAATTCTGATCAGGCTGAAAACAAACAAACCAACAAATTAGGGAGTAATTCTCTTCTTCCTTACTCCCAGCTCTGATGTCAGACCACAGATTAAGAGACTGGAATTTAGCCTTTTTCAATTATACAGCTCCTTATCTTTCTCTCGGGGGGGCCTGCTGTCGGTGATTGACATTAGAGTGATGTAAGAGAAAAAGAGTATCAGGAACTACCAGCTGCTTCCCCAGGAACACAAGAGCACAAATCTCTTTGGCTGGCTGGCTGGGTTTTTCTAAAGCAAATCTACAAGCGGATTTACATGTGTTCTAGAGACATGTCAGGTAATACCAACCATTCTAGCTGATGTTGGATAATGCAGGCTGACAAGATATATGGTTGAGGAGGGGAAGAGGGGTATGGGAAGGGAGGGTGGAGGGGAGAAAGAATCCTCTTTGATCAGTGATATTTATAGTCAAACATGTAGCTTGATTTTTTCCCTAGTCTTCCTTAGTTGTAGGGTTTCTGTTTTTCTTGATCTTGGGACTTTTGGGGAGCATAAAATGCCAGCTCTCAGATTCAGTTCAATTTTAATACAAAAACATTTATTAAGCACATACTATGTTGAACACTATATATATATATATATACACACACACACACACACACACACATATATATATATATATATATGCAAAAATGCCTATATCTATCTATGTACCCATGTATATATGCATATACATTTATATGTACATATATACATAGGTACGTATATATCAGTATATGCCCTGAAGGATTTTATAATTTACTGCGTGCTGAAGGAGAATATGTCATGTTTAAAAAAAGGTATGCTGAAAAGTAGGATAGAATGGTTGGTGCAGTGGATAGAGCACCAGCCCTGAAGTCAGGAGGACCTGAATTCAAATCTGGTCTCAGACACTTAACACTACTTAGCTGTGTGACCTTGGACAAGTCACTTAATCCCAATTATCTAAGCAAAAAAAAAGTAGGATAGAATGTAATAATAGGCAACATTTCTATTATGTAGTCAGTAGCTGTGCTTAGTACTTTATGAACATTATTTTAATTGATGGTATTATTATTCCCATATTCCAGCTAAGGCAAACAGAAGCTCAGTGACCTCCCCAGGATCACAAGCTAATAAGAGTCTAAACCTAGGTTTAAACTCAGTCAGCTATTCCTTGCTTCAGGACTCTAGCTCTGTCCACTGCCTTACCTGATAAGATCAGAAGAGAAATTTAGTCAAAGTATAATAGGAAAATTGAAGGAGGGAAAGTTCACTGGAGAGGCATCAGAAAAACTATTTTAGAATTTGCTGCTTATATAAATAGGAAAACATTTTTACAGTCAAAGGTTCTGATAAAGGCCTCATTTCCAAAATATATAGAGAATTGACTCTAATTTATAAGAAATCAAGCTATTCTCCAATTGATAAATACTCAAAGGATATGAACAGACAATTTTCAGATGAAGAAATTGAAACCATCTCTAGTCATATGAAAGAGTGATCCAAATCACTACTGATCAGAGAAATGCAAATTAAGACAACTCTGAGTCACCACTACACACCTGTCAGATTGGCTAAGATGACAGGATAAAATAGTGACGAATGTTGGAGGGGATGTGGGAAAACTGGGACACTGATACATTGTTGGTGGAATTATGAACAGATCCAACTATTCTGGAGAGTAGTTTGGAACTATGCTCAAAAAGTTATCAAACTGTGCATACCCTTTGATCCAGCAGTTTCTACTGGGCTTATATCCCAAAGAGATCTTAAAGAAGGGAAAGGGACCTATATGTGCCAAAATGTTTGTGGCAGCCCTGTTTGTAGTGGTTAGAAACTGGAAATTGAATAGATGCCCATTAATTGGAGAATGGCTGAATAAATTGTGGTATATGAATATTATGGAATATTATTGTTCTGTAAGAAATGACCAGCAGGATGATTTCAGAAAGGCCTGGAGAGACTTAGATAAACTGATGCTGAGTGAAATGAGCAGGACCAGGAGATCATTATACATTTCAACAACAATACTATATGTGGATCAATTCTGATGGATGCGGGCTCTCTTCAACATGAGAGGATCCAAATCAGTTCCAATTGTTCAATAATGAAGAGAACCAGTTATATCTTGTGAAAGAACTGTGGGAAATGAATGTGGACCACAACATAGCATTTCCACTCCTTCTGTTATTGTCCACTTGCATTTTTGTTTTCTTTCTCAGGTTATTTTTACTTTCTTTCTAAATCTGATTTTTTTTGTGCAGCAAGATAACTGTATAAATATGTATACATATATTGTATTTAACACATATTTTAACATATGTAACATGTTTTGGTCTACCTGCCATCTGGGCAAGTGGGGGGGAAGGAGAGGAAAAGTTGGAACAAAAGATTTTGCAATTGTCAATGCTGAAAAATTACCCAAGTATATATCTTGCAAATAAAAAGTTATAATAAAAAAATAAATAATAAAAAAAGAATTTGCTGGTTTTCACTGTGTGATCTTGGGTAAATAATTTCCCTTCTTGATATCTCAGTTACTTCCTCTTATTATTTCTATTGTCTCAGTTCAAGGGAGTAGGGAGAGTTTCATGGAGAAACTGGCACCTGAGACTAGCCATTTGGTTCAAGGGTAGCTTCTCAGGACTGCACTGAGTTCTCTGCCTGATTTTGTGAATGCTGAGCATCTTTCACACATCTCTTAAGAAAAAAATCTGGCTTCTACCTTACTTGAAGAACTAGGATGAAAGGCTGAAAGTTACATTAGAAATAATTTAGTATCTTTAAAAACAACATCTATTTTATAGATGAAACTGAGATGCTGGAGGTGGGGGAAGGAAATGCCTTAGGTAACATATCATGTAATTAACAGTCAGGATTCAAAATTAGACTTGCTGATGTTACTAGAAACCACTTGCCACTTGCCTCTTTCAACTCCCCAGGATGAAAAGACTTTCTTAGTCATTTCCATGTGCCAGGCTCTATCATTCCCCCAAGAACTACTGATTGGAGGTGAGAGTGGTGTATGTGTGTGTGTGTGTGTGTGTGTGTGTGTGTGTGTGTGTTGCCCCTCCCTGACTCTCCAGCTTCCCTTAACTGTGGTCCAGACATAAAAGACCCCTTTGTCTTCTTTTTGTGACTGAGACTCCATGGAATTAAAAATAAACTTTGCTAGAGAATTAAAGGAAGAAGCAAAATAAGTATAAGATGGGATAAAATCGACTATGATCAAGTTTGCCCAGTATCTTTTGCTTGTTTTTTTTCTAAGATTTTCAGTAAGGTGAAGTCAAACTATCTTTACTCCCTTTAATCTCTCTTAATTAACAAAAGTTGATAATTTAATGAAAATTTATCAAAAGCTTCAGGTCTATAGAGTTTTGTGCTAGGCTTTAGGAAATTTACAAAATTTCAGATAAGTTACAGTCCCTCCCCTCATTAAGATTCTACTATAACAGGAAGGAAGGAAATAAGCATTTGTTGAACACTTACTATGTGCTAAATTCTTTACAAATATCTCATTTGATCCTCAGAACAACTTAGGTTAGGTACTATTATTATCCCCATTTAATGGCTAAGGAAACTGAGGCAGATAGAGGTTAAGTGACTATCTAGGGAGATACATTTAGTAAGTGTCTGAAGCCAAATATGTACTCAAATCTTATTGACTGTGGATGTAGTATTCTATTTATTGTACCACCCATTATTTCTAATAAGGAGATATGATCCACATTGACAAATATAACACATAATATGCCATGATAAATATTTTAGAGATGCATAAAGTCAGGTCTTTGGTAAAAGATTGTAACTCACAAAGGGATCATATTGCAAATCAAATTCCAAGAGACAAAGTTCCAGGTATGATAAATCAATTTATTAGCATTTCACCAATACATTGAGGTCATTGATCTCTGTTGATCAAAGACCCCAAGAAAGCATCCTAAATCCCATTTAATCCAGTGCCTTGCTTTTAACAGAACATTACTGGCACCTGCCCTGACAAGTGAAAGGCAATACTGATTGATAGAATTTAATGAGGAGGTGGTCTAAGAGTTCTCAATTCCTCCCTATTAATTTATCTTTGGGAGGACCAAAGTTAGCTGGAGAAGGTGGCTTGGATTGGAGAGTCAGCAATCTGGGCTAGGAAAACTATTCTAATTATATCTTCCTGGGTTAATTTCCCCTTTGTAGACCATGTCACCCCCAACTTTGATTAGAAAGCACTTCAGGATCATTCTTGGTAGCACAGATGATCTTAGGCTGGTTTCTGTTCTCATGGACCCAGTCTAGGCCTTGAGAGGAATTGGAATGTGATCAGATTCCTTTGCAACAATGAATGAGGGTTTCTCTTTAAGTTAGACTAAAGCTAGACTAAAGAGAGGGGGATTTTTGAACAGAGAAGTTTAATTTGAATATAACAAATTAATATTTATAATCAAATTATATAAAATTAAAATTAATTTTCCTCAGACAGAAAGGCTTCTGAGAAGCAGTGGCTTAAAAGGATAAGTAGGTATTCAAGAGATGAAGAGAAGGAATTGAGGACATTCTCTCCAGAGGAAGAACTTTGAGAAAAATCATGGAATCAGGAGAGTGAAGAGTAAGTTTAGGTATCAGAAAGCTGGCCTGGAATGTAGAGTGTATGGATAGGGTTTCTCATGATACATCATTCAAAAAATAGAATGGCACCAGATTATGGAGGGCCTGGAATGTCAGGCTAAGGAGTTGGATATTTTCATGGTAAACACTAGGGAGCTATGGAAAATTTTTGAGCACATGAGTGACATGATAAAATCTTCATTCCCCATATCATATCATTAAGCAGTAATGTAGACCAGGGAGTATGAGAATGGTGTCAAAGAAGAATTTAGAAGGGAAGAGAAAACAGGAATAAGTCAGTTTATCTGTCTATTTAGATGGTACGCTAGTTCTTTAAGGTAAGGATGGGGATCTGATGGGGATCTCTCAAAGGCAGGGGTTCTTCTCCTTTTAGGGGAATATTATCTGTCTTTTTGGCAATTTGAAAAAAACCTACGGACTATTTCTGAGAATAAGGTTTGTTGGCTATGTTAATGATTAAAGGAAATGCAAAAATTTCAGTTAAAGTGAAAATAGATATTTTTTTTCTTCTTTAAGTTCATGGGTAGCCTGAACTTTGTCCACAGATTTCTTGGAGTCTGTGGGCTCCAAGTTAAATACCCCTGTTCTGAGAGAGAGACAGACAGAGAGAGAGAGAGAGAGAGAGAGAGAGAGAGAGACAGAGAGAGAGAGAGAGAGACAGAGAGAGACAGAGACAGAGACAGAGACAGAAAGAGAGAGAGAGACAGAGAGAGAGAGAGAGAGACAGAGAGACAGAGTGAGAGAGATAGAGAGAGAAAGAGAGAAAGAGACAGAGAGAGAGAGCACATTTATAATACAATTAGCAGGTATCCTGAAGCTCGATTACAGGGTGAGGAACAAGACAAAAATGAGAAAGGAAAACACAATGGGAAAAAATTTATTCCTTTTCTGAGCCTTGTTTAGTCAAGCATCCATAAGAACCAAAACTAGATGTACGGGTAAGGATGGACTGAAAATCCAACTAGACTCAAAGAAATACCATCAGTATCAATGTATGGCCTCTGGCTAGTTTTGCTCCCACCCTTGGATACTTCCACTTGTTCTGGACCTGGATCTCCCTCACTTACATAGCTCTGCTCTGGCTTGATCAATGTCTGATCTGAAATCCCATGACCAATTCCAGTTGTAGGATTCCCTCTAGTCTGCTAGTAATTCAATTGCCTAGCTTTCCATGGTTGGTTGCTCTTTTAACCTGACCCCAGGTGGCCCATACCTTCCCCTGACAGGCCTATCCAGCCAATTAAAATGTTCTCATCTTGAGTGATGGTAGACTACCATTTAGAGTCATAAAATAAAACAGTAACAGATAAATCTTGAAAAATCTCTTTATATAAATGGGCACAAACACACAAGAAGTTTAATCTGAAGAAGAGATGGATCAGATACTATAACTATTGTCTTTGAAGAATTTGAAGAACTTACATGAAGAAGGAACTTTAGAACTGTTCTTTATGGACCCAGAGAACAGAGCCCGGGGTTTAGTCTTGAGGTCAGAAAAAGACTAACAATTAAGGTTGTTCAAAAGAGGAAAGGGAAGGCCCTCCTTAGAGGTCATTAAGCAGAGCCTAGTGCTTGCTTCTTTGATATGTTATCCTGGAACATGTTGTTGTGGAGCAGCTTGCTGAGATCTTTTCTAGCTTTCACCATCCATGATTCTGTCACAGGGTGGGGAAGTGATGACTTCTTCACCTATAATCCACCTGGGGTTTGTAATGGACTTCAAGTGAAGTTATGTAAGTATTATAACATGAGTAGTTCCATAGAAAGAACAATGGAGGAAGAGCATGTGGCTTCAGATCCTACTTCTCAGGTTTTTCCCTGTAAGCTGTGCCTTTTTATGCAGGTCATTTAACTCCTTTGTAAATCAGTTCCTTCATCTATAAGTTGAGGGGGTAGAATTAGAAGGTTTTTTGATGTTACTTCCAGCTTTGGGTTATGCTCCTAGGATGGCCAAAATAAACACATATGATTTTAGGCTACCTTAAGAGAGGAGAGGTAGATCCTAAATTGAGTGAGGTCTTGTTAACTTCCACACTGACCTGACATCATTTGAAGTATCAGTATCATTTCTGATAACTGCAGTTTAAGAAGTTCATTGACAAAATGGGAATGGGTTCAGAGGAAATTTATCAAAATAATGGGAGGACTAAACACCAAGAAATATGAAGGTATTATTAAGGATCTGGGGATAGAGAAAAGAAGACTAAGGAAAGACTTAACTTCTCTTCTCTTTAAAAATTCTCAGGTGAAACAAGATTTAGATTTATCCTTCTTGGTCCCAGAGAACAGAAGTAGGAATAGGTGGATGTTACAGAGAAGCAGATTCCCCAAAACAAGAGGAGGAAAAATCTTCCTAGTAGTCCAAAGTGGAATGAGCCCCATTGGTGGGCTGTGAGTTCTCTATTCCTGGAAATGTTCAGGCAATACTGGGTGACTATCTATAGGAAAAGCTAAAGAAGGAAGGCTTACTTCTCAAGTCTGGGTTGTAATAGGTGTCTTTAGAGGCCTCTTGTAGCTTTGGAAGTCTGCAGTCGTGGGGAAAGGAGACGAGAATAGTGAAGAAGCCATCAGACTACTTTTAAAGAAGAAATGTTTCTCTGCAGATTGTTATGGCTGGGGGGCTGGTAAATTGAAGTGAAGTGAAGGTCACTGGCAGATAATGGAGAAGCATCTATTCCCCACTGGAGAAGTCTAGGGAGATTTATGCCCCATTAACTACTTCTTATCAACTTTAATCTTCCCCAAGGAATGAGTTGTAGGTGTGACTAACCTCCCAGAACCTGACAGCTTTGTTCAGAAATATACCCATGTTTGGGCAGGATAAACAAGACTGATATGGAGTCATCTTTTCTAATAGAACATTCTTCCTTTCTTCTTCCTCTCATTTATTTTTCAGGGACTATATTGTTCTGAGGAAGCTTTGCTAATTTTCTTCTTGATTGATGGTGCTGATGGGGTTTTCAACATAGATCCTCATCAGATGATGCTTATAAATACCGTAGAACAGGGTGGTGGTGGTACTATTACTTGACTCTCCTTACTTTCATGAGGAAGGTGCACAGAGACTATTTTATTCAGGGTCATGTTAAATTTATATTGTGAATTCTGGATCCCCAGTATAAATAGAAAAAGACAATATGCTGATGGAATGGAGAAACAGCATTGTAATATGACATGAGGGTATTGGAAAGATTCTTCTCTTTCTTTTCTTCCTTCATTACCTTCCAGAAGGGTTGAAATGGAAAGAACTCTGGATGAGAAGTTAAGAAACATGAATTTGAATCCTAGCTCTGCCACTAACTTGTTATATGACTTTGGATAAGTCAATCATACTCTAGAAAATGAGTTTTATTCTTTAGAAGGTTTGGACTAGATGGAATCTAAACTTTCTTTTGGTAGTCTATGATTCTGGAATAGAGCTGGATAGGAATTTAGAGGCCATTGAACTCAATCCCATTTATTATACAGATAAGGAAATTGATATTTAGAATGGTTACATGACTTGACCACAGTCCTCTAGCTGGTAAGTGATAGAGGTGGAATTCAAACTCAGGATTACTAACTCAATGTACCCTATCCCATCCCTTGTAGAATCTTGGTAGAATCTTCCACATTTACCTCTCATGTCATCTGTAATTTCAAGATAACATACCATTACTATGGTTCTCTTTTCCCTAACAGACCTTGTGAAATGATTTTAGCATGATGTGTTATATAACTGTGTGTTTTTAAAGGAGGGATATCAGGAAAGTCAAGTGAGATCTTTGACACTCCTTCAAAAACTCAGTGTATGGGGGAGCCATGATCCTTACAATTTAAAATAAGAAGAGAACTGAGATTTGTAAAGATTAAAGAGTGTCTTAGGTTGTTACTGTTGTTTTTTAAACTAGAGAGAAAACCAATATGTCTTCACAAAGAAGATAGAATGGGATTGTAAGCCCTGGGGCAGATTGCTAGGGAAATATTTTGGACCGAGATGGAGGAACTTCACTGTCAACATAATTACTAATTTACCTTTTTCTAAATCACAGGAGAAGTGTTGTTAGTGATAGGACAATAAAATTAAATTATATAAATTGAAACTTTTGTTTTCTTAGAAATAATAGTATAATTGGGATTGTATTCTTGATGAAAATCTTGGAGACAATTTAATATAACAACTACCAAACACACCACATCTAATCAAATACAAAGGATAGATTTATAATCTGTACAGTGTGAAGTAATCTAAACTGAACAAAAATTGATTTAACCGGGTAATGCATTTATAAATCCTATAAAATGGTTATTTGATATGTTATGTAACAGTGTACTTCAGTTTCAGTACTATGGACAGAGGTTAGTATTGGTAGTTATGGTAAACAACTGGCATCTTATCATATAGTAAAGAACAATTAATCAACAAATATTTATTAAGATTCTACAATTTGCCATATACTGTGCTAATTACAGATGCAAAGAAAAACATTAAACATAATTAGACAAGAAGCTTCTATTCTGTCAAATATCATGTACATATCTAAGTATGTATAATAAGCATTTACTTTTTGGAAGTAGCATTAGCAATTGAGGGATTAATAAAGGTTTCATACAGAAGATAGTACTTGAGAGACTAAAATATGAAGGAACCTAGAAATTCTAAGCTGGAGATAGTGAGGGAGAGCATTCTAATTATGGAGCAAAGAGCAGAAGTATGCAGAAGGGAGACATAGTGTGTGAGAAACAATAAGAAAATCAGTTTGGCTGGTCTATAGAATGAATAAGGGAAAGTAATATTTAATGAGACTAGAAAAGGTAGAACGCAGCCAGGTTGTGAAGGATTTCCAATGCCAAC
Organism: Sarcophilus harrisii; assembly: GCF_902635505.1. Classification (NCBI taxonomy): domain Eukaryota; kingdom Metazoa; phylum Chordata; class Mammalia; order Dasyuromorphia; family Dasyuridae; genus Sarcophilus; species Sarcophilus harrisii. The sequence continues at coordinate 353,022,836 of NC_045427.1, forward strand.
TGGAGGAATTTGTATGTATGCCACTTTTATGGGCATCCTGGGCAGCACGTTACAGGAAAATTTAAGGAGAGAAAACAGTGGCAGCTGCTGGCAGTAATTAGATTGGCCATAGCTATGGAGCCTTCTTGGCAGGTTTGACTTTTGGCAGAGGGAGTTTCAGGACCAGATCCTGGATTTACATATTTGAGATTCTTCTTTGATATGGGTTAATTTCTGGATACTTTTTATGGTGCTCCAACCAATGGGAAGGCAGGTAGGAGTATGGATAGCATCTATGGGTTAGCTTCCTTGAACATCTTGCAAGTTGGTGTTATCCTTGGTACTTCTCTAGTGGCTATGCAGTGGCAACCCTTTAGGAACAAGGGAGATTGCAGTGAAAAAGCCTTTCTGAGACAACCATGGATATTTAGGCTCCGCCCCATCAATTGTGGTATATATTAGAACATCAGACATAATAGCTCTTATGTTATTGTTTTTTAAAATCCTGCTTTGTTTTTGTTGCAACAAAAAATAGAATACAAGCAATAACTTGGCAAATAAAATTTAGAGGGCTTATTTGCGGGGAGATTTTGACAGGAGACTGGAATCTCTTATCATATTATTGCATGGTTTTTGTAGGAACTTATCCACAGGTGTCTTTTGCTTTTTTCTTTAACTCAATATGAATCCTCTGTAAGATTTGATTAGATTACAAAAATCAAAATAATTATGATATTTAGAGATCTTACACAACCTCTTTATAGGGAAATATGAGACTTAGGTTAGGAAAGGGACTTACCCAAGATCATACTAGTAAGTATTTATAGTAAGTAGTTAATATGTTGCTAGTAAGAGGCTGTATTCATATCCTAGGTTCAAAAGTACAGGGGTTTTCTTTCATTTTTTTTAAAGCTTTTTATTTTCAAAACATATGCATGGGTAATTTTTCAACATTGACCCTTGCATAGCCTTATGTTTGAGATTTTCCCTTCTTTTTCTCCACCTCTTCCCCTAGATGACAAGCAATCCAATATATATTATACATGTTAAAATATATGTTTAATTCAACATGTGTAAACATATTTATACAATTCTCTTGTTGCACAAGAAAAAGCAGATCAAAAAGGAAAGCAAATGTGTAAGAAAACAAAATCCAAACAAACAACAACAACAAAAAAGAGTGAGAATGTTATATTGTGATCCATATTCAGTTCCCACAGTCCTCTCTCTGGGTGTAGATGGCTCTCTTCATCATAAGATCATTGGAACTGGTATCAATCATCTCATTGTTGGAAAGAGTCACTTTCAACAGAATTGATCATTGTATAATACTGATGTTGCCATTACAATAATCTCTTGGTTCTGCTCATTTCACTCAGCATCAGTTCATGTAAGTCTCTCCAGGCCTCTCTAAAATCATCCTCCTGATCATTTCCTATAGATTATTCCATAACATTCATATACCATAACTTATTCAGCCATTCTCTAACTGATGGGCATCCATTCAGTTTCCAGTTTAGCCACTACAAAAAGAGCTGCCATAAACATTTTTGCACATGTGGGTCCCTTTCCTTCCTTTAAGATCTCTTTGGGATATAAGCCCAGTGGAAACACTCCTGGAGCAGAGTATGCACAATTTGATAACTTTTTGAGAATAGTTCCAAATTGCTCTCCAGAATGGCTGGATCTGTTCACAACTCCACCAACAATGCATCAGTGTCCCAGTTTTCCCAGATCTCCTCCAACATTCATCATTATCTTTTCCTGTCATCTTAGCCAACCTGAGAGGTGTGTAGTGATATCTCAGAGTTGTCTTAATTTGCATTTCTCTGATGAACAGTGATTTAGAGCATCTTTTCATATGACTAGAAATGGTTTTAATCTCTTCATCTGAAAATTGTCTGTTCATATGCTTTGGCCATTTATCAATTGGAGAATGGCTTGAATTCTTATAAATTTGAGTCATTTCTCTCTCTATTCTATTTTATTTTTTCTGAGGCAATTGGGGTTAAGTGACTTGCCCAGGGTCCACAGCTAGGAAGGGTTAAGTGTCGGAGGTCAAATTTGAACTCAGGTCCTCCTGACTTCAGGGCTGGTGCTCTATCTACTGTGCCACCTAGCTATCACAATTCTCTATATATTTTAGAAATAAGGCCTTTATCAGAACCCTTAAATGTAAAAATGTTTTCCCACTTTATTGCTTCTGTTCTGATCTTGTTTGCATTAGTTTTGTTGTACAGTGGGCTTTCTGTTAAGTAAGGCTACCAAATTTTAGTCATCCTGCTGAATTTTAAAATAGTATTAATTTCATAAAAAGTGTCTGGGCAGCATATGTGCATATTATATTAGCTAGTACTCAAAAGATCCTAAAAGGATTGCAAACTGCTTTGCATGAATTATCTCATTTAATCCTCACAACACTTCAAGTAGGTACTATTATCATCTCCATTTTGCTGAAAACTGAGGCAGAGAGAAGTTGTGACTTTGTCCAGGATATGTTTAGGCAGGATTAAAACTCAGGTTTCCCTGACTTCAGGTCCACTGCTCTTTTCACTGTGCTAACACTTACCCACTTCATGTTCCCTCTTCTCCGCCCCCCCTCCAAGAAAACAGTGTGTTTCAGTGGAAAGAACTCAATTAGAATTAGAAAACCTGGATGAAATCTTCACTAAGATGTTAGCAAGGTGACTTTAGACAAGTCACTTAACCCATTTCTGTATCATTTCCCTCATCTGTGACCCAACACTTTGTATTTAGCAGAATGTCAGTCAGTTAGTCAATAGACATTTATTAATATGATTAGTTCTATCAAATTATGTGACATCATATCAAGATGGTGCTCCCCCTCCATCTAGTCTCCCTTAGCTTCATGGGTTCTGGTTTGTCAATGCCCTTTCTAAATATGGCCTCAGAAATGGATACAATATCCCAGATTGGGTCTAACCAGGGCAGAATAGAGAGGATCTATTACTTTCTGTGCTCTGGAGGCTAAGCTTCTCAAAGCAGAATCACCTTATTTGATCCTGAGACACAGATAGTAGAAAATTGTTCTTGCCTTCCTTTGAGGAGAGAAATGTACAAAATTTCCAATTTCTTCCTTTATTGTGTCAGTTTCATTCAATTGATGGTGATAATTTCCTCTCTGCGTACTGTTTGAAGGGATGAACCAATCTGTCACAACTGTGGTAATGTCCCCCAGTGTCACTGAAATGGGACTGGCCCCAGTGTATTTGTGATTGTGTCTCAAATCCCCCCCCCCCACTTCCCCACTGAGATAAAAATGACCACATAAATAGCCAGGCTTCTTCTACAGTAAAGTAGAGGGTTGGAGTCTTGGTGTTTAAGGACCCTCCCAAACCTAATTTTTGACTTTATCACCGATCTGTGTGTGACTAGGCCTGAAAAAGGCATAATCTTTAAGAAAGACTGGATTCTAAACCAAGCCCCACTTGTTCATTGTTTCAGTCCTGATTGACTCAGATTGAATATAAATAACAATAATTTCTGCTTTGGCCAGAAATCCTGAGGATCTTCCCCTCCCAGATTTAATTAATTTATTTTAGAATTTTTTTGCCTAGTTGAAAGAGGAGATCCTTTGCCTCAATTGCTGTTTAGTCTTATTCACTTAAAAAAGTCAAGGTCTCCCATTGCATCTAGGGCTATCTCCAGTCCTCCTATCTATATCTGGCAACTGGACCCAGATGGCTATGGATGGGAAGGTGAGGAAGGTAATCTTGCGCAACCCTCCTTCACTTAAATCCAACTCATTTGCATGTCAAGGCTTCACTGATGTCACGATCCTCTTCCAGAATGAAGGACAAACTACAGGGCTGAATATCTGAGGTGAGGAATTCCCTCTTAACTGTATCCAAGCCTTTTCCCATTTCCATTCTTTTTATCTGATGTTTGGAGAGCTCACCCCTGTAACTTCTACATATTAGTCCAATAAAATAAATCAAATTACTCTTTACCTCAATAGCCCTCTAAAAACTTTGACCACCAATATAATTTTCCCCTGAAGTGTTCTAGTGTCTGGGCTTAATGTCATGAATTCCTCCAGTAGGATGCATTGAAGAACATTACATTTGGACTCAGGGAATCTTGTTTGAACTCTTACTACTTGTGTTACCTTAAGCAATGCCTTGAACTTTTTCTTTTCTTTTCTTTTTTTTTTTTTTGGCTGAGGCAATTGAGGTTAAATGACTTGCCCAGTGTCACACAGCTAGGAAGTGTTAAGTGTCTGAGGCCAGATTTGAACTCAGGTCCTCCTGACTTTGGGCCAGCATTCTATCCACTATGCCATCTTGCTGTCCCAAAGTCTTTTTGAGCTTCAGTTTCTCATTTGCAAAGTCAACAAGATAGACTCAATAACTTTTTTCTTCTTCTTTCTTGTTTCTTCTTTCATATCAAAGACTCAGTCTTTATTGAAATCGAACACTGTGATTGTTGACAGGGTGATTATACAGGGAGCTATCCCCAAAAAGCGTTTATCTTCAGTGGAGGAGAATATTCAAATGAATTGTAGGATCTAGGATTTAGAGCTTAGAAGGCACTTCCAACTTGCTCACTTTATATGAGGAAAATTGAGAGATTAGTTGACTTGTACAAGCTCATACAGGTAGCAAGTTATAGAGTAAGAATTTGAAACCATGTCCTTTGACTCTGAATCCAGTGCTTTCTACTACATTGCTTCAAGAAGGATTCCATTCACCTTGAGTACTTGTAGTGTATCTTTTTGCAGATGATACTGAGTGGCTTGCCTCAAATACTCTGCAGATTCTTATTTCTCATAAATTGCCTTTATATATCACTTTAAGATTTGCAAAGTACCTTCCACAAACAACCCTATGTAGGTAATGCAAATATTATTTTCCCCATTTCACAGATGACTAGCAAGTATTTGAGATGAAATTTGAATCTAGACCTCTTGACTCCAATAGTTATTCTAATAAAAAATCATGCTTCTTGTCAAGGAGATTTACAATTAGTCAAGAGTTGTTAAATAATCCATAGGAAGAAGCAAATAGATGATAAATACTTGGAGATTAGATAGATAATCCATAGTGAACATATTTAGAATTGAATAAAGGGCCTACAATTGAATAGGAAGAACAGGGTAGACTTTTACATTTGGAAAATAGTACATTTTCAAAGATCCTGAGCTTCCTCCAAAATAAAAACTTGTCTTTTAAAACACAATATTGGGGCAGCTAGGTGAAGTAGTGGATAGAGTGCTGGATCTGGAGTCAGGAGGACCTGAGTTCAAATTTGGTCTCAGATACTTAATACTTGCTAGCTATGTGACCCTGGACAGATCACTTAACCCTGATTCTCTCACCAACCCCCCCTCCCCCAACAAACAAATCCACCATTCTAATGATGATGGTATATGATTGAAAAAAATGAAAATGATGAATATCCAAAACTGAAAATAATTGAAATTATAGATCACCCAAGAGCAAGAGAAAGGTTCATTACAGGCATAAAGAGATTTCACTATCTTGCCACCAACAAAGCATGAGCAGAAAGTGATGCAAAAGTCATCAGGTATGTAAGTGGAAAAGGTGATGGGTCAATGAGAGAGGGAAAGAGATAACAAATAGATGCTATCTGTGCTGTGCAGGTGCCCATTTAATGTAAAGAGAGCTAGATGACACTTTTTAGGATGATGAGTAGACCCCTTGAGGAGTCAAATGAAGCCCACAAGTATTATTAAGCACTTACTTTGTTCCAAAAGAATTGATGGGAGGACATGGACAAGGGCACCAGGATGTAAGGATGTGAATGGGCTGCAATTTCTACCTTTAGAAGAAGTGATTAACCTCAAAGATGTTTCCATTTTAAGTTGAGGGCTGAGTTGGGATCCCTGAGGGAAAACACAAACTGACAGCATGTCTATATGCATATCAAGACCCTGTGCAGTGAGACAGATATTTGTTAATGATGGTGATGATAAGATGCATGAATTTTGCTAAATGGGAATCAACCAGATGGTCCGTTTTTCCTTTGACTTCCTCATGCCCTCTCTGTCCTTTGATTTTATAAATAGCTAGTGAAGTTGGCCCAGTTGTGACTTTCACTTAGTGCATTCACTCTACACAAAGGAATACCTTTGATTCTGCAATGTCCTGGAGACATCAAGAAATGTTATCTTTTCAATGCATTGCTCTCATTTCATCATTTTCCTACTTCCTGTTTCTTCTACTGTAAAATCCATCTCTATCCTTCTTCCCCTGACTGTACTTTGACTATTTTCCTTTGCATGTGCTTTAGAATACAGAATGTAAGTTCCTTGAGGGCAGGAACTGCTTCATTCTTCATATTTGTACCTCCAACACTTAGTACAATAGTTGGCACATAGTAGGGGCCTAACATTTTTTTTGACAACGCAATTTCCCAGACTCACATAGCTAGTAAATGTCTGAGGGCAGGTCTTCCTGACTCCATGGCTGGTGCTCTATCCACTGCTGTGCCATCTAGCTGTCCCTAACATAGTTGTTGATTAATTGTTGAGTCAGTCAAATTGGATTATTCTCTGTCTATATTCTGTTATAGTTTTCTCCTACCTATATGCTTTCACTTATGTTGTACCTCTTTGTCTGATGAACTGCTTCCTTAGGCCTGACCTATCAGTTAAAATCTGTTCTTCCTTCTAGTCAACCTCATATGGAAGTTTTCTCAAACCCCTCTCTCTTCAGTTGAGTATGATTTTTTCCTTCTCTAATTTCTCAAAGCATTTTGCCTAGAATCCTCATTCATACCAATCACATTTTTCCTTGTCAATCAGAAAAACCAACAATACAAGAACTATATATTTATGTAATTCTGTTTGTGGAGGCCTATGAGTGCACTGCTGAAGTGAGCTCCCAGTGAGCCAGCCTCCTCAACACCAGTTCTGCAGTTTAGCATTTTTAATGATTTCCTAGGGTACTAAAAGTTTAAGACAATAGCATCAGAGGCAGGCTTGAACACAGGGCTCCCTGACCCTAAGACTGGGTTTATATCCACTACACCACAATGCACAGTGCTTAAAGAAATTAATATAGCCCTCATATCAAACACTTGAGAGTAAGGCAAATTTCATTATTGCCATTTTACAGATAAGACAATTGAGGTTCAGAGAGATTAAATGAATTTTCCAGGGTTACACAACTAGTAAGTGTTAACATTAGTCTTCTAAATCCAAGACTCTTTATACTTCTTAGCTAATCCTCCCTACTACATCTGGTCTGGATGGTATCTATCTTCATCTCCCCAGACATAACCATGGGGCTTAGTTCATGATAGATACTTGATAAATGTTTATTAATTGAAAGAGAAGTAGTGGGAGCATATTTTCTGACTGGGGAACTAGGAATCACACATAAGAAAGTATCAGAAAACCCGTGGTGACATCCCATCTCTGAGGGCCAGTCAGTGGACTTCATGCCCTGAGGTTCACAGCTTGCTCAAGTTAATCAGGCAGCCTCTAAGGTCCCTTTCTGCCCTGGTATCCTATGAGTCTAGATAAAGGGTCAAGCATTTGTGCCTGGATCAGATGATAACTGCTATAGAAGTCAGAAGAATCTGGAAAGGTCATGGAAAGCTTTTGGGAGGAAGTGAGGGGCTTGATCTGGACTTACAGGACAAATTTTAGAAAAAGGAGGAGACAGTCAAGGAAATTCTCTGAGAAAAAATGCATACCTAACCCTCACCAACCTGATCATATCACCTCCTTATTTGATAAATCCCAATGGTTTTTATCACCTCTATCCTCAAATATAAAATCCTCTGTATGACTTTAAGTCCTTTCCAATCTGGCCCCTTCCTACTTTCCTGTCCTTCTTATATTACTCCCTCCTCATACTCTGAGTGATCTATTGATACTGATCTTTTTGTTCCAACTCTCAAATGTGAATTTTCATTGGCTCTCCTCCTATACCTGGACTTTTCTTTCTGGTCATCTTCACCCTTAGTTTCTCTGCTTTCCTTTAAGCCTCAGCAGAAATCTCATCCTCTGTAGAAAAGCCCTTTCCAAGTCTTCCTTAATCTTATTACTTTCCCTCTGATACTACCTGTAGTTTATCAAAAAACAGACATACATACATATGTACATAGATACACATATATTTATTTAAATATACACACACACATATATCTCTGTCTCTATCATCTATCTATTGCAGAACTTAGCACAGTGCCCAGCACATAGTAGGTCCTTAACAAATAATAGTTGATAAACTCCAAGATTATAGACTTGGACCTAAAAGGGATTCTAGAGGCCATGTAATCCAACCTTCTTATTTTAAGGAGGGGGAAATTGAGGTTCAGGGAGTTTGAATAATTTGTCCCAAGACACCAATGCAGTAAATTCCAGAGGAAGGATTTGAAGCCAGGACTTCTCACTCAGTCTCTTAAAGTCTCACTTAAACAGAGAACTTGCCTATGAGACAGGAAATTTTGTGTTCAAGTGGCCTTGTGATCCGAAGAAGTTCTTGGTTCTCAGTGCTCTAAAACAGGGCTTGTTAATTTTTTTTTCTACTTGCAATCCCTTGGATGTGGATGTTGTAGACACCAGATGACAGGGCACTAAAAGTTAGTGTTTGGTCATAAGAAGAATTCACACTGGCCATTCTCTTTGGCAAAAGGTAGATTTATTTAGGGGATTAGGTTACAGACAAAATGAAAGGATACATAGACACCAGAAATGGTAAATATGAAATAGAGTTGAAAGAGCCTATGAAAGACAAGTTCCTCAGTGGAACTCACAATTACCTGGTAGAAAGGAGCACCCATGAAATTGGACATGCCCTTAGCTGGTAGGCTAAATCCTGAAAGGGACTTAATACCCTAAAAAAGTTAGTTAGCTGTAAGGAGCGGAAGTGGGGTTGAGAAGCATAGTAGAGTGGGAAGGATAAGGGAAGGATAACATGTAAGGCAAAATGCTGTTGTGGATTGACCCAAAGGAGGGCAGCAGCCATGGAATGGTCTATCAGTAGGAAAAATTTATCTTCAGGGATAATACTGGGATTTCTGACAGGGCATGGCAAGGTGAGACCGCTCCAGACTTTTATAGAAGTTGGGTCTCAGGGGTTTGACATAACTTGGATTTCAGACTGGGAGGACCTTCCCAGAGGGTGGGACCATGGAGCTAAACTGATTTCTATCAGTGCCTTCTCCCTGCTTGCCTCAGAGATCAATTCTTTAATTTTTTTCTGTCCAACACACTATTCAGAACCTCATCACCTTTTTGCCTGAAAAATTTTTATGTGACCCTGGTAATATAGCCATATAAATTAAGTACACAAACCAAACATTTACTGATAATAAATCATAATTATGAGACCCCATTGGGGACATGACTCACGGTTTAAAAAGCTGAATTTTAGGTGATTCTTTAAGAATGTAAGCCATAGAGAAGGCAGCAACATATACTGATGGAGAGAATTTCCTCATCTGCAAGGACCTCAGATCAAGGAAGTCACAGGTCTACAGCCTGTCTCTTAATTTTGCTCATTTCTCCAATTTAAGCTTATGTGAAGGGGGTTACTTATGTAGGGTTTTGTAAGCTTTTGTATGCATGCAAAAATCATCTGTTTCTATGTTGGAACTGTCAGAATGGGAACTTCCACATCTGGGGGGAAAGGCGGGTATCCCAGAAGGCAGGTATCGAGCCTTTCATCAGTACCTGGCACCTCAGATTGCTGTTCCAAATGACTGCCCCATGAGATGGCTCAGCTCTGACTGTGAAACACACATTAGATACAAGATTCCCCTTTAAATTAAAGCCACTGCCAGAGACCCCTGAGGCCACTGAGGATAGTACCTAAGGTAATGGAAGCCGTTTGTAATGGAAATATTGGATGAGCGCTTTTAATTTATCACGCTGGAGCTCATCTGTGGCCAGACATTTGGGGCAAGGATGGAGATTGGCTGAGCCTCCAACACGGGTGTGGGGATGTGTGCATTTCTTATGCATGAACTAAACCTTCTTCAAGTCCTGAAAGCTAACTGATAGAAGGAGTGATCATCTTAATCTATCTAACCCCAGACTTCAGTGATTTTTCTGGGCAGGTTTCATATCCAGGGATTTAAATCTCCATTTGAGTTGAGACAGGGACTCAGACTAGCAACTCTATTTAGCTATTCCCTAAGAAGACTGCCAAGCAACAATATGTTCTGAAGAAAGAAATGTGGTCCAGACTTGGGTATGCCCATTATTTCAGGGCAAGGCTCACATGGCTAAGCTCTGAAGTAATGTCAAGCTTTTCATAAGGTTAGTTACTACAACAAAAAGGCAGAGAGGAGTACTGGAAGGAATCAGACTCATTGTGCAGGTCAAGTTCTACCTCTGACACATATTGGCGCTTGACCTGTTAGTTCTTACTGTAAGGTAACTGCTTAAGATGGAAAACTGCAGTGTAGATGCTGAGAAAAGAAGCAAAAGGTACTTTAAATCTATTGGCTACTGTCATTGCCTATTCCACACACATATGTATGTGTGTGTGATATGTGTTTTCTATATACACACATATAGATATTTTTATAAGTGTACATATACATATACATACACACATATATTTTCTCCTATCCTTCATCATGATTTTTTCTCTCTATTCACAGAGCAAATCAGTTGATCCTTCTAGCTTCTCTTTCATTTGTAGTTTTTAACTTGTTCCAGAAATTAATATTTTTACCCAGAGACCATTTATCTGGCTTCCTTCTTGCTCCTGGGCAACAACAACAGACAACAACTAAGCAGCAACAGCAAAAAAAAAAAAAAAAAACAAAACCAAAACCAAAAACAAAAAACCCCCAAACATTTCCAGTTTCTTCATCTGATTCTGATATTTCTACCTTTTCTTGGAATACCATTCATGTTATTTAGTAGCTTTAAAATATGGCACCCATAATTAAGCACAACTCTTCAAGCCTAATTATTTTTTCTTTTCTCAGGATTTCCAGAGCACTGAGATGATATTTCTGAGATATACCATTAGGTATTTTGTTGTATTTTGTCTTTATTATTTAATACATTAATCCTGTCTTGCTCTATTCTTCAAGGATCAGTTCAGTGTTACCTCCTTCTAAAAGTCTTCTCTGATTCCTTTCTTCCTACCCTAAATATGTGACTTTATTTATCCTTCTCTGAACCAGCACTGTTTACTGATTGCATAAACTAAAGAGTTTACAGATTGCTTTCCCTATCACAAAACCAAGGTACATGGTACATGTATAGATGAGGAAACAGATCCAGACAAATGTGGTAGTTTTTGCCCAAAATCACATATGGCCTAATGGGACCAAAGAATCACAGAATGTTCAGTCTGGAAAGGATCTTTAGAAGTTAACTCCAATTCAACCTTCAATTTTTTAAAATAGAGAAGTAAAATGAATCTCAGAGAGGAAAAGTTATTTGCCTAAAGTCATATAGTAAGTCATTGACAGAAAGAGCAAGTCACGTCTTTTGAGTGCCAAAGTAGACAGTGTACATTGTACTCCTCTCCTTCTCCAGAAATCCTGCCTGTGGAGAAGACTAGAGGAAAAAGCTCACTGAACGTGGTGGGACTTTGAGTTAAAGGGGCTCTTAAGATTATTTAATTACACAATTGGGAAGTACCTAATATGTACAAACCAACATTAGGATGAGTGAGAATGAACAGAAGCAAAAAAAATTAAACAAGAGTCATATTTTTCTGTTCTTGAGGAGCTTATTATCGTAGTAGTAGTTATTTTAGTAATTTTAGTTCTGTAGCACTTTCATGTTTACAAAAGCATTTATTCAATTTAACCCTAAGAAGTAGGTATAAGGAAGAGATGATTTGTATAACTGATATACTGCTGATTTTTTTTTTTTTTTACAAAAAGACAGGGTGAACCCAGGAACGCTCTTGTTTTCCAATTACGGTAGTAGCAGTTCCATACCTCCTTCCCCCCCCCCCCCCACTTGGACCTTGGCCAGTATATGCAACACTCATCTAGTCAAATTTAGAATATTTTGGCTGAATCTTCCTTTCTTTTATCACACAAATTAACTCAAATTAGTAAACATTTATATATTCAGCTCTTACAATTTGCTAGGCATTGAGGAAATAAAGATAAAACTCAAACAGTACCTGGCTTCTGGGGGCTTAAATTCTAATGCATTACTCTTTTTTTGTTCATATGTATTCCTCAGCTAGATGGTTCAATGGCTACAGCACTGGATGTAGAGTCAGAAACCTGAGTTCTGATCCAGCTTCAAAGTAGCTGTGTGACATATATTGTTATCTAAGATATACTGTAACCTATTTAACATGTATAGGACTACTTGCCATCTGGGGGAGGGGGTGGAGGGAGGGAGGGAGGGGAAAAATTGGAACAGAAGTGAGTGCAAGGGATAATGTTGTAAAAAATTACCCTGGCATGGGTTCTGTCAATAAAAAGTTATTTAAAAAAAAACAAAACAAAACAAAACAAAAAAACAAAGTAACCATGTGACCCAGCTCACTTAAGTTCTATCTCTGAAAAATGAGCATAATAATAGTACCTATCTTCCAATGTTGTTGTGAGAATTAAATGAAATAATCTTTGTAAAGCACTTAGCACAGTGTCTGGCTTATTGTGCCATGTAAATATTAGTTATCATCATCATTATTGTTCTTGTTATTACCATTATTATTATATGAGATAATATTTGTAAAGTATTTAATATAGTATTTAGTGCATAAGTGCTGAAAACACTTATTTTCTTCCTTTGAAATAATGATAGTTATTTTTATTAATGAAGAAGTTATTGTATTTGTAAAACACTTAACACAGTACTCAGTCCATAAGTGCTATATTGTTCCTTCCCTCCTTCCCTTTCTCTCCTTCCCTTCCTCTCCCCTTCCTCTCTCTGTCCCTCCCTCTCTCCCTCTTTTCCCTTCCTTCCTTCCTTCCTTCCTTCCTTCCTTCCTTCCTTCCTTCCTTCCTTCCTTCCTTCCTTCTTTCCAAAAATGGGGATGATAATATCCCCTACTTCCCAGAGTAGTTGTGAGAATCAAATGAGATAATAATTGTAAAATACTTAGCACAGTGCCTGGCACATAGTAAGTGACATATAAATGTTAATCATAATCATTATTATTTTATGAGCTAATATTTTGAAAGTGCTAGCATATAGTTATAGATATGATAGTGCTTTAAAAATGAGTGTTTTCTTCTTTTCCTCCCTTCCCTAGACTTAGAATCTATTCTATTCCTCATCTTTGTATCTCTAGTGCAGGCTTTTCTATTTTGTTTTCTACTGTTCAGCTATTTGCTAAGGACTTAATAAGTGTTTACTACATGGAATTAAATTGAATTATAGTGAATGTGATATGCCGTAAGTAAAAAGAAAAGATTTTTGGATTTGAATCCTGGCCCCAATACTTACTAGCTATGTGCTAGTAAGGCAAATTAGCCTCTCAGCTTCAGTTTGTTCATTTTGAAATTGGACATAATATCCACCCTATCCACCTCATTTATCTGTTTTGAGGAAAGTTCTTTGTAAGCCTTAGCACTCTGTAGAAAGATATGTGAATTGTTATTTTCATTACTTTGATAACAATTACTTTTTAGTATTTGTAAAGCCATGTCTTCCTGAAGAGAGGTGTGACTTGTTCCTGATCCTCAAAAAACAGAACTAGAAAAATAGATATCAGTTTTAAAAAGGCAAATTTTGGTTCTGTGTATGGAAAAATCAAGTAATAAATCACAGTCAGAGTTGTTCAAAAGTGGAATGGGTGCAAGGCATTGGGTTATTGTGAGTAGTAGTTGTTAAATGAAAGCTGAATCATCACTTTTTCAGGGGATATTAAAAAGGTTTAGGATGGGTTGACCTTGAACGCAGAGGTCCCTTTCAGGTTTTTGATTCTGCGTGTACAGAATTGAATCAGAACAGATTGGGGAATGTGGTGTCATAGTTTCTTTATTGTTCCATGTGTGTTTTCAACATGACAGATAATCAAGAGTCAGGAGACAATTTTGTCCAACATTATTTGTTTGGTGCTAGGGTGGAGGAAGACGGAAGGAGGGAAGTAGATTCCATCAGACCTTTCTGATCAATTTTAAATTGCATCCTTTTTTTCTTCTCCAGAAGGAAATGGCTAATTTTTATGTTTTCTGTTAATTATCCACATTCCTCCATTCTTGAAAATTCCTGCACACCGGTGTTCCACTATCACCTCTCTCTTCCCAGGGAAATAGTAATACACAGTGTCTAACATGTGTCTCCCTGGGGTCTGGAAATGCCTCTGCATATTCCAGGCCTTTATGAACACATGAAAATGAAAGAAGAATTTTAAAGAGAAGGACTTCCACCCCTCAAAGATGCACGCAGACATAAAAACTTATTCCCCATGGAAATGGGGCCTTTAAATGACATTTCACTTTTATGAACAGTTTTATTACAAAATAGATTTCCTGAAGCTAATTCCATCAGTTGTCCCATGTGGTGGCTCCATTCCAGCTGCTTCGCCCCCTCCTTGTTATCAGAGCAGAGGCACCTTAATTGCGAGATGATGTAAGGGAGCAGCCCTGGGGCCAAGGCATTGAGCAGAGAAATGGGTGGGTGTACAGCCTTGCTGGGGGAGAGAATCTGCCTAGTGGACCATGACCATTGTATGGGGGTCACATTTCCAATGGACAGATAAAATGATGGTTATGTACAGCAGCAACTCCAGAGTCTCCATCACTGTCATAAGACAGTAATATTGGGAGGTAATATTGTAATTGTTGGCCTGGTTCCTAATAATGGAATGGGGTCACTGATTAGGGATACTTTTCAGGCTCTGGTGCCTAAGGACATCTGGCATAAAAATGTCTGTCAGATTCCTATTTATAAACAATTTTGTCTATCTGTTTTGTAACCATGATGCATGGGAAGAATTCATGACAGAACTGTGGCTGGAATCCAGAATTCATATGGAAGTGACTGAACTATATCTTATCTTCAAGTATTCTATTCAGTTTTTGGAATCAGATTTTAAATCAGAGTTCAGAAGAAGAAAAGAAACATGGTGGATTGACTGGTGACTCTAATGTAATAGAGAGAAAAACTGTGGGTAGGTGTTTAGTTTGGAGAAGGAAAAACTTTGGCAGATATTCTACTTGTCTAAATTATCTAAATAAATAATTATGTATGTTATCTAAAGAGTTCTCATGCTGAAGAGAATTGCCTCTAGTTTTACTTAATTCCAAATGACAGAATTCAGAGATGTATGGTGGTTGTAAAGATTTAGACTTGATACCAGGGAATTTTTTTAAACAATTAGAGCCATCAAAGGTGAAATGGGCCATCTCCAGAGATGATTGAAGACATTGGATAGATCTTCTGTTAGATATTGCATTATCTTGTGTCAGTGATAAAGTGATTTTTGGTCAGCTATTCATTCATCCATAGGTCCTTTCCAATGCTAACCTTCTATGGAGTATATGAAAAACTGTTATATACATAGAGAGACCAGAAGGAGAATTAGAGAGTTGGAACATTGGTATAGTTTCTCCAAGAGATAAGATGGTTTGACTTTACTTCTTTGGAAAGATTAAAAGGAGTAAGTCCCTAAGAAATGAATGCCAAAGTCATGGGAAGCTGGTGGGGTGGGAATGAGCATGAAGAAGATGGACCATTAATATTGGTATATCTCTATGCGATGAGTGATTTAAAAAAAAGGTATAGAAATTGCTGTAGGTATCCCTTAGTCTGGGAGTACACATACTCTTCTCTAACCACCTCCCCACCATATTTAGCTCAGCATCAAGAATCCTGTTAACTCTATTTCTTATGATCTGCTTTTCCATTATTTATTTTCATGTCATTTATGCTCTAGGTGAATTGGGAATATTTGATATTTACCTCAACTTATCTTTCATTTTCCTCCTGCCTCTAGTTTGTTAACAGTATTCTCTCTAGAAAGATCTTCCTATGGTCTCATCTCTACTTTTGGAAATCTTATGCATCTTTCAAGACACATACAACCAAGGTACCACTTGAATACTTGAATACTTTAAATAATTGTGGTTTCACCTTAATTGAAAGCAGTTTCTTCCTCCTTCAATATATTTATTTATTGTCATTATGAATGCATATTAATACTTAAAATTACTGAAATGCAAAGTTAGAAGATAATCCAGAGGACCATAACTTCAACTGTACCTACAAAGAAATCCCTAGTACCTGACATACCTGACAAGGGATCTCCAGTGTTAAAGAAATCATTATTCCTAAGGCAACCAATTCTACTTTTGTATGACTCTTGTAGATAGAAATGTTTTTCCTTACATTGCTTTGAAATCTTCCTCCCTGTAATTTTTGTTCTATTTCACCTAAATTTGTCTTTTGGAGCCAAGAAGAACTTTAACCCCTCTGTTATATGACAATTCTTTAAAAACTTATGGATAACAGATATGTTTGTCTTGTCTTTTTTTCTTTAGGGTGGCTGTCTCCATCCTCTTCATTAAGTCACAAGTATGGCTTTTAAAAAAAACTAAAAAGCAGTACGGCAAAACGTTTCTCTTTGGAAGAGGATCATATACTGCTTTTTGATTCTCAGGAAAGTTTGAAAAGAAACAATATTAGTTGTGAACCATAGAAATCAACTTACTAAAGAATTACTTCATAGAACCTGATAGAACAATAACAAAAGTCATCTGAAAGAACAAAAAGTCAAGAATTCTCAAGGGAAATAATGAAAAGAAGTGGGAAGGAAGGGATTCTGGTCATATCTAACCTCAAACTATACTGCAAAATAGTAATCATTAAAAACAAAAACAACTATTTGGTACTGGTTTAAAAAAAAAGGAAGTGGGACATTGGATGTTGTTCTAACAACAATAGGTATCCCACATATAGAAGTGAATGAACATAGCAGTAGTGAATTCAACAAAGTGAAATACTCTAACTGCTACGGTAAGGACTCTCTCTTTAACAAAAATTATTGAGAAAACTGAAAGTCAATGTGGCATTCATTGACCAATAATAAGCTCCAAATGACTATATGACCTAGATTTGAAAGAGCACATCATAAACAAATTAGAGGAGCAGAGAAAGAGACAGCTTTTATAACTATGGGTAAGGAAATTGTTTTTGAATAATCAAGAATGAAAGATGGTCAAAGGAAATAAAAAGAATAATTCTATTGTGTACATGTAAAATCTGGCTGATTCCAAAATTAGAAAAAATATAAAAATTTAGCTACAAAATTATAGAAATTGACTTTTTGTAATTATGAAAATAGATTTTTTAAAAAATAAAATTTGATTATAATAATTTGGTCACAAAAATTGAAAAATTTCTTTAATATAAAATCAATGCTATTAGCATTGAAGGTAAAAAGTGAAGGGGAATATTTTTGCAAAAAGTTTTTCTGGTAAAGAGGATATCTCTCTGGTATCCAGTATATACAGGGAATTGATACAAATATACAAGATCAAATAACATTCCCCAATGAATGGTCAGTGAATCTAAACTAACATTTGTTAAAAGAAGAAAAGATATTAATATCATATGAAAAATGATCTAAATCACTATTATTAAAAATGCAAATGGATTTGAATTTTTTACTTCACATTCAGTTGGCAAAGTGACAAAAAAGAATGGCAATTGTTGGAGGGGATGCATTAATGCATTGTTGGTGGTGTTGTGAATTGGTGTAACCATTCTGGAAAGCAATTTGGAATTATATCCCCCAAATCAGGGGTCCCCAAACTATGGCCCTTAGGCCAAATGCAGCAGCTGAGGACGTTTATCCCCCTTACCCAGGGCTATGAAGTTTCTTTATTTAAAGGCCCACAAAACAAAGTTTTTGTTTTTACTATAGTCTGGCCCTCCAAGAGTCAGTGAATCTAAACTAACATTTGTTAAAAGAAGAAAAGATATTAATATCATATGAAAAATGATCTAAATCACTATTATTAAAAATGCAAATGGATTTGAATTTTTTACTTCACATTCAGTTGGCAAAGTGACAAAAAAAGAATGGCAATTGTTGGAGGGGATGCATTAATGCATTGTTGGTGGAGTTGTGAATTGGTGTAACCATTCTGGAAAGCAATTTGGAATTATACCTTTATTCTGTATGTATCACTCTGCTTTAAGTGTGTTTTCTGTAAACAACATATTGTAGGATTTTGGTTTGTAATCCAGTCTGCTATCAGCCTCCACTTTATGGGGGAGTTTACCCCATTCAAATTTATGGTTAAAGTTACTAATTCTGTATTTCCTGCCATCTTGTTAACCCCAGATTATATTTTTCTCTTTCCTTTCCTGCTTACCCCCCTCCCCAGTATTAAACTTATGAGTACTACTTGCTTCACGCAGCCCTCCCTTTTTAGGATCCCTCCCTCCCCCTTAGAGTCCCTCCTCTTTTCTTATACCTTTCCCCTACTATTTCTGTATTTCCTTTTATTTAGCCTGTCCTTTCCCTTTTCCCTTTTCTCCTCCCACTTTTCAATGATCTGAGAGAAGTTTCTCTGTATACCAAATATGTCTAATATTTTCTCTTTGAGCCAATTCTAATAAGAGTAAGACTCACACTATATTCATCCCCCTCACTTCTTTCCCTCAGATATAATAGGTTTCCTTTGCCTCTTTGTGAGATGTAGTACCTCCACTTTTCCCTTTTTCTGGTATAATTTCCTTTCCACCTCTAGATCCTTTTTTATATTGTAACAGTAAAATCAAATTATACATGTACTCTTTATGTATACCCATAACAGAAATACAGTTCTCAAGAGTTCTTTTTACCTTTTTATGCTTCTTTTGAGCCCTATATTTGGAGATCAAACTTTTTGTTTAGCTTTTTTTTTTTTTTTTCAGAAATAAATTGAATCCACCTATCTCATTGAATGTCCATCTTTTTCCCTGGAAGAAAATGTTCAGTTTGTCTAGTTAAGTTATTCTTGGCTGCATAACAAATTTTTTTGCCTTTCAGAATATCAGATTCCAGGTCCTTCAATCCTTTAATGTGGATGCTGCTAGATCTTGAGTAATCTTTACTGTGGCTCCTTGGTATTTGATTTTTTTCTGGCTGCTTGTAGTATTTTCTCTTTGGTCTGATAGTTCTGGAATTTAGCCACAATATTTCTTGGAGTTTTAATTTTGGGATCTCTTTCAATAGGTGATTGATGAATTCTTTTAATGTCTATTTTACCTTCTGATTCTGTGACATCTGGGCAGTTCTCTTTGATGATTTCCTGAAAAATAGTGTCTAAGCTCTTTTTTCATCATGATCTTCAGGGAGTCCAATAATTTTTAGATTATCTCTCTTTAGATCTATTTTTTCAGGTCTGTTGTTTTCCCAAGTAGGTATTTAACATTTTTTCTATTTTTTAATTATTTTTGGTTTTGCTTGACTGATTCTTGGTATCTCCTCAAGTCATTCATTTCCATTTGTTCAATTCTGATTTTTAATGAATTATTTTGTTCATTTATTTTTTAAAATTCTTTTTGTAATTGTCCAATTGAGTTTTTAAATAAGTTTTTTTGTTCTATGGAATTTTTTTCATTTTGCCAATTTTATTTTTTTAAGGAGTTATTTTCTTTTTCCAGTTCATTAATTCTGTTTTTCAGGGAGTTGTTTTCTTTTTCCACTCTATCTTTTGATGGGTTATATACCTTATTCAGACCCTCTTGCGAAGCTTCCCTTCCCTTTTTCCATTTTTCTTCTAGCTCTCTTTTTAAGAGCCTTTTAAATTTCTTCTATGAGAACTTTATGTGGTAAGGATCGAATCATATCCCCTTTTGGAGTTTCATCTAGAGACAATCTGTTTTTAGTCTCCTCCTTTTGAAATCTGCTCTCTTTCAGTATAGAAGCTATCTATAGTTAGAGCCCACTTTGCCTTTTTACTCATTTTAACAACAAAAAAAGTTATAATCTGCTTTGGGGGCAATAAGGAATTACTGAGCTTCTTCAACAGATAACAGGAAGTGGCAGTGAAGCACCAGTGAAAGGCAATGGCTGTGCTGGGATAAATGGCTGCACTGGAATCAGCAGCTGCACTAGGATTAGCGGTATGCTAAGATCATGTTGAGTCCCTCCCAGTGCTGGGTGGGTGTGGCCAGATCCCAAGAGACTCTAGTGTTTGGGGTTATAGTTTTTACCCCCTGTGTTTATAGCTTTTCTGCTGATCCACTGACTTGCTGCCAGGGCAGAGTAGCCAACACTGTGGTAAAGTTCTCCCTGAAGATTTTCAGCTGGCAAACACCACACCCCACCTCCCTCTGGTCTGCTTAGTGTGAGCTGTTTTCCATGCGCTCACTGCCTATCTGCCTGGATCTCTGCCTGGCCTAGCCCTGTTCCTTCCCTGCATGAGCAAACACAGACCTTTTCTGGTGAATTTTGAGATTATCTTCTGTTGGTAATGTGTTGTACTCCCAGTATTTGTAGGTTCTGATAACCAAGCACTAATTCAGAGGCTGAGTTTCACAAAAATAATTTGAGGGCAAAGGAGAGCTCAGAAAAATGCGTGTGTCCTTTCCACCATCTTGGCTCCATCCCCCCTCCCTCTTGCCTTCATTTCTTTATCTGTAAAATGGTATAACAGCAGCACCTTATTTTCTAGGATTGTTGTCAGGATCAAATGAGATAATATTTATAAAGTGTTTAGTAGAGTGTCTAATACATATTAAGTGTCATTTAAATGTTCATTATTATCATGACTATTATTAATCATAATAATAATTTTTCATATTTGTCATTTTTACTACAATAATAATACTCCATAAATTAAAATTTCATAACTTCTTAAAAAAGCGATTCCTCATTCAACAGGCACCCAGTCAGTTGATAAGCATTTCTGAAGTGCCTTTTCTGAGACAATTTCTCTGCTATGCCTTCAGGATACAGGCCTTTGCTCCCACCAAGAGTGTTATTATACACATTTTGGTTATATCATACTTTCCTTTTTGTCTCTTACTTTTATGGGGTCACAGAAGGTTTTAGAGGTAATGTGAGCCAATAAATGGAAGAGACTTTATATTGGGCACTTTGAGACCTTTGTTCAGGTCTTGGCTCTGTTGCTAATTAGCTGTAGGATAATGGCCCATATATGCCAACTCTCTGAACCTCAATATTGTCCTTTGGAAAGTGGGCTAGAGGATCAAAGACATGAAGTCTACAAAACAGGATGGATCAGTTGTGAAATGAAAGGAAAGAAGAACAGATGAAGAGCCTGACTGCCTTAATGGTATCCATGAAATGTTCAGGGAATTCTAGAAAGACTTTTCCTGTGTGTGAGAGGAAAAGGAGTCATAAAAATAAATGGATAAGAATTGTGCAGAATGAAGGGACTGTACTCTACAGAGATAGAGGAATTATCTGTATGAATTCAGGGGTCCTCAAACTTTTAAAATAGGGAGCCAGTTCACTGTCCCTCAGACTGTTGAAGGGCCGGACTATAGTAAAAACAAAAACTTTTGTTTTGTGGGCCTTTAAATAAAGAAATTTCATAGCTCTGGGTGAGGGGAATAATCGTCCTCAGTTGCCACATCTGGCCTGCGGGCTGCAGTTTGAGGACCCCTGATTAGATCATGGATCAGAGTATTGAAGCAAAGAATAAAGGCAATAATCTTTGCACTTATCAATTCATTCAACATTTATTAAGCACCTACTATGTGCAAAGCAATATGCTAAGATTTTAAAGGTCTAATGAAATCATTTATATGAAAATGAGATCATATCTATGTATTAAGTGCTGGGATATTGGCCTCTTCCCCCTCCCTTTCCCATTTGAGTAAATGGAGATAATAAAGTGTCTACCCCTAAGGGATATATATATATATATGTATATTGTGATGGGCAGGTTTAGGAAACAGACAAAAAACTAATAACTATGTATTCGTGCATATGTATGCATGTGTGTGCACATGGGGATAAGAGGGAAAATGCTGAGAAGCATCAGCAGTGAGATAGCAATGACCACTGTAAGAGGAGAGAGAGGAAGCAGAGAAAGACTAAAAGGGACATTTTTACTGGCATCTTGAATGAAGGAGATGTCACTGGAGGATTGCAGCACTAATTTTGCTCATCCTGCTTGAGAAACTGATAGTCTTTACTTTGAGATATGGAACCAGGAATACTAGCATGAACAGAAAGAAGCAATAACACGTACATTTTCAGATAGGCTTAACTGGCTGACTCATTCTGCTTGACTCTACATCACTGTTACAAGGGAGGGCTTCTATGGAGGGTGTGTGGAGGAATTAGAGGGGTTAGTGAATATAGTGAGCAATAAAAGAGATGCCATAAAAAGGATCAACAAATAAAAATGTTCAGATGAGAATACAGTTTTACGTGTTAATAACAAAATCTCCCTCTTTGTATTCTATCAGTTTTTTGGGGGAAGGCAATTGGGGTTAAATGACTTGCTTAGGGTTAAGCTATTGTTTAGCTAGTAAATATTGTCTTGAGGCCAGATTTGAACTTTGGTCCTCCTGACTTAAAGGCTGGTGCTCTATCCACTGTGCCATTTAGCTTTATATATATATATATATATATATATATATATATATATATATATATATATATATACATGTTTTCAAAGAGCTAATTTTGGAAACAAGAAATCCTGGATTCTAGTCTTGTCTCTGGCATACATTGGGTTTTATGACCTTAGGCAAGTTCTAGGTAACTTTCTGTAAGATCAAGTTGCACAGAAGATGCCAACTTGCATTGGGGGAGCAAATTTTCTCATTTGGGAATTTTCTTTACTAATGAAATTACAAGTCCTTACCCACCCCTCCCACATACATGCCATACATGCCATAAGTCCATGGTTTCACGCACAATCTTCTTTTATTGTTATTCTGTGAATTCTAAAATGTTCAGCTTTGTTGATAATTTTTGACTTTATAAAAAATTTTTGAGAGAGACAGAGACACAGAGAAAGTTTCATAGAGAGATAAAGACAGAGATTGAGAGAGGGAGAAAGAAAAAAAGAAGAAGAGAGAGACAGAGAGGAAGAGAGAGATAGAAAAAGAGAGACAGAGTGATGAGAGACAGACTGGAAAGAGAGAAAGAGAAAGAAACAAATCCCTTTCCCCCACTTTTTTGGCAACCCTAACTTGTTAATGATTTTCTGATATTTAGTCATTCAGGCCCTTCCCTGAAGCAACCCTTGACTTGGAAGATTTATGAGCAGAATGGGAGAAAGAGAGAGAGAAAATAAGAGACAGAAAGAAATAAAGAGATGGAGAGAAAATGAAAGACAATGATGCACAGAAAGTGAGAGACATACACAAAATAGAGACACACATAGCAAGAGACACAGATAAGTAGGAAGAGAAGGAGATAGACAGAGACAGAGACCCAGAAAGAGAGAGAGAAAATAACAGATATAGAGATGCAGAGTGAGAAAGGGACACAGAGAGTTGAAAAGATATAGAAACAGAATAAGAGAGATGGAAATAGTGACACATAGAGGTAATAAGAGAGACAAAGATACAGAAAGTGAGAGACAGAGAAAAAGACAGAGAAACTGAGAGAGAGAGAGACAGAGATAGAGACAGAGACATCTCCTTGCCTTCCAAGAGCAATGATTAAAAAGAAATAGAAAATATGTATACATATATTGGGTTTAACATATATTTTAACATATTTAACGTATATTGGTTTACTTGCCATCTAGGGAAAGGGGTGGAGGAAGGAGAGAAAAATTAGGAACACAAGGTTTTGCAAGGGTCAGTGTAGAAAAATTATCCATGCATATGTTTTGAAGATAAAAAGCTTTAATTTAAAAAAAAGAAAGAAAAAAAAAGAAATAGAAAAAGAGCTTCTACAGAGGGCAAATATTTAAGACTATAAATGACTCCTGGGATTTATATACATTTGTGGAACTAAATGGTTGGTTATTCTGTGATTTATATTTAAATGTTCTAGTATTTTTGGTTTTTCTAATAAAGCTTCCTTTATCACATCCTGTGGTCTTAAGAAAGTTACCCCCAGGTACATTATACTCTCTAAGTCTGCATCAACATAGCTTGAATTCCCATCAGTGTATTTGAGTTTATTGGTCAGCCTATGATATATTTAATTCAAAGTTAAAATGTTTAATGAAATGGCATGTTAAGAAATGGGACAAAAGGACATTTCCCCCATAAATGGAGTGTACTATCCTACAAATACACTTAACCATCAGTGGGGAAAATGGACACATTTAGGGAACACATATGAAAGAGAGAGCATGTTGATGTGGCATAAATGTAGACAGAAAACTCATACCTCCAATGCTATATGACCATTAGTGTTTTCTGGTAATGCCATCAAGTTGATGCTATTGCCCTTGCCCTTGTGAACTTCACATGTAATGTAATCCTTGTTGGGTAGTGCTCATTCAGTTATATGCTTAAGGAGTTTCTCTGCTTCCAGTTTCTGACATCAGCCAGAATGCTCAGCTGAGGTGCTATATTTTCTTCATGAGACAGAGTAGGCTTTACTATCTTTTAGCTTGGAATCCATAGATTTAAGCTTTTTTAGTGGGTTGACCATCACAACTCAGTTTCAAGTACAGGGAAAGAACTCTTACCTTCTTTTCTCTCTCTTTAAAAAGAGGGAGGTCTCCAAAGCAATCCCAATAGATTTTGAACATAAAATGCCATCTACATTCAGAAAAAAAAACTATAGAGACTGAATGTAAATCAACACATGCTATGTTCATTTCTTTTTTCATTTTTTCTCTCAGATGGTTTTTCCTTTTGTTCTGATTTTTCTCTCCCAACATGATTCATAAAGCAACATGTATTAAAATAAATAAATTTAAAAAGAAGAGAGAGATCAATCATTTTCCAAATAAATATGGTATAGATGGCTTTTCTTTTCTGAGAGAGAATTTTTACCTTCCCAATCCAAGTACATAGCCATCTAAGCCAAGTAGAACTCAGAGGCATTAGTTAGTCTTTGAATCTACCAAGTCTGAGGCTGAATTGTCTAAAACCATCTAATTTAGAGTTAGAAATACTTTTAACTTCCTCTTAATTCTCTTATGGGATTTTGAGGAATGAAGGGGCCTGACCAAAAAAATCTCACAGGAATTATATGGATTTGAACCACGTTGATTTCTTCTCAGCCCAAAATCCTCAAACGTCTCTACCTCAGTACTTTGTGTCAAATTCTTGTCTTTATTATGGGTATCTTGCTGACAATAAGCCCCTAAGACTCCAAGGTGCCCTCCTATGAGATATCTGGGCATTTCTTCTCAGATTCCTTGATTGGGAATATATCCTAAGAATTGTGAAAATTCCCTAAAGTGTATCTGGGAGAAGAGACAAGAATGTCTCATATTTGTAAACAATGAGTTCATGCAAACTCTGAAGTGCTTTATAGAAATAAATTGTAAGTATTTTTATTCTTGATATTTACTGAACATCATCAGATTTAATAAGGGTGAACTCTTAGCTCAGACAAAGAGATCTCAAGTAAGGGAACTCTGCTGGGTGATAGGAAAACCTGTTTGACAGTCTTGACTACTATGAGGCCCTTGTGAAGAGACTGGACCTAATTGGATCTGAATGAGTACGAAATATTAAAAATAGCCTAGAAAAATACAAAAATCCTTGGCTAGGAAATGGAGCATACAGTTCTAATCCAAGATTTGCCATTGATTTGGTATGCAACCTTTGGCAAAAGTATTTTTCTCTCTGATCCTCAGTGGCTTGCTACATAAAATGAGGGATTGGTTTCTATACTCTTCAAGATTTCTAATGGCTTGGGGCAGCTAGTTGGTGCAGTGGATAAAACACCAGCACTGAGTCAAGAAAACCTGAGTTCAAATCTGGCCTCAGACACTTGAAACTTCCTAGCTGTGTGACCCTGGGCAAGTCAATTAACCTCCAGTTGCCTCAGCAAAAAGAGAAGAAAAGATTCCTAATGCCTCTATTGCCTAGATATTGCCTATGGTCTTTGCCTAGATGTCAGTATTTTTTATTCTAATAGTAAACTGAAAACTAATGGTGCCAGACGTCCATGAAAACAGAAAATCGTCAGAGATGTGCAGTGATGGGCAGGTAAAAGAAAAAGAAAAAAATTGCACTTTACATATTTAAAATGTTACTTTGCATTATTGATATTTCGCCCCATCACTTTCTTAAGTCTAGAAATCAACAAAATAAGAAATCAAGCCCTGATTTGTATCATTGCTGATTTCCTAGTTATAAATGCTCGCACTAGAAATTTAAATGATTCTCAAGAGCTGTTATGAGCTGATTCCAGCATATCCTTTGAAGAACTAGAAACAGGAGAAGTTTGTAACTTCCCTCTCCATCTTTGTCTGCTGAATTCCTCCTAAGCTTTTAAAATCCAATTCAAGTCCCTTTTCTTCAAGGAAGATTTTAATTGAGCATTCTTAGTATTAATGACCTTTTCACTTAAGTTCATTTAATAATTGTTTATACCTCTTTGATACACATATTATATATTTTTGATACCTGTGCTGGTATTGTTGATTTACTGTAAGTTTGGGAGAACAAGATTGAATTTTATTAAAACTTTGTATTCCTCACAGCCCTTGACACTAGGCATATACATAACTGATATTTAAACATGTTTATTTGAATTGGATTAAATTGTATTGAATTGAAAAGGAAAAAGAATTGAAGTTTGGAGAAAGATAGGGAGTGATTTCTCTACAGTCAGCATGGAGGTTAACAAAGCTGAGAGATTAACTTTAGAGATATACCTTAGATGAGTCACAAACTGGCCCAATTTACTGGGATATGAACAGATAATTAAGGATGATTTTGTTATTCTTCAATTCTTTGAGTCGTGTCTGACTCTTTATGACCCCATTTAGAGTTTTCTTGGCAAAGATACTGGAGGGATTTGTCATTTCCTTCTCCAGCTCATTTTGTAGATGAGGAAACTGAAATGAACAGGTTTAAGTGATTTATCCAAGATCATCCAACTGGTAAGTATTTGAGGCTGGCCCTCCTGATTCTAGGGCTGTGCTCTATCAACTGTGTCAGCTAGCTACCCTTAGGGCAATAATAATAACAAATCTTATTTAACATTTACAATGATTTTTTTTACCTCATTACAGCTTAGTGAAATAGATATTGTTAATTCCTCCCATTTTAAAGCTGAGAAGACCGAGACTCAAAGAGATAAGTGTTAAAACTTATATTTAAACCAAAGTCTTGCTCGAGTGTTCCCTCATGCTTTTTAGAAAAGAAGGATAGAGAGCTAGTTTCACCTGATTCAGGGGCTATGGTACCTGGGATTTCAAGGTTCCTTCTGTACTAAATGTACCTCAGTGTCTATTCTGTCTCTGAAACAAACAATAGTTTCAGCTGGAAACAAAAAAGAAAAGAAAGATGGATGACAGAAGAAAGCTCATTTTGAAGCCACTTGGGGTTTGAGGCCGACACTCTCCTGGCTAGTCTCTTGGTAATTAAATCTGAGTTTGGGGACTCTGCATAAACTAAGGGTTTCACGTGACTTTCTTTTTATTAAAATAATAATGCCTTACAGGCAATCAGAGCAAAATACATGAAACTCAGCAGTTTTAGCTGCTTATTTATGGTAACATTAAACAGTGGACAGTCTCATTATAGCCTGTAAATAACCAGGGCCGTGTCCTTGATGGGTGATATACAGCAGCTCAGTATGAAGGGGAGGGGCTGCCCTGGCCACCTAAGATTATAAACGAGGGGGAGAATTATTACGGTTTTTTAACTGGTGTTTCACAGAATCCCAGATCAGGAAGGGATCTCAGAGGTCATCTGGTCTAACGTGGTAAAGTAGAATTTTCCTATAATAATACTTATCCAGCCTTGATTTGTTGAACTATGGTGATGGAGAACTCACCACTTCCCACTAGGGTTTCTTACATGTCAAAAGAAGGACTTGGATTAAATCAGTTCGGAGGTCCCCTTCAGTGTTCCTTCCTAAAGCCTTCCATGATAATTTTAAAAACAGGAAGAAGTATAGCAGTGGAAACTCAAGAGTTACTATGGTGAATAGTCAGCATATATACACCCACTTATACCAGGGTTACCTTCTTGAAGAACATGAGAGGGGAGGAAGGGAGAGAGGAAGGGAGATGGAAAGAGAGTTGTAGCCACCTGCCAAACCCCACTCTGAAAACCCCAAATCTACCAGAGTGAATGTAGATTAAATGTATAAAGCTATCCCAGAGAATAAGTATAGGAATTCACGCTATGACCAGGCTACATTAGACAAAATATTGACAAATTAGAATAAGTTCAAGTTGGCATTTTCATTGTTCTAGCTCTATCCTCTGGACAATAGAGAGCAAATCTAATACCTGTTCTATGTAAAAGCCTTCCTATTTTCAAAGATTAATTACTGTGTCTCCTCCCTCCTTCCAGTCTTTTTTTTTTTTCCTTCAGGAAAAATATACCTAGTTTTTCCATTCTGTCATATAAGCATATATAATACCAGTCATCCTCCTCTGAAACAACTTGAACCTACTCTAATTTGTCAATATTTAGGCTAGTGTAGCCTGGTCACAGTGTGAATTCCTATACTTACTCTCTGGGATAATTTATACATTTAATTTTTTCTTTCACTCTGGTAGATTTGGGGTTTTCAGAGTGGGGTTTAACATATGACCATAATTCTCTCTACAATTTTCTCTCCATCTCCCTGTCTTCCTCCCTTTCCCCTCCTTTTCTCCAAGAGGGTAATCCTGGTATAGGTGGATGTATATATGCATACGACTTACCATAGTAATTCTTGAGGCCCCACTGCAATCCTTCTAATTTTTTTTTATTATAGCTTTGTATTGACAAAACATATGCATGGGTAATTTTTCAACACTGACCCTTGCAAAAACTTCTGTTCCAACCTATCCCCTCCTCCCCTCCACCCCCTCCCCAGATAGCAGGCAGTTCCATACATGTTAAACATGTTAAAGTATATCTTAAATATAATATATGTGTACATATTTATACAGTTCTCTTGTTGCACAAGAAAAATGGATTTAGAAAGAAGGTAAAAATAACCCGGGAAGAAAAAGCCGCAAGCAAACAATAACAGAAAGAGTGTAAATGCTATGTTGTGGTCCATACTCATTTCTCAGTGTTCTTTTGCTGGGTGTAGCTGTTTCCTGTTCATTAATGACCAATTGGAACTGATTTGGAGCCTCTCATTTTTTTTATGCTTCAAAGAACAATGTTTTTATTTCATTCTCTAAATTATTTTTTCATATATTATATATATATATATATATCTTTATTTACAAGATATATGCATGGGTAATTTTTCAGCATTGACAATTGCAAAACATTTTGTTTTAATTTTTCCCCTCCTTCCCCCACCCCCTCCCCCAGATGCAGGTAGACCAATACATGTTAAATATGTTAAAGTATATGCTAAATACAATATATGTATACATGTCCATACAGTTATTTTGCTGCAGAAGAAAAATTGGACTTTGAAATAGTGTACCATTAACCTGTGAAGGAAAGCAAAAATGCAGGCAGACAAAAATAGAGGAATTGGGAATTCTATGTGGTGGTTCACACTCATTTCCCAGAGTTTTTTCGCTGGGTGTAGCTGGTTCAATTCATCACTGCTCCATTAGAACTGATTTGGTTCATCTCTTTGTTGAAGAAGGTCATGCCCATCAGAATTGATCTTCATATAGTATTGTTGTTGAAGTGTATAATGATCTCCTGGTTCTGCTCATTTCACTTGGCATTAGTTCATGTAAGTCTCTCCAAGTCTCTCTGTATTCATCCTGTAGTCATTTCTTATAGAACAATAATATTCTATAACATCCACATATCACAATTTACTTAGCCATTCTCCAATTGTTGAGCATACATTCAATTTCCATTTTCTCGCCACTACAAACAGGGCTGCCACAAACACTTTGGCACATACAGGTCCCTTTCCCTCCTTTAATATCTCTTTGGGATATAAGCCCAGTAGTAACACTGCTGGATCAGTTTGATAACTTTTTGAGTATAGTGTCAAATTGCTCTCCAGAATGGTGGAATCTGTCCCCACTCCACCAACCATTGTCCCAGTTTTCCCACTTCCCCTCCAACATTCAACATTATCTTTTCCAGTCATCTTAGCCAATCTGGGAGGTATGTAGTGCAATCTCAGAATTGTCCTAATTTGCATTTCTCTGATCAATGATGATTTGGAGCACCTTTTCATATGAATAGAAATAGTTTCAATTTCATCACCTGAAAATTGTCTGTTTATATCTTTTGACCATTTATCAATTGGAGAATGGCTTGATTTCTTATAAATTAGAGTTAATTCTCTATATATTTTGTAAATGAGGCCTTTATCAGAACCTTTGACATAAAAATGTTTTCCCAGTTTATTGCTTCCCTTCTAATCTTGTCTGCATTAGTTTTGTTTGTACAAAATATGTTTCTGTTACAAAATCAGACACCATGATTTCTTGGGTAATTTTTTCAGCATTGACAATTGTAAAACATTTTGTTCCAATTTTTCCTTCCCTTCCTCCCATCCCTTTCCCCCAATGGCAGATTGACCAATACATGTTAAATATGTTAAAATATATGTTAAATACTATATATATATATATATATATATATATATATATATATACACATGTCCATACAATTATTTTGCTGCACAAGAAGAATTGGACTTTGAAGTAGTATACAACATAAACATAAAATATTTACTAAACTATAAAGCAATAAGACCATATTTTCCTGAATAAAAGGTGACTTGGCTATTCTCACCAATATAATGATCCAAGACAACTCTGAAGGACTTCTGATGGAAAATGCTATCCATACCCAGAGAAAGAAGTGATTATATCTAAATCCAAATTGAAGGATACTTTTTTTCTTGAGGGTTTTTTTTTTTTTTTTTTTTTTGGTGAGCATTTCTTTCACAACATGACTCATTTGGAATCATTTTGCATGTATTCAGACATGTCTTTTCAATGAGGGCGTGAGGAAGGGAGAAAATTTGTTACTCAAAGTTTTAAAAACAAATGTTAAAAATTGTTTTATCTATAACTGGGGAAAAGTAAAATACTAAATAATGAATAAAAGGAAATATGTAGGTGGGAAGACTTGTGTTCTGAGACCACTAACAATTCTACATTGCAGACTTTCATATCTTTGTTAACTTCAAAAGCAATCTGTACTATTCAAAGTCACTTTATTTCTTGCTAATTCCTTTCTGGTCCTTGCAGTTTTTTTGCTGATCACTACTACTGTTCTGTTGATGAAATTTTTGTCCATGGTAATTCATTAAACAAAAATTAAAAATAAACTGACTCAGAACTGCTTAGTTCTTTTTCAAATCAGTAATGATAAAAAGTAATGGAAGAGTGGGTAGAAGGCTCATACTATTTTTAGTCTAAAAACATCAGTAATTGATATTTGATGTGTAATCTTTGTCCACTGAACTATCAGTTGATGAAATAAATTCTTATTTAATTAAACAAACATTTATTAAACAATTTATATATAAAGTACTAATCTACGCTCTAGGGGATACAACTATAATATTTCCTATAGCTCTGGATGCTTGGTGTCTTTTTTTCCTTTATTTTCTCTTTGCCACCAAAGAAATGCTAATGGGGACTGGAAGAATCTACAGTTATATGGGACAAATGTCAGAATCATGACAGGTTATAGGCCCTGAGGAACTTTTAAAATGACTCTATAGCATTCCATTTCCTCCATTATCTCTCTCCTCTTATGAGGACTCTCTGACTCTTGATGTCTGTGGGTCAGAGCTGGCAGCATTTAAATCAGTGATATAGTCCCTGCAGCCTGATTGGTAAGCATCCTAGAAACTGACACTGGAAACTTGTGGGAGGAAAGAGGGGACAGAACCTGTTTAATCTATTCTGGGGATATTGGATGGGCTATCCAATCAAAGTCAAAGGTCACCTACTTAGCCGCTAGGAGTTGAGAGAGTTCTTACCACAAGGGCTCAAAGTGGAGAGTTTTGGCCTGGTTTGTTGTCCAAGAGAAGGATGAAAGTGAGATGATTTTTTTCTTTCTCCATGAGACTGAAATTAGGGCACTTAAGAGAACTTTCCAAAAATCTATTTGTGATGAATGTTCTAGACCAGGCTCATATTCAGTAATGAAAGAAAATGAAATCCTCATAGACCATCTAGGGATTTACAAAAGGAAGCTTCCTTAACCATAGCCATAGTATATATCATATGCTATATATAACAATATATATTAAGCCATAGCGAAAGCATATTTAGGGAGGGTACAGCATTTGTTAGGTTTGGTAAGTCTTTCCTGCTCTGCATTTGGTATGGTGACATACTGCTCTAAAAGTTAACTTTATGTGTTGGATTTGTACTTATTTCACCAGGAATTTGGCAATGGCTCCAGTCTTAGTCTCTTGGACCAGTTAAATCTCTAGAATAGTTAAACTTAATTTTTTAAAAATAAATTTTTATTATTATCTTTTTTGGGGGATGTGTTACTAAAGTTTCTCACAGCACCTCTTCACAAATTGCTCCCAGAGAGCTATCCCATATAACAAACAACATTTTTTTAAGGAAAAAGAAAAGAAAAAGAAATAGAGCAAAAAATAATCACAGCAATGGAACTCCTATATCTGCAAAGGAATGTCTTCTCATATCTTATTTATATTTTGATGTTTTCAAACATTAACTTTTGATTGCTTTGTACACTATTATAGTTATGGTGTAGGGCAGCTAGGTGATTCTGTGGACAAAGCACTGGGTCTAGAGTCAGGAAGACTAGTATTTGGGGATTCAAATCTAACTTCAGGTACTTACTAGTTAGGTGACCCTGGACAAATGACTTAAACCTGTTTGCTTCAATGTCCTCATTTGAAAAATGAGCAGGAGAAGGAAATGGTAAACCACTTTGGTATCTTTGTTTAAAAAAAAAAAAAACTCTAGATGAGATCACAAAGAGTTGAACATGACTGAAAAACAGTATTGGATTTTGTCAAAGACTTTTTATATATTTATCTAAAAATGGAATACTATTGTTTTGCTATTAATATTTAAAGTTTTCCTATCCCTTCATTTCTTGTAAAAAATCTGATCTTGTCATAATGAGTCATTTTTTGAATATGATAATGTGACTTCTTTGCTAATACACTGAGCTGCTCCTAGTGTAATAGGGTTTCTTTTTTTTTGATCCAACATAGATTTTTTTCAGATGCCTTTTATTTGCATTTCACAATTTCCAAGAAAAAGACAAGCTGATTAAATTTAACTCTATTCTGCAAGCACTAATGACATGCCTACAGTTTATCTCATGTCTTACATGGCTTCTGGTATCAAAAGCTTTCTGAATATATTATTGGGTATTACAGCTATCACTGCATATATTGTGTTGTTCAGTTGTGTTCTACTCTTTGTGACCCCATGGACTTATCTGTGGTGTTTTATGGCAAAGATATTGGAGTGATTTGCCATTTCCTTCTCCAATATGCCTCTGTTTTACATATGAGAAAACTGAGGCAACAGAGTTAAGTGACTTTCCTATGATCACATAGCTAACATGGGTCTGAAGCTGGATTTGAACTCAGTTGTCTTCCTGATTCCAGGTTCAGCATCCTATTCACTGTACCACCACTTAACTGCCGCCCTCATATTTGCACGCTCATGAGATTGATTTGGCAACATGTGTGCATTGGCAGAGAGAGAGAGAGACCTTGGCAGAAATTGCTATGAGACTCAGTTTCTCCATTTGGTAAAATGAAGATAATAATAATTTCATTATTGATCTTGAAGAGTGGTTGTGAGATAAGCCCTTTGTCAGCTACAACACTATAAAAACAGGAATTGTCATTATGACAGTCTTGCCAAAGATAGGCTTGGGTGACTTAAGCACTAATACAACAACAGCACTAATACTAGCTAACATTTATAACCCTTTTATGTATCAGACACTATGCTAAGTACTTTAGAATCATCTCATTTGAGGTAGGGGCTATTATTATCCTCACTTTACAGATAAGAAAACTGAGGCAAACAGAGATCAAGTGATTTGTTCAGTTTATGTCTGAGGCTGGATTTGAACTTGGGTCTTCTTGATTCCAGACCCAATGCTCTATACCCTAGGTCACCTGACTGTTAGAAGGTTAAACATCCCAAAAGACTTGGAATTTCAGAATATTTCAAATGATCATGCTGAATTGGCTTGGTGCATTTGCACATACTAAAGATTACAAGACAAATAATTTTATTACAAAGTAAAATGGTAGTATCTATAGTCATCATTTGTAGTTAAAGTTCTCTTAAAGAGAAAAGTTATAGTAAATGATAGCAAAATAAAAAAATGTAAAAATTATTTTTAAAAGTTCCTAAGTCAATTTATGTTATATTTGGTCCTTGCCACAACCTGCTTAACGAAAACTCTATTCACCAGTGAACTCACCCACTCTGTTCCTTTACCTTTTATTATTGCCACAAGGAAAGTAGGGAGAAATTGAGAATGTAGCAAGGTTATGAATGCCAAGAGCCTTGGTGAGGTCTCAGTTATCTTTTCCACAATGGGGCTTGTTATTGCTCATTTGTTTCATTCGTGTCCAAGTCTTTGTGATCCCATTTGGGATCTTCTTGGCAAAGATACTGCAGTGGTTTGCTATTTCCTTCTCTATTCATGCTAGGGATACCTTTAGCTAAAAGAGGAAAACAGGGAGAGAAGTATGACTATTTGCTGATGTTTATAAGGCAAGCCCACTATGCTGCAGTTAACTTCTAATTAGGGAACTAATATGCTGAGTTCTCTGGGAAGTTTAGTTTTGGGAAATCTAGCATTCTTGTTTCTTTTTTTCTCCTTTTTTGTTTGCTTATGTTTATGTTAATTTACATTGTTTGTCCCAGAGAAAAGTAGAATGATTTTGGAAAAAGCAATAATAACAAACAAATAAATAAACAAGCAAGCAAACAAATAAGTGAATAAATCAATAAACAAACAAATGGAGGAATAGATATCTAAACAAATAAATATATAAAAACTATTACTAAGCATAGCTAGCTTTTCTATATCCCTCTAAGGTCTACAAACTACTTTACAAATATTTTCTCATTAAAATGAGATAAATTCTCATATTATTGTTCCTACTTTACAGATGAGGAAACTGAGGTTGAGAGAAATTAAGTAACTTGCTTAGGGTCACAGCTAATAAATGTCTAAGAATGGATTTGAACTCAGTCTAGTGGATTAACAACTGTACCATGTAGAACAAAGAACCTAGGTTAAAATTTCAGCTCTTTAATTTATCTGCGTAACTTTGTGTTACTGAGATGCTTCTCTATAAATTTTATATTAGCATTTTCTGTGGGACTTGCTAAAGATATTTCTTCAACAGATATATGATTCTTATTATATATAGTAAAAATGGTATAGAAACCCCTTTATTTCGTGAATTAGGTAACTCTCATGGAGCTGGGCATGTGCTCTGGTGCTTTCCTAATGGGTGTGCACCTTGCTGGGATGACATAAGAAACTCCTGGATGGTCCTCTGTTACTAGAGATGCGTTCTGTGTGATCTATGATTGAACATCTGAGCTTGGAAGAAGTATGTGTGGGGAAGTGGATGAGTACAGATAGCCATTGTGGAGATACCTCTTGCATCTTTACCCTGTAAGAGGATCTTAGGAGATGGTTTCCCTTTTCCCTTTTGGGACTCACTTCCAGAACTTGCTGTTCCTTGAACTCCCAGAAGATAACAGAAGAGAGGATTTCTTCTCCCCCTATCGGGAAGGTTTCTTCTTCCCCCCCCAAATTTTCATTTTCACCTTCCCAATTCCCATTAAGACATGCTCGATTTATAGAACAAACAGGATAGTAGGAGACATGCTTGCCTAAGCAAGTCAGAGCTCCTGGTTGCCTCCTTTAGCCATTGTATTTGCTTTCTAGAGGACATGTCTTGTTCCATGAGGATATATACTAGTGCAGAAAATCAGAGGTTCCCCTAATATCCCTGTTACATAGATATTCATAAATAGTTAATTGATATTGATTTTTCAGACTATTTGGTGAAAGGCAGAAGAGGAAATAGATCCAAGGGACACATGTTTTTCTCTTGATTGATTCAAAAAGCATTTATAAAATGCCTACTGTATATCAGATTCGGTGCCAGACTTTGGGCACACAAAGACAGAAATGGAGCAGTTTTTGATCTTGGAGAGATTAAATTCCTTTGGATTCTATTCATGCCATTGCTTTGTATATTGGGGAGGGGAGCCTATGATGTCTTTTTTACTATTTTATTTTAAAATAATTTTATTTTTTAACCTTCCTTACATCACATTCATTTTCTGATATACTACTCTCACCTTTACCTTACCTTTAAGGGTAAATTATCCCTTAAAATAAAGAATGAAAAAGGAGGCAAAAAAGGAGTTCAGCAAAATTAACTAACATATCAATTGAGTCTAACAGTGTATTCAGTCTCCTCCCTGCATGCCTCTACAAAGAAGAGAGAGAAATGCATTTTCAGATCTCTTCTACAAGGCCAGGTTTGGTCATTTTAGTTATGCAGTATTAAATTTTGATTTTCCTCTCTGTTCTTTCTATTTACATGGTTGTGGTTATTCTGCATATATCTATATCTATATCTATATTTTCTGATTCTCTGGGTTAAAGTATATGGATATGTTGGGCACTTTCTTACCATAATTCCCAATTACTTTCTAGAATAATTGGATTTAGATCTGTGATTTTATTGATAAAGGGGACTCATGATCATGAGATTACCAATTCATTTGTGACTTAGAGTTTTAGGGAGTTATGACTTATTCAAGGTCTCATAATCAGTAGGTATCAGAGATAAAACACTAACTGAATGAACTCCAAGGCTGACTCCTTACTCACTATCCCATGCTGCTCTTCTAGCTTTGTATGAAATAAACACAGAATAATTATTTGCTTAATTTTAAAATAAAATTTCAGAAACTTGTTCTTTTCTTTGTTTGAGAGACACCCACTTCCCTGCAATCCAGGACCGTTAGAGGTGAAATCACAGTCCATCAGAAAGGAATGTTCTAAACATGTCCTGTTCTGGCTGAATTTTCTCTGTTATTTGCAGTTTCAAATGACAGCAATTGGGGACAGATCCCTCTTCCATCTGGAAGCCAAGCTGGGCCTCTGTGGGCCCTTGCAGCGAGGTGGGTACCTCAGCCCCTGGGTGTTAAGCAGCTTCTGAAAAAGTCAGAATAAATTAGCATGCTAACGAATGTGGGAATGCACAGGAAGCCATCTGGAAGCAGGCATATCATCATTGGAAAAGCCAAGTTGTGTTTCAGAGCTCTGGTTAACGTCTCAGATAAAACCTTCACCTCCTCACCCACGCAGGGCAGTAACAATTTGGAAGCTCTGTGGTGCAACACTGCCATGCCAGCTTGGGGCTGGGTTAAGACTGTGTGGGATGATAAGATTTAGAAAAGAAAAGATTTCATAGTGATCACTGAGTCAAGTACTGACAGCACAATTCTCCAAATGAAGTCACGAGACATTAGAATTTAGAGCTAATCTAACCCCTTCATTTTTTAGGTGAAGAAAGCTGATTTGTCTAGGGTCACACAGTTGGTGGGTTGCAGCACTTGGGTTATAAAACTGAGTCTTCTGATTTATTCACTTTCCTTTATGTTATGCTATTTCAGGAGACCTTGATTAGAATTCCACTAAATATGCACTTTCTTTGTGTATAATCTTCTATGAGTCAGTTCTCCATCTTGCATCTCATTTTCTTCATCTGTGAAAAATCTAACCCAATCCTTGTGATCCTGTGATCAACTGCAACTCTGTGCTTGGCTTAAGGGTGTACACTTCTGAGAAGTTGACTCAGAATGGTGAGGATACAAAGTTATATTATGTTGTATTATGTTATATTAGGCCTGATTTAAAATTCTACCTCTGATATATTCTGGCTATGTTAATATGATCAAAAATTATCTGAAGAAGTTCATATTCACAAGTATTTAATGGCTAGATGGCTCAGTGGATAGAGCGCTGGACCAGGAGTCATGAAGTTCTAAGTTCAAATTTGGTCCCAGATATTTAATAACTGTGTGACTCCGGGCAAGTCAATTATCTACTTGGGTATCTTCTCTGGAAAATGGGAATAATACTAACAATCTATCACTCAGGGTTGTTCTGAGGATCAAATATGGTAATACTAATAAAGTGTTTATCACAGTGCTTAGAACCAATAAATGCTATATAAATATTTTTGTTTTGTTTGTTCTTCTTCAATGATTTTGGGACAGTGATGTCTTGACTTGCAAGTGAATTGGATTTAAGTTGGGGCTGTGCAAAGTCATCAATTTCTCCTCCAGAACCATCAGGGTCTAGTGGCAAGATATAGATCAAGACCATTGGCAATGGTTAGGTAATACTAGAATACTTAAGGAATAAAAAATATCTGAAGCTAGTTGGTCTCATAGTGCAGTGCTCTGCTTGAAACCAGGAAGATTCATTTTCTTGAATTTAAATCTGGTCTCAAACACTTACTGGCTTTGTAATACTGGGCAAGTCACTTAATGCTGTTCACCTTAATTCTCTCATCTGTAAAATGAGCCAGGCTTTTTGCCAAATTGGGTCATGAAAGTGGAGATATGATTGAAATGATTGAATAACAACAAAAATAAGTAATTGAAAGACTGTTATGGGAAAGAGGGATTGGACTTGTTCTGCTTGGCTCTAGAAGATAGAAGTAGAAGTGATTGGAAAAAAGTGACAGAAAGTCAGATTTCAACTGAGTCAGGAAAAAATCAGCTCCAATAGAACTGCCCTCCAAATGAAATGGATCACTGAATCTCAGCTTGTTCTCATAGATCTGAGTCCCACCTCTGAAGATTCATGATTATATGATCTTGGGCAAGTCACTTGAACCTCTTAAGCCCATTTCCTTATCTGTTAATAAATATATAAAATATTAAATCTGGAAAACATAAAAAATTGACTACCTTTACAGGAAAATAATAATCCCAAATTGTTGATTTTTTTTGAAATGACTCATGTTCACAAATGGGTTGCCCTAGATATTCTTTGAGGTTCTTTCTAAATCTGAGATTCTATGACTGAATATTTCTGTTATAGGACAGGCAGATTTCAGCTTGATATAAGAAATCACTTGAAAGTCAGAGTGCCAGAAACTACTGAGGTTTAGGTAAATATAATTGCTCCAGAGTTAGAAGATATACTTTGGTCACATTTAGTAATTCTTGATCATAAGAACTTTGTGATCTTCCATTGTTATAGATGCTTCCATGTCTTTTGAAAATACATATTTTGTCTTTTGATCAGCTGGAGCAAGAAAAATTGAAAAATCCCGAGTAGTATGTCAGCATCTGGCTGAGGCAGACTACATACAGTATATAGATGCTAAAAGTGATTATTAGTGATTTCCCCAATCACTGCATCACTTATTGGAGATGATGGAGAAAAAAATCTAATTCAGGTTGTTCTGTGAGAGCTCTGGGGTATTTTCTACTTTTGAAGATAGGTAATTCTGATATTTGTTTTTCTCCTTGGGACACAGTTTCACTCTTAAGGAAAGATAGGTTGCCAGATATAAGTGGAAAATATCTTGCAATTATTTGATCCTCATATGTCCTTTCTCATCCTATGTGTCACTTCAGACAGTTCCCATGACTTTGTGTCTCCCTAAAAAGACAGCTCACTTCATTAATCAATATTTTTAAAACATATATAGGATGCAAGTTTTGTGAGAACAGTTCTTTTTGTCTTTATAGCCTTAGGATCTGATAAGCACTTAATGTTCACTGGATGATTTATCTAGTTGATAGTCCATTCTGTACCTTAGTTTTCTTTTCCACACCATGAAATAATAACTTATATTCTATAATACTTTAAAGTATACAAAACATTTTCCTCACTGCATTCCCATAAGGTAGAAATTATAGCCACTGGATTTTAACTCAGTGCTCCTGATTCTATGAGTAGAGTTTTTTCCATTATATTATATTCTTTATCCCCTTTGTAATATGGAAGACACTGGCATGGAACCTTCCAGCATGGTGTGCCCTTATCAGAGAAGGTGCTGTGCTATTTGAATAAAGCAGAATTGAAATAGATCAAAAGAAATGTGAGATGTGCAAAATTAGAGAATCCACCTTAAATGTTCATATGGACTATTTGGGCCTGACCTGTGGCAGAGAATTCTGAGATTGTAGTGATTTGATTGGCCACATTTTGGCACATTGTAACTTGACTCTAACATAATGATATCATTTTGGTCCTCAAGAATGAAGGGCAACAATCAACCAATAAATGAATAACCAGACAAATTCAATAACCAATAGCACCCAATTCATGTTTGGCTTTGTGTTTGGTGCTCTAGGGTTATAAAAATAAATTAGAAACAGATTCTGTCCTTGAGCTCATAGTAAGAGGGAATGATATGCAAGATATATCTCCAAAGTCTAATATGATGTGCTTCTATGTACATAAATAACAGTTTCCTGGAGAGATCAAAGAAAAAGACTCATGTACAAAAGTATTTATAGCAGTTTTTTTTATACTGGTAAAGCAGTGGAAACTGAGGGGTACTCATCAATTGTGAAATGGCTGACCAAATTATGTTAAATGAATATAATGGAAAGCTATTGTGCCATAAGAAATAATGAAAGAGATGATTTCAGCGAAGCCTGAAAAGACTCATATGAATTGATGCAGAGTTAAGTGAGCAGAACCAGGAGAACTGTTTATATAATAACATTGTAAAAATAAAAAATTTTGAACATCTTAAGACCTCTGTTTGGCACAATAATGAATTATTATTCTAGAAGGTTGATGAATGCTGCCCACCCTGTAACAGAAGGGTGATAAACTAAATATGGGGAAGGAGATTTTTTTTGATGTGCTCAATTTGATGTGGTCAAATTTTATTGACTGGGCATATCTCTTACAAGGTTTTACTTTTGATTGAGGGATTGAAAAAATAAATTTTTGTTAATTGAGAAAAAAATAACAACTCATAAACCAGAAAGTGATCAATATCAAAAGAAAGGTAGAAGCAATGTATTGGGAAAATGTTGAGAGGGAGAACTCATATTTAATTGTTGTAGACAGACAAGAATCAAACAAGGCTTCATGGAGGAAGAGGCACCTGAGTTGAACTTGACAGAACAGATAGCAATTGGACAAGCTAAGAGGTCCGGTAAAGAAGAATTGTATTCTGGGAAATGACTGGAAGACAATATGACTGAGCTATAATTTGTATAAATAAACTGAGTAAGATGAAGTTGGCAAGGTAGGAAAGTATAGAGGGCTGAAACTCTTGAGTTGTTGCACTGAGGTCAGTTCAAGCACTTAGGGCTAATTACCAATTGGACAGTACTCTATGGGCATGTCCCACTATCCTGTGCTAGCTTGATAATTAGTGTATACAGAGAATTGTAGGAGGGACTAGAGGGTGGAGTAAGACTAGCCAGGGTCACTTTCTGGGAGGGAGACAAAGAAGGAAGGTTGTGGAGATTCTGCTTCCGTCCAATTCAATCCTACCCCTAAAGACCAAGAATAAAGACTAAGGACTTTTGCTTATCCTTTCTCTGACTGATTCTAAGGTATCCAGGGTGCTAACATGATCACCACAGGGAAGAGACAGACTGTGGAGGTTCTTGAATGCCTGACTGAAGAATCTGGACTTGTTTCAGTTGGCAATGGGTGTCCAAGAAAGATATTTTCTTCCATTGGGAGTAGAGTTTAGGTGACTTTTCTTCTCTCTTTTTTTAATCCCTTTTATTAGCATTACTAAAATCCAAGGGGTGTATTGGGTGGTCAAGGACTTCTGATATGAGAGTTTGCTGAGCTGTTTTCAGGACGCTCATTCATCTTTGGTGTCCACTTAGCACTCAGCTCTCACATGTGGCTCCAGGAAGCTGAAGGATGTGCAGTGGCCACACCTCAGAAACCATCTAAGCAATTGGGCTGGGTTGAGGGGAACCAATGAGCCTCAAACCCATTGGTAAATTAGAAAGATGCTTACCCCAAGTATGTGAAGCCTTTTCCCCCAGCAGAATGGGAAGATGAGAATAATTTGTTCCAATGACCACGAAGGTGGCTGAAGTAGATGATGTGCAGTGCTCAGAGCTTGATCAGATATCAAAGACACCAAGGTCATCAACTGTATCTGGGGTCATCAACAAAGTTTTGACTTTTGTCCTGCCATTAGACTTCAGTGATTCTAAAAGAAAGATTAGAGTTGATGACTTTGTTCAACTCTTTTCTCACATAAATCCAGGTCATGTGCAAATCAAGACATCACTCTGTAACATGTCATTGATCCTTCTTGGAAACTGAAGGACAAAGCAACAATAATTTCCACATCTATAATGTTTTAAGGTTTACAAAGCACTTTTCTCACAATAACTGTGAGATGATATAAATAAATATCTGATTCTATCACATGCTGGGAGCATCAGACTCGGGAGTAAAAATCATAGGTTTCAAAACTGAAAATAACTTTAGAATCTAAAAACAAATTGTCAGAGCTGAAACATTACTTTGAGACCTTATTTTAGAGAAGGATACGAAGGTGATGAGAGAAAACACTTTTTTCCAATATCACACAAGTAGCAATTAACCAGTACTCAGCCCTACATTATCCTGCTCCCAATCTAACAATTTTTTTTTTCACCACAACAGGCACTATTTGGACTCTGGTTCTACTATTGCCAGTCATTTTCTTTGTGACATCGGGTGAGTACTTTCTCCTCTCAGGGCTTCAGGATCTATATCTGTAAAATGGGGATAATATTTGTCGTTAGGGCTGCACTGAGAACCAAATGAAAGAGTCTATCTTAAAGCACTACATGAATAGTATGTACCATGGCAATGTAAATAATTATATGGGTACTCCAAAGTGGCACAAATCTACATGTCTCTATGATCTCAAAGACTTTAGTAAAGCATCTTTGACAGCTGCTATGGTCAAATAATCTATGATGTTTGGTCACCCTGGGGATGAATCTCTCTGCCACTGAGGCTTGTTTTTGATGACAAACAAACCTTCTGTCATCAGGCAAGTGTGGGATGGCTTCTCTACAGGCATGTTGTTCCCTGTGAGCCAAGTGTGCAAAGGGCAATGGTTTTAAGGAATTTTGTATCTCACAAGCTGTCAGGGTGAGGATCTTACAGTTCTGATTGGGGAGTTTAAAAGATCTTGCTAGGAGCTATAAAGTAATAGTTTAATTTTATGACTATTTTGCTTTCAAGGAGGTCCTGCTCCTCTGTTTCCTTCTGAACTTCTTTTTGTTTGATAAATTTGACAAAAATGTTTCAGTCACCTTTTATTTCTTTTTTTTTCCTTTGTGGCAACATTGTCAACTAGTTTCCACTTTTTTATTCTGCTTCTCACCCTCAATAAAAAAGAAAAACACAATCTTGTAACAAATCATACAAATAACACACATTTGAAAAGCATCTGTCTCATTCTGCAACTTGATTCTATCCCTTCTCTGCCCAGAGATAGGTGACATGCTTGCTGGGATCATAGTTGATCAATACCTTAATCAGCCTTCTTGAGTCTTTCAAAGCAGTTTTTCCTTTATGTTTTTACTTAAATTGTTCCTTTGGTTCTATTCACTTTCCTTTGCTTAACTTCATATGACTCTTCCCAGTTTTCTTTAAAATTATCTCATTACTCATTTTTATAGTCCTAGAATATTCCATTGCATGAATATGTCATAATTGGTTTATCAGTTCCTTAATGGACAGGCTACCCTTTTGTTTCTAGACCTTTGCTATGTACAAAAAG
The DNA here is from genome assembly GCF_902635505.1 of Sarcophilus harrisii. Lineage (NCBI taxonomy): Eukaryota > Metazoa > Chordata > Mammalia > Dasyuromorphia > Dasyuridae > Sarcophilus > Sarcophilus harrisii. The sequence continues at coordinate 353,066,488 of NC_045427.1, forward strand.
GATTGCAATAAACATTCTTGTATACATGTTTCTTTTTCCTCTAGCTTTGATTACTTTGGACTATCAACCTAACTGCAGTTTCACTGGGTCAAAGGCTGTGTACAGTTAATAACTCTTTGGGTATAGTTCCAAATTGCTTTACAGAATGGTTGGACCAATTCATAGATCTGCCAGTACTTTATGTTCCTGTTTCCTTCAGCTCCTCCAACATTTGTCATTTTTTTTGCCATTCTCATGGCTGTGAGGTAGAAGTTACCTTAATTTGCATTTCCCTAATTATTAGTGATTTGAAATTCTTTTTTTTGGCATGGTTGTTGATAATTGAGATTTCTTTCTTTGAAAACTTTATGTCTGTGTCCTTTAACCAATTTTTTTTCAGTTGGGAAATGATCTTTCTCATAAATTTGAATTGGTTTTTTACACATGTATGACCATTGCCCATCCTAGCCCTTATTTCCTAAAAGCCGGGTATGTTAGATTTCATTCCTCCCCAAGGATCTTCCTTAATGGAGGAGCTTTAGAAGTATCTGGGCTTTTTGCAAACAGCCCCAGCCCCAACCATTGGTGCCATCCCAATTATAGGAATAGACCCCTGAACTACAATTTCATTTAGCCACTAACAGTAAGATTAGTTTTTGCAAAAAAAAAAAAAAATTACCTCAAAAAGTATAATTACAAGTATACAGATTTGCTCTTGTAACATGTGGGAGGCATATTATACTAGTTTTCATCCCTCATACAAACTTAGTCTCTGGAAGTGCATTAGATTCACAGTTTAGCTTGGTTCTTATATAGCACCACTCCAGCCTCAAGGGCAAAATTCCCTACTGGCTCAAGCCCTAAGCACCCCATCTTTTCCTGGCTTTCCTGATGATCTGGATGGCTATAACATCCTACATAAAAAGGGGCCATTGCTCAAATTCCCAAACTCACACTTCTGGTGGAACATCATCCCTGGCACCTGAAACTGAGGACAAATGAAACAGAACAAGGCAAACACTTGGTCTATTACTTGGAGCCAAGGTAAAGGGGGGAAGAAGAAAGAAAATCTTTACCTTCTCACTGGTTCAGATTATTGGACTTCAAGGGGAATCCCCAAAAGGTTGGAGCTCCAGACCGATGTTGCAAGGTGTCTCAAGAGAATTTCTAGGCTTGGACCTATCTCCAAGCCTATTTAGAGTGGGCTAAATTCTAAAATAAATTAATAATGAACCAGCTTCCTGTCATCATAGTTGGTCAATGCCTTGATTACCCTTCTTGAGTCTTTCAAAACAGTTGAAATATATCAAAGATATATTTATAAAGAAAAATTAGAAAGACCAGGTGCTTCATGTCACTGAGATGCTAATTTTATGACTTAGCAATGGAGTTGAGGAGTGGTTTGGTTTTTACTTTATGTGCAGATTCAATACCCATAATTCTTTGGGCAGAACTCAAGATTTGGAAGGACATTCTGGAGGCGTATTTTTAGGCCTGAAGCATCACTAGGTCAACTAGCAGACATCTAATTTTGTTCTGCACCTACATCGACTTTAAGCAACTCAATATTATTGCTCGTTAATCTCAGAAACTATTATCACTGACCAACAAGTGGTTATCAGCAATATTTGTAAACACAGCATCCTGGTCACATAGAGTAAAAATAGTAAAAATATTAAAGATAGACCAAGGGAAGAAATACATCCAACTACATCACTCCCAAAGTCAGGTGGCCTTAGGATTATTGCTATATCATTCCTAAGGGCAGCACCACATCAAGTTCATGTCATTCAGGCTTCCTCTAGATTTAGTAGGAAGGAAAGATGAGGTCAAATCACTTAATATTTACTAGTTGTGTAACTTTGGGCAAGACACTTAAAAAGAAAGGAAGAAAGAGAGGGACTGTCAGTGTGAATGGTTTTTAAAAATGAACCTATTCCGCCTGTGTGGCCAAAGGAGGCCACATCTACCCACATGGAAGAAGAGAGCTCCATGGGAGCTCTGTTTTAGACAATTTGAGCATGACCAGATAAACCTCCTTATTTATAGCTTAGAAATGAGATCTTTCAAATATTTTCCCCTGTCAGCTGTTTCCATATAATCTTAACTATATTTCCTTTATTTATGCAAATCTCTTCAATTCTATTCTACCAAAATTGCATATTGTATCTCCTGTCATCCTTTCTATCCCTTGTCAGGTCATGAACTCTTCCAATAACCATAGTTGCAAGAAGCATTTTCTTCTTTGCTCTTCTAATTTACTGATTAAATGATCTTTGACAGTATTCTACTTGCACTGTATAAATTCTCCATGGTTCTGAATTTTTAAAAAAATCATAGTATTATAGATTCAGAGCTTAAAAGAAACTTCATCATTATTAAGTCCAATTGAATCTTTCATTACACAGATAAAAAAACTGAGAGACAGCTAGATGGTCCAGTGAATAGATCACTGACTTTAGAATCAGGAAAACTTGAGTTCAAATCACTTAATGTTTACTAGCTGTGTGACTTTGGACAAGTCAACCCCAACTGCTTTGCAAAAAAAAAAAAAAAAAGGAAAGAAAAGAAAAGAAAAGGAAAGGAAACTGAGGTTTAAGAGGAAAAGAAAGGTTAAAAATATCAGACAACTAAAAAGTATCTCAAGTGGAATTTGCATATCAAGAAGCCTCTTCTGGTCAACCTAGATGTTATTGTCATCTCTTCACAGAATACTTTCATATACTCTCTCTCTTTCTTCTCCATACCTAATTATTTGCATATTTTCTTTTCCATTAGGAATTATATACCTTGAGAGTAGGAATTCTTTTTCATATTTTTCTTTGTTTTATTTTTAACTTTCTTTGTATTTCTGGTACTTACTACAGTCTTTGGCTCATAGCAAATATTTAAAAAATGCTTGTTGTCTGACTGATGAAGCCAGGTCTTCTGACTCCAGATCTGCTTTACTGCCCATCTAGATTTATGAGCACAGTTTTCTTCCTTTACCTCTATCTTAACTTTAGCTTTCTTGATAAAATTCTAAGTGTGGCTTATGTGTGGTATGCTCCTTTGCCCCTATCTTTTTTTGATCACCGAGATCCAACCAAACATATTTTTTTGATCTAGTTATGTTGGAATCTTTACAAAGTGTTAGGACATTGGAGTTGAGAGAGACAATAGTTATCTGGTTTGGCATGGTTCAGTGTGATTGATTTGATCTTAGAAAGAGATATTTTGGGCCAGAACTTGAAACAAGGTACTAAGTGGAACTGATAGAACAATGCTTGTGTTCACACCTTTAGAGAGTGCATAAGTATCTAAGTACTCAGTGGAGTTCACATGTTTGGGAGAGTTCAGGATTTAGAAAGAAACACCGAATTCACACCTCCCTTAGGGCCAGAGAGCACTCTGGGAGATAACCCAGAATCCCTCTCCCTCCAGAAGGAGGAGTTAATCTTTGGGAGATCACATATATACAGGGAGCTCTTGGAGCTTGGGTTAGTTTTTCTTAAGAGAGTTTTCTTGAAAGAGTTTTCTGGGGAACATCGACTGGGGTCGGAGACAGAGCACTCTGGAAGAAAGCCTACAAGCCCTATCTTCGAGGCAGGAGAGATTTCATCATATCTTCCAACTTGGTGCTGGCTGGAGGCTGAAGAAAGCAGAGGCAGAAGCCAAGGACAAAGCTGCAAGATCTCTTGGAGCCAGGCAGAGAGATAGGCCTGGGCTAACCGGGTATATTGAAGGACACAATAAAAGTTCGGATCTTTTATCAACTGGCTGCGATTTTGGAGTAATTATTTATTTTAACTGAGACTAAGGCTGCCTCCAGAAAACCTTCAAATTTTGGCGCCTGAACAAGAACTAAAAAATTTGAACTCAAAGAGATGAATATTTCTGACTCCAGACCCTGACACTCTATTCATTGTATCACCTAGCTGCCTCAGAGGAGTAGAGTACCCACAGTCAATTCCAATCCATCATCATTGAATTGACTTTTTCTATAGCATAGCTCTAGGCCTGAGCTAGTATGGGGAATAACATTTTCTTCTTCATCCCCTGCTTTCTTGTGCTAGCACTGAAGGAAACAATATCAGTTGAAAGGTAGTTTTGTCTGCTACCACTAAGGGAATAGCTTATTTGGCATGAATGGTTCACAGAGTTACAATGACTCCATTTATATTCCTGGTTTTGGTAGCATTTCCAAGCAGCATGATTTGAAAGAGAAGTTACTTATATTGTAAATTAAAGACTTGGTGGTATGAGTTTTGTGGAATCTTGGATAGCTTGGTTTTTTAGAAAGTTTGTGCCAAAGTATTCTTAAAATCTACCTCTCTGCAGCTTCTTCCCATCACTCTGGGGTCTGTTTTCTTTTCTTTTTTTTTAATTATAGCATTTTATTTAAAAGTTATATGTATGGGTAATTTTTCAGCATTGACCCTTGCAAAATCTTCTGTTCCAACTTTTCCCCTCCTTTCACCCACCCTCTCCCCCAGATGGCAGGTAGTCCATACATGTTAAATATGTTAAAGTACATGTTAAATGAAATATATGTATACATATCCATACAGGTATTTTGCTGTACAAGAAGAATCAGACTTAGAAATAAGGTAAAATTAACCTGCGAAGGAAATAAAAAATGCAGGCAGATAAAAACAGAGGAATTGGAAGTGCTATGTAGTAGTTCACTCTCATTTCCCAGAGTTCTTTCTCTGGATGTAGCTGGTTCTATTCATTATTGAACAAATAGAACTGATTTGGTTCATCTCATTGTTGAAGATGGCCACATGCATCAGAATTAATCATTATATAGTATTATTGTTGAAGTATATAATGAAATCTCTCCAGGCCTCTCTGAAATCCTCCTGCTGGTCATTTCTTACAGAACAATAATATTCCATAATATTCATATACCACAATTTATTCAGCCATTCTCCAATTGATGGGCATCTACTCAGTTACCAGTTTGTGGCCACTACAAAAGGGCTGTCACAAACATTTTGGCTCATACAGGTACCTTTTCCTCCTTTGAGATCTCTTTGGGATATAAACCCAGTAGAAACACTGCTGGATCAAAGGGTGTGCACAGTTTGATAATTTTTTGAGCATAGTTCCAAATTTCTCTCCAGAATTATTGGATCCTTTCACTATTCCACCAACAATGTATCAGTGTCCCAGTTTTCCCACATCTCCTCCAACATCTGTCATTATTTTCCATTTTAGCCAATCTGACAGGTGTGTAGTGATATCTCAGAGTTGCCTTAATTTGCATTTCTCTGATCAATAGTAATTTAGAGCACCTTTTCACATGACTAGAAATGATTTTAATTTCTTCATCTGAAAATTGTCTGTTCAGTGTATGGAGTTTCAGGAAAACTAACAGGAAAAGAACAAAAGAAGGGAAGCAAAGAATAAAGAGTAGGTTCACTTTCACAACATGGTCTCAAGATACAGAATCTGGAGATACAGAAATAAGAAACCACACAATTGCATTTGTGCTTCTTAATTTTTTTTTTGAGGCAACTGGGATTAATTGACTTATCCAAGGTTACACAGCTAACACAGCTAGTAAATGTTAAGTGTTTGAGGCCAGACGTGAACTCAGATCCTTCTGACTCTTAGGCTGGTGTTCTATTCACTTTGCTATCTAGCTGCCCTTCTATCTGTCCTTCTGGCTGAAGAAGTTGCCAACATTACTCTGTTGTTCTTCAGCATTTGGAGCCTTCCCTCCCTTTTCCCCTATGCTAGGACCCTTTCTCCCACTGATGAATTACTTTTAGGCCTTCCATTTTGGGGATGGACCAGATTGGCTAGGCTTCTCCCTTTCAAGACTTTATAACTATGTGGGTTCTCTCTCTCTCCTACCTCTTTATAGCTCCCCTTTATGTTTTGTCTTTCCCCTTTAGAATGTAAGCTCTTTGAGGGCAGGTACTGCCTATTAGTATTTAATTAGCAACAGTTGGACATACTGTACCTGGACTGACAAAGTGATGTCATTTTTGTCCTCTTCCAGCATAAAGGACAAAAATCATTTGTATCCCTAATGTTTTTAGCACGATATTTGGAACATATCAAATGCTTATTAACTTGCCTAGCCTTCCTGCTCTTAAAAAGCTAATAACCTAACAGTTATTTTCTAATTTGTACACAAGTAATTATGATATAAGATAGAATGTGATAGGTACAAAGCAGAGATAAATAGCCCAGCCAGTCTTGACCTACATACTGGGGGATTTCTCCCCTCCTCCCCACTTGATGGCAGAAAGGTTGGCCACATGATATAGGATGAGACTTCAATGTTTGATTTAAGGACAGAGTAGGAGGGAGCAGGGTGAATAGGCAATATATGATTTTAGGGTGGACAGTCAGAAGAGCTTCTTGACTTCAAGTGAAATGTGATTTGTAATTTGTTGGGGTTGGAGGTTGTGATCGCTTAGTTACAATTCTCAAAGAAAGGGTCCTCATCTTTGGGGAAGAGAGAAGGGAGCCCTGTCTCACATCTCAGGGATGGATGAGCAGCCCGACATCTCCAGTGAAGTCATTTTCCCTATGTATGTTTGCTGGCTTTATTTCACAGCCTGATGCCCTCTGTCACCATCTAACTATGGTGCCAGATCTCTAGGAAAAAGCTCTTCAGAACTGCTTTTAGCTTGGGATGGTTGTGGGTGAATTTAGCCTCCAGCTGGCCTTTCCCCACTCACTTTAAAAACAGTGTTCAGCACTTAACTTTAAAGAAAGAAGCAAAATCCCTAGAAACAAATCAACATACATTTACAACTGTTTACACTTAAAAATGAGTTTCCACATATAATATGTCCATAACAGCTTGTCACTCCCTCTGCATTCCCTTCTGTTCTCTGTTTGTTCATTCCAGTATGTTTTTGTGTATGCATTTTTCTTTCATATTGTTGTCCTAGGGGCAGATACTGTTCTGCTTCTGCTTTCTTTGCTTCACATACCTTCAGAGAAGTCTTTCCAAATTCCTTTATATTTCTCATATTTATCCTGTAGTATTCCATTACATTGATATAACACAACTCATCCAGTCATTTACCAACTGTTGGACATGTCTATTATTTCTTGTTATTTGCAATTGCAAATAATGCTATGTTCTGTATTTTTAAACAGATTCTTCTCCCTTCCTCCCTCTCTGTTTGTCTTTCCCCTTTCTCTCTGCTTCTCTCCCCCCTCTCTTTCTTCTTCCTCCCCTGCTCTCTCCCTTCTTTTTCTCTCCTCTCCTCTTCTCCTTTCTTCTCCTCTTTTCTTCTCTTCTCTTTCTCCTTTCCTTCTTTCTTCCTCCCTCTCCCCATTCTCTGAGTCTCTTTTCTTTTCTCTATGTTGATCTTTTTCTTCTCTCTCTCTCCCTCCTCTTTATGTCTGTTTCTCCATCTCTCTCTGATTGTCTCTCTCTTCTCTTTGTCTCTCTGTTTCTGTCCCTCTCTATCTGAATGTCATTGCACACTCATTGACTAGGTTCCCAAAGATGTAATTATTTGGTTAAGATGTTTGGTTCTGAATTATTTTTCAATAGATTTTCCATGTAGTTTTTGTTTTAGGAGGTCAAGGCTAGGCTACATCTCAAAAGTAGGTAATGATGATTTTTTTCATTATAGAGCAATTACCACCTGGAGCTACTTCTTGGATGGAATGTGAAGTTCTATAGGACACAGGTCCGAAGTCAGAAAACTTACTCTGAATCCTGTGTGTGATTGATCCCGGGCAAATTAGTTAATTTCTTTAGGTCTCAGTCTGACTGTCCTTTAAAGCTCAACTCAAATTCTGTCTTTTGAAAGATCTTCCCTGGCAACCTGAAGTCCATGATGTCCTCTCCACTCCAACTTTATGCAGTACTTTGACTTGTATCTTTCTATTTTCATGTAATTTCTACTCCCATTTCCCCATTTTTTGGTTCACTGATGCTAGAAATTCCTTTGCAAAGCATGTATCAACAGATTTTCCTGTCATTCTCTGGGTCATCTCTATAACATTATAATGTCAGAATATGAGTTTTTTGAGGGCAAGGGTTATCTTGCATTTTGTATTTGTATTCTCAACATTTAACACATTGCTTGCGTAGAACATGGTGAGCACTTAATAAATTCTTTTTCATTCTTTGTTCATTCAATCTACTCTTGGAGTTTGAGATTAGCCATTTACTGCAACAGATTGAAGCATTCTCTCTCTCTCTTTTTAAATTTAGTTTTTCTTGAGGATTTTTGTTTTCATTAGAGTGGGAGATCTATGTTTTCTTTCACAACTTGACTTTAGTGGAATGTATAACTTCATATGTGGTTTCTTAATTATGGGTGGGGATAAGGGAGAAAACATAGAACTCAAAACATTTAAAAACAAATATAAAAAATTGTTTTGCATGTAACTGGGGAAAAATGTTTAATTAATTAATTTTTAAAAATCCAGTTTCCTGCAACTGATAAAGAGTCGTGGTAACATTAAGAAAATATGACTTGCTGATCATACAGACAGTATGTGACAAAGAGTAGCTTTTCTGTTGATTCTAATAATCTCCCTAGTAGACTGTGAATTCTATGGAAAATGTTTTATGTCACTTCATGCCCAGGATTTTGCACATATTAAGTTCTTTATCAGTGTTTGCTGAATGAATAAATGAATGCATCTTTAAACTACATAGAATAAGCCCTGTCTTCCTTATCTCATAGTGTTGCTATGAAAAAAGAGCTTGGTAAATCTTTAAGGATGATAGAAATAGGAATTGTTCAACTTCTTGGGTCCAGTGATATGTTCACATCAACTTTTGGGGCCTAGCTGTTTATATTGACCCCCTGTCCTCAAGCTTTGGCTCTTAGAGACTTTAAGACAGAAAAATTCCAATTCCTCTTCTAGTGAAGTCTAGGAAAAGGAAGAAAAAAATCTTTTAATTGGACTTTATAGTTGGCTTTGCTATCAGGATTGGTTGCCTCTTTTTCCCTGAGAGATCAAATGTTCCACAAACATGTTGATAAAAAGAGATTTATTGATCATGGTTTATCTTTTTTCATCACCATCTGCCCTTCCTGACAGGCGGCCCCGGAATCGAGATTCATGTCACCCCCACATGGAGATTTATGGCCCCCCATGCCAGGAGCTGCACTTTTTCACTGGGCCAGGAATCAATATCTACAATTCACCCTCTAGTCTGCTGATGCTCATAATAACCCCATGGAGCCATAAACGGGGCAGCCGCTCGATTTTATTGCTTGCCCAGGCACCGAAAACATCCTCACCTTAAATAGTGTGCCCCAATTAATGAATCATCAAGGCTTCTACTGTGCAGGGAAAAGAAAAGGCTGACAAGGCTGACAGGTACCTGTTTGGGTATCTGCCACGGAAGCTGTCTGAGCAGAGAGGTAGGGAAATCACCATTAATAATGATGTCATATTTATATAGCATATTATATATGTGTATATATAAAATGATATATATTACACACAATATACACATGCATTTATATATAATGTATATATATGATATACAAAAATATTTCCTTATAACAACTCTTTGAAGAAGTAGTAGTAATAGTAATAGCTAGCATTTGTATTGTACTTTAATGCTTGTAAAATGCTTTATAAATATTATTTCTTTTGATCCTGGCAAAAGATAGGTATTATTATCATCCCTATTTTACAGATGAAGAAATTGAGGTAGACAAAGGTTAAGTGACTTGCCTAATAAAATGTAGCTCATCAGTCTTAGCATCTACAACTGAGAGGTCAGCTTTCCCATTTTATATGTTGTTTAGGGATTCTTATATAGGTTATAGGTTAGACTACATTAGCACCTGAGGTCCCTTCTTACTGTGTGAGTTGGTGATTCTGTGAAATGGCAACTGAGAGTGGGGAAGCCAATGGTCTGAGTTGACCTGGGGCCCAGGTAGCAAAATAGGGATTGAAACCAGACTCTCAGATGGGCTCTTTTTAATGCATCCCACCTCTTCTAAGTGTTGGGGTTAGGATCTGAACCCTTTGACCCCAGTCCTGGAGAACTTTGCATGTGGTACTTGACTTCACTATAATTACCCAGAGGGTATTGGTGGGGTGATGCTGGGGTTTTCCTCACTCCTAGGTACCATCCTACTCCCCAAAAATCTGGTTCAAGGGATGCTACAATCTTCATGCTTTAAAGACAAACCTGACTACCTCTTTCCTTCCCAGAAGAAAGGTATGAGGACTAGTTATTACTCGTTCTTCTCTACCCTGAGGCTAAAGCCTTGAACCAGCCAGAAACAGCCAATTCCTTGCTGCTTCTGTGTTACATCCTACCTATACATTCTTGGGCCAAAGATATTTCTCAACAAAAATAGCCCCCTGTCCTCGATCCCACCATATTTAATAAAGATTAAGTTTATTTAAGTATTTGTTAGCAATTATAGTTAATAATTATTAATTAAATAATATTGAAAGAAAGGGTGTGACAAATAGAAAAGACTTTGAACATGGAGCCAGGAGACCTTAATTTATATCCCAACTCTAATATTAACTATCTTTGCTTGGGTAAATCACAATTTCTAACTTTTTCATCTGTAAAATGGGAAGAATAATACTTGCAAAATCTTACAGGGCTGCTGGAAGGAAACTGTTTTGTAAACCTTAAAGTTCTATATAAATAATTATTATTGTCTATTGTATGTGGAACACTATATGATAGAAAGAGAGATAGAGTTCATCTGACACAATTCCCCATCCTCCTGGAACTGCATGCAGTGAGATGGATCAGCAAAGCATAAACACAGATAGCTTTTTAATATGCAATGTTAGATGGCAAAGACATTAGTGAGGAACAAGTAAAAGACTATGGAAATTATTACTCTTTTTTTTCTGTCTCCTTTCCCTTCTCTGTGTGGCAGAGGCAAAAGAACACTGGAGTAAGCCCACAAGACTTGTTCTATCCTTGGAACCTTGGATAAACCCCTTAATTTCTCTGAGTCTCAGTTTCCTAGTCTGCAAAATGGAAATAATAATTACTTTCCTGCCTCCCCAGGAATCTTTTTGTTGTCATCTGTTTATTCAGTCATGTCTGATTCTTCATGACCTTATTTGGGGTTTTCTTGGCAAAGATACTGGAATAATTTGCCATTTCTTTCTCAAAGTTATTTTACAGATGAGGAAATTGAGGCAATTAGGATTAAACAACTTGCCCAGGGTCACATAGCAAATGTTTGAGATTGGATTTCAACTCAGGATTTCTGAATTCATGACTGGCAGACTTATCCAGCATCATCTAGCTACCCCTGCAATCTAATGACATTTTAGACAATTGTAAAAATATTTGTCCTAATATATTATAGTAGTTTTAAAGACTTTAGAGTATTGGACAGACCAATAAATGCTGAATATGGCATTCCCCTATTTGGTACATTTCTAGGTCACTGGGAGAAAGCTCTTGGCTAAAGGAGACACAGGAAAAAAATGTGGAGGTACCTAGTGTAAGATGGCCTTTTTGAAAAGTTAGTTGCAAAAGTAAAGTTCACTAACTGCATCCTGGACCATTGCTAGTTCTGATTTTTGTATTGCCACTGTTCTTTGACAACTTGGGAAGAGAGGTCAATGACTGCACAGCTGTCTCATTTTTTTAAATAATAGCTTTTTATTGACAGAATGTATGCATGGTAATTTTTACAACATTGTCCCTTGCATTCACTTTGGTTCCAACTTTTCCCTTCTTTCCCTCCACCCCCTCCCCTGGATGGCAGATAGTCTCATACATGTTAAACATGTTAAAGTATATCTTAGATACAATATATGTGTGCAGATCTGTACAGTTCTCTTGTTGCACAAGAAAAAATGGATTCAGAAGGTAAAAATAACCTAGGAAGAAAAAACAAAAATGCAAGGAGTCAACATTCATTTGCCAGTGTTCCTTCTCTGGGTGTAACTGATTCTGTCCATCATGATCAATTGGAACTGAATTAGATCTTCTCTTTGTTAAAGAAATCCACTTCCATCAGAATACATTCTCATACACAATTGTTGTTGAAATGTATAATGATCTCCTGGTTCTGCCCATTTCACTCAGCATCAGTTCATGTAAGTCCAAGCCTCTCTGTATTCATCCTGCTGGTTATTTCTTACATTACAATAATATTCCATAACATTCATATGCCACAATTTACCCAACCATTCTCCAATTGGTGGGCATCCATTCAATTTCCAGTTTCTAGCTACTACAAAAAGGTCTGCCACAAACATTTTGGCATATACAGGTCCCTTTCCCTTCTTTAGTTTTCTTTGGGATATAATCTAACCCACTTTACCCTTTTTCTAGTACAATTTCCTTTCTAGCTCTAGTTTCTTTCTTATATTATAACTGTAAAACCAAATTATACGTGTGTTCTTTATGTATATTCATAACAGAAATATAGTTCCCAAGATTTCTTTTTACCTTTTTATGTTTCTCTTGAATCCTATATTTGAGATCAAACTTTTTGCTTAGTTCTGGTTTTTTTCATCAGAAATAGATGAAATTCACCTATTTCATTGAATGTCCATCTTCTTCCCTGGAAAAAATGCCAATTTTGGCTCATTTCCTAGAAAAAATGCTCATTTTGTCTGGGTAAGTTATTCTTGGCTGCATACCAAGTTCTTTAGCCTTTCGGAATATCAGATTCCAAGGCCTTTGATCCTTTAATGTGGACGCTACTAAATTCTGAGTAATCCTTATTGTGGCTCCTCTATATTTAAGTTGTTTTTTCTAGCTGCTTGTAGTATTTTTTCCTTGGTCTGATAGTTGTGGAATTTAGCCACAATATTTCTTGGCGTTTTGATTTTGGGGTCTAGATGAATTCTTTCAATGTCTATTTTACCTTCTGATTCTCTAATATATGGGCAGTTCTCTTTGATAATTCCCTGGAAAATAGTGTCTAGGCTCTTTTTTTTCATCATAATTTTCAGGAAGTCCAATAATTCTCAGATTATCTCTCCTAGATCTATTTTCCAAGTCTGTTGGTTTCCCAAGAAGGTATTTAACATTTTTCTCCATTGTTTCATTTTTTGGTTTTGCTTCACTGATTCTTGGTATCTCCTCAAGTCATTCATTTCCATTTGTTCGATTCTAATTTTTAATGAATTGTTTTCTTCACTTACTTTTTAAATTTCTTTTTGTAATTGTCCAATTGAATTTTTAAGTGAATTGTTTTGTTCTATGGGATTTTTTTCCATTTCCAATCTGTTTTTCAGGGATTTTATTTCTTTATCCACTCGTCTTGCCAAGTTTCCCTTTCCTTTCCCCATTTTTCTTCTAGGTCTCTTGTAAGAGCCTTTTTAATTTCTTCTATGAGAGAACCTTGTGTGGTGGGGACCAGATCATATCCCCTTTTGGGGATTCATCTGTGGATGATCTGTTTTTAGTCTCCTCAGGGTTTGAAGTCTGCTCTCTATCATATAGAAGCTATTTATAGTTAGAGCTTGCTTTAATTTTTTGCTCATTTTGACAAAAAAAGAATCAAAGAAAAGAAACTAACACAAAAAAGTAAATGCTGTCTGCTTTTTGGGCAGTGTGGTGTTACCAAGCTTCCTCTACAGACTACCAGAGTAGCAATGAAGCAGCAGTGGAGCAGCAATAGCTGTGCTGCCTTCACAGTGGCCTCTCTCTGAGACTCTGAGAACATGCTGAGTCACTCTGGATCCTGGGTGGGTGTGGTCAGGTCCCAAGAGATCTCAGTGTTTCGAGATTGAAGTCTTTACCCCCTGTGTTTGTTGCTTCTCTGTTGATCTACTGGTTTGCTGCCAAGGCAAAGAAGTTCATACTGGGTAAAGTTCTCTCCACAAGTTTTTCAATGGCTGTGACTACACCCTGCCCCCTCCAGTCTGCTCAGTGCGAGCTGCCTTCCATGCTCTTGCTGCCTGCTTTCAGTCTGCGCCTGGTCTAACTGTCCCCACCCACAAGCAAAGACAGACCTTTTCTGGCGAATTTTGAGGATATCTTCTGTTGGTAATATATTTGTGTTTTTTTTTTTAGTCAAGTACTAATTCTGAGTATTCTGAGGGCAAGATGTGTGTGTCCTCTCCACCATCTTGGCCCCCAAGCTCTTTCTCATTTAAATTGAATTCATGAAGTAGTTAAGATATTATGTTGGAATACACTGGAGAGCTGTTGGAATACACAGGAGCCACCTGGCAGTGGCTGCTGGAGATCCAACCCAGAATGCATCTTCTCTTGTGAGAGGATGATATAAGGAGACTGAGAGGCAGTTGTTGTTCTCTGATTTCTCTGACTGAGAGGCCATTGCATTGTCTGACTTGTCTCCTCTTCCCTCTGTTTCCAATTTATCTCAATATTACCCATGATGTCATTGGTTCTCTACAAGAGTGAAGGATGAATAACAACAACAGTATTGAGGGGTTAGAAATACAGTTGGGAAGAACACATCTGAGATGGTTCTGGGCTGGACTCGGAGTAGAATGTTTTTGGCCAATGACAGGATGAAGAAGGGGGTTGTCTTGGTCAGATATTGCTCTCCAACTTTGATGAAATCATCTTCTCCTATTCCCCAGTCTGTTCACTCCTTCGAATAAGTATCAGTGATGACTATAGTCCTATCTTTTCTGACCCAGGGCAGCTTGCCAAATCTTTCCTCTCCCAACATAGTCTAGAAGTTAACATCATTCATTAATCAGATGACCTTGGAGAACTGATTTTCTTTCCTTTGGGATGCACTTTAAATAAAGTGATTAGATGGGAAGATCTATATTAAATGATACAGAGGAAATGAGCAGAATTGGGAGTAGAAAAGTGAGAATCCTAAAGGTTGTGATCACTACTCTTGGCTCTAAAATGATCATATAAAGATGAAATACTCTTCCTTTTGGTGTAGAAGTGAGAGATTGTGGGTGTGGATTGTTGAATATATCATCAAATATAGTTATTTTATTTATTTGTTTATTGTTTATAACAAGATAGATATTTGTTTGGTGTATGTAAGGAGTATATAGAGAGGTAACTAATATAAAAACAAAAAGAAGTACTGCAACTCATTTAAAGCAACAACAACAAAAGTTCCTTATCACTTCACATCTGGATTATTGGCAGTAGCCTGCTGATGGGTCTCACTGCTTGTATTCTTTCCCCACTCCAGCCTATCCTCCACTCAGCTATCAAATTGAGCTCTTTAAATAGAAGATCTGACCATGTCATATTTTGCATGACCATATTTGCATGACCATGTCATGCAATAAATTTCACTGACTCCTCCAAGATTAAATATAAAATTCTTTATTTAGCAAATACAACCCTTAATAATTTGCCTTCCCCTCAACCTCCACATTTCCTATCTGCTTATACGTTACACACCCCCACCAAAATCTGTGATCTAGACTCTCAGAGTTGTTTTTCTCTAAACTGCTATCATTGTTTAAATTGTTCTCCTTATTCTGATCATTTCTTTCTGTATCAGTTTACAAAGGTCTTCTTAGCTTCCTCTGAAATTATCCATTTCATAATTTCTTACAGCACAATAATATTCCATTATGTTCAATATACCATCCTTTTGCTTAGCCAATCACCAACAGGTGAATTCTCCCTCTATTTCTAATTTTAGGGCCCTTTTCTTGTTCTCCTCCTCCTCCCCCTTCTTCTCTCCTTCCTCCTCCTCCTCCTTCTTTTTCTTTCCCCTTCTCCTTCCCTTGTCCACCTCCTCCTTCTTCTCTTCTTTCTCCTTTGATCTCTTTGGGACTAATTGTGATAGAATTTGAGTTTAAGGGTGAGCATAATTAGGGGCATAATTCCAAATTGCTTCCCAGAAAGACAATTCCAGTAACAGTATAAAAATATTCTCTTAATGTCTCTCCAGCATATCATTTTCCTTTTTAAACCTTTCATAGGTATTTTTCTTTACAATGTTACTGTTCTTGTATAAATATTTTCAGTTCTGCACATTTTACTCTGTGCTTCCAGGAATTCTCTGACAGTTTTTTTTTTTCATCATTTATTATGGCTCAATAATATTCTAGTATATCCATATACCACAATAGAGTCATTCTCCAGGAGATGGGAACCATTTTAGATTATAGTTCTTTTCATTTTTTCATTTTCCTTCATTTAAACCTTCCTTCAGGATTTGAAAGTTTGTGACTATTCCCCCTCCAGTATCATCCTCCCTTTTAATCCCTCACCCTCCATTCTCTCTTGTTTATCTTTTGAATTTGATATATTTTACCCCATACTGTCTGGATGTATGTTCAACTTTCCTTTGTTCATTTCAGGCAAGAGGGATATTCATCTGATGCCTTTTCAACTATCCTATCTTCTATGCTTGTAAAATCTCATGTAGCCCAATTATGAAAAATAGTAATCTAAACCTCCTTCTTCCTCTTTTCAATAGTAGTATATTTTCTCCATTTACTACCCTTTAGTTTCCCTCTCTTCAGAACCTAAGAATAGAATCAACCCATCCACAATCCTTTTTTTTTTTTTAAATTAACTCTCTCAAAACCAATTGAAGACAGTAAATTTGTTAAGAGATGCTTGTTTCTTCTCCAACTCCTTTTTTTTTTTTTTTGCTTTCTAGGGTTTTTTGGACATATTTTCATCCCCCAAAGCTAATTCTGCCCTGCCTTTTTTTTTTTTTTTTTTGTCAGAAATGTTTTAAAGTTCTCTACTTCTTTAAAGAGGCATTCTTCCTGCTCCCTTTTCTCCCCCAGGGAGATTATACTCAGCTTTGGTGTTTCAAATTATCCTAAATTGTAAGCCAATTTTTTTTTTTTTTTTACCTTTTGGAATATTATATTCTAAAATTTCCCCTCATTTGTAAAAGAAGGTGTCAGTTATTTTGTGATCCTAACTATAGTCTCATGTTATGTTAACTCTTTTTGGCTATTTGAAGTATGTTTTTTAATTGGAGTTGAAGCTACAGGACTTTTTCTTTTGGAAGTATTTTTAGAACATGCTTAGTGGATTCTTTCTACTTTCACATTCTAAAAGATCTGGGAAGTTTTCATTTATGGTTTTTTGAAATCTAACATCCAATTTTTTTCTGTTTTGTCATAGTTTTCAGGTAGTTAATTGATCCTTAAATTATCTCTCTTTGACCTATTTTTCAGGTTAGTTTTTTAAAAAATATGATAATTTATATTTTCTTCTATTTTTTTCTATCCTTTAATTTTGTTCTAATATTTCTTGCTGCTTCATGGAGTCATTTCTGTTTAGTCTATTCTAGTTTTCTGAGATTATATTCACTAGGTAAATCTACCATTTTCTTTTCTACTCTATTTATTCACTTTTCAATTCTTTTTTCAAAAGTTTTAATTTTATGTCTTGCTTTTTTTTCTTCTCATAATCATGCAGTCTTTTGGGAAAAAAATCAATTTTCCTCTTTGTGTCTCTGCTTTCAATTTTTATGAATTTAGATTTGTAACAATTTTTGATACTGGATAGTATTTTCTTTGACTTACTCATCCTTCCAACTTTAATTCCTAAAGTAGGGCTTTATGCCAGATCCAGGGCCCATCCCATTTGGGTGAAGTAATCAGATTTGCTTGTTCTCATTTGGATCACTAAATTTCTATTCTGATTTCTACCTTTTGAAATTAGGCTTCCCTGAAATTTAAAGTGCTGAATCTTCAGGGCCCTCTATGGCATCTCAAGGCAGAATGCTAAGGATCTTAGTTTGAGGTCTGAATGAATCCTGTTATGCCTAGCCTGATTGCTATTCTCAGTGATTTTCAAAGTCTCTGGTGTGGGTTTCAAGATCCCTAGAATTTTCTTGGGGAAGTCATTCCCTCTGCCTCCAGATATAGAGCTTTTCAGGCTGTACTTGTATCTTATCACTCTGATACTCTTACTCTTTATTTGCCAATCCTGGCACTGGTTTTGCTGGAATCCTGACCTTCTTGCTGTCTTTTTGTGAAATTCTGGTGTAGAAGTCATTATAGCTTCTAATTGGATTTCTTGATCATTATTTGGTCTGAAATGATTTTCAGATTTAGAGATGTGGGAAACACATCTATCTGCTTTCTCTTAAGCATGCATCCTGGCTGGAAGTCCTCTTATTTTTCTTTGCCACTGGGACTTTGTATCTAATCTGTTCCAGTGATTAACTTTTCTATTTTTTTAAACCAGAAGCAAGTGGTTTTAATTATGACTGCTCTGTGGCAAGATCTGGTACTGCAAGGCTCCCTTCTTTCCCTCTTTTTCAATTCATTGCTTTCCTTGAGATTCTTAATTTTTTTTTCTATTTCTATAAAGTAACTCTTCGGTAGTTTGATTGGTATGGCACTAAATAAACAAACTAATTTATGTTAAATTGTCATTTTTATTTTACTGACATGGGCCAACTATGAGCAATTAGTATCACTCTAAATATTTAGGTCTTTATTTCTGTGGAAATTGTTATGCAATTATAGTAATAAAATTTTTGTGTATATTTTGGTTGTTGGGGCAACAAGGTGGCACAGTGGATAGAGTGCTGTTCTGGAGTCAGGAAGACTGAATTTAAATCTAACCTCAGACACTACTCTAGGCAAATCCCTTAACTTTATTTGCCTCTGTTTCCTCATCTGTAAAATGAGTAGGAGAAGGAAATTGCAAACCATTTTAGTATTTTTGCCATGAAAATCTCAGATAGGGTAAGACATGATTGAAAATGACGGAACAACATGTCTTTTAAGATAAATTACTTTATATATTTTGCAATTTTTCCAAGTGGATTTTCTTATTTTTTGGTTGGTTTTACTTTGTTGGTAATATAAGGAAGGGCTAATAATTTATATTGCTACTTTGCTGAAGTTATTGTTTCAATAAAAGTCAGTTGAATCAGTGATTATCTAAGTAGACCATCATGTCATTTGCTAAAAGGAATAATTTTTTTTGCATATGCATATTCCCTAAATTTCTTTCTTGTATTATTGCTATAGCTAGTATTTCTAGAACTATATCAAATCAAAATTGTGATGGTAATTGCCAAATTTGCTTTACCCCTCATCTTATTGAAAAGACCCCTAAAAAGGTTTGAAAAGACCTTTTGATTATAAAAAAAAAATGATACTCCTTGCTCTTGGTTTCAGATACAATTTAGTATATTAAGTAAAGGTAAAGTTATTACTTTACTTTTTAATGTTTAAATAGAAGTGGATATTGTATTTTATTAGATTTTTCTGTACCTAATAAGATAATCATGTGATTTTTGTAGTTTGTTATTAATATGGTCTATTAACAATTTTCCTAATACTGAATTCACCACATACTTCTGGCATACCTATCTACCTTGTCATGAGGGACACCTAATTTTTAGGCAGCAGGAAAGAAGCCAGTTGATAAGGAGGTATTGAAGATTAAAGACAGAAGCAATTATTTAAAGGCATCAGGTTGAAGTTGATGATAATTTGTTAAAATATATTTGAGAGATTCTTTTTGGGGTACAAATAAAACTGGTGTCTGAGGCCTTTTTTTTCATTCTGAAATTAGTAATTCTATGATTCTTCCAATTTTTTGGGTGATTAATTTTTTTCTTATATTTCTTGTATCATTGGATCTTCTAGTTATGTATCTTTTTTTTCTTTGTGTCATGTTAAAGTTTCTCTTCTTTTTTTGCCTTCCAACCACTTGTACAGTCTTTCGTGACCATTCTATATTCTTTTCTGTGGATATTGCAGAATTAGAATCTGTCTTTATGATAATTCTTCATTACACTGTATCTTTCCCACCTTCCCCTCTCCCAGGGCTATCTCCAAAATTCACATTGGTTCTCCTGGAAAGAAAGAACTATCTTTGATTCAAGGTAAAACTGCAGCTAATGAGTCCCTTTACCTTGCTCTTACCTTTAATAGTCAGCCAGTTGACATAATTATCTCAAAGCACAGACATTTATTGAGATTCCACCATAAAAACAGTAGCTATAAAACTTCCCCTCCCCCCCATAAAGTTGGGGCACTTTTTCATCAATTCAAAGAATAAACATATAGAAAGAATATTGCTAAAGAGACACATAATTTGGTAAAAGAAGGGCTCTCCTGTTCTTTCATTTTTTGTGGTATCCTTATTTTACTTCTCTTGTGTGCATCATCTCTGCTGGACAGGTTACACAGCTTGGCTCTCTAGGTCTATTCCTCTTTGTAACTCAATTCTTTCAAGCCATGGTAATTTTCTGCTCTTATACCTTAATTGACTAGACTATTCAGTTATAGCTCTGCTGGGAGATGCCATGGCTAATAACAAGAGGAAGGAAAAAGAAATCACCTTTCCCCAAGATGTTCCTCTAAGGGCCAACTTTTTTTCTAATTTTGTTGTTCCTTTGTTTCAGTCATGTCTAACTCTTCATTACTCCATATCGGATTTCTTGGTAAAGATACTTGTGAAGTTTGCCATTTGCTTTTTCAGCTCTTTTTACAGGTGAAGAAACTGAGACAGACAGTTAAGTGACTTGCCAAGGATCACAGAAGTGGTGTCTGGAGATGGATTTGAACTCAAGTTCTCCTGATTCCTAGTTTGGCACTCTATGTAGTGTACCACTTACTTGCCCCTTTTTCTTTCACAATTATGTCTTTCCTCTATTACTTGTAGTCACATTCCTTAGAGCTGTTTTATGCCTTTACTAATGGTCCAGCAATTGGATTGTGCTTTTCAAAAGCATAACCAGGGACATGGATGATTCCTTGATCATCAGTAATTAATTGTCCTCTAATTCCATAATATTTAAGTGAATAACTTCTTTCTAATTCATAAAGGGAAATAGCAAATGACAGGACCTAATTTATATTTAAAAAAAAATTTCCAGTACTCCATTGTCTTGCTTTCTTTGATTATATCAATAGGATTGGGGGTGGGGAATCAATTTATTGAGGTAGGGATGGTGTGTTTCCCAATCACTTTCTACTACCTCCGACACACTTGCCCTTTTAGGAGTAATTTCTTCCACTGTCTTGATACACCATCCCTCTTTTACAAGGCCTCAACACTTGAACCCTTGTTGACGGGCAAAGGATTGTTATTAAATTGCTGTTAAAGGAAGATGATGCTGAATGGCTAGGGTGGACTCTTGGTGAACGTTTGCCCTCCCTGCAGTTACTTTTAAACTTTCCTTGACTCAAAAGTTTCTGTAGCCACATCTCTGGGACCAGGGGCCTTTTGCATAGAGTCCATATGAAGGTAGTTAGTAGGGAGTTGTGAGCTCCATTATATTCTGGCATAGATGGAGAAGGCCCTTGATGACTGATCTCAACATCCCTTCCCCTAGTTAGCTTATTATAGTTGCTTCAAGCAAGAAATCTGCAGTGGGTGGAAACAAATAGTTTTTATTTTAAAAAAATTTAGTGGAAATTACCTTTCTAGAATGTCTTTTTATTTTTTCTTTTGATTATCATTTTTCTACTTCACTTGGAACATTTCTTATTTTTTTATTTATTTTTTGAAATGGAAAAACAATAGAGAACAATGTTTGGCCACATATGGGAAAATCCCTCTTCTTTGATCTCCCTCCCTATCCATTTTCTTTTTCTATCACACTCCTCTCACTTCCTCCCTTCTTCTCTTCCTCTCTCTTTCCTTCCTTCTTTCTTCTTTCATTTTCTTTGTTCTTCTTTATTTATCTGTTCCTTCATTCCTTCATGTTTTCTTTCTTTCTCTTTCTTTCTTTCTTTTTTTCTTTTTCTGTCCTTCACTTATCTACTCTCCTTCCTTCTTTCCTCTTTGTCCCTTCCCCTTTCTTTTTTTTTTGTTCTTCTTTTTCTTTGTGCTAATTCACCTCAATTAATTTTGATGATCATCATTAATTACCTGCTTGTGTCCAGAATCCTGTCTCTAGCACTGGAGGAGAAGCAAAGAATATTGAAATGAGACACATTCCAGGCTTTAGAGGAGCTCACATTTTTGCAGGGAGATTAGAAATATAAGCAGAGGACCATGACACAGAGCAATATATAATAAGTACATCAGAGAGTAGCATTTTCAAAGGTTGAGAAAAATCATGACAGGAACTTCTCCTCGAAATCTGATTTTGACAAGTGTTAAGAAACTGGTTGCTGAAGCAGCAACGATGGGAATTTGAAAGAAAGTCATTAATTCATTTTGGAATTCATCAGAGAAAAGGAAGAGAAAGCCAAGCACTGGCTTTCTTATGCACTGTCAGTATGATTTTGGACAAATCACTTAACCTTACTAGGTTTCAATTCCTTATTTGCAAAATGTGTATGACTACTAAAGCATTTCTTCTGTGTTGAAATCTCTTATTATTAAGATCCTCTGATAATTAAATGCCCAATATAGATTTTTGGAAAATGTGTTTCTAAAAGTTCTGAGAGAAGAAAAGCTGTGTGGTGTAGTAGACAGAGCACTGGACTTGAAGTCAAAATGATCTGTATTCCAATCTCCCCTCAGATACTTACTTCCTGTGAAATTTAACTTCCTTATACCTAAGTTTATTTGTAAGAATGAAAAAAAGTTGTCCTCAATGGCTTTTAAGATCCCTTCCAATTCTAAGTACTGCGATAAGGGATAAGTAGCTTCTTATGGCCCGTCTAATACATTCTTTGGGGGAAAGTTAGTCTACAAGGAAAGGACAACTCTCAACTGACTTTGTTGGAAGGGTATGCTATAAAGCACCTGGGCAAAGGGAAATTAGATAAACAATTTAGGAAACAACACAAATCTAGCACTGAAATAATATATTTTAGTGCTGAGGGACTTTTATCGAGACATCTGTTGATCTTTCTCTATATCAAAAGCAGAGCAGCTGCCATGCTCATTACTTGCCTTATTGATAATTCCATCCTTCCAAAAGTGTAGGAAGTAACAAGAGGAACTATTATCCTGTCTATGTCTTGTTTGTACATAGCTGTTTGCATATTGTCTCTCTTATTGGACTGTGATCATCTTGAAAGCAGAGTTTATCCTTTTCCTTTGTATATATAGAGGAAAAAATATATTCATCATGATGTGTTCAAAGACAGAACAAGGGGCAACAAAGAGACCTTATGGAGAAGGAGAGGCAGTAAGATGGTAGCCCAGGTACAGCTACACCAGTATTTCTGTGTAGTACCACTGTTCAGGCTAAACATGAGAGTGATCACTTTGCTTTGCTACCTCAATCATTCTTCAGTGCCATATTAAAGGTCTGTAACTTTCCAATGACATGAGTGATATTCCTATTGCATTACTTTAATCCTTCCATTGTTTTTCATTGCCATATCAACTATAACAACATGTAGTCATAATAATTTACCATATGTTTGTGTGTATATATATGTGTGTATGTATGCATGTATAAGTGATGAGGCCCTGGGTCACTAGATAGGATTGGCAAAAAAAAAAGCCTGAAGTACTGATAAGATTATTCCCTGAGGCAAGTAGGAAGGGCACTGATGGATATCAGCCGAACCTTACAATTCCATGGAAGTCTTGCCCTTAGTGTGTCCAATCAGAAAACCAAGTTAGAGTTCCACTATAAATTTTTCGATAGCCTATGCTGTCTTTGCTGAAACCCTTGTTCTGCCCCCTGGTGTCTTTCTTCCCATTTCCTTCCCTATACCTCATGGTGTCTTTCTCCTCCTTATAGCTAATTCAGTTTTTTTTTTTTTTTTAAGGTGCTATACTTCTCTATGGTTTAACTTTCCGGTTAATGACATACTCCTACTTCATGGAGTATTCCTCTTTTTCCGGTTAATTGGGATTTCCATTGGGAGAACAAGTCTTTTCCATTGTTAATTGTTAAAATTCTTTTTCTTGCTAAATATATGCTGTCCCAAATTTGTTTTATATTTATCACTCCTGGTGCCTATTTTACCTCTTCATTTTGTCTTCTTATAAGTAAACCCATTTTTTTGTAAAAAAAAAAGCCATTATGAATTCTTCCCATGACTGAACCCCAACATTTGGTGCCTTCACCAATCTAATCATTTGGAATGCTGATAATTAATGAAATGAGATAGACCTCAAGATTGAGCAAGATAACTATGGGTAAAAAAAATCCTACATTATTTAATTTTAGAGAATTTAGAGAAGAATAAAGAATTGGGATCAGCCAATTCAATTTGGTTTCAGAGAACAAAAACAGGTACAATAGGAAAGTTGCAAGGAGATAGATTTAGGCTATATGGCAAAAACAAATAAAACAACTAAACTGTTTAGGAGTGGATTGGTCTACTTTCAGAATGTAAACTCCTTGAAGGCAGGGGCTGCTTTTGCTTTTCTTTTTGTATCTTCAGCTCATAGCAAGTTCTTAAAATGCTTGTTAACTTTATAAATGGTTGAGTGCATTCCCCAGTACTGAAGGTTCTCAAGAAGAGAGTGAATGAATAATTATTGGGACTATTATGAGGAAAAAATTCTTTCCTGATGCAGTCTGGACTGTAATGTGATGATATCCCAATCACTTTTGAGAGTCTGAGATTGTGATTGTGATTACACAAAATTTTAGATTTTGGCTTCCATGATGGAACTTGAGTGGAAACACACAATACAATTCTCCTTTTCTACCTCTGCAGGCTATGATAGTTCATTTTACTTAGTCAAAAGCTATTTGTTCTTTAAAACATCTGTTGATACATTTTGTTTTGACATGAGACACTTTCCAACAAACACCCAAGCTATCTTCCTAGAACTCTATTTCCCAAATATAGTTAAGTAAAACTGCCTATGGGCATGATTTTGACTGAAAGTATGTGTTACTTTACATTTTTGTAGTTTATTGATCATTACCAGAATGGAGAAATTCCTTCCTTAGCTTTAATAGTATAGTGTCACTATCACCCACTACATTTGATCTGAGTTTTACAGCCCTTTTTAGCTTTATTTATATAGTTGTAATCATTGTATATATTATATACTCTACATCACTTCTACTCCATTTCTGGTTTGCTCATCCATTTTCCCAGTTGCTGGGCACATGCTTTGTTTCCAGATTTTTATAACCCACACAAAAAATAACTGCTATGGATGGTTTTATATGGATGGTTCTTTTCTTGTTGCCAATAATCTTTTCTGCATACAGAAACCATGGTGGGATCTTTGGTTTAAAGGCTGTAAACAAATGAGCAACTTAAAAGCTCTTAAAAGCCTGGTCTTGTTTTCTTCTCAGTTACAAACAGCCTTTGCTGCTTGGGAGGAGGAAGAATGCAGTTTTTTTTTAGTTTCTCAGTTTGATAAAGTTTACTTCCTTTGACGCCAAAGAGGCTGCTTTAATTCGAACTTGCCTGGGGAGTTTATTTTGGGGAATATCAGGAGAGTATAGATAATCTTACACCCCAGCTTTGCACATTTCAGTCATGGAAAGATGTATTTAAATATGTACCCTAACACATGCTGCAAGGGTGACCTTTTTATTGACAGTGAGTGATCAATGTGACCCACAGATTTGAACTGCTGATCATTAACTCTAGCCTAAATAAGATAATTGCTTCTCTACACATCTGAAGTGATTCACATCTTAGTAGTATCTTCTTTTGCATTCAAGATTAAGATATTGAATGCAGGAAAAAAATTCTATTCAGTTTTGGAAAGGAATGGTCCAGGAAAAAACCGAATAGTTCTGGAATATTAACCTCAAATTGTATTTTAATATCCCAGGATAATTTCTTTTTTCAAGATTCTTATAAATGTTACCTAAAATTATCTTGGGGCAGACAGTCATGTCTGAGGTCCTGGAGAACATCTCTCTTAATGCTAGAAAATGACTTGAATATAGACTAATTACAATTATTTCTTCCAAACTGGAATCTAAATAATAAGTTTGTCACCATCATTATCATCATCATCATTAATTTATTTTTTATTATTTTCTTCAGCACCTGTAAAAGAGTAGGTTGTAGGATGGACCTTCCCTTTCATAGCCTACTTAAGGAGGAGTTTTCAGGATTCAAGAATATGTTTTACCTTATAAAAAGTAGTCAATTGCCTTCAAGATAAGAAAACTTTTGGGGATCAAGTAGTAGTAACTTTCATTCCAAAAAAAGATATATTTTTTCATCATTTTTACAAAGTACATAAATACTCTATGAGAGAAGGTATCCCAATCAAACAGACCAAGAACTCCCCTGATCAAACCTATATATATTAAATATGGTTTATTGTGTTCTTTTATATTTGCATATCAGGAGTTAATAATTTACTTTGTCATATAATCACTTATAATCTGTTATAGAAAAGTAAAAAGTTCATTCCTCCCTTTCCCTCCTCCCCCTCCCCCCTTCTGCTTTGCAACTTTTGCATGGTAGCTAGGTAGCACCTTGGTGCATAGAATACCAGATTAGGAGTCAGGGAAATTTACCTTCCTGAATTCAGATTTGGTCTCAGATATTAACTGTGTCACCTTGGGCAAGTTACAAGCCTGTATGACTTAGTTTTTCATCTGTAAAATGAGCTGGAAAAGGAAATGACTTATCACTCTAGTATCTTTGTCAAGAAAACCTCAAATATGATCATGAAGAGTTGGACACAACTGGGATGACTGAACAAAAGCTTTGCAAGAAGTCTTATTGGGCTTTGATCCCTAACACAAAATGACAGCAGCTTCCTATAAAAAGTCATGCTTAATTTAATTATTAACACCTCTAATAATACAGGTTGCCTGCTCTCCAACAATAGCTGTGTCTCAAGGTTATTAAATCTGTGTAATCCTTAGGCTAATTATAGAAATTATTTTGTAGAGATCTCCCACCTAGATGAGAACCTGAGGGGATGAATGGGTGTCAAAGTCAAGTTGCCCAAAAGATCAATTATGAATTCAGAAAGAACTATCCCAAAGCTAAGTTCTGTACTTTTGCCAATTGGCCTTCTACAAACCTTCAACATCAAGTGTTGAAGCAAAACTTTAGGAATAAGCAAACTTTTGTGGAAAAAGTTTTTTGTTTAAATTTTTGGTTAAGTTATATATGTGCATTCATTTTTACATATTTCCATATGAGTCATGTCGGGAGAGAAAAATCAGAACAACAGAGAAAAACCAAAAGAAAGGAGAAAAAACTTGTGAAAATAGTACACTATTAAATATATCAATATATATGTTGATCCATATTCAGTCTCCATAGGATTCTCTTTGGATCAGATGGTGTTTTCCAGCCAAAGTTTATTGGGATTGCCTTGTATCACTGAATTGCTGAAAAGAACCAAGTTTATCATGGTTGATCATCACACAATCTTGTTGCTGTGTATTAATGTTTTCCTGTTTCTGCTTTCTTCATTCAGCATCAGTTCATGTAAATCTTTCCAGGATTTTCTAAAATCATCTTGTTCATGATTTTTTATAGAAAAATAATATTCCATTGATAAGTAAATCTTTAATCTGCATAAATGACATCTGGTCTCCAATTACATTACTATAAAAGATTGGTCCTATGACCCTCATATGAACATTGGTATCTGAATTAGTGTGTCAACAACTGACAGACGATCAGGAACTGAGCAAGAGTTTAATCTGGAAATACCTGAGGGAACCCTGACAGAATATGAACCCCCTTTACTTGTTGTCCATATCAAATTTTGCCAGTTTTACCATATTCCTCAACAAAACTCACCAGAATATGTGAGTTGTGCATTGGCTTTTGCTTTCACTTTTTTTTTTTAGTGGTGTAATGGTAATATTTATTGTATTATTATCCATTCAGAGAGTAGTTGCTGTTAAGAACTGGAAAATGGACAGGAGAGATTGATCACCTCTTCAACTCTTAAAATCAGCCTTTTGAAGTTAATACAATGACAGACTCATTCTCAGTTTTATTAAGAACTGGATTGATCTTGGGAGAACTTTAATTACTACCTCCATAGCATCTACTAGCCTTGGAGAGTCCTCTGAAAAGCAAATCCCCTAGGGATATTTCTAAGGGAGGAAAGTTGCTGAAGTTATCTGGACCTTGATTTTTGAACTTGGAAGCCTGGCTTTCCAAATGAAGTCAAACCATTTAGAGACCCTAATATCATTATCCTGTCATTTTCTGTGTTATATTCTTTCTGTGGCTTTGGAATGAAGACTAAAATCCTTGGCTTATCATTAAAGCCATTTTTTACCCTTGCCCCCAGGTCTGGGTCTACTAAACTTTTTTTCAAACTGTGAAAATCGTGTATTTTAAGATCAGCAGGAGACAGGAATTCAGGTTAGGGGAAAATCGTCAGTCTTTATTCTCAGTGAAGAAGGATCGGAGGTGGAAGAGAATCGGCGATAGCAATGTGGCAGCTGAGTCAAGCTAGCTCGACCAGCAGCCACACAAACCAGCAACTCGGAGTTTGAACCCAGCCCAATCTCCCAACTTGTCTTCTTCCCTCTCTGCCTCCACCCACCAAAATCGTCATTTCCTAACAACACATCAGGACTCAAGGAAGTGGGCAGGGACCATTCTTAATCCAATCATGATATTAATAGAGTATAGCCCAATTACTATCTACCCATGTACTTGGACTCAACATCAGCTCAAACCTCAGCCCATACATTTCCCTTTCTTTTTTAGAACCCAGTGGTCATGCTCCTGACTCCTCAGGGTCGAGCCCAAGGGAGGTGATCACAGCCTCTAACTCTCGGAAGGAGGTGGCGAAAAGGAGTGATCACAGCCTCCCTGACTTCTCAGAAAAGGTGAACACTAAAGGGATGATACCCTCCCTACATCTCAGGAAGGAGATAAAAGCACCAAGGGAAATGGGGTTGTACGTTCTGGAAGGTATTATGCCAAACCATCAACATGGGAGGTATTCAAGCACATAGCAATACTGAGCTAAGGATGACCTCCCTCAGTCAGTGCAGGCTCGTGTGGTGCAACAAACATGTGTACACAAGTAGAATAGCAAACAATATAAATCAACATGGTGTTGGAAAGATCACCAGAGTCCTAGAGGTGGGTATGTAAACAACAGTCACACTACACCTTCTTCAGCAGCAAGAGATAGTCCAAAACCAATCTATTGTCCATTGTTTCACGTCAGGAATCAATAGTCCCCTAGGTTTTGAAGTCCTGAAAAAGTCTTTTTATGTGTTAGGAATCCAATGATTCCAGCAATTTTGAAGTGTTGTAACAGTCTTATCATTTCTCGAGAATCCAATGATTCCTAGGGTTTCAAGTCCTATGTCTCAGAGAATCAATGATTCCTGAGAGTTTTCAAGTCCTATGTCTCAGAGATCCAATGATTCCTGAGGGTTTTCAAATCCTATGTCTCAGAGAATCCAATGATTCCTGAGAGTTTTCAAATCCTATGTCTCAGAGAATCCAATGATTCCTGAGGGTTTTGAAGTCCTATGGCACAGGAAATCCAATGATTCCTGAGGGTTTGAAGTCTGACAATCTTTGATGTCCATGGGTCAAAGCGCCATAACTGCCCCGCTCTTTCAATGGTGAGCACAATCAGCAACAGCACCATCCGATTTCTTGGGTCTTCTCCTTTGTTTCAAAGGTCTGCTCCAATCTCTCTGCGATGGACAAGGCGAATATGGCTCGTTGGCACCCATCTGATTCCTTCTCCACCTGAGAGATACAAGCAAACCCTCCCCAAAGCAGTTAGCCTATCTGGTCCTTTCCATTCACCACTTTCTGGGTCTCTCCACATCACCTGGCGATTATCTAAAAGATAGTGGAGCTGCTCTTTGAACACTGACCTTCCGGTGGGTTATAAAACCTGTCAGCCGGAGCCAGTGCATCTTTTCAAAAATCAAGAAGTTAATAGTATAAAGAGCTAGATTTAGAAGTTCTCTAGGGTTACCTGTGGCTCCCCCTTTCTTTTGTTTTGGAGTAGTGTCTTAATATCTCTGTTTCTCCTCTCCACTTTGCCTGTCCTTGAGGATTAAAAGGTATGCCCGTGGTGTGTAAAATCTTATACTGTCACAAAAGTGTACAAAATGTTTCGAAATAAAGCAGGACCATTGTCTGTTTTTATTGCTTATGGCACACCATAATGCAAATCTTTATGAGAATTCAGTGACCACTCGGGCTGTCTCTTTGCTGCTGGCATTGCAAAAGTGAATCCTGAAAAATGTCTACCACCACATG
This sequence comes from Sarcophilus harrisii, assembly GCF_902635505.1. Classification (NCBI taxonomy): domain Eukaryota; kingdom Metazoa; phylum Chordata; class Mammalia; order Dasyuromorphia; family Dasyuridae; genus Sarcophilus; species Sarcophilus harrisii. Next base: position 353,096,353 of record NC_045427.1, read on the forward strand.
GATGAAAGACAGACGACCAAAAGATTTATAATGGGTCACATCCATTTGCCAGATTTCATTGGGTCTCAAACCAGGGTTCTTCCTGGAGGCAGTGGAGCGTGGAAAGGAGGCAAGCCGTCAGGCTTTACTATCTCTAGCTTCCTCTTTTGTTATTCCAAATTGTAAGCGTAAAAGCTCGAGCAGCCTGATGATATTTAGAATGAGATGCCTAGGCTTCTTGGAACAAAGGGTATTGACCAACATAGTTAGAAGGCTATCTGCCCTTTGAATTGCCATCAAATATGGGACCTGGAAGTCCACTATGAGAATGGACATTAATATATAGATCTTACCTGGATGCTTTCTCACTTTCTTGAAGTTTCTTAAAGAGCTGATATATAAGGCTGCAAATTTTATTTGGGCTGTGGCAATTCTTTGTACCACCCTACCGAATAGCAATCAGATATTATATTTATGTCTCCTGGATAATAAGTAAGAGCTAGAATGATGCGTACAATTCATTCTGCTGGAGTGGACTGAAAAGGAGTTCTGACTATCTCTTTATAGTTAGATCTAGTACACAGCACAAATATTATGTTTGGATGCATCCTGAAGATTGTTGGTCCTGAAGAGGAACTTTAAACTTTTTCTTCAAAGTCCATTACCAATTATGTAATATCTAGTTATCTTTAATGGAGACCCATGTAAAAAATTTGGACCATGGCTAATAAAATTTGCCACTCTGGGATGGTCTCACAACACACATTAATTTGTGTATTGTATAAAAATTATATCTTATCAGGTCTTGTCCCAGATAATTGTACTCTCCTTAGTGGCCTTTAATAAAATTACAAGCACTGGGTAGGGTGTAGCTTTGATCTGGTTGTGCTGGGAGTTCACCCACTCTATGACACTGTGTCCTTGATGAAGGACTGCTGTGGTGCCTCTTGTGTGGCAAAACTGATATCTCAAGGGTTTGGTGACTCTTTCAACCACATTGGATAAAGCCAGTTCAACTTCTCTCAAAGCCTCTTGAGCTTCTTTTGTAAGCTGGCGTGGTGAATTTAAAGCACTGTCTCCCTTAAAATGTCATATAACGGTTGTAACTGATAGGTAGTCAAGCCTAACACTAGTGCATCCATTGGATATCTCTATCAATTTCTGAAAATCATTCAATGTGTTTAGCTTTCTGTTCTTAAGGAGAGTTTTTGAGCAGTAAGCACCTTAGGGTATACTTCTATCCTAAATATTGAAAAGACATGTCTTTGAATTTTTCTGGTGCTATTATAATTTTAATTCCTTAGTGTTTCTATGGTCTTTTGTAGACATGCCTCTAACATTTTGTTCCTCAGGTGCACATCCCAAAATGTCATCCATGTAATGTAATACTAACTTTTAGGAATGCTTTTCTTACTGGAGCAAGAGCAGCAGCAACATACATTTGACACATAGTAGGCTGTTTTCATTCCCTGTGCAAAACTGTCCATTCCATATCTTTTATAAGGCTCAGCTAAGTTAACTCTGGGCACTGAAAGGCAAATCTTTTCATATCCTCCTTATCCAGAGGATAGAATAGAAACAATCCTTAATATCTATGACCAAAGAGGCCATTCTCTAGGCAACTGAGTAGGAGATGAAGTCCAGGCTGAAGAGTTCCATAGTTTCCATCTGTTCATTCCTTTCTTAAATCCGTTAACATCCTCCATTTTCCAGATTTCTTTTTCACAACAAAACCTGAGAATTCAAGGACTTAGAAGGTTTTAAGTGTCCTTGGTCAAGCTGTTCCTGTACTATTCTAATAAGGCTAATTTTATCTTTACTTAAGGGCCACTGCTCTATCCCACTGGTTATCAGTTTTCCATTGGATAGGAACAGGTGAAAGTGTTGGCGGCCTTCAACAGCAGCCTGCTTAAAAACGAAGTACTCATTTTAACCCTAATTGCTGTAAACGTCTCTTCCCCCACAGATTGATGGGGTTTTCAACTATAAAAGGAGTAAAACTCCTGTTTTGCCTTCAAAATTCCATCTCATAGGGCAGCACTAACTTCAGCTGTTGATCCTCCACGCCAGACATGTAAGTGTCAGCTTTAATCTTTGGCCAGTGACTGGGCCAGCTGGCACCATCTAATGACCCTCCGATCTGCACCAGTGTCTACCAATCCTTCCAATGGAAGGCCATTTATATAGATTGTGGAGCATGGTCGGTCAGTTGAAGCTGCTGTCCAGTAAACTGCTGGATTTTGTGATCTGGAATCAGAATCTGGTGACTATCACCAGGCTCTTATTAAGTTCTGTGAGTAAACCTGATCTACTATTTCTCCTGGGTGATAAGTCACCACATTGTCTGCCTGTATTGGTGACTGGGATATTATCTAACATTCCCCAGTTTCCCACATCAGTATTGGATGGACACTGTTTTGCACTTACTCTCAGGGTAAAATGGTCAAGCCTACTGTGCCTGGAGGCAAAGGGATCCATAGGCTGGAGAGGAACAGATTTCCTCTCCAGGGTATCTCAGTTGTCTCCGCTGCACACAACTCTATTCTCCTAATTGTAATCCCTTTCTTCCATCAGGTTGCTTCCTGGCTGATTGATTGTGTAATCCCTTTCTGCCATCATATGGCTTCTTGGCTGATTGGTCATATTGGGGTATTGGCGTCTAGGCACTCTCTGGGTGCACCATTGGCTGCCATCATGCCCCAAGTGTTTTTGCCTGGGGCCCTGGGGCTGGGCCCCTCATCCTTCCTGAACCTGTCTACATTCTGAGGCCCAATGGAAGCCTCTGTTGCATTTTGGACATGGGATACTGGGTCTTGTTCTCCACCCTGCTTTCTCCTCTGCCTCTATACCAACATTGAGCTTTCAGATGCCCTACTTTACCACACCTGAAAGCATTGCCGTTTCTCTCTAGAAGTCCCTTGCGGAGGACCCTGTCTACCATGTTGGGATCTTGGGAAGTCTGCATCATGTCTGGCTATAAAGGCATTTGTGCCACTGTGGCTGGCGTCTTATGAACTCCTCTAAAGGAGCATCCTTGGGCAGTCCTAGTATAATCCTTCTGACCTCATTAGCATTTTCCTTAGCAAGTTGCCTTATTAAAACATCTGTTGTTGGATTTTCCCCATTAGTTCTTGTGATAGCAGTCTGCAAACTCCCACAAAGTCAACAAGGCTCATCTGGCCTTGCATTATTTTATGAAGGCCTCACCTTTATCATTTTATTGTGATCAATCACGCTTTGATAGCATTAGCAGCAATTTGCTCATATGCTGCTACTGAATAATTAACCTGTGCTGTGCGTCTGCATGGACCTATACCTTGTAGTAGGTCATAGGTGATCCAGCATAGACAACATTGACTATTTTGTTGGCTTATCCTACAGGCTCACTATATTCAAAGCCATGTAATTTTGTCCAGGTTCAGGCATACCCTTGCTATAGATTTCCAGTCATCAGGGTCAAGACTTGAAAGCCAAATTCTGTAACAGCATCTTAACATAAGCTGATGTGGCCCCATAATTAGTCAGGCCTTTTTAAGATCTTTAATGATTTCTACATTAAAGGAGCATATCTTCGACTTTGTTGACCTGGGGATGACTGGAAATGCAGGAAACATAAGTGGTTGTAGCTCCCGGATGTCCACACCCTTTTCTTTGGCCTTCCATTAAGCCCTCTTGAAGCCTGCTCAAGGTTGGTCCCCTCACTGCCCCCACTGCCCCTCCTCCCTCCATCCCCGAGGGTGGGTTGGTGGAGGAGAGTCAATCACTTGCTCCTGGGTGGGGCTGAAGCCCCTCCTGGAGGGAAGGTCACCACCCTTGCTCTAAGTCTCCATGCCCTGTGGGGAATGGTCATTAATCTCTTCATTGTCTTCTTCCTTAATATCATGGCTAATTTGAGGAGGGGTGGAAGAGTCAAGGCCTTCTCAAGGTTCTTAGTCTAACTAAATACATTGTATAAATAAAATGCCTCCATGGAATTGAATGAGACCATATTCTCTGAAATGTATGAACATCTCTTGTCCAACCGGGAATTATCTCAAAATCTGCTCCTCCTCTCGATCCAAGGGGAGATGCAGTTTAATATACCCAAATCTGCTATCTGTTCCCAAGTTATAAGTAACCCATGTATTTCTGTCAGCTTAATCATGCTTTCCATAGCACCACTCTTGGGTGGGTTGAGGCGGGGATGGAAGTCTTTAGCTAGCCTTTGTCCCATTTGCCAAAAAAAAAAAAATTACTGGTTTAGTTTTTAAGAAAATAAGTTCCTTATTTGTCTAATTAACAATACTCACCCAAGTTCCTGGTCACGGAGACTTCTTCAGTCTTGGTTCCACCGTTGGCGCAAATGTGAAAATCGTGTATTTAAGATCAGCAGGAGACAGGAATTCAGGTTAGGGAAAATGTCAGTCTTTATTCTCAGTGAAGAAGGATCGGAGGTGGAAGAAATCGGGATAGCAATGTGTGCAGCTGGTCAGAAGCTAGCTCGACCAGCAGCCACACAACCACACTAGTTTCAACCCAGCCCAATCTCTCCAACTTGTCTTCTTCCCTCTCTGCCTCCACCTACCAAAATCGTCATTTCCTATATAACATCAGGACTTCCAAGGAGATGGGCAGGGACCATTCTTAATCCAATCATGTATATTAATAGAGTATAGCCCAATTACTATCTAGCCTCATGTACTTGGGACCTCAGTGCATCAGCTCAAACCTCAGCCCATTACATCAAACTTTTTTCTAAATAACTCCTCTACCTCTCAATTCTAGCCAGACTTGGTCATCTTCTCTTCTACCCATACCCCATCCAACAAATTCATGTCTTTCTTTAGTTCTCCAGGTCTTTTCTCATTTGGTCCTACTGCACGAATTACTCTCTTCTGTTTGCTCTATCCACTTATCAATTCTGAGCCTTCTTCCCACTTTCTCACTAAGGCCATCTCTGACTTTATTTTCCATTAATTTCCCTCTTCTAATTTACTCTTCCACCAAATTGTAAAATCCAACAAGACAGGAGAAATATTTCATACTTTTTCTTGTTTTTCTTTCTTTGCCAAAAATCATGCTAAGCAAATTTTTTTTTTTGGTTCAGATTTATAATTTAATCTATTATGGAGAAGTCCTGGTATGGAGATACATTTCACCAGATTCCCACTCTTCTTTCTCTCTCCCTATCATGAGTTGAGTCTCCATATGCCATGTTTCAGGCATCAATATGCCAGCCAAAGTCCACTCTGATGAAAACTCTGAACATTGATGGGATGAGTGAGCTATGTGTCCTGCATTGGCTTGCCTCTGACCCAGAGACTTGGCCTCCAATACAGACTGAGCTTACACATTGTGCCAGGCATTGTTCAGAGAGCCAGAATCTGATGGGCGAAACACATGGCATATTGTAAGGCAGATAGAACGATAGCAGCTTTTCCTAGACTAGCATCTGCTATTCAATTAGGAAATTATGGTGGAATGCAACTGTTCTCAGCTCCTCCCAGCTGCCTCCCCACCAGACAGTGCTTCCTGCTTCATGTAATGAGGGGGAAACTGGCTTTGCCTTCTAGGATGGATTGTGTCAAAGCTGTCGGGAGTCCCTGAACTCGGCAGCCTTTCCGAGATTCCCTTTGGAGAAGACCAAGGGTGGTGCAGTACTTTGGAAGGATACTGGGGTTACCACCAGAAGACTTGGGCCCAAGTCCAAGCTCATTATTGTGCATCTCAATTAGGCAGGTCTGTTTCCATTTCTGGACCTCAGTTCTCTCTCCTATAAAATGAGGGAATTGGATGATGATCTAGGAAAACCTTTCCAGTTTTAACATTCTGGTACAATACAACTAGCTAGCAAGATTAGATGTAGTACGTATTGTTTACAGAGCCACTATGTTTATCCTGGGGGAAATTAAAAGTGAGGCCCTATGTCTTCTTTACAATGAAAGGAATGGCTCTTTATTTTGATTATGAGACTAAGGCCTGAAGAGGTGATGCGGTGAGATCTGAACCCAGTCCTATGACTTTCCATACCCTGTGTTTTCCCACTGTATCACATACATATGAACAATAAAGGAAAGACTGATCCAAGATGTCCATATTCTTCTTCCTTTTGTATTACAGTTTAAAGTCAAGGATTTTGGTGGTCAATTGGTGTCTTGGGTTTGTTATTAAATACAAAACTGAAGATTTGGGGGGAGATACTGAAGGTGTTGGACTAAGTGATTTCTAAAATCTCCTTAGGTTCTAAATCTTATGATGCTGTTACCTTCACCCTGTCCATGTAAAGCCTACAGTCTAGTAGGGAGATAAGACCCCATACGGATGACAATAATATGCAATAATACACAATAAATCCATTACAAAGAAGCAAATGAAATACTAGATGAGGTTCAAGGACAAGGTAATGTTACTGGGGACTTCCCCTTTGATTAACATTCTCCCTCCCAAATACCATTTTGATTGATAAAAAATGAGGCCATCTCTGAGCAGCAGCATGCCCAATTTCTGTTATAATTCTGAAGAGATTTGTGAAAAGTAAAGGGAAGTTTCTTTATTCCGTTATTTGGAAATTGGCTCAAAATAGACACGGTTTGCCTGGTTACTGCAATCTTCTCCCTCCCCCCAATTGTTTCTTAGAGAAAATTGCCTGCAGTCTGCATCCTTCCTGTCTGGGCTGGTGGAACAAAACAGCTCAGGTTTTTCATGTTTCAGCCACTAGACAACAGCGGAGAAAAGACTGGGGATCAGAATGATTAACCCCAAGGTGGTTTATCTTCTCCAGCTCTGTCCTGGCTCTCCAAGCAGGCAGCAGCTATCTGATGAAATCATCAGGCTGTTTTTGATTATTCTCATTTATTGAAAACCTCCTGTATGAAAGAAAACCAAATGGGGATGAGAGTGGAGGAAAGGGGGAGAGAAAAGGAAAGGGAACAATGAAGTCTCCCCTCTCTAACAATTTAGTGATTCATTTTGAATTGTTTCACCTCTGTCTTCCTACCTCCATGCCTGGAATTCTCTCTCTCCTCCCCCATGCCTAGAATTAATTTTTATCTTAGCTCTACAAATTAAAATCCTTCTCTTTCTTCTAGAGCCAGCTCACATACTACTTCCTCCATGAAGCCTTTCTTGATTGTCCTTTCAAAAAGTGATCTCTTCAAATTTAAATCATATCATGAAGACATATCCTGGACTAAAAATTAGAAAGGAAGTCAGAGACTTCTATTCTATTCTGACATTTTACATTGAGGAAATGGGTCCAGAGAAGTTAAATGAGTTACCTAACTATCCTACATTATCCAACATTTCACATAAGGCTCTCTTTATGGTAGGTGTTTCATTAAATGTTTTTTGAATGAATGAAGATGTTGGATTTGTCCCAAACATCTTACTTTCAAGGAGTTTGTGATATAATAGACAAGCTGAATGAATATAGGATTGTTAGTTTGGAGAAAAGAAATCGAAGGAAATGCTTAAATGCTTAAAAGCACTTATTAAGTGTATATTATGTGTTAGGCACTGGACTAGAGGCTGGGGATACAGAGAGAAAAGTAAAACAGGTTTGCCTCTCAAGGTACTTACATTTGACCATCTGTGCATGTATAACATGCAGCATAAATATATACATAATAAATACAAAATAAACTTAAGGTAGTTAGAGAGGGAAGGGTATCACGAATTAGGGGACATTAGGAAAGACACTGTTTAGAACTGGTTTATCAGAATCAAATAGAAAGGATATTGCTGCATATTGACTTAGGAAATCATGAATTAACATTATCTATGTTGCATTGCATTTTTACTTATTTTGTTAAATAGTTTTCAATTTCATTTTAATATAGTTCCAATTACACTTCAGAGTTTTGTCGGATACAATGCAGGCACAAGGAAGGGTAATGGAGTATCATGTGTGAAGAGCAGAGAGAAAGCCAGCTTGATTCCAGAGTAAATGAAGACATATAGTTATAATGAGCTAAATCATTAAGGGCTTCAAAAGTTGAACCAAGGACCTTATATTTTATATTGGAGGCAAGAGGGAATCTTTGGAGTTCATCAAGTGAAGAAGAGGAAGGGGAAATGTAGTCAGAGATACTTAGAAAATCCCTTTCACAGGCTCAGAAAGGATAGATTGAGGTAGCAGGGGGTTAGCAACCCGGCATATGTGAATGTGCTTTAATTTTTTTGGTAAATGCCTTTTAATATAATTGATTTTCTTTGTAATATCATATATTTCCTCCATTATTTTATGCATTTTAAAATATTATTTTGAGAAGGGCTTCATCATACAACAGAGATCATGACACAAAAAAGGTTGAGACCAATGGAATAGAAAGAAACTTGGAGCAGGGAGCCCAAAGAGAAGATCACTGCTATTTGAAGGAGAGATGGTGAGGCTATATGAATATACAGAAAGAGTCAGATGTAAGAGATGTCATGGAGGTAGAAACATTAAGCTTTGCAACCCAGTGGAAGAATGAATGAGAGAGAATAAGGACATTAATGAGGTTTCACACCTGGGACAATGGGAGAGTGGTGGTGCCTTTGATGGAAATGAGGAACTTCAAATAGAGGGAAAGCATGTTGAATTTTGTTTTGGATATGTTGAGTTTGAGATATTTCTTAGATATCTAGTTCAAAATTGTCCACTAGGCAACTGCTGATGTGTGACTGTGCCAGCGTGTTTTGTGGCACCGTATCTGGTACATAAGTGCCTAATAAATGTGTGTTGGTTTGATCTAAATACTTAATAAATGCTTCCTTATTTCCTTTATTGATTTATGGGCATTCAGGAGACATTCATTCTTGGGATGGAATGTCTTGGGAGTCCACATCTAGAGCTCTATTCACTGTACCTGTCTCCATCAATAGTAATCTTCAAGCAGAAAAGTGATCAGGGTAGGGAGCATCAATCTTGAAGTCGGGAGGTCCTGAGTTCAAATATAGCCTCAGATACTTCCTGGTTGTGTGACTCTGGGCTAGTCACTTAACCCAAATTGCCTTAGGGAAAAAAAAATAACTAATCACTTTTTGGGGACAGGAAAAAGGAGATTCATGTCTATATATAGCTTGAACTTCTAAAATCTTGGTTTCTAAGGTCTTTTCTAATTGTATAACACACATAAAATTGTTGTTTTTTTGTCTTTCACTTTCGAAGAGCACCAGTGATATCAAGGATGCATAAGTAAGACCCAGGAAAATCACTTGGAGAAATTTGAGAACAGAGAAATCATTTTCACCAGGGGAAGTTAGGGAAGATTACATAAAAGAAATGTTATTTGAAATGCCTTTGCAAGAATGAGGAAAGGGGTGTTATATGCCCTTTTTAGGGATCATTATATCATTGATCTACCAAAAACCTTAAAGATCATCTATTCTAACTTTCATTTTATAAATAAGGAACTTGAGGCTCACAGAGATTACATAACCTATATAAATTGCAAAGATAGAATTTGAATTCAGGTCTTCTGAATACAAAACTGCTTTTAGTTTTATCTTTGGGGACTAACTCCAGCAGTCTTTCCAGTGCTCTCTATTTAAGAACCCTCTCTTACCATCCTTTCCACCAGTGTTTTTAGGGGGTGTCAGTGACTTTAGCCTGTGAATAACTTTGGGGAGCCAGAGGTTAGTCTGCTGGCAATGAGGTGTCTGGATGAGAGGAAATGTTAACCCCTTACCTGTGTTGTGTGACCTGTTGAATGACAGTTCCCAATTGAACACCAAAATACTCCCATTTGTTTCTCTTCTATCCTTTGTTCTTACACTGGAAGTAGATGTGGGGGAGTGTTTGAATATGTACTACCTCAAGGGTCAAGACTTCTTGTTCTATGTGTTATCAGTCCCTGTTCGGTGTCCTACAGTGTCCTCAAGGTTCATGAGTCATATGATGTTAGATCTGGAAGAGTCTTCAGTACAATCCCTTCAGTTTATAGAAGAGAAAACTAGGTGTAGAAGAGTGTAATAAACAGTGAGTTAATGACTTATTCTAAACCAAAATCCAGGCCTTCTGGTATCTTTTATTGTTCAGTTGTTTGAGCCATGGCTGACGTTTTTATGATCCCAGTTGGGGTTTTCTTGACAGAAATGTTGGAGCAGTTTACCCTTTTCTTCTCCAGCTCATTTAATTGAAGCAGGCAAGGTTAAATGACTTGGCCAGGGTCACTCAGCTAGCAAATGTCTGAGGCTGGATTTGAACCCAGTTCTCCCTGACATTGGTTCAGGTGCTTTATCTATTGTACCACCTAGCTATCCAGGGGTTACCCGATCTCCATGAAATGGTGAAGAGTCAGCTAAATACTCTATACCTTATTACAATACATGCTTTTATGATGTTGCACCTGATAATGTTGTCCTCTATAGACTATTCAATCAATTTAATTTTCTTTGATTCTTCATTCATTCATTGTTCTTTCATCCATTCATTAAGTCATTTTTACTTATTGATCATTCATTCATAATTCTCCATTGTCCACTCATTCTTAATATATTTATTAGTTTCTTATTGATTCTTTTATTCTTCATCTCTTAATCATTCAATAATCATTTCTTTAATTCCTAAGGCATTAGTCTAGTCCTGCTTTCTATACTAGAGCAGCAATTTTCAAACTTTTTGATCTCAAACATCTTCATGATCTTAAAAAATTCTGAGGGTTCTGTCCCTAAAAGCTTTTTTCTACATGGGTTATATCTATCAATATTAAAAATTGATACTATTAAAAATTAAACATCTTAATATTGCTATGAATGAATTGTCCAGGGTCACACAACTACAAAATATCAGAGATTGGATTTGAATCCATAGCAGCTAACTGGGGCAGTAGATAGGGTCCTGGCCTGGGCATCAGCCAGATCTGACTTCAAATCCGGCCTTAGACACTTATTAAATATGACACTTATGCAAGTCACTTAACCCTGTTTACCTCAGTTCTTCATCTGTAAAATGAGCTGGAGAAGGAAATGACAAACTGCTTGAGTATTTTTTGTCAACAAAACCACTTGGACATGTGGTCATATAGAATGAACACAACTGAACAACAATAACTGTTATGAAAATAATTTTTGAAGGACAGCTAAATGACACAGTGGATAGAGTACCAGCCCTGGAGTCAGTTCAAATCTGGCTTCAGAAACTTAAAAAATAATTCCTAGCTGTGTGATTCTGGACAAGTAAGTCATTTAACCCCAATTGCCTCAGCAAAAAAAGAAATAAAAAGATTTTTGATTGTTGTATATGACTGAGGATGTAGACAAAAAACAGAGAAAACAGTTCTAGTTCTGGGAAAGCTTACTCTTAAGCTCTAAGCTTCCAAGGAAAACAATAACCTGAGGAAAGAGAGAGAAACCCTAGCTTTGTTATTAGGAAAGGAAGATATGGAGTGAAGTCAGGAAGAGACTGCTATTCCACTGGGTTCAGTGACAAGAATGTTGGATACACACATACACACACACACACACACACACACACATACACATGTGTGTGTACATGCATGCATACACATGTATGTCTTGACCCTTATACATGTACATATACACATGCACATAATAATACATACCATAACACACATATACATACATGCATGTGCACATGTACAATACTTACTTGCAAATATAATACACATACACCTAGTTGCACTACTTATATACTTAAAATATACACATACATACTTATATGCATCAATACATATTTACATACATATACACATACAAGCAACATAATAAAATAAACTTGCAATATTTACATGCATACATGCACACACATATGCACATATACATACACATATATACATACATAAATATATACATGTAAACACACTTACATATATACATGGACAAACGTGTATATGTGTGTGTATATATTTATATGTATGTATATATACTTTGTCCATCTGTCTTTCTGGAAGGAAACAATTTCTTTTTGTTTTTCTACCTAATTAGCTGAAGATGAGCACATCAGTGGACATAATTGACTGACAAAATCATGTTTCTTTCTCTCTTACTCCCCTTGCTTATTTCTTTCCATCTTCCTAGAGGATGCCTCTTCTGATGCACATATAAGAAACCTAATCATCCTTTAAGTACACAGTTCAAGCCCCCCTTCTCCATGAAATTTTCATAGCTACTCCATCTCAAATTAAGACAGGACATGAAACGATTCTGTGGGAAGATAAGCTCAAAAATGCAAACACAATCCAGAATAGGAAGGCCAGGCCTGTGGACTTCCAAGTAGCCAAAGTTAAGATGGAACCTAGGAAATTAGGAATCAGGAGACCAGGTTGGAATCAGGTGGCTGATGAATACTGGAGGTTAAGGAATGAGATTGGGGTAGAATCCAGTCTTGTGGTTTCTAGAAAAGATTCAAGCTTTAAACAGATCAATATCTGTTTAAATTTAATCTGTTTATTTTTTTTTTTTTTTTTATTTAATAGCCTTTTATTTACAGGTTATATGCATGGGTAACTTTACAGCATTAACAATTGCCAAACCTCTTGTTCCAATTTTTCACCTCTTACCCCCCACGCCCTCCCCTAGATGGCAGGATGACCAGTAGATGTTAAATACATTAAAATATAAATTAGATACACAATAAGTATACATGACCAAAACATTATTTTGCTGTATAAAAAGAATCAGACTCTGAAATATTTTACAATTAGCTTGTGAAGGAAATCAAAAATGCAGGTGGGCATAATATAGGGATTGGGAATTCAATGTAATGGTTTTTAGTTATCTCCCAAAGTTCTTTCTCTGGACATAGTTGATTCAGTTCATTACTGCTCCATTGGAAATGATTTGGTTGATCTCGTTGCTGAGGATGGCCAGGTCCATCAGAACTGGTCATCATATATTATTGTTGTTGAAGTAGATAATGATCTCTTGGTCCCGCTCATTTCACTCAGCATCAGTTCGTGCAAGTCTCTCCAGGCCTTTCTGAAATCATCCTGTTGGTCATTTCTTACAGAACAGTAATATTCCATAATATTCATATACCACAATTTATTCAGCCATTCTCCAACTGATGGACATCCATTCAGTTTCCAGTTTCTAGCCACTACAAAAAGGGCTGCCACAAACATTCGTGCACATACAGGTCCCTTTCCCTTCTTTATAATCTCTTTGGGATATAAGCCCAGTAGTAACACTGCTGGATCAAAGGGTATGCAGAGTTTGATAACTTTTTGAGCATAGTTCCAAACTACTCTCCAAAATGGTTGGATTCGTTCACAACTCCACCAACAATGCATCAATGTCCCAGTTTTCCCACATCCCCTCCAACAATCATCATTATTTTTTCCTGTCATCTTAGCCAATCTGACAGGTGTGTAGTGGTATCTCAGAGTTGTCTTAATTTGCATTTCTCTGATTAATAATGACTTGGAGCATCTTTTCATATGACTAGAAATAGTTTCAATTTCTTCATCTGAGAATTGTCTGTTCATATCCTTTGACCATTTTTCAATTGGAGAATGGCTTGATTTTTTATAAATTAGAGTTAATTCTCTATATATTTTGGTAATGAGGCCTTTATCAGAACCTTTGACTGTAAAAATATTTTCCCAGTTTATTGCTTCCCTTCTAATCTTGTCTGCATTAGTTTTGTTTGTACAAAAACTTTTCAGTTTGGTATAATCGAAATTTTCTATTTTGTGATCAGTAATGATCTCTAGTTCTGCTTTGGTCATAAAGTCCTTCCCCTTCCACAGGTCTGAAAGGTAAACTATCCTGTGTTCCTCTAATTTATTAATAATTTCATTCTTTATGCCTAGGTCATGAACCCATTTTGACCTTATCTTGGTGTACGGGGTTAAGTGTGGATCAATGCCTAGTTTCTGCCATATTAGTTTCCAATTTTCCCAGCAATTTTTATCAAACAGTAAGTTCTTATCCCAAAAGCTGGGGTCTTTGGGTTTGTCAAAGACTAGGTTGCTATATTTGAAATTTAATTTGTTTAAATAGGAATAATAGTCCTATGAAATTCTTTCTGTCTCTGAGACTATGTGCTTTTAAGTATCAGGACAGTAGTTTCAGGATGCCTGAAAAGTGAATCAAATCCTGCCTCTTTTGTCTCTGGGGAAATCCCAACCTTTGGAAGTCTCATTTTCCCTATATCTAAAAGGAGGGGTTAGATTAAATGATTTATGATATCATATCCTGTTCTGTTTTTCTTCCTACTTCTTTCTAAGGACATCAGAGAAGGCTTCGTGGAGGAATTGGCAGAAGTCTCTTATATGCTTCCTCTATGGGTAAGATTCTATCTGGGCTAACAAAAGAAAAAGTCATTTTCAGAGGTGGTAAGTTAGCCTAATGGGTTAAGTAGAATGTTTTTAGATATTAGGGTAGAATTTAAAACCTTAACTCTCTGGAGTAAGGGTGGAAGTCTTATTATTATAGCAAATTATTATTTGCTATATTTTTATGCAAAGTCAGTTTTCCAAAATGTGTCTCTCAATATTCACTGCTGCCCATTATTCTCATTGAGGCCCTTAACATCTAAACATTCTTTCTACCTTCATTCATTCCTTCAATCCATGCTGCCTTCTACAATCAGATTAATCTCAACGATCAGGTTACATCAATTCTCTGCTGAAAACAAAACAAACATAACCCTTCAGTAAATGACTTCCCATTGCCCACAGGAGAAAGCTTAAATGTCATTTTGATAATTTTGTAAAAAAAAATTTTTTTGTCATTTTGACATTTAAGGCCCTCCACAATTTGGGTCCCAGTAATCTTACCAGCAGTATCTCATATTCATCTCACGCACTCTGTGCTACAACTAAACCAAACCATTTATTAGCTGCCTGTGGGACATCTACCTTGGACTGAACTTGGTCCATGATTTTATGCCGTTATTTAATCTGTTCTCTCTGCCTCAGACTTCTCAGCTTGTCTTTCCAAACTGTACAAATAGAGCCTTATACTAAATTAGCATCACTATATTCTGTCCTGATCACATTGTTTTGTGTTCGGTTTTGGCACATTTTGGGAAGACAATATTGGATAGATGGTCCAATGAAGACAATATTGGCACATTTTGGGAAGACAATGGGCAGACAATAGCCCTGAGCAAACAGGCAACCTCTAGTGGCCATAACTCCATGAATTTAAGCATAATCCCAGGAATGAGTAGATGCCAACTCTATGGGTGCCTAAGCAAAAAGATAGTGTGCCAGCACTGAGTCCTTACCACATGCTTCAGCATAGACCTGGGGCAAACAGATAGCTGTCTAACAGATAGTCTGTGTGGCCAGACTGCCACACAACTTCAGTGAAGAGCTCTAGATAAATGTAAAAACAACCCCCTGGTATCCATTCCAGACACAAGTATTTGGAGCTTAGCTCAACACCAGATAAGCTGCCAGCTCCCTTTGGCTTTCAACAGTGCCAGCCATTCCTCACCCCAATCTTTCAGTGTAGCAATAAACATGAGGACTCCATGTGGACCTCATCAACATCTGTGCAGCACCAGGTAAACAACCAGAACCTGCAGTCCTGACACAAAAAACCTAAGACAGCTCTCCTTCTACCCTGGGAGCAAAGCTCAAATTTAAGAGAAAAGAAACAATGCAAAAAAGATGAACAAACAGAAGCAACAGCAACAAAGATCTGGCCATTTAAAGTTATTATGGTGACAGGGAAGATCAAGACACAAACTTAGAAGGGGACAATAGTGCCAAAACATCTTTGAGCACAACCCTAAAAAAATGGGAAGTTGTCTCAGGTCCAGAAAGACCTTATGAAAGAGCTCAAAATGGAACTTTAAAAATCATATAGGAGAGATAGGAGAAAAAAATGGTGAAAAAAATGAGAACACTGTTGGAGAATTATGGAAAAAAAGAATCAACAGCTTGTAAATAGAAAACAGCTTCTTAAAACATAGAGTTGGTCAAATAGAAAAGAAAGTGCAAAAGTTAATTGAAGAAAACAATTCCTCAAAAGTTAGAATTAGGCAAATCAAAGAAAATGACTCTATGACATATCAAGAATAAACAAATTCAAAAGAATGAAAATATAGAAGACAATATAAAAAAACACATTGGAAAAGCAACAATTCTGCAAGATAGATATAGGAAAGACAATGTCAGAATCAGTGGACTACCTGAAAATCATAAGCAAAAGAAAGATCTGGACAGAATCTTTCAAGAAATTATCAAGGAAAATGATCCTGCTATCCTGGAAACAGAGGACTTAATAAGCATGAAAGAATTCACATATCACTTCAGGTAAGAAATCCTAAAATAAAAACTCTAAGGAACATTATAGCAAAAATACAGGACTATCAGATCAAGCAAAAAAAAAATATTGCAAGTGTTCAAAAAGAAATAAATATTGAGGATTACACACAACTTATCAGCTTCAACATTAAAGGATTAGAGATTAGAGATCATGGAAAAAAATATTTTGGAAGGCAAAGGGGTGAGGGCTACAACCAAAAATCACTTACCTAGTGAAATTAAGTATAATGCTTCAAGGTAAAAAATGGTCATTCAATGAAACAGAAGGATTTCGAGAAGGCCAGAATTAAAAAAAAAAAAAAAATGATCTCTAATATCAAGACCCGAGGGGAAAATGGGAAAAAAATAAGGAATTCAATGGAACTGAACTGTTTATATCCAGTTTACCTCTCTACATGGGATGATGATGCTTGGCAATTCTTAAAAATTGTATCACTAATAGTATAGCTAGAAGGAATATGCCTTGAGAAAAGGTATGAGAATAAGGTGAATTTTAGGTAATGACATAAAAAAAATTAAGATACAATTGGTGTTGGAGAAAGGGAAAGGTATAATGGAGTAAATTATTTCACATGAAGAGGTATAAAAGACCCATTATGTTGGAGGAGAAGATGGAAGAATGGGAGATGGACATCACTTGAACCTTACTTTCACCAGTACTGACTCAGGAGTAAATAGTATATAAAATCAGTTTCATATAGAAATCTTTCTTACCTGACAGGAAAGTAGGAAGGGAGATTAATTAAAAAGGGGGGTTTGGAACTGACAGAAAAGAGGGCACCCTGTGAGAGGCAGTAGATGAAAGCAAAACAAGGAGGAAAAGGATGAAAGGAGTGAGAGGACAAACAGGAGGGAAAATAGGATGGAGATATATTTATACAATTAGTAATCATCACTGTGAATGTCTTTCCCATAAGACAGAAATGGATAGCAGAGTAGATAAAAAAAACAGAATCCTACAATATGTTATTTACAAAAAATACACTCAAAGCAGAGAGATATAAAAAGAGTAAAGATAAGGGACTGGAGTAGAATCTATTATGTGTCAGCTGAATAAAAAAAAAAGGCAACGATAGTAATACTGATTCAAACAAAACAAAAGCAAAAACAGAATTAAAAGAGATGAGGAAGATACCCTTGCTAAAGGATATGATAAACAATGGAGTAATACTAAACAAAAATGCATCAAGTTGTATAACTTTCAAATTCTTAAAGAAGTTAAGTGAATTAGAGACTCATGACCAAGTAGGAGATGGAAAGTATTATGAAATGTAAAAAAATGCAACCAAGATTGGAAGGAAAATAGAAATCTAGGAAAGTCTTTTCAGAAAATACCTTTGATAAAGGTCTCATTTCATAAGTATATTGAGAAATGAATCAAATTTATAAGGGTATAAGTAATTTCCCAATTGATGAATGGCCAAAAAACATGAACAAGCAGTTTGCAGATGAAGAAATAAACACTATCTGTAGATATATGAAGAAGTGATCTAAATTACTTTTGATTAGAGAAATGCAAATAAAAACAACCTCAAAATTAGAAACTTGTCCTGAGTTCAATTTTAATTGAATAATTTTGGGAGAGAAAACATGAGGCTCTTCCTCCTTTTCTCTTTAATTAGTGGATTAGGAGACAGAATATTCAAATTACAAATTGTATGAAAGACTCAAAAACATATTTACTTCTTTTTTTATCTATCAGTCTTAATTTGTAAGCCTACAAACTTGTAGGTTTGGATGTATTGTACACCAGCATCAACCCAAACCCTCTAACACATTCTTATCCTGGATTATTCTTGTCCATGTTCTTCCATATGTTTTCTTTTTTTAAAAAATAGTATTTTTTTAAAATCAATTATATGCCAATTACATATCAGGACACTTTTTAGTATTCATTTTTACAAGATTTTGAGTTCCAAATTTTTTTCACTCCTCCCCTCTTCCAAAAATGAAAAAAAGAATATGCTTGGTTGCCCTTGTTCCAAAGTGCTCTCCAGAATTTTGGATCAGTTGACAACTCCACCAACAATGCATTAGTGTCATAATTTTTCCATATCCTCTCCAACATTTACAATTTTCCTTTCCTATTAGATTGACTAGTATGACTGTGCTTGCACTTTGTTCCAGTAATGTGTCCCAAAGAAATCATAAAAAAGTGAAAAGGACCTATATATGCAAAAGTATCTATAGCACCCCTTTCTATGGTGGCAAAATATTGGAAATTAAAGGAATTGAGTAATAATTGAACATGCTATGGAATATGAATGTAATGTAATATTATACAATAGGAAATAAAATAAATAAGCAAATTTAAGAAAAACCTGGAAAGACAGTGTAAACTAACGCAAAGTGAAATGAGAAGAACTTGGAAAACATTGTATCAGCACCATTGTGTGATGATTGTCTATTAATTATTCAATTCTTTATAGCAACAATTGATCCAAGATGAGCACAAAGAATTCACAAAGGAAAATGCTATGCACATTCAGATAAATGTATTGCAGTCAAAGGATATTTTCCCCACTTATTTTATTTTTTGTGTTTTTTTCTTTTTGACCCATTTCTTCATTCACAACTGTGACTAATAGGGAAATATGTTTTACATGATAGCACATATATAACCTATATAAAATTGCCTACTATTTTTAGAAGAGGGGAGGGAGTAAGGGAGGCAGAAAAATTTGGAACTTAAAATCTTGTAAAAATGAATGCTAAAAATTGTCTTGATATGTAATTGGGGAAAAATAAAATATGATTTTTTTTAAAAAAGATATGGAAGAACATGGACAAGAATAACCCAGGATAAGAATGTGTCAGAGGAGTTTGGATTGGTGCCAGTGGAGAAAGCATCCAAACCTACAAGTTCACAGATTCATCTAAGAACACAATTATCAGAATCGGAAACTTATCCTAAGAGTTCAAATGGAGAAAGAACCAATTTTAATTGAATAATTTTGGGAGATAAAATATGTCATTGTTCCTTCTTTTCTCTTTAATTAGTGGATTTGGAGACAGAATATCCCAATTATAAATTGTATAAAAAACTCAAAAATGTCATTTATCTCTTCTTTATCTATCAGTCTTATTTTGTAAAAGCAACAGTTCTGTTGAAAAATAATTAAGTAAACTTGGGTTTTTAACCCCACCTTCCCCACAAAAAAATAACCTAAAGGAATTTCATTTAAAAAGAAAGATTGGGGTAATTTTTGCTGGACCCCACAGGGAAGAACTAGGAGCAATAGGAAGAAGTTAAAGATAAGTCAATTTACTTGATACAAAGAAAAATTAACAAGTAGAGGTATGTATAAATTAAATGGATGACTTTGTAAAGTACTTTTTTCTTGGTTGGATGTTCAACTTAGGGATGGATGCTCGCTTGTCATGAATGTCATGAATGAAATAATTTCTGTATAGGTACATGTTGAACTAGATACTTTGTGAGGTCCTTTCCAAATTTGAGATTCTGTTCTTCTGTGACTCATGCACAACAGTCCATCATAACTGTATTTTTTTATTGCTGTTCAGTCATTTCGTTCATATCTGACTCTTTGTGACCCCATTTGGGGTCTTCTTGTGAAAGATACTGATCCAGTTTGCCATTTCCTTCTCTAGCTCATTTTACAAATGAAGTAACTGAGACAGATAGGGTTAGTGACTTGCCCAGAGTCACACAGCCAATAAGTGTTTGAGGCTAGATTTGAACTCAGGTCTTTCTCACTCCAGGGCCAGTGGACTATCCATCATTTCATCTATACTTGTCCTATCACTGCATTAGGAAGGTCAAATAAAATGTGAGAGGGGAGACAATGGAAGGTCATTTATTGGAAAGAAGTTTCAAAGCAGGCTTTAGAGAATCCTTTATGTAGATTACCTGCATTAGTCAAAGGTAAAAAAGGTAATAAACATTTTATCTTATTCCTGGACATAGTAATAAATAGCACTTTTCTCCAAGTCTCATAAATAGTAAGCACTGTGTATAGTCCATGGACAAGATCTTGCATTGGGTAACACAGTGATAGAATAATGAAAAACATTTCCTGCACTAATGCAATGTTGGTGGAGTTGTGAAATGATCTAACAATTCTGGAGAACAGTTTGGAGCTATGCCCAATGCTATCAAACTGAGCATATTCTTTGATTCAGCAATGTCTCTATTGGGTCTGTATCCCAAAGAGATCATAAAAGAGGGAAAAGGATTCATATATGCAAAAAATCTTTGTAGAAGTCCTTTTAGTAGTGGCAAGAAACTTGAAAATGAGCAGATTATTATTAGTAGGTGAATGGCTAAATAAGTTATGGTATATTAATGTAATGTAATGTTATTATTCTATAAGAAATTATAAGCAAGTTGATTTCAGAAAAGCCTGGAAAGACTTACATGAACTGATGCTGAGTGAAGTGAGTAAGATCAGGAGAATATTGTACACACTAACAAGATTTTGTGATGATTCACCATGATGGATTTGACTCTTCTCAACAATGAGGTAATTCAAATTAATTTCAATAATTTTGGGATGGAAAAAGCCATCCTCAATCAGAGAGACAACTGTGAAGGCTGAATGTGGATCACCGTATAGTATTTTCATCTTTTGTTGTTGTTGTTATTTGTTTCCTTGGTTTTTTCTTTTCTTTTGATCTGATTTTTCTTGTACAGAATGATGAATATGGAAATATGTTTAGAGGAATTGCACATGTTTAACCTATATTGGATTGCTTGCTCTCTTGAGGAAGGGAAAGAGAAGGAGAGAGAGAGAAAAAATTTGAAAGACAAAATTTTGCAAAGGTAAATGTTGAAAACTATCTTTGCATATCATTAAAAATTTTAAAAAATTCTGGTTTTAGGTAGATTACGATGTCAGAGAGAGTTTATTACCTTTGCTCTCTCTCCCCTCTTTCCACTAAGGAAACAGTATGGTAGATAAGTCAATTACGTATCACAGTATATAAAATACTGTATTTAGACTTTGGAAATCCTGAATTAAAATCTACTATCATATACTAGCTGTGTGTGATATTGGTCTGCCTACCTAACCTCATAATACCTCAGTTTTCTTATCTGTAAAATGAGTATATAATATCACTTTATCTCCCAGCATTGTTGTGAGGATCAAATGAGATAATATTTATAAAGCATATTACAAATATGTGCTTTATAAACACTAGGTCTTATTATTCCTTTTATGTGATATAGCAGAAAAAATTCTGACATCTGAGTTGAAGGACCTGGGCTCCAGTCCTTGCCTTTTATACTTACTACCTGTATGACTTTGGGTAACATTTTTAAACTCCCTATGCTATTGAAATGAGGGTGTTTAATAAAGAATCTTTATCTATGATCATGTTTTAGTGGAAAGAGTATTGAGTTTGGAATCAGAGAACCTGGAAGAAGAAGAAGAAGGCTCTGCTGTTGACCAACTATGTTATATTGGATGACTCTGGGGCCTTCTTTTTAAAAAGGGGGGTTTATTATATCTTATTGTTTGCCTTGTCAATGAAGTGGGAAGGTGAGGGAGGGAAGAAGAGAATTTGGAACTCAAAAAAATTTTAAAAACAAAAGTTAAAAATTGCTTTTATATATAATTAGGAAAGAATAAAATATTAAATTAAAAATAAAAAAAGGAAAAAGGTGGAGTTTAATTAGGTGAACTTTAGTGTTTCTTCTATCTCCAAAGTTTGAACCTTTTTATACCAGGTATTATATAAAGAAAATTGTAATCAGGGATAAGGGGAAATTTAGGCAAAAAAAGGAAAATTGAACGAAGTAAAAATAATTTTTAGTTGGGGTGAATTTGGGAATCCTTCATAGAAAAGATGTCACCTGAGCCACGCCTTGAAATGAGAGGATTCTAATAGGTGGGGATGAGGAGGGCATAGGCAAGAAAGGCAGATGGCTTACCCAAAGACTTTTAAAATGATGTCCATAAATTTAAAAATTATCTAGGTATCTTCATTTCAACTTATTTGACTTCCTTTTGTAATCCTAGATATTTTTTTTTAACTTAAAAACATTTTTTTTTTTTCCTGAAAAGGACTCCATGAGTCTCACCTCGCCAAAGGGTTCCTCAGCATAAAAATGATCTATGCAAATGTACAAAGGCAGGGGAAACTAGCATTAGATGGAGGTCTAGAAGATTTTGATTTGAAAAGAAATTTAAAGAATAACCCTTTTGTTTTGTAGATGAAGGAAACTCAGATTTAGAAAGGTGGAATTATTTTCTCCAAGTTCACACTTTAGCTGAACCAGGATTTGAAGTCAGAATATATAAACTTGAATTCAGTATTCTTTCTAGTATTCCAGACTGGTGATCAGCCAGTAGTTAGTTTACTTTACTTTGAATATAAAGACAATGATAAAAAGGTGAAACAGGATGATGTAAGGCCAGTGAGGAAAGATAAAATCAGATTTCTCAGGGTCTTGAATATCAAGCTAAGATCTCTAAAGGGCTAGTGAAGGTGGGTGATGGATAGTAGAAAGTTGAAACACAGTAGGTGTGCCACTAATGCAATATAGCCTTGATCCCCAGTGACCTTTCCACACTGGGCACAGATATAATCCCCAAGTCCCAACTGACTTCAGACCCTGAAGTTTGATTATCTTGATGCTGTGGAGTTGGGGAACATTCAGAAAGTTGGATGAGAAGCGATTCCCATCTGTTGTTATGGTTACACGGAGTGGAAAATAATTTCCTGTAATTTATCTTCAGATCATTTATGTCGGATACAAACACAGATTAAGCTGAATGCTATGGTAATTTTTCCTCCAATTTTGTTAGAAACCATAAGACATTCATTTTTCTTTTATAAATAAGGGCTCTGGCATGTCATGCTTGGTCAGAGAAGATAAAATGGATCTAATTAAGTGGCATCAGAAGATCGCTTTGCTGTGTTCATTGGAGCAACAGAATTGCTCTTACCTGCTTATTCTTTCTGAAATGACAGGGATGATTA
The DNA here is from genome assembly GCF_902635505.1 of Sarcophilus harrisii. NCBI lineage: Eukaryota > Metazoa > Chordata > Mammalia > Dasyuromorphia > Dasyuridae > Sarcophilus > Sarcophilus harrisii. Next base: position 353,119,485 of record NC_045427.1, read on the forward strand.
TGGAAATAACACAAGATCAAGGAAGTCTTGCTTGACCTGGGACTGGCTGTGACAACAGCGTGGTGGTGGGGGCTTGCTGAAGTGAATGAGCCATTTCCCAAGCCCGATGGACCACAAATCAGGGTTGATCTCTATTCTTTGTTAGGGTTGATGGAATTGCATTTTTGAGCATGATTGGACTGCCACACACAGTACTGGAGATGAAACAGAGAGTTCAATTGCCGGCTTGACATGTGGGGTTCTCCCACAGCTTACTTGCTAGAGGGACGATGTCTGCTTGTCTCCCTAAGCCTGTGAGGTGAAGTCAGCCATGACGCCCAAGGGAAAAAGCGGATCTCCCACATCTCTATATCCCTTTCTATAATCATCATTAGAGGTAGTGCTTACATGTCTACAACACAGCAATATATTTTAACACAGAGGTATAAAACTCACTGGAGGTATTTGCTTACAAACACCCCAGTGTGGCAGGAACCAGATTAAAATATAATTAGGAAATGTTTAACAAAATAAATTAAAACACAATAAAACATAAATCACATTAGCTTGTGGTTTTTAAGTTAACATGTAGCTACAGTTTGACTAATAGGCTTTCTTGCCTTGATGACCTTTTGCTTCTAATCCATACTCTCTATTGATGCCAGAATAATCTTTCTTAAGCATAAATCTGGTTATGCTACTCTTCTGCCCCAAAATTTTCAGTGATAGCCTTCTGCCTATTAATTAAAGTTCAGAATCTTGTGTTTGTCACTCAAGGCCATATAAAGCCTGACATCATCCTAGCTTTCCAGGTTTATTGTATATTAAAACTCCCTTCCATGAATTTTCTGCTCCAGGTGAACTGCGCAAGTCTGCGTTGCACAAACATACCCCGAATGTACTTTTGTTCAGGGTTGCCAGTATATGAATATTCTCCCTACCCTTTTTTACCTTGATTCTTATATACCCTATGGGAAAAAACCAAACAAACTAAATACCACATTTCTTGGAAACTACTGGCAGCAACAACTCCTTTCTCTCCACTTCAGATGTTGTAAAGCTCAGTAGAACTTACTTATTATACCTCCTCAATACATTTTTAAAATGTAATATTGGAATTACACTGAGGTTTTTTTTTTTTTTTTTTTTTTTACTTTCAAATGCTTTTTATATACTGTGAGCCCCCTGAGAGGAAGGGTCATGTTTTATTTCATTTTGTATTTCTGGAAGCACCCAGCATAAGCCTCTCTATGTGCATAGTAAATGCTTAATAAATGTTTGTTGTATGTTTAAATCTGGTCTCAGATTCTTACTAGATATGTGACTCTAAAAAAGTCATGTAATGCTACTTGCCTCAGTTTCCTCATCAATAAAGTGAGCTAGAGAAGAAAATGGCAAACTACTCCCATATCTTTGCCAAGAAACCCCCAAAAAGGATTACAAAGAGTCATGACTAAAATGACTGAACAACCACCACCACAACATGGTAGTATAGTCATTATGAGGGTTGAAGAAAGGGAACTGGCTAACAGTTTCCCACCAGTAGTTATGTGATCCTGGTGGTGGCTCAAGATACAGAGAGAAATTGGTGGTTACCCCAGAGAGCTCTTTGGTACAGGATGTTATACATGTCAAGTGGGCATGAATGAGATGATCACACTGAACTGGAGAGAGCAACTGTTATATCCTCAGCTGTTACATGTAATAAAGATAAATAATAGTAGCAAGGGAAGACTTGAAACTAAAAGGGAAAGAAGGAACTGTCCTGGAGGCTTTAGGGAGAAACAGATGCATCTTTTTTTCTCCATACTTGGAAAGTAATCTTGAGATCCATGTTAACCACTGGAAGTTAATACACAAGCTCACAAGTTGTGGAAGAAATACAAATGAGAAGAGCTAATAAATTCGGAGAGTGTTTTGATTGTAACAATAGAAATGGAGAAAGTTTTGATTAAGGGAGTTTGGACAGAGTAAGAATGTACTAAGGTGATTGGAACCTATTTATATAAAAATATTTGTAGCAACTCCTTTTGTATTGAAAATAAAGGGAGGTACCTACCAATTTGGGAGTGGCTAGATAAAATATGGATAAAATAAAATCTTTTTGGAAATAGCCATCATAAGAATTTGTTTTGTCTGACTATGCATTTTTGTTAAAAAAAAATTTGTTTTGTTTCTCTTCCCCCACTTTTCAAATCCCCATTGATGCAGGATAAGGAGAGAAAGTAAATGGTAATTAATTGAAAAATAAATATAAAAATAAAAAGATTCATGCTTTTATCAAAGAAATTGAATTATTCACCTGAGAAAATAAAGTATTTAATAAAAGACCAGTAAAATTGTATGACAATATTAGGCAATATGTTGTAAGACTATTTGATTGGTATAAAACTGTGTAGGGAACCTTAATATTCCTTACATGAATTACATCCATGGCTTTCTCACCAGTTATCATATGATAATAGAAAGTTCACCAGTTTTCCTGAAAAATCAAGTATTATAGAAATAACATTTCTGGCCAAGAAAAGAAAGCACCTAAGAGAATGCAGAGGAATATAATTGCCTAGTATTTTATAAATCAAAATAGCTATACTTTTTCTTTTTAAAGAATGAAGTAGGGGGGAAGCTAGGTGGAGCAGTAGATAGAGCACCAGCCCTGAAGTCAGGTGGATCTGAGTTCAAATTTGGCCTCAGACACTTGATGCTTCCTAGTTGTCTGACCCTGGGTAAGTCACTAAACCCAGATTGCCTCAGCAAAAAAAAAGAAAAAAAGAAAAAAAAAGAAAAGAGAAAGAAAGAAAGAAAGGAAAAAGAAAAAGTAGGATGACAACTACTTTAGTATATCTATCCAATTAGATATCATATACAATAGCTATAATGACAGAAGCATTTGATATACCAAGAATTTCATTGGAGCCAAAATTTGAAAAGAGGAACCAGTATTGGGAGCATTCCATAAAATTTGCCTATACATAACCTCAGAGATTTTGGAGTTTTGGTAAGATGACACCCATGACTATAAAATGGCCCTGTAAAAATTTACTTTATTGAAAAGAAACTGGATAAGTAAAGTGGGATGGAGTAGGAGTGGGTAGCATTGAACATTAAGAAGGTATACTCAGAAGGTATAGAGAGTATGCTTTGGATGAAGATCAGTGAAGGAAAAGATTTTAAAAATTGAACAATAGTCTCAGGAGCTCAGGGGAGATATAATAACAGTATTTAAATATTTGGAGGGCTATCACATGGAAAAAAGGATTAGATTTGTTCTCTTTAGGCCTAGAGGGCACAATCTGGAACAACTATGTGAAAATTACATGAACATAAATTTAGGCTTAATGATAGAAAAATCTTCATTTTCCTAATAATTAGAACTATAATTCTTTCTAAGTTACAAATCAATCCCTCCCAACTTCCTCTAAGAGAGGGAGTCACTAGGGGCTGATTATCTCAGGTTCAAGGTATGACCATGTATCTCTATTCTTAAAACTTTAGAGATCATGGAATCAATACCAAGTAAAGGAATTTAATGAAATGCCATGCATTTTAATAGTCATGAAAGAAAAATGCTTTAAATCACAAATAATTAGAGAAATATAAATTAAAGCAACTTTGAGGTAGCATCTCACACCCATCATATTCACTAAGATGACAGAAAAAGAAAAATTACAAATATGGGAGGTACTGTGGGAAAACAGATATACTAATGCACTATTGGTGGAACTGTGAATTAGTCTAGTCATTCTGAAAAGAGATCAAAGAAAGAGAAAAAAGACAGGCATGTATAGAAATATTTATAGACAATATTGTAGGTAGTAAAGAATTGAAAACTGAGAGGATGTCCATCAAGCTTCTTAAGGACAGGAACCATCTTTTGCCTTTTATTGTATCTTTAGCACTTAGCACAGTACCTGGCCTACTGTGGTAGGTGCTTAATAAATGTTTATTGATTATACTATGCAAAATGATGAAGAGAATGGTTTTAGATAATGTGGGGAAGACTTTTATGAACTGATACAAAGGGAGTAGAACAGGGAAATCAATTTATACAATAAGAGCAATATCGTGATGCTAATAAACTTTGAAAGACTAAGAATTCTGACCAATACAATATGTAACTACAGTTCCAAAAGATTCATGATAAAACATTCTATGCAGATAGCCAATAGACTCAAAGTATAGATTGAAGCATGTTTTTTTTAAATAATAGATTTTTATTTTCAAGATATATGCAAAGATAATTTTCAACATTTACTCTTGCAAAACGTTGTGTTCCAATTTTTTCTCTTCCTTTCTCCTCTGGATAGCAAGCAGTCCAATATAGGTTAAACATACAATTCTTCTAAACATATTTCCATATTTGTCATGTGGTGCAAGAAAAATCAGATCAGAAGGAGAAAAAAACAGGAGAAAGAAAAAATAACAAACAAATGAACAACAACAAAATGTGAAAATACTATGCTTTGATCCATGTTTAGTCTCCACAAGTCTATTGGAATTTTGGGTTTCACTTGTAATCTCACTTAACATATGCTTATTGACTTGACTTGTTGATTAGGACAATTTGGTTATATGGAAGGAGGAATATCTACAGAAACTGCCATCAGTGCTAGGCCTAGAATCAGGAAGAACTGAATTAAAATCTTGGCTCAGACATCATTTAACCATGTTCTCAACTGTAAAAGGGGAAAAATAACAGGACCTACTTGCCTAGAGGTTCAAATGAGATGATATTTGTAAAGTACTTAGTATAGTATCTGGCATATATTGTTCAATTGTATCTGAATCTTCATGACTATGTAGATCAAAAGCACCAATACTGTCCTTGGGATTTTCTTGGCAAAGGTCCTGACAGATGTGCTAATTGTTACATATCTGGCTAGTGTTTAAGGCTGGATTTGAACTAAGGACTTCCTGACTCCAGATCCAGAATTCTTTCTACTGAACTACTTACTTGATTCCTTTGCATGTCATTTTCCCCATTTGATTGTTAGCTCTTTGATGCCAGGGACTAATTTATTTTTTGTATCCCTATTGCTTAGCACATAATAGGTGCCTAATAAATATTTTAACCCTTCCTTCCCCTCCTTTCCCACTTTCACTCATTTTTTCTAAAAGGTTTGAAACTGTGCTCACAACTTAACTGGCTGAAAGTGCTAAAGGACGTTGGACATTTGAGTGCAAAAAGTCATAAGGAGTTTCAATATCTTACTGACACTTGGTTAGCAGATACCTATGGGTATCTCGGAGAGAAGGGAGTTACACTCAGTTGAATCAGTGAAGAGTTCTCCCTAAGTATCACTGTTGAATAGTCTTCCTCTCTTATGTCTAAGAAAATTTTTTTGTTGTTAAATAATAGAGGGATGAACTACCAGTGCCTTATTTTATTCTAATTTCAAATCTAAATAATCAGGAATCTTGTTCTGGTCATCTTTGGCCTAGTATAGGCTGAAGATAGAGTGAATTAAAAAAATTAAAAGAGCCTACCCTAACAGGTAGGCTGAAGCCAGATGGTGAAGGGTTTTAGCTGTCAAATAGAGGTTCCATCAGACTTTTTTTTTGATAGGAGGATGATATAATTAGGTATGTTCTTTATAAACATCATTTTGATAGAAGGGTGAAGAATGGGTAGAAGAGAGGAGATGACATACATTCTTAGTTTCAAAGGGACCTAGAAAGCAGCTAGTCAGACCTTTTTTTTTTACTGGTGAGGAACTGAAGCCTAGACAAGTTAGACAAGTAAAATGACTTGTCTTTCAGTTGGTCAGTCAATAAGCATTTATAAAGTACCTTTCAAAGAAAGGGAAAAATAACCTAACCCCTCTCCTCAAAGAGATTACCATCTAATGGAGGAGACAACATGCAAAAAACTATATACTATAATATCGAAGATAAATAAGAATATAATTAATAGAGAGAAGATTCTAGAATTAAGAGGGTTTGGGAAAGGCTTCCTTTAGAAGGTAGGAGTTTAGCTAGGATTTAAAGGAAGCCAGGAAAGCCCGGAGGAAGAGATGAAGAGGGAGAGCACTCTAGGCATGTGAGTGGTCATTAAAAATGCTCTGATAGTTCCAAAAGATCTGTGATAGAACTGTGATGGACTTGGCTCTTTTCAACAATGAGGTCATTCAGACCAATTTCAATAGACTTGTGATGGAGATCATCTGCATCCAGAGAGAGGACTCTGGGGATCACAATATAATATTTTCACCTTTTTGTTATTGTTGTTTGCTTGCTTGTTTTTCTCTCTCTTTTTTTCTTTTTGATCTGATTTCTCTTGTATAGCATGATAAATGTGGAAATATGCTTAGAAGAATTTCATGTGTTTAGCCTATATTGGATTACTTGCTGTCTAAGGGAGAAGGAAGTAGGAAGGAAGCAGAGAGAAAAATATGGAACACAAGGTTTTGCAAGTATAAATGTAAACTGTCTTTGCATGTATTTTGAAAAATAAAAAAGCTATTATTAAAAAAGGTCTATGATAGAAAATTCCATTCCCTTTCCAGAGAGAGAATTCAAGAACTGTGAATGTAGATTGAAGCACACTTTTTTCATTTTTTAATTTTTTCTTGCTTTCCCCTTTTTGGCTAATGTGGAAATATTTCATATAACTTTATATGTATAATTGATATCATATACCTTTTGTCTTCTCCATCTGTGGGAGAGGATTTGGAGGGAGGGAAAGAATTTGGAACTCAAACTTAAAAAAAAAGAATGCTAAAAATAAATGAATGGATGATAAAAAGAAATGCTCCAACTTGCATGGTGAAATATTTTGTTCTGGAAATAGCAAGAAGATCTATGTCACTGACTTAAAGAGTATGTAGAAGAGCAGGGTGTAAGATGTAAATGGGCTGTAAATTTGAGGTGATGCTAGGTTATGAAAAGCTTTTAATCACAAACAGCATTTTTATATTTGATTCTAAAGGTAATAGGGACTCAATAGAATAAATTATGTGGTGGGAAGAAGGAAGGTGACATAGTCAGACCTTCACTTTATGAAAATTACTTTGACAAATGAATGGCATTGCAATAGTCCTTGTATAAGGAAATGAGGGCCTATTATTAGGATGATGGTTATATCAAAAGAGAAAAAGGAATATCTAAGATATGACCAAGATGAAATTGACAGACCTTGGCAACAGCTTGCATATGGGAAAGCATGAGAAATATTGAGGAATAGAAGATAACACCAAAAGCAGGAGCCTAGGGGGCTGGGAGGACCGTGGTATCCTCAGTGGTAATAGGCACATTTGATAATAGAGGAACATTTTGGGGAAAAGGTGGATAGTCTGAGTTTGAGAAATTATGAAGTGAAGGTATTTACAGAACAGTTCAAGATGTCTATAATTGGCAGTTGGAGGTATAAGACTAAATGTAAGCAGAGAGATTAGAGATAGATAAATAGATTTGAAAAACATCATCATAGAGGTGGTAACTGAATTCATGGGAACTGATGAAATCACAAAATGTAGTATAGAAAAAGGAGAGAAGAGGTCCCAAGGCAGAGCTCCGTGGGACATGGTCAGTGAGCATAACTTAAATGAAGATATATCAGAGAAAACAAAAGTTGTCAGATAGGTCAGAAGAGACCAAGAGAGAATAGTACCCCAAAATCTAAAAAGTGTCAAAGGCTACAGAGAGGTCAGGAAGGTCAATGCAGTCCATTACTTTGAGGTAGGAGATCAATTAGGAGACCACTTCAACAATCCAGATAAAGACTGGGTGTGTTGAGTTTAAGTGAACAGAAAGGAATCAAGTCCAGATATGTTATGAAAAGAGAGCAGAAAAGTCTGAGCAATTGATTGGTTATGAATATGGAAAATTTAAGGAAATGAAGAATCAAAAGAATGACTCTAGAATTGCAAATCAGGGTGCCTAGAATGATAGAGGTGTTTTTTACAGAAACAGAAGTTCAAAAGAGGGATTTATTTGATTGGTTTGGAATGTAGGTGAAAAAAAATGAGTTCTCTTTTGGACAAGTTGAGTTGACAGCCATTTAAAATGTCCAATCTGCCATTTGTTATATTGGGCTGTGCCTCAGGAAAGATCTATCAGAGGTAGATATATAGACTTAGAAATTATCTTTATGGACTAAAGGAATTGAAAAATCATGAAGAGAATGGGAGTAGAAAGAGAAGGAAGCCAAGGATAGAGGTTTGGTGGACACTCCCATTTGGGTGCATGTGCTAGATGATGTTCTAGACAGGAAATTGAGAAGACAAAATATACCATACTAGGTACTGGGGAATATATGATTCTGGTATTCTATTAACTCTTCTAATTACCATTTCTTATCATTTATACTCTTTGTTGATAAATTCCTCAAAAAGGCTATCTACAATAGGTGCCTTCACTCTCTCTCCTTCTGCTGTCTTCTTACCCATTTACAATCTGGTTTCTAACCTCATCATTCCATCCAAATGACTCTCTCCAAAGTTACCAATGATCTCTTTGTTGCCAAATTCAATGGCCTCTTCTCAATCTTCATTCTTCTTGAACTCTCTGCAGACAAAACTGATTACTCTCTTCAGCTTGCTACTCTCTACGTTTTCAGGAAACCCTTCTTTCAAGTTCTCTTTCTATCTATCTGATACTGATATCTCCTTTGTTGGATTTTCTTCTAGAAGAAGCCATTTAACTAGAGGGATCCTTCAGGTTTCTGTTCTGAGTCTTCTTTTCTACCTCTCTACCATTTTACTTGATGATCTCATTAGTACCCATGGATTTAATTACCACCTCTATGCTAATGATTCTCAAATCTACCTATTCTGCCTCAATCTTTCTATAGACTTCCAATTTCATTTCTCTAACTGCCTTTCAACATCTTAAACTGGATGTCCAATAAACATCTTAAATTCTAACACGTTCAAAACAGAACTCTTTGTCTTCTCCCCTCTTTACCTTCCCTTTTACTGTAGAGGTCAATACCATCTTCCCACTCCTTCAGGCTCATAATTGAGGCTGCATTCTGGATTCCTTACTATCTCTCATCCTCCCCCCATTTTATAGACAAGATGTTGCCAAGACCATCAATTTCATCTTTGCAACATATTTTGAATATACATCCTTCTCTTCTGCCAACTGCCAACATTCTAGTGCAGGTTCTCATCACCTTATGGTTAGATTATTGTAATAGTCTAATGGTTCACCTGCCTGCTCACCCTGCTCCAATCTACCCTGCATTCATCCACTAAAGTGATTTTCTCCCCTAAAGTCTGGCCATGTCACCCCCTTATTCAATAAACCCTACTGGCTCCATTTTGCCTCCAAGATCAAATGCAAAATTTTTTTTTTTAATTTTCAAAGCCCTTCATAATCTAACCCCTTTCTACCTTTCCAGTCTTTTTACACATTACTCCCTTACACATACTCTTTAATCTAATGACACTGGTCTCTTGGTCAATTCATGAGCAAGACACTTCATGTATTGGTTTCAAGCATTTTCTCTGATTGTCTACAATGCTCTCCCTCTTCTACTCCATCTCTTGGCCTTCCTCATTTCTTTTACATCCCATATAAAAATTTCTTCTTTTACTAGAAGCTTTTCCCAACTCCTCTTAATTCTAATATCTTCCTTCTGTTAATTACTTCATATTTAACTTGTATGTTGCTTGCTTTGTGTATATTTGTTTGCATGTTTTCTCCCCTGATAGAGTGTAAGCTCCTTGAGGGACTGTCTTTTGCCTCTTTTTGTATCACCAGTTTAGCATAATGCCTCAAAAATAATAGGTACTTGGATGCTTACTATGCAGATTTAAGTCAAGGACTGTGGGAAAGGAATCAGGGATGGCTCATTCTTAAAGAGAAAAATAGAGTAATAAAAAAAAAGAAAGAAAAAATGCAGAAACAACAAGCTTTGCCTCTATGATATATTTGTGATCCTGCTGGTGTTTCATACTTTCACTCCTTCCCCTCAACTCACTCAACTCGAACTACTCCATGCTTTTTCATCTTCTACTGTGTTTTCATCTCTACTGCTGCTGCTCCATAAAGGATTTGTTCAATACACTAGTGGGCTTCCTCTGGTCCTTTTCATATTTTTAGGACACACGTGTCCATCTGTTGTTCCATTCTTAGGACATGAGTGACCATCACAATGTCTAGTCACAGTCATCTATTCATGGAATTCTTATTGGTTATCTGGTGACAGTTTGCTAATACCCAGGAAAGACTTCATGGTCCTTTGATCACTTGTTTTATTATTATTTTTTCACCTAAGAAGCATTTACTTTCTCTTCCTTCAATCTCTATTCCAAATAAAGAGAGAAAGAAAACAAAAAAAGAAAATTGTAACAACCAAAACCAAAGGATCACTTGGCATTCTGACTGAGCTGATATTAAGATCCTGAGTAAGGAAGAAGGGAGTATGTTATTTATTTGAAAAATGTCATGAAAAATCTTTTGTGTGAAGGATGCATCAAATTAAACTATAATGACACCAATTCATGACTGACTGTTGTTGCCAGAAGGATAGATAATATAATGTCTTACATACACATTTATAACATAGAAAATATATAATATAGAATCAGTCAGCTAAGTGGTGTAATAGATGGAGCACCAGACCTGGAGTCAGGAAGATTCATCTTCCTGACTTAAAATCTGCCCATGGGCACTTACTAGCTGTGTGACCCTGGGCAAGTCACTTAATCTTGTTTGCCTCAGTTTCCTCTTCTGTAAAATGAGCTGGAGAAGGAAATGTCAAAACATTTCATTATCTTCTCAAGAAAACTCCAAGTGTGCTCAAGAAGAATCAGACACCACTGAATAACAACAAAATAACAGAATCATAGACTTCATAAGCTGAAAGGGACTTCAGTGACCACCTAGTCTGAACCTTACAAAAAACTGTTCCCATCATTATATTATCAACAAGTATTCATCCAGTCTTTGTTTAAAGATATCCAAAGAGGTGGGAATCACAAGATATTTCATGTTCTAAATCAGAGCATTTTTAATGGCTGACCCCTATTCCTGGAGTGCTTTTCCTCTTCATCTCCAACTCATGGCTTCCCTGACTTCCCAACCAGAATCCTACCTTTTGCAGGAAGTATTTCCCAATCCCCCTTTATTTCAATGCCTTTCCTCTGTGGATTATTTCCAATTTGTACTGCCTATATCAGGTTTGCATGTAATTATCTTCATCCTTCTCTCCCCTCATTAGACTACGAGATCCCAGAGAACAAGAACTGTCTTCTTCCTTCCTTGTACCCAGTACCTGACACAAAGTAAGCATTTAATAAATGCATATTGATTGAGTGACTGAGCTTTTCAGGTAACTCATTCATTTCTGGACAGCTCTGCTGATGAGGCTATTTTTCCTAATATCTTTTCTATTCATTGTTCCTGATTCAGTCTTCTGGGATGACATGGAAAAAATCTAGTCCCTTCTCCATATGACAGATGTTCATATGACATGGACTCAAAGCCCTTCACCATCCTGATTGATCTCCTGTGCTCCCTGGCCTACATATATTTGGTATGATAAGAATTTCAAGTTCTCAATCTTAACCCACAAAATAACCTATCAGCTGTGTCACAGTGTAATGTTCTCTCCTTCCATTTTCTTGGGGTCTCTGGGAGCAGCCTTTGTTTCAGTTCAATAATCACCACAAGAGTCGCCAGGGGTTAAAGTCCAAATCCTTTATTGTCTCCTTGCCTGGGACTAGGCAGCTTTCTTAAAGGCCTTCTGGAGTCTTGGTTTCAGTGGAGAAGCTAAGGAGGACAGGCCTGCCACCACAATGCTGATGAACATGGAAATGAATAGTCCAAGGGCTTGTGCTTCAGCCTCCAGCCTTCTGTCTTCTCTGCCTCTCCGTCTCTGGCTGAGTTTGTCTGAGCTTATATGCTCTCTTACCATAGGTGTGAATCTTGTAGGAACTATAGTAAGTACTAAGTACATGTAATGAACTACCATTGTCTTTATCAATTCCACTGACTTAACATCTTATAAGAATTCTTGTTTCAGAGTTCTGGCCCATAACATCACAGTAATACAATGGAATTTTTTTGATCAAGGAGAAATGACAAAGATGATTCTACACATTGTTTGAATGTGACAAGATTTGTAAAACGTCAGCTGCTACTAAAAGTGAGCAGGTAAACTCAGTGTGTCCCCAAAGTCTCAAGTGTACACTATGAAAACTTAAAATAACACTAAGATTTTTGAGACACACCAGATGATAATTAAAAACTTATATTTGTATAGGATATCTTAATGAATATCAAGGACTTTACTCACAAAATCCAACAGGGTGGGTAATGAAAAGGTTCTTTGTTAGTTGCAGAATCTGAAATTCAGGGTTAAGCAATAGTCAAGATCATACAACTAAATGGTGTTGAAGTAGGAAATCTAACCTAATTACTCTGCCACTTGGCCTCAGAGATTTAAATAATTTCTACTGTATTAGTTTATATGGCACTTTAAGAAAAACTCTGCTTCCAGATGGGCCAAGTCTGAACCCTAAAAATTGGGTTTACATCTTTGAGCTTTTATTTTCCAGAACCTGCGTTTTCTGAATCTCTGAATCCCATGTTGGTTGAAAAGATAGCTCCTTCCTAGAGAACCAAGAATGTCACAATGTGAAAGGCTTAATTGGTTGGGAAGCTTAAGGAGAGGAACAACTTAGATAGAAACTGCTTCAAGTCTAAGCAATTAGGTGACACAATGGATAGAATATTGAACCTGGAGTTAGGATAGAACTGAATTTAAATCTGATATCAGATACTGATTAACTGGCCAATGCTGGGTAAGTCATTTAACCTCTGCTTGCCTCAGTTTTCTCATCTGTAAAATAGGAATAATAATAACAACTTTCCAGGGTTGTGAGGATAAACTAAGATTTGTAGAGTGCTTTGCAAATTTTAGAGTGCTATATAAAAGCTCAGTTTCCTCATCTGTAAAATGAGCTGGAGAAGGAAATAGCAAACCATGCTAGTATTTTAGCCAAGAAAATCCCAAATGGGGTCATGGAAAATTGGACAGAACTGAATAATGACTAAATGTAAAAGTTGACTATCATTATCTTTCCATTATCTTTCCCTGTACTTCCCTTCTATATGTTCATACACACACACACACACACACACACACACACACTCCTCTGCTTATCTAACCCCTAGACTTCCTAGATATGTAGTAAGAAATTCACATTTTAAAAACCAAGAAAATAAATTTTGGATCAATTTAAAAAATAATCTCATAGCTATATGATCATGTCAGATTATTTATTTAAAAAAAAAAGACCTTCTAAGCAAGGAATTAATTCTCTGTTTACAAGCTGGATAAGTGGATTTGGCTGGATACTAGCTCAGACATTACTAGCTATTCTCACCCGGATGAAATTTATCCAAATTATCCCATAGAAAAATATTCAAAGATCACCTTAATTCAGGCTCACATCACCTTTGACTTTAACTATTGAAATAGTCTTCTTTTAAAATTCTTATTCTTGTGCCCATCAATTGGGGAATGGCTGAGTAAAGTGTATGTAGTTATGATGGAATATTTTGTTCTATGGGATATGATGAGCAGGATACCCTCAGAAAAAAAATTTGAAAAGCTCTCCATGAACTCAAGCAAAGTGAAATGTACAAAGTAATAGCAATGTTCTGGGATGATCAGATGTAAATGATTTTGCTATTCTCAGCCGTACAATGATCCATGACTACTCTGAAAGACTTATGATGAAAAATTCTATCCATGATCGAGAGAAGGAACTGAATTTATGTATTTGAATATAGATTGAAACAAAATCTCTCTCTTTCTCTCTGTCTTTTTTTTTTTTACTTTGTTTTTTTTAAGTTTTTTTGTTTTTTTGTTTTTTTTGTTGTTGTTGTTAGTTTGGGAGATCTATATTTCCTTTCACAACATGACTTTTATGAAAATGTTTTGTATAACTTCATATGTGGTTTCTTAAAGGAGGGTAGGGGTGAAGATAAGTGAGAAAATCTGGTACTCAAAAGTTTCAAAAACAAATGTAAAAATTGTTTTAAATGTAACTAGGGAAAATATTGAATAAATAATTTAATTACAAAATTAAAGAAAAAGTCTTATTTGTATTGGGACAGCTAAATAAGTGGTGCTTTATATTGAGTTCTGGGCCTGGAGTCAGAAGGATCTGAGTTCAAATATGGCCTCAGACACTTACTAAGGGTGTAATCCTGAACAAGTCACTTAATTCCTGTTTGTGTCAGTTTCCTTATCTGTAAAGTGGGGATAATAATAGCATTTATTTAATAGTATTGTGAGAATCAAATAAGATAATAATTATAGGATGCTTAGTATAGTGCCTGGTACATTGCAAGTGCTATATGAATATTGGCTATTATTACATAAATATTTATTTCAGATGTCACTGCCTCTGTGAAAACTTTCATGATATCCCCACCTTCTTCCTACTTCTGGCTGAAAAATGGACTGTCCCTCTTAAATTTTTTACAGTAATTTCAGAGGCAAAATGGTAAGTTGGAATTGTTTGATAGACCAGAAGGCAGAAAGACCTAGATTTAAATCCTATCTTTGACATTTAGCTGGGTGGCCAAGGTTTACTGACCCTTAATCTCCTCTTCTAATGAAAATGATAGGAACAATAATGGGGAAAATAATGCCCATAACATCTACTACATCCCAAGATCATTGTAAAGATGAACCTAGATAATAAGGGGTATTCCTAAAGTCTTAGTATAGTTTTAAGCTATCAAAGCTTATATAAGTGATGGGCTTTGCAAACTTTTCAGCATTCTGTGCAAATCTGCCATAATTATGGCTTTGCCTGGCATCTTCTCTTAGAGGATGCCTTGTATCTTCTTGAATATTCCTCGTATCACTACTATTGGAGTACATTTCTTTTCCTTCTAGATTGTAAACTGTTATGGAGCCCAGGAGAGTAGCAAGATCATTAGAGTTGGAATCAGGATATGTGGATTTGGCTCGATTCTAGCTCAGACATTCCTAGCTGTGCAACTTTATCCAAAAACAATAACCTCTCCGTGTCTCTAATTCTTTCATTTGTAGACCTGAAATTAAAAAAAAAAAAAGTTCTTATTTCACAGAATTTCTGGAGGAAAGCATTTAGTAAACTCCAAGGAGTGTATAAAATGTGAGCTATTGGTGCAGTGAGCTTTAAACTGGGTTAAATCTTAGCTCTTCTATTTCCTAGCTGTGGGACACAGCACTGTTTTGAGCTTCAGTTTACTCAACTGCAAAATGGAGCAACAAATAAGTAAGGCAGTCTATTCCACACTCACAGGGCTGCTATGAGGCTTAGATGAACTGATATCTATTCTCAGGACTCAAAAGAGGAAGGAAGGACTTATTAATATAAACCAACATTTATTAAGCATTTTCTGGGTATAGAACCCTGTGCTAAGCCTTGAAAATTTAAAGATAGTCAAAAAACACAGAACTTTGCCTTCAAGGTGATCAGTTTAATGGGAAGACTAGATGTAAATGTCTAGGGCAGAATGGGAAGATGAGAACAATGGCTATGAAGGTGGCTGAAGCAGGAATTGGGGATTGTTTAGAACATGTTCAAACATTGACTATACCAAGGTCATCCATTGCATCCTGGGCCACCATCAGTTGTCTTGACTTTTGACCTGCCACTGGACTTGGATAACTGGAAGAGACAGTGAGATTGATGACTTTTTGCATCTGTCTCACTTAAATAGAATTCACTGCCATTCCACAATACCATTGGTCCTTTTTGAAAATGAAGGATGAACAATACCTAGGGACATAGAAGATGTTTGCACAGTGAATGGGAGGAAAATCTGAGGGCAAGGCCCTAGCAGTTGGAGGCACTATGAAAGGCCTAATTTAACTAAATGGAAAACCAGGAAGAAACACTGGAAATACTGGCTTTTTTCCAGACTCTCTTGGATTGTCTGATGCTCCCTGGCCTGGAGCCAAATTACAAATCCCAGACCTTAGTTGGGTTTTTGCTGCTGGCGGCCTACTGGTCCATTGATGAATTAAGCGGAAGACTATCAAGGCTCAGGCTATCTGCAGGCAAACCTTGCTTTACAGAAGAGGCTTTGTAGTGTCACATGTAAACACAAAGAGAATAAGAGCAATAACAATCTTTTACAACAATTTAAATAATCCCATGGCACACTGGTGCAAGCCTATCATTGTGTAAGAAACAAAATATGTTACCAAGCATTGACTCACTGATGAATGCAGGAAAGATTTATTTTATAGTCTGGCAAGAATGCCTATGTGAGTAGACACACCTTTGAAACTCTAAAGGTAGCATTTTATTTCCTATTTTGAATTACAAGTCCCTCCCTTGATTCCCCATTAATTGGATGTTATAGAAATGAATCTCCACCCCTCATGACAAAGCCAGTCCCTGTTCCCAAGAAGCTTAAATTCTAGAAGGGTAACAAAAGACTCTTTTCAAATCTTAGGCCAACACCCTGGATTACAAAAGTCAGTCTCTGCCCCCAAGAAGTTTACATTCTAACAGGGAAAGATAAATTCCACTCTTGATTATTCCTAGATGTTCTTGTGGGTTTCAGTTTTCTAATTTAAATTTCATTTCTCCAATTTAACTTTCATAGATGTGGAAACCAAATGCCCACCCATTTCTCACAATCCCCCTTTTTCTTTTTTAATAATTTGTTTTACACATCCTTTTCTAACCCCTCAAATTTGACTAATGCTTTTTTATATACCACTTCATAAAAGTGGTATATAAACATCCCCAAAAAACACCTGCACAGATCTCCTTACACAGGATGTATAATTAATTCCTGAATTCTCTGCTAATTCTTCTGACATGACTATACTAGGAGTGAAACTACCTCCAATTGTTTCTTTCTTTTTTGCCAATAATCTTTTTAGAGTCATGCTATTTTTCCATGTCATTCTGCATCTAAGTGGCATCTAACTATTCTGCTATCCCTTTTACTGCCTCTTTGGTATCACTTACCCAATAATTTACTTACCAGAATAGGAATAATTCAAACACAGAACTAGATTTCTAGCAGTCTTACTTTCTATATCAAATGCCAGGATAAAAGGAATAGCCAATTGGATCAGTGCAGATGTGCCAGTCAGTTCCTAGACAAAGCAGATTTGAGAGTGATGCCTTCTCAATACTATCCAAGGTTATGCTCATCCCTGAAAAATTGTGAGTTACCCTCAGCTACATCCCAGACTCAGGTACATGACACCATAGTCCCTAGATTTTGGAATTTTTCACTCTGTCATGAGAGGCAAACTGATTGATCTCCAAAGGAACTAGTATAGCTATAGCCTGATGAGGTGGTTCCCTCACCAAAGGGAAAAGTAGAATCATTGCAATTTTCCCCAGAAATGTTATTTTAAGAAAAGGAGGAATTCACTCTCATGTTTTTCCATACTCAAAGGGAATGATACTGGGGGAACCCTGAAACTCTCCTGACTTTGGGGTAAACACTTAAAAACTCCTGGAAGGGGAGAAACTCTCCTTGAACTGTCCTGGGAGAGGCCTGCCTCAGAGAATCAAGATAAAGTAGTTTCATTCTGTTATCTTGGAGGGATTAGTTGAGTCCAGGACCACTCCTACTTAGCTCAAACTTAAGTAATCTCATTTAGCTGGAGATCTAGATTTCTATTGACCCCAGTGGAGCTGAAGATTGGCTCAGGACCACTCCTACTAAGTAGTCCCATTCTATTGGAAATCTAGGCCTGGGAGCAGTAACCTCATTCAATTAAAACTTCAGTCTCAAATCTCTTTTAAAAGAGCAACTTTGGGGTTCATTTCTTTGCAGAGGACCTAAAATCAGGAACATGCCAGACCAAGGGACCTCTCCTTGGCCTAGCTGCCTGCGAGAACCTCCTGCCTCCTGAAAAGACATTCTCTTTTCAGCATTAACCCCTCTCTATTTCTCTTACCTACTTCTCTGTCAGGACTTGGTAAAGGCCCAAAACAGGAACATGCCAGGCCAAGGGACCTCTCCTTGGCGTAGCTGCCTACAAGGATTCCCTGCTTGCTGAGAAGATACCCTTTTCTTAGCATTAACCCCTCTTTATCTCTCTGCCAGGATTTCTCTGCTAGACGTATACTTTTCTGTCAGGACCTTGACATTAAGGAAGTCTTCTTTTTGCCAATCTAACTTTTTGGATTTGTAAATTCTTTTATGAAGGACCTACACCAACCAGAAGGGGTTTCTGCAACTTTCTGCCCTGTGCCCAACCTCATCATTTGGTTCCCTGACTGGGAATTGAGGGGATCTGAACCTCATCAATACTATCTGAGCATGGGGCAACCTGTAGCATAGACATAGAAATTGCTTTTTGTTTAGACTTTTTACAGAGTACCTTGTTAATTCTACTCAGGCATTGGTGTCTATTGCTTGCCTTATTTCCTTAACTTGATTCCAAATCTTCCTAAAAGAGATTTATAACTATTATATCTATTTCCAACTTACTCTTTGATCTGCATTTTCTAAATGTCTAACCCTTGTAGGAAACAAAACATTATTCCCAACTGGATGGTCAATTCAATAAAACCTTCTTTTTCTAATAGGACACAAATACTTATTGTACTAACTTATTTATGGCTATTATACAATTTTATAAACATCAAACTGAATTATTTTGAGACATCTTTCTCAGTAATATTAATCCAGATTTTAATCCAATGTCCCCATCCTAAATCCTAAATACTATTGTTGTTGGGGAGTAACATTAATGCTATATAATCTCCCCCCTTCATACAATTGATGATCATTTTACAGAGAACCCACTCAGTCAATAGGTAGTTTGAGGTCCATTTATTTACCAATTCCAGTTTCTCCCCAAATAAATTGGGTCCAAAGTCTTTGGGGGATTATGAGGCAATGATTTCATCTTCTGAAACTGCTTCCTGTTGAGAATGGATGTTAAAAGGCTGTCCACTATCACCATTACTATTCAATATTGTATTAGAAATGCTAGCTTTGGCAATAAGAGATGAAAAAGAGATTAAAGGAATTAGAGTAGGTAATGAGGAAACCAAATTATCACTCTTTGCAGATGACATGATGGTATATTTAGAGAACACCAGACAATCAACTAATAGAAATAATCCACAACTTTAGCAAAGTTGCAGGATAAATCATCTTGCATTTTTATACATCACTTACAAAATCCAACAGCAAGAGATACAAAGAGAAATTCTATTTAAAATAACTGTCGATAGCATAAAATATTTGGGAATCTATCTGCCAAGGGAAAGTCAGGAACTATGTAAGCAAAACTACAAAACACTTTGAACACAAATAAAGTCAGATCTAAACAACTGGAAAAATATCAAGTGTTCTTGCATAGGTCAAGCAAATATAATAAAGATGATAATACTACCTAAACTAATCTATTTATTTAGTGCTATGTTAATCAAATTCCCAAGAAACTATTTTACTGACCTAAAAAAATAACAACAGAATTCATCTGAAGGAACAAAAGATCAGGAATTTCAATAGAACTAATGGGAAAAAAAAAAATCAAATGAAGGTGCCCTACCTGTACCTGCTCTAAAACTATATTATAAAGCAGCAGTCATCAAAACCATTTGGTACTAGCTAAAAAATAAACTAGTTAATCAGTGGAATAGGTTAGGTTCGCAGGACAAAATAGTCAATAACTATAGCAATCTAGTGTTTGACAAAGCCAAAGACCTCAGCTTTTGGGATAAGAATTCACTATTTGACAAAAACTGCTGGGAAAATTGGAAAATAGTATGGCAGAAACTAAGCATTGACCCACACCTAACACCATATACCAAGATAAGGTTGAAATGGGTTCATGATCTAGACATAAAGAATGATATTATAAACAAATTAGAAGAACATATGATAGTTTACCTCTCAGATCTGTGGAGGAGGAAGGAATTTGAGACCAAAGACTAGAGATCATTATTGATCACAAAATAGATAATTTTGATTATATCAAATTTAAAAAGTTTTTTATACAAACAAAACTAATGCAGACAAGATTAGAAGGGAAGCAATGAACTGGGAAAACATTTTTACATTCAAAGGTTCTGATAAAGGCCTCATTTCCAAAATATATAGAGAACTGACTCAAATTTATAAGAAATCAAACCATTCTCCAATTAATAAATGGACAAAGGATATGAACAGACAATTTTCAGATGAAGAAATTGAAACTATTTGTAATCATATGAAAAGGTGCTCCAAATCATTATTGATCAGAGAAATGCAAATTAAGACAACTCTGAGATACCACTATACACCTCACAGATTGGCTAAGTGGACAGGAAAAGCTAATAACAAATGTTGGAGGGAATGTAGGAAAACTGGGACACTAAGGCATTGTTGGTGAAGTTGTGAATGGATCTAACCATTCTGGATAGCTATTTGTAACAATGTCAAGCTGTGAGTACCCTTTGACCAAGCAGTATGGCTGCTGGGCTTATATCCCAAAGAGATCTTAAAGGAGGGGAAAGGGACCCACATGTACAAAAATGTTTGTGGCAACCCTTTTTGTAGTGGCTAGAAACTGGAAACTGAATGGATGCCCATCGCTTGGAGAATGGCTGAATAAATTATGGTATATAAATGTTATGGAATTTGTTCTGGAAATTGTTCTGGAAAAAATGGCCAACAGGATGATTTCAGAAAGGCCTGGAGAGACTTAGATGAATTGATGTTAAGTGAAATGAGCAAAACCAGGAGATCATTATATACAGCAACAACAAGACTATATGATGATCAATTCTGATGGATGTGGCTCTCTTCAACAATGAGATGATTCAAACCAGTTCCAGTTGTTCAGTAATGAAGAGAGGATTTACACCTAAAGACAGGACTATTGGAACTGAGTGTGGACCACAACATAGCATTTTCACTCTTTCTGTTATTGTTTGCTTGCATTTTTTTTCAGGTTTTATTTTTATAGATTTGATTTTTCTTATGCAGCAAGATAACTGTATAAATATGTATACATATATTGGATTTAACATATATTTCAGCATATTTAACATGTATTGGACTACCTGCCATCTAGGGGAAGGGGTGGGAGGAAATAGGGAAAAATTTGAAACAGAAGGTTTTGCAAGGTTCCATGTTTAAAAATTCCCCATGCATATGTTTTGTAAATAAAAAGCTATCTATAAAAAAAGAAAACTATGCATATGTTTTGAAAATAAAAAAGATTTATCAAAAAATTAAAAAAAAATAGAGAATGGGCATTGAGCTGGGTTATCCTACAGAGTCCCATTTGGAGGCATTTGAGTAATTGAAGATGCAATGGATTGAGTTAGAGCCATGAAGCTGGTCAATAATTGTGGTCTAGTTTTGGTCATTTGAAGGTGACTTGCTGAAAGCCTAGAGGAAAACAAAGATAAGAGAACAAGAGAAAGTGAGCAAGCACCAAGAGCAGAACTCTCATTCTTGGGAGGCATGCTTATATCTTGCCCGAGGATTCTGTAAATAGCTAGTTAAGCATCATCTCTTTTTATAGAAACTACATTATAACCCAAAAGTAATTTTGAGAAAGGGGGAATCCCATCAGAATAACTGAGGTATTCACAAAATCCTTCCTTCATAGGTCTTTTCATATCAATTATTCAAAAGAATACACATTTGTGCCACAGGACACACTATACAAACAAATGTTATTCCCACATTACTAACAAACTTAAAACAAAATTGACTTTCTCATTGATGTAACAATATTCCATGTTACATTCCTCTAAGAAAACTTGAATACATTAAAATCTTCTTCTTTAAACCACACTAAATATGTTTCAGCTTTAGTTTAAATAATCAGTAAAATAACAGTTAGATCCCATAGACAGTGTATCAATTTAGGGACCTAATTTCATACTAGTGTCTATTTAGTAACAGACGGATGACTATGCCAGATACTCTTTTACCTAATTATTAAGAATATAATGGCTACATATTTTCAGATTGAAAACAGTAAGATCTTATGTATCTCTATTGTTCTCATGGCTTCTACTGACCCCTTGCTCTGATTATTGAAATTTGCTCTAAGAGGAAAAAGAAGGGACTTGATTATAATAGTATGAAAACAGATTCTTCAGAAGGCTTCAGCCTGAGAGTATGTATATGAGAGGATAAAGCATCCTTAGTTGTTTCACAATTGACAAACAATTTTGCAGTAACAATCCCACCTTATAGCCTGACTCAGGAATAACCAGGTAGGAAACAAACAAAGAAACAGAACTGGGAAACAATATAAGTAATATCTAAATAACTTTAGACCAAATTTCACAAAATTTATATCATATGTTCAGCAGAGCTGATAAAATTTTAAAGCATAGTTCATATAATTTTTACAAATTGCCCAATATACAATTTAGAAAACAACATAATACCTTATATATATTTCATCTAATTAGGAGATACAAATGTGTGACCTCTTTAGGTAAGGTTCCAGAGAACTGTTTTAATATCCATTTTTAAACATTTAAAATCAAATCAAATACAGACTTAAATTTCTAGTAGTAATATTTCAATATTAATGCACAAACATTTCTAAAATTTTATTTCCAAATACATCAATTCAAAGTATCATATGCCATTTAAATTTAAACATGCAGTTATTTAGGTCACATTTTGGGAGACAACTCCTCTTCCTCCTCAAAAACTCCATTCTCCTAGGTTGCCTGGAATATTTGAAATGGCAACTAACTATTTAAAACCTGAGATGGAGACACAGGCTCCTAGGAGCAAAATGCAAGGGCTCCATCTTCCCCTTCCCAAATTTTGTATTATTCTTATGTAGACTGCTGTATTGGGAAGGGGGATAGATTTTAAAGTGTAAAGTGGATCTCCTTAGACTTCCCCAAGCCACATGTGATGAGATGTGAGAATTGAGGGTAAGAAATCCCCCAACAGCAATGAGATCCCCTTGGCCAGTTGCACAGGTTTTGTGAAAGAATTCACAAATCTCAATAAATACAGGCATGAAGTTTGTGGCAAAGAATGGGATTTATTTACACTAAGAAGACAGCTTGCTAAGAAAATAGCTTAGCTAAACAAAGAATCCTGTTAGGATGATTTTGCAAAGATGGGTTGACACGGAGAAGAAAAGATCTCCATCAGAAGGCTAAGTCCAGAAGAGCAAGCCTTCCTAATTAAGAATCAGCAAAGGTGAGTTAACAAACCCCTGATTATATTGGGCCAGTTGTCTTGGCCTGGAACTGGGGAACAGTTTGAGCCAAGCAACAGAGGATGTTGACTAAGCCCCAGGCCGAGATTTCCAATTGAATGGGATTATTTGGGGGTTGTCTGGAAAAGGTGCCCCAAATTCATTTGGGGCAACAAAGGTCTCATCTTCTGTAGTTGCTTCAAGCTGTCACTATGTTCATGGGGATTCAGGCCAGGAGAGGAAGTGTGAGATCTGAATATAGCAGCAGCTCGGGCCAGAGCATGTGGAGTATCCCATAATCTTCAGGTTGAAGGAGTAGTTAGAACTTCGCTGGAGGAAACAAATCTCAGAAGCAGATTAAAAGTGGGGTGGCATCCAGGCTGGAGATGGTGATGGTTAGGAATGGGGCCTTTGCAAATGATGCATCAGGTCCCATCTGTGGGCTGACTTAAGGATGCTGATGGCCCACACAACAATCCTGAACACCCGCACTGCCCACAGAGCTCTCTAGCTGAAAGGCTAAGAAGGAGTTAACTATTGGCAGAGGCCATAGAATGACATCGAGAAAAGCTAGAGAGAAAATGCTAGGAACAAAATTCTCATCCTTGGAGCAAGCAAGAGTTAGGAAGAAGAGTGAGAGCGAGAGAAAGAAGGACACAATGAATCTCCTTTTTGGTGTCCTTTATAAAATATGACTGAAACCTCTCTGAGTCTATGGAAAGCCTGTAGTAGCTGTAGAATTTCTCCTGCATTTTTAATAGGAGAATTTGTTGCTGTCAAAGGTCCCCTTTCTTTCCATATAGCCCTGTGAGCATGCAAAATATGAAAAGCATATTTGGAGTCTGTATAGATGTTCACTCTCATTCCCTTTCCCAGTTCCAAAGCATTGATTAGGGCAAGGAGTTCAGCTTTCTGGGCAGAAGTCCCAGGAGGCAATGGCTTAGCCTCTAGTATGCTATTGAGGGTCACCACAGAATATCCTACCTTTTTTTCTCAAGAAAGAAAGCTCGACCCATTTGTAAACCATTCACCACCTGGGTTCTCAAGAGGAATGACCTTTAAGTCAGGTCAATGGAGCAGACAGAATCTAAAGCTAGTGTAATCCTGACATCAAGAACATTACACTATCCCTGCATCACCTAGCTGCCTCTTTAACTTTTGACAACTATTTGTCAAGGTATATAAACATTGAAACCCTATCAAATTTATTTCATAGCTACAGTGCAAAGCACATTTGGTATAGATGTTTTGTTGCTCAGTCATGTTTAACTCTTCAGGCTCCTTCCTATATGAGGTTTTCTTGACACAGATACTAGAGTAATTTGCCATTTCCTTCTCTAGTGGATTAAGGCAAACTGCTAAGTGATTTGTCCATGGTCAAAAAGTTAGTGATTTGAACTTAGGTTTTCCTGACTCAGGTCCAGTGCTTTATCCACTGACTTATTTAGCTGTCTTTATCTACATCCTCTATAGCAGTGTATTGTATACAACCCCGAATGGTTATTATGTTTTTCCCATTGGACTTTTAAATTAAATGAACCAGTGATATGGAATTTGCCTCATTTTTTTGTTTGTTTTTTAAATAATAGCTTTTTATTTTCCAAATACATAAGAAGTTATTTCACTATTGCATCCTTGCAAAACTCTTGTGTTCCAAATTTTCCTTTGCCTTCCCCCACTCCCTCCTCTAGACAGCAAGTAATTCAATATAGGCTAAATATATGCAATCCTTCTATATATATATATATATATAAACATATATATATATATATATTCCTACATTTATCACACTGCACAAGAAAAATCAGTTCAAAAAGAAAAAAAATGAGAAAAAAAGCAAGCACACAATAACAAACAACAAATTTTATTGTGATGCACAGTCAGTCCCCACAGTCCTCTTTCTGGATGCAGATCTTTGTAATGTTCTCTCTAAAATGTAATGTTCTCTGTTGAGATTTTCTTGGGGTCTCTGGAGGCAACCTTCGTTTCAGTTCAGTAATCACCACAAGTGCAGCTAGGGGTTAAAGTCCAGATCTTTTATTGTCTCCTTCAAAGTCTTATCTCCATTCCTGGGGCCTGGTTAGCTTTTTTTAGAAGCCTATCTCTCTCCTTGGTTCTGGGAGCTTGAACTTCTGCCTCTTCTTTGCCCTCAGAGAGTGAATACACTCTCTGAATGTCTCTGAATCTCCCTGGCTGAGGCTTCTAGCTTATATGCTCCACACTGAGTACAAACCAATCATTATATCACTAGAAAACCATTATTTGTTGTAGGATAAAATCAGTGTTAAACTAGATTTAACCATTGTCTCCTCAATTCCACTTAGTACCTTGTTTCACGTTCTGGCCCATAACATATCCTTGTAGGATTAAATCAATCATACTGAACCATGCTAAATTAGATAATTATTGTCTCTATCAATTTCACTGGCTTAGTACCTTGTAAGAATCCTTTGTTTCAAGTTCAGAGTTCTGGCCCATAACAGAAATTTCTCTCCAACACAAGTATATTGAAGTGGGGGGAGGATTCTGGGAAGATGGTAGAATAGGTTGGTAAATTTCAAGCTCTCCGGATTTCTCCCACAAATTTGTGCCTCAGGGCAAACATAGACTAAATCAAAAAGATTTGGTGCAGAATAGGGATCCTCTTGATTAAAAAACAGAGAAGATGGTTCTGGGGGCCCAGGATTAACCCCAGTGAAGAGCAAACACCTCTAGGCTCAGCAGAAACACCAAGCAGGGTGTCCTGTTATCTGGGTTTGGCTAGAGTCTCAGGAGAAATCATAAAAAGTTTCACCATCTTGACTGCTGGAGGAGTCCAGAAGACTGAAGGAACCTTGGCTGATCAGAAATGGCAGGCCCAGCTGTGCTGCAGAGCTGCGACCCTGGGTAAGAAGGAATCCACACATCTATGAGTGCAGAGGCAGTGAGGCAGGAATGCTGCTGGCTGTGGGCATTTGCTGGAGGGTGGAGTTCTTGGTTTGGGGTTTCTGGTTAGAGGGGAGAACTGAGGTGAAGCCAGAAGCCCCAGTCCCCCACTCCAGAATCAGAGGTCCTTCATTAATACCTCTTATTAAAAAAAAAAAAAAAAAAAAAAAAAAAAAAAAAAAAAAAAAAAAAAAAAAAAAAAAAAAAAGGAACCAGCAAAGAGGAAAGAACTCCGCCATAAGAACATACATACTATTGGAACAGGGAAAACCTGTGTTCATCTAGTAAGGCACTAAAGTAAAAAAATAAAAAATAAAAAATAAAAAAAAAAAAAAGAGCTTCTACCCCAAAGAGTAATGTGAAAAGGATCTGTGCCCAGAGAAAATTTATAGAAGAACTCAAAAAAGAATTTTAAAAAATCATATGAGAGATCTTGAGAAAAAATGAAAAAACAAACCATCCAAGAGAAACAAGATTATGGGAAAAAAGTTAACCAGTTAGAAAAGGAGATACAGAGTCTCAAAGATGAAAATAACTTTTTGAAAATTAGAATTAGGCAAGGGGAAATTAGTGTGAAGTTATGAGAAACCAAGAAATAACAAATAGAACGTATGTGAAACATCTTATAAGAAAAACAGCAGATCTGGAGAACAAATCAAGAAAAGAAAATATAAGAATAATTGGACTTCCTTTAAAGTTGTGACCAAAAAAAGAACCTTGACACAATAATGCAAGAAATAATATAAGAAATTTATTTTGGAGTAAAAAAAGGGAAAGTAGAAATAGGAAAAATATCCAATGATCACCTCAACGAGATCCTTTGTGGAAAACACATAGGAACTTTATTGCCAAATTTTGAAATCCTCATATTAAAGAGAAAATTTGTAAGAAACAAGAAAATTAAAAAACAAAATTCAAATACACTAAAACTACAATTAAAATTGTATAGGACTTATCAGCATCACAATAAAAGACCACAGGTCCTGAAATCATACATATCAACAATCAAAAAAAAGTTTCAACCTGTGGCCAAAAATATTATATCCAGCAAAATTATCTTACTATTAAATGAGAAAAAATGGACATTCAATGAAGTTGCAGATTTTTCAGGACTTTCTATCAACCAAACTCAAACTTAATAGAAAATTCAACACATATGAGCCAATATCAAAGATCATTTTCAAGGAACTCAACATGAACAAATTATTTATGTTTTTTATAAATGGAAAATTAATATCATATGTTTAAGATTGACAACAATAGGAGAGCTCAAAAAAAAAAGAGTGAGGCAGAGTTAAGGCAAAAATAGTAATTGTATAAATGAGGGATCACAGTTCTGAAAATCTACTCACATTAGGAATAGGTAAATAGCCATATTTACATATGCATACATATATACCCTTCAAAATCTACAAAGAAATAAGGGGGAGGGGAGGGATGGGTGAATAAGGAAGCAAAGGGTGAAGGAGCAAGATAAGGGAGGAATCTATGGGTGGGAGGAAGTTAAGTAAATAGCAAAGCAGGTTAGGAGCAGAATTAAAGCAAAGAATTGCAGAGATAGGAAAGATATCTGTGTGTGTATCTGTGAGGGGGAGCGAGGTGTGTATGTCCATGTATGTGCATATATATAACTATATATGTAAACATAAGCATATCTTTTCTTAACTATTAGCCTTCTTGGGGGTGCTAGGGGGGATGAAAGGGGAACAAAAGAATAAAGTAAAAAAGGTGAGCAGCAGAAACAAAAGAATAATTTACAAAAAAGTAAAGAAAAGATGGACGCTTTTCTACTAATTTCTTCTACTAATATATATTCATTTCTTGAACTGGTAATTTGTTGTTCTGTATTTTCAATCCTCTGATGTTCTGCTAGACACATAACAATATTCTCTTTTGTTTTCTTTCATTTTGTTTTGTATTCCTTTTTTCTTATTCTTTTAAAAAAATAAATTAAAAAAGAACACAAGTCTTTTGGAAGGACCTTGAATCACTTCATTGTTGAAAAGAATCAAGTCCATCACAGCTGCTTGTTCTTGTTGTGTACGGTGTTCTTTTGGTTCTACTCCACTTAGAGTGAGTTTGTCTAAGTCTTTCCAGGCCTTTCTGAAATCATTCTGCTTATCCTTTCTTATAGAACAATAATATTTCATAACATTCATATTCATGTTCAGCCATTCCCTAACTGATGGGAATCCACTCAGTTTCCAGATCTTTGACACTACAAAAAGTGCTGCTACAAATATTTTTGGAATTTGCTTCATTTTAAGGAACTAGAGTTGTTTCTCTATGGCATCCTCCCTGTAGCCTATTTGAGTGGTGGGCTCTTCATCAGTAGTGAGGGTCACTGTAAGTATGAATTGTAAGTATGCTCTGCTTGCTTTTGGAGAAGGGAAAAATAGTCGAATCCATTCTGTGGTTCTATATAATACCATTAGCAGTCTTGATGGGTACTTTTTAATTGCTTTGGGTGAGGGGATGAGAGACATTGATTTTTTTTTTTCTTGTTTTGCCTGCTCTGTGTTTTGTGCAGTGATGTATTGCAGTGTTTTTCCTTTGTTAATACTGTTTTGTACACAGATAAGGTGAAAGTGGAAGTAGAGCCCTGATTCTGGAAGGAAGGTAAGTGCCTGCATTTCTTAGAAAGCCAGGATGGATTGTTTTGATTCTTAAGTAAAACAAGAAGCTCAGCAGAGATGGGGGTCCTCATGATTGAAACTCACAATATCACAAAAAGTTCAAGCTAGACTGATCATAGCTAGTCTAAAACACACACACACACACACACACACACACACACACTCTCTCACAATTTTGATCTTTGCTAAAATCTTTTTTTAGACCATCATGCCCTGCCTCATGGTATCTTTCTCCTGATCCCCTGTCCCCATTATTTCATGGTATCTTTCTCCTTGTTATAGAGAACTAACTCTTTTAGGGTGCTAAATTCCTCTATGGATTTAATCTTCCAGTCAGTGGAGTACTCCCACTTCATGACATATTCCCTTTCTCCTGGTTAATTGTAAATTCCACTAGGGAACATGTCTTTTCCATTGTTAATTGTAAAACCCCTTTCCTTGTTAACTATAGTCTTTCTAATCCTCTCCCAATACTATTTCATATTTACCACTTCTGATGTACTGTATTTTGAACTAGGAATTGATACCTCAACCTCATTATTTGGTGCCGAACCTCATGACCTGCCTCCTAGGACTGTTGTAACAATGAAGTGAGATGATAACTGTAAAGTGCTTAGCACAGTGCTTGGCACATAGTAAGTACTATATAAATGTTTATTATTGTCATTTTTTATTGTCTTTCCCATTTGACTGTGACTGAGCTCCTTATGAGAAGGGATTTTTAAAAAATATACTTTTCTTTCGGTCCCTGTGCTTAGCATGGTGCCTGGCATGTAGTAGGTACTTTGTAAATGTTTATTGCCTGACTGATTGGATGTTAGAGTTCTTGGAAAAATCAAGGTATAAAAGATCAGAAAGGTTTCAAATGACAGAAAAGACAGTGTGTGTGTGTGTGTGTGTGTGTGTGTGTGTGTGTTATCAATTATCAAAATTATCAATTTATAGAACTCAAGGAGGTTACTCCTACCTTTCAGTTTATCATCCCTTGTGGTTGATTATGCAAATAATTTTGCCTGCTTTACAAGGCCTGCAGACCACAGTTTCCCTATCCCTGCTCTACACAAATCACTTTAAAGACAAGGCAGGGAAATCACTTAATAGTTTATTGTAATAGTTCAGGTAAGAAAGAGGTAAGAGAAGAGGACCTCAATTAGGATTATGTCAGTATAAATGTAAAAAATAGGACACTTTTGAAAACTATTGTGAAGCTGCAAATACCAACCCAATCTTGCCTCTTCGTGGGATTCTTTCCACACCTCCCCTAGATATAACTCAGAAGATTTGAAGTATGTGCTTCTAGAAAGAAAACTTTCAGTATTTTGGAGGTACCAGTCTAGCACTTGGGCACCCTTTGCTCTCCATAAATGACCAGTCCAGTCTCTTTTTTGATCACTCATTTCCTCGAGGATCTCCCTCTTAACACTTGCAATTAGAAGAGAAACTTTATATTAATAGGTGCTTCTAAAGTACTTAAAACAGTTCCCTTAAGAATTTAAATATCTGAGATCTTATTTGCTCTATTAATTTGCTAAGCAAACATGCTGCATTTCCCCGTAGATGGAGCCAATGTAAATTTCAGCCCAGCCAGGCTTGAATTATGGCCAATCCTCATTTAGTAGTAATTGGATTCAGGAGCTCTAACTTCAGCTCCTCAGGTTGTATTAAGGTTCTCCTGTAAACGGGAGAGAAACAGCTCCCGTGGAGAAAGCGTCATCACTTACATTCTTGGGGCTTTTGCCTACTTCCCATACTGCAGGAGGTACATTTGCTCTAAACAAGAAGTTGGACTAATTTTGGTTAAACCCAGAATTGTGCATTCAAAGAACCCTGGCAGGATCTGCATAATATCAATTGATTAGTTGGGTACAAATACCCTTAATTTTTAATAAAATTAGCTTTATTCCTCTCAAATGCATTAATGTTTTATTTTGAATCGTAGGTATCTGTGATGGTATTTTAACTCTCTTTCCTCCCTTAACTCCACCATAAACTCTATAGAGTGAGGATCTATGTTATATCTCTAACATTAAGGAACAGAGAGATTCTAGGAATTCAAGAGATGTTTAATAAATGCTTGTCGAATTGAACTGAAAAAAGAAGTCAGTGGGGTAATGTCTTAACATGGAGCACAAAGTTCTACATCCAAAGTACTTACTGAATGTTATATTTTGGATTTATGTAAAACAACAATACATGACATAGTTTGTAACACAGATTCCTGGGGGGTTAAAATTCACAATATAAAAACTTAAAATTGACTTTTACAGTGACACAAAATTCTATCATCTTTACAATAATGAACATTAAGTACAAACAATAAAATAAGCATTAGACTGAAGATAAATAAGTACTCTACGAAATTGTTCAGCACCATTTAAACTCAAAAGTTAAATGTTTTCTGTATTATGAATGTAATAGTAGAAGTGTGCTTTTCTCACTATTATTAGAAGTCACGGTAAATTGATTTTACTCAATAAATTAATTCAATATATTAGTATTTATGTACATGCAGTAGACAATATGGTGGCAATCAACACACTGATGCTCAGGGGAGTAAATGCTGCTGGGACTGAAGCACTAGCTTGGATCATTGTCAACCAACCAATTTGTGTCTTGGGTAATTGGCCGCACAACATGATGTTGGGGTTTTCTCTATGTTAAGATTGGGTTTGGTTATAGAATATTAATAAAATAAATTAGATTGGTGAAGACAACATTAAGTAGAATACGCTTATATTGTGCCTGACTTTTGCAAATCAAAATCTACATGTCATGACTGTGAAAATGAGTATTTAGATAAATTAAACTGCCTCTTCCACTGGAGTGTACTTCCTCCATATCATTCATTCTTTTCTTTCTCTTCCACACCCTTTCATTTCTCCTCCTCTTTTCTTTTTTCTTCTTTCTGTCCTAGTTTTTGGATGATGTGTGTTATTTGGAATACTACAAATATGTATCATCTGCTAAAATCATCCTTAAGCTATATTAAAACACTGGAGATGACCTTCTCAAAGGTCATGGCTTTGAGTATAAGTTTTGGAACATTTTACCAAAATGGAAAGATTTTTAGTATAGGTTCAGCAAACAAAGTGTGACTGTCACTAGCATCCTTAAGGCTAGTGAGAACCATAACTAGATAGGCTACAGTGTGATGAGTTGTTTGTGGCTAACAGTTCATGGAGGCATTCAGATCTATATCTGTGGAAGGAGGATTCAGTTCAACAAAACCATAATGCTTTGAGTATTGAAAGGAAAAAAAAAACACACATGAATAGCAAAGGAAATATTAGGAGGTCCTGCAAAGAAAGCACGGATAGATAAGAGTAGCAGAGCTTTCAATTAGCCTTAAGACCACTTTCATCTAAGCTTTCTCATCAGCGAAAGGAAATTGATTGATTGAGAAAATTGGCCATTTAAAATTCAAAGGCCCCATTCTGCCCTGTACCCTGCATCAAATCTCTTCTAGATGTGGGGAGCTGGGAAGAGTCTCTGATTTCTGCTCTACTGGTGATCTGTGCTATTTCCTCAGGCCCTGCTTTTACCCATAACAAATGCTTGATTATCAAACAATACTTAATTAGTGCTGCTGTTTCCCTCTTCGTGAGAGTCCCTGGCCTCATTCATTTTATTTGGTTGTTTCCTTAGCAAAAGGAAATATCCTGGGTAAAAAAAAAAATAACAAAAAACAAAAAACCTTTGCTTTTTTTTTTAGAGATTAACAAAGCACTTTCATGTTTAACCATCCATTTACCTTCAAACTTCCCACACAGAGCAAAGGGGACAAGTATTTCTATGTTCTATTTTATAGTATTTGGTGAGTATCTTATTTTAGGAGGGACAATTGAGAAGTGAAATAAAGTCCAGAGGATGGTGGCCATTATGAGGAAGGAAGAAATAACAATCAATAACAAGCATTTATCAAATGCTTAATATATTATTATTATACTATGGGATATAAATACAGGCACTGGAAGAAAACTAATTGTATTTTTTAAAGTCAATGACCCAAGAAGTATTAATTAAGTATCAGAGATTATATAAAGCTCTGGGATTCAGAGAAAGGCACTTAAGGATATCATATCCTAATATCAGAGACACTATATAAATAGTCAGAAATGTATAGAATAGAGACAGAGTACATGGAAGTAATCTGAAAGGAGAAGGTACTAGCAACTGGGGGAATCAGGAAACACCTGCAGAAGTGAACTGGGAAACTGAGGCAGTGCTGAAGGAGCAGTGTTCAGTCATTTTTCACTTGTGTTCAACTATTTGATTTTCTCTCTCTCTCTTTCTCTCTTTTATTTCATAGCTTTTTATTTACAAGTTATATGTATGGGTAATTTTATAACATTTTCAATTGCCATACCTTTTGTTCCAATTTTTCCCCTCCTTCACCCCCACCCCCTCCCTTAGATGGCAGGATGACCAGTAGATATTAAATATATTAGATTATAAATTAGATACACAATAAGTATACATGACCAAACAGTTATTTTGCTGTACAAAAAGAATCGGACTCTGAAATAATGTACAATTAGCCTTGAAGGAAATCCAAAATACAGGCAGGCAAAAATATAGGGATTGGGAATTCAATGTCATGGTTCTTAGTCATCCCCCAGAGTTCTTTCGCTGGGCGTATCTGGTTCAGTTCATTACTGCTCCATTGGAACTGATTTGATTCATCTCATGGCTGAAGATGGCCAGGTCCATCAGAATTGATCATCATATAGTATTGTTGTTGAAGTATATAAGGATCTCCTGGCCTTGCTCGTTTGTGTTCAACTATTTGTGATTCCACTGATGTTTTCTTGACAAAAATACTGCAGTGGTTTGCTTTTTCCTTCTACAGCTCATTTTATATGTGGAGAAACTGAGATAAACAGGGTAAGTGACTTATCTAGGGTAGTACAGCTAGTAAGTATCTGAAGCAGGATTTGAACTCAGAAAGAGGAATATTCTGATTCCTGGCCCAGGGCTCTTATCTAGGTGTGAGGTGATGAGTGTCTGCACCAAGATGGTGGCTGTGTCATAGGAGAAAAGATGGGATTATATGACATATTGTGAAGGTAGAAATGACATTTGACAACCAATTGTATATATAGTATGAGAGGGAATGAGAAGTTGAGGATGACCCTGAGACTAAGAGTAGCTATGAGCAATGAAAAATATAGTTTCTGGGTAATTAATAATCAATTTATTAAGTGTGTTTAACAAATAATTAGTAGATTGAAGTCAGTGGCTTTCTCTCACAAACCAGAGAACCTTGGAGGCTGATGAACATTTAAATACTTTCAGTAGTGTGGGTGTTCCCAACAGGAGGAAATAAACTTTGATTGGCTAAAATTTAAAGAGAAAATGAATATTATAATGAGAGATGGACCTACTCTAATGAGTGGTTGGGGGTGACTGATTAAATCACTATTGGACAAAGAGACTTTTTTCAAGTTAGACTACTATCCTTTGTGAAGAGAAAGCAAGCAGGAAAGCAAGCAAGAAAGCAAGCTAGCAAGAAGGAAAGAAAAAGAAAGGAAGGAAGAAAGAAAGAAAGGAAGAAAGAAAGAAAGAAAAGAAAAAATAGAGCTATGTTGCTCAAATGACCATTTCTTGGGTTGCCAGCAGGATAACTCTACTCACACATGTTGACAAACATGAATATATGTGTGTGTGTTTGTGTGTGTTTATTTTTTAATGTGAAAGTACCAACATTGATGTAGCAATTTGTACCTCTTTCTGCAAATATAGATGTATGTATTTGCATTTCTATTTATATATGTGTGTGCATTGCATAGATATATGGATGTGTGTGTATATAAATGTATCTACTTTTATATAATATATATGTGTGTGTGTATATACACATTTTTATTTAAGTGTATATGTGTGTGCTTATTTATTTTTTAAATGTGGAAGTACCAATATTGACCTAGTAATTTGTATCTCCTTTTGAACTTGCATCGGATCCCTTTGAGATATTTTGAAGGAATTCATTAACACTTTTATTTCTTTTATTTTTTCATCAATTAAATTTCCTTCATTCCTAAACAAAGCCCTACTTTGTAACAAAAAAAAATATAGTAAAACAAAATTTATTTGTGATATATTGGTAATATCTTAAAATGCATCTCATTTTGCAATATGACTGTATTGCATAATACCTCTACCAAGAGGTGGGAGACATGTTTCACGTTCTATTTTCTGGATTTGTAATCATTCATTACATGGATTAGCTTTTTTAAGTCTTTCAAAGTTGTTCACAGCATTGTAGTAATTTAGCCTTCCTTGTTTTACTTTATTACTTTATTATTGGTTTTTACAAGTGGTCCAGTGGATAGAGTCCTGGACTTGAAGACAGGAAGGCTTAAATTCCATTTTTGCTTTAGAAACTTTTATTAGCTGTGTGCTTCTGGGAAAGTCACTTGACTTTTCTCAATTTCATCTGCAAAATGGAGATTATAACAGCACCTAGCCTCCTCCTCTTTGTGAGGATCAAATGAAGAAATATATGTAAGGCACTTTGTAAACTTTATAACACTATATAAATTTTAGCTATAGTTATAAAGTTTTTCTACTTTGAACCTACTCCTTTCACTGTTTCTAATGGTGGTAGTAATATTACATTATATGTATATGTTGCAATTGTTTAGCCATTCCCCTATTGTTGGGCTCCAATTAATTTTCTCATTCTTTGTTATAAGTGCTACTTTGTACTCATAGGTCTTTTTCTTCTTTCTCTGAATGTTTTGGGAGTATATGTTGGGTACCCTTTGAATGACACTGTAAACATAGTTTAGTAACTCTGGGTAGTTCCAGATTGCTTTTTAGAATGATTTTACAGATGAATTGACAATTATCTGTTTTGGAATCATTATTGCCAAACTGATGGGAATGGGCTAAAACAACAGAGCTATTTTAATCTGCATTTCTTGTATTACTAGATTGAAGAACTTTTTTATAAAGTTGTTGATATTTTGAATTTCTTCCCTTGAGATGTGCTTATTCATATCCTTTGACTATTTATCTATTGCTGAGTGTTTCTTATTCTTATATATTTAAGTCAATCCTCTATATATTTTGAGAACATGTTAGCTAAGTAATAGAACTCTGTACTTGATGAACTTTTAAGTGCCATGGATTCAGTTATTACTCCTCATTCTCCTTTACCAGAACTTTAGTTTTATATCTGTTAACATGGTTGTACCCAGACTCTGTCCTGGGCCCTCTTTTTTCTTGGTACTATTTCACTTGATGAGCTTATCAGCTCATCCAGTCCATGGATTCCATTATTATCTCTATGCAGATGATTTTCAGATACACCCATCTAGCTCTCACCTGTCTGCTGACCTTTAATCTTATATTTCTAAGTACTCTTCACATGTCTTGAAATGGATGTCCACTAGATATCTTAAATTCAACATGTCCCCAAATGATCTCATTATCTTTCCCCCTAAACTCTATCCCCTTTATCAAACTTCCCTATTGTTGTCAAGGGTACCATCATTCTCCCAGTGCCCTAGACATCCTCAACTCCTCACTGTCTCTCATCTCTCATATCCAATCTATTGTCAAGCTCTGTTGATTTCACCTTTACAACAGCTTTCAAACATGACTTTTCTTTTCTGTTATTACTACCACCTTAGTGCAGACTCTCATTTCCTTAAACCTAGACTGTCATAATAACGTGCTGATTGGTCTACCTGCCTTCCTATTCCTGTTCATCTTTTATCTATCTGCCAAAGTGATTTTATTAAAAGACCATGTAATCTCTCTACTCAATGAATTCCAGTGCTTCTATATTGCCTCCAAAATAAACTATACAACCCTTTTATTGGTGTTCAAACCTTTTTGTAACTTAGTCCTCCCCCTCTTCTTATGCTTTATAAACCCATGATACTGGCCTCGTTTATTTTTGTTCCATGAATAAGACATTCGTTGTCCTTTCCAGACATTTTTTTCTGACTGTCACCCTCAACTAAAATGCTTTCCCTTCTCATCTCTGCTGCTTGGTTTCCTTCAAGTCCCAATTAAAACCAACTTTCTATCAAAAGTTTTTCCCAAATTCTCCTAATTCTAAGGTCTTTTGTCTGTTGATTATTTCCTATTTATATTGTGAATTCCTTGAGACCAGAAATAGTATTTTTAAAAATTTTCTTTGTATGCTCATTGTTTAGCACAGTGCCTGGAACATAGTAGGGCACTTAATAAATCCTTATTAACTGATATATATATATATATATATATATATATAT
The DNA here is from genome assembly GCF_902635505.1 of Sarcophilus harrisii. Classification (NCBI taxonomy): domain Eukaryota; kingdom Metazoa; phylum Chordata; class Mammalia; order Dasyuromorphia; family Dasyuridae; genus Sarcophilus; species Sarcophilus harrisii. Next base: position 353,156,384 of record NC_045427.1, read on the forward strand.
ATATATATATATATGTATATATAATGAGTTAGAAAAATCAGCTAAGAGATTTCCCCCAGTTACTTAACACTTGTTCTTCCTACTTCTAATGACATTGATTTTGTTTGTACAAATCCCCTTTGAATTTATTTAGACAAAACACATCTTATCTGCTGTGATTACCTCTGTCCCAACTTTTTCAGTCAATAGATGAAAGTATTTCATTCTTCTCTAATTCATTTCTGAAATGACATTAATATCTTCATTTTTAAAAATTAGATTTGTCTAAAGTGATCTGAATTTGTCAGGTCTGAAATGGGCACAAAGAAGTCTCAATCTATTTTAGTTTCGATGTGCATTTCTCTTGATAATATAATTAATATTTCTTTTAAGTACTTAGTTATTATGCATAATTAGTTTTTTCTTTAACCATGATGACTTTAAACAAAATTGTAATTCCTTGTTTATTGTGATTTGGACAGGTAGGTGGAACACTGAATAGAGTAGTGGATTTGAAGTCATGTAGACTTCTAGTTCTGAGTTCAAATATGGCCTCAGACACTTACTAACTATGTGATTGTGGGAAAGTCATTAACCCTGTTTGCCTCAGTTCCTCATCTATAAAATGAGCTACAGAAGAAATACCAAACCTCTCCTGTATTTTTGTTAAGAGAACTCCAAATGGGATCATGAAAAGTTGGATATGACTGAAAATGACTAACAACATTTTTACTTAGCTTGAAATGATTTTTTTAGTTCACCTGAGTATAAATTCTTCTATAGTTCCTTATTTTAACTGTGGAAATATTTTTTGTTTTGTCGTCTTTCTAAGCCATTCTGTTATCTTCTTTTATTTAATCAATCCACATTTGTGAATTTGATTATTTGTTGTTTCCCTAATTAGACTAGAAGTTCCTTGAAGGCAGGGACAATTTCAATTTTAAAGAAAATTTCTAATGTTATTACAATGCTTGCTATGTAATAAATGCTTGTTGGTTGATTGATATATTTTCTTTAATCATAATGTTTAATATTTTCCCCTATCTTTCTCTCCCCATCTCCATTTACAAAGAAGTTGGTGAAAATGAACGTTAGCAATATTAGTAAACTATGTCTGTGTCTTGTATTCTACCTCTTTTCCCCTTTTGATCTCATCTTTGGCTCAATCACTCGATTTTACCTTTTCTTTCTTTTTAATCTGCCATCCAGACTGCCTGTGTTACTGAGCAGTTTGTTTGATCTTAGCTCTTTTCAGTTTAAATGTATTTGACTTTCCAGTTTTACCTCACTCTTGTCTATTTTCATTTCAAAATTTATTCTCAGCTCTGGTCTTTTCATCAAGAATACTTTGATAGTCCTCTCTTCCCTAGAAAATTTAGTTTTCCTCCATTAGAACTATACACAATTTATTAGGGTAAGTTATTCTTAGTTACAAGCTTTTTAGAATATACTACTCCAAGATTTTCTTTCTTTTATGGTAATTGAAGCATGGTCTTTTCTGATGCTGACTGTGATTCCTTGGTCCTTGACCTTTTTAGTTTTGGTTATCTGTAATTTTTTTTCTTTTCTAAACATCTTATGATATTCTTGGATATTTTAAGTTTGAAATTTATTTAAGGAGATATCTAATAGGTTATTCATATTTTTAGATTGTTCTGGTTCTAATGGGTGAAGTTCATTTTCCTTTGTGATTTCTTGTTTGGTAATGGTTTTCATGATGACTTATAAATTCTTTCTCCTAAACCAGTTTTCCAAATCAGTTGTTTTTGGAATAGTTATCTTACATTTTTGTCTATTTTTCTATCTTTTAATTGTTTATTATTTCTTGTTGTTTCCTTGAATTGTTGAACTTTGTTTACTTCATTCAGTTTCTGTTTCTTCCTTTTTTATATGGGAGTCTAATACTTGGCACAGTTTTATATTTTTCATTTGAAACTATTCTTCTTCATTACCCACCTTCAGAGTGCTTATTTAATAAAAATAAAACTCATTTCACTTCTCCCAAGTTCTCTTGTAATCCTTATGGTTAAGCCATCTTTTTTTCCCTCTAAGACTCTGCTTCTAATTATGGAGTTACTCTATTTTTCTAGGTTTATTTCTTGAGCTTCTTTTAACACCTTGTCTTTCTTTATTTTTTAAATGTTTTCTTTTATTTTCTAATGTTCCCAGTCTCAACTCTTCAGTTGGTACTTTGTGTCACATTGCCAAGTTAAATTCTTATTTTTTGGACAGGTCCTATTTAGTCCCATCCATGTTTTTGCCATTGACTTCTACATCTTTGGAATATTTGTGTTTAGGAAGCTGACAAATGTTTAGATCCCCCTAGAATGTCCCTAGTCAGAGTTGTGGGCTTTAGACTCCCATTGGATATTTTGTCAGAAAATCATGTGCTTTAATACAACTTTGAGCATCTTGATCAGAACATTTCTTCAGCAGAACTCTGGTAGGTTCAGGTGTGTTTTTCAAAACTTTCACTTACTTTTCTGGCAATCCTCCGTCTCTCAATACTTGCAGTCTATCTTTGTGCACACTCCTAGGCTGGATAGATGAGCCTACTTTTTTTTTTTTCTTTTTTGATACCTTGATACTTTTTATATTTTTTGTTAAGTTTTAAAAATAGTATTAAAAATATTTGCTGAAGTATATGCTGGACAACTCTGTTCCTTTATGACATTTCATGTTACCATTTTAACCATAAGTTCAAGGAGCTTACATTCCAATAGAGAAGACATTCGTCCAATAGAGAAGTACATACAAAATTATATACAAAATGAATACAGTGTTATTTTGGATAGGAAGGCACTAGCAATTGTGGAATAAGGAAAGGCTTTGTGAAAAAGTATCTCAAAGTAAACAGATGTTTCTTTATATCCTTTGATTCTTATGCTTATTGAAGAATTTATCATGGTCTACTATATTTGTGTTGGCTGTCATTTTATCTTAGATGTCAGACTGTTATTAGAGATATTTGGTGCAAATATGTTTTCCCAGTCATCAACTATTTTACTTAATTACCCGTGTGGTGCTCATTTTGTTAATCCTTTTTTTTTTTTTTTTTTTTTGGCTGAGGCAATTGGGGTTAAGTGACTTGCCTAGGGTCACACAGCTAGGAAGCATTAAGTATTTGAGGTCAGATTTTAACTCAGGTCTTCCTGATTTCAGTGCTGGTACTCTATTTACTTTGCCACTTAGCTGCCCCATAATTTGTAATTCTAAAGCTTTTTAATTTCATATAATTAAAATTCTCTCCATCTCTCCCTCTCATGTGTATGTGTCTGTCTGTGTGTGAGAGAGAGACAGACTCCATCCCCTACATATAATTGTGAAAAATTCCAGTTGTGTTCTACTTTTTTTTGTTTATATAACCTTTAAACCTTTAAAGGTTTATATAACCTTTAAAATTAGGTAGCAAATCTGCTTTTAATTTATTGTGGCATATGATATAAAATATTGGCCTAAATTCAATCTCTGTCAGATCTGACTTAATTTTACTAAATTCTTTGGAGATGATCATTGGAAGCCTAGTCTGCCTAATAATCCCAGCTTATATTGTCAAATACCTTGATTATATCTGGGTCTAGAACTGAGGTCAGGACTCAGTTTTTAGTATCAGGATTAATACTCAGTCTGGTCTCTGTATAAATCATATTTTTTTTGAAACTTCCTGGATCTTAGAACGGTCAAACCTGTAATCTTGGCCTTATGAGCTAGGCCAATCAATCTCAGAATGATGTATCTCTATCACAGGAACTTCATCCTTTCTGGGAAGAGAGATTTGGCATTATATTTTCTTAGGAATGATGGGAAAAGCCACCCAGGGGAAAACCCACAGTCCTTATAGACTTGCTTCTCTCTTTTTTAATTACTTTATGTTATTTTTTGCTTTTCATTATGTCATAAGTGGCACATAGAAAAGCCATCATTAAATTTTAAGCTTTTGTAATAACACACTTTTATTACATTTATACGATTTTATAACTATGATATTTTATTATTCACTCCATGTTATTTTATGATTACACAATGAGATTTTTAATATCTAATTACATTACCGGATGATCATTAAATACATTTAATACAGAAACCCTGGATTCATCATAAACGTCTCAGGCTCTACCATCTCCCTTGCCTCTGTCAAAGCAAATTCGATCAGGGTTTTGTGGACATTTTATTTCATTGTGTAATTGTAATGGAACATGTAAAGGATAATGAGATCTCATTATCCATCCGATGAGCTTCATCCTGTAAAGTTAATTCTGGAGATTGAAGAACCCCTATCATAGGGTCAGGCTGGGGTGGGGAGTGGGAGTGGGACATTCTGATGAAACCTAAGAATCAAGTACTTCAGGAAGAATCATTTTAATACAAGGTTAGTAGGTTGGTAGATCAGGAAATTGTCATGGATATACATAGCTCACAATTGTCTTGCAAGAATAAAATAATGCCAATTTATAGAGTGCTTGAAACTTTACAATGTGTTTTCCTCATGATAATTCTGAGAATTGTGTAGTACAAGTACTACCATCCCTATTTATTTATTTTGCATTTTCAGGTAATTTATTTTTAAGCTATGCTTTTTGAATGGGCAAAGAAAAACTTTTTAGAACAAGTGAATCCTAATGCTAACTAACTCCTTTTTTCCCCTATAAATTCAAATACTAACAAATGATCTAAATATGGCCTGAGTAAGACCTGGGTAAGAAGGGGAGAACAGTTTCTCTACTGGGTCAGAAAACAGCATGTCTATAAGTTGCCAAGAAATACATATCAGAAAGTCCAACAAAAAATAATTTTGTGTCATTAAAATGAGTTAAGCTATTATTCCTTGAACTGATGTCAATTAGCTATGGGAAAAATTCTTGCTTCGAATTAGTTTCAAAAATAAGAGTCACCAGGCAAACCCTAAGATGTACACTGGCAATTCTGGCCACACTGAGCTGGACTTCTCATTGTGAAGTGGCCTCCAGTATCCATATCTGCCCAGGTGAGTGGGTATGGTTTGAAGGTATACATCACATCTACTTAAAGACACGTAGAGCTAGGAGGGACCTTTGATGTCCTCTACTTCTGCCATTGTTTTATGGAGGAGGAAGAGAATTTAGAGGATTTGAAGTCAAGGATCCTGATTCTCAAATTCAAATCTGGACTCAGATATTTACTGTCTGTGTGATCCTGAACAAGTCATTTAACTCTGTTTGTCTTAGTTTCCTCATCTGTAAAATGAGTTGTAAATGAACATGACAAAACTATTTCAATATCTTTGCCAAGAAAACCCCAAACAGGATCATGAAGAGTTGGACACAACTGAAAAATTACTGAACAACAACTTCTGATTCCAGAGCTCCTGCTCTTTTCATATACCACATTTGGAATAAAGTAAAATTAGCCAAGGAGTGTAAGACCAAGCCATATTTCCCAGAAAAAAACAGAAAAGTTTATATTTTGTTGTTGGAATACATGGGAGCCACCTGACAGTGGCTGCTGGAGATCCAACCCAGAATGGATCTCCTTTTGTGAGAGGATGATATAAGGAGACTGAGAGGCAGTTGCTATTCTCTGACCTCTCTGATTGAGAGGCCGTTGCGCGTTGTCTGACCTCTCTCCTCTTCCCTCTGCCTTCAATTTATCTTGTTCCCAGTCTGCGACACCTGTGTCAGCAAAGGCTGCCTTGCAACTCCTTCAGATGCTTTGATCCACAGCTGTGGAAGCTCTAGGAGAATATATTATATCACTAGGAAACCATTATTTGTTATAGGTTTAAAACAATGCTAAACTAGATTTAACCATTGTCTCATCAACATTTTGTTGTAAAGACAAAAGGGAACTATTGGAGTTTTATAAGAAGGGCAATGGCATGGTCAGACCTGTTCTTTAGGTATTTGTATGGAGTTTGGATTGGAGTGAGAAAAAAATGAGACAGGAAGCCCAAATTAGGATGTTAGTGCAGTAGTGCAGTTGATGAAGGCCTGAATGAAGATGGTCACAGGTTCTTCACCAGGTCCTTTTAGTCTCTTCAGATACTATTTTTCTTATTTATAAAAAATAAATTTAAAAAATCTTCAGTGGAGGGGGAGAGGAATTGATTTAAATAGCTACCTAGACATATAGGTGTTTCTAGTTGGATTGGACTTTGGTGTTCTCTTGTTATTTGAACTAAATTCTTAAATCCAAAACTGGCAGGTGTAGACATACCATAAGCAGAGTTCAATATGATTGTTGATCCTAGCCAAAGGTTCTTTGTCTCTGTCACTCTGTCTTCCCCCTTCCTTTCCTCCCTCCCTCCTCTTCCTTCTCTTCTTTCTTCTCCTTTCTTCTCCTTCTCCTCCTCCTCTTCCTCCTCCTTTTCCTTCTCTCTCTCTGTCTCTCTCCTCCTTACTTTTAAGCATACTTACTGTTGCAGTTGGATTAAAGCTATAGAGTATGTACTCCTTGCCCCCAGCAGTTGCTGTAAAACTTGTTGGGGTGAGAATAAAGATCTTGGCCCTCACAGTCCTTACAGCTTAAGCTTGAGAAATGAAACTCTTGAAATAGTACAGTGAGATAGATAGTGTGAATATCATTGTTTCAATTTTACAGGTTAGGAAAACCAAGGCCAGCTAAGAGAAGAAACTTATTTAAGATCACAGAGCTAGTAGTCATTAAAGCTTGAGCTCACATTTGAAGCTTCTGTCTCCTAGTCCCATGCTTGTATACCAGAAGTGTCAAATTCCTCCTCCTTGGATATCAAGTGCTTGAAAGATTATTGAATGTGGCCTGAACCAGATTAAAATGCAATTGAGAATTGAATAAAATAAATAAAAATATGACAAATATAGAAAATGTTACTTTGCAGTTTGTTTTTTAACTCTAAATTCTACCCACTATTTGAGTTTGACCCCACTTCACTCCATCATGCTACACTGTCTCTGATGGACAAAATAGTTTTAAAAGATCACAAGGAGTCTGTTTAGGATCAGAGTGGGTTTCCTTAAAGTTGTTACCATCCTACCATGTAGAGAATACTTATATTTAAGATATATCTTGATGATAATTGATTGATTGATGATGATGAAGACAATGATTATGTTGTCAGAAAATCAAACCACCACCACCTCCTTGTTCCCCATCTTTTTCCAGGCTTTGATGGAGATAGCTCAGGATGCAGAATTCCAAAGCTCAGGGAATAGTAGTTTTACACAGGTCACCTGACCTGCTTATAAACCTAGTCCCTGAAGCTATGATTGAAGGGAGAAATCATTGTAGAGAAGGGGACACTTCATCATCCCGCAAAAAGGTAATGAACAACAATTACCAAATATTGGTTAGTTGCAGGAATCCTAGAGGTGATCATACCACCAGTCCTGCTTCCAGCACAGCCCTCGTACCTATTAAATACAGTAGTTGACAGCAACAAAGGCAAAAGAAAGCTCAAGAAGGATTAGGATGGAAAAAAAATCCACTTTATTTGGCAATTAATAAATTGCTAATAACTTTGGAGACACAGTTTTAGTTGAATGATGAAATTAGAACTTAGACTGCATAGAGTTAGGAAGAGAATAAAAGGAAGGAAGACACCTATAATAGAATTGTTTTCTCAATGAGTTTATGAACAAAAGGAAGGAGAGATATGGAAGATAACTAGTAAGTATGGACTGATTAAATGAGTATTTTCTAAGGATGGGTGAGATATGGACATGTTTATAGGCAGTAGGGAAGCAACCAGTAGATGGGAAAAGACTGAAATAAGTAATAGAATGAGAGTGATAAAAAGAAGTATATCTGCTGAGAAGATATAATAGGATGGAATTGCTTGTGCTTTGTGAAGGGGTTTGCTTTAGCAAGGAGGGCTTTCTCTTCATGTAATAAAGGGGTAAAGGAGGAGAAAGTTGCAGAAGATACCTGGGTGATATAAGTAAGGAGGATGGTAGAAAAGGAAGCTTTTCAGTTTTAATTTTTTTCATTAAAATATTGGGGCACAAATGAGAAGTTTGAGAAATAATGAAAAGATTTAAGAATCTCAGGTGAGCAGAATAGTGAGTTAATTGGAGAAAATGGGAAGAAAGGATTGCCTGGCAGCAGTGAGAGCCTCAAGGAGTTAAGGTAATAAAGTTTTAGTGGAATTGGTTAGCAGAGTTTTCTCCAGATTCATTTGGCAGCATATATGTAGGAGTAAAGGCAGCAGATGGTGGGAGGGACCCAAAGATGAGGCTTGACAGAGCAAAATTGGCAATCTGACAAAAGGGGCAGGAGATTCAAGAAAAGAAGAGAGTATAGAATTGAATGGGCTTGCCAGAGTCAGGATGGGGAAGGGAAGAGAGTGTAAATAATTCAGTGATGATGGCCTGGAAAATAACTAAGAGAGAGAGATATGTGCATATGTATATCTATATAGAAATCTAAAAATCTACACACATACATACACACACACACATATGGACACATACATAGAACTCTCTATTTAGCTAAAGATATGTAGATATATGTATAGATGTAGAGAATTAGGAAGAAAGTGAGAGGAAGTGAAGATCTATACATAGATACACATATATACACATATACAAACACATATATATACACACAGAGAGAGAAATAGATTTATGCACGCACATATGCCTATATATATATGTATATATGAAGGCAGGAGTTGAGGAAAGACAATTAGACAGGTGCTAAACTCTTTAAAGAAAGAAGAGGCGTGCCCTGAAGAGAGGTGGACAATAGCTATCAAAATTTTGGTTGAATGGTAGATATGGATTAAATGACTCTTAAAGGAGAGATTACTGAGTGAAAATGCTGGAGAGAGGACTGCTAAGTGGCAGTGGGAAACAATGTGTATTCTAAATTCCTGCTTCTTTTAGTGAGTCAAAGAAAAGAGTGAGAGTTCAGCTAGATCTAGGAACAGAAGCCAGGGAAGCTATGTCACGAGTGAGTCAGATCTCAGTGGGAGCCAGAAGATGACAATAAAAGATTAAAGATGAAAACAAGTTTGTTGCCTATGGAACAGACACTCAAGAAGGAGTGAGGAGGTTTAGAGTAGATTGTGAAGAGAGCACTTGGGTTGAGGAAAATAGAAATAAGGGATTAGCAGTGAGAAGGAGGGTTTGAATGATGATTTTAGAGTGTTCAGGATCACTATGATGACATAGGGAGAGTTTAATAAAAGGGGGGCTGTTAATCATTGAAGAATGAGTTTAGATACATTTTCATTGTCCTCAGGGGTTTGGCCTCAGAGAGGGGTTCTCTGTAGCTCTCTCAACTATTTGGAGTTTATTGAATAGGGGTGTGTGACATGGTTAGCATGCAATTGTCCAACTAAGAAAAGAGGTTTTTGATCAATTTAGCTTATTCAGTGTCTGTCTCTACTCCTTCCTTGACAAACTTTGTTGTTCAATTGTCTATATCCAAGACTCCTGTTTTCCTGTCACCTATTCTCTTCTCATCCTTTTACTATTTCCCTTCCCTTCGCTTCCTCCAGAAAAACGTCTTCTACTTTGTCCTAATTACAACATGGAGAAAGTGTAATTAGATAATAATTTGTAAGAAAAAGATCTGAGTCTTTTAATGAATGTCAAAAAAGGAAAGAATGAAATAGCATTAAGACCTATTATGTGCCAGGCATTATTTAAAAAAAAAAAAAAAAAAAAAACAACCTTTTAAAAATTTTTTTCTAGGAATTCTTGTTGAGCTTATTTCCAAGCTACATTTTTGGGAAGCTCTGTTTATACATATTTTCAAGGCACTGTCTTCTTTTGTGTTTTTGTGTCTTGAGGTTCTTTATTGTTCAGTTCAGTTGTATCCATCTTTTTGTGACCCCATGGATCATAGCTCACATATTCATTCTATTCTCCGCTGTCTCTCAAAGTCGGTCCAAGTTTATGTTCATTGTTTCCATGGTTCTGTCGATCCATCTCATACTCTGCTGTTCTCTTTTCTTTTTGCCTTCAATCTTTCCGAATATCAGAGTCGTTTCCAATGCATCATGTGTCCAAAGTATTTAAACTTCAGCTTCAGAATTTGACCTTTTGGTGAATATCCTGAATTAATTCTTTAAATGTTGATTGATTTGATCTCCTTGCTGTCCAAAGACTCTCAAAAGTCTTGTTTAGCACCACAATTTGAAAGTATTGATTCTGCAGTGCTCCAGTTTTCCTTATAGTCCAATTCTCACGGCCAAACAAACATTGCTATTAGAAAAAACATAGCTTTGACTCTACAGATTTTTGTTAGAAAGGTGATGGCTCTGCTTTTCAATATGCTATCTAGATTCGCCAGAATAGCTGGCATAGTCAACATAGTATCTTTATAAAGTTGTGTCCTTTTTTTGATTGTTCATTCTTTTAGTCTTTTAATTGTCTTTGTTCTTGATGCTGGGTTTTGCTAACTTCTGGAGAGTTGAGTAGGAAGGAGATGTCTAATCTGATCTTCTTTCCTTTTATGAACTTCTGTTTTCACCATTCTGGGGAGCTGCAAATTTTTAGTGCTCCCAAAGTGGTATGATCTAGGGAGAGATCTGTTCACTGTCCTCCTAGTCTGAATTTTGCAAACTCTTGACCCAAGTTTGGACCAATCAGTGTGTGTGTAGATGAGTTTTAATGGATTATTGCTGGACTTAATCATTGAGCCTTCTGGGAGGTTTGGGTTCAGAAAGATCACACTGCTTAGTATCCTTTGGTCTTGGTCCCCTGCCCTGGTTTTTCTTCTGCAGATTTATGTGCTAGACTAAATTTCTTCTCTGTTCCTCATTCAAAGCCACATTATTACATTTCTGGAATTTGATCTTTGCTCAGTACTTAGTTAGGGTTCCTGTCACTCTCAATTGCTCTTCTCTGCCCTGGATCTGTGACCTGGAACTGAGTAATGGGCTACAAACCTGCCAAAAGGTACCAATCCATGCATATAATCCTACTTCAGGAATCTCCTGAGATCTTTTTCTGCCCTTGTCCATAGTTCTCTCTTTCTCTCTCTCTCCCTCTGTATTTTTGTCTCTCTTTTTCACCCTATTTCTGTCTCTCTCTCTCTCTCTCTCTCTCTCTCTCTCCCTTTTTCTCTCTCTGTATGTGTGCCTGGGTCTCTCTCTCTGTCTGTCTGTTTCTCTCAGAGACAGAGAGACAGAGACAAAGACAGACTCTGTATCTTTTTCTCTCTCTCTTTCTCTCCCCTGCCTCTGAGTAGGAAAATGACTTTCTATGAAGTTTTCATACTGATCAGATTTGTCAGAGATGGATTAGATTCAAAAAGACCACAGTGCCTGAGCATATTCTTTTGTCTTGGTCTCCTGCTCTGGTTTTTTTTTTGCTAATCAGAATTTGGTCTGATACATTTTCTAGGTTGTTAGGTAGGAAGTCCAAATGGGTAAAAATGCTTCCTTTCACTTTATCACCTTAACTTTTCCCTCTTGATTTTGCTCTCTAGAAATTAGGTATCTTTAGATCAGAAAAGAGAAAACTCAGAGGTAGACATAATAAATGTCTTCAAGTTTTTGAAGTGCTATCATATCTGTCTGACTCTAAAAGGTAACATCAGAAAGAAATGGTAAAAGGTATAAGGAGATAAATTTAGGCTTAAAGTGACTTTAAGCCTAAATTTATTTTTTTATAGGTTTCACCTCCTTAGAAGTAGAGAGGGGACAATCACTTATGAGAATGGGTCAAACTAAACTGTTAAGGTCTCTTCCAACTAAAAATGTATATTTATATGAGTCTGGATTTTTGCTTCAATATTTATTGTATAAAGTTGACAACATCTCCTAGTTATTATTCTCTGAGCCTCAGTTTCTTCTCCTTTGAAGTGAAGAGACTAGATTCATTCTAAGGTTTCTTTCCCACTAGAGTCTTTGTTGACTCTACCTGTGGGTTCCTCAAATCTAGCCCCAATTCCAAGGATCCTTCAGTCTCTGGTACTATTGGGTGAAGAGTCAAGATACTCCATTGACAAACTCATATTGAGATAATTATGGCTTCAGTTTTCTCATTTGTAAGTTCCCAGAGGATTTGATTAGCTAACTAATGCTAAGGTATGAATGGTTGATAAGGGCTACACGTGCTCTCCCCTTCCTAGAGGTCAGCTAACTCAAAGGCTAATGGAATTCCATCTTATGAAGGAGATATCTGAGTAGAGCCCCTTGAAGGGCCTACATATCACACTCCTCCTAATTATACCTCTGCCTTCATCATAGAGCAAGTAATTTAATTGTTATTGTTCTGTCATTTTTTAGTAACTTTTAGTTTGACTTTTCATGAATCCAAATGGGGTCTTAGTAAAGATATTGAAATTTTTTTTCCATTTTAGTTCATTTTACAGATAAGTAAACTGAGGCAGAGTTAAGTGATTTGCCTAGGTCATACAGTTAGTAATTGTCCAAGAACAAATTTCAACTCAAAAAGATGAGTCTTTCCTGTGGGTGTTCTTTTTCCAAAACATAGCCAGGTGATAAAAGTTCAGATCTTTTATTGTGTTCTTCAGTGTAGTCTAGCTCAGGCCTATCTCTCTGCTTGGTACCAAGAGATCTTGCAGCTTTGTTCTTGGCTTCTGCCTCTGCTTTCTTCAGCCTCCAGCCAGCACCAAGTTGGAAGATGCAATGTATCTCTTGCCTCAGAGATAGGGCTTGTGGGCTTCCTCCCAGAGTGCTCCTCTCTGACCCCAGTCAATGTTCCCAAGAAAACTCTCCCAAGCTCTAAGAGCTTCCTGTATATATATGATCTCCCAAAGGTTAACTCCTCCTCTGAGAGAGAGAGAGAGGGATTCTGGGTTATCTCCCAGAGTGATCCCTGGCCCTAAGGGAGGTGTGAATTCAGATATCTCATACTAAGCCATATTAATCCCTGAAATCTCCCAAACGTGTGAACTCCATTGAGTACTTAGATACTTATGAACTCTCTAAAGGTGTGAACACAAGCATCATTTCCATCAGTTGTACTTAGTACCTTGTTTCAAGTTCTGGCCCAAAATATCTCCTTCTAAGATCAAATCAATCATACTGAACCATGCCAAATTAGATAATTATTGTCTCTATCAACTCCAATGTCTTAACACTTTGTAAAGATTCCAACACTTTCCGACTTCAGGGCTTGTATTCTATCCATTGCACCCAAATAAACACACATTAATACATATATACTTACATAGTCTCATATATACATACAAATGTATGCAATATATATATGTATACAGATGCATACCTATACACAAATGGTTGCATATATATTGAAATTTATAGACATATCCTTATACCTAGAATACAGTACAAATAAATATTCATGTGCACATACACACATACCCATCATACCTATACACATATGTATACTTGCATATACATTAAAATGTATACACATAATATATTTCCTTATACAAATCTATTCATAAAGTACATACTGTACATGCACACATACACACACACACACACTCTCTCTCTCACACACACAATCGTTATACTCAGCAACTTTGCCTTTAAGGCTATGATCTAAAAAGGTGGACACCCCTTCCAGCCTGTGTATCTACAGTCACAGGGCCTCATTCCCCAGGGGAGGTTCTCTCCAGGGCTTCTCTCTAACTCACTGTTGCCATGGGAGCTGGTAATCCTTATAGTTTAACAGAATATTTCATCCTCACAAGGACACAGAGCTCATGCTTGTCTTTTCAGTAATCACACTCCAAGGTTAACTTGTGGTCCCCTCTGACCCTCTGGCTTTCTTTTCTGACTTTGCATTCACTATTCATTCTCTGGTAGCTCTAAGGAGCACACATAGATCTACTGAAGTATGAATTTTAGCCAGAGAGCATTTTGATGCTCTGGCTTTATCTAGCAATTTGAAAATATAAAGATATGATTTCTGTTTAAACTGTCCCAATTGTTCTGATAATTTTTTTCCCTGAAAAATCATTTAGGTTTAACAAAATAAAAACAAAACCATCAATTTAGATTTATATTAAATCTCAGGCTTATTCCAAATTTTTGGACATCAGTCAAACAAGGGACCACTGTACAAAGCAAAAAATCTGGTTTGAGTCAGTTCTTTGCTGTTACAACTCTCTGACCAGCAAATATTGAGAAGTCATTCCACCTCTCCAGTTGTCAGTTGTCTCCTCTATAAAATGAAGAAGTTTTGTAATTGTTGCTCCATAATGGTTCTTTCCAGCTCTACATGTATGATCAAATGAGGTAATAGTGCTCAGCAAGTGCTCAGCTCAATGCCTGGTGCAGGTGCTTAATGAATAGTTAGTTGTTCTCTCCCTTTTCCTTCACCTTCCCTTTATATTTCCAGAATTCTTTCCTTCCACTTAAGTTTTGTCCATAGATCACCAAATAATGCAAAGAGCACCAGCTTTGGTATTCCCAGACCTGGTTTTTACTAATTGTATGACTTATAACTAATATATAAATGCTTAACTTTGTTTTCCTCAATTTCCTTACCTATAAAATGAGCTGGAGAAGAAAATGGCAAACCACTCCTGTATCTTTGCCAAGAAAAATCCAAATGGGGGTCATGAAGAGTCAGATATTACTAATTAGTTATACATTATTAGTCAGACACGACTAAAAGTCATTTAATTTCTCTGGGCTTCAGTTTGCCAATATATAAAATGAGAGATTTAAATGAGAAAGCCAAAGTCCTTGCCAGCTCTAAATCCTATTATAGTAAGAGCTGACAATTCTTTATTATGTTACATATGTAACAGTGAGGATTAGTTGAGTCAATCAATCCCCCAGCTACTCTACTCCACTTAAAATAGCAAATGATGCTGAGCCAAGACAGCTTAACCAGATGAGAACACCTGCATTGAATCATTTAGTTAAAATAAGAAATCAAAGGCTTTAAGGGGCAGTTAGATGGCACAGTGGACAGAGCACTGGTCTTAGAGTCAGGAGAACTGTGTGACCCGGGAAAAGTCAACTTAACTTAACATAACAACAAAACAAAAACAAATCAAAGGGTTTAGACTAAGTTGGAAAAGTACTTGCCTCATTTAGAAGATCTTGAAAATCATTGTACAAAATGAAATGAGGTTGCACAGAGAAAGCATACTTCGATTGAAAAGAATTGCTCACGCATGATAAATGTGGAAATATATATATAGAAAAATTGCACGTTTAACATATATTGGATTGTTTGTTGTCTGGGGGAAAAGGATGAGGGGAAGGGAGGGAGAAAAACTTGTAACACAGGGTTTTACAAGGGTGAATGTTGAAAACTACCTTTGTGTGTATTTTGAAAATTAAAAGCTATTATTAAAAACAAATAAATAAATATTTGCTGATTGAACATCCTAAAAAAAAAAAAAAAAAGAATTGCTCATGCCCTGCAGGACGGCTTTTGAAGCTTTTCTCATTCACAACCTATTTTTGCCCAAGAACTGTTTATATGACCCCAGGTATATAGGTACATAAAATAAGTATACAAGTCAAACATTTACTGGTTACAAATCAATTTTGTGACTCCCACATTCAGTTACATGATCATATCTGGGGTCACAACTTGCAGTTTAAGAAGCTTTGCCCTATAGGGTTTATCTAAAATCAGAAAATTAATTTGGAATCACAAATCTGACAGTGGTAAAAATCATTCTAGGGAAGACCCTGAAAGCAGTCACATATACAGGGGGGTGGAGAGGGACCATGATCACAGTCTTTTCTTCTCCTCCCTTTGATAAAAAAAGGTCTTTGTGAATTTTTGGGGATATGTGCACTTGGACTTTTTTATTTATGATTTATCAGTGTCCCTAGAACAGCAGCAACTCATGGCAATGTCTGTAATGGAAGTTAAGGAAAAATTAGACACACTCCATAAATTTAGCTTAAAGTTTCTACAAGGAGCTTAGTTTTCTCTTTGACTTTTTATTTTTTTTTAAATTTCTGAAAAAAATCCAAAACCATGCTGAAAAGGATCTTCCTGTAAATCCTACAAAAGGGAGAAAGAACTTCCAACAGCCAGGAGCTGTGAATTACCTCTTTTTTTTCACCATGGTCATAAGTTTGAGATTATTTTTCCCTTGGGTTCTATATATATTCGTGGAAGAATATGTCACAGATGTGGTGAACATGTGTGTGTGTGTGTGTGTGAATAGATGTACCAACTGATCTTGATGTACTATCTTATTGAATACTTTTCTCTAAAAGTTAAATCTGGTTGACTAATTGATGCCAACTTATGATTGTGGGCATAGTTCAATAATGGAGGCTTATGAGCTCATAAGTCCCCATTACTGTACTACTCTTATGATGATGTTGGAAAGATTTACTCCTGCATATACTTCAGTGCTATCCTTAGAATTTTGTGGGCAGATTTAGCCATTCTCTGAGACTACACTGTGAATGGAATGCCAGTATGAATGGAAGTGTAAAGTATATCCCTGTGAAATAGTTACTGTTATACCCATTTTATGTTTGAAGAAACTGAGCCTTAGAAAGTGTTGATTGTAGCTCCCAAATTAGCAAATGTCAGAGGCAAAATTTGAATCCAGCTCTTCCTATTTTCAACCCTAGCATCCTCCACAACTGCCCAATCTTCAAGTCTAACACTTCTCATCTCTTATTATGATCCGATCAATCTTCAATAGTCTGTTTATCTATCATGAACTTCTTTTAAAAATCACAATGTAACAGGTACCGAGAAAAGAAAAAAAAATATTTGCCTAAAGTCACATGGCTTGTTAGTTGTAGAGTTTGAACCCAAATCTCCTGGTTCAGTCTCCTGGTTCTGCTCACTCCATTGCATTAATTCATATACATCTTTTTAGCTTTCTTTGAATCCATCCCTTTTACCATTTCTTATGATACAGTAATATGTGAGTTGTTAAGTCATGGCAGTTGATGGGCACCTACTTTGTTTCTACTTCTTTGCTAAAACAAAAAATGCTGCTATTATAAATATTTTTGTACATATTGGTTCTTCCCTTCACCCTTTATCTCTTTGGTGGGATAGGCCTAATAGTGGTATTGCTGATTTGAAAAATATGCATAGTTTAGTGACATTTGATGCCTAGTTCCCAATTGCTTTTCAGAATGGTTGGGTTACCAAAGCATTTTCATCACAATAAATTGTGTTCCACTATAATACAGATAAATGCAAGTAATTCTTATCACTGTTTTATAAATAAGGATACTAAGGTACACGAACAAAATGATTTCCTCCAAATTCCAAAGAGTCTCATGGACTCAAAATAAAGGAATAAAAATCTGTATTTGGGGATTATAGTAAGTAAGTAGATGAGATGAGATTTGAAGCTAAGTCTTTTTACTCCAAAATTTTTACTTCTAACATTAAGAGGACTTAATAGTAGATAAGCACCAGACCAGATGTCAGGAGGATCTAAGTTCAAATTCAGCTTCAGATACTTATTAGCTGCATGACCCTGGGCAAATCACTTAACCTTTATTGCCTCCCCAAAACGTATATATTATAACTGCTAAGGCACTCTTAGTAGAGGAGTATGGTGTTTGAATATATGTGTGAGGTAGTAGATATTTTGAATGTAGTATGTTTTGACAGAAGTATTTGCTGTGTCATTTGGTTTTACTTAACTGTTTTTATTACAAGGGGGTGATGAGGAGAAAGGTACAGAAAAAGAGGCAAAATATATTTAGAATGATTGTAATATAAAAAACATATTTATGTCAGTAACACTTTCTAGCAGCCATGATGACTATTATAAAATGTTACTTAAAAAAATCAATGATTTCAGTAAAAACACAGAATTTAGACCCTAAAAGATCTTGGCATATTAAGATAATGGGGCATATGTAATAATATAAAATGATATAGGGATAATTATAAAATTCTTCAATTGGGTTCAAAAAGTCAATTACCTAAGTAGAGGACAGGAGGTGATACTAGTAAATACCTTATAAGATAAAGACTTGGGTTTTTTTTTAAGAGACTACATTGTTAATATGAGTCAACAGTACAATGACAAAGCAAATGGCATCTTTGTTGTTGAGCAACTAGGTAGTGCAGTGGATGGAGTGCTGGGCCAGATTCCTTGAAAGGAGGCAAAGTGTCCAGAATGAAAACAAAAGATAATACCCTGTCCTTCTCCTTGTCTTCCTGCCTAACTAGACCACATCTGTACTCTTATTTTCAATTAGAGGCCCATTTTTTTTCTATGAAAATTTGTACATGTATTGTTGTTCAGTCTGACTCTTCAAGACCCTATTTGTGGTTTTCTTTTCTTTTCTTTTCTTTTTTTTTTTTAAATAATAGATTTTTCTTTTCAAAATATATGCAAAGATAGTTTTTAACATTCACCCTTGCAAAAACTTGTTCCAAATTTCCCCCCTTCCTTTCCCCATTCCTTCTCTAAACAGCAAGTAATCCAATATAGGCTAAATATATACGATTCTTCTAGACACATTTCTACAATTATCTGCTGCACAAGAAAAAGCAAATCAAGAAGAAAAAAAATGAGAAAGAAAATAAAAAGCAAGCAAACAACAAAAAAAGTGAAAATGCTACATTGTGATCCACATTCAGTCCTCACAGTCCTCTTTCTGGATGCAGATGGCTCTCCCTACCAAAAATCTATTGGAATTAGGCTCAATATTTTAAGGAAGATGTTGGACATGGTAGAATTCTTCTAGAGGGTGACCAGGAGGTTAAGGGGAATGGAGAATAAGGCTATCTGCAAAATATATGACAGGGCTGGGAATATTTAGCCTGGAGAAGAAACGACAAGCCCTATCTTCAAAATTTTGAACAAGTGTGGAATAGGGTGACATGAATGTTTTTGTAACCTCTTGTCTACTTTGGTGAATATTAATCATTTCTATTTGTATTTCATGGATACTTGTTTGCCCCCACTTAAGGCAGAAAAGTGTCAAATATGGGGTGGCCCACAATACTAACCAGATTTAAATATAATTGGAAATATTTAACAAAGTAAATAAAAAATGCAATTAAAATTTTTTATTGTTGTTGTTTAGTTATTCAGTTGAGTCCATTTCTTTGTGATCCTGTGAATGGTTGCATGCCAGGCTTTTATGTCTTCTATCATCTACTGAAATCTGTCCAAGCTCATGCTTATTGCTCCCATGACATTATCTATCCTTTCCATCCTTTGCCATTCCCTTTTCTTTTGCCTTCAACCAGAGGCAGGTTCTTTTCCAGAATCAGGGTCTTTTCCAATGAGTCCTGTCTTCTCATTATGTAGCCAAAATATTTAAATTTCAGCTTCAGTATTTGACTTTCCAATGAACAGTTTGAATTAATTTATTTAAGAATTGAGTGATTTGATCTCTTTGCTGTTTGAGGGACTCTCAAAATTTTTTCCTAGCACCATAATTTGAAAACATCCATTCTATGGTTTTATTGTCCAACTCCCACAGCCAAACATTACTCTGAAAAAATCATAGCTTTAACTCTATGGACCTTTGTTGGCAAGGTGGTGTCTTTGCTTTTCAGTATGTTGACCAGATTTACCATAACTTTCCTTTCAAAGAACAAGTATCTTTTAATTTCATAGCTGTTGTCACCAACTTCAGTGATCTTTTAGCCCAACAATATAGATTCTGACATTACTTCCATTTATTCTCTTCTAAAACAAAGATGTTAACATGTGCTTTTCTAAGCCAATATACCACTAGTAGAAACCCTTATATATATTTTAGTGGCTCCTATTTCTATTTGAATTTGATATCACTGACAGTATAATGCAGCATGAATATAGTCTTTTGTTGGGGAATACTCTCTTTTGATGGCCAAAAGCCCCAGTGAAATGAAAAAAAATGAAATGATTTTACAGACACTGAACCATTGGATTTCTTAGTGTATGATGAGGTTGGTCTTTAACTTCCTTGGAGAAGGAAAATCAGTCTCTTTGATTAAAAAGAATAGCTTCCTATTGACTGAGACTGTTGATGGTTTGATCTAAAAAACATTGATTACTGTGATTCATCTATAGGGTTCTAGAAATCTCTTAGTCATAAATTGGGCTAGAAGAACTATTGTGGTATAACACAGACTAGTTGGGAACCACTCAGCCTGAGGGAGAAGATAATTTTAAATTCTCTTTCTTTTTTTAATAGTCAGAAATTTTCTAGGAATGATGTTTCCAGCATGGTTTAGTGGAAAGAGCGTTACATTTTAATCCCTAAAATTTGGGGTCAAGACAGATGATTATATGCGACGACCATGCTAGCACTCAGAACACCCCAGAATCAGCCAGAGTCAGAATAAGCAAAAGTCCTTAGTCTTTATTCTTGGTCTTTAGGGATAGAAGTGAACAGGATGGAAGCAGAATCTCCCCGACCACCTTCTTCTTGGTCTACCACAAAGAGTGACTCTGACTAATCTTACTCCACCCCCTAGTCCCTCCTACAATCCTCTGTGTATACGGATCATTGAGTCAGCATAGGATAGTGGGAAGGACCATTTTCCAAGTATATGCCCATGGAGTATTGTCCAATCAGTAATTAGCCCTAAGTGCTTGAACTGACCTCAGTGCAACGACTCAAGAGTTTCAGCCCTCTACAATTATAAGACACAATATTATGTGTATTTTGTGATAAATGCATGAGAAAAGTACAAAAGACTAAGAGAAGCCTAAAAGAGAAGCTCACTATCAAGGGGAAAGCTTTCATAGAAAGGATAGCATTTGGCCTGAAATTAAAAAAAAACAGATAGGAAAGCAACAGATAGGAAAAAAGGTATGGATTCCAACCATTGGAAATATGGCGAATAAAGACATGGAGGTGGGAAGGTATAGGATGTGCACAAAGGTTGTAGGGTAACCCAGTTAAATTAGAATTCAGAGTTAATGCTAGGTCTATGAGAGTCTACAAGAGTGGCCATCATCTGTTGGAAACTTAGGACAACTATTAGATGGCACCTAGTAGAGAGGAACCACTCTGGTCTCCTGTAACATGTTTCACAAAGAAGAGAGTAGAGTCAGAGGATTTGGATTTGAATCCTGGCAGTATCACTGAATAGCTGTGTGATTATGGACAAATTATTTAATTTTCTAGAACTCAGTAATTTTGTTTGTAAAATAAGGGGGCTGGACTAGATGACTTCCTAAGGTCCCTTTCAACTCTGATCTATGATCCTATGAAAGTATAATTTTCTGGAATTCTAACCAGGGTAGTACACTATAAGTCACAGAAACCAGAGAGGTCCATGAATGGAATGTGGGCACTTATCTAGGAATTCCATTTTGAATCTTGTCTCTGACTGAGCATTAATTTGCAAATGAGACCCTTCTGCTGATTTTACAAGTTTCCTGGATCCTGTCTTTGTTGGTTCTGCTCTTTCAAGATTTGTTTGAGGGCATTATTTTATGAGTTTTGGGGAGGTAAATGTGGGAAAATTATTTATTGCTTACTCTACCATTTTGGCTCTAAGAAGTTAAATCGAGTAATTTGCAAATCAAATTTTGAGCCTCTTGAGCCTGAGGGCTTGTAAGCAGTTCTGATTATTTGCTATGAAGAAGAATTATCTACTCACATTTCCAGATTCCATCTTGGTAGGAGAAGCAACACATCAAAGAAATAACATATACTCAAAATGTATTTAGCCCCTTCATACCAAGGGGAAGAAAGATCACTTTCAACTGTGGGTTCAGGAAGACAATTGAAGAGGTGGCATGAGAAGACATAGATCCAAGTTCTGGTTCTCCTTTTAAAACATACAGGAGCAACTAGGTGGTGCAGTAGATATAACCCTCTCTGGAGCCAGTAGAACTTGAATTCAAATCCAGCCTCAGAAATTAGGTGCAGGACCCCAGGCAAGTCACTTAATCTTTATTGCCTCTGAAGACAAACAAAAAACCTTTTTATTTCACTGGTCCATTTTTCTCCTCCCTCTGAGTCTCAGGTTCTTTATCATAACAGGAAAGTTCTGGACCAGATGATCCTTAAGGTTCCTTTCAAAGCTAAATCCTATAACTTTATTGTTTAATTTATTTGGCAAGGATTGGCCTCTGCTTACAGGTTCTCTGGGGAACAAAGGAAGTATCACAGTCAGCAATGAGATTGTGCCAGACATCCATATGTGCATGACAATGTTGACCAAGCACCCAGATGACTGTCGGAACTTTCCATACAGATATTTTGTCAGGGTCCAGATGTGGCCAATAATTACCCCAAAGTAGCCAGATCTGTGGCCATTGGAGATGTACAATCCTGGCTGCAAAGGGGAGGGTTTGTAGCCATCAATAACAGGTTCTTTAATCTCTCTCTCCAACTGTTTTTTTTTTTTTTTTTTCCTCCAGCAATGTCATTATCTTCTCTCCTTTCAAGTCAGAGAAATAAATGTGAAATCATGTCAGGCTTCCTCCCCTTAATGTAGTGGTTTTTTTTTTTTTTCCTTTTCTAATTTTCCAAACGAATCTCTGTTTCTGGTTAAGAACCAGTGCTGTGAGATGAGTTCATTAGGCAGCTGGCGTGTGTGCCTTCAGTGATTCACATTAAAGCAGGAAAGGTCTTGGAGTTAGCAATAATTAGATGAGGTCATTAAAGCGACAATGAGATCACTCCTGCCCGAGATGGCCTCCCGTTGTACAAAGTAAGGTCAAGGTGGCCATAAGCATTACTCAGTCCTGATTTTTTACTTCATTACATATGCATTAAGTACCAGTGGTGGGCAATTCACCGTTTAACTGGACTGAGAGAGAGGTATGTAAGGCAGCTTATGGGGGAGGAGAAATAAGAATGATCAAAAGTCACCAGGAGGGATCTCAATCCACTAAAAAGGGGTGAAGAAATAAGGCACTTGTGTCTGGCTAGTAATTTTTATAAACATCAGAAAAATGGAGGCAGAAATAGGCAAGAAGTAGTCAAGATCAATGGCAAATTCATTTCAGCAGCCAAAGGAAGGGCTCCAGACAGAGAATCAGAAGACTTGTGTTCAAGTCTCAGATTTCTCACTAGGTCCCTGTGGGAGCTTAGATAAGTCATTAGCCTTGTTACCTTTAAGGTGAGGTTAGATTTACCAAATAGCAATCTTAGCCATCTGTACATTAGGGTCAGGCTAGAGGAGAACTGGGTCTTTCTCCAGCTCTTGAGAGGCTGAGATCTAAGATTGCTGACCTTACTCTTTTCTATGGGTCCTTCCAGTTCTGCCATGTTGTATGTTCTACATATTAGGGGCTCTGATATTTTAGAAATAATATCTTCTCCAGGAGGAATTTGCAGCTGAAAACCTTAAGATATATTGGTATAGGAGAGTGAAACCATAATCAATTGGTGAGAAGGACTTGCATGCTCTCTGCTGCCTTCCCCTCTTTATTTCCTTTTATTTCTGGCTTTTCATCACACTGGATCTAGAAAGAGAAATCTCAATTTTCCTGGGAGGCTTTTTCTTTTTCTTCCTTCCTTCCTTCTTTCCTTCCTTTTTTCCTTCCATCCTTCCTTCCTTCCTTCCCTCCCTGACTCCTTCCTTTCCTCCCTGAGGCCTTCCTTCCCTCCTTCCTTCCTTCTTTTCCTCCTTCCTTTCTTCCTTCCTTCCTTCCCTCCTCCTTTCCTCCTTCCCTTTTTCTCTTTCTTCCTCCTTCACTTCCTTTCTCCCTTCCTCCCTCTTTCCCTCCCTCCTTCTTTCCCTCCCCCCTTCTCTCTTTGTCTTTCAATGTTTAAAAGAATCCATTCTGCTGAGCTCCTGGGGAGGTCCATTTGTCTAGAATTTTTAATAATCATCTGAGGAATAGTTGGCCACCTCAGTTAGATTTCTCATTTGCTCCACACTCCAGGAGCCAAGTCCAAGCCCAGCTTTTCCACTAGAGAGAGAACACAAATCACACTAGAAAAAGAGTTAAGTGGAGAGTGGCCAGGGGGGAAAAATCAATACACTAATTAATGTTGAAATTGCTTCCAGATGTGTATATCATCAGAGATTGGAAGCATTTTTGTACAATTTCAGGGTCTCCTCTGTCCTCTCATTCACACTCCACTGATTTTTACCAACAATGGAAAAAAATGACTTATCTTGCAAGTGGCCACATTCCTGTGTTATTTTTGCAACAGGCAACATGTTCTTATGCATGGAAGTGTAGGACAAATCAACCCATAATGGCCACTAGACCTATTCTAACACACAGTCACTACTCTCCACCACCACCACCACCTCCTTCAGAAATCTATGAAGACCAAGTCAGGCAATATCTGCATTCTAGGACAGAAAAGGCTGAATCAGCTTGGAGTTATCAAGACAAATACATATAGCAAAGCATGCTAGATGTAGAATCAGAGGACCTGGATTTGAATTATGGCTTTGTCTCTTACTAGATCGTGATCTCTGCAAAGTATCATAACTTCTATGGGCCTTAGTTTCCTTTTCAGAAAAAAATGAGTATGTTGGATTAAATGTCCTATAGTGTTCCCCCTAATAGGATCCATTTTCATTTGAACTTCCCTTCAGGGAAGGGACTGAGCAAGTTTGGTGTAAATCAAGGAACCTGTGAAAAATGTCTTTAAACCCTAAATCTTTTACCTGTTGATCCTCTTGAGTGGTATGACTTTTTTTTTTTTTTTTTTTAGGGATAAAACCTTCTGTTAGGTTCATAGTGTAATCCTTTCCTAATCCATTTTTAGGTTGGCCTGTCCACCCCTATCTAGTGGGTCTGGGAACTCAAATTACTTCAGGGTTCTGGATTCCTCTCACTCACCACTCACGCTCTTCAATCCCCTCTGGCGACTCCCTTTTAAATAAAACTGGCCACAATAGTGCCACAATGTTTGAATTATGAACATTTACTTAACCCAAAACCATAATTTAATCATAGCTATTTATCTAACTATAAGGTAAAAACAATAATAACCAATATATCACAGTCTAACCTAGCATAAACAAATACAGAAATAATCAATGCATTACAATCCATACACAAACCTGTGCTTTTCCACTAATGCTTTTCCTGTCAGCTGGGGAAAGGGCATACCTGGTTCATTCAGAAAGTATCTGCCTCACATAAAGCTACTTCTCTGCTAGCTGCTTCCATTTTGATCCTCAAAAGGGACTTCTGCTGGATAAATCTCCTTCTACTCTCAAACTGATGGAGCAATAAATTCTTTTTACCTTAGAATTTCCTTAAAATAGTTATAAGAAAATGTTACACTATTATATTGACTGGCAGGTTCCTTCAGCCAAAGCGCAGATATCTGGTAGTCGATTTTTGGACAATGAAAGCAAGTCCAGACAGTGCAAGCAAGCCTTTCCTCACTAAGATTCTGCATCATTATATCAGCTGTCAGCCAGCTAATCTACTAGCTTATTGGTGGCTTTTCTGCATTTCCTGGTCAGACTGGAGTGGGAAGAAGAGAGCAACAGGCATCTCAGAGAGACTTCACTTCTCTCAAATTATAGATGGTGTTAAAAGGCAATTTAGCTGTCTCTGATGTGTTCCAGCCTATAGCTAATAAAGAATTAGCAACAGAAGCCTTTTTGCTGACTCCCTTGCTGCTGATTTCTTAACATAGCTCCATCAGAGGAAGAGCTTTCTTTACTCTTCAGTAAGTTCCTCCCTCCTTGCCAATTTCTTCTCTGTTCTAGCCAGGTCCTTCATTACTTTCAATTGCTCAAACCAGAGCATTTTGATATTCAGTGATTCACCTTTACCTTAGATTGTAAAAGAATCACGAGCTCCTCTTTTTCTGTTTAAAACCAGTGGAACTTATTTAATCATCCCATGGGCTTCAATTATCTGATTTACCATTTTATGAAGTTTAACATCTTAAGCTTTAAAATAGTTATATGCAGATAAGTTGAGGGATCAAATGCCCTGGAATCTTTGCCATATATTAGTCCTCAACCTTTTGTATCTGAAACCTGTATTTCTTCACACTTGCATTTTTAAAGTTTTTAGTAAATAAAAGTTCTTTTTTTCTGCTCCTTGTAATCATCAAAATGTTCATATGCTAAGGTGTAATTTTACGCCATTCACAAAGTGATTTAAAACCTTGGGGTTTTAAAAGTTCATTTTCTATCCATTTTGGTAAACTACTCACAGTGCCTATCTGAAAACAATATTTCTCTACCATGGATTTTTAGCAGTTTTTAATAAACCCTTTTAAACCTTTTAAACCCTTTTAAACCTTTTTTAAAACCTGCAAAAGTTCATTTTCTATCCATTTTGGTAAACTACTCACAGTGCCTATCTGAAAACAATATTTCTCTACCATGGATTTTTAGCAGTTTTTAATAAACAAAAGTTCTTTTTCTTTTCCTTTCAGCCATCAAACTGTCATTTTTTTTTTTTTTTTTTTTTGCTTGACTGTGTATTTGTTACAAGGACTTTATTTACTCTTTCTCCCACAAAAGTAGGGAGGTAGTTTAAAGAGTGAGGAAGGATAAGGATAGAATAGAAACAAAAAAGAAGAAACTAACTGAAATATTTTTTTTTCAGAAATTCAGAGCAGGGCAGAGAATAGAAGGGAGGCAGAAAGCAGCATATACATGGTATAGCTGAAATCTACAGGATAAAAATATTATATACTTAAAAATAAAAGCAAGCTATACAAAATAGAAATCTGCAGTTTCATGTACAGTTCTCTTTTTTCTAGATCTGCTAAGCACATTGTAATGGCCATTTTATTTGGTATTTTTAAAGTTCAGAAGTTAAGCAAATAGAAAACAGTAAAAGCATAGACTAGAACAGAAACTTCTAACATGCATATGAATCTACAATATCCCAAAATATGGCTCAAAATAGATTAAAATGTAAATTGGGAAATGTTTAAAAAAACAAGTAGAAACACAATAAATCATAGAAAACATATATATGCTCACACATTTATTTATTTGTCACTTCATTCATTCATTTATTTCCTAAGTCAACATGTAACCCATAGGGATCCTTATGTGTGTTTTAGTGGTCCCTGTTTCTATTTGACTTTGATATCACTGGACTAAATAAAATCTGACAGTTGAGAGACCTTAGAGAACCTATACCTGAACACTGCCACTTTTTATCATTCAAGACAAAATCTGTAAACTAGAAACTCCCTTTCTTGGTTCTGGGCATCTTCTCTGAGTGTCCCCCAAGCTTCGAACCCTTTTCCTCCTCTATTCTGACTACTGGCTTTTCTGGCTTCCTTAAAGTCCTAACTAAAATCCCAGTTTCTATAGGAAATTTTCCTCAATCCATCTTAATTCCAGTGCTGTCTTTCTTTTAATTACTTCCTCTATTTAATTATTAATAATTGTTTATTATTCCTTTTTATCCCATTATATAATTTGTTTTGTATGTATTTGTTTGCATGTTGTCTCCTCCACTATATTGTAAACTCCTCGAGGGCAGACACTGTCTTTTGCCTCTTTTTGTATTCTCAGTGCTTAGTACAGTGTCTAACACCTAGTAGGCTCTTAATAAATGTTTATTGATTTATTTATTAATTGAAGTCTTCCTTCTAGACAGTGCTCTTAGGTTAGGTTTTATGACTTCAGACATGGATATGCACATTGTGTGGTACAGCAAATCCAATTTATAAATACTCAGAGATATTTCAAATGAAGAATAGAAATATTTATTCTTAGCAACTTGCAAGAAGTGAACATCTCCAGACTGGACTCCAGACCCTTCTAGAGAGGTTAATTTCCACAGAGATTGAAATGAGTTATGTAGTCGTGACCACAAGAATAATGCTTGAAAGTAAACATAAACTTGTTAAATTTTGACTTGAATTTTATGATGGTCAGTTTTACAACTGTTTACCTTATTTCATTTCCCAACAAATTAAATCTCAATCTACCTTAGTGAATAATTTTATAAGAAACCATATAATCCCCTCACAAAGAGATTTGTTCAGAGGTAAGTAATCCATTAAACTAGGATAACCAAGAAGGCTCGCTTTACCTCAGGCTTCCTCAACAAATAGAGATTATCCAGTTTACAGATCCCTTAGAATGTCTCCAGTTCATTAATTAGTTAGCTTCTTATAAGAAGTTAAGTAGAGGTCCAAGAGATCAGATATTTCTACTAGAGGAGCAGGTCTTTGTTCTCCTTTCCAGAGTCTTAATGATTAACAGACCCTTGAAATTGGGTCTGGAATTATCAAGTGAGAGGTTAAAGTTTTGAAGTTCTTTTCAAAATGGCTTTCTTGGGAAGTCCTCAGTTTCCCATTACACTCAACATCACAGAATTCCAGAATTTTAGAATTGGAAGGAACCTTGCCTGAGAGAAACACACCAAACAATGACCATCCAGCCTCCTTGACATTCCTCCTGGCTGAGCATTTTTACTGGTTGTCCCCCATGTCCTCCTCGTCTCTGTCATCTAACTTCAAGTTTCATCTAAAGTTCCACCTTCTGTAAGATGCTTTCCTAGTGCTCTTTAATCTCAATGCCTTCCGAGACCTCCTTGAATTTATCCTGTCTATATTTTATTTGTTATTTGATTTCATGTTATTTACCCCACTAAATTCTCCATGAGAACAGGGATTGTTTTGTTTTTCTTTCTTTTTTGTTATTGCTGTTTTGTTTTTTCTTTCTTTAGATTTCCTGTGCTTAGCACAGTGTTTGCATGGCATATAGTAGAGTATTGATTAGTTGAGTGACAAACTGCCTTCTTGAAGTAGCCTGTTTTAACTTTTGAATTCCTTTAAGATTTTTCTGACATCAATCCCTAATTTTCTTTTTGGCAATTCTGACTGAGTGTTCCTGGTCCTGATTTCTGGAGCCAACAAGAGCAAAATCTCTGTCTCTCTCTTCCACCTGACAGCCAACACTTTTCTCCTGGTAATTCTCCTCTCCAATCTAACCATACCCAGATTCTCTAATCAATTCTCAAATAATGTGGATTTAAGGGTCTCCAATCTGGTTGCCTTCCTCTGGATTCTCTCCAGCTCATCACTGTCCTTCCTAAAGGATGTTGCCCCAAACGGAACACTATAAACCAGATGTAATCTCTCCAAGGCAGAACACAGTGGAATTCCACAGTGGAAACTGTCTCTCTTAATGTAGTCAAATGTGCATTAGTCTTTTTGACTATAGCATTCAAACTATTGACATATTTAGCAAATAGTTCACTAAAACCTTCAAATCTTTTTTTCAGAATGACTCTCATTTACTTCTCTTATCTTTTTTTAAAACCTAACTATATAATTTTGCATTTTCCCTATTGAATTTTCTTTTATTATGTTCACTCCAATGCCATATGGATCTTGACACTATCATTCATGTTTTATCCTTTCAAGCTTCATGTCCTCTGCAAATTTATAAGCATTTCACCTTTGCCTTTATCCAAGTTATTGATAAAAATGTTAAACAGCACAGGGCCCAGCAATAATCCCTGAGGATCTCCTGACAAATTGACAATAAATACTGAATCTTTAGTCCTTGAATATAGCCATTCGATAAATTCTAGAGCTTTCTAATTGTAGTGTAATTTAGTCTCCATCTACATATTTTTATGCATAAGAATAATATAAGATATTTTGTTAAATGGTTTGTTAAAATCTATGTAAACTAAGCCTACATTATGCTATGATCTAATAGATGAATAATGTTTTTACAATTGGAAATAAGGTTAATCTGGCATGACCTCTTCTTGATGAAGTCATGCTGGCACTTTGAAATTGCAAATCTCTTTTCTACATGTTCACCATGTCTTTAACAATATATTCCAGAATTTTTCTACAAGTCAGTGTCAGTAATGGTCTATGGTTTGCCAGTTCTATTCTCTACCTTTTTCAAAAATTGGGACATCTGTTGCTATTCTCCATGGCTTCTAGTTTGGTGTACATGCATAGATAGTTTTCTTCTTTCTCCATGCTTTTTTAATGCAAACCTCTTGATTAAATTTGCTAGCCTTTCTTAGACTCATTCTATACCCAATGTCTGTCATTAATGAATTTTAAACTCTGGCTGACAAATCTAAATCCCATTCCTAGATATCATTTTCTTAGTCAAATATTCATTTTCCAAATCAATTTTTATTTTCTGCATACTTTGTTTTTAACGAGGAAAATAAAATCTCTGCACCAATGATCTTCAGATTTTTGCCCAAGACTCCATAACTTTTGTCAGTGCTTTTTAGGTTTCCTCTGATAGTATCACATGTAACCTTTTGGGTCACTAGAATTGGATTATAGTCATTTATTTTAACAAGTCTTCCAAGGCACTCTACCAAGTCTTGGACACATGCCCCAAGAAAACTATTGAGCTCTGTACTGATATTTTCAGGTTTAAGAAAATAGTTGCTTTGGAAATTTCTGAGTGGGAGTTCTCAACTATCACTGCCCTTCTTTTCTTTTTACTCTAACAGAATGATCTTTCATCCATATCTTCTTCATCTCCTCCATAGTATCCTTTACTTGATCCTACTTAAGCTATCATCTTATTCTTGTCCTTACTATTCCAGTCGAACCCCTAGGGGGAAAAATAAAGCTACTTATTCTCATTGTCTATACCTTTTCACAAGCCACTTATTTTTCAGTTCTTTGAAATCTTTCAATTTTCTACACTTACAATTCAATTGCAACTACTCTTTTTAGGATCAACCAACGATCCTTTTATTGTTCAATCTAAAGGTTTCTTCTTAACCTTTCTGACTTTTTTTTTTTTTTTTTTGCAGTTGTTGACACTGTTGGCAACTCTCTCTTTCTGAATACTTTTTCCTCCTTAGATATTATATTAGTGTTATTACTCTATTACTCTGTTGCAATTTTTTTCCCTTGATGTTTGTCAACTTTGCTATCTCTTTGTAGGAGTAATCATTTCCTATGTCCTTAATATTGGTGGAGACTTTTCCCTGGGCCTCTCCTTTTTTTTTTCTTTTTTTGCTGAGGCAACTGGGGTTAAGTGACTTGCCCAGGGTCATACAGCTGGAAAGTGTTAAGTGTCTGAGACTATATTTGAACTCAGGTCCTCCAGACTGCAGATCTGGTGCTTTATCCACTGCACCATGTAGCTGCCCCTCTCTCTTATTCTTTTTATACTTTTTCCTCTTGGTGAAGGTTTCTTTCTTTGTAGCATATGTTTGGGACAAAAAGACCTACCCAAATTGACTACTACAGAGATCACTCATAGAAAGCAGAATTATTTATTAGAATCTTGAGAAGTGGACCCCATCCTGGTCTGTGAGCCAAATTCACAGCAAGAGAGAGCCACTCCCTTGAAAATGTTTACAATTTTTATACATTTCAGACAAAGAACCTCCAAAATCCCACCCTCTGTATATTGTGATTGGTCACATAAACCTTTATTCCCCTATTTGGTCAGTGGAATGTAGTAAATAAGGTGATATACAGCTTCTTCAGCCACATAATCCCTTCTTTGGACAATGGAATGTAGTCCAGGCCTTATCTAAAATCACATGACTCCAGAGAAGCCAAAACGGAGGCCTATAGGCTTGATCTACTTTAACTAACAGTCTCTGATCAATATGTGCTTAATCTGTAAGTTCTTCATCTTTCCATATACATACAATGAAGTTCCTTTTGAGTATGTATTAGATCAAGGCTTCAAGTTTTTCTACTGGCAACCCCTTTTCACCAGAGAAATGTTTACATGACCCTGAGTATATAGGTATATAAAATAGGTATACAAATCAAACATTTACTGATAACAAATCATAATTTCATGACCCCCATATTCAGTTATGAGACCCCATGTGGGGTTGAGAATCACAGTTTAGTAAATTTTGGCTTAGACTAAATGCCAGCTGAGGTCCTTTCTGAGTATTAAATCTGTTACTGGCTTCCTATGACCTCCTCATCAGCTCCATTGTATTCAAGTATCCCTAGATCTATAAATACAGTCTTCATTTTTTTGTCTGAGCTCAATTTTGTGTTTTCCAGTGGCTCTATCAGAAGTGGGAGTTGGGGTAGCAGGAGGTAGAGGGGAGAAATTAATCAATCAAAAAACATTTATTCCTATTATGTGTCAGGTGCCTTTTATTTCAACAGAAGTGAAATAGTCCCTGGCAACAGAGAATTTACATTCTAGCAGTGGAGATAATATACATTATATATAAAATATAAGCATAAAATAATTTGGAGAGGGCAGATAGGGCAACTGAGGGAATTGGGAAAGGCTTCATGTAGAAGGTGATGCTTACTCTTAATCTTGAATGAGGGAAGGACTTTATATAGAGAAGTTAAGGAGAGAGTGCAATTCAAGTACAGTAGCTGACTACAGAAAAATCACAAAGATGGGAGATGGACCATTGTGTGTGTGTGTATGTATATATATGTGTATATGTGTGTGTCCTTGACAGAAAAAATGCATAATTGTAGATTATGATCAGATTTATACCCCCCACAAGGGAGCGAGCAGGTATTCTGCATCAAAAAAAAAAAAAAAAAAAAAAAGTAATCTAACTCCCTTAGATTATGGCATAGAATTTCAAACCAGTGGGAAACATAGAAATACTGCTAATATATAGGCACTGTTGTTGAGATGTGGGAATAAGGGAAGAGATCTTCTGGGCTTGGAGACACAGGTCCAATGTGAAAGAAAATAATTTGTGAACCCCCAAAATTTTTGGCAAAAAAGGATTTTTATTGTTCACTAAGAAGGAAGCTTTCTTTTATTTATTTATCTATTTATATTTATTCATTTATTTTTATTATGGCTTTTTATTGACCGAATATATGCAATGGGTAATTTTTCAATATTGACCCTTGCAATCACTTTTGTTCCAACTTTTCCTTTCCTTCTCTCCATCCCCTCCCCTAGATGGCAGGCAGTCTTATACATGTTAAACATGATAAAGTATATCTTAAATATAATATATGTGTACATATTTATACAGTTCTCTTGTTGCATGAGAAAAATTGGATTTAGAAAGGTAAAAATAACCTGGGGAGAAAAACAAAAATGCAAGCAGTCCACATTCATTTTCCAGTGTTCTTTCTCTGGGTGTAGCTGGTTCTCTTATCACTGATCAATTGGAACTAAATTGTATCTCCTCATTGCCAAAAATAGCCATGTTCATCAGAATTGATCCTCATATAGCATTGTTGTTGAAGTGTATAATGATCTCCTGGTTCTACTCATTTCACTTAGCATCAGTTCATGTAAGTCTCTCCAAGGCTCTCTATATTCATCCTGCCGGTCATTTCTTACGGAACAATAATATTCCATAACATTCATATGCCACAATTTACCCAGCCGTTCTCCAATTGATGGGCATCCATTCATTTTCCAGTTTCTAGCTACTACAAAAAGGGCTGCCACAAACATTTTTGCACATAGAGCTCACTTTCCCTTCTTTAATAGCAATTTGGGATATAAGCCCAGTAGTAACACTGCTGGATCAAAGGATATACACAGTTAGCTAACTTTTTTGAGCATAGTTCCAAATTGCTCTCCAGAATGATGGGATCCGTTCATAACTCCACCAACAATACATCAGTGTCCCAGTTTTCCTGCATCCCCTCCAACATTCATCATTATGTTTTACTGTCATCTTAGCCAATATGATAGGTGTGTAGTGGTATCTTAGAGTTGTCTTAATTTGCATTTCTCTGATCAATAGTGATTTGGAACACCCTTTCATATGAGTGGAAATAGTTTCAATTCCATTATCTGAAAATTGTCTGTTCATATCCTTTGACCATTTATCAATTGGAGAATGGCTTGAATTTTCATGTTAACTGTAAAAATGTTTTCCCAGTTTATTGCTTCCCTTCTAATCTTGTCTGCATTAGTTTTGTTTGTACAAAAGCTTTTTAACTTGATATAATCAAAAATTTCTATTTTGTGATCAATAATGATCTCTAGTTCTTCTTTGGTAACAAATTCCTTCCTCCTCCACAAGTCTGAGAGGTAAACTATCCTATGTTCTTCTAATTTATTTATAATCTCATTCTTTATGCCTAAATTATGAACCCATTTTGATTTTATCTTGGTGTACAGTGTTAAGTATGAATCCATGCCTAGTTTTTGCCATACTAATTTCCAGTTTTCCCAGCAGTTTTAGTCAAATAGTGAATTCTTATCCCAAAAGTTGGGGTCTTTGGGTTTGTTGAACACTAGATTGCTATAGTTATTGACTATTTTGTCCTGTGAACCTAACCTATTCCACTGATCAACTAGTCTATTTGTTAGCCAATACCAAATGGTTTTGGTGACTGCTGTTTATAATATAGTTTTAGATCATATACAGCTAGGCCACCTTCATTTGATTTTTTTTTTTCATTAGTTCCCTTGAAATTCTTGACCTTTTGTTCTTCCATATGAATTTTGTTGTCATTTTTTCTAGATCATTAAAATAGTTTTTTGGGAGTCTGATTGTTATAGCACTAAATAAATAGATTAGTTTAGGTAGTACTGTCATCTTTATTATATTCACTTAACCTATCCAAGAGCACTTGATATTTTTCATGTATACTTATATTATATTTAATTTATATTTTAACATATTTAACATGTATTGGTCAACCTGTCATCTGGGGGAGGGGTGGGGGAAAGGAGGGGAAAAATTGGAACAAGAGATTTGGCAATTGTCAATCCTGTAAAATTACCCATGCATATAACTTGTAAATAAAAAGCTATTAAAAAAATTTATTGACATAAAGTTGGTCAAAGTAACTCCTAATTATTGGTCTAATTTCCTCTTCATTCGTGGCAAGTTCTCAAGAAAAAGGCTTTCTTAGTGGGCAAAACTCCTCATTAGAAGTTTGGCAAAGATGTTTAATAGACCCCTAGTTATATGGACAATTATTGGCCTGAGGCTGGGAGCTGTCTGGGCTAATCAATAAAGGATCATCAGACAGAGATCTCCAATTGAATTGAAGGTTTATCCAGAGTCTGGGAACCCCCTGAATGGGATCCCGGCCACTCCTAAAAGAGCTTAGTTTCAATGGGGGGTGATTTGTCGAAGATCTTCAATTGAATGAAACCACTTAACTTGGGAAGGGCTTGTCTGGGAAAGGTATGCTTTTCCCAGGGGAGAGCTCGAGACCCCAATCACCTTTTTTTTTTTTTAACATATTAAAGGGGACACAGTTTCAGGGTTCACCCTCATCACTGTCATATAGGAAGATCACAAATGTATTGTTTCTAGCATAATGGAAGGCTTTGCACGTGTGGCAAAGTACCTATATCCCCATGGACATTTAATGGCACCCATTACATGAAGGTTCTCTGCTTGGAAACTTCTTCATATATGTATCCTGCACTAATCATAGGTCTGGGCATGTCTGTAAGAGAAAGAATGGGGACTGGGAATAGGGAAAGTGATTGTGATGGAGGATATTCACAGAGTTACAACATAGATTCTTTTTGCTATTTTTCCCCAATAAAGATATATCTATTTTTTCCTCTCACTTTCATCCCATCTCCCTATTAGGAAAAAAAGAAAAACCAAACCCTTGTACAAATATGCATAATTAAGCGAATAAATTCCTGTATTATTCTTAACATATATTCTTGATCTATGTTTGGCCACTGTGTCTTTGCAAGTTTAGTCGACCCAATTTATAGCCCTTCCTTAGACTGGGCCAGTCACTTATGGCTCTCTATTTAGTTTAAGTTTAGTAAGTTTAGGACAAATTTCATCAGCCAATTTGGATGGATTTATATAGGGTTTTGGGGGAGGTAAGTAATTAATATATTGTGAAACTGGAATAGTGGATTGGAATCTGGTGGTGAATATATGTTGGATCTTAAATGCCAATCAGGAAATGTAAAAATAGCACAAAATCCTATCATGGCGGATACAGCTTTGGAATTTATGTCTTACTTATGGGACGGTTAGATTTTTCTTCAACCAATTGCTGCTCTTCAAAACTAAAGTCAGAGGTTTGGTCTTTGTTCCTTATACTTTCATTTTTTACTACTTTTTAAAGTTCCCTGATCTCTGATAGAAGACTTTCTTTATTGGAAAAGCAGAATGGGTAGTCCTGGTCAGCCAAGAAGGGAGTACTGAGGATGTGAAACCCTGCTTCTGGCCAAGGCAAAGTCATAGTAGGAAACTAGAATGAAAATGAAGTATATGGATGATCTGGTCCCTTTAGTACCTCCCAGCCTAGTTGACTAAAGGGAAAGCAGTGTGGGACCTGAAGTTTCTGTGCATATGAGGCCTGATGAACAGAGAAAGAGGAAGTGAGAAGGGAAGGAGAAGACAATGGCAAAAGTAGAGGAAGAGAAGGAAGACAGGAAGGAAGAAGAAGAAGAAAAAGAAGTAGAAGGTAGGATTAATGGAAGGAGAAAAGGAAGATGTGAAGGAAGTAGGGAAAAAGAAGAAGAGGAAAAAAGAAAGGGAAGTGAAGAAGAGGAAAAAATATAGGAGAAAATAATTGCTGTTCTTCTAATGACTAGCTATGTGACAATGAGTAAATCACTTAACCTCTAAGATCCTCCTTTGTAAAATGGGAATAATAATATCTTTAGTACTTACCTCACAAGCTTTTTGGGAAAATCAAATGAGATAAGGTAGAAACATTAAAGCTTATGTAAATGTCAGCTTTCCACTCAACAGAGACTCCAGGTATTAGGGCTTATTGAAATTAATTGAATCCTTAATGTCTCCCAAGAGGAAAGTGGTATTTCTTGGGATGGGATGTTGTGGGACCTGGGGTGATGTGTTGGGAGCTGGTCTTGGGAGCTGGTCTAAAGAACTAAAAAGTAACCATGATTGAGAGAAGAATAGAGAAGACAATCCCCAAGATATTTCTTTCTAGTCTCAAGGCACCTTACCTTGGAGGAGATCTTTAGAAGTTGTAATGAGACTGAGGCAATTGGGATGCATTTCAGGATGACTCTGGACTCATTTATTCTTGCTTCTCAGAGAACCTGGATCTGGTTGTCTTCAGAGAGCCTGCTTATATCTCTGGTTCTCATTCTACTAATTGTTAAAGAAATCAAAGATGGAGAAGTAAAGGCAGAAATCTCACGATGTTCTCCCCCAAAGATCTCCAAATTCCTATAAATAATGATCTCAAACAAATTTTAGAGCATCAGAACAGGTAAAAAGATGGAGTAGAAAAATTTTTCCAGTTAAAAACAACTTAGAAGGTCAGCAGGAATGATCTGTGGCACCAGGGTGGGAGTTCAGTGTGCAGTTCCAGTGCAAGCCTTATTAGCATAGCCCTGGCCACAGTCCTGGCCCTAATGCCAGCAAAGTAGGAATTGGGTTAGAAACCTCTGAATTAGTGGCAGTATCGGTGGCTTCTAGGCCTTTTAGTCCAGAGATGTCAAAGATGACTTGGAAGGTCAGCAGAAGAAACGTGACACTAGGGTGGGAGCCCAGCATGTAGTCGCAATACAGACAGTGCAGGTAGCACCAGTACAGTCCCAATTCCTGAGCTCAGCCCTGCCAGCAGAGCAGGAATGGGCCTAGGGACCTTTGAATTAGCAGCAGCACTGACGGGTTCCAGACCTCTCAGTCCAGAGACACCAAAGATGACTTGAAAAATTGGCAGGAAAAGGTTGTCAGTACAGTGAGAGGGTTTTGGAAAACCAGCAAACTAGGATTAGATGTGGGCAATGGCGGCAGTGGCAACTTTCTCAGGGTCTCAGCCCGCAGGATGTCTCTTAATTAGCACTGAGTTAGGATATGTTGCTTAAATACATTGTAACTTACAATCCAAATGAAAAGGGGACACTCCTCACAGTTCCAGGGCAGAAAAAGAATGCAACTGAAAACAGTTGCACAAAACCCCTGAAGCTTGGGACAGTGGGACTCCACTCTGGAAACAGAGCCCTACTTTAGCAAAGAGTTAAAAACCAAGAAATAGGGTGGGAAAATAACAGACAACCAAAAAATTGACCATGTAAAGTTACTATGGTGACATGGAAAATCAAAACACATACTCAGAAGAAGATAAAGTCAAAGTTCCTACATCCAAGCCTACAAGAAGAATAACAATTGGTCTTAGCTAATGGAAGAGCTTAAAGGGAATTCTGAAAATCAAGTAAGAGAGATAAAGTAAAAATTAGGAAGAGAATTGAGAGTGGTGCAAAAGGAAAAACAAAAAGCTAATGAAGAGAAGAATGCCTTAAAAAGCATAATTGGCCAAATGGGAAAGGCTATACAAAAGCTCACTGAGGAAAATAATTCCTTAAAAATTAGAATTGAACAAATAGAAACTAATGACTTTGTGAGAAATCAAGATAAAATAAAGCAAAACCAGAAGAATGAAAAAATAGAAAAAATATGAAATATCTCATTGGAAAAATAAACCATGATCTGGAAAATAGATGCAGGAGAGATATAATTTTAAAATTATTGGTCTACCTGACAATCATGATCAAAAAAAGAGATATCATCTTTCAAGAAATTATTAAGGAATACTCTTTTGATATTTAAGAACTAGAGGGTAAAATATAAATCGAAAGAATCCACCAATCACCTCCTGAAAGAGATAACAAAAATTCCTAGGAATATTATAATAAAATTCAAGAACTCCTAGGTTTAGGAGAAAACATTGCAAGTATCTAGAAAAAACAATTCAAGTATAGTGGAGTTGCAGTTTAGGATAACACAAGATTTAGCAGCTGTATTTGATGTAGACATCAAAAGACCGGAGGGCTTGAAATATGATATTCCAAAAAGCAATGAAGCTAGGATTACAACCAAAAATCACCTACCCAGCAAAACTGAGTATAATCTTTCAGGGGGAAAGGTGGAAATTCAATGAAATAGAGAACTTTCAAATATTCATGATGAAAAGACCAGAGGTGAATGAAAATTTGATTTTTAAATACGAAACTCAGGAGAAGCATAAGGCGGTAATCAAGAAAGTGATATCATAAGGGACTTAATAAAGTTTATCTGTTTATATTTCTACATGGGAAAATACTTGTAACTCATTAAAACTGTCTCATCATTATGGTAGTTAGGAATAATATATATAGACAGAGGGCACAAATGTGAGTTGAACATGGAGATAATATATATATTTAAAAAAAATTGAAATTAAGGGTTAAGAGAGGAATGTATTGGGAGAAAGGAAAAGGGAGAAGTGCAATGGCATAAATTATAAGCTGTAAGAGGTAAGAAAAAGCTTTTATATGGAGAGGAAGAGGTGGAGAAGAGGGGGAGTGAGTGAACCTTATTTTCATCAGAGTTCAAAGAAGAAATAACATAAACACTCAATATAAGTTTAGAAATCTATCTTGTCCTGTAGGAAAGTAGGAGGGGAAGGAGATATAGGAAGTGAGGAGAGGGTGATAGAAGAGAGGGCATATTGGGGTAGGTAATGGTCAATAGCAAAACACTTTTGAGGAGGGATAGGATAAAAGGAGAGAGAATAAAAGAAATGGGGGGGGGGGGATACAGTTAGCAATAGTAATTGTAAAAGGAATTTTGAAGGAAGTTTCTCTGAGAGAGCCTCTGTTCCCCTTATAGGGAACGGAGTCAAATTTATAAAAAATAAGAGTCATGCCCCAATTGATAACTTATTCAAAAATATGAACTCGCTCAAAAAGCTATATAATCATGCATATCCTTTGACCTAACAATACCACTCCTAGGTGTGAATCCCCAAAGAGATTTTTTTTTAAAAGGAAAAAAACCTATATGTACAAAAATATTTTTAGCAACTCTCTTCTCAGGGCAAAAAATTGAAAATCAAAGGGATGCATATTAATTGAGGATTGATTGAATAAACTGTGGCATGTGAATATGATGGAATATTTTTGTTATATGGGAAATGATGAGAAGAATGCTCTCAAAAACTGGAAAAATCTTCCATCGACTCAAGCAAAATGAAATGTGCTGTATACAAGGTAATAACAATATTGTGGGATGATCAGCTATTAATAGCTTTGCTATTCTCAGAAATACAATGATCCATGACTAGTTTGTGTTGATGTCTATTTTACTTTTTAACTATACATTGCTTTATGAATTATGTTGGGAGAGAAAAATCAGAACAAAAGGGAAAAATCACTGAAGAGAAAAAAACTCAGAAAAAATAAGTGAACAAACATGTGTTGATTTACATTCAATCTTCATAGTTCTTTTGGATGCAGATGGTGTTTTCCATCCAAAGTTTATCAGGATTTCCTTAGATCACTAAACCACTGAGAAGAACTAAGTCATTTATAGTTGATCATTGAACATTCTTTCTGTTACTGTATACAATGTATTCTTGATTCTGCTTGTTTTGCTCAACATCAGTTCATGTAAATCTTTCCTGGTATTCCTAAAATCAGCTTATTCATTATTTTTTATAGAACAATAATTTTCCATTACCTTTATGTACCAAAACTTATTCAGCCATTCCCCAATTGATGCAGCTACTCATTTTCCAATTCTTTGCCACCACAAAAAGAGCTGCTACAAACATTTTTGCACACCGTCCTTTATGACTTCCTTGGGATACAGATCAGCAGTGGCACTACTGGGTCAGAGGGTATACATAGTTTTATAGTTCTTAAGGCATAGTTTCAAACCACTCTCGAGAATGCTTGGATCAATTCACAGTTCCACCAACAATGCATTATGCATTACTGTTCCAGTTTTCCCACATCTCCTCCAACAATTATCATTATCTTTTCCTATTATCATAGCCAATTTGAGAAGTGTGAGGCAATACCTCAGAGTTGTTTTAATTTTCATTTCTCTAATCAATATTGATTTAGTTAATTTTTCATATGACTATAGATAGGTATAATCTCATCATTTGAAAAGTGTCTGTTCATATCCTTTGACCATTTATCAGTTGAGAAATGACTTGTATTCTTATAAATTTGACATAGTTGTTTTATATATTTTAGAAATGAGACCTTTATCAGAAACAATGACTATAATTTTTTTCCCTAGCCTTGTACTTTCCTTTTATCTTGTCTCTGTGGTTTTGTTTGAATCCATGATACTCTGAAGGATTTATGATGAAAACTCAGATACATAGCCAGAGAAAAAACTGTCTGAATACAAATTGAAGCCTCTCTCTCTCTCTCTCTCTCTCTCTCTCTCTCTCTCTCTCTCTCTCACTTTATTTTTCTTGAGGATTTTTTTAAGGAGGGAAGGACAGCTATGTTTTCCTTCACAGTATGACTTTTAAGAAAATGTTTTGCATAAAAAATAAAAGGGACCAAAGTTTGGGGATTATAATGCAGGCAACAGTCTTCCTGACTTGAATGTCAGAAGATCCCAGAAATGAGGGTTTTATTTTAAAAATGAGGATACTGAGGCTATTAGTTCATTAAAAGCCAGGATATCCTGCTCCCAGACCAGAGTCATGTTTTTGTGACTCCATTTGGGATTTTCTTGGCAGAAACAATGGAGGAGTTTGCCATTTTTTTCTCTAGCTTATTTTACTACTGATGAGGAAATTGAGGCAAGCAGAGTTAAATGACTTGCCAGGGTCATGGAGTTAGCAAGTGTCTGAGGATAGATTTGAACTTAAGTCTTCCTGATGCAGTACTTAGTTGATCATATAAATTCTGATAATAGTAAATTTTCTACTTCACAGGGTCATATAAGGAAAACTATATGGAACTGAACTACAGCCATAAACCGCATGGTATAAATCTCATGTATTGATACTGACATTTGCAGCAATGGAAGGAAGGAAGGAGGTAATAAGCATCTATTAAGCATCTTCAATATGACAGATACTATGCTGTGTTTTTCAAAAATATTTAATTTTTCTTCAATTACATGTTAAAGGAATTTTTAAAACCTTTAAAAAAAGTTTTGAGTTTCAAATTCTGTCTGTTCTTTTCTCCTTTCCCTCCCTTTTCCCTCCTGAGAAAGATTTTTCTTTTTTTTTTTTTTCCTAGTAGGGAAATGGGGTGAAAGTGAGAGAAAAAGAGATATTTGTTTGTTGGGAGAAAATAGCAAAATAATCTATTTTGATAGTTTTGGAAGTGCCTCCATCACAATCACTTTCCCTATCTGATGCAGTATATACATGTACCATCATTGTATCATAAGAAGAGGAAAGGAGGTAAAATGGGGTAAATTACATCTTATGAAAAGGGAAAAAAGACTATTACAAGTGAAGGAAAGAAGGGAGTAGGATGAGCATTGTGGGAACCTTAATCTCATCAGATTTGCCTCAAGGAGAGAATATTGGAATAATTTCATAGAGAAACTTGTCTCACTACATAGAGAAGTGGGGGAGGAAAGGGTAGGCTATTAAAAGAGAGAACAGAAATAGAAGGGGGAAAAGAAAAAGAAAGAACGGAGGGGGCTGTAAAAGGGAAGGGCTATTTGAGGGAGATGGTGGTCAGAAATAAAGCACTAGGGAGGAGAGAAAGGGGGAAAGGAAAGAGAAAATTATGATTTGGGGAAAATAAGATGGCATGAAATACAGAATTAGTCATTTTAATTGTGAATGTGAATGGGATAAACTCTCCCATAAAATGGAAGCAGATAGCAAACTGGTAAAAGCCAGAATCCTACAATATGTTTTTTTTGTTTTTTTGTTTTTTATTTAATAGCCTTTTATTTACATGATATATACATGGGTAATTTTACAGCATTGACAATTGCCAAACCTCTTGTTCCAATTTTTCACCTCTTATCCCCCCCCACCCCCTCCCCTAGATGGCAGGATGACCAGTAGATGTTAAATATATTAAAATATAAATTAGATACACAATAAGTATACCCGACCAAAACGTTATTTTGCTGTAGAAAAAGAATCAGACTCTGAAATATTGTACAATTAGCTTGTGAAGGAAATCAAAAATGCAGGTGGGCATAAATATAGGGATTGGGAATTCAATGTAATGGTTTTTAGTCATCTCCCAGAGTTCTTTTTCTGGGCATAGCTAGTTCAGTTCATTACTGCTCCATTAGAAATGATTTGGTTGATCTCGTTGCTGAGGATGGCCTGATCCATCAGAACTGGTCATCATATAGTATTGTTGTTGAAGTATATAATGATCTCCTGGTCCTGCTCATTTCACTCAGCATCAGTTCGTGTAAGTCTCTCCAGGCCTTTCTGAAATCATCCTGTTGGTCATTTCTTACAGAACAGTAATATTCCATAATTTTCATATACCACAATTTATTCAGCCATTCTCCAACTGATGGACATCCATTCAGTTTCCAGTTTCTAGCCACTACAAAAAGG
Source organism: Sarcophilus harrisii (assembly GCF_902635505.1). Classification (NCBI taxonomy): domain Eukaryota; kingdom Metazoa; phylum Chordata; class Mammalia; order Dasyuromorphia; family Dasyuridae; genus Sarcophilus; species Sarcophilus harrisii. The sequence continues at coordinate 353,199,240 of NC_045427.1, forward strand.
GCTGCCACAAACATTCGTGCACATACAGGTCCCTTTCCCTTCTTTATAATCTCTTTGGGATATAATCCCAGTAGTAACACTGCTGGATCAAAGGGTATGCACAGTTTGATAACTTTTTGAGCATAGTTCCAAACTACTCTCCAAAATGGTTGGATTCGTTCACAACTCCACCAACAATGAATCAATGTCCCAGTTTTCCCACATCCCCTCCAACAATCATCATTATTTTTTCCTGTCATCTTAGCCAATCTGACAGGTGTGTAGTGGTATCTTAGAGTTGTCTTAATTTGCATTTCTCTGATTAATAATGACTTGGAGCATCTTTTCATATGACTAGAAATAGTTTCAATTTCTTCATCTGAGAATTGTCTGTTCATATCCTTTGACCATTTTTCAATTGGAGAATGGCTTGATTTTTTATAAATTAGAGTTAATTCTCTATATATTTTGGAAATGAGGCCTTTATCAGAACCTTTGACTGTAAAAATATTTTCCCAGTTTATTGCTTCCCTTCTAATCTTGTCTGCATTAGTTTTGTTTGTACAAAAACTTTTCAGTTTGGTATAATCGAAATTTTCTATTTTGTGATCAGTAATGATCTCTAGTTCTGCTTTGGTCATAAAGACCTTCCCCTTCCACAGGTCTGAGAGGTAAACTATCCTATGTTCCTCTAATTTATTAATAATTTCATTCTTTATGCCTAGGTCATGAACCCATTTTGACCTTATCTTGGTGTACGGCGTTAAGTATGGATCAATGCCTAGTTTCTGCCATATTAGTTTCCAATTTTCCCAGCAATTTTTATCAAACAGTAAGTTCTTATCCCAAAAGCTGGGATCTTTGGGTTTGTCAAAGACTAGGTTGCTATATTTGTTGACTGTTTTATCCCTTGAACCTAATCTATTCCACTGATCAACTAATCTATTCCTTAGCCAATACCAAATAGTTTTGGTAACTGCTGCTCTATAATATAATTTTAGATCTGGTACAGCTAAGCCACCATCATTTGTTTTTTTTTTCATTTAATTCCCTTGAAATTCTTGACCTTTTGTTTTTCCATATGAACTTTGTTGTTATTTTTTCTAGGTCATTAAAATAGTTTTTTGGGAGTCTGATTGGTATAGCGCCTACAATATGTTTTTTACACGAAACACATTTAAAGCAGAGTGATACATATAGAATAAAGGTAAAAGGCTGGAGCAGAATCTATTATGCTTCAGTTAAAGTTTTTTTAAAAAAAGGCAGAGATAGCAATCCTGATCTTAGATCAAGCAAAAGCAAAAATTGATTTAATTAAAAGAGATAAAGAAGAAAACTACATTGCTAAAGGGTACTATAGATAACAAAATAATATCAACACAAAACATACATGCTCCAAGGGGTATGGCATCCAAATTCCTAAAGGAGAAAATAAGAGAGCTGCAAGAAGAATTAGACAGCAAAAATATACTAGTGGGGAATTTTAACTTTGCTCTATCAAAACTAGATAAATCAAACCACAAAATAAATAAGAAAGAAGTTAAGTAGGTAAATAGAATTTTAGAAAATTTAGGTATGATTGATAGACCTTTGAAGAAAATTGAATGCAGACAGAAAGGAACATACTTTTTTTCTTGGTGGTACATGGAACTTATATGAAAATTGACCACATACTAGGGCATAAAACCTCAAAATCAAATGCAAAAAAATAGAAATAGTATATGCATCTTTTTCAGATCATGATGCAATAAAAATATACTTGTGGAGGGCAGTTAGGTGGCACAGTTGATAGAGCACCAGCCCTGAAGTTAGGAGGGCCTGAATTCAAATCTAGCCGCAGATACTTCCTAGCTGTGTGACCCTGGGCAAGTCAGTTAATCCCAATTACCTCAGCAAAAAAATCTATTTTCCAGACACAAATTCTGTGATCCTAATGTGGGGGAGTAGGCCAGAAACAGCTTGAAAGGATGGGAAGTTCAAGCAACAGGAAGAAAGCTTTTACATGACAATAAAAGAGAGTGATCTATCCCTGTCCTCCAGTGTTTGTAAACATATTGTAAACAAGTAGAAATGAACAGCTCATCTCTCTGAGGGAAACAGATGCATTCTTAATCCTTATTAACTGTTATCTATATCTATAGATATAGATATAGATATGCAATCATGTAGAACACTTTCATATTAGTTATTTTGTAAAAAAAAAAAAAAACTTTTAAAAAGAGTGAAAGAAAGAAAGTGAAAAATGTGTTATGTGCTTTACACATATTATCTCATTTTATCTTCCTGAATTCTGGGAGGTAGGTGCTTTTGTTATCCTTATTATAAGGCTAAAATAATTGAGGCTAACTAAGGTTAAATGACTTGATCAATGCTACAATGTATCTGAAGCAACTCTGATTTGAACAGAAATCTTTCTAACTTAAGCCTAGTGTTCTGTCCTAGCCATCTAGCTGCCCTGGTGCTCCTGATGATAGAGACTGACACCAGCCATCAATTAGCCCACATGTCCCAGTCAGAGGCAAGAATCACAAGGCCATCATCTTTCATCTCCTCTTTTTTCAGGTTTATAATCTGATGCCAGACACTAAGGCAGAAGCAAACAGTTAATAAGGATTAAGGATGCATCTGTTTCCCTCAGAGAGATGAGCTGTTCATTTCTACTTGTTTACAATATGTTTACAAACACTGGCGGACAGGGATAGATCACTCTCTTTTATTACCATGTAAAAGCTTTCTTCCTGTTGCTTGAACTTCCCATCCTTTCAAGCTGTTTCTGGCCTACTCCCCCACATTAGGATCACAGAATTTGTGTCTGGAGCTGGAAAAGGCCTTAGAACAGAGACTATGGGATGTCAGATTTGGGGATGAAGTAGGATGGGAGTCAGCCAGATTGGGGGGAAGGATTTTTGGAGCATGAAGCTAGACTTAAAAGAAATCTGTATTTCATCTTGTCCTTATTTTACCCATGAAGAAACAAAATATAGAGAAATAAGTTACTTGCCCATAAGTCAAGTGGTACCCTAGAGTGAGAGTTCCATCTGAGTAGGCAGAAAACAGGAACTTCTTTGTGGTGTTTAATTCAATTCAATTTCATGTCAATAAACATTTATGAAACATCTCCTCTATATAGACCACTGTGCTTGGGCAGAGGAGACATGTGAATTATTAGGATTTTCAATTTGATAAGGTCCTCAGATGTCATGTAGTCTCATCACACACACACACACACACACACACACACACACACATATATATTTCATATATACATTCATATATATTCTTAGGTAGAGTATACATATATACACTTAGAAAGTGACAGAGCTAGAATTCTATCTCCTGTTTCCTGATTCCAAGCTTGACATTCTCTCCACTGGATCATGTTTCTTCTCGAAAGAAAACTGACTCCCAGAAAAGGGAAAGGATTCATGCAAGACTTCACAGGTGTCAGGCAGAGCCTGCATGTGAACTGAGGTCTTCTAACTGTAATTTCAGTGCTTTGTCTTCTGCAGTTTCTTCTCTACCCTTATGTGCTCCCAGGAAAGATAAATGTACCATCACAGACAATTATTGTTGCTCAGTTGTTTCAGTCATGTTTTATTCTTTGTGACCCAGTTTGAGATTTTCATCTGAAGATATTGATTTGCTATTTCCTTCTCTAACTCATTTAGCAGACAAGAAGGATTAAATGACCTGCCCAAGGTGATACAGCTAGTAAGTGTCTAAGGCCATATTTGAATTCATATCTTCCTGACTCTAAGACTGATTGCACCATCTAGATATTCATCATAAACAATTACAATCTATAATAAATATAGTGATGAGAAAGAAAACATGGTGCTATGGAAGGAACCTGTAGGAAGATTACTACCTGAAAGTAATCAGTGAAAGTTATATGGAAGAATTAGCATTAGATTAAGCTTTAAAAAAAAGGGTAGGAATTCAACAAACACAAAGGAGGAGAATGACATAAGGAGCAGTGTTTGCATGAGATATAGTTGGAGTTACAAGTTGTCTGCTTCAAATGAAGCCTAGATTATATGGAGGGGAGAAAAATAATTTGGGATCAGAAAGGTAGTTTTATTTCTGCTACTTTCTACTAGCCCTTTATCTATCTCTGACTATTCTCTGCCCTTATGATTTGGTGGTTGTAACATGGAGGATCACTTTTTCAATTTGTATTTTCAAAATGGGATTTACTAAATTCCCATCAGTCTACAGTCAGTAAGTCTGTAGTTCATGTAGCTTCTACAAGGTGAGAGGTGGTGCATGGATACATGATCATGGCTTTGTGGTTTCATCACATAGACTCCATGGAATCTAGGATTTTAGGTTACCATTTTTCTATCATTTGGGTCACTCTTCTAAACTTTACCAACTCAGGCCTGCCCCAGGTATTCCTGAGTTCATGTCTGAGAGGGTGCAAGTCAGGGTCTGATTTGAAGAACTCCCAGAAAGAAGCATTTGTATAGGACCCTAGAATCACTGATCTTGAAAGAGCTTTAGAGGTCAACCCATTGTTGAGCAGAGAGCCTTTCTACTATATCTCTGATAAATGGCCATTCAGCCTTCATTTAGAGATTGCAGGCTGGGATAACTCAAGACATTTTATTTTGGTTGGGACAATTTTCCTTTATCAAATGTTTAAACAATTGAATTGAACAAAAATCTGACCCTCTGCTACTTCTCTTTCCTCCCACTTTTGCCCCTCCTCTTCCCAAGACTAAGCAGTAAAAATCCAATACCTTTTTCACATGAAAACCCATTTAAAAACTCGAAGACAGTAATAACACTTCTTCCCCTTCTCTTACCCTAGAGAAAATGATAGATTTGGAAACAGTCATTGTGGGTGGGAATCATGATTCTGTTGCTTATTACTTGTATGATCTTAAGGAAGTCCCAACATTTTTGGACCTTGGTTTCTTTTGTAAAAAATGTGGGGTCTGGATTAGAGATCCTTTTTGGCTCTATGATCCTATGATAAAGAGGCATCTCTTGCTTTTGAACGTTTGCAGTAAAAGGAAAAAAGAAGGGAGGAGGATGAATATTGTTTGAACTTTAATCTCATTGTTTTTGGCAAAAAGAAGGACTAACATATAAACCTTAGTGGGTATAGAAATTATCTTATATGGAAATAAAAGGGGAAAGGGGGTAAAAGGGGAAGAGGGAAGACTAATAGAAAGGAGAGCAGAAATGGAAGGGAAAAGAGGTAAGAAAATGCATGGGCTGATAGGAGGAAAGGCAGATTGAGGGAAGTATAGGATCAGAAGACTTCTATAGACAGCTTTTTAAAAAATTCAGTCCTTACTGGTATGTTTTACAACTCACTGCCCTCACCACCTACTTCTGGATAAGCTCTGATTTATCAGTGTCTTCTTAGTAAGGATATGAGTCAGTCAAGAAGTTATGTCTACCATGTGCCAGAGAGCATATCTATAAGTCTCGAAGATATGAGATTTGGGGAAAGGGAGCAATGAGAAATGAGATGGATGCTTGGACCTGGTTTGGCCTAATTAACATTGTGGTTTATGGCAGTAATTACTGAGAATTTTGTGATTAAGGGCTCTTGCTGATGATTTTCTGATACTCAGATCCTGGCTTTTGAAGGATACTCTGAGCACTATCTCAGCTTTTATTAAAGGGACTCTATCAATGGGACTCTTTTTGATTTACAATTTCAATTAGCAGTGTAATCTCATGACTAGATGGTCCCCAGAGGGCTAAGGGCAGTCAGGGTAATGGTTTCCTTAGTTTTGCCCCAGGCCTGCCTCTTCCAAGGTCCCCAGGGTTCTGCTCATCTTTCTGACACTCACTGAAGATTTGGATTCTCATTCGATGCAATTGAATTCAATTCAGTTTCAATTCCAAATCAATACTATTCCAATTTCAGTTTCAATTAAATTACTATTACTGAGTTCCCACAGTGTGTCCAAGATGGTTCTCTGATATATTGTGAAAGAGATAGGAAAAGGAGCAGACCAGTGACCTCACCTTTGGAGAGTTCACTCTGGGATGGCTGCAAAGAAGTAGAATCAGCCCTGCCTTCAAGAAGATTTTAATCTGGGTGGGGGAGGCAGTGCAAATACTTCTCTTGGCATTGCACTTAGGAACTCAAAATCTGGGGGTTGCAGAAGAATAGCAGATCAGGGACCTAGTTTCAGGAGGTACATAGTCTTGGAAAATAGAAGAGGAGAAGTAAACAAATGAAGCCCACCCCAGGGAGCTCTGGATGGAGGTGATGAGTATAGAGGCATTGAAAACTCAGTTAGGATGAGATAGAAAGCTGAATTTAAGGTCCTCCTGATGCAAATTGTGTCCCTCTTGACTTTTTTTGGTGGGGGGAAGCAATGTGGGTAAAATTCTGAGAAACTCTCCTCTGGGAGAGGCCTGCCTTACGGAATCAAGTTAAGTGGTTTCATTAAGGACCACCCAGGACCACTCCCTGTAGTTCAAATTTAAGTGGTCTCATTCAGCTGGAGATCTAGACCTGCTATTTCTATTGAGTGGATTAGCCTAGGACCACTCCCAGTAACCTAAACTCCCAGTTATTGAGTGGCTTTAAACTCCCAAGACAAGTACTCTCTTTTCAAGTGGAAATCTAGGCCTGGGGGTATTGACAATAGAAGCCTCAGTCTCAGACTTCTTATAAAAAGATAATTTTGAACCCCACATCTTTGCAGAAGTCTGAAGTAGGATTATGCTTTGCCAAGGGACCTCTCTTCTTGGCATAGCTGCCTGCTAGGACTCTTGCCCACTGTGAAGACATTCTCTTCTCAGTGATAACCTTTATTATTTCTCTGACAGGACCTCTTGCCACTAAGGAGTGTCTTCTTAGCAAAGCTGGCTTTTCAGTGCCAATAAAAATCCCTTTTGGCATTCAGACTTTTCGGGTTTGTGAATGTTGGACCTGTATCTTCCACCAGAGGGGATTCTCACATCAATTCACTATCACTGGACCTGCATCACTACCATCAGGGAACTCACAATTTGGTAAAAGAATAAAAATACAAATGCAGGTAACTATACAGGTCTATATTATATGATAAATCCAATATGACATGTGAGGTCTGTCTGGGACAGGATTTTAACCACCAAGGAATCCCACAGAAGGCTTCCTGTATGAGACAGCACACAAATTAGGCTTGAAAGGATGCATTGAAAAAATGAGAAGTATTTCTAAGCATAGGCAACAATAGAGACATGGAAGCAGGTATGGCATAAGATAAATTGAGTAGTTCAATTTAATTAAAGAGGTAGATCAGAATAAATGAAAAAGTATTTGTTTAAGTGCTTTTTGGGTGCTGTTGGTTTGGGGAGTTATAGGAGTGGTTAGTGGAATTATGGAGGAACTGAGTGAGGTGGACTTTCTAGTAGCAGTGACAGTTTTGATTTAATTAAAGTTACTAGAGGAAAAGATGTAAAGGAGAGGGGCTGGCTGAGCAGATAGTAAGAAGATGGCCAGGGTAAGACATGAAGCATGTCTAGGGCTGTATAGAAATAGAGGACCATGTGAATTTGATCAGACAGAACAAGCCTTAGGATGGGATGAATGCATTAGGATAGAAAAATGACATGGTGCTGTTGAGGTGTGAGAAATGAGAGTTGAGAGATCCCCTTGGTCGGTGCCAAAAGAATTTGCAATCCCAAATGTAGGCAAGATTTGTGGCAAAAAATGGGTTTATTACATTGAAAAAAAAACTCAGCCAGCTCTTCCAAAAGGAATTTAGTGGAGGTCTGGGGTTCTTCCTTTAATTATATTGGTTTTTATTTTTTTTTTTGTCTGGAGCTGGGGACCAATCTCCAGATGATTCAATAAAGGGTGGTGATTATGCCCCAGGCCAAGATCTCCAATTGAATTGTATGAGATTATCATGTGGGAGTTTCCCCTATGAATTGGAGGATGGGGCCCCTCCCAGAAACCTGGAGAGGTTTGAGATCACTAACCCAGGACCACCCTTCCCCAAAGATCACAGTTTATATCAGTGCCAGACATAAGTTGGAATCTTACTCAGCAGGTAGTAGGGAGCTTTTGTAAGGTTTTGAGCAGAGGAAGAAGGCAACTAGAGGCCAAATGAGGAATGACTCTCCCAAGGCCATTGACTAGGTCAGAAAATGAGCTTACAGAATTTGAAAAGATTCCAACATTTTCCCATTGATTGAACAGTCAGGAAGTTTTTCTTTATGTCTAACTTACATTCACTAATCTTTAACTCATTGGAAATGAAATTCAGGGAAAATGAAAAATGGGTAAACTCATTTTCTTTCCATAACAGCCTGCCTAAACTTCAAGACAAGTATTGGGGCTATATCCAGAGGATAAGGGTCAATTGGGTCTTCTACTCCACACCTGATAAAAAGGAAAATCATAAACTCCTCAATCATCAAGGCCCTGGAAAACAATGAAGAGATTATTATTATTTCTACATCTCCTGCCCAATTCACTCCTGTGTAAAATTCACTAAAATCCATTTGAACATCTTTATTTCAAGAGGAAAGCTGGATGGCACAGTGGATATAATGCTGAGCTAGAGTCAGGATGACTTATTTTACAGAGTTCAAATATGGCCTCAGACACTTATTAGCTGTGGCCTGGATAAGTCACTTAACTCAATTTGCCTCAGTTTCCTCATTTGTAAAATAAACCGGAGAAGGAAATAGCAAACTACTCCAGTGTCTTCGCCAAGAAAATCCCAAATAGGGTCACAAAGAGTCTGACATGATTGAAATGATTAAACAACAACACCAACAACCAATTATTTCAAGAGAGTCAATTGAATCCTAGGGTAGACTGAGTAGCATAAAGCAAGCTGGCCTAAGAATTAAGAGAAGCTGGGTTCCAATTCTGCCTCTGACATACTCTAGTGTTCTTGGATGAGTTATTTAATTCCTCCTTGCCCAAGCAACTATAAAATGGAGGAGAGTTGTTGATATGAATGGTAGAGGAAGTTCCCTATATTACTGAAATTATAAATTTGTTTTTCCCCAAAAGTTTATCAGATGTTATAAGTTAGTAGTGATTAATGGCTAAAAGAAACTTTGGGTTATCCAGTCCAACCTCTCTGATTTTACAAAGGAGAAAAAAGCTGAGTCTCAGAAAATTTAAAGATTTTGACTAAGATCACACTGGTACTAAGTGAAAGTTAAGATTTCATCTCAGATTCTCTGATTCCTAATCCAGTGATTATTTCATGATATCACACTGCCTTCTCCCCAAACTTGATTAAATTATTCTATTCTCCTCCTAGATTATGAAGCCCGTCAAAGTACAATAAGGAAATCCATCTCTTTCTTTGAATCCCAGGTCAGGAATCACCTCTATGGAACCTCCTTGATGCCCCAAAGATCTTTCTCTCTTCTGAATTCTCATGGTTTTAGAACAGACCTTTCGTCTTTCTTTTTCCCATTCTCTCCTGAAACTTAGGTATACACACACACACATACATACCCATACCCCCACGCACATATGTTTGACTTTCTTTGCTATGTTCTTAGTCAGTCACTCAACATGCAATTTTAAAAACACTTGCCAGATCCTGTGTTAAGTGCTGGGAGTACAAAAACAATTAAAAAAATAAACATAGTCTTTTCACTAAAGGAGCTTATATTCTAATGGAGAAAGACTACACATAGAAGGGAGGAGGGAAGAAAAGCTGAGCTCTGCCAGGGAAAGATGGAGAAATCCAGATGAGGAATGGAGAGGTCTGGGCACCATTTTAAAATGGAGGTTCTGGGAAGAGCCACTCAATCAGAGGGATGGTTATTAGTTTTTAACCTATGTGAAAAGAAAGACTATCTTGTTCATCTCTGAATCCTCACCAGTGAACTAAGGATTCTGAACATAATACTTTATAAATATTGATTGAATTCATCAAAGTTTTCATAGCAGAAACTCAACCAATGTTCTTTGGATGAATGAATGGACAAATGAAGTTGATGCCTTCTAGCTGGATTAGAATATACATGTCAACCTTGGGTGCACAGAATCAAACGCCTCATTATAGAATTAGGTTAACAAGGTCTGTTATTCTGTCTTACTCCATCAAAGATTCACAGCTGTTTAGCATCTAGCAGGGACCTTACAGATTAAGTCCATCCTATATATTTTATAGATGAAAAACTGAAATCTGGTCAGAGAAAGTAAGTTATAAAAGTTTACAGAATTGACATACATGATAGACCTAGATTTATATTGGTTGCATCCTAATATTTCTGAAGCCTAATCCAGAGGATTCTTTCTACTATACTGAAGCTGCCTCTGTTATTCAATATGTTTATTGCATCTGAAGTTTATAGAACACTGCACTAGGCCCTGGAGGAGTGATGGGATCTAGATGGGAAGATGAAAAAGACACAATTTCTACCTTTAGAGATTTCCCTGTAAATAGGGGATTGAGATGAGATAATAATAATAGAAGTAGTGAACAATTTTATATCTATTTGATATTTACTTCTCTGTATTCATGTCCTCAGTAAATGTAATTTCATCAAGGATTGGAGGTATATTGTTTTACTCTCTCTGTCCTTAAGACTTAGTTCTGTTTGACCCATAGTGGATATTTAATAAATAATTGTTTAATTTACTAATTATGATTTATCTTGCTTTAAGGCTCATAAAAATATTTTCATTGTAACTCAGTGAGGAGATGTCTCTATCTCTATTTTGCAGATGAGGAAAGTGAAGTTTGAAGAGATTGTGTAACTTGCTCAGGATCAAATAGTCAGTAGTGGGTCAGAGAAGGAATTTGAACCACTTCTTAATTCCAAGTTTAGCACTATGCTGTAAAGAAATGTTTTTATATTGTACTGCCTCTGTGGGATAGTTGAGTGATGTAATGAGTAGAATGCCAGGCCTGGAGTTAGGAGAACTCATATTCCTTAATTCAAATTTGTCCTCAGACACTTACTAGCTGTGTGACTCAGGGGAAGTCACATAAACCTATTTGCCTTAGTTTCTTCTCCTATAAAATGAGCTGGAGAAGAAAATGGCAAATCCTAGTATCTTTGCCCAAAAAACTCCCCATGAAAAGTTGAATGTGACTAAAATGACCAAAGGACATGTATGATATAAATTTTTTTAAAAAGCCAAAAACCATGATATGTACCATTAAATGTGTACAAAAAAGTATTTTTTAAAGTCTGAGCAGTGAAAGATAATTTCAAAATAGGGGGAAGCAAGAAAAGCTACATGTGTCAGAAATTTACATCTGAAAGCTGGGACATATCCTTACCAAAAACAAGTATGTAAGCATTTGACAGCTGGTAAGCAGCCACATTCTCAACAAAAGATGCCAAGCAGAAATCTAACACAACCAGATGGAGGAAGTATAGACCACTTCCTGTAGTGGAAGAAGAAAAATATTAATGATTACACATCTGGAATGTTTTACTGTATCATAATTTGTTGATGACTGTCTGACCAATCTATTAGAACCAGTGGCAGGAATGGGTAATCCAGTTTTGACCTGTCCCTTTCCCTCAGCATCATAATTTAACCAAAAATAATTCCATATCAACCTTCTATTTATGAGGCCCTGTATCTGACCTGGAGATAAGAATTGGAAAATGTTATATGGTACTTAATGTTTGCAGAGTCCTATAAATACATTATTTCATTATGCCTCACACTACTGCCTGTTTTTGTTCTACACAAATTATTATAATCATTTTATAGAGGAGAAATACAAGATTCAGAGACATTAAGTGGTAAGTGTAAGTGTCTGAGGTGGGATATGAATCTAGCTCTATTTGATTCATTTTCTAGAAATCTCTTAAGTTATATAACACTACTTCTCTAATAGAAAACGGAGTTGGGCTTTCAAAAGGTATGACAAAGTGAGAAATTTGGATTTTATCCCCAAGCACTTGGTAATTGGGAACCACTTAGGTTGGGTCATGTTTCTGCAAAAGGGAAAGTTTGTAATTGTGTAGGCAAAAGTTCAAGGCAGCTTAGGAGCTAGAAGCTCTTTGTAAGGGGATTTGTTCTTGCATTACCCCAAAAGTGAGTGTGCAAGCCTCCTGGAGATTTGCCTTCCCCACTGCTTTCAGTTTTGTCTGTCTTTCCCTAAAGCAGAGACCTTGCAAAAGGACTCAATAGTTCTATGGAAGGAAATTGTGAATCTGGTGTACCTTGTTTCCAGATTAACACTACTTACTAGATGTTTCAGAGTGTTCCTCAGAGCAGAACTAGCTCTGCAAATAGAAAGAGGGTAGCTAAAGTTCCATTACCTATATTTTATTATATTTTAGAAATATTTCCCAATTGCATTTTTATTTGATTTAGGCCCTTTGTTGCTGCTACTTCCCACTAAGTATGAGATCACACAACTAGTACACATTGGAGGTGAGATATTTGAACCCAAAGCTGGGTTGTTTTCGCTGTGCTATCTTGTCATTATTTTATAAAGGAAGAAGCTGAAAATTAGGGAGATTTTTTTTAACTGCCCTGACTAGCACAACACTGTTGGTCAATAGCAAAGCAATGCATGGCTTCCAAAATGGCAGTCACATACGTGAGTGCTTTGGCCAATGTTTTCAAAGAATGAAAGATTCTGATTATGGGATCAAGTGCTGGACTTGGAATTAGGAAGACCTAAATCAAAATCCTACCTCTGAAATTTATTAGTTTACATGCTACATGTTTAGCCATTAGCAAATGATTTAACCTCAATGATCCTCATTTTCTCCACCTTCAATGCAGGAGTTGTGTTAGAATGGTTCCTTCCAGATAAAAATCTATGGCTATATGCTCATAGAAATGATGTTGCTGGACTGGGGTCTAGAAAGATGAGTGGAATATTTTCAAAGTTTCTGAATCAATAATCTACAAATATTTATTAAATTTATTAAATTTTCTTTTAAAATTAAATTATATTTATTGTTTTATTTATTTTAATTCAACTTGTAAATTTTAATTTAATTTAAAACATTTTTATAATGTAAAATATATTAAATTAATTTAAAATATGTTAAATATATTTTATTTTAATCCACAAATATTTATTAAATGCCTCCAACTCTCAGTTTAGAGATAAAAAGACAGAAATGAAATGGTCTCTTTTGGAATAAACCTAACACAAGCTAGTCATGATCATAGGTTTGGGATTAGAATGCAATGAGACTCTTGTGGACCATAGAATGTAATAATAGGAAATAATAGGAAAGCTAGCCCTGGCTACATCAAACAAGGGGCAGCTCTAATAACACAGTCCCTACCCTGAAAGAGGTTACAATCTATCAGGGGAAACAAGAAGTAAACATAAATATATGCAAGATATGAACGTGATAAATACAAAGTTATTTAGTGGGGAGAAGAAGAGATACAGTTGTGTGACTAGGGAAGGTTCCATGTGAAACATTGAACTGAGCTTTGAAAGGAGCAAAGGATTCTAGGAAATAGAAGTGAAGTAGGTACACACATGGAGATGGGAGATGAGTATAAAGATCAGTGATATTGTCAGTTTGGGTGCACTGAAGATTGTGAGAAGGGGAACCATGTGGAATCCATCTAGAAAGGAAGACCATAGCCTAAAAGGAACTTGTTGGTCTGTTTGCTTTTATTGCCCCGACCCTGGTACCATCATTTCAATCCCTAGCATCCCCAGTTGCCCATACAGGACAATGATCTCCATCCGTGCAAAGCTAAGTAGGAATTCAATAAGCCCAGCATGAACAGTAATGTACAAATGATGGCCTGCTTGTACAGATATAAATCCACAGCTTAAAACTCCACTAAGTAGGCAGAATTTATCTGCTTATTGGAGCAATGCTCGAATGACTCCTGTAAACATGGCCTTTAAATTGGCAGAGGTTGCTTGATGAAGTTTCCTGCTCCCCCTTCAGTGAATTTTAAGTTACTGTGTCCATGTACCTCAGCAGCACAAATTTGCTATTCAAAACAAAAGGATAAAAGTAAATTCAGCTGTCTATGACTTTCTTAAGTTTCACTAGATAAAATCTGATTGGGCGTGAGGATAAAGGAGACACAGGGTAATAATGACCATGCCCTAACCCTATGCACTCACCAATGTGGCACAGTGGAACAGAGAGTTGGAATTTCTGACTGGTTTTGCCGCTTCTGGGTTCTTGGGAGAGTTTAGTTTCCAAAAGGGCAACCAGGTGGTGCCATAGTGCTGGGCTTGGAGTCCATCTTTCTAAGTTCAAGTCTAACTTCAGATATTTACTAGCTGTATGACCCTGGGCAGGTCACTTACGCCTGTTTGCCTCAGTTTCCTCATCTGCAAAATGAGCTGGATAGGGGAATGGCAAACCACTCCAATATCTGTGCCAAGAAAATCCTGAATGGGTCACAAAGCGTTGAACATGATGAAAAAAGGATTGAACTACTTCCATAAGGCTCAACTTCCTTATTTGTAAAATGAGCAACTGGACTAGATAATGATCTCTAAGATCTATCTCATTCAGCCTAATCTATACTCAGCAATCATTGGATCTGAGATTTCCCAGTGGGCTCAATGCCATAATCAACTACCTTGTTTCTTCTTTGCTACCCAGTCGAAGGCATGCCTGATACTCCATAACTCCTGAGTCTTCTTCCTTTTAGTTCCAGCCCTAGTAGCCTGCCAAGCCAGACTTCATCCAACCCAAAGCCATGGTGCTCCTTGACTGCTTTCTGATGTCCTTCAGTATCCTTCCAGAATTGCCACCAGCCTTCTCATCCCTTCTGTTCAGTTTCTAATGACCCCTCAGAATCACCTGGTATCTTTTTTTTTTTTTTTTTTTTTAATATACCTGCATTTGTACCTAGTTCCTTCAGATTTTTCATAGAGTCATTCTCCTTGATGGCTGGGATTGCTTCACTTCTGTCTTTGTATATTCAGTTGTAATAGAGCCTGGGACAACATAGGTATTTAATTGAAGCTTACTGATTGGCTGATTGAATGAATCCTACATACGGCCTTTCTCTTTTACCCTAATGTGTCCAAAACCTCTGACCCAAAGTTCAAGTGGCCATAACAGTGACAAAGAAAGAGTAAGGGCTCTATTTATTTGTTCTCACTTTCCTTTTTCCATTTGAATGATAGGGACAAAAGAACTGGGGGTGGGTGGGTAGGAAACTCTGGTTTTAAATCTCTGCTCCTATTTGTGCCTCAGAAAGACATCTGGTTTTGGACAGTCAGAAAATCTGGATTTCCCACTTATATCACTTGCTACCTGGATATTCCTGAAAAGGTCACATAACCATCCATTTCCTCATCTGTAATTTGAAGGATGTGTGTGTGTGTGTGTGTGTATACACTCTCTTTTAAGATGTCTTCCAACCCTACACCTATGATTCTATGTCATTTTACCTCTTTGGACCTCAGTTTTCTCATTTGTAAAATGGGTGGGATAATACTTACTTTGGGGAATTTGTTGTGAAGGTACTTTTATAAACTTCTGAATACTCCACAAGAGAGGCATCTTTCATTCTTCCAGCTGGGGATCCCACGATTGTGCTATCAATGACCCCCAAAGTGGAATCTACAATTTTTTTGCAGGGGGAAGAATTTGTATGTGAAATTGAGGGACTGCAAATTCAATTCATAATTATTTATGAACCGACAAGAGAGGAGTTTACTACTTTGATTACTCACTAATCAGTCCCCATAAATGCACTGACCTACGAAATCCCATTGAATCAATAAAGAAGTAAGTTCCTGATTTAAATCACAGCACCTTGTATTCTTGAGTAAACCTTTCTGTAATTTACAAAGGCTGTTGAATTTTATAGTAAGTGTTTTTCAAACCAAGCTGGATTCTAAACAATAATGACTTTTTAATGTGGATCTGTGATTACATTGTCATTGTGAAATATGGCTGCCTTTGACTGCATTCGAAATGAGGCAGAGTGTGAGTTACTCCATAGGCATAGATTACCACAGCCCCAGGTAAAGCAATCTTCATAAATTAAACTCCAATCTAAAGTGACCTGTCAGCATAAACCTGTTGCCTCCACTGGTAACCTACATTTCAATGTACAATTTGTAAACAAGATCTTTCCCTATTGTTCCACCCTGCAGCAGGGACTTTGGGGAAGAGACAAGAAGAGATAGTAGGCATATGTGATTCGAGAGTTAGAGAGAAGTGAATTATTCTCACTGTTATTAATGTGGTTGACAGAATGTGGACAAAGTCATTTTCCTTGGCAGCTCCAGAAAATTAAAATTATTTCTGAATTTTTTTCTTCCTTTTAAATTATACTTAAAAAACAAAAGATATAGATCTTATACCATTGCATAAATATTGACCATCATCAGATTAAAATATCTATTGAGAGGTCTTTTCAGGACATGGTTGAATCTCTAGTTGTGTTGTATACTTGTTCCTTCTGTTTCTTGTGGGTCTTGTAAAGCCTTGTTGTTATCTAGTGATTAAGTCATAAGAAAACTGTAGACCTTAAATCTTAAATTTAAGCTGCCAAGTCGACTCCAGTTCATTTTGAGTTAAAGAATATAATTTCAGTACAATAGCCAGACCCATGTGGCTGAGCATGATAGTTTAGAGGGAGGCTCTCTTCTCTGAGCTGGGACATTTTATTATGTCAGTTGTCTTGAAGTTGACCTGAACTCTGTCAGTACAACCATGAGCAAAACAAACAACAGTAATGTAAGTATACACCTCCTAAAAACAAGTATAGACAGTATAAGTCAGAGTATAACCAGTATAAGCAGAGGTAGAAATA
Source organism: Sarcophilus harrisii (assembly GCF_902635505.1). Classification (NCBI taxonomy): domain Eukaryota; kingdom Metazoa; phylum Chordata; class Mammalia; order Dasyuromorphia; family Dasyuridae; genus Sarcophilus; species Sarcophilus harrisii. The sequence goes on from NC_045427.1 coordinate 353,215,897, forward strand.
GGGGATAAACATGGTAAATGATAGTATAAACAGTGAAAACCAGAGATCCTTGTCAAGGATCTGGTGTGGGGATTCTCTCTGTGGTTTCCAAACATAGCCCATCTGTAACTTAGAAGATAGTCTTGATATAAACAGATCATTTAGGGGGAAATGATGGGGAGTGAACCCTGAAACTTCCCCTTTCTTGGGAGAAGTTCCTGGGTCTCAAACTTTCCTCTGGGAGAGGCCCACTCTCAGGGAATCAAGTTAAGTAGTCTCATTCAGTTGGAGACCATGACCAGGGACAAGGTTGCACCCTCTGTAGAGTTGAGGATTAGTCTGGAACCACTCTCAGTAACTGGGAATTTACTCTCAGTTAAGTGATTTTATTCATTTGCAGATTTTGGCTTGATAGTCCTGTATTGAGTAAAACTGCTCCCATCCCCAGACCAAGATTTAAGGGATATAACCAAGGGCTAGTCAACCTATTTTTGCAAACAGACAGGACCTTTTTCACTAAGAAGTCTGTCTTCCTAGCAAGCTGGCTTCTTGGTGCCAATAAATCCCTTTTGCCACACAGATTTTAGGTTTGCGAATTCTTTTGCATAGAACCTGTGCCTCTGACCAGAAGGGATCTTCCCCCTCAATTCTCACACCTCATCATTTGCACCTCATCATTCTTAGAATAGAGCTTCTGAACCCCTCTATATCACAGACCCTTTCAGTTGTTTGATGAAGTTTATGCAACTCTTCTCAAAACAATGTTTTTAAATGCAAAAATAAAAGTACTTGATTTCAAAGGAAAATATATATTGAATTATAGTTATCAATAATATATGGGCAGCTACTTGGATCAGTAAATAGATCTCCAGGCCTGGAGCTAGAAAGATTCATCCACCTGTTCAAATCTGACCTCAGGCACTTATTAGCAATGTGAAACTTGGAGATTCACTTTGCCCTATTTACCTCAGTTTCTTCATCTGTAAAGTGAGTTGAAGAAGGAAATGGCAAACCACATCAGTTTATTTGCCAAGAAAACCCCAAAAGAAGTCTCAAAGAGCCAGATGTGGCTAAAAACCAACTGAATAACAATTTCAATTAAAAAGTATATAAGAGGTACCACCACACATCTCTCAGATTGGCTGACAGGAAAAAATAATGATAAATTTTGGAGAGATGTAGGAAAACTGGGACACTAATGCATTGTTGGTGGAGTTGTGAAATGACCCAGCCATTCTGGAAAGCAATTTGGAACTATGCCCAACGGCTATAAAACTGTGCATCCTCTTTGAGATCCAGCAGTGTCTTTACTTGGACTGTATCCCAGGAATTCATAAAGGAGGGAAAAGGATCCACACATGCAAAAATATTTGTAGTGGCTCTTTTTGTGGTGGCAAAGAATTGGAAAATGAGTAGATGCCCATCAGTTGGGGAGTGACTGAATAAGTTATGGGGTATATGAAGGTAATGGAATATTGTTGTTCTATAAAAAATGATGAATAAGATTTTAGAAAGGCCTGGAAAGATTTACATGAATCAATGCTAAATGAAACAAGGAGAACCAAGAATACAGTGTACACAGTAACAACAAGATTGTGCAATGATCAATTATGAAAGACTTGATTCTTCTTAAAGATTCTGTGATCCAAGGCAATTCTTCTAAACTTTGGTTAGAAAATGCTATCTGCATCCAGAGAGAAAATTATGGAGACATGCTATATTCACTTTTTTTTTTTTTTTGTTTTTGTTCTCTTGTAGTTTTTCCCTTTTATCTGATTTTTCTTTTTCACCATGATCTATAAAGAAATGTGCATTAAAAACATAATGTACATGTATAACCAGAAAAATAAAGAAAACAATAAAATGATATAAAGAAATAGTATATAAGAAATAGATGCTTAACCACAAGTTAAATGCATGTCCACATATGCATCTAGATTTGAATTCTGGTCTTCCTGATTCCAAACCCCAAATCTTCTCCTGCCTGACTTAGCTGCTTTTATTAAGCACTTTTGCAGAAGAAAATGGCAAGGCACACCACTGACTTGTCCTTGTCAAGAAGACCCTGCAAAGAGGAGATGAAAAGTTGAACACAAAGGAACAGCACAAATATGCCAAGTGCTGTGCTAGGTGCAAATATGCTAGACAATTCCTGCCCTCATGAAGCTTACATTCTACTCCCTGTTACTTTTAATCTGTCTTGAAAACAAGAGCAAAACCGTGTATACACAGAAAAGGTTTTAGAAATAATATAAACAAGAGTATTAACAGTGAGACCCAGAGCATCCAATTGTAAACAAGCATTTGAAGAGTTTAAATCAGAGCATATGTCGTGTAAACAAGAGAATGAACAATGTAAACTAGAACCCAAGCAGCTTGAACAAGATCAGAAAAAAAGGTAAATAAGAGAAGAGTGACAACAAATGTAAAAATGGATGTCCTTGAGTATGAACAAGGTAATCATCAGAATAATTAACAGCCTAAACAAGTGTGGCATGATATAAAAAATTTAAGAGATTAAGCTCGGCTGTACTTGTGGTAAAGTTTTACAGCCTTTCTTGGAACCCATTTTTGTTGTCATTCATCTGCATATAATCAGTGTACTAGAAAACAAATGACTCTTGGTATTCAGTCATTTTCAATGATGTTTGACTTTTTATGACCCCATTTGGAATTTTCTTGGCAAAGATTCTAAAGTAGTTTTTCTTCTCTAGCTCATTTTACATATGGGGAAACTGAGGTCAATGAAGTTAAGTGACTCACTTAGGTTCATATAGTTACTAAGTGTCTGAGGTCAAATTTGGTCTTTTATTTTGTGACTATATAAATATATTGTTCTTTAAAAAAAAAACTAAATTAACCCCCTTTTGTCTGGGAACTGATGTTTCCTGAGGCTAACCACCAAGGCAATATCAGGTACATGGAAGTAATAGTCCAGGTCTCATCTCAAGATGTAAAGAGATTAACTATATTTGATATAGGAAAGAGATAAAAGATTACATTCAGGAGGATAGGTCATCAGGGAACACAAGAGAAGGAGGCATACCATCTTTTCACTGTTTCTTTTTCATGGGAGAAGCCCTATCTTATTATTTATTTATTTATTTATTTATTTTTGCTGAGGCAATTGGGGTTAAGTGACTTGCCCAGGGTCACACAGCTAGGAAGTATTAGATATCTGAGATCAGATTTGAACTCAGGTCCTCCTGACTTTAGCACTGATGTTCTATCCACTGCACCACCTAGCTGCTTTGAAGCCCTATCTTATTAAGATAAAGAGAGGTTTTGTCTAGATTCCTATATCTGCTATGAATTGAATAGTTTTGAAGGTGTCTCATATTTCCTAAATAAAATTGTATCTACTAAACATTACACACATATTTAATATAATTTCAAAATTCCTGATACCAACCTTGACTTCCTCCCTGGCATTCTAGGTGCCCTAAATGGTGCTTATCATTTTAGATAAACTATCTTTTACTCTTTAAAGTAAGTCATGCAAGATCTCTTCTTGGTAAGTTTTTGTTATAAATAAATTTGTGTTTGTGTGTGTGTGTGTGTGTGTGAGTGTGTGTATGTTTGTGTATGTGTGTTTTGTGTATTCAAGAGTAACAAAGTCACACTGTTAAAGTCTATATTGTTAACTTATTCAGGATTCCTGGTAATTCAGGATTGGCGAATTTTAGGTTGATGCTTTTCACAATAATCAGCACAAGCTGAAGGGAGATGGTGTCATCCTTAGTGAAGCAATTCTTTCCTTTGCTGATGTGACATTTACTATCTCTTTATAGGCCTGGGCTTGCAAGGTCAGCACTCAAGAGGCTGTTATTTCTTTCTGGGTTCTTTGTGGGTTATTAGGGCATGTTGCCATAAGGCATAAGGTAGTGGTCTGACTTGAGCCTCAAATGGCTCAGTTTCTCGAAGATAAGATTAAATGAATTATATAAGCAAAGAGAAATGCTAACACATATCCTATTTTAATGAAAAGTATAATTTCATATTAACATAGTTTAGAAAAAATTAACTATCTCTACTCAAATCTCTCAATTTGAGAGTATTATTATTGTTATTATTATTATAGCTTTTTGTTTACAAGATATATGCAGGGGTAATTTTTCAGCATTGACAATTGCAAAACCTTTTGTTCCAATTTTTCCCTTCCTTCTCCACATCCCTCCCCCTCCCCCCCAGATAGCAAATAGACCAATACATGTATAACCCCTGTTCTAAAGCACGCATGCACACACACACACACACACAAATACAATAAGACAAACAAGTCCAGTAAAAGTGAAATGAGAAATTTGGGGAAAGACAAATTCCTTTCCTTTAGTGGGGTGGAGGATGAATGGAAGATTAAATGAAGATCTACTGGATATGATGGCACTCTGATTGGGTCTTATTCAAAGGAATTATTTTAGAAGACTACACTAAATTTAATGATGCTTCTATAATGCTTAAAACATTTTTGAAATTTTCTTTGGAGATTGATAATGGAATTTAGAATGATAGATAATGGAATTCAAGAAAATTATAGCTAATTTAGTCCAATCCTTTCCAATTCAGTTAGAGAGCAAAAGCCTATGGCCATAGAGAAAGTATGGAGCTAATCTGGAACACAAATCTAGGTACAGGGGACCTAGTGCTCTTTCTAACACCACTGTGGATTTCTCTCTTCAGAGTTTGTAGAATATTTTCCCAAATGGCCTTACTAGTAGAAATCTTCATTATTTGAGAGTGGATTTGATTTTAAGGAATGACAGTCAAAAGCTACTTGAGGCCAAATCTGGTAAAGAGATTGGGTAATTGAGTTTATTTCTGAAAAAAAAATTAAATAAAGCACAAAACAAAGTGTGAATCCAGAGTAACAAGTTATATTCTTGTATGGCTTTTAAACTGAATGTGAAGTCGTCCTCAAAGAGGAATGACAGAAATGATTTTAGTTATGGAAATAATTCTATTTGATAGTTAGTCTTCCACAGTGAAAGCTGAATGATGTCTCTGATGCTGATTAAACATATACAACAGTCACACTTATACACTTATTCTCTGCAGGTAAAGAAAGTATGGAAGAAGAATGATGGGGGAATTCAATGTAGAAAAAGGTGTAAGCAGGATACAAACAACTAGTAACAGAAACTGAGCAGATGGATCAATAAATTGCAAAAAATCACCAGAAAAAAAGAATTAATCCTAGAAATTTCCCAAGGCCAAACCAGATATTATTTATTTCAAGGGACGAGAAGTTGGGAAGCTGATAAAAATCAAGGTCTGGCAATTTTCAGATGAAGAAATTGAAACCATTTCTAGTCAATGAAAAGGCACTCCACATCCCTATTTATCAGAGAAATGCAAATTAAGACAACTCTGAAGTACCACTACACATTTCTCAGACTGGCTAAGATGACAAGAAAAGATAATGAGGAATGTTGGAAGGAATGTGGTATATTGTTGGTGAAGTTGTGAACTTATTCAATCATTCTGGAGTACAATTTAGAACTATGGCCAAAGGGCTATCAAACTGTGCATACTCTTTGACCCAGCAGTGTCTCTCCTGTATCCCAAAGAAATCATAAAGGAGGGAAAGGGACCCATGTGTGCAAAAATGTTTCTGGCAACTCTTTTTGTAGTGGCAAGAAACTGGAAAGTGAGTGGATGCCCATCAATTGGAGAATGGTTGAACAAGTTATGGTAAATGAATGTTATGGAATATTATTGTTCTATAAGAAATGATCAGCAGGATGATTTCAGGGAAGCCTGCAGAGATTTAAATGAACTGATGCTAAGTGAAGTGAGCAGAACCAGGAGATCATTATACAAGATTGTACAATTATCAATTCTGATAGAAATGACCCTTTTCAACAATGAGATGATTCAGGTTTCTTGTGATGAAGAGAGCCATTTGCACCCAGAGAGAGAACTGTGAGAACTGAGTGTGGATCACAACATGATATTTTCATTCTTTTTGTTGTTTTTTGCTTGCATTTTGTTTTCTTTCTCATATTCCACCCTTGTTGATCTGATTTTTCTTGTGTAGTATAATAATTGTGGAAATAAGTACAAAAGAATTTCACATATTTAGCATATTGGATCACTTGCCTTCTAGGGGAGGGAGTGGGGGGAAGGGAAGGAAAAAAATTTAGAATACAAGGTTTTGAAAAGGTGAATATTAAAAATTATCTATGCATATGTTTTGAAAATAAAAAAAAACTTTAATAAAAATAAAAATTATAAAAAACAAAAGAATCAAGATCTGGGTTTTAGGCTCTGAGGATTTGGAGCTAGGCAACAAATATGAAGTTGAGATGAACAAAAAACATGGGCCCAATTTAATGAAATCAAGGACCTACCAGACACATGTGTGTTTTAAACATGACCTTATTTTGTTAATCCCCATTCTATCAAATCACTCAAACTCCTGTCAGTTGAAAAACTCCCCCTGATGTTAGCTGCCTTTATTAATGCTTACAGAATCCACAAGGCACCAGCCACATGATCCCTAATTTGTTTCTAGTTGTAAATCCTGTGATCTTTGAACTTAAGTATAGAGTCTGTTTGCAAGGTTTGTTTGTAAGTCAGTTGTCTGAGACTTAGAATGATTTCCCTCTTAGAAACAATGTTATGGTAGTGGTTATGTTCCCAGGCCAAGCTGCAAAATAAGAATTATAATGAGAGCTGACATTTATATAGTGCTTTATGGTTTACTCCCTGTGATGGTATATGGCTGAGAATCATGGAACACCACAATCACAGAAGAATAACAATTGCAGCTGACCCAAAGGGCAATGGAAAAACGCATGGTGGGTATAAGTAGGCTGTGGGATATTACTGCATATGAATTGTGCATGAGAAGTGAAGAAAAATTTATCATTAAGACATATATGACCAGAAAAAGAGTTGGGCCAGTCATGTAGTAAGAGTGAAGGGTAACAGATGGACAGTCCAAGTGCTACATTGGTACCCTTGAAAGATTCAGAGAACCAGAGGAGGACCTCTAGCACATTGAGTGAATTCTTTGTAAAAGATTTATGGACAGACATAATCACTGCATAAAATGAAATTAAAGAAAGAGTGCCATATGAACCGGTGGAGAGAATATTACAGTGACATCTTGGGTCCATTAAGTTATAAATGTTGTATTGTTCATTATTTAAAATAATATAACATTTATATCATGCTTTCAGGTTTGTAAAACTCTTTAATACTTTATCTCATATGAACCCCACAACAACTTTGGATTTTTAAAAATTTTAATATTTTCCCCAAATACATGTGGATTTTTTTAGGCTTCAGTTTTTACAATATTGAGTTTCAAACCTTTTCCTACCCCCCACTTCCTGCTCCTCTCATTGAGAAGGCAAACAATTTGATAAAGGTTATACATGTGTAGTAATTCAAAAATATTTCCATATTAGTCATGTTGGGAAAGAAAAACAGAAAAAAATACACAAGAAAAATAAAATAAAAAAATAACAGTATGCTTTGATCTGCTTTAAGATTCTATCAGTTCTTTCTGTGGAAGTGAATAGCATTTTTAATCATTGGCTCTTCAGAGTTGTTTGGATCATTGTATTGCTGGAAATAGCTAATTCATTTACAGTTTGCTCACCATAAAATATTGCTGCTACTATGTACAATGTTTTCCTGATTCTTCTCACTTCACTTTGCATCAATTCATGTATGTCTTTCCAGGTTTACTTTTCTTCTAATTTTGGCTGCATTGATTATGTTTATGCAAAAACATTTTATCAAAATTTTATATTTTATATCCCATAATAATATTTCATTTTTGGTCATAAATCCTTTCTTGATCCACATCTCCGACAGGTAAATTATTCCATGCTCTCCTAATTTGTTTATTGCATCATTCCCTATCTCTAAATATGTATTCATTTTGACCTTATCTTGGTATAGGGTATGAAGTATTGATCGAAACCTAATTTCTGCCAAACTGCCAAATGACTTTGTAGTATCTTCAGCAGCTTTAAATTCTTGTCTCAAATGATTAGTACAGTCGTTTTCTACTATGTATTGTATATCTAATCTATTACACTGAACTAGTGCTTTATTTTTTAACCAGTACCAGATTGTTTTGATAATTAACACTTTGTAATATAGTTTGCAATATAGTACCATTAGGCTACTTTCCTTCAAATTATTTTTTCTATTAATTTCCTTGATATTCTTGACATTTTGTTCTTCCAGATGAATTTTGTTATTATTACTTTTTCTATCTCTGGAATATAATTTTTGAGAGTTTGATATGAATAAAGTATATTAATATAGATAGACCCATCATTTTTATTACATTGGCTTAGCCTACCCATTTTTCCAATTGTTTATATCTGACTTTATTTTTGTGAAGGGCTTTGAATTTGTGTCCATATAGTTCTTGGATATTTTATATTGTCTGTTGTTATTTTAAATGGAATTTCTCCTTTTATTTCCTCCTGCTAGACTTTATTGTTAAATAGAAATGCTGATGATTTATGCGTGTTTATGTGATATCATGTACTTTTGCTGAAGTTCTTAATTATTTCATTGAGTTCTTTAGTTGATTTTCTGGGATTCTCCAAGTACACCATCATTTCATCTGCTAAGAGTAATAGTTTTGTTTCCTTGTTGCCAATCTGAATTTCTTCAATTTCTTTTTGTCCTTCTATTGTTATAGCTAGAATTTCTAAGAAAATATTGAACAATAGTGATGATGATGATGAGCATCCTTGCCTCATCCCTGATTTTATTGAGATTTCTAGCTTATTCCCATTATAGATAATGTTTACTGATGGTTTTAGATAAATACTTATCATTTTAAAGAAGGTCCATTCATTCATATACTTTCTAGAGTTTTTCATAGGAATTACTGTTGTTTTGTCAAAAAAATTTTTTTAGTATCTATTAAGATAGTGATGTTATTTTTTATTGGTTTTATTATTAACATGGTCAATTTTGCAGATAGTTTCCCTAATATAGAACAAGTCCTGAATTCTTGGTATGGATTCCATCTGTTCATAGTGTATAGTTTTTGATATATATAGATATATATCTATATATGTAAATATAGATATATATCTATATAGATAGATATATCATTTTATTTAAAAAAATTTTTTTGCTTCAATATTAAGAAAATTGGGCTATAGTTTTTTTTTCTGTCTTCATTCTTCTTTGTTTAGGTATCAGTTCCATATTTACACCATAAAAGGAATTCAGTAGGATTTCTTCTTTTCCTGTTTCCTCTCAAGTAGTTTATGTAGTGTTGAAATTAAATGTTCCTCAAATATCTGATGGAATTCACTTGTGAATCCCCCTTATCTTTAAGAATTTGGACACCATATTTTTGGCACATATATGTTTATTATTGATATTGCTTTATTGTCATTGGTAGCTTTTAGCAAAATATAATTTCCCTGTTTATCACTTTTAATTAGATCTATTTTTATTTTTGCTTTATCTGATATCATGACTGCTATCCATGCTTTTTGTTTTTACTTCAGGTGAAATATTATTCCCTCTGTTTGTCTCTCTGTTTCAAGGATGTTTCAATATTGTAGGATTCTGTTTTTTAATCTATTCTATTATGCACTTCCATTCCATTCATAGTCTCAGTTATGCTTACTAACTATGTATTTCCCTACATCCCATTTCTCTTCTGTTTATTCTTTACTCTGTTTCTACTTTCCCCTTGTTGCTCCTCAAGTGATTTGCTTCTGACTACCACCTGCTCCAGTAGACCTTCCCATCTATCAGCTTCTTACTTCTCTGTAGAATAAGATAGAATCTATACCCAAATGAATATGTATACTATTCCCTTTTTTTCCAATTCCAATCAGAGTAAAGTTCAAGTGTTATATGATACCACTCCATCTTCCTTCCATTGTGAAAGCTCTTTTGTACCTTGTTTATATGAAATAATTAATCCTATTTTACTTCTCTCTATGCCCCCTTTTCTCTAGTCCATCTCTCTTTCTTATCTTTCTCTCTTTCTGTTTGGGAATATTATGCCATCATGATCAATTCATAACCATGCTTTTGTTTATTCCTTCTAGCTGCCCAAATAATGATAAAGCTCTTAGGAATGACATGTATCATCTTTTCATGGAGGAACATAGACATTTTAACTTTATTGAATCTTTTATGATTCCTCTTTTCTGTTTACCTTTTTGTGCTTTTTTTGATTCTTATATTTGAAAGTCAAATTTTCTATTCAGTTCTGGTCTTTTCATCAGAAATGCTTGGAAGTCTTCTATTTCATTAATGTCAATTTTCCCCTGAAAGGTTATTAGTTTTGCTGGGTAGGTGACTATGGATTATAATACTAACTCCTTTGCCCTTCAGAATATCTTATACTAAAATTTCTGATTCTTTCATTTAGAAGCTGATAAATCTTGTGCTAACCTGACTATGGTTCCATGATAGTTTTTTTTTTTCTTTTTCTGGTCCCTTGGAACATTTTCTCCTTGACCTCTCTCAAGGACCTCAAGACCAAGCTCTCAAACTTGGCCATGATATTCCTGGGAATTTTCATTGTAAAATCTCTTTCAAAAGGTGATAAGTGGCTTCTTTCAATTTCTAGTCTATCTTCTAGCATATCAGGGCATATATGATGTCTAAGCTCTTTTTTTGATCATGGCTTCCAGGTAGTCCAGTGATTCTTAAATTATCTCTCCTGGATTTATTTTAAAGATCAGTTGTTTTTTCAAATACATTATTTCACTTTTTTTCTAATTTTTTCATTCTTTTGATTTTAATTGTTTCTTAGTGTCTCAAGCTTCAACTTGTCCTATTCTAATTTTTAATGAAGTTTTGTACATCATTTTCCATTTGGTCAATTCTACTTTTTAAGGAGTTGTTTTCTTTAATGAATTTTTGTAATTTTCCTGTCTTTTCCCATTTGACCAATTCTGTTTTTTAGAATTTTTCTCTTAATGGATTTTTGTGCTTCTTTTATCATTCAGACTTTTCCATTTTTTAAGGCATTATTTTCTTGTTGAGTCACTCTCATTTCTTTTCCCACTTTTTTTCTGCCTCTGATTTTTAGGGCTGAGATCAATTCATATTTTTCCTTGAGACTTTGTATGTAGATGTTTTGACATTGCTCTCTTTTGAATTTGTGTTTTGATCTTCCCTGTCATCATCACAGCTTTGTGTGGTCAGGTTCTTTTTTGTTGTTTGCTCATTTTTTCACCCTTTTTCTTGATTTGGAATTTTATGTTAAGGTTGGACTCTGCTTCCAGATGAAGAGGGGATTGTCTAAAGTTTCAGGTTTTTATTCTGCTGTTTTTAGAGCTAATTCTGGGAATCATAAGTTCTTTCAAGGTGATATAATCTAAGAAAACTTGTGATCACTATTCTCCTGGCCTGTACTCTGATCTGTGAGTGAACACAAATATTGTCTTCAGCCTGTAATTATGACCTTAGTACTGCTCCCATGTAGCTGTAATTTTTAGTGTGCTAATGTTCCTTCTTGCCCTGGGATTATGATATTGAACTGAGTATAAGCAATGCACTCAGTGAGCCCTAAACTCAGCAAAGGGTCACTTGTAATCTTCTTGTTGTTAAAACCCCTTACCATCTGTTGGTTGGGAGCTGCAGAAGCCACTGCTACAAATTCATTTGCCCCCAAGGCTTGATGCTTGCTACTGGTGTAGACTGCTACTGGCTCCCTAATGCAGGGACCCTACGGTTTTGTTGCTAGATTGCATTGTGAGGTCTCTCTCCTGGCTTGTAGTGCATTATGGGGCTTTGCTTCTAGTTTGTACTGGGGCACAAGCTCTCATTATTGGTTTGTGCCAGGTTATGAGGTCTCACTCTTTGTTTGCATTGGATTTTGGGGCCTCATTACTGCCTTTCTGGACAAGGCCTTCTCTGTACTGCATTCCCCTCTTATTTTAGTGAGACAGATCTTTCCTGATGAACTTCTAAGTTTTCTTAGATTAGAATATAGTTTCATCCCATCTTTTTGTTGGTTTTTCCACACTGGAGTTTGTTTAGGGATCATTTTAAAGTCATTTGGAAAGGAATGTGGGAGAGCTCAGCTCCTTTACTATGCCATCTTCCCACAACAACTTTGAAAAATATGTAGTTGAGCAGTTACTATCTCTATTTTGTAGATTAGGGTAAAGTTCAAGGTCTAATACATGTCAAAGCTGAGATTAGAATCCAGGTCTGTTTGGGATTAGATGTACATGTCATAACTGGTATTGGAACTCAGCTTTTTTTATTTATTTGTTTGTTTCCTTTATCTTCTTTGCCTGAATACTTAGGATATTACCTGACTTATAATAAGCATTTAATAAATGCTTGTTAATTTGATTTGTTCTACTACATCACAGCTATTTATATCACTTATAATATGAAAGATAGTGTTCTACTAATTTCATTATGAAATGACTCATGTGACTTTGACATATATGTATATACTTTATCTTGGAGGAGTGGCTTTAAGGAGGCATTTTGCTCTGTTGGAGCATATGTTGATGTTCAAAACATCAAACAATAATCACAGTGGGTCCTTATATTATCTGTACTTTTTGTCAACTGTGTGACTTTAAAGGTAATGTTTGCTGTAGAATATTATTTGTGAAAACTTGCTGGTAGTCTTTATCAAGAATATCCTCAAGGCATGTGCAAATCATTATCATAAAGACTATTTGTGACTCTTTTTTCAGTAATACTAAGCCTTGTGATTTTTTTCCAAATATTTGGTAAAATCTCATCCAAGTTGATTAACAATCAGTCCTTCAACACCCTCAAAATGCCTCTCCTCTACTATGTTCTTCCTCTGGGAGAGATGGTCTAATCTAGTTATTTTCCTTACATTTCTCTTTTATACTATTTTATTTATTCATGAAATGATTGAACATTAACAGCAACAACCAATTATTTATTAGTGAGTCAACTGAGTCCTAAGGTAGACTGAGTAGCATAAGAGATAGGAAGATGGCCTAGGAGTTAGAAGAAACTGGGTTCATGAACGAATTATTTAATCTTTTCTTGCTTGAGGCAACTATACAATGCAGGAGAGTTGCTGATATGAATGGTAGAGGAAGTTCCCTATATCACTGAAATTACAAATTTGTTTTTCCCCAAAAGTTTGTTAGATGTTATAATTTAGTAGTGATTAATGGCTAAAAGGAACTTTGGGTCATGCAGTCCAACCTCTCTGATTTTATAAAGGAGAAAGAAGCTGAGTCCCAGAAAGTTCAAAGGTTTTTCCTATGACCGACCACATTAGTGGTAAGTGAAAGAACTAAGATTTCATCTCAGATTCTTTGATTCCTAGCCCAGTGATTTTTTTCATGATCTCACACTGCTGTCTCCACAAACTTCATTAAATTATCCTACTGTCCTCTATTTCTATTTCTTCAATTGTGGTTTTAGAGTCTAGATGTGGTTACTGACATGGAGGGAGAAAGCTATTTGTTGCAATTAAATATGCCAGATCTTTTTCATTTTCCATTTATTTGAACTTCTTTTTCTGATTTCATCTTTGTAAATTTGTTTTTTTCACCCATCCAATAATTGACCAATTCAATGAAATGATTCTTGTCATTTTTATGAAGCCCATACGTTTCTATTAACTTTGTTCATAATAAAATGTTAGGGATAGGAACACCTGTTCTTGATTGATACAAAAACCTCCCTGATGAGAAAGCTCTGTCCACCAATAGAGGTCAGACTCCCTTCAACTTCTAGTGTTAGAGAATTGGGTTAACTTTCAGAGGTTAATTGATTTGCCCAGGGTTATGGGGCCAATAAGTGTCAGAAGGAGACTCTGAAGCCAGGACAGTCTGGCTTGGAGGACAGCTCTCTATCCATTACACCAGGCTGTCTTTCAATATTTTATAAAGAAGTTTATCCTCTAAAATGAGTATTTCTTTGGTTGCAATATTTCTCTATTTGGCAAGGAAATGAAATGTTTGCTGCCTGTGTTGATTTCTAGGTTCTTTTGGTTTCCTTATTCTAACTGACTGGTGATTGATTTGCAGAGGTTACATTTCTTTAGAAAATAGAGATGGTTTGTTTTGAGATATGTCTGTTCTTTTTATACATTTCCCATTTATCTGGGTCAACAACTTGTTCAAATAGTTCAGCTTGGACTTGCTTCAGTTCTGTGCCATATATCCTCATTTTTGTTCCTTCTTATAATTTTGTATTTTTTCTTCTCTCTAACAAGTCGATGTTCTGAATGAATTAAGACAACAGACTGCAGGAGGAGAAATAATGTACTATGAGGATTGAAACATCAATTGGGACTAGATGGTGCTTTTGTAACCAGTGGCTTCTATCAAAATATAATCAAGTACATTGTTTATGATGTTATTTAGGGCTTGCTGCTTCCAGAGCCAGATAAGTGACTTATCCAGAGTCACAAAGCTGGTAAGATTTTAAGAACAGATTTGAACTCAATCTTCTCTGAATCCAGACTGTGTTCTATTCCCTGAGCCACCTGCATGCCTCAAATACTTATGACCAACTTTCCAATGAAATGAATCTTCTCACTTTTTTAAATTTGCCTCCCCAAGGAGAACCTGTGAGCCATTCTTTCATTTACTTGTAACTTCCTTATCTTTTTTTTTTTCAAATAAGAATATAGCATATGATATAAAATAAGAATATAAAGAAGAAACAAGAATATAAAATGAGAATATAAAGAAAGAGTGGAAAGAAATTGGAAAGAGAAAAGACTACCTTTGTGGGCTTCATTCTCATCCTAACTCTTGAACTGCCAGGGAACTATAGGATCAAGACATTGTATTGCTAGAATAGGAGGCATCATGTACCAGGAAAGTAAAGTTATCACCACAGATTGATCACCATCTTTCCTCAGACTCTGATGGAGATATCATGGGATATTCAATCCAAGGACTTTAGAAATAGCCACACTAAAAGCCTAATACCCAACCCCATCATCCTAGGAACTGATGTCCATGGAGAAGCAGATTGGCAACTACCCCTATAGGTGCTACAATCACATCACTCTTTCGTTTATTTTTTTTTAAAGCTTTTTATTTAGAAAACATATTCATGGATAATTTTTTAACATTGACCTTTGCAAAACTTTCTGGTCCAAATTTTTCCTTCCTTTCCCCTCCTCCCTCCCCTAGGTGGCAGGTAATCCAATACATGTTAAATATGTTAAAATATATGTTAAATCCAATACAAGTATACATATTTATGAAGTCATCTTGCTGGACAAGAAAAGTCAGATATAGAAGAAAAAAAAACTGAGAAGGAAAACAAAATGTAAGCAAACATCAACAGAAAGCATGAAAATGCTATGTTGTGCTCCACACTCAGTTCCCACAGGCCTTTCTCTGGGTGTATATGGTTTTCTTCATCACCGAACAATTGGAACTGGCTTGAATCATCTCATTATTGAAGAGAGCCATGTTCAGTAGAATTGATCATTGTATAGTCTTATTGTTGCTGTATATAATGATCTCCTGGTTTTGCTCATTTTACCTAACATCAGTTCATGTAAGTCTCTCCAGGCCACTCTGAAATCATCCTGCAGCTTGTTTCTTACAAAGCAATAGTATTCCATAGCATTCATATATCATAATTTATCCAGCCATTCTCCAATTGATGGGCATCCATTCACTTTCCAGTTTCTTTACCACTACAAAAAGGGCTGCCACAAACATTTTTTCACATGTGGGTCGCTTTCCCTCCTTTAAGATCTCTTTGGAATATAAGCCCAGTAGAAACATTGCTGAGTCAAAGAGCAAGCACAATTTGATAACTTTTTGAGCATGGTTCCAAATTGCTCTCCAGAATGGTTGGAACTATTCGCAATTCCATCAGCAATGTATTTGTGTCCCAGTTTTCCCACATCCCTCCAATATTTGTCATCTTTTCCCGTCATCTTAGCCAATCTGACAGGTGTGTAGTGGTATCTCAGAGTTGTCTTAATTTGCATTTTTCTGATCAATAGTGATTTGGAGCACCTTTTCATATGACTACAAATAGTTTTAATTTCTTCATCTGAAAATTGTCATATTCTTTGACCATTTATCAATTGGAGAATGGCTTGAATTTTTATTAATTTGATTTAATTCTCTATATTTTTTAGAAATGAGGTCTCTATCAGAACTTTTGACTGTAAAAATGTTTTCCCAGTTTATTGCTTCCCTTCTACTCTTGCCTGTATTAGTTTTCTTTGTATAGTAACTTTTTAACTTAATATAATCAAAATTATCTTTTTTGTGATCAATAATGATCTCTAGTTTTTCTTTAGTTACAAATTCCTTCCTTCTCCACACATCTGAGAGGTAAACTATCCTATGTTCTAATTTGTTTATAATATCATTCTTTATGCCTAGATCATTAATCCATTTCGAACTTATCTTGGTATATGGTGTTAGGTGTGGGTCAATGCCTAGTTTCTGCCATATGAGTTTCCAATTTTCCCAGCAGATTTTGTCAAATAGTGAGTTCTTATCCCAAAAGCTGGGGTCTTTGGTTTTGTCAAGCACTAGATTACAAAATAGTCATTTGTTATGGGTCAGAACTATGAACTTGAAACAAGGATTCTTACAAGGTGCTAATTCAATGGAAATGATGATACAATGGTTATCTAGTTTAGCATGGTGATTAATAGTTCTCTAAGTTCACTATGATTGATTTAATCTTACAACAAATAATAGTTTCCTAGTGATATAATGATTGGTTTATACCCAATATAGAGCATATTAGCTGGGAGCCTCAGCTAGAGTAGAGGCAGAGAAAGATTCATTCCATCGTCCTCCTTTGTGGTGTCTGGAGGCTGAAGCACAAACCCTTGTACTCAGACCACCATGGTGGCCTATTCTCCTGCATTTTCTCCATTGAAACCAAGTCCTGTCTGAAGGCCAGGAAAAAGTTAGCTTTCTAAGGCCAAGGAGACAATAAAGACTTTTGGAATTGAACACCTGGTTATTCTTGTAGTAATTAATCTGAGACCTCCAGAAAACCAAATAAGAATATTATAGTCATTGACTATTTTGCCTTGTGAATCTAACCTATTCTACTGATCAACTACTCTATTTCTTAGCTACTGTCAAATGGTTTGATGACTGCTGCTTTGTAATATAGTTTTAGATCTGGTACAGCTAGGCCACCTTCATTTGCTTTTTTTCCCCCTTTCTATCAATTCCCTTGAAATTTTTGACCTTTTGTTCTTCAAAATGAATTTTGTTGTTATTTTTTCTAGGTCAGTAAAATAGTTTCGTGGGAGTTTGATTGGTATAGCACTAAATAAAGAGATTAGTTTAGGTAGTATTGTAATCTTTATTATATTCACTTGACCTATCCAACATCACTTAATATTTTTCCAGTTGTTTAGATCTGACTTTATTTGTGTGGAAAGTGCTTTGTAGTTTTGCTTTTATAGTTCCTGACTTTTCCTTGGCAAATAGATTCTCAAATATTTTATACTATCAACAGTTATTTTAAATGGAATTTCTCTTTGTATCTCTTGCTGTTGGATTTTGTTAGTGATGAGTAAAAATGCTGATGATTTATGTGGATTTATTTTGTATCCTGCAACATTGCTAAAGATGTGGATTATTTCTAATAGATTTTTAGTTGATTCTCTAGGGTCTTCTACGTATACCATCATATCATCTACAAAGAGTGATCCTCATGACCTACTCTAATTCCTTTAATCTCTTGTTCATCTCTAATTGCCTAAGCTAGCATTTCTAATAAAAATATTGAATAGTAATGGTGATAGTGGGGCCTTATTTCACTTCTGATTTTATTGGGAATGGTTCCAATTTATCCCCATTACATATGATGCTTACTGATGGTTTTAAATAGATGCTACTGACTATTTTAAGGAAAAGTCCATTTATTCCTATACTCTCTAGTGTTTTTATTAAGAATAGGTGTTGGATTTTATCAAATGCTTTTCCTGTGTCTGTTGAGATAATCATGTGGTTTTTGTTAATTTGGTTATTAATATAGTCTACTATGTTAATAGTTTTCCTTATATTGAACCAGTCCTGCATTCCTCATATAAATCCTTGTTGGTCATGGTGTTTTAACCTGGGGATGATTTTCTATAATCTCTTTGCTAATATTTTATTTAAAATTTTTGCATCAATATTTATTAGGGAGATTGGTCTATAATTTTCTTTATCTTTTTTTAATCCTACCTGGTTTAGGTATCAGTATCATGTCTATGTCATAAAAGGAATTTGGTAGGAGTCCTTCATTTCTTATTTTAAAAAATAGTTTATATGGTATTGGAGTTAATTGTTTTTTAAATGTTTGGTAGAATTCACATGTAAATCCATCTGGTCCTGGGGATTTTTTCTTAGGGAGTTGATTAATAGCTTTATTCTATTTCTTTTTCTAAAATCTGACTATTTAAGTAATTTATTTCCTCTTCTGTTAATCTGGGCAATCTATATTTTTGTACTTATTCCTCCATTTTACTTAGGTTGCCAAATTTATTGGCATAAAGTTGGGCACATAACTCCTAATTATTGCTCTTATTTCCTCTTCATTGGTGGAAAGTTCTCCCTTTTCATTTTTGAGAATAACAATTCAATTTTCCTCTTTCCTTTTTAAAATCAAATTTAATAAAGATTTATCTATTTTGTTGGTTGTTTTATAAAACCAAATTTATTTTATTAATTCAATAGTATTTTTTAACTTTCAATTTATTAATCTCTCCTTTTAATTTTAGAATTTCAAATTTGGGATTTGATTGGGCATTTTTAATTTGTTCTTTTTAGCTTTTCAAGTTGTAAGCCCAATTCACTGATTTTCTCTTTCCTATTTTATGCAAGTAAGAATCTAGAAGTATAAAATTTCCCCTTATTACCACTTTGGCAGCATCCCACAAATTTTGGTATATTGTCACTCTCTTGATTGAAATTATTAATTGTGTCTATAATTTACTGTTTCACCCATGCATTCTTTAGGATGAGATTATTTAGTTTCCAATTACTTTTTGGTCTATTTTCTCCTGGTCTTATATTGCATGTGATTTTTTTTGCATCATGATCTGAAAAAAATGCATTTATTATTTCTGCCTTTTTGCATTTGATTTTGAGGTTTTTATGCCCTAACATAGTGGTTCTATGAACTACTGAGAAAAAAATAAACTCCTTTCTGTCTCCATTTAATTTTCTCCAAAGATCTATCATACCTAACTTTTCTAACATTTTATTTACCTTCTTAATTTCTTTCTTATTTATTTTGTGGTTCTATTTATCTAGTTCTGAGAGAGCAGATCCCCCACTTGTATAGTTTTGCTGTCTATTGCTTCTTGCATCTTTCCTAACTTCTCCTCTAGGAATTTCCATGCTATACCACTTGGTGCATATATGTTTAGTATTAATATTGCCTCATTGTCTATGGTACCCTTTAGTAAGATACAGTTTGCTTCCTTATCTCTTTTAATTAGATCTATCTTTGTTTTTACTTGATCTGAGATTAAGATTGCTACACTTGCTTTTTTCCCCTCACCTGAAACATAATATATTCTGCTCTAGCCCTTTACCTTCACTTTGTATGTGTCACTCTACTTTAAATGTGTTTCTTGTAAACAACATATTGTAGGATTCTGGCTTTTAATCCAGTCTATTATATGCTTCTGTTTTATGGGAGAGTTTATCCCATTCACATTCACAGTTAAATTAACTGTATTTCCTGCCATCTTATTTACTCTCGGTTATATTTTTCTCTTTCCTATCCCCCTTTCTTCTTCCCTAGTATTTTGCTTTTGACAATCACCTCCCTCAAACAGTTCTCCCCCTTTAGAGTCCCTCCCCTTTTTTGCACCTTTCCCCTAATTCTTCTGTTTTCCATTCTATTAGTCTTTCCTTTTCTTTTCCCCATTTCCCTCCTACTTCCCTATAAGATGAGACAAGTTTCTTTATGATATCAAATATGTCCGATATTCTTTCTTAGAGCTAAATCTGATGAAAGTAAGATTCGCACAATGCTCATCCCCTTGCCTTCTTTCCCTCAGTTATAATAGATTTTATTTGCCTCTTCTTAAGATGTAATTTCCCTTACTATACCTTCTTTTGCCTCTTCTTCCAGTATGATCCCCTTTCCACCTCTAGTTTCTTTTTCATATTATCACAATAAAGTCAAATTATACCCGAATTCTCTAAGTATACCCGTAACAGAAATATAGTTGTCAAGAATTCTTTCCTTTTTACCTTTTTATGCTTCTCTTGAGTTCTGCATTTGGAGATCAATTTTGTTCATTTTTGGTCTTTTTATTAGAAATAGGTGAAATTCACCTATATCATTGAATGTCCATCATCTTCCCTGAAAGATAATGCTCATTTTAGCTGGATAGCTTATTTTTGGCTATAATCCCAGTTCCTTTGCTTTTCAAAATATCAGATTCCAGGCCCTTAGATTCCTTAAGGTGGAAGCTGCTAGATTCTGGATAATCCTAATTGTGGCTCCTTGGTATTTAAATTGTTTCTTTCTGGCTACTTGCACTATTTTTTCCCTTGGTACAATAGTTCTGAAATTTAGCTACAATATTTCTTGGGGATTAAATTTTGGGGTCTCAGGAGGTGATCGGTGAATTCTTTTGATGGCTATTTTACCTTCTGGTTCTAAAATATCAAGGCAGTTTACTTTTATGATTTCCTGTAAAATAATGTCTAGGAAGCCCAATCAATAATCCTTAGACTGTCTCTCTTAGATCTATTTTCCAGGTCAGTTGTTTTGCTTAGGAGATATTTCATATTTTCTTCTATTTTTTCATTTTTTGCTTTTGTTTGACTGATTCTTGAAATCTTATTGAGTCATTCACTTCCATTTGTTCAATTCTAATTTTTAGTGTATTTAGTGCATTTAGTGTATTATTTTCTTCAGTTACCTTTTTTAGCTCCTTTTGCAATTGGCCAATTAATTTTTTTGTTCATTGTATTCTTTTTCCATTCTTTCCATTCCTTCTTTCAATGATCTCATTTCATTTTCCCAATTTTCTTCTAATTCTCTTTTAAGAGCCTTTATGTAATCTTTGAAGAAAGCCTTGTGAGATGGGGACCAACTCATATCTCTCTTTGGGGCTTGTTCTAGAGTTGCTTTGCCTTTAGGAACCTCAGGATTTGATGTCTGTTCTCTCTCTCTATAAAAACTGTCTATGGTGAGAGTTCTTTTTTGTTTTTTATTCATTTTTTAATCTATTCAATGCTTTTTCTTTCAGTGTTTTTGTCTGTTCAATGCAAAGGAGCAACAGCTGCTTTAATTTGCCCTGGGGCAGTTCTGCTAATTGATTTCTAGTACTCAGTAATGGCAGCTAGGTCTGCATATGGGGCTCAGTGGTTTAAAATTTGTAAATTGCCAAACTTGCTTGCAACCCGAGCAAAGTGGCCTTAGGTTCCCAGGTATGTTGAAGCTACAGTGCTTTCACTCTCCACTCCAGCCTTTTGCCTGGGTCTTCCTATGCTGCAGTCTGGGTTTGGCAGACTGTTCCCCTTCCTGATTGAAACAGACTTGTTCTGAAGTTCTTACAAGCTATCTTCTCCTGGAAATGTGTTGTACTCCAAATATTTGTGGATTCTTTGACTTCAAAACCAGTTTAGAGGCTTAATCTACTGTTGGTTTGAGGAGGTTACAGAGAGTCATGTCTGTTCTCCACCATTGTGGCTCCACCCCTGGAAGTCCTTGCTATAGTCACATCTTTTGAAAACCCAGAAAAGAAATTTTTTGCTATGTATTATGACAAATGCTTCAATGTCAGAAACTGATAAATTGTATTAAAGAGTTATTTTAATCTCACATTTTTGTTTATTTTATTCATTTATCATTCATTTTATTTAAAATAAACAAACCAACAGCAGATTTGTTTTATTCAAAGTATTGCCATCTGCTTTGGCACTGCTCTAGGAACTATGGGAACTTTTCATATAACTTGCAGCATGTGTATTTTTTTTCCTATTAAAATGTGAGCTCCTGGAGAATAGGGAACATCTTTGCTTTTTGTACTGTCAGCACTCAACACAATGCTTTGCACATAGGAATATTAAATAAATGCTTTTTCTATTCATTTCATTCTTTTGAAGATGTCTCTTGCCAGTAGGAATCATTTCATTCTTTTTACTCAGAATAATATACAAAGAGCAGTTGATGAAGAAATATTGACTGATTGATTCAATATATCCTTTAATGATGAGTGATAAGAGCCAAAGGAGGAGTAACAAATGGCTAGAAGAAAATCATCAGTGTTTCCCAAATGCTTTCCATCTCTGAAAACCTTAAGTTAGAGTCACTCATTAAAAGGACATTTGACAAATTGTATGTCCCGGAAGCAAAAGATGCTCAAGTGGGGTGTTGATTAGTTGACTGAGTGATGGGAAATGGATCACATGTATTGGTGATTGGTGATGATTCATTCTTTGGACTCAGTGAAGGAAGTGACTTTTAAGCTCTTTTCTTCAGAAGGTGAACAATTGTATTATGAGCAGGAAATTTAAAATATCAAACAAATCATGTTCTTGCTTCTGGATATAAATAGTCTGGCTCTTGAGAAGTCCATCTGATGTCTTTGAATTGTTTTTGATGAGGTACATGGAAGATTTGGTGACAACTGCATATATACTTATAAATCCTCAGAATTTCAAACTAGAAGGATCTGTGGGAGACAATCCTTGCAATCTCTAACCATGCCAGCAGACAAGTGGAAATATCTCTTGCACTGAAGAAATATTGAAAGAACAAAACTACACTCTCTCAGACTCAGGATGTCAGTTTCCTTATCTGTACACTGAAGGGATTGGTCCCTGGGACAAGACTATATTATAATCATGCTGTACTCCTCTGCATAAAATCCTTCAGAGCTTCCCTATTGTCTGCTGAATAAAGTGTAAGTCTGGCATTTTGGCTTATATAGAAGTAAACTAGATGGTACAATAGAGTCCTGAACCTGAGCTCCAAAAGCCTTGAGTGCAAATTTAGCCTTAGACACTTACTAGCTATTGGATCCTGGGCAATTCACTTCATCTGCCTCAGTTTTCTCATCTGTAAGCTGTGGTGACCTCACCTTCACTGCCAGGATGGCTGTGTGGTTCACAAAATTCTTAGGAAACTATAAAAGAGTTCTCCACATATGAGGAGCTGTTGATGCTATTATTCTCACAAGAGCCCTTGTTCCTCAACTACTTATGAATATTTATGACTCCTGTTTTCAAAAATGTTTAAATGTACAGAAGTCTTCGCTGTCTTCTTGTTCAGGCAAAATCACATAGCTCTTGGTTGCCTATTCATTCTCTAGCAGCTTATTTAAGCTTTCTGTTGATAATTGGTATAATTATTAACAATTCATTATGCCTCCCCCCCCCATTCTCTCTGGGAATGATTGTGGAGATAACGTTCTCCCAGCCAGGGAACAATAGTAGCTGATGAAGAGGGAGCAAGGAGGTTCCTGGGGAGGGAGGGTCTCAGGAGGAGAAGGGGGTGGGCAGCTACTAGAGGAGGAAAAAAATATCTTTCCTTTGAGCTGCTTTCATATTCTGTCTATTATCCTTATATTACAGGCAGTAGAAGAAATTCCTTGAGAGATTGAGAAGTGGTTAAGATCATGAAGTGAGACAACAGCAGTTATTCACAGGGTAGCTAAGTCCTTGTTTAGGGTTCTAGCCTTATCCCCTTTATTTTGCCCTGCACATACTGCCATGCCAGAACTTATTATATATTTCAACCTCTTAGGAACCCTTCCTAGTCCTCCATGGCCTCAGGCAGAGATGTGAAATACTATGGGGGACCTTAGCACTCTTGAGTGCTGCCTGAACCATATTAAAATGTAATTGGGAAATATTTAACAAACGAACTAGAATAATACATATCTAATGTTAATATATGGTTCTCTAAATCAATATGCGGCCCCAATATGAAGAAGAATCTGTCTATAAAGTTTAGTGAACCGTTTCTATTTGTAATTTATGCTTCTGGCCTAAAAGATGAAATCTGATCTTATTAACTTGACAGTTAATGCCTACCAAAAGCTGACTCCTTCAAGCCTTCTTTCAAGTTACTTATTTGTCTCTTCTACTATTCTTATAGCCAGCTCTCCCTACTTGCAACAGACTCTTTCCTCATCTCTCTCTGCTAAAATCTTCCCCTGCCTTCAAGATCTAGGACAGGTACTATCTTCTCATCATCTTATGTCTATATCTCTTCTTTGTCCCATCACATTCTGAATTGTTTTATATTTACTTACATATATACTTATAAGGAGTATGTACATTATGTATGTTCATATGAATCTGTCTAGCTGAAATTTACAAAGAAGGAATGAGTAGATACTGCTAAAGTCTTTTCTTCTAACTTTTTTTCCAAGGGAAACTTTGATTCTTGCCAGGAGGAGAGAGTTTCTCCCCTAGGAAAGAGAGAGTACCAGGCTAGGTTATACTCATCAACCTCCCCTACTCCAAATATTGTCAGTCTAAGGAAAATTACTTTAGGTTCAAGTTGAGCTCTTTCTCATCAGATGTCTATTTCACAATAAAAAACACACACACCAAATAGTAAATAAACTCACTTATGTTGCCTGAGAGAAAAAAAATCAGAGTAAGTGTAGAGCTGAGAATATATATTCTACAATATCTAGAACAAAAGAATTCCCCCAATAGGAGCAAGAAAGTCATTAAATGCATGTTTTGAGAACTGAATATACTTGTTCTTTACTTTCAGGACTCAAATACTGTAATGCATTTGCAATCTTATAAATTCTTATAAATTATATAATTTATATATAAAATCTTATAAATTCAGGAATCCATTCCTCCCATTAATAATAGGAAAACTCCCCATGCCTCCATATTCTGTGTAGTTCTCCTCCATGTCCTCCAAAAGTTTCTACAAAAGGTCCACCCAACATGCCAGAAGCCGTCTTTGCTTACTTCCAGCATGCCAAGAGTAGCAGTGGAAGATCCTGTTTCCCTTGTTGTCACTGCATGAGCAGCCCACCTTCTTATTCTGTCATACCATTCTTTGGAGGACATCCTTTACTCCCTCCTTAGAATTACTTGTTGCAGCATCCTCACACCTATCATGTACTTTTTTTGCCTCCCCTACGTCCTATTTTTAAAAAAATTCTTTAAAAAATCAATTAGTACTCCAGACTTTGTGGCTATATGGCAGTGGTCCTCAAAGTGTAGTCCAAAGAATTGTTGGGGTCTCTGAAACCCTTTCAGAAGGTCTACAAATTTAAAATTATTTGTTATTTCTAATATAGTAAATAGCTATAAATATAACCCATGTGAACAAAAACTCTTTGAATAGATCCTCGGTAGTTTTTTAACAACATGAAGATACTGAGAACAAAGGTTTGAGAACCACTGCTATATGGTAACACAAAAAAGACTCTATTGAAAATATGAGTCTTTGCTTTTATGGGTAGTTTAGAGTCAGTAAAATGTTTTGCATTTTCTTGAAAGCAGTCAGTCTACTCTCCTTTTTGCATGTGGCAGATCTTCTGTCTCATAGGTCCTTGAGACTTATGAAATAGATTCTTGGACCTGAAATAGGTCCTTGGAGTCTCATACAAGAGTGCCTTCATTTAGTTGGTCTGAGCATGCTCTTCTCTAGGCACTATCAGAGTGCTATACTTTTGTATTCATATTCCATTATCTTCCCTTGTTTCCATATTTGGAGCACATTTTTTTATGATAATTGACTTAACTAATCCTCCCAGTACATCTTTTTGACAGGGGTTAGACATTGACTAAAGACTGAAGTTCTGAGGTATTACAGTAAGTAGGAAAAAGGAGATGGGGGGGGAAAGAGAGAGAGAAAGGGAGGGAGGGAGGAAGAGAGGGAGGGAGAGAGGGAGAGAGGAAGGGAGAGAGAGAGAGAGGAAGGGAGAGAGGGATGGGGAGTGGGAGAAAGACAGAAAGACAAAGACAAAGACAGAGACAGAGAGAAACAGAGACAGACAGAGACAGACAGAGGATAGAGACAGAGACAGAGAAAAGAAAGACAGAGAAGAGAGAGACAGAGAGACAGAGACAGATAGATAGAGACAGAGCAAGAGTGCCAGAATGAGGACTTCTGGTTCATGTGAGCATCAAAATGGTGCATTAGACATTTTCTCTATCTATAAAGACCTTTCAAACCTCCCCAAAATAGAAATTGTCCTTCAAAGATAAAGCAACTTCAACTGTTTCTAATGGTTTAAGACACCAGGAATCCAAAATAAAAAAAAAAAACCCAAACCTAGAATTTGATGTTCTTTAACTCAATTGACTTGGGCACCTCTTTTCTATGTCCTATTTTATGGACAGGCAAGTTTGCATTAGCAGACTCAAGGACACAATATAGATTTACATCAAAATCCACCCCTGTGGATTGTTTTCTACAAAAGTTTACTTTCCTACAACATCTACCCTTTTCATTGCAAAAACCTCTGGCTCCATGCTGGGAAAGTTTGCTCAGGCCTTGTTAACCAGCTTGACCACAGCTCTTAAGAAGCAAAAGCCTGTTGAAACCCAAAAGTATCAGTGCTGAAAAGCCCTTAACTGCCTATATCAGGGAAAGCAGGCTCTAAGTGCCAAAGAAAGCAGGCTCTGAACTGCTAGAGAACTAAGGATCAGAGAAAGTAGAACAAGTCCCTAGGATAGGAGACTCTGGTCTCCTAAAGCACTTCATTAAGCATAAGGAAAAGAGCACAACATTCAGCTGGGGTCAGTTCTGACCATCCAAAAATCAGCTGGGCAGAAATTTAGGCTGATGAACCATGAATTTCCCATTGTGGAAGAAAGCTGAGATACTGAGATCCAATCTGAAAGAAAACCACATTCAGTAGAGAATCAGAAAGTGAATGATAAGGAATGGGGAATACTGAAAATTTTAGGAAGGAGGAGGAAGAAGAAGAAGAAGAAGAAAAAAGGAGGAAGAAGGAAGAGGAAGATGGAGGAGGAGGAAGAAGGAAGAGGAAAAAGGAGAAAGAAGGAGGGAGAAAGAAAGAGAGCAGGAAGGAGGAGGAAGGAGGAGAAAGAGGAGAAGGAGGAGGAAGGAGGGAGGGAGGGAGGGAGAGGAGGAGGTGAGGGAGGGAATGAAGTAAAGAAGGAGGGGAGAGAAGGAGGAGGAAGGAGGAAGAGGAAGAAGGAGGAAAAAGGAGGAAAGAGGAAGAAAAAGGAAAAGGAAGAAGGAAGAGGAAACAGAAGAAAAGAAGGAGGAAGGAGGAGGAGGAAGAAAGAAGAAGAAACAGGAGAAAGAAGGAGGTGGAGAAAGAAAGAGGAGGAGGAAGGAGGAAGAGGGAGGAGGGGGAAGGAGGAAGGGAGGAAGGAGGAGGAGGAGGAGGGAGAGAGGGAGAAAGGAAGGGAGGTAGAGAAAGAGGGGAGAGATGGAGGAGAACATGAACAATTTGTCAATAGTAAAATTTTTCTGAAATGTTCTGCTTTGCAGTAACTTCTCTTTTTTCTTCTCCTCCTCTTCCTCCTCCTCTTCTTCTACATCCTCTTCCTCATAAAAATTTCAGTTCCCCCCATTTTCTTTATCATTCACTTATTCTATCACTTCTGATTGTGGTATTCTCACAAACTGGATCTCAAAGTGTCTCAGCCTCCTCCTACACTGGGCAATTCATGGTTCATCAGTCTAAATATTCTGCTAAGATTTAATTCTTTTTTTTTTAATTAAAGTTTTTTATTTACAAAGCATATGCATGGGTAATTTTTTCCAACATTGACTTTTGTAAAACTTTTTGTTCCAAATTTTCCCCTCTGTCTTCCCACCCCCTCCCCTAGCTGGCAGGTAATCCAATACATGTTAAATATGTTGAAATACATATTAAATTCAATATATGTATACATATTTATATACTTATCTTGTTGCACAAGAAAAATCAGATCAAGAAGGAAGAAAAAGAAAAACTGAAAAAGAAAACAAAATCCAAGCGAATAACAACAGAGTGAGAATGCTATGTTGTGTTCCACCCTTTGTTCCCATGGTTCTCTCTCTGGGTGTAGATGGCTCTCTTCATCACTGCACATGTGGAACTGATTTAAATCATCTCATTGTTGAAGAGAGCTATGTCCATCAGAACTGATCATCATATAGTCTTCTTGTTGTTATGTATAATGATCTCCTAGTTCTGTTCATTTCACTTAGCATCAGTTCATGTAAATCTTTCCAGGCCTCTCTGAAATCATCCTGCTGGTCATTTCTTACAGAACAATAATATTTCATTACATTCATATATCATAATTTATTCAGCCATTCTCCAATTGATGGGCATCTGCTCAGTTTCTAGTTTCTAGCCACTACAAAAAGGGCTGCCACAAACATTTTTTCACACCTGGGTCCCTTTCCCTCCTTTAAGATCTCTTTGGGATATAAGCCCAGTAGTAACACTGCTGGATCAAAGGGTATGCACAGTTTGATAACTTTTTGAGCATAGTTCCAAACTGCTCTCCAGAATGGTTGGAGCCATTCATAGTTCTACCAACAATGTATTAGTGTCCCTGTTTTCCCACATCCCCTCCAACATTTATCATTATCTTTTCCTGTCATCTTAGCCAATCTGACAGGTGTATAGTGGTATCTCAGAGTTGCCTTAATTTGCATTTCTCTGATCAATAGTGATTTGGAACACCTTTTCATGTGGTTACAAATAGTTTCAATTTCTTCATTTGAAAATTGTCTGTTCATATCCTTTGTCCATTTATCAATTGGAGAATGACTTGAACCACTATAAATTTGAGTCAATTCTCTACGTATTATAGAAATGAGGCCTTTATCAGATCATTTGGATGTAAAAATGTTTTCCCAGATTATTGCTTCCCTTCTAACAGGATTTAATTCTTCGTCTAAAAATAAACATCCATTTCACTAGTATGTAAATTTGCTTTTGTCTTTAATAAATAGTGAAATTGTATTTATACTAAAGAATTATTTTAAAATAAATTTCCTTATGATTTATTATCTGTAAATGTTTGATTTGTATACTTATTTAATATACCTATATACTTGGAGTTGCATAAAAATTTCTCCAGCAAAAAAGAGGTCATGAATGAAAAAGCTTTAAGAAGCCCTGGTTTAGGTGCCTGAGGAAAGCAGAGGTCCATTGGAGAAAGAAGGGATCAAAGGATCATAGATTTAGAAGTGAAAGGAGCCTACAGATCATATGGTCCAACTCCATTATATAGGAAAATGAAACCCATTGAGATAAAATGATGTGCTCACGGTTACAATAGCCTTGTGTTAATTGTCTACAGGTTCAAGTTTGAGTTCTTACATTTTTTGAATAAAACCTATCTTTCCTTTCCCTGCCTTGCAAGCTAGATCAGAGCTAAGAATCTTTTGAAAGGTTGAAGCTAATTCAAATGTTCCTAGTAGAAACTTGGGGGCATGCATTCTCCAATTGATAAATGGTCAAAGGATATGAACAGACAATTCTCAGATGAAGAAATTGAAACTATTTCTAGCCATATGAAAAGATGTTCCAAGTCATTATTAATCAGAGAAATGCAAATTAAAAACTCTGAGATACCACTACACACTGGCTAGACTGGCTAGAATGACAGGGAAAGATAATGTGGAATGTTGGAAGGGATGTGGGAAAACAGGGACACTAATACATTGTTGGTGGAACTGTGAACACATCCAACCATTCTGGAGAGCAATTTGGAACTATGCTCAAAAAGTTATCAAACTGTGCATACCCTTTGACCCAGCAGTGTTACTACTGGGCTTATATCCCAAAGAGATCTTAAAGAAGGGAAAGGGATTTGTATGTGCAAAAATGTTTGTGGCAGGTCTCTTTGTAGTAGCTAGAAACTGGAAACTGAGCAGATGCCCATCAACTGGAGAATGGCTGAATAAATTGTGGTATATGAATATTATGGACTATTATTGTTCTGTAAGAAATGACCAACAGAATGACTTCAGAAAGGCCTGGAGAGACTTACATGAACTGATGCTGAGTGAAACGAGCAGGGCCAAGAGATCATTATATTCTTCAACAATAATACTATATGATGACCGGTTCTGATGGCCCTGGCCATCCTTAGTAATGAGATCAACCAAATCATTTCCAGTGGAACAGTAATAAACTGAACCAGCTACACCCAGCGAAAGAACTCTGGGAGATGACTAAAAACTATTACATTGAATTCCCAATCCCTATATTTTTGCCCGCCTGCATTTTGGATTTCCTTCACAGGCTAATTGTACAATATTTCAGCGTCTGATTCTTTTTGTACAGCAAAATAACGGTTTGGTCATGTATACTTATTGTGTATCTAATTTATATTTTAATATATTTAACATCTACTGGTCATCCTGCCATCTGGGGGAGGGGGTGAGGGGAAAGAGCAGAAAAATTGGAACAAGAGGTTTGGCAATTGCTGTAAATGCTGTAAAGTTATCCATACATATAACCTGTAAATAAAAGGCTATTAAAAAAAAAAAAAGAAAGAAACTTGGGGGAATGGAGAGATGCTCCCAAGACTCAACCTATGAGTCTAGAGCTGCATTTCTGCAATAGATTTATATGTCTATACATATACAAAGCCATGCATTTTATGGCTATATCTTTTCTTGGTTGGGTCCCACATGAATTATTTGTCTTCTTTTCTGTTATTCTTCCTTTGTTGTAAATATTATTCTCTGTAGTATCTTACTTCTCAGTTCTATGGGGCCAGTTTCCTACCATCTTCATTTTCAGTTTAAAGTCCCCTTGGTCAGGTTTATATCTTCTTTAGGTATTCATCCATCTGGTCAAAAGTCCATCATTCCTATATTTTAAGCAATGGTTCAAAAATTGAAATCTCGTTCTCAGATATTATCTTCTTAGCTGCATATTCACTTCTCAAAGTCACCTTTCTTTTCTAAATCTTCCAGCTCCCATCTTCAAGTAGCAATAATAATGAAAAAAACTATTTATGACCTAAGATCTTCAGTCATTTGCATCAGAAATCATAAACCTTAGCAATGCTTCTAGGTTTCTTCTGGCATTATAATTCATAATATTAATAATAACAATATTAACTGCAATAACAGGAATGACAATAGCAGGCATTTTATATAACGCTGTAAGGTTTCCAAAGTGTTTTACATAAATTATCTCATTTTGTCTCATTATCTCCTTTGAATCACCATAAATGAATAATGTTCATCAGGTTTGTCAAGTCTTCGGAGGCTCTCTGTCATATCTCAGACATATCACCCAAGAAGACAGCAGCTCTCTCTATTATTTATGTCAGGTCAGAAAATAGCTGCCTCATCTGGCAGTAGTTACATGCAAACACTACTTGTCTCTTCTTCCTCTGGTAATCTCTGTCCTGAAATAGATAACTGTTCACTAATTGATTGACAAATAATTAGAGACTGGGTTCTTTGGATATGGTTCCATTGTAAAATAAAGAATAACTATGTGCTTTCTATTTTAGGAATATTGCAAAAGGATTTTATTTTCATTTTCTAAGTAAAGGAAATGTAGAGTCTTGGGTCAAATCAGAGAATTTCTAATATCATGCAAAGGACAGGTAAAGAAAGTTTTCTGAATAACCTAATAAAGGGTAAAGAAACACTACAACTAAACCCATGAAATGGATGACTCCACTGAATGAAGAAAACTGAGATGCAAAGAAAAATTCTAATGATTGGCTTAGAGGAGCAATCTTTTCCCTTGTGGCCTAGATAAAAAGCAAGTTGGCTTTACTCTAAATCAATTAACTCAAGAGGAAGAAACTCACTTTAGAGTTCACTTTTCATGTTTTCTTTATGTCTGTTGGAAAGTGCAGCAAGGGAGGGAAGAGAGAGTAGGTTCTATTCAACTCATGAATTGGCAATGGTGTTTTTTGCAGTGTTGTGTGTCCTCCATTTCAAACAGGGCAATGATATCTCAGGTGATGTCTTGATTTCACATGAATTGGATTTAAGTGAGGTAGAGTTACACAAAGTCATCAGCTTCATTCTTCTGGAGTCATTCAAGTACAGGGACAGGATAAAAGTTAAGATGATTGGCAGTGGATGGCCTTGGCATTTTTGATATCCAAACCAAGTTCTGAGTACTCCACAGCACCTGTTCAGCCATCTTCATGGCCTTTGGAACAAATTACTCTCATGTACTCATTCTACTTATGCTTGAGATAACCACACTGTACTCCCAATCTCCCCAACTCACCAGTGGAGAAGGAGCCAATAACAGAGTTAATATGTATTAGTAAATAATAATAATAAAATTAAAAAATAGAGTTAATGTGTTAGTAAATAAAAATAATACAATAATGTGTTAGTAAAATACGATATTTGAGTTAAAATAAGAAGTTGGGTCCCTCTTTTGGATCTGTGATCTTGTCCAGAAAATTTTAAGCTCCAGACCCAAGACCCATACTAGTCTTAGGGTATGGCTCTGGTTCTTTCCAATAATATATAAAAGTATTCTAAGCTAGGCTTTCATCTGACTCAATCATAGAATCATATTCAGAGCTGAAAGGAGCTTTTGAAGCCACCTAATTTAGTTCATATCTTTATAAAGATGAGAAAAAAGATCACACAACTAGAAAATAGCAGAAGCAGTATTTGAATTTATGTCTTTCTGCTTGCAAGTACACCACAATACCCACTGTGCTTTGTTTCTCCTGGAAACAGTTGAGACCACTACCAAACATCAGATCCTGTCCAGTCAGGTTGGGAGTGAACCCAGGAGTAACTTGCCTCAGAGAAACACCATACATAGAGTGAGACATGAGAAAATATCAGAAGTATTGTTGGATAGTAGTGCCACAGTCTAAGTTGTTTGGCCATGCTGATTTCCTATGTACATGTTTCTCTAATTGTGAATTCTAAGAGCATCCATTCTTTGACCGACACTGTATATTTGTGGGAGAATGTACCCTTGAGAGAGATATTTTGTTGCTTTTTGCCTATCAAAAGGTAAATGTAAGCTTGTGACCTATAATTTTAAGAATGTGGTCATACTGAAAACCTTAAATCTGAGTTAGTTCTCTGGCCTATGAAGGAGAAAGAGAGGCTGGTGACTGCACACAGCCCTGCCTCATTTAAATCTAAATTCACCTGCAAATCATGGCATTACTTCCCTGATGTCATGGTCCATTTTGAGAATGAAGAACAAACAACAGTTCCCTAGGTGATTTGACTAGTAAGGGGTAGATCTAAAGAGATGCAATATGTATGGAGATTGCACTTTTGACAAATTTACATTTAATCTATTTGTATGTCTATATAAAACAGACACAATATGCTAATTATTTCCTCTAATAGTCAATTCATTGTTTAGATATATGCCTAAAAATAACTTTACTTTCTATATGTATTTAAAGGTGTTGATTTAGGAATTCCCCTGTTAGTTCATGTTCATCACCTATCAATTATCTCTTTACATATCAAGTTTCTCTTTACATTAAATTTACTTACATATTAAAACTTCATCTTTGTTGGGGTCTGGTTTTCTAGATATACTATGTCCAATGTCTAAAAATATCCATGCCCCTCAACAAGTTTGTAATATAGCAAAATCAGTGGGCAGTCTGTGGATTTATATTCTATATATCTGGTATTATTCAGTTCTGACAACCTGTGTCGTGTTCTTAACCTATTTTTGGTGACATAGACCCCTTTGACAATCTGGTGAACACCACAAACCCCTTCTAGGAATATGTAAATGCATAAAAGAAAATTCATTGGATTATAAAATAATTTCAATATATTTAAATACAGATATCGAAATATTAGCACAGCAGCTAGGTGGTACAGTGGATGGGACAGTGGATCCAGAGTCAGAAAAATCTGAATTCAAATTTGACATGAGATTCTTAATAACAGTGTGACTCCGAAACTTGAAACTGACTCTCTCTCTGTTTTTTCATCTGCAAAATGGAAATGGTAATAAAACTTGCCTTCCAGAATTATGTTGAGGTACTTTGTCTACCTCAAGTGTTATATAATACTATTAGCTATTAGCCATTAAAGGGACAGGTAGATGGTGCCATATTGCATAGAATGCTGGGTCTGGAGTCAAAAAGATTCTTTTTCTTGAGTTCAAAACAGGTCCCAGACACTAGCTGTGTGACCCTGGGCAAGTCATTTAACCTTGTATGTCTCAGTTTTTTCATCTGTAAAATGAGTTGCAAAAGGATATGCCAAAGCATTTCAGTATCTTTGCTAAGAAAACTTCAAATGGGGTCATGGAGAATAAGACACTACTACAACAACTAAACTTTAGTTAGTCATAAAAATAAAATAATTCATAGATCTTAGGTAAGAACTCCTGTTTCATGCTTTAAAAGCAGTTCCAACTTTGATAACCTAGATTCCATGTGCAAAGACACCTTCCCGATCTGACACCTTATATTTAGCATCATTCTTATTCTGATATTTGGTGACTCTATAATTATATGAATCACTGGTCCATAAGTAATTTAGGAAAAATAGTGTCTTTCATGTCTTTGAATAATCTACAATTTCTTTCTGAAAGGCAAGGAATAATCCAGCATAAAGAACATTAGACCATAAGCTCCTTGAGGGTAAGACAAATATTTTTCTCCATCCAACCTACTACAACTTAACATAGAAGTAGTCAAACAGAAGTGATTAAGAAATATTTACAGACTTGAATTAATTTTATCCTTCTGTTCCTCATGCACATATATTTCATTAAAATTTATTAGTGGTCATACACATCTTTTTTTTTTTTTAAACTGGATATTGGTATATCCAATATCTGCATTTTTAAGACACTTTTGTTTCGACTGGGCTTGAAGGGTATACACCAATGACTGTGGTACAAGGAAAGAGTTTGATAAAATACAAGTAAAGTACTATAAAAAATTTTGGGAGGTAAAAATCACTGTTATGTGGAGTAGGAATGATATCAGGGAAGGCTTCAGAGAGGAGGTGGCCCAATGCCCAGGGGAAGGGAGAAGGTTGTTGGCTAAGAATGAAATGCAGATAGTCCCTTTAGACTGAAGCTTTTTTCCTTTAAATACTAAAAAACTAGACACTGAGAAGAAAGATAATTGACTATCTCCACATTTCTTCATATTCTTCCTTCTGACCACCCTGCTGTACCTCATCTCTCAGAAAAAAAAAAAGTTCTTTCTTAGGCTGTTAGCTATAACATATAGTATCCAAAACACCAGATTGAAGAGGCTTGTGTGCTTTGACCATCTGACTCTCACTAATTTGCTGGTGACCTGGATAAGGAGAGATGGTCTTAAACTTGGCATATCCTTCAGTGCTCAGCAGAGTATCCCCCCCAAACAGACACTTAATATATGAACTGTTATTGAAGATACTACATAAACATAAACCTAAGTGATCATCATCATTATTGTTATTAATAATGTACCATAAGACACTAGGAAAATTTAAGATAATAAGTTCCTTTTTTGTGTATCTGTTTCTTTTCAGTATTTAAGGGAAGCATTTTGTGCTCAGCCATGAGACTGGATTTTAAAAGGAAAAAAAAAGTCATTCAAAGAAACAGCAAAAGTCCCTTAATATCTTCTTTAAAAAAAAATCTCAAACCAAATTGCCTCCCATCAAGCCATCAGAGAAAACCAATTTAATTTCTGTAATATAAGACAACAATGAATATTAAATCTCATGGGAGAATAAATCCCGTCCCTTTGTAGGGAGGCTGTAAGTGCTGAGTATATCATGTCAAAAATTAACATATGAACTCCAAATTTATGCCACGATTCAAAATCTGATCTAACAAACGGCTCTTATTAAAGTCAATTGGCAAGTGTTCCATTACGCAAACAAATGAAATCTTAACTGTGCACGAGATAAATAATTTTTCCCCACTGCCGCACCTAAGAGGGATGGATGCATTAGCCTCACTGGTAATGATCTAAATTATGTATTAAACTCAATTACTTTTTATTACTGCTTTCCAATTAGGCTGACATGATTCACTCCATTGGCATTAGAGTCTCCCATCTACCCAGGATGTTACCTGTACTCTTCCCCCAGCATTCCCTAAAGCCCACATGGTTAGCCAGCACAGATAAATGAATCCTTGCTTGGGTTAGAGCTCTTGTGGAGGGTTGTGTCTAGTGCTAGGTACCACATTTAAAGAAGGACACACAATAGACTTGAGTGTGTATAGAGAAGGGCAACAGGTGAGAGGACTGTAAGCCATCATTTGAAAGAACTAGGGATGGGGACTGTGATAGCTGTCTTCAAATATTTGAAAAACTGTGATGGATAAGAGGTTAGTTTTCTTCTACTTGTGGCCAAAGGGCAAAATTAGGAGCAATGAGTGACATTGTAAAAGAAGCAGACTTGTGCTCAATGTAAGTCAAAACTCCTTAACATAGGTGGAATGGGCTTCCTTGGGAGATAATGACTTCCATTTCATTAGAAGTTTTTGAAAAGCGGTTGGATATTTAACTGCCAAGGAAGTTGCAGGAGAGGAGCCATTTCTTTTAATAGCCTTTTTATTTTTCCAAATACATGAAAAAATAGTTTCCAACTTTCACCTTTGCAAAACTTCGAATTCCATAATTTTCTCCCTCTTCCTCCTTCTATTTCCCTCCCTTAGACAGCAAGCAATTTGGTTAAATATGTACAGTTCTTCTAAACATATTTCCATATTCATCATTTGTGCAAGAAAAAAAAAAAAAGGGAAAAAACGAGGGAAAAAATACCAAGCAAACAAACAATAGCAGCAAAAAAAAGTGAAAATAAAACGGGGAAAGTACTATGTTTTGATCCACATTCAGTCTCCATAGTTCTCTCTCTGAATGTGGATGACTCTTTATTGGAATTGCCTTGAATTACTGCATTGTTGAAAAGAGCCAAGTCCATTCCAGTTGATCATCAAATAATCTTCTTGTTGCTGTGAACAATATTTCTTGATTCTGCTCACTTCACTTAGTATCAGTTCATGTAAGTCTTTCCAGACTTTTCTGAAATCAGCCTGCTTATCATTTCTTATAGAACCATAATGTTCCTTTACATTTCATATACCATAACTTATTCAGCCATTTGCTAACTGATGGACATCCACTCAATTTCCAGTTTCCTGCCATGAGAGGAATCATTTCATCTGTGGCCTGGATTATATGATTTCTGAAGTCTTTTCTGAGCTTTTCATTGCTCTCTTTGGTTTTAAGAACAAGGTGGTCAACAGATTCTTCTAATTAGAATAACTCAACAGTGGCTTAAAAATTCCCAAATAACTTAAAATGGCAGAATGGCCAGCGTCTAGGAGATCAGTTAGTCTACTTAACCTCCCACTTTCACCTGTCTTTATAGTTGAATAAAGTAAGGGGCAGAAAGGGAAAATAATTTGTCCAACTTTATAAAGTGAGTCAGTAATAAAATTGTGGCTAGAATTCAGGACTCCTGATGTTCAGTTCAATGTTTTCTTGAACATACCATATACTACAATTTAATAATAGTAATGATGATAGCTAGGATTTATATACTACCTTAAGGTTTGTATGTGTTATTTTATGTGATCCTCCTAATAAACCTGGGACCCAGGGACTATTATTATTCTCATTTTACAGATGAGGAAACTGAGACTGAGAGAGTGACTTTTCTTAGAACAAACAGCTAGTAAATGTCTGAGGAAGGAGCCAATTTCAGAATTTCCTGGCTGCAGATCCAGTACTGTATTCATTGTGACACCTTCCTGCCTCGAAAAAACATTTCCCACTGACCAACTCAACTATTATTGTATAACTCAATTTAAATAATTTCTTTAAAATTTTTTTGGAAGGCAATCAGAGTTAAGTGACTTACCCAGGGTCACACAGCTGATATGTGTTTGAGGCCCAGTTTTAATTCAGGTCCTTCTGACTCCAAGGCAAGTGCTCTATGGCCATCTAGATCCCCTTTTTAATTTTAACTTGATGGAGACAGCATGATATGGGGTAGACCTTGCACAAAGACTCAGGGTTAGACCTGAGTTGAAGTTCTCCTTTCATCTTTCCTGCTGTGTGACTTTAGATAGGCCCTTTCATTTCTCTGGGATTGGATTTCCTCCTCTATTAAATAGGAATAATATTACTTAATTCATAGAATTGTTGGAAGGAAAGCAGAATCTGAATCTGACAATGTTACAATTCTTATTTTCTGGTTCATTGACATTACATGTTATTTTTTGAAATTTATTTAGTTATAATTTTAATTAGTCTAACATCATTAGTGTCTTCTGTATGCAGGGAGCACTGGTGCTTAGAGCTAAGGAACACACAGATTTGATTAAGATACATATCATTGACCTCAAAAGGTTACAATCTCCATAAGACAAAATTCCAGAGATTTGTATGAGTTCGGATATTTTGGTTTTTTATAGACATAATAATAAGATAGTAGGCTAATGAATAGACACTGAAATAAGTGTAGAATTATAATATCACAGAATGCGAAGGTGGAAAAGATCTCAAAGGAGCGATATTCTTCATGCCTTCTCTGCCAGCCTCTATTTGAAAACTTCAGTTTTCAAACATAGACCTCATTACCTATGAAGGTAGTCCATTCCACTCTAACCTCTAATGGTTAGGAAGATGTTCCTTGCCATTAAATTGAAACCTGCCTCTCTGCAATTTTTATTCAGTACTCCTATATCTATCCTTTTCTGCTAAGCAGAATATGTTAACACTACTTATGCTGAGTCCTTCAGATACCTGAAGAAAGCAATCACATCTTCATCTTAGTCTTCCCAGTATTGACAGGAAAAAATGTTTTCATCATTTTCTTTTGTATTTCATGAAGCCATGGAATGGAGAGACCACAACCCAGAAGGAAACTTAAAATGTTGACTAGATAATACTCAAGCCTTAGACATCATTGTAGCCAACCTTTTAAATTTACAGATAAGAAAAATGAAGCTCATAGGGGATCAGTGACTATCTAAAGTCACATACTGAGTTTGTGGTAGAAATGGGAATAGAACTATTTCTGAACTCCCATCAAACCCTGACTGTGTCTCCATAGACAAAATTAAATGGTGTGTGTGTGTGTGGGGGAGGGATGAAGCTGATTATTTAATCACCCAGATAATTTACTATTTGACTTGTTTTTGAGAAAAGAGAATGGTTTATGGCCTTAAGAATCTAGTCTAGGGAAGCAGCTAGGTAACATAGTAAATAGAGTACTGGCTCCAGAGTCAGGAGATCTTGAGTTCAATTACCTCTCCCCTTCAAATACAGTTTAGGAATTCTTTCTTACTTATAGCAGAAGTAGAGAAACAAAGAATTCAGGAATGAATTCAAGGGATTTTAGTAAATCCTTTACTGAAAAAATAGTTCCCACTACAATATTTCCAACCATTTAATTTAAAATTTAATTTAATTTTTTTAATTTAAAAATATTCCCATGCAATCTTGGTTTTGAGACATTCAGGATTAAGGAACTCTCTGCCTCTTGATTCATTATGCATTGTACAACTCAGTTTATTAAGAAGGTTTCTTTTCTTTATACTTTATAGTTCTAACTCCTTTTTGCTAGAGTATTAACCAACTCCTTCTTTCCCTCTCATAAAATGAGGAGGATCTGAGTAGATGATCTCTAACATTTCTTCTAACTCTAATGTCTCATGTCCCTATGAAATAGGATTTTATGGCCAGGAGGATTGAATCATCTCATGGCAGTGAGATGCAGCGATTTGAAATCAGGAAGATTGAGTTTGCATCCTGTCTCTGATACAATTATTAGTTCAAATACAATCAATTAGTAATTTGAATTAGTGTGGCTCTAAGTAAGTCACTGTCTCTATTTCCTCATCTATAGCAACAGTGGGATATATTGCATTGCTGATGAGGTCCCCTCTGGTTCTAAATCTCTGAGCTTATGAAGTGACCAAGAGCCTAGGGTTTATTAACCAATCATAGTCGAGGGGAGGCTGATGTCCTAGAAAAATGTATTTTTTTGAATAGAACTTGAAGCCGGCTAGAATTTGAATAGCACATTTCTGACCTAGATCAAAGGAGAAAAAAAAGATGATCTGGAGGAGCGGGGTCTGTGCTAGTTCAGGGAGAAGACAGACCTAGATAAAGGGAGGGGGCTCACATTCCATTGTGTGTCCAACAGACCATAAAAGGAAAGGAAAGATTAATAACTGGCCCAGACCTCCTCTCTCCCAGTAAGGAATGTCAACTGGAAGGCAAACTCTGTCTAATTTCAATCCACAGGGCTGTTTTCTTCAACTATTCAATTTAGCTCAGCTCAGCTCAATTTTTTCCATTTCACTTTAAGTAACAAGTCTTTAAGGGGTAACTGCTATGTACTCTGGTCAGTAAGGCATGAGATGGAAAAGACAGTCCCTGCCTTTGGAAGCTCCCTGTCTGGATGGGATGATAATAGGCACATATATAACAAGTAAAGAATGATAAGGGACAAAACACAATCAAATGCTAAAATACTAGGTACAAATAATGGCTGAGCGAATGAATAAATTATATAATATGGACATAATGGAATTATTATTGTAACCTAAGAAGTAAAAATATGAATAAATGCAAGAAAAGATGGGAAGAGAATATGAATGAAGCAGAACAACATATACATTGCCAAAAAGTGTTAAAATTAATAGCTCCAAAAGCTTAAAAAAATCAGAGAAAGGAATCCAGAAGAGAGTGTGGAAACAAATTAGAAACCTTTCATATCATGTTAAAGTTAGTACATGCCTTTTAAAAACAAATTGTAAATAGTGGAGTTTGTTTCGTGAATGTTCATTTGAAGTTCTATTTTTCTTCATTGTTTCAAAGCTTAGAATTTAAGGACAAATTTAAATGCAGAAAGCCTCAACAATTATGGTTGTTTTGTTTAATTGTGTTCAGTGATGTCCAATTTTTCATGATCCCTTTTGGGTTTTTTTTTTTTTTGGTAAAGATATTGCAATGATTTGCCATTTCCTTCTCCACCTCATTTTACAGATGAGGGAACCGAGACAGAATTAAATGATTAGCTCAGGATCACATAGCTACTAAGAATCTATGGCTGAATTTGAACTCAGGTCTTCGTGACTCCAGGTCTGAAGTCTATCCACTCTATTCACTTTACCACTTATCTGGCCCAAACTCTTTGAGATACAAACTGAAAAGTGTGCTATTGGAAGTCAGAAAAAAAGAGGAATGTTGGGAGGCCAGAGAGAACTGGGGAGACTTCTTGGAAGAAGAG
The DNA here is from genome assembly GCF_902635505.1 of Sarcophilus harrisii. NCBI lineage: Eukaryota > Metazoa > Chordata > Mammalia > Dasyuromorphia > Dasyuridae > Sarcophilus > Sarcophilus harrisii. Next base: position 353,256,946 of record NC_045427.1, read on the forward strand.
GATTATTAGGAATAAGCTAATTTTGCTGATGAGAGAATTCCTGACAGAGGAAAATAAAGAGCCCCAATCTGGACCTGCATTTACCCACTGGAGAAAATGAGCAGATACAGTTTTGTGTCAGGCCTGGAAAAAATCCTATTTAAAAAAAAAAAAAAACTTTAAAAAACCCACTATTTACTATGGAGGAAGTGCTAGGTAAATTATTTTTACCTCTGGAGTACTTAGTTTCCTCCTTGTAAAATGAAGGCACTGGACTAGATCATCAGTCCAGCTCTAAATGTGTCAAGTCGGTATCTTCTAAGTTTTATGCAAAGGAGGGTAGTGAAAGGGAGATGGCAGGATGTGATAGCAGTGGTGTCTGCCCAATCATACACATGCCCTGGTCTTTGCTTTTTGTGCCTGTGATGGATTTCTCTGACTTTAAAGAAAGAAATTAATTTAACTTATTCCTCTATGCGATCTTTAGAAAAGCTTTTAATGAACATAGTAAAACCCAACTAATTATCACGATGGCATTGAACGCTAAATAAAATTGACAGAGACCACAGATATGATCCAAATAATTCTCTACAGTTTATTAAAACACATTTATCACATTCCATCGTGGAGTAAGCTGATCATATTATTCCATGATAATTTCACTAATATTTCCTCTTGGTGTTTAATATTTAAGTGGAGTTTACTGATATTAAAGTCATAATGCATTTTATGGAGATGACCTTGCATTCTAATTACTGTTCTTGGTGAGGGATGGTAAACAAGCCGGTCTTGTTATATGCCTTCCAGATACAAACAGCCTTCTGTTTGTGGAATATACTCTACTTATCCATTTCCTGAGTCTATCCTATTATCTACACACCTGTGTGATATCATGGTTCGCCCTATGGAATATGCATATATGCATCAACAGTCAAGTCCACCAAAAAGGGTAATTGTCAAGATCAATACATGATCTTATCTACATATTCCCCAGACAACTCTCATAAATTCCTAAATGGAAGCTTGACAGATCCATGAGAACCCAAAGAGGCTTTCTATAGAGTCTATATGTTTCTATAAACACAGGAGTTTTTCTGGACCTACAAGAAGATTGATTCTAAATTACTTTATTTTAGCAGAACTAGAAACAGTGAATGATTGGACAATCTCTTAAAAGGTGAGCCTTCAAGACCCCTTATTATGAAAAGGGATATACATACATATATATATATATATATATATATATATATATACACACACATATATATAGACAAATCCATATATATATATATATATATATATATATATATATATATATATATATACCAATTAAAGTTCCATTTGCATCCAAAACCAATCCTGTAAGCAATTCATACATAAATAACATTTCCATGTGGAAAAAAAACTTACAGTTCATAGCAAGACATGTATTTATCAAAGAGAAAGATAAATGCAAAAACCAATCTGTGAGCAAAAACAAAACAGGTCTTACCAAACTGATCAATTAATAACCAAAGTGCTCTGGGTCAGGAAAAGGGTCTCTGGAACATTCCTCACAATGAAAGGCAAACTTGATCAAAGTCTGGGCCTTTTAGTGGAATGAGTGTTGGAACATAGAACTTGACAGACTAAGAGTTAGGACTTTGGAAAAAAGGTCCAGGGCTGTCTAATCTCTTCCTTCATGTATTGGAGAGTTCAAGGCTTCACTTCTGTATCCACCTTTTAAAACTGCTGCCACCAATTCCATCTCTCTCTCTCTCTCTCTCTCTCTCTCTCTCTCTCTCTCTCTCTCTCTCTCCCCCTCCCTCCCTCTCTTTCTCTCTCTCTGTCTCTTTCTCTCTCTTTCTGTATGCATGTATATATGTATGTATACACACACACATATGGCAGTGGGATAGTGGGAGGAATAGAAATTCTGTTATTAGAGGACCTAGATCCAAATCCAGTCAAATCTGCTATTCATTATTTGTGTAATCTTGAATCAGTCTTGGGAATGTTTTCTTTTTCTCTTAGAGCCTCAATTTCCTTACCTATAAATGAGAGGAACTGAACTAGATTACCTCTATGGCCTCTCCCAGTTCTATGGCCTATACTTGAATATGTACATATGTCTACATAATAAGAAAATAATTGATATTTATACAGTGCCTTAACACAGCAAAGTGCTTTTCATATGATAGCTCATTTAATCCTTATAACAGTCTCATATAGTAAGTACCTCAGAAATTGCAAATTGTAAATCTAAGAATCTAAGATATCTCTAATTCATGCTACCTCCTATACACCTTTAGTCTCAAACCAAAGCATCAGATTGAGGGAGACTGTGATTTTTTTAAAACTAATGTTTGATCAATATTTTTTACATCATCATAATCACCCCTAGTTTCCCTCCTTCTTCCCTTCCCAGAGAACCATTTCATATAATAAACATTTTAAAAATAGAAAAATATGCATTACTGATCAATACATTGAAGAAACCTGTAAATAATGTACAGTATCAACATCTCTGGACTTCATGTTATAAAACTGTGCATGTCTTTTGACCCAGCAATAGCATCTCAAAGAAATCAGAGAAAAAGGAAGATTTCTATGTACAAAAATGTTTGTAGCAGTTTGGCAAAGAATCATCAATTAGGGAATGGCTGAATATGATTGTGATAAAATATTTACTATTATACTATAAAGAGTGACATCGTTTCAAAAAAATACTGGGGAAGACTTACATAATCTGATGAAAATGAAGTAGAACCAGGTAAACATTTTACACAGTAAAAGCAGTGTTGTAAAGAAAATCAACTGTGAAAGAATTAGCTACTGTGATCAAGATAATGATCCAAGATTCCAATAATGAAACATGCTATCTATCTCCAGAGAAGGAACTGATGACTATGATTGAAGCATAGTTTTTTTTTAAGTTTTCTTTATTTTTCTTGGAGTTTTTTTGCCTGTATTTTCCTTTGAAATGTGGCTAACAAGAAAATATGATTTTTAGGACTTCATATGAATAATCACTATCAATTTGCTTATCTTCTTAAGGTGGAGGAAGAGAGATAAGAGGGAAGAAAAGAATTTGGAACTCAAAATTTTAAAAATGAATGTTGAATATTTTTTACATGTAATTGGGAAATATTAACAAACTAAATAAAACATATTTAAAAAATAAAACAAGCCACCAGGGGAATTCTTGCCTTTACAAATGCATGGAGGTGGGAATATTTTCTTATATCTCTCTTTTTTTTTAAGTTTGTCCTTTTGTATTTGGCAACATTCAGTTTTTGTGGCTAGTCTTTCTATTTATATTGTTATAGTCATTATATAAATAATTTGCATGTATTCATGTAGATTTTTCTTTTCCACATTCATCATCTTATAGCATAGCAAATATTGCATTACATTCATGTATCATAATTTATTGAGCCACTTCCCAGTTGATGGATATCTACATTGTTTCCAATTCTTTGCTATCACAAAAAAATGCTGCTCTAAATATTTTGGTGTAAATGGAGATTTTCTTATCAATGAGCTCCTTGGGGAGTGTAAGCCTAAAAATAGAATCTTGGGGTCCAAAGAAATGAGCATTTTAGTAATTTCATTTTTATAATTCTAATTTGTTTTTCAAAGTATTTATATTATTTCACAGCTCCACCAACAATGTGCTAGCATGGCTGCATTCCTAAACCCCTCCTATTTTGACTATTTCTATCTGTTTATTACCTTTGCTAATTTGCAAGGTGAGAGATGAAACTGAGGGTTGTTTTGATTTGATTTTCTATTATTATTAGTGATTTAGAGAATAAATTTCCCCTAATAACTTCTTTGATCCATTCTATACTTTGAAATTTCTCTAAACCTTCTGGTATCTTGTTCATACTTGACAAAACAGTATAATTTAATGGAATGAACATAAACTCTGATATCAGAAGACTTGAGTTCTAATCCTTATTTTTGGAATGACTTTCAGTAAATCACTTTTACTTATTGAATCTCAATTTTTTCATCAGTAAGAAGCATTATTGATCTCTTTTTATTGATATTTTTAGTTAGCACTGGATCTAATATCAGGAAGACCTGGGTTCAGATCTGGTCCCAGATTCTTAGAAATTGTGAAATCTTGGGGAGACCTTGGTTTGCCTCAGTTTCCTTCTCTGTAAAATAGAGATAATAATAGCACATACCTTCCAAGGTCGCTGTGAAGATCAAATAAGTTAACATATAAAGCACCCTGCAAATTTTAAAGTGCAATATAAATACTAGATATATATGTATTAACACATTCATGCCCTGTGAATGGATGACAACTCTTTTCATGGTGATTGGGGGGGAGGAGGGATCACATGGGAAGTGATTGTAGAACTGGGGTTTTTGTTATTATTTTACCTTTGTGCATTTCTTTAGTCATTCTTCTTTCTTCATTAACCATAGGAGGATCTGCCCAAATGTCTACCATGACAGGATGCTGTGGACTGGTTCATCCTGGGAGAGGGGCTGTGATTCTGTTGACTGTGCCTGCTTCCATTTCTCTAGCAGTCTTCACCTTGGGTCATGAGACCTTGCAGTGTTTCCAACAATATCTTTAAGGTATCTGAAATAAACCTCGTGTCAGTGAGTGGGGTGGAGCAAGAAGGAACGATGGGGGGAGCAAAGGAACAGAATCAGAATTTGCTGCATCAGCTAAAGCTTGCAGGAGAAAGATAAGGGAAGCACAAAAAGCCAAGTGAATTATGGCTAACAAATACATCAGAGGAACAGAGATACCACAGAAACGGGAGGCCTCCTAATATGAGGAAGGGGGCAGAATTAATGATAACTCCAGAATGGTGAGGACGGGAGCTCATTTTTAAGGCTGTCTTTCACCAACTGAACAGAGGGAATTGATTTAGACTACTAGAGGAGGTAGAATACTGCTGAGGAACTGAGCAAGGAATAGGGAAACTGGATGTATAGAACTTCAGAGTTGGAAGCAGCCTTAGAAGTCATTCTGTTCCAAATCATTTCTGAAAAGCAAGCTTCTTTGCAACATAGCTCTTTTGAGGTTGTCCAGTCATGGGGATTCACTAACTCCCAAATGATCTTGGTCTGTTTTTGGACCATACTGCTTTTTTAGGAAATTCCTCCCTAGGATTACAGGATTTAAATGATCTTAGCTTAAATCCTTCATTTTACAGATGAGTAAACTGAGGTCCGGAGAGTTTAAGTAATTTTATAGAAGTCACATAGGTAGGAAACAGCAGAGCTCAGATTCAAATCCAGATCCTCTGACGCAAATCTAGCTCATTTTATGTCCTCCTGAATTGTCCCTTCTTCAAGAAAAATACCTCATTTTTATGAAATGATATTTATATAACACCATGTCTATTCTGTCTATTAACTTCATTACTCTAATCACCTATAATTTTCTTCCTAAAATGTGTGGTCTAGAACAGAGCATCAAACTTGAGTCAGTATTCACTATTGAAGATCTGATTTCAGCTACCACACAGTCATGCTTTTAGCTTCATGTTCACCCACCTGTGGGGTGCATAATAAAATCCTAACGGATTGGACTGAATGCCTCAGTTTCTATTCTGTAAATGGAGTTTTTCCCTTTCTTTAAAGTGCCACATAATCTGAAATGGTTTCAACCTAGAGAGATATTAGGCGATAACAGTCACCATCTTCAAACTTTGAACAACTTTGACACTTTGAACAAAAAGAATTAGATTTGTTCTGCTCAGCAACAGATGGAAGAGCCAGAAGGTAGAAGCCTCCTAATTGATTTCTCTCCTTCCCCTTCTTTTGCCAATGAATCCATCCTACAACTGCCAAAGCCATAATAGGTCTGACAGTCTCATTCCTATATTTAAGAAGCTTCAATGGCTCCCTACTTTTTCTAGGAAAAATATTAGCTCCCCTGTTTGATATTTAAAACTCTTCATAGACTGACTTCTAGAGCTCACTCCTCAAGTGCTCACCCAATATTTACTAGTTGTGGACAAATCATTTAAATTTTATCTGTTTCAGTTTCTTCAACTATGAAATGGGGATAATAATAGCATCTACTTTCCAGGGTTATAAATGAGAAATTATAGTTATGGCGCTTTGTGAATATTAAAGTGACAGATGAATGCTAGCTAGTTACTGTTATACTTTCTACATCAAAATTTTCCTCATTGGGATTTTTTGATATATTGTAAGTTGGCATAAGAAATTAAATGAGAATTTTGGGGGAGTTTTGCAGAAGTTGCAGATGATATAGAGCCTATAACCAAATACTTAATACAAATTTTACAATAAGGTACTATAAATGCTCCATAAAGGAAAAAGGAAAAAAAATAGATTCTTCTTTGTATGAAAGGAGGATCAAAAATTTTATATGGATTTTCTAGGTCATGGGGGCACCCCACTTACTCCTAGCCTCCTGAACTGTGAGTTGTTATCACCCAACTCACAGGGCTGTTGTGAGAACCAAATTATATAGGCATTTATAAATATATAATTATATATATATGCATGTATGAATGTGTGTGAATATATATATATATATATATATATATATATAGCTAGTATTTATATTATGCTTTAAAATTTGCAGGGTCATTTATATATGTTAACTACTTGATCTTCACAGCGACTTTGAAAGGTAAGTGCTATTATTATCTCTAATTTACAGAGAAGGAAACTGCACCCCACTAAACTCCTAGCTTACTATATGTAAGCGATAACTTCAGGTGTACTCCTGATCTTGCACCCTAACCACTATTCTACCCTATAAGATCCATGAACTAATGAAAAGCAAAATGAGCAGAACCAATAAAACAATAAGTACAATGAGAACAATAATGCAAAATAGAAAGGAAAAAAAAAAGATTAAATCAGGGAAGAGTGCAGAAAACATATCTGACTCCCCAGCAAGAGATGGGTATAATGGGTAAGTGATTTTGCATATACTACCAGACTCTGTTGATATTATTGGCTGATTTTACTTTTTTCCTCATTTTTTCCCCTTCTTGTAATAAAGAATGGTCCTTTAGACAGGGGAGAGAAAAAGAATATATAAAAACTTGTGATAGCAATAAAGATTTTTTAAAAAAAGATTTCTTTAAAAAGAAATCCCCTCCTATATTGGTCAGACTTAGATGAAGGAGCACTATTTAACTCCAGGGGAAGGATAAGCTGAAGTATCTCCATGGGACATGGAGATACTATCTCCATAGGACCCTTATGAGGGTCCTAGAGACAATGTCATACACAGATGGCTTGAAGTAACCAAGGATGTTTAACTTGGAGAAGAGAAAACCAAGGGGATACATGATAACCATTTTCAACTATCTGAAAGGCTGCTATGCAGAAAGATTGGAATTGTTCTACTTGGCACCCTAGGGTAGATCAATGGGCAGTGGGGATGAGTTGTAACTTTAATCCTATGTAAGATAAAATCCCTTTATATTCAGAATTGCCTGGAAGTGTGATGGACTGCCACGCGTTATAGTGAGTTTCCTATCACTGAAAATCATCAGACTTAGACTGGATGATCACTTATCAGGAATTTTACAGAAGAGATTCTCTGCTGGACTGGTTTGCTGCTGAGATGCTTTTCAGTGCCAAGCTTCTGTGAAAATCTATTGCTTTTCTTCTTTCAAAGGTAGAAGATTATGTGTTCAAGAGAAATAGTACATTGATGACACATGTGGGTCATTCAGGCCTTAGTATGGAGGCTGAAAGAAAAGGGTGAGCTTGGGCCAGGTGAGCCCTGGGACCTGGGTGAAATTATCCAGAAATCAGTCCTTTCTCTGAACTTCTTTCTGCAGGCACACATAGGTACTTGTAAAATATTGGAGGAAGAATTCATTCTTCATTGCAGTTGCAATGATCAAGATATAAATTAAATTGAAAGAAAATTAGATTCTTATTTTAAAGTGGAGAGGTTTAATAACCTTGGAGGGGGTCATATATGATTTACCTTGTAATCCTATACATTTTGAATTATGCAACCAAACCATCATTCTGAGAAGAAGTCCATAGGTTTTACCAAAGGGGTAAAAAAAATGATTAAAATGTATTGTTCTAGAGGATGCATAATAATTAAACAAAATCAGGGGTAGCAGGAAATCTGTGCCAAGAGTTATAGTGTTGACCTTCTGATGGACAGAAACATCGTTAAGGTGGAGTATTTGAGGAAAAAGAAGAATGGTGACTATTGTTGATGGATGCAAGATTTAAAGAAATCCTTTTATATTTAGGCAAAAATTTATCAATGAAGAGAGGAACTGAGTCAGAGAAGAGGTATAACGAATAGAGTATTGGACTGAGAGGCTGAAAAGCCTCTAGTCTAATCCACCACAGATAATGTGATTCTGGATGAATTATTTTTAATTTTAATGCCTTCCCTCTGATATTATCTCCAATTTTTCTTTTTTCTTTTTCTTTGAACATAGTTATTTGCACATTGCTTCTTCAATTAAATTGAAGACTTCTTGAGAGTAGAGGACCTTTCTTTTATATCCTTAGTCTGCAGCACTTGGGGTAGCTAGGTAGCACCACAGTGCATAGAGGCTGGTTCTGGAATCAGGAAGACTCATTTCCCTGAATTCAAATCCATCCTCAGATATTTATTAGTTGCTGGACTCTGGGCAAATCATTTAATACTGTTTGCCTCAGTTTTTAACTCTCTAAAATGAATTAGAGAAGGAAATGCCAAAACACTTCTGTATCTTTGCTAAGAAAATGCCAAATGGTATCAAGGACAATAATAGTTCTGGATAGTTATCCTGGGGAGGCAAATCTTTGTGCTCCACCACTATGCTGTCCCATTGGGAAGGTAACTTGTGAAGGGGTCCCTGTAACTGACACCTCTGTTTCCTTTCATAATCAAGGTATCTGGGTTTCTAAAACACTATGACCTCAGAAATAGAGTAGAGGACACTTTTAGGCAAGGTTAGTCTGTCATAACACAGAAATTCAAGCAATTCAAGTTTTTGATGAGATAATTGGTTTGGCATTTCATCCTGTCTGTCTATGTGAATGTTTCAGGGCCTCAGATAGTATACTGTTTGAGAACATATTCTAGAAGCTTATGTGCTGATATAGACTCTAGAAGGAGATATTATTGAATGTAGAAGTTTTACATCCTTTGTTCTCCTTTTGTTTCCCAACAGAAATCTACCTGGTTAGCTGGGAAAAGGCAATGTAACTCACATGCATTTCAAAAATCCATCCCAGATTCCACGAAGATACATTTTTTAATGATCTTTGAATACTAAGAAGTTTTATCAAGAATATATTTAGAATGAGATGAAACAAATCGATTCCAATATTGCAATAATGAATTGAACCAACTACACCCAGTGAAAGAACTCTGGGAAATGAACCACTACATAGAATTCTTAATCCTTCTATTTTTGTCCGCCTGCATTTTTGATTTCCTTTACAGGTTAATTGTGCACTATTTCAAAGTCCGATTCTTTTTGTACAGCAAAATAACTATGGACATGTATACTTATATTGTATTTAACATATTCTTTAACATATTTAACATGTATTGATCAACCTGCCGTCTGGGGGAGGGGGTGGGAGGAAGAAGGGGGAAAATTAGAACAAAAGGTTGTGCAATTTTAATGCTGAGAAATTACCCATGCATATATCTTGTAAATAAAAAGCTATAATAATAAAAAAAGAATATATTTAGAAGGGCCAGCTAGGTGGCAGAGTAGATAGAGCACCAGCCCTGAAGTCAGGAGGACCTGGGTTCAAATGTGACCTCAGACACTTAACATTTCCTAGCTGTGTGACCCTGGGCAAGTCACTTAACCCCAATTGCCTCAGCAAAAAAAAAAAGAATATATTTGGAAGAATTGCACATGTTTGATCTGTGTTTGGATTGCTTGCTGTCTAGTGGAAGGGAGGGAGAAGAATTTGGAACACAAGATTTTGCAAGGGTTAATGCTAAAAATTATATTTGTATGTATTTTGAAAATAAAAATCTTTTATTAAAAAAATTTCATCAAAGAGATAGGAGACAATCAAGTCATAGGGTTGCTGTGTTGCCTTTTAGGAAAAAATAGTTCCTCTGACAACAGGGTAGCTGTGAGAAGTGAGGATGACATAGATGGGTGGCAATAGTACTGGATCATGAGTCATAAGCTATGAATCCAAGCTGGTTTTTTTCACTTTGTAGTCTGGGACAAGTTCATCTTCCTTCTCTAAGTCTCCAATTCATCTGAAAAAGAAGAAGCTTGGACTCTGGTATCACTAACCTCCCTTCTAGCTCTGGAAGTCAGTAAGCTCCTTCTATGAACTCTCTGCAATGGAGATAAACAGGAGGTTTCCTAATGTCTACAGTTTATCAATTTCCAGAAAAAACTCCAGTCTTAGAAACCCTTTTATGGCCCTAATCAGCATGGAAATAATAGGTCATGTCAACAGTGTCCTTAACTGCTCTTCTAATATACAGGCTACTGAGCGAGTTCAGACTTGGCATAAATCACTCAGCTCCTTATTCCATACACCCTCTCTGCATAACTAAGAGACTTGTACCAAATGGCAAAGAATAAAAGGGTTAATGAATTGCTGAAAAATCTAATCTGCATGCAAAAAAAGCCTCTTCATCACTAATGCTGTGACAAGTGCAAGAAGGCTTGTGAAAACCAATCAATATTTTAAAGAGATATTTTCTCTTGATCGTTGGGGGGAGAAAGTCCAAGGTGGTCTAGGCTGCTTTGCAGGCCCAAGGCTGCATATAACAAAGCAGAGGATTGGGAATTATAGAAGACCCCTGTAGATAGTCCATCTACATGGACAGAAGCCCAGAAAGACAATGCTTCCTTATTTATTTGGTTAGATTTCTATTCTATTCTAAGCTCTCTTCAGAAAACATTTATAAAAGCTTTTACTCTTCCTTCAATCAGGCTGTTTTCTAGGTTCAGAATGCTTCACTTCCATATTCATGAACTCTGAAATTCATTTATCAGATTACAATCTTTTGTCATTTCTTCTTTTCCTATGTTTTATACCTCTAATCCTGTTCTTAATCTTTATCGTGATCTCTGATACCGCCATCCTTCTATTCTTTCCTGGGTCATCATTCCCTCCTAGTCTAGTTATATTCTCCTTTCTTCCCCATCTTGACACCCGCAATGAACCAATTCAACTCTGCTATCCTCTTCTCTTGAATTTTTTGCTCCCCTATCCTGTTGTTGATCTTTCTCTGACAATCCTCAATTCTGAAATAATACCAGGGTTACTATGTTTCACTGCTGTTACAATGATTTACCTGCTGCTGAATAGAATTGGAGAAAATGACAGTAGTTAACATTTATATAATTCTTGCTATATTCCAGGCAGTGTACTAAGTACTTTATTTACAATTATTACCTCATTTGATTCTTGTAACAATCCTGAGAGACTGGCGCTATTAATCATTTCCATTTTATAGAAGGGGAAATCAAGGATCACATAGCTATTAAGTTTCTGAGGCATAATTTGAATTCAAATCTTTTTGACTCCAGCCCTGGTACTCTATCCATTGCACCACCTAGCTGCACGATGAAATCATGCTGATGGACTTCACTTAAATTTATGAATTAAAAATACATGATCTCAAATGGGTCCTTACAAAGCAATCCTTTTACACCTCCCTAATGGATTCATTATCCCTCTCATTATAGCAGCTTTTCTAGACATTTTCATTCTTTCTCAAAATTCTCATTTCTCCCCTTCCTCTTACCCTCTCAGCTAAGAACCTTATCTCATATTTCACTGGGAAAGAAAATTGAAACCTTTCTCTAAGAGCCCCATCTTTTCCTCTCCTCCTCATCTTCCATCACTCAGATGCCTTCTCTCACTACCTTGTGATTTATCACAAGAAAAGACAGTCCTTCTTTTCAAGGCAAACCCTCCTACATGGACAAGTGATCCTATGCCATCCCATCTTTGCCCACTCCCCACTCCCCCATCTTCCCCACTCTCTTACTAATTTTCACTTTCCCCCTTTCTACCAAATATAAACATGATTATGCCTTCCCTCTTGGTAAACAACCTTCACTCTCTGTCCATTCCTATTTTCTACGAATCTTTATCTCTTTGTGTGTGTATCTAAACTTTTTTACCTATCATTTTTCTTTTTAATTTTCTATTATCTGGTTTCCATATGATTATTTAATTGAAACTATTCTTTCTAAAGTTATCAATGATAATAAACAATCTTTTCTCAGTCCTTATCCTTCTTGACCTCTCTGCAGCCTTTGACATGCTTAATCACACTCTTCACATACTCTTCTCATTAAGGTTTTGTGATGCTATTCTTTTTTGGTTCTCTTCCAACCTCTCTGATCACTGCTACTCTCTTTTCCTGTGTTTTTCCCCCAGGTCATAGTTGCTAACTGGAGGTATCACACAAGATCTGTATCTTGGGACCTCTATTCTCATGTTGGTCTTATTTCTCTTGGTGATCTCAGTTTCAATGCCATTATTTTCTTTCTTTTTTTTCTGAGTTTTTGAAAATGTTTTATTCATATGGAGATGACACAAAGATTATCTTCATTCTATACATGGAATATTTCTTTTGAAGCATTTTTATTTTATTTATTATTATTATTTTATTTTCCCAAATACATGTAAAGATGGTTTTCAGCATTCATTTTTGTAAAGACTTTGTATTCCAAATTTTTCTCCCTGGTTCTCTCCCTTATCTCTCCCAGACCCAAGATAAGGGAGGGAACCTTATAACCTCTGATATAGGTTAAATATGTGCATTCTTTTTTTTTATTGTAACTTTTTATTGACAGTACATATGCATGGGTAATTTTTTTTACAACATTATCCCTTGCACTCACTTTTGTTCCAACTTTTCCCTTCCCTCCCTCCACCCCCCTCCCCTAGATGGAAGGCAGTCCTATACATGTTAAAGAGGTTACAGTATGTTCTAGATACAATATATGTGTGCAGAACTGAACAGTTCTCTTGTTGCACAGGAAGAATTGGATTCAGAAGATAAAAATAACCTGAGAACAAAAACAAAAATGCAAACAGTTTACATTCATTTCCCAGTGTTCTTTCTTTGGGTGTAGCTGCTTCTGTCCATCATTGATCAATTGGAAATGAATTAGATCTTCTCTTTGTCGAAGATATCCACTTCCATCAGAATACATCCTCATACAGTACTGTTGTTGAAGTGTATAAGGATCTCCTATTCTGCTCATTTCACTTAGCATCAGTTATTTAAGTCTCAGCAATCTTCTCTGTATTCATCCTGCTGGCCATTTCTTACAAAACAATAATATTCTATAACATTCATATACCACAATTTACCCAACTATCTCCATTTCCAATTGATGGGCATCCATTCATTTTCCAGTTTCTAGCCACCAAAAAAAAAAAGGCTGCCACACACATTTTGGCACATACAGGTCCCTTTCCTTTCTTTAGTATCTCTTTGGGATATAAACCCAGTAGTAACATTGCTGATCAAAGGGTATGAACAGATTTATAATTTTAATTGCAAAAATGTTTTCCCAGTTTGTTGCTTCCCTTCTAATCTTGTCTGCATTAGTTTTGTTTGTACAAAGGATTTTTAATTTGATATAATCAGATTTTTCTATTTTGTGACCAATAATGATCTCTAGTTCGTCTTTGGTCACAAATTCCTTCCTCCTCCACAAGTCTGAGAGGTAAACTATCCTATGTTCCTCTAATTTATTTATGATCTTGTTCTTTATGCCTTAATCATGAACCCATTTTGATCTTATCTTGGTATATGGTATTCAGTGTGGGGCCATGCCTAGTTTCTGCCATACTAATTTTCAGTTTTCCCAGCAGTTTTTGTCAAATAATGAATTCTTATCCCAAAAGTTGGGATCTTTGGGTTTGTCAAACACTAGATCACTATAGTTATTGACTATTTTGTCTTGTGAACCTAACCTATTCCATTGATCAACTAATCTATTTCTTAGCTAAATCCAAATAGTTTTGGGGACTGCTGCTTTATAATATAGTTTTAGATCAGATACAGCTAGGCCACCTTCATTTGATTTTTTTTTCATTATTTCCCTTGAAATTCTTGACCTTTTGTTCTTCCATATGAATTTTGTTGTTATTTTTTCTAGGTCATTAAAATAGTTTCTTAGGAGTCTGATTAGTTTAGGAAGTATTGTCATCTGTATTATATTCACTCAGCCTATCCAAGAAAATACTGATGTTATTGTTCAGATGTTTTCAGTCATATGAGACACTTGATGACCCAATTTAGGATTTTTTTGGCAAACATACTGAAATGTTTTGCAATTTCCTTCTCCAGCTCATTTTATAGATGAGGAAACTGACACAAACAGGGTTAAGTGACTTGCCTAGGTTCACACAGCTAGTAAGTTTCTGAGACAAGATTTGAATTCAGGAAGATGAGTCTTCCTGATTCTGGGCCTGATGCTGTATCCACTTCACTATTTAATTGGCATGATGAGTCTAAGGCCCTGGTAAAAAGTCCTATAGGAAGTTAAAGATACAGGTCTGAAGTCAGAAGAGAGGTTAGGGTAGAGATATTCTCTTGGGAGAGGTTACCTGTGTCGAAGTTATGGGCTGATGCTGGGACATGAGTAAAATTGCTAAAGGAAACAGCATAGAGATAGAAGAGGAGGAAGTATGTCCAGACCCCAGAGTTACAAATGACACAGTGGATAGAATAGTGGTTATATAGAGCTGAAGGTAGTGAGTTCAAATCCTACCTCTGATATTTATTAGCTATGTGGTCCCCATCATATTACTTAGTTTTTCTAAGCCTCAATTTCCTCATTAATAAAATAAAGGATTTTATGAACTTCTTAAAGAATAGGGAGGGATTGAAAAGACAGTATAGGAGTCATAGAAGGCATGATTCCAGTTAAAAGACAGTGATACCCCTGATGCAGAGGGAGAGGTTAAAAGACCTTATGCAAATTTTTTTAAGAAATGACACAAGGGTGAGGGCTGAAGAAAGGTTATTTTGGGTGGAGTAATTAGGAGAATATTAGTGTCTTCCAAAAAAAATTCATAGAATGGTGAAGAAGGAAATCCTATCATGGAGGATGGAGGATAGAGCAATCAATAAAAAAGAGCTGTTTTCAAAAGCTTGGTCATAAAAGGGAGAAGGGGGGATGGGACTACAAATGGATGATCAGGGTTTACTTTTTTTGGGGAGTGTGTTATTTGGGGAATCTTGAACATGTTTATACAGATGGAAAGGAGTTTGTGTGGAAGAGAAAAGACTAACAAAGCATCCTAAACTTTGACCTTACTGGCTAATTGGGAAGAGGGTCTAACTTTGTCTTTCCTGTCTCTGAGAAAGCATAGACTGAAGTAGGGAGAGAGAGAGGCCTTTTAGCTGACCAGCAAAATGACGTTATGAGTCACAGAGAACTTTCCTTTCTGTCTTTTCCAGTTAATATTCTCCCAGAGAATTTAGTTCTAATGCTCTCAGTCTTCAACCTGGAATGTCTTTTCCTAAGTGATATTCGACATAACTGTTCACTTTAAGAGCACTATAAAATCAGTGTTTATTCTGCTTTCTGGAATTCAAAGAACTCATTTCTCCCTATGAAAACAAGTCTACTTTATTACCATAGATAGAGATGCCTTCATTGAGCATAACTCAATGGGGGATTCTTCTTTTAAGATAAGTTATTCTTTCTCGTCTCCTAGGACATTCAGGTCTTCTTTAAGGCTAATTGCTTTCAATATTATTCAACCAACAATTATTAAATACCTGTAGTGTGTAAGGCATGAGGAGGGACACAAAGCATGAAGTAGTGGGAAGAGCATTGATTCTAACTCAGAGGACTTGGGTTCAAATCCATCCGCTGAAGATTACTACCCATGAGACCTTTGAAAGTCACTTAACCTCCCTAAATCTTGGTTTTCTTTCCAATAAAACAAAGTGATTGAGCTAGATGATCTTGGGGGCTTTTTAAAAACTTTTAATAAGATCTATGATGTTATGAAAATAACTCATATGTTAGTAGGGAGATATCACATATACACACAAATATTACTGTAATCCTATTTCTAATTTTGTTGTATTCTATATCCCTGCTACAATACTATTACAAAATAATACATAAGGGCACAAGACTCACAAAACACTATTATGAAAGCTAGGCAAACTTCATGTAGGAACTGGCATTTAATTTTGGTCTTGAAAAATGAATGCAATTTTGAAAAGCAGAATTGGGGTTGAGGGATTGAGAATAGCAAGAGCAAAGAAGAATGAGTAATGACTGGTAGAAAGAATGACTGAAAAAGTATTTAGTAAGTACTAAATCCAAAAGCACATAGAATTCCTTCCTTTGAGCACCCTATATTTTTATGGGGGAGACAACACAAGTAGGGGAGAGGTTGGTCAGCCAGGGAGGAACATTGTGGTTTGAAAAATTATGAGTGGTGAGTGGAACCATAGGGGAATAGGTTGATAAATCCTTTCCTGGAGCAAGGAGAGAATTGATTTGATTGTAGTTCAAGAATATAGAGTGGGAAGCAGTAATGATGGTGTGTGTGTGTGTGTGTGTGTGAATCAGGCAAAACTTATGAGGATGAGGCAAGCTGGCTTTTGGAAAGCTAGACAATACTCGGGTAGTGAAGGTGCTCATCAATCAGTGAAGGAGTGGTTCAGAAGAAAAAGGATGTATTTCTCTAGTTCATGGTTGAATGTCCAGATGGCAAATTGCATGATATATCTAAAGATCAAAAAAGAGCATTGGATAAGTCATCAGAAAATCTGGGTTTGAATCTTAGCCCTACTTTTTACCACTTGTATGACCTATGAGGAAATTATTAATCTCTTGAAATCTTACTTACCCTACCTGTAAACCGAAGAGATTAGACTCAATGACTTCTAAGCTCTAAATCATATGCTTCAATATGTGCACCAAAGAGTAGGTAAAAAGAATGTAGGAGATGTTTAGATGGTGAATTGCCTAGAATAGTTGTAGTATAGTACATATTACAGAGAACTTTGGGAGGGGATGCTGAAAAGGTCTATGAGAACCAGATTATTAAAGATCTTGGATAACAGACTGAGTTTGGACTTCATTCTGTAGGTAAGCCACAGCTGGCCACAAAGAACCACAAAAGATCTGACAACAAAGGAATAACATGATTAAAGTGATAAATCTCCTTTTGGATGCTGAAGGCATAGGAGTTGAGAAAGGCTAGGGGTAAGGAGGTTGCATTGAATCATAGTTGCTAAGAATCTGGAGGAAAGTATGTGAATAACACCCCAAGAAAGGTTAAGATGCCTGGGGTTTTAAACTACCATATGTATCCACTTAAGCTTTTGAGTCTATTGACTTATGTAGGGATTAGAAGAGAAAGAAGTTATGGGATTTTAGGACAGTTTAGCATTAGGGAATGTTGTAGGGCTTCAATTGAAAGCAAATAAATAAGTAATTATATTAACTGAATGATTGGGTTATAGAATCATTATCTGGGCTGCTTCAGAAGCTTAATGTGTCGACCTCAGCAAGAAATGAGATCCTAGGGGACGCTGGGAATTTTGACCTTCTATTTCGTAAATTGTATTACTTCCACAGAGGAATTACCCAAATTCACTTATCAATGCAAATGACTCCAAGAGGTTGCAGTTCCCACAACTACCTAGTACTATTTGCTTATGGTTGTTCTTCCTTCTGACTTATTAGAAATATTAAAAGTCTCGCTTTTCCCACCCCTTGAAAGATGGAGGCATTGGTCTGAGGTATAAGAAGGTGTCAATATGTGGAGAACATGGAAATTCCCAGTACAGGAAGAAAAGAGTTGGGGAATATTTAAAAGGCATCCTTCTGAAGACATATCCTGAGGTAGGGGAACTTAGAAGCTAAGAAGCCTGAATCTGAGCTCTGGGTCTGCCAGTGACTCATTGTAGAACCTTAAAGATATCACTTTTCATTTCTGGACCACCATTTTCTCCACTATAAAATGAGTAGATTAGATTGGTTTTTTTGTGTGTTCTCTTCCAGTTCTAACATAGTCTGTGTACTTGTAAGTCTATGGCTAAGGGCCAAAGGTGTGATTTAAGCTTTAAGTGCCATTTGGAAGTCTTAAGAGAAAAGGGCACCTAAGGGATGCAGTGCCAGTCAGGAAGAATCATCTTCTTGAGTTCAAACCCAGCCTCAGACACTTATTAACTGTGTGACCCTGGGCAAGTCACTTCACCCGTTTGCCTCAGTTCCTTATCTATAAAATCTATAAAAAATAGAAAATGGCAAATCATGCCAATATATCTTTGCCAAGAAAAATCCAAATATAATCACAAAGAGTCAAACATGACATTACTCAAGAACCTAGGAAAGGAATCGCTATTGAAGCAGTATGAGGTACTGTGACCTGGAAGAGAAGATATTTTTATCCTTATCATTTAGGCCTTTGGATTAATCAGATAGCCTTGTGAAGAAATATAGATCAAAAATCACATATACGTGAAATTTGAGAGCAGTCTTTGGCATAATTGTTCATTTTCTTCCTGGTGTTATGGGGTGGGCTCAACTTAAGACTTTGTTTTTTTTAATTATAACTTTTTATTTATAAAACATATTCATGGGTAATTTTTCAATATTGAATCTTGCAAAACCTTCTGTTCCAAATTTTCCCCTCCTTCCTCCCATCCCTTCTCCTTGATGACAGGTAGTCCAATACATGTTAACTATGTTAAAATATATGTTAAATCCAATATATAAGAGTTTATTTGATAAAAGTCACTACTGAGGGGTTACAACCTGGGATGCAATTTCTGGTCTTGCTATTTAAATTATTCATTACCTCTCCTCTTCTCTCCCTTCTCTCTCTTTCTCTATCCCTTTCCCTCTTCCCCCTCTCTCTGTTATCACAACCAGAAAGGCTTGATAGTGGATCTGTGGCATAAGAAGGCAATGACTGTTATCTGTAGCACTGAAAATGATACCAATTACCTCACTACCTGGAATTAGCATACAAATCCCATGAAGGCACAAGACTGAGGACTGGTATTAGGTAGGTCATAATATTATATGAGCATATCTGTCTAGGTCAGAAGGAAGGACAAAGAGATAGCTGGTTGAAATCTCTTCAGGAAAGAACAGGGAGAACTTCCATTTCCTAATCAAAATTTCCTGTATATTTGTGTTTATGTTCTTTTGCATTGTGTATATCCTTGGGAAATTCTTATTGATTTGGCCATTCTGAAAGTTTTCTAAGGCTTTAGTCACAGAATTCACTAAAGGGCCAGACAACAGCAAAAGGGTCAGTGAAAGCATTATCTTTGCTCACATCTCTTGAGACATATCCTAGTCTCTCTGGTAAGCCTATAGCTTACGCAGGGGTCCTCAAACTTTTTAAATAGGGGGCCAGTTCACTGTCCCTCAGATTGTTGGAGGGCCGGACTATAGTAAAAACAAAACCTTTGTTTTGTGGGCCTTTAAATAAAGGAACTTCATAGCCCTGGGTAAGGGGGATAAACGTCCTCAGCTGTTGCATCTGCCACGGGCGTAGTTTGAGGACCCCTGGAAGCCTTACAGATTTCAGATTTCCACTTTCTGATCTATCTGCTTGCTCTTCCAGCTGCCACAGTTCTAGCACTAATTTAGGGCTCAGGCTTGCACCCTGAAAGAAGCCATGAGATGGGTGGGTTGATTCTAGATCAGAAGCTTTAAAGCTGGGCCCACCTTAAAAAATGTTAGTGTAACATCTGATTTTACAGATGGGGAAAGTGAGGCTCAGAAATGGAGGATGTAGGCATTTGCTTAAGCTCATAATAGGTACTAAATAGAAGAAATGGAATTCAAACTTGGGTTTCTTTATGCCATATTCAGTGAATTTTTAAACATACCACACTTTCATTTGACAACCCATTTCTTCCATTTGCTTAAACTCAAATAAATATCTCCTCTCATATTAGGTCCTACTTGATTATATGTGAGTAATAATATCCTCCCTTCTACTGCTTCACTATATTTGCCCCACTCGAATAAATTCATCATTTACTAATGTGTATTATCAGTCTCATCACTCCTTCTCATCTTCTCTCTTCTCCCAAATGAGCTCAGTAAGAGCAAAGCCTGTGTCCTAGTATCTTCTCTGACACCCATCATAGTGTTTTATCTGTAGTAGGCACCTACTAAGTGCTACCTAAATGAAAGTTATTTTGATTAGTTTCTTATTACCATTATGCTTCATGAGGTTCACTTCATTTTGCATATGGGTAAACAGAGGCCTAATTAAACTTTGCATCTTTTTTGGCATCTAACAGTGCTCTATATACAGTAGCCACTTAATAAATGCTGCATAAAGAAAAGTTATTTTGATTTGTTTCCCCACCACGAGACTATCTATGTACTTTATGAGGTTCTGCATTTTACACATGGGAAAACAAAGGCCAAGGTCTCTTCTAGCATCCATCACAATGCTCTATATACAGTAGGCACCTAATAAGTTCTGTTCAAATGAAAATTATTTTGATTTGTTTATTATTCTCTCCCCTGCCCCATTAGACTTTATATTTCATGAGATCTATTTTCTCATTTTATTTAAGGGGAAACAGAGATCTAGAGAAAGATAGTGAATTAATTATCCAAGGTCATACAGCTAGTAAGTAACTGAGAACAGATATAAATCCATGTCGTCTTATTCCAGGTCCAGTGAGTATTCTACTGTGCTACACTACCCCTCAGACAGAGTACCCTGACCCTAAGATCTCAGAATCCTGTTAATGGATTTGAGCATTAATGTAAAATGTTGCTTATTTAAGAACAGAGGAGGCATTTGAAGAGCTTAATGGAAGTTACCAGGAGGTAATTACATGGCACCATTCACAGTGCTTACAAAAAGACTGATGTCAATATTGTCGTCTTTGCATTTTATAAAATCTGGATTGCTCAGGAAAGGAACCTTCGGCTGACAGAATTGACACCTGAATAGGAGAAGAAATAAAAGGATTCACCTTGAAGACACTTTTCTTTGTCAAAAATTAAAAAAAATAAAAAGGATTCCATTTGGAAGCTAGAAAATGATTGAGGGGCATTGATTGGGGGCATAGTTTATATATTTGTATAGTGTGACTCAGAGAGGGGCTGGGGCTTTTTCTTTTTTTCCTTTCTTTCTTCTTTCCTTTTCTTCTTTTTTAAAGGCAAGCAATTTGTTGATAATATGTCCTATCTGGTTTTGGTAATTAAAAAAATGATTAAGAAAGGCTGAGGCATTAATCCTGGGAATGGGGCCAGGGTGTCTGTGTGATATTCAGCAATTTACAGCCTTCTTTAGCAGAGAGACCTTTAATTATTTCTTCAATAGTGTTCTTTATTAGAGTATATGGTACGATGGAAATAGTAATATATGTCTCTGCTTAAATCCTGGAGCAGAAACAAAGAAATTCAGGTCTCTTATGAGGTGATAAATAAAAATCAATTGTCACATCATCGGCCTGTTCAAGGACCTACCTGGCTCCCTGTTGTCTCTCAAATCAATAATAATAACTCGAGTTTCTATAGCACTTTAATGCTTACAAAGCTCTTTCCTTAAATTAGTGTTAGTTAGATAGCTAATTTGAATATCATTAACCCCATTTTGTGGATGAGGAGTAGAAGTCCAAAGATGTTAGGTGACTTTGAAATCAGGTTTTCTGGATCTAAATTCTATCTACACTTGTTTTACTATAATAAACTTTCTCTCCAAATTGTTGATATTTATGTAAAGTTCATGGATCTAGAACCTGAAAATCCTGTTTCACTCAGGAGCTCCTAGCCAGGTTCAGCACATGAAGAGAATGTGCTCTAAAGAAAAGTCTTTTCTTGGGTTGTTTCTGCCATATTGTCCCCCACCCTGGGAATTCTGAGAGGCTAGATAGTAGAGTGGATAAAATGTCAGTCTGGGAATCAGGAAGACCTCAGTTCAAATGTGGCTTCAGATACTTATTAGCCACATGACCCTGGGCAAGCCACTTAATCCCATTTGCCTCAGTTTCTTCATCTGTAAAATGACCTGGAGAAGGAAATAGCAAACCATTCCAGTGTCTCTGCCAAGTATCTTTGCTAAGGAAGCCCCGAAGAGGTTATGAAGGCTCAGATGTAAGTAAACAAAAACACCTGTTAGTGGGAGCCCCTGAAACTGACCTGCTAGAAATCTAGGAACCAAATTACCCATTTCAGCTTCATGGTGTAGGATATAGAAGGGTGTCAAAAGGATGAAAATTTCCTAAGTGGGGCTGGACAGAGAAACCTGAAGAGATATGGGAGGAAAGCAGAAGTGTTTCAAAAAATGCTCACCTAGTGTGCCTGAGGGTAGCCTGTGATGTGAAGGACTTGATTTAATGTCCACCCAATGTAGCTGAGGGTTACCCGTTATATGAAGGACTTGATTTAGAAAATAGCCGGTCCTTCTGGTCAGGCTATCTGTTAGGTACAGATCATTGATGGATGTAGGTCAAGAATCAGAATAGAAATAAAAGGGTCACCGTCCAGAGCCTGGAAACAGCGTGGGCCAATTGCAATTTCTCATTTTGCCCGAGGAACCTGGGTTAGGACAGAATAGCACGGTGCGCTGGCCCCACCCTAGGACAAGATCAATATTAAATTAGCCTTTAATCACAAGCCTTTTAATTATTCAGTGTTGACTTAGAGTGAAGGAGTCAGCAGTGATAAATCTTTTCCAATGCAGAGAATTCAGATCTCACTCATTCCACATATCCATGGAAAGCATGGAGAACGACGAGGAAGCTGGTGATGGGTTTGAGGGCTCACAGAGACAATGACTAGCTAAAGGCTGAGTGTAACACACTGAATAGCTCTCAGCTTCATTTTGTTCACAGCCTCTATGATGATAAAAGCATTTTGTGATCCACGATGTAACATAGAAACTGTGCTATTCTTACTATAATACTAATACATAACTGAGCAATTGTAATCCTGGTCAAGGAATGGAGATAGTTTAAGCATAAGTATAAATGTAAATGTAATGAGGATAATTAGGGCAGCCCCTCTGATTTGCTAGAGCTGAATATCTACCTTGACCCTTTCTGGTGGGAGGGTCCCTTGTTAACCGGAGATACAGAATCATAAGCCATCTTTAAAGGATTGACTTTGCCCTCTTATGCTCTTCGTCTCCTCTTCTCTCTGTTTTTGCCCTTCTATCCTTCTCTCTCTCTCTCTCTCTTCCTTCCTTCCTCCATCTCTCCCTCCCTCTCTCTGTCTGTGTGTCTGTCTCGCTCCTTCCCTCCCTCCATCCCTCCCCCACCTCCTCTCTGTCTGCCTTTGTGTTTCTCCGAATGTCTGTCTCTTTCTCTCTGCGTGTTTCTCTCTCTTTCCTCTCTCCCTCTCTCCATTTTTCTCTCCCTCTTTCCCTCTCACCCCTATCTCTTTCCTCCTCTCTCCATCTCTTCCCCTATTCTCTCTCTCCTCCTCCCTCTTTTCTCGCCCTTTCTCCTCCCCCTTCTTTCTCTCTCTTTTTATCTCTTCCTTTCCTTCTCTCTTTCTCCCTCCCTCCCTTGCTCTTCCTCCCTCCTTCCCCCTACTCTCTGTCTCTTTCCCTCCCCCCTCCTCTCTCTGTCTCTCTCTCTCTCTGTGTATGTGTCTTTGTCTGTTTCTCTCTTCCTTTACTCTCTCCCTCTCTCCCCTTTTCTCTCCCTCTTTCCCTCTCACCCCTATCTCTTTCCTCCTCCTCCTCCTCCTCCTTCTCCTCCTCCTCCTCCTCCTCTTCCTCCTTCCTTCTTCTTTTTCTTCTTCTTCTTCTTCTTCTTCTTCTTCTTCTTCTTCTTCTTCTTCTTCTTCTTCTTCTCTCTCTCTCTCTCTCTCTCTCTCTCTCTCTCTCTGTCTCTCTCTGTCTCTCTCTGTCTCTTATCTCTGTTTCTCTCTGTCCCTCTGTCTCTCTTTGTCTCTCCCTCCCTACTTCCCTCCTTCCCTTCTTCCTTCTCCCTTTCTCTCTCTTTCTCCCCCTTCTATTGAGTATATCAGGATTCTTTCCCCATGCTATGCATGCCAAGGAATACATATGTTATCACAGTAGTTTTGAACCTAGACCTCAAGGTTCTAATGGCTTCTTTTGCTTTGTCTTTTTTGTCCTGAACACAGGTGAAATGACAATTGGATATTTTGAGAATGGTGGATACCTTGGAAGTTTAGAAATTATTGGATTTTCCAACTGGTGTCAGCTGCTATGTGGAAAGTTCACTAGGCAGTCAGAATTTCTTAGAGGATAAGATGACCATCTATGAGAGAATGAATCATGAATGCTGGGCTGGCAGATGAGAGGAACCATGAATGATTTTTAAAAAATGAATGTTACAGTATAATTATTTTTTAAATGATTACTATCTTCCAATAGCTACTAAAATGATTTTCCTAAAATGCAATTCTGATCATATCAAATCCCTATTTAATAAACTCTAGTTGCTCCTTATTATTTCCAAAATCAAATATATGTTGTCCTTAAAATAGTTTGTGTAGTTTTAGCCTATTGAACAAAGACGTTTAGGACATTCTGTATAAAATTCTCTGTTTGCCTTTTGTACCCTTTTCAAAACCTGCCCCATTCCTACCTTTCCAGTTTTATATCTTCTTTTACCATCCACCTTACCTTCTCTCCATATTTGCTATTCAGTGGCAATAGCCTTCTTGCTGTTCCTTATGCACACTACTCTATCTTCTAAATCCCAGATTAATAAATTCTAGTTGACACAATTCATTTTAATCTAAGAGGATACTGAGACTTGTAGAGGTCATGTGATTTTCCTAGGGTCATGCAGTGGTAGAAATGTTACTTCAACTCAGTTCTCCTGGATGTAGCAACTTTCCTATGCTATTTTCTAGGGGCCTCTAATGCAAAAGGGACAGCTTTACTTTTGGGATGAGGATCTGAGGTCCCAGGAAATCAGAGTTACTGGTCCATTTGGTGCCTTGAATTGACAGAGAGACAGTTAAGGAGGTCAATTTGCAAGGACTTGTGAGAGCCAGGGGAAGATAATGCTCTCAGTCACCCATCATCTCTGCTAAAAAGGGGGGCGGTCCTCACCCTGCCTAGATCATTATCTGTACTCTTCAGATCTCATCCAGAAATAATCTGCTGCCAGTCTCCTTGTTGCCAAATGGTTTTTTTGTTGCTTCCACTTGAATTGTGGAGCTGCAGTTCTATTACCAAAGCTTGCTATTTCTTCAATAAATTAGCACTGGGAGTTATGTGAATCCCAGCCAGAAAAAAATTAGCCTATTCTCCTCAACAACTCTACCATGTCTCTTTCTCAATAGCTACAACCTAATACAGTTTGTTTCTCCTTATCGACTCTTCTCCCAGCAGGTGTCTCCTTTATGTCTGGAGGTTCCAACCACCTTAATCTTTTTTTTTTAACTCTCTAAGCTTTCAAGTCCTATTCTAGCTCATCATTCTTCATAATTAATTCATGGCAACCTCTTGGCCATTTGGGCCTGCCATGGGCTACATCTCTCTCAGGATAGAAAGATAATTACTTCTATTTCACAAAAGGTGGGCTGCATGGTAGCAACAACATCAAAAAATCAGTCCCATTTCTATTGTGCTATAAGGTTTACAGAGAGTTTTGTACAACCCAGTGAGGAAGATTGTACAAACATTATTGGCTCCACTTTATAGATGAGGAAAATGAGGTCAAGAGAGCAATGATAATTTACCCAGAGCCCCATGCTAACAAAGAGTGATTCCCCCTACTCCTAGATGCTATCTATAGCTGTAAATTCATTTCTTCATTCCATCCTTCCTTTCCCCCCAGATTCTCTTTTCCTGGATGGATATTACTGGAGGCTCTTTTTTTGTTCATTTGTTCCCATTTCTGTTAGACTCTTCATGACCCTATTTGAGGTTTTCCTGTCAAAGATACTGGAATGGTTTACTATTTGCTTCTCCAGTGCATTTTTATGGACAAGGAAACTGAGGCAAATAAGGTTAAGTGACCTGCACAGGTTTGCATAGCTAGGAAGTGTCTGAGGCCAGATTTGAAATCAGGAAAATTGAGTCTTTTTGACTTCAGGTCTGATACTCTTATCCATTGCACCACCTAAATTGGGGCTCTGAACTGCCAATTAGAGGCTTTATATACACCAGGGCTTTGTTTTAACTCCTTAAATGTTAGGTTGTTCTTTGAGTTTTATCAGTAAGACTCAGTGTTCTCTGTCTTATTGGCTGAATAAATCAAATGTTTCTATATGTTGTCTGAATTTTCAGTCATTCCCATATCCCCAAGGGAAGATTAGTCAAATTCAAGGATGCACACAGGGGAGGCATAATATCTAGAAATTCATCTTCATAATAACTGGAAATCCCTACCCAAACATTTTCTTTCTCCTCTCATGAATAGCCATCTTCCTATTCCTAGAGAATTTTTCTTTCAGTGTACCAGTGCCATTTTTTCAAAGTCTCCCAGTGGCAAAGAGGAAAAGGAAACCCAGGAAGCCTGATTCTTTATCTACTGCACCATGCTATTTCTGTGCTATATAATTCAGTCTAGCACTCAAGACTTTTTAAAGTTTGGCTTTAATCTTACTTTCCAACTTTCTCTCTTATTACTTATATAGACCATCCCATCTAACCAGGCTAGTCTCTTTGTTATTCCTTCAAGCCATTTCATTTATTCCCATTTCTATTTTTTTTTTGGCTCATGCTGTTCTCACTGCATAGAATACTTTATCCTCTCTTCTCATCCACCCAAATCCTGCCTATACTGGGAGACTGTGTGTTTAATAGTAATGAATGGTGTGATGTGGAAGCCAAAAAAAATAAGGTAATCTTATATCACAGAATCATATAATCTGAGAGTTGGCAAGGACCTCCATAATCAATTAGTCTAGCCTAAACTCAAAAGCATAGGACATGGATTGATCGTGTCATTTCATGGAAGATGAAAATCCTTTTATTAAACAAGTCAGAATCTTCTTTGCAACATATATCTTAGAATACCAATAAATTAAATGTCTTGCCCAAGCTCACACAGAGAATATAGATAAAAAGCAGGGTTTAAAGCCAGGTTTTCCCAAATCTGAAGCCATTTCTTTACCCACTATGCTTGCCACCTATACATGAAAGAAACACCCATTGCAACATATCCAATAGAGTAGTCTGGCCTCTTCTTGAAGATATCCAAGGAGAGGAAATTCTTCACCTTTGGAGGCAGGACATTCTACTTTGAGATAGCTTTAATAGTTAGGAAGTTTTTCCAAGCCTCAAGCATGGGCTTTATATTTGAGGACAAACAGGATGAGGTTAGTTACTTTCTGCAATACAGAACTTCAAAAATATGAAGGTAACTATCTTGTCCCCAATGGGTCTTCTTCAGGCTGTGTTTAGCTCCTTCAACATATGCTCATTGTTATGAATCGAAAGCCTCTCATTATCATGTTCATTTTCTGGACACTTGAATTTTTTGATGTTCTTCTTATACCAAGACACCCAAAATTAATAGAACAAGCTTTTGGAATTAACAAAGATGAAATATGATGGAACAGTTCCTGGAAGTAATGTTTACAGTAGATTACATTATATTACATTAGTAATGATCACATTAGATTTTGACTTCTGATATATCTTGGCCTTTCAAGACAGAACCTAAACCTTTTTTAGAATAGCTATTATCTAGCCATGATTTCTTTAATCTATATGTATAAAGTAAATTTTTTGTTCCCAAGTTCAAGACTTTATATTTCAGCTTACTAGATTCAGTCCTATGTTCTAACTTGTTAAGCTCTTTTTGGATCCCAGCTCTGTCATCCAGAATATTTGCTATCCATTCTAGTTATGTTAGCTGCAAATTTGATGGTCACATCATCTCTGCCTTTATACAAGTTGTTGGTAAAAAGTTAAATAGTTCAACATGAATTCCTGGATACTCAACTGGAGTCTTCCTGCCACATAAACACAATTATTTATAAGTACATTTTAAGTCTGATAATCAAACTGAATCTGACCCTATCTGACTCTATTATCATCAAACCTGGATATCTTCATTTTCTCCTTAAGAACACTGTGACAAACTTGATCCCAGATTTTGCTAAGGTTAACACTCATTCTATAACTATGCTTCCAATTCCTACTCATAGTGGTAGGCTGGATGCCCAGAGATCAACTTCTGTCTCTCCAAGTTTTAGAATAACTCAAAGAGGTTGGGAGTGTGTTTATAATGTTATAGTTCATAAACTCTCAATCTTCCCTCCCCAAGATTATTAGGTAAGAATCTTCTTAAGGCGCCTTAAAGAGTTAGAAATGTCTATTTAATAAGAGGACAGAGCAAGTATAGTTAGTACAAAGCATCCTCTGAAAAGTATATGATACACTGTCCCATCATAACATATAAAAGCTAATGGGAAATGGGCTCAAATCTAGGGAACAGACAGACGTAGCAAAGGAGTAACTCAATGATCCTAGTAGCTAGAAGTCTTTTTTTTCCTTCCCTTCATACAAAGTACTCATGAAATTCCCTTAGGCATGCTGCTGGGCTCCTAGCAGTGTCATGAAATCTCCTTTCCTCAGCATGTCCAGTTGGGACCCAAGTCCCATGCAGAGATTACTGCCAGTCATTGCTGATCCAGAGTTACTATTAGCTTGCTGATGAAAAGATTAAAATCCTTAAGGTATCTAAAGTTTAGGAAGGAGACTGAGACTACTCTTCTACTAGGAAATTCTTAGCCAAGGACTTGACTAGAATGATAAGCTATCAAACATGAGGAATGTCATTTTTTAAAACCAATACTCTGGTTTTATATAGGCCCCAGGGAATGATCAACTTTGCTCAAACATTCTAAATATTTACTTGCTTAGCATCACATTTCATCCAGTGACTTTCAAGAATTTCTAAATTGACTTTCCTTCTAAAGGACTTTTTGCACCTCTTCTAAAAACCTTTGATTGATTGATTCAATAGAGGTGTTCTTGCAAGATTACAGTATCAGGGCATTGCATCTTGTTAGTTAATTTAAGTGGGGTGGGGTAACTTATTGATTGACTCAATCAATGCCCACCCTTACACTAAAACCTATGTAATATATATCCTTAGCATTCTCTGCATCTACTTATTTAACATTATTGTCAAAAAAGACATGAAGTGAGAACGGCATGACCAGTACTTGAGAAAGCCATCCTGTCTCTTTGTGGACTCTTCATATTCAATATATCCACAAAGTATAATTATGGGTACTTCCTCTACCACCATAGATTGCAAATTCTCTTTAACTTAGCATGGCCTGGTCCCGATTAGTGTCAATAACTCATCCCTTCAAGTGCTCAATTGAATTAAAAATTGCAATAGTTAAAGTTATAATCATGTAAAAATATGGTAATTCATTCCAACTCAATGGAAATGCAGTATGAATTCAAATAATGCAAATACTTCAGGAAAATCCATTATTTGCATTAATTGGGACATAGCTATCAACATAGTTTTGTAGAATTGCTATGTCCAAAATGTGATCATACCTTACCCAACTGATCTCAGAAAAAGTAATCTTTGAATGTATAAGGGGCAACATGTTCAGAATTAGGAAGGTAACAATCCTACCCTGCTCTGATCTTGGTCCAACATCTGGAATATTACATTCAATTCTGAGCACCACATTTCAGAAAGGACATCAATAAAATAGAGCACATCCCTACGATGGAAAACAGAGTGAATTTTGGCACTTGCTTGATGTTTTAACCCAAATATCCTGCAGGCATTATAAGCTTCGTACACCCCAAATAGAATTTATTATATTTCCTTCCACATCTATCCCTGCTCCATAGTTTTCTCATATCTGAGACCTTAAGGATATTCACAACTACCAGCTTGGAATTTCTAAAATCCTATCTGATCATGTTACTGCTATTCAAATTTTTTAAAGCTCCCTATTGCCTGTAAGAATAAAATATAAATCCTTGGCATAGTATTTTAAACCTCATATAATGTTGTTCCCACCTACTTTTTGAGTTTAATTTCATATTTTTCTCCTTCATGCATTTTCTATTCCATTTGGACTAGCCTTCTAGCTTTTCCAGAACTACTTGTTATTGTTCAATCATGTCTCACTCTTTGTGACACTGTTTGCCTTTTTTTTCTCTAGATCATCTTACTGAAAATAGCTGTACAAGGTTAAGAGATTTTACCAGGGTCAACATGGCTATTAAGGGTCTGAGGCCAGATTTACATTCATAAAGATTAATCTTCTTGACTCCAATCCCAGATCTCTATCTACTGTGCCACCCAACTGCCTGCGTGGTCCAGGACATTCAAAGTCCCACCTACATGTCTTTATAAAGATGATTCTGCATATGTTGAAGGCTCTTCTCCTCACTTCAACCTCCTAGATTTCTTAATTCCCTTAAACAAAGTACAATGACACAAAACCTTTCCTAACCTTCCTGCCCCAAGGGATGGATTTCTTTCTTGAAATTATTTTGTATATGCTTTGTGCTTCCTTTTCTGTGTGCTTATTATATTTCCCTTTATACCCAATTAATAGAACATAAGCTTTAGAAAAGAGACTACTTCTGCTTATAGAACCAATACATATATGATGAGGATTTAATTGATGTTTGTTAAATTGGTTTGTATTGAATTAGAGGTTATTCTATAAAGAGATTCATTGACAGAACTAGTGGTACTGAGTTTGGAGAGAAAATTTAAGACTCAAAGGACTTAGAGGAAGCTAGATATTGTGGTGATACAATACTGGAGTTAAAATCAAGAAAACCTAGCATCAGATACTTACTAGTTCTGCAAGCCTGAGCAAGTCACTTAACTTCAATCTGCATTAGTTTTTTCAACTGTTGATTGAAGATAATAATAGCATCCACCTTTTAAGGATAATTCTGAAGATTAAATGAGATATACTGTGCAAAGCTTAAAGCGCTATCCTGTCTATTTTTATTTTTATTTGTATATTTATATTTTATTTATATTTATTTTTATTTATTATCCTGTCTATATTATTTTTAATTCAACAAATGCTGTCTTCAAAATTTTCATGCGATGAGGGCCAGATATGGTGGATAGACTAAACAGGCTTGAGTAAAAAAGTTGTAGTTATTAGTTTTCAGTTATGGCTGACTCCTCACTACTCCATTTGGGGTTTTCTTGGCAAAAATATAGGCATAGTTTGTCATTTCTTTCTCCAGTTCATTTTACAGATGAGAAAACTGAGGCAAATAAGGTTAGGTGAGTTGCCCAGAGTCATACAACTAATAAGTAGTCTGTCAGATTTGTACTCAGGAAGATGAGTCTTCTTAGCTCCACACTGCATGCTCTATCCAGAGTGCTGAACTCAAATTACTTTTTAGCTGCCTGTTCTTGAACCAAACAATCTCTCTGAATTTTAGTTTCTTCATTTAAAAAATGTGAATAATAATAATATGTAATGCCTTAGTTTTAAGGGAAGAGGGAAAGGAAGAGAAGGGAAGGAAGGGAAATTTCATAAGAATTTGAGCTACCCCAAATGAAATGAGTTGCCATAATAGTGAGGTCCCTATATCTGGAAATCTTTAAGAAGATAGGCTGGATAGTTACTTATTAGAGATGATGTTTATAAAGAAAGATATTCGAAAAATCTTATTCTAAAAAAATGTAAGTTATTATTATTAGTACTAGAAGGAATTCATACTTCAGGTCCAGGTTGGACAAGATAAGTGCTAGGTACTTTTGAGATTCTTTGTGTTAATTTACCAATTATCGGGTAACTCTCTTTGTGTATTATTTATCAGTGTTGGTGGCTTATCTTTCCTGACAGACTATGAGATCCCTCAGGGTAGGAGCCCAGTTTGCTATCCCTGTTTCCCCTGGCACTTAGCACAGAACGCAGCAGAAAATAAGTCAACACTTGATGATTGGCTAATTGATTATTTATAGCATATTCCTGAGGACAAACATGTGGCTAATCTAAAAGCTGTCCTGTGCTCAAAGGTGCCCATGAAACATTTGCCTTTGGGAAATTCATAGGATTTGGTTGAAATGAACCTTAAGAACATTTTCTTTCAATTTCCTGGTTTTACATACAGGTAAACTGAGACCCAGACAGCACTGAAGACCACACAGTGAGTAAGTATAAAAACTAATTCTTCCAGATCTCCTGCCTCTGAATTCAGGGCTTTTCCCAATCTGGTTAAAATTTTCATATTACACTTTTTAGAAATAATTTTGGGTGAAAAAACCTTGGGAAACAACATAATTCAAATATTTTAAAGTACCTTAGTTAAAACTCTAACATGTGACTATATATAATCTTTTATGCTTCATTTACAGAACAAGTTATTATTGGAAATATGTTCAAATTTATTTTCTCCTACCATGAATCTTTTTATTATCCTTGGAGTCACTCAAAATTGTAATTCTGATAATTCTCCTCTTTTCTTGTTCAGTTTCTCCCCATTTTTAAAAAGTACAACTCTCCTTCTCTATGATGTTTTTCTTAATTTCCCAGTACTAATCTTTGCTATCTCCCCTGATCCTCAAATCACTCCCAATTCCTATGTGTCTCCCCAATATATTTTTTCTTGTATTATATAGTTTAGTACAGTAGGAGAAGCTCTGGACCTGGATATAGGTCAGCTAGAAGTGGCTTTGAATACTTGGCCTTGTTTCTCTGAAGTCCCCAGTATGGGAGCTGCTCTTGGCCCATTAGAATTGGCTCTAACACATTCAGACTTTTCTGTCCTCAAGGAGATTTTGTTAGGAAGTTAGAGGAGGGACAGATCCATGTCCTGTCCTCGGGGAGCTTACAGTCTGGGGATACAAATCAAGGTTTGTGAGAGACTCATTCAGCTTCCTCTTTGGAAGTTCCAAGTCTGTGGTGAAAGAAAAGGACAGTCAGAGAATTCTAGTTAGGAAGACATAGGGACAATTCTAAACATTTCATAAAGGATGGCAAAGTTTCAGGAGACAGAGGATCTATAGACTGAGGTCTCCTCAAAGAACTCACAGGCTGGACCAGACCAAGGATGAGCAGCCTTCAGCAACCCTGAGTCCTGTCTTTGGGGATCTTGAGCAACTGTTTTGAAATGGGGGAAAGTAAGATAGGGAAAGAAAAGGAGAGCAAAAGTTCCTTATGTAGTTCAAGAGACAAGTAAAATCTTGGACAATTTGATTGACATCATAGATAGTCTATGAGTTTAGAGGAGATGCCAGATTCTGAGCAAGGCTTCCTAGAGGAAATGGGCTTTAAGTTAGCTTTGAAGGCATCTGTTTAATGCATTAAGCATTTTTGAAGGCTCTGTTATGTAACAAAGTTGGGAGAGGCAAAAAGAAATAAGATGTAATCTCTACCCTCAAGGGACTCTTGGTCTGGACCTGGGGTTCTTAACCATTTTTGTGTGTCATATATTCCCTTTGGCAGTCTGGGAAGTCTATAGATTCTTCAGAATAATAGTTTTAAATACAAAAAAATACACAACATTATGAAGGTAACTTATTATATAGAAATTTAGTTATCAAATCAGGAAAAAAAAAAGTTAAGAAAGCTCAGGTTAAGGATTCCTCATCTAGAAGACCAATAATGTTCATTGCTATGCCCAGTTTTTCCTTTGAATTCTAGATTTTGTCCATTCAAATGTATCCTGCATTCCATCTAACTTCTCATGGCCTCAGTCAGTTCTCTGAGGGCTTTGTCACTCCTCCTTTCTATCTTTCATGATGCATTCTCTTTGAGCCTGGTACTTTGTCAACTTTTAATAGCTGTATGGGCTCTAATTACATTATTATCTGCTCTGGTGCTCTGAAAAATCTGTTTTATCAGCTTCCCTTCCCCAGCCAGAGGCAGGTTCCAGGCCTCACCTCCCATTACTTATTTCTTAATGCTGATAGAGATGCTTAGTTAGGGCCTGGGGTCTTCAGTGGCAGCATGGTCAATGAATAACATGATTGACTTGGAGTCAGGAAGTTAGGCTTTAAAATATCAACTCAGATCTCTGCTAGCTGTGTGACTAGAGATAAGTCATTTAACCTATTGCAGCCTAAGTTTCACCATCTGTAAAAGAGGCCTTATGATGTCTGTGACAGGATTTCTAAAAAGGTCATTTGATACATGTGCTAAGTATTTTGCAACCTTAAAGGACTATATAATTTTCTACAATTATTATTAATGGGTTAGCCACCTATCTCATCAGCTTTATTCTTTTATGGTGATAGCTTTCTTCATCCTGTTAAAAAACTATAGATTGTCAACATTGAAAAGAAACTCACAAGTCATTTTTTCGTGACATCTAGAATTAGAAGAGTGCTAATTTAGCAGTTACCTCCATTTTACAGAGGAGGAATCTGATCTCCCTACAGGTCAAAGTCACAGAGATAGTAGAAGAATCTAAATTCTGGATTCCAATTGAAAATCTAAGGTCTTTTCTATCCATCCATCATGATATTTTCTCTGTGTTCTACTGTATCAAATTCAATTAATGAGTTTTTTGAAACACAAAATTCCTTGGTATTTTGTCACTGAAAGTTCAGATTTATCTCCCAGGTCAATATCTCCTTTCACCTACCTTCATGTTATCCTCTCTAACCTCCTTTGTGAAATTACAGAGGAAGAAAAAGAGATGAGTTGCTGACTGAAGGCTGTACCTCCATTCTCTTTTGTTAAGTTCTCAATCATAGTCTGGAGAGGTCGGTTCCTTTCTTATTGTACTGGGGATAAGACTACTTAAGATATAATATTTCAACTTCTCATTGTTCCTTCTTTTCCACATAAATATGTTTCTTCTATCACTCTTCCTTTACTTCCTTTCTCCATCCCTCCAAAGCAAGCTGTTAATACTTCCGTTCAGCCACCTGTCTTCATCAAGTCCTTGCTTCCATATTCTTTCTCTATTTTCCCAACATCATAAATTTATTTCTTTATATTATTTCTTGTCTTTGGCCTCCCAATAAGTCTCTCCCATATTCCCTTGACTTAGAGAGGGTTGTAGAAAAGCAAGTTTCCCTTAGTAGAATGAAAGCTCCTTGAGGTCAGGCACCCCAGTGCTTAGCAAAATTCTTGCCATATAATAAGTGCTTGTTAATAACATGCTTATTAATTACTCATTGCTACTTCTTTTAAGTATTATTATAAATTTCTCCTTTCTCTCATTGTTAAACTTCTTGCATCTCAATGTATGTATTCACTATTCGCATTCTTCTTAACCCTATGCCATCTGAATGATATTTTTACTACATTAGTAAAACTATTCTTTTCAAAATTACCAATGACTTCCTTCTTGCCAAAACCCGTGTGCAGTAAAATAGAAGAGTGTTAGATTTGGAGGTCAGATGACCAAAGTGAAAATCTTGTTCTGTCACTTAGTGCTTCTTTAACTTTGGACAAGTTACTTAATCTCAATTTCCTTGATTGTAAAAGAGCATTGGGCTAGGTGGCTCTAAAGTTCCTTCTAATTTTGAATCTATGGCCTTTCTTCAGTTGATCTCTTCTATCTGAAAAATTTAACACTTTTCTATTTCTTCCTTCTTTAAAATTCTTAAACCTGATTCTTCCTGCTACCTTTTGGCTTTATATATATTCCAATTTCTGAATATATTTATCCTTTCAACCTCGTAAACCATTCTTTGTATAACCATTCAAAAAGAAAGAGGAAAAAAAGTAGCTTAGTACAGCCATCTAATACATTAACTGTCTGCCAATATAAGTGATATTTCATACCCATATTCTTTCACCACCCCAAAGGAGTGAGGTACGCTTTCTGAACTTCTCACTTATCCTTTTCCTCTTAAAACTTTCTTCTCCCTAGATATCCAATAATTTCTTAACTATCACTTTTATTGTTCTTCTCCCCCTTCTCAATCTTCAAGTGTATTCTCCAAGACTCAATCCTCAGTTCTTTCCTCTTTTTTCACTGAAATCTCTTACAGAAATACTGTCCACTGAGCCTTTTTCAGTAATATGAAAAACAGTTGAAGGAACTGGGAGTGTTTGGTTTGTAAGATTGAAATTTTAGGAAGGACATAATCACCACCTTCAATTATCTGAAGAACACCAGAGAAAAGAGGTTAGATTAGTCAAAGAGGGCAGAATGAAGTGTCAATATAAGGAAGAGCTTTCTAAAACTTTCTTCAGCAGTGGAAAAGGCTCTTTCATGAGGTATTGAACTTTTTCTTCCTTAGAGATATGTAAACAGAGATTGATTGATTGGTTGTAGGGGTAATTGTGAAGAGAATTCTTGTTTTGGGTACTAGTGAATCTCTGAAGTCAGTCAACCAATATTCATGTATTAAGTACCTACTAAGGAAGTTAGGGAAGCCAGAACGTGAAGATGAGGAGGGAGAGCCTTCTAGATATGAGAGATGGCCAGGGAAAATTCCTGGAGCTAAGAGATAGTGTCTTGTTTGAGAAATAAGGAAGTCAGTGTATATAAGGGATGCGGGGGACAAAGGTGAAAGAACACTTGAATAGTGGTGGTGGTGTTATGAAAGACCTTAAAGGCCTTTCAGTTCCAAAATCCTATAACCCCAGGATTACCCAAAAGAGTACATCCAAGAACTCCAGATAAGAACAAAATTCAGATATGAGAACTGTGGGTCTGACATCATGCAATTGCAGAGGAATGAGAAAGGAACCAGACCAATATTGAAAAGGACATTGGCAATAAATTGACTCTGCAAATGTATTATCAATAGCTGTTGTTTTATTTCAAAGGAATGAGCTTTAGAAATTATCTTCCAACTTCTTTATTTATCATATTATCAATTATTATCCAACTTCTTAATTTTATAGATAAGGACTCTATGGCTCTGAGAAGCTAAATAATTTTCCCAAAGTTACACAAGCAGCAAATAACAGAGCTAGATTTTAAACCTAAGTTTGATAAAATAAAACCTAGATCATAGAAGCAAGAACTATGGGCTTCAATTCTTTAATTTTATAGAGGAAGAAACTGAAGGTCAAAAAGGTTTGATCAAAGTGAATCAACTTGTAAGTAGAATTCCATCCTAGGTCATTTGACATCAAGAGCAATGTATTTTCCACTTCACATGTTTTTATAGTCTAGTTACAGCCAAATCTTCAAAACAGAATCAGAGCAATAGAGATCTGAAGTTTCTTTGGAAGTAGATTATATTGCCAATTCTCCCAAGCAAGAAACTATTCTCTGGTAGATTCAGAAGATGGTATCTTGGAACAGATCCAGTGTAACTTCAAGCTCACTAGGGCTATGTGCTGGAGTGTAAAGAATAAATGGGGGGAATAAATAAGTTCACTGTTTGTCAGGGTTCAATTGCTATACATCAGTCTGAATGATAGAGGCAAAAAGTCGGTATTCCTTAGAGAAAAAGGTTCCTCTGGTTTCTAACTCTTTCCACTGATTGTACTGGAATTCTGATCTCTGCTACTCTAAAATCCACCAAGAGCCTAAATTATTGGTGCATTTAGAGGCAAAGCAAGATAGAAGGAAACAAAACATACAATGCTGTCTTTCTCATACCAAAAGGACCTAGGTTTAAATTCTGGCTCTGCTATTCACACTCATTAACTTTGGGAAAATTACTTAGCTTTAGGACCTTAGATACCTTATCTGAGAATGAAGAAGTTGGATGATAATTGATAATCTGATAAATGAAGAAGTTGAAAGATAACTTCTAAAATTCATTCATTTAAAATAAAACAACTACTGATTACACATTTTCAGAGTACTGTGCTAGACAATAAAGTCATTCAAGATCTCTCTCTAGCTCTATCTATAAATATATAGGTACTTGCTACAAATATATAGAGATAGATATCTATATCTCCATGTATATAATCATTCTAATGTATGTGTATGCATATGTTTCTTATATATGTATATAAGCATGTTTTTGTGTGTGTATATATGGTGGTATTC
Organism: Sarcophilus harrisii; assembly: GCF_902635505.1. Lineage (NCBI taxonomy): Eukaryota > Metazoa > Chordata > Mammalia > Dasyuromorphia > Dasyuridae > Sarcophilus > Sarcophilus harrisii. Next base: position 353,294,674 of record NC_045427.1, read on the forward strand.
AGTCATTTTCAGTAATGTCTGACTCTGTGACCCAATTTGAGGTTTTTTTGGGCAAAAATACTGAAGTTGTTTCCCATTTTCTTTTTCTTTTTCATTTTCATTTATAGATGAGGAAACCGAAGTAAAGACAGCTAGTAACTATCTTAAGGCCAGATTTGAATTCAGGGAAATGAGTCTTCCTTACTCCAGGGCCAGCCCTCTCTACCAGATACCCACTGTACCACTTAGCTGCTTTGTCTATGTATGTGTATATGTGTGTGTATACATACATATATGTGTACACATGTACATACATATATGAAGTGTGAGCGTTATATGTACATACATGCATATATATATGCACATAAGTAAACAAACACATAAATGAATATATACATGCATGTATATAATTTAGCCTCTGCCTCATGGAGTTTATAGACTAGGCAAGGTTATGACTCAGATACAGACAACTTCTAGCTTTATAGTGTATGCTTTTTGTCTTAAACTCAGCCAACCTCATGAACCCAGACTCCCATGCCTTATTTTGCTGTTCTGAGATTATAAGAGAAGTAAACTCTCTTAGAAGTGCTGACCCAGCAGAGTGGGGGAGCTGATGGCTAGTCACTGGTAAGGAAAGCTCAATGAATATTTATTATGGACACCAATGAGCAAGGACTGGTGTTAGAAAGGTTGAACTTCATGGTGCTAATAAAGGCCATGCTATTAATAGGCACTCCATGTCGACCCCATCTACGAATGATATTTTAAAATATCAAACTTATTAACAATTGTCTACCTCCCTCTTCCCTGGAAAAAAGCTTCAGCCACAACAGTCCCTCCTGTGCACCTGCAGACAGCTGGACTGCCTGGCCAGGCAACTTTATCCCTCCTTTGAGGGATGTCCAGGAATGAATAAAGACATTTTACCTTGGTGTGATTAATGAGTCAGGTGAGGATGTGCCTTTCTGGGGAGTAGCTGCCCCTCCCCAAGGTTTCCAGCAGGTACTTTTGCATGGGAACAAAGCTTCTGCTAATGAGAGGAGTTAATGAAACCCTCAAAAGGCAAAATTTAAGATTAAACAGGAATCTCCTTGTGTATTTTCTAAGATCTTATCTAAAACATGTTTCAAGCTTAGTTGTCCCTCCCTTCCTTCCTAGGCTTGGGTTAGTTCAGGCCTCAGAATGCCAATGGAGTCAATAAAAGTAATCAGTAGAAGAACTTAACAACTCTGTGGACCCTGAGAGGGAATGAGTTCAGCCCAGCTGTACAAAAGGCTATAAATCTTTTCCAGAACCATTCTTTTGCATCAGCCTCTGGATATCATGGTGACGGGAGAAGCCTGGGCCCTAACTGTATGAGCCCTCATCACCAGCTGCATGAATGAATGAATGAAGAAAAAACCTTCAAACTACCTGGGAAATCAGAATCACAGGATCATAGAGTGTCTTAGTGAGAAAGATTTTAATCTTAGAATTAATCTAGTCTACTTCCATTTTAGAGGAAAAAAATTAAGGTTTGGAAAGTCTCAGTGACTTGTCTATGTTCACATGGGAATGATATGATATATGTGGTATTTGAAACCAGGTTCTCTAACTTCCAGTCTAGGTCTCTCTACACTTTGACATTTACAAGGTACTTTACTCTGTGATTTTGACCTACAAAGGAGTCAGGGTAGGGGTTATTCTGTCCACATTTGGGTAAAGAAACTGAAAATTTTCTTAAGGTTACAACAAGGGGAAATAGCGAGGCCAACACCAGAAAATATACCTGATATCTTCTAATCCAGTTCTCTTTCTACTCTACTGCTATCTATAATAATAATGCTATATAATACAAAATATTACTATGTACTACTATATAATACTAAATGCTACTATTACCACAATTAGTATGACTATATTAGTAATAAACCATCTGCTTGTTAAAGACAAGATCAAGTGGCTAGAATTATGAACCAGAAGCTCTCCAACTTTTATAAACAAATAACATTTTCCTGTACTACCAATACAAACTCTAAAATATCCTTGAGAATTAAAAAAATTATGGCATTAGAACTGGGCCATCATCACAGTTGAAGTGTTGTCAGCAATTACCCAAATATAACACTGATCCATAAAAATCTATAAACAACAGTTCAAATATATTATCATTCTGAATATGTATGACCCAGGCCATACCATTCCCTTGGAATTCTCCATCATGTCATCCTACCACATAGTTTTTCTCTTCCCTCCCTTTTCATCTTCCTATTGTGTGTTGTCTTCTTGAGGGCAGGAATTATTTTTCTTATTTTCTTATTTATATAGCCAGTATTTAGCACTAAATACAATTGTGTGTATTTAGTCACACAATGGATGCTTAATTTGGTTGTCCTTAATTTTCATAAAACCCAAATGTTAGAGTGTTGGTTGAGTCTATGCAAAGTATCCTTAAGTGGAACATGATCTTCATCTCTAAATATTTGAAGAGTTGTTCTGGAAAAAAAAGATGAGATTATTCTTCTTGGTGATATAGAGCAAAGAAGGATTGTGAAAGAGGGAAGTTATGAGGAAGAAAATTGAAACTCAATTTAATGATGAACTTCCTAATAATTAGAGCAGTTTAGCAGTGGAATTGATTACCTCATAAATGTGGTGAAGTCTCTGTCACTTGGAATATAGAAGCAAAAGCTTTTCTGTCGTGGAGGAAGAAGTCAGATTATAGGTATAGTTTCCACAATCTTGAAAATGGCCATGTCCCTTGCATCAAAATCATTTATATGATGTCATTTGAAATTTAATAGTTTTATATGTAACATTCTGTATACATAGCCTACCTTTTCTTCCAAAGGGGGAAAAAATGAATCTTTCATTTTTCTTCCTTTGGAACCAAAATTGCTCCCTTAATTTAATGTCACTTCTTATGCTTTTAATATCCTCTTTATTTACATTGTTATAATCATAAGCATATTGTTAGCCTATGATTTCTTCCATCTGGTACTCCCTCTAAAGATATAGATAATAACCTATCCAGTCCTTCTCATCCTTTGTCATTCTTATTCATGCTATCCTATGAATCTTTCATGTGGCTTACATATGGGTTGGAGGGAAGTAGGTCATTTACCAATTCTATAATTTTGTTGTTCTGTGAGTATAGGTTGAAAACAAATTTCTTTGAGGCTATGAAATTTCCATAGTAAAAGACTACATTGTTATGTTACCAAATGCCTGAGTTGGGTTTCTCTGCCCTAATTTCTGTGGTTCTAGTATTTATTCAACTAAAGCTTACAATGTCAGAAAGAGTGCTTGGCACTGAATAATTGAATATGTTGAAGTTAAAGAATTAAAAGACTGAATGCTACTAAAAAAAAGATATTTAATAGCTGTGTGACTGTGGACAAGTCATAACTTATCTGTGGGAATAATAATACCTAGAGTTGCTATCTCATAGGGTTAACTTAACCCATAAGCTTGAGGCTCAACTAAGATAATGTACATTAAAAGAAATTACTAACCCTTAAATACCTATGTAAATATCAGTCACCACTCATTGTTATCTTTCTAATCTTTTTAAGAGAGTTCAGATAAAAATAGTTTGATGATAATTCAATGTCATCACTCTCCTACTATTATGTTTTATATATTTAATATTTAGTGGCAGATGGGTAAAAAACGTGCATTTTCGAAATTGAATGAGAGCATTAATGTAATTCTGTGGGCTCACTGAAAACATCTTTGGGGGAACAATTGCAGATAGGAGGACAGGAATGATAGTGGTATCTGATGCTGTTCCTACATGGTTTTGATTTCTTCTACTCCATTGCTTTATTCAGAGAAATGTTCATTTCATTTAGTTTGGAGAGTATGGGAATTTGGCATCATTTATATCTACTAAAAACAGTGTTCTTTCCTTTTTATGGATCAATGCTATATCTAGGCATTTCTGGATACTGGTCTTGTTTTTGATGATATTTGATTATAGCTTTGCTGAATTCTCAGATATTTTGCAGTTTGTTTTTATAAGATGGTTATTTGTGTTCTTTTATTTTATGCAAAATAGAGAATTCCTAGTGTATAATTCTTGACTCCAGATTTTGTCTTTCTATGTATGCTATAGCTTACATTTTTGCAGCCTTCAATGTTATATGTTCTTTGATTTCTACCATTTTATTGCAGAATCATCATTGTTCAATAAATTTGAGGATACTTAAGAATAACTTTTCACTAATTTCTGGCGGCAAAGATTTCATCTTGCATCATTATCATAAAATTCTGTTTCTGTAAATGAAGCCACAAGAATAAAGTATTTGTTCAGTGTTTCTTGGTCAACATATTGCTATTTGAATTTATATGGATGTTGCCCAAGGAAAATCTCTTGACATTCCATACTATGAGGTATGCCCATGTCTTTTTGAAAACTATTTGAGACATTTGCACTACTTGTGCCATCTCACTCATTTTTAGGTAGTCCTTCTGGAATTGATGTTGTGTTGATTTTCAGTGTTTTTTTTTTTTCAGCTTTTCCCTCTTCAGAGTTAAGTAATATCTCTGATGCTAAGTGAAATGAGCAGAACCAGAAGATCATTGTACATGGCAACAACAAGATTATACAATGGGCGTATATGGATGGATGTAGCTATTTTCTACAGTGAGGTGATTCAGGCTGGTTCTAATGATCTTGTGATGAAGAGAGCCATCTGCACCCAGGGAGAGGACTGTGGGAACTGAGTATGGACCAGATTTAAGTAATTTCTCAATTTCTGTTTTTATTTTTATCCAATCAGGATTCAGGAATGGATTTGTTTCTTTTTATTACCCTGAATGGATATTCAATATTTTGTCGTGTAACTTGGAACTTAAGAGAGGGTTTATAAAGAGCAGTATGATATTCTTCTCTGAAACTGTAAGATCTGCTTCTAGATCTGCCATGGGTAGTGGGTAGTAGGTAGTAGGACACTTGTGGTATGTCTGCTTTCAATGGTCAAGGCCAACTGCATCCAAACATTTCCAGCAGGTGGGGACTGGTATTTCTGATTACTTTCTTACCTTCTTATGGGTCCAGGAAACAAAGGAACACTACTTAACCACTGTGATGTCCTCCATGCCAAACTGATAATTATAATTGTGCTGAATGGGACCGGCTTGCAACACAACTTTTATAGATTCCTAGGAGCCCATTGGCCAAAGTGCTAACAATCAGTTCTATTGACAGATCTCGGTTGCTGTTTCAACGTTCCTTCCAGACTTTCATAGCCACTCTAGAGACTTCAGGGCATAATCACGTGATAAACAAGATGGAAGATAAGACATTTTCTTCAATCCTTAGGAACTCTCAAAACTCTCAACATAAGAATTATCCACAGGAGGTAAAGTAAGTACAGCTGTTTCTACAAGCTAAGACACTAAGAAGTCTAATGAGGTAACAGCCCAATGAATTAACAGCAGAAGTATAGAGCCCCTAATGACATCCCTTAGCACCTCCTCTCCACTGACAGAGCAAGACATTTTGACCCAAGTGTTTATATTCTGAGATATACTTAGAAATTACCTTGTTTCTGCTGCAAGGTAATCCTATCTTAACACCACCATTCTATGGCAAAAAGCAACAGATCTTTATCTGCCCCCTTTTCCCCTCATTTTTCCCTTTCCTTACCTTGTGGAGGAAGTTGTGGTATAAGAATGAGGGAGTATCCCCTGCATCTTGTACTGTTCTGTTGGCAGTAATTAGATTAAAAATCAGAGAGCTTTGGCAGGGTACCAGCATTCTGGGGGTCTACACCATACCTGAAAGAAAGGAGATTGAAATTTGGCTGAGGTCGGTTATGTTCCCTGCACTCCTAAGTAATAGGATGATAAAAAAGTTAATTCTCTTTTGAGTGAGGAGACAGCTTTGAATTCCAGCCTTTGAAGAATCCAACATCAAAGAGTAAGTAGTCAGAAAATGGACAAAAAAGGAATATAAGAAAAGAAACCAGAAATTATCAAAGGTCTCAGTCAAAAGAAAACTCAATAAAAGTCTTGGGCACAAGTTAAATCAACAGGGAAAATATTAGTACCAAAGGTAAACTATCTACTAGAATGTCTAAATGAACTCAAACATCTCTGAATAAATATTACAAGGCAAAAAATATTGAACCAACTCCTGGTGAAAGAGTGGATTCCAGGAGAATATGGAAGCATAGTATAATATTCTTGAATAATTCAAGAGAGAACTAAGAGTGGTGAAAGCAGAATTTTTGGCCTACACACCAGAAACAATTGGCAGAAAAAAACAAAGAAACATAAATCTTGAATCTATGGGGGGAAGGCCCTCCAAAGAAGTGAAAGAGGGACCAACAGATTGGGAATATGAATATACAGAAGGACAATCTGGAAGAATAGCAGCAAAAAAGCAATACTCCAAATATAACCATTCTCACCCAAGCTCATTCTTCACAACAACCTTATGTTTGGGATCAATGGGTATGCTAGGCATGGAAATATATCAAATAGAAGAGTGACTTCCTCAAAGCCCCCAGAAGTAATCAATAGCAGAAGCATGGCTTTTGACTCCATGATCCCCCATTCTGGACTTTCTACAACACCACACTGCCTCCTTCATTTCCTAAGCAGGGGCTCTTCCTCTTGCTTTTATCCTGATTTTCTGGAAATATCAAAATAGCTGCAGTCCCAGTATTTTTCACTCTTGCTGGGAAGCTATGTCTTAAAGCCTCTGGAAGGAATGCATGGCTTGAAATTGAGCTTTTCTAGTGTGGAAGATTCTGAAAAGAGCAAATGTTTTCTTGGCCACACTTTAATGGGTTTACTTGAAGTTAGGAGATGTTTATTTCTGTTAAAAGTCAGTTATTTGTGATTATTTTTCCTTCCCAAAACAGAAAGATTAGAAAGATTTTTTGAAACTCAAGAGGTAGAAATGGTATCCCTCTCCTACAGGAGGGCCCATCAAATTATTTTGGACAACTATCTCATGTATACAGAATACTACAAATGAAAATAAAAATAAAACATAATAAAAGATAATCAAGGCAAAAAATGGTTAAAACTCAGCAAGGTGCATGACTGCATTAAAGTGGATGTTAGATTTGAAGCCAAAGCACTGAGGTTTAAAATCCTACCTGTGTGATCTATGGCAAGTTTTTTCCCATCTCAGGGGTTTCACTTTCCCCCATTTGAGCTCACATAGCCTCTTCTCTAGATGATCTGCCCTTTAAACTACACCCAGGAAACTGGAGCACTCCCACTGAACCCAACTGGGAGTACTTTTTAACATTGTAATCCTGCTGCTATTGTCTATCAGCTTCTTATAGGCAAGTAGAAAAACAAAATCATGAAATAATTGAATTATTTGAATATAAAGAAAACTTGTAAAAATTCCGCAGTAGACTTAGAGAAATGCTAAACTTGGTATTATTTATATCCGAGAAAGAGTGGTATAAAATGTATATTAGCTCTTTTTGTGATGACAAAGAATTGGAAATTGAGGGGATGCACAACAATAGAGAAATGGCTGAAAGAGCTGTGGTATATGAATGTAATGGAATACCATTGTACTTTAAGAAATGATGAGTAAGCTGATTTCAGAAAAACCTGAAAAGATTTACATTAACTGATGCTCAGTGAAGTGGGCAGAACAGTTTTGCACATAGTAACACAAAAATTATGCAATGATCAATTATGATAGATTTACCTATACTCAGCAATATAATGATCCAAGGAAATTCCAAGATTCATAATGGAAAACACTATCCACATCCAGAGAAAGAACTATAGAATCTGAATGCAGATCAAAGTACATCATTTCCATATTTTATGGAAATTATATATATTATGTGGCTTTTCCTTTTGTTCTAATTTTTTTCTTTCGCAACATGAGTACTTGTATAACCTATATCAAATGATTTTTTGCTTTCTTGGGGAGAGGGAGGAAAAGAGGGAGAAAAATTTGGCACTCAAAATCTTGTAGAAAATGAAAGTTAAAAAACTATCTTTACATGTAATTGAAAACAAATACTATTTACAAAGAAAAAAGAAAAAAAAAACAAAGTGTATGTCATCACCACAAAATCATAAAAGATACTCCAGTAAGGACTAAATTTGGGTCATATAATACTTAGAGAGATAAAAAAAAATTATACTAGACTAAATGTGTTCAATTTTATTGGAAGCTCCTTGAGAGCTTCTTTTTGTATTTCCAGTGCCTAGAAGTACTTGGCACATAGTAGACACTTAAATAAATGTTTATTAATTGATTAGAGAGGAAGGGAAGGAGCAAACATTTATTAAATATCTACTATGTACGAGGCATCTCATTTGATTCCCACTACAATTCTGAAAAGTTGATGCTATTTTTCTTATTTTAGCTGAGGAAACTGAATTCAATACTTATCTTAAGTAAAGATAAGTTAAGTGATTTGCCCTTGATCACACAGCTTGTGTCTTAAAGCTAAATTTGAACTTAACTCTTTTGAACTCAAGATCCCATGCTTAAACCACTGCCCCATCTAGTTGACTCAGGCACAAGACTCTGACAAGATGCAATGAATCTGAGTTTATATTGGAGGCTTTCCTCTTGTCTGGGTCCTTTTCCCTATTCAGACAGCTGCAGTTATTTCACAATTGTTGTTGTTCAGTTATGTCTACTTTTTCTGGCCTCAGTTGAAGTTTTCTTGAAAAAAAAAATACTGGAGCTGTTTGCCATTTCCCTCTCCAGCTAATTTTACAGATGAGGAAACTGAGGCAAACAGTTAAGTGGCTTGCTCAGGATCACACAGCTGGTAGAGTCTGAGGCCAAATTAAAATTCTGGAAGATGAATATTCCTGACCTCAAACCTGGCACTCTGTACACTATGATGCCACCTAGCTGTCCACTTGGATTTCACAATCTGTTGGCCCAATTTGTCGTAACAAGGTTCCTTGCAAGCATGTTGTTCACAAAGTCCAAAGAAAGGAAAAATATTTAATTCTAGACAGAAGAAAACAAATTGAGCCCATGAAAAATAAAATTGTAACTCTTGGCAGATGTTGTCACTTGTGGTGTTTCTTAGTTCCCATTTTTAGAGGCTTTCTACAGCTCAGCAGGTTGTGCTGAAGATCATTTTTTCAATCAATCAATAAGCTCTTAGTAAGAGTCTGCTATTGACAGCCTGTGCTAGGCTAGGGATAAAAATGAAATCAATGAAAGAATTTCTCCAATCAAGGAGTCTCTATTCCAATGGGAGAGAAAAATCCATATGTAAGTACATAAAGAATAAGTATAGAAAGAATAAATACAAAACAAAAAAAAACACTTTAAATATAAGATAGTTTGAGGAAGGCATTAACAAGTGAGGTGACTAAGGAAGGCTTTATTTAGGAAGTTATGCTTATTTAAGTTTTATTTTGAAGCAAGAGAATGATTCTATGAAAGTGAAGAGGGAGTATACTCCCTTTTTAAAAGTAGTATTTTATTTTTCCAAATACATGTAAGGATAGTTTACAATTTCATTTTTAGAAAACTTTGTGTTCTAAATTTTTTCTCCCTTTTTCTCTTATCTTCTTCCTCCCCCAAATAGCAAGCAAAAAAGAAAAAATATATCCTTGAAATCCAGAACATTGTACATAATAACAACAAGTTTATGCGATGATAAACTGTAATGCACTTGGCTCTTCTCAATAATACAGTGATTCAAGGCAATTCTAATAGACTTGGGATGAAAATGCCAGTCACATACAGATATGTTCTCAATAGTGCATTGTTGAAAAAAGCCAACTCCATCATAGTTGATCATCACATAAACTTGATGTTATGTACAACATTGTCCTGGTTTTCATGGAGGTATTTTTCTTTCTTTTTAAAATAATAGCTCTTTATTTTTCCAAATTTACGTAAAGATAGTTTTCAAACATTCAGCTTTGCAAAACCTTATGCTACAAATTTTTCCCTTCCTTTGCCCCTCTCCCCTCTCCTGAATAGCAAGCAATCCAATATAGGTTAAACGTCCAGTTCTTCTAAAAATATTTCCATATTCATCAAGCTGCACAAGAAAAATCAGATCAAAGGGAAAATAAAAACACAAGAAAGAAAAAACAAACAAACAATAGCAACAAAAAAAGTGAGAATACTATGCTTTGATACTCATTCAGTCTTCATAGTTCTCTCTCTGAATGGAAATGACTATCACAAGTCTATTAAAATTTCTTTTAATCACCTCATTGTTGTCTATCACAGTTGATTAACACATAATCTTGTTGTTGCTGTGTATGATGTTCTCTTGGTTCTATTCACTTCAATTAGCATCAGTTCATGTAAGTTTCTCCAAGCCTTTCTGAAATCAGCCTATTCTTCATTTCTTAAATAACAATAATATCCCATTACATTCATACATCATAACTTATTCAACCATTCCCTAATGGCCATCCACTCAATTTCCAGTTCCTTGCCACTATAAAAGGGACTGCTACAAACATGTTTGCACATGTGGGTCCTTTTCCCTTCTTTATGATCTTTTTGGGATACAGATCCAGTCGTGAGACTGTTGGATCAAAGGATATGCAGTTTTACAGCCCTTTGAGCCTAATTCCAAATTGTTCTCACTTAACAGTTTGTAAAGATTCTAAAATATAATAATGGTTCGTTCTGGGAGAGGGTTTCTTGGAGAAGTTTTCTGGAGGCAGCCTTAGTTTCAGTTACAAGTAAATAATCACCCAAATGCAGCCAGGTGCTAAAAGTTCAGATCTTTTATTGTCTCCAATATACCCCGGTTAGTTTTCTTAGAGGCCTCTCTCTCTCCTTGGTTCTAAGAGCTCTTGCAGCTTTGTCCCTTGCTTCTGCCTCTGCTTTCTTCAGCCTCCAGCCAGCACCAAGGTGAATCTCTCTTGCCTCTGAGAGAGGGCTTCTGGCTCTCAGTCTCCCAGAGTGCTCTGTGTCTGTCCCAGAGTGCTCCTCTCTGACCTCTGGGAATGTGCTGAAGTCCTTCACCCGAAGCTAAGAGCCTCTTTATATATGATCTCCCAAAGGTTAACTCCTCCTTCTGGAGGCAGGGAGGTGTGAATTTGGATATCTTGTGCTAAATCCTGAAATCTCCCAAAAGTGTGAACTCCAATGAGTACAGGTGTGAACACAAGCATTATTTCTATCAGTTGTACTTAGTACCTTGTTTCTTCTGGCCCCTAACATCTCTTCTTAGGATCAGATTAATCATACTAAACCATGCTAAATTAGATAAATATTGTCTCTATCAACTCTAATGACTTAACAGTTTGTAAAGATTCCAACAGCTCTCCAGAAACTATCCAGTTTGGATCATTTCACAACTCTACCAATAATGGATCAGTCTTTCATTTTTCCCATATACCATCCAACATTTGTCATTATCTTTTCTTGTCATCTTAGCAAATCTGAGAGGTATAAGGTAAGAGGGAATATACTCCAAACATGAGGAATTGTCAGTCCAGACTTAAAGAAGAGAGAAGCAGAGCTTTGTGTGAACAGCAGAGCAGACAATTTGCAGGAACTGCAGGTGGTGGAAGTGGTACTAATGTACAAGAAGGTTGAAAAGGTATATTGAATGATTTTGTTGAGTTATTTAAAAGCTAAATAGAGATTATATTTTATCTAAAGACAGGATATATTTGAGTTCAAGGAGCAGAAGATTGACAAGGTTGGATTTTGCTTAAAAAAAAAAAAATCATGTTAGCAGTAACCTGGAGGGTGGATTAGGGTGGAAAGATATGTATCAAGGACATCAGTTAAGAAACTGTTGCATAAAATTTAAATATAGCAGAATGGTGGTGCCCATTTCTAGTCTCTGATGCTGGTGAGGCTGAGACTGATGGATCAATTAAGGTCAAAAATTCTGAACTAATAAGATTAAAACTTGATCAAATGTCCACATTATGTGCAGGCTAAATGAAGTGAACCCCTGGAAGCTTGGAGGCCATTTGACTGTCTAAAAAAGATTAATGTCTCAAAGTTTCCAGGATGATCAGCAGTGGTACTGGGTATATGAGTGACTGCTACACATGCATCCTGGAAGACAGGAAGACTCAATCTAAAAAAAAAAGTATATGTAAGAGGTAATAAAGTTTTGTACTAAGGTAGTTATTGTTTGTATAGTAAATAGACATAAGATTTAGTGATATTGTGGAGATAGAAATAACAAGATTTGGCAACTGATAGTATATGTAGGGTAAGAATAGTGAGGGAAAACACCAAAAGATTGGGAGACCAGAAGAATGGAGGTGGGACAGTTTTGGGAACTGGGAACAGAAATGGGAAAGTTTTGATAAAAAAGATAATGAATTAAGTTTTGGACATGCTGATTTGAAATATCTTTAGGACACTGATTTGGAAATGTTCAATAGATAATTGGTGACGTGGAATTGAAGCTCAGGGAAGAGACTGGGGTTCGATTTAGCCATCTGTGAGGCACCTGCATAGAAAAGATCATTGCAATCATGGAAATTGATGACATTTCCAAGAAAGGGAGACTATAGAGAAAAGAAGGCCTAGGACAGAGCCTTGGGGAGCCCTCATCATTAAGGGGCATGATTTTAATGTTGAACCAATAAAGGAGACTGACAAGGAGAAGTTCAACAGGGAAGAAGTGAACCAGGAGAGACAACCCAGAAAGAAAAGAGTATTCACGTGGAGAAAGTGATGATCATTCTCAGATGCAGCAGATAGGCTGAGAAGGCTGAGTAATGACTCTTGGTGATTGTTTCCCATCATGTTCTCTCTGCCTATTAGGCAAAAGCATGCTTCTTCCTGCAGCTCTCAAAGGAAAATGTCATTTTTTCCTGAAAGTTTTAGAAGCTTCAGCAGGCAGTATCTGCCACCTTCTTCAACAATGCAGAGCCAGTACTATCAGTACTCATGTGAAGCCTTCCCTTGAAGACCCATTCTATATTTGGGGGAAATATCCTGAGCTTCTTTGTCTTGAACTTAATGGCTTGGCTCTTATGAGTATTGAACAAGGACCTTGAAATGTATTTCTCTTGCCAATGCCTGGCCTCATAAAAACTTGCCCACAAGTTAGAAATACTCTGCCTCTTATATTTTCTAAGTAGGTCTTATTCCAAGACTAAGTTGAGTGGGAGGGAATTTCATAGAATGATTTATTCTGTCACCAAAAAGCATTTCAGCATCTTCTGTGAATCAAAAGACTGAAGATTTCCCATTATCTCCTCCATTGTGATATAACCTATGAATCTCTTTGGAAATAATGAAATGAAACTGTTTAAATTAGCAGAGGTTGCTCCATTGATCTTCAGAGTAGGGGATGGGACCCAAGAAGAGCTAAGCTGTCTCCTAAAATTTCTTGGTTCTGAGGAAGAAAAACATATTATTATGTTTACTATATCCATATATGTTTAATAATGTTTTAGTAAACTTCAGAAAGGAAAAGCTCATAATCTTATAAAAAGTAATAAAATCAATAATAATGGGAGATTTTAACATCCCACTATCTGAATTTGATAAATTCAAGAAAAATATAATTAACAAAGAAATTACAGAGATAGATTTAGTAGATATATAGACAAAGCTCAACAGAAAAAACAAATAATATTCTTTTCTTTTTTCCTCTTTTTTTCAAATACACATGTAATGTATATTGATCACGTTCTGGGAGATAAGGAAGATAGAGGCAGAAATTTTATATACTACATTTATGGATCACAAAAGTTAGCAGTAAATAATCTTATAATGAATAAAAAGTGTAGACACATATGGAAACTAAAAATGATTTATTAAATAATATCTGAGTAAAAGAGGAAATTATAAAAACAATCATAGATTGCATCAAAGATAATGACAATATATATTCTGCATATCAAAATCTATGGGCTGCAGCCAAAGCAGAATTCAGAAGCAATATCATTTTAGTGAATGCTGATGCCAATAAGAAAAACTTGAGCTGTCTGCTCTTTTAAAAAGAACACAGAACTTAGAAAAAGAACAAAGACATATATCAACAGAACACAGAAAGAAAGAGCTGAGCAGAGAGTAATACAATTAAAAAAAAGAAAAATAATAAGTATAAATCTAAGAAGTGTTTTTGACAGGACTAATGAAATTGGTAAATAATTAACATATGTATATTTTTTAAAAAGAGAGCAAACCCAAATCACCCAAATGAGAAAAAGGAAAGAGAAAATTATGGAATTTTGTATAGAAGTTGAGGGGAAAGGATAAGTTGTTTAATCCAATTCTTATTTTACAGTTGTGAAAACTGATATGTAAACAGATTAAGCAACTTGTATGAGGTCAAATAAGTAATAAGTATAGAAATAGAATTATAAACTTATTTTATAAGTCTGAGTTCTTTTCACCTTGCCATTCTATCTCAAACATCATAATGAGAGCAAAAGAAATCAAGAAAATGATCAGAGATCACTAAAAACAATTCTATAATAAGTGACACAATGGAAAAAGCAATGGATTTAAAGTCAAAGTAACTGACTTAAAAGCCTGGCCCTTGCTATCTGTTAGACCCTAGAAAAATTCTTTCACTTCTGTGGGTGACAATGCCCTTAACTGTAAAATGATGAAACTTGACTAGGTGACCACTAAGATCCCTTCCAGTTCTGTTTGACAAAATATAAAAGAGAGTTGTGATTTCCCTGGTAGGGGGAACTAGTGGATAAAGAAGTTCTTTGTGCTAATCTGGGGCAGTGCTCTTTGCAATTCATCCATTTTTAAATGTTAATTTTATTGTTATTTAAAATTTTTAATTATTTACCAATAATTAAATATTAATTTGTTTTTATTAATTTATAGTTTTTAAATGGTAATTTTATTGTTAATTTTTAATTAACAAAATTTTTTTTCCTAACAATTTTAGAGAATGCTGTATGTGTAACTGATAAGTTGTGTCAATAAGGATATATTTGTGACAGTATATGTCAGAGTTAGAGACATACACATAGAGACAAGACATTCTGGTTTTCAGGTGGTGCTCCATCATCTCTCTATCTCTGTCTCTGTTTCTGTCTCTGTCTCCCTCTCCGGATCTTTCTTTGTCTGGTTCTCTGTTTCGGTTTCTGTCTCTGTCTCTATATCTTTCCCTTTTTCTCCCTCTTCTTTTCTCTCTCTCTCTTCTTTTTCTCCTTCTCTTCCTCTTCCTCTTTCCCTGTCTTTCTCTTTTCTTCCTTCCTTCCTTCTTTCCATCCCTCCATCTTCCCCCCTTTCTTCTCTGTGTGTTTGTACTATGAAAATAACAAGGAGAAATAACATAGGACATTAAAGAGTTATCCTAAAGGTATTAGACCCCAGTAAATTAATTCTATTTAACAAACATGTGTTAAGTTCTTACTATATGCAAAACATTGTATCAGGGATACAAACTAAAAATGAAAAACAGTCCTTGATGCTATAGCTGCCTAGGACATTGCTTGTAGTGGCAATAGCATTTGTATCACTTAGGTGCCTTGACAAAGATGGGAGCTCCTGGGAAGCAGATAGCTGAGTGTATAAAGTTGATCTGGGACCCTAACCCCCTGCAGTGCCTCTCTACCTAATCCAAATTTTCTGTAAACTAAGATATCAAAGGTATCCTTCTTGTAGCTTGGGCTGATCATCACCTTGTGTCTCACAATGGCACCTGCAGCATCAATGTTCAATGAATGAAAAAAGGTGGAAGCAGGCAGATAAAAGCCATGAGTAAGGGATCCCAGACTCTGACTAAACAGAGAACCAGAGCAAGAGAGAGAAAGTGTATATAGTAGTGGGGGGGGGGAACATAGCCTTCACCTTAAGAAAAAAGAGATGTATCATATAGATTATTTCATAACAAAAGGAAACTCAGAAGACTCCCCACTTCCTGCTAATAAGGCAAATATAGTTTTGATCCCTTGACAAAACAAAGGCAAGGCTGAGAAAGAAACAATATCATTAATGAATATTGATGTAAAATATTAAATGCAGTACTCACAAATAGAATATAGAAGTACATAAAAAAATTATCCATCATGACAAAGTAAGATTTATAACAAGAATGTAGGAAGGTTTAATACCAGGAACACAATCATTGTAATAAATCATGTTAACAAGAGAAAAAGTAAAGACTACATGATCATATCATTAGACTCAGAGAAAGCCTTCAATAAAAGACAACATTAATTTAGATTAAAAATGTTACAAATGGTTATAAAATGATATTTCCTTATTGTGATAAAAATGCATATTCTAAGCCATGAACTAACATTATATATGATTTAGAAATATGAAGCATCCTCAGTGAAACAGTATACAGCTGTCTGTTGTGCATCAGCATTGTCCATTCACCATTTTTATGAGACAATGTGGCATTATAGAAAAACTATCAAACTTGGAATCACAGAGAAATGATGTTTTCCACCATGATATCTTCTGTGTGTAACCTGGGCACATTTCATCCCATCTTTGGATTTCAGTTTCTTCATCTCTAAAAAGCAGGTGCTGGACTAAATGACTTCCCATTTTAGATGTATGATCCTATTTTTGCAGTCTTAGAAATGTGAGCAATTTTCTTTTCTTTTTTCCTTTCTGGTCTGGAGCTATGATTTTGTTAGTGGAGGGAATTCCCAGGGTAGAATTTCCCTTTACTTATTCAGATTGGTAAATATTCTGCCATGTATACCCTTAGAAAATTCCCTAGGGCACTGAAAAGTTAAGGGACATGGTCAGAGTCACACATGCAGTACCAGCAAAAAACAATAAGGTATGAACAAGAAATTAAAGAGAAAAATTGTCTATGAAAAAGTTCAAATATATCTTACAGATAAGGTTTGATGTGAGACAAATTTTCTAAGAATATGAACTGTCTGGTGAGGTAATGAGTCCCCTGTCACTGGAGATCTTCCAGTAGTGGAAATTGGAAAATCTTTTATTGGTGACTATATGCTTGATTATATTCTCTTTGAAATTCGTTCCAGTTCTAGAGTTTTGCAATTCTCTGAGTGCTTTAAATACTTTTTCCCCAAACCAAGGAAGGACTTAGGAAAATAGGGACATATTTGGGCCAAAGGCCATGGACAGGGTATCAGGGAGGCAGGCAATGAGCACTGGAAACCATTTAAGAGCTTTCACAGTATGAGGTCCAGGATATCCATGGACATATTTGTCCAGAAGAATTAGTCAGTCCAGCCCAGAGAGGCAAACAGAAATCTGCTTTAGTTCCTGCGCATGAGGGGCAGTGGGTCACAGGCAAATCCTTTGTATCTAGCAACAAAAATGGCTCAACTCGAAGCTTTCAGGAGTCCTCAATCCAGCTGCTGCAGAGAGAAAAGAAAACATCAAATAAAAGCCCAGCATCCTTTGTAAAACTGTAATCCTCTTGTAAGTATTTATCGCATGAATGGATTTTTTTTCAAGCCACTAGCAGCTTGTTATAGTAGGAGAGGTAAAAGCATTTGGAGTCTTTGCTAACTAGAGTTTCATTCAGATATTCTTCCTGCCTAGATTTGGTGTGTGCATACCATTTCATTTAGGAATCATTGATTGAGCACTGTGTACAGAACCCTGTCCAAGTACTGAAGAAGAGATGAATTTAGATAAAATACTCTTATGGAAGTCACAGGCCCATTGACAACTTAACATGTATAAAAACCCATAGTACTCTCCTAGTTTCAGATTTCTATGTTTTCCTTTTGCCCTCCTTCCATCTAAAAAACATTTATTAAGCACTTAGTACGCTTAGACTCTGTGCTAATTACTGGGGAAACAGTGATAAAGCAAAAAAAAAAAAAAAAAAGAATAAGGACCTTGTATTTTTATGAACTAGAGACTATAATAATAATAATAATATGTCTATATATATAGAAAACACAAAAATTTATTAAGCATCTACTATACGATAGTTGCCATGAATGCTTTACAAATATTATTTCATTTTACCCTCACAAAAAATGTAAAGTAGGTGTGATTATAATTCTTATTTCACAGTTGAAGAAATTGAGACAGAGAATAAGTGATCTGCCCAAGTTCATACAACTAATAAGAGCTGGAGGCCAAATTTTGCCAAGTTTGTTGACTATCCAATGCCTTTGGCATGTGAAATAGTTGGAAGGTAAACTAAAGGGGAGGATCCTAGTATCTGAAGGCAGGAGGCTGGGAATGGGAATGATAAAAGCTTCCTGCAGAAGAGATCAGTTGGGTTGAATCTTAATGAAGGCTAGAAATTCTCAAAGGTTGAGGTAAAAAGTGAGTCTGTTTCAGGTAGGAAAGATAGGAAATAGAGTGTCATGTATGAGGAATGATGAATTAGAACAATATGGCTAGACTATACAGTAAATGGAAAGAAGTATGTGAAAGAGTTTTAAATGTCAAAGAAGAGAATTTATAATTATCCTTCAGACAAGAGAATCAGTGAGATAACTGAGCAATGGGTAGGATGACATGATCAAACTTAGATTTTAGGAAAATCATTTTGGATGCTCTACGATGGGGAATGAGTTAGAATGAGGAAAGTGTCTCATACACAAAGCAGGACGGATCAAATAAAAGACTGATTATTATTGAAATAGGTGAATGGTGAAGAGAGCTTTAGATAAGGAGGTTGCTGTTGAGTGGAAAAAGGGACATGGATAAGGAATGAGAAAGAAGAAGCAATATGATATGGAACATCAGGTTAGCAATTCCCAATAGGTAGTTAGCTGGTGATAGAGAATGGGGGCTTAGAAGAGTCAAAGGTCTGTGCATCTGTGTATCTATATGTCTGTTTGTCTTTTTCTCCTCTCTTTCTCTCTCTCCATCTATCCATTCTTCCTTTCATACATCCATATGTACATACATACATTTGTCTCAGAATTATAAGTAGAGGTGACAATTGAACCCAAAGGAACTGAGGAGATAATCAAGTGAGTTAGAAATAAGCCAAATTCATATGGTCCTAAGATCTGAGGTCTAGGAGGGTACAAGCATGAGGAATATGGATTATTTTAAATGAAAAGTCTTCAAGGCTCATTATGGTCTAACTGTCTGAGAAAAGAACTCCAAAATGATGTACATATTTCAGGGTTATCAGGTAGGCAAAAGGGTAGGCAAAAGGATGTAGAGATGAACTTGGAGTAAGGAAGAACAGAGTTCAAATCTGACGTCAGATACTTACTAGCTGTGTCACTTTGAGTATTTCACTTAACTTTTGTCTATTTCAATTTCATCTTTTGTGAAATGGGGATAATAATAGCACATACCTTCCAGGGTGGTTGAAAGAATAAAATGAGATCATATTTGTAAACTATTTTGTGAATTTTAAAATGATATTTACATATTAGTTGTTATGCTGTTATTATTGTTGTTGATGTTGTTGATAGTAGTAGTAATAGTATTTTCCCTTTTTATTGTTTTCTTTTTTATATTATATATGTACATTAACTTAAAAATACGCATTTCTTTATGAATCATATTGGGAGAGAAAAATCAGAACAAAAAGAAAAAAACCATGAGAAGAAAAAAAACAGAAGAAAAAGTAAAAAACAAAATATGAACATAGCATGTGTTGATTTATATTCAGTCTCCATAATTCTCTCTCTGGATGATGTTTTTCCATCCAAAGTTTATTGGAATTGCTCTTGGATCATTGAACCACTGAGAAGAAACATTTCTTTCATTGCTGATCATCAAACAATCTTGCTGTTGCCATGTACGATATATTCCTGGTTCTATTTATTTTGCTCAGCATCAGTTCATGTAAAATTTTCCAGGCCTTTATAAAATCATCTTGTTCATATCCATTACTTTCATATACCATAATTTATTCAACCATTCCCCAATTGATATGTATCTTTAGTATAGTAGTGGTGGTGGTGGCAGTGGTAGTGGTAGTGATAGTAATTAGTAGTAGTAGTAGTAGTAGTAGTAGTAGTAGTAGTAGTAGTAGTAGTAGTATTTGTAGGCTATCTCCCTACTGAAGTATTGTGAAGACTGAGTTAGCTCCCTGTTGACCTCAGGATCAGCCAGAGTCAGGATCAGCAAAAGTCCTTTGTCTTTAGGGGGAGAAGTAAAGGAGATAGACAAACCTCCACAAGGCTTGTCACCAAAGTCCTCTCTCTTCATTATTCTCCTCCAAAGTGACTCTGGCTTGTCTTACTCTCCACCCCTTAATCCCTCCTACAATTATCTGTATTCACCAAAAGATTGAGCCAGCACAGAATAGTGGGAAGGGACATTTTCCAAGCATATGCTAATAGAGTATTGTTCAATACATAATTAGCCTTAAGTGCTCAGTTGTCTGATACCAGTGCACATATTCCGAGTTTCAGCCCTTTACAGAGTATAAGCATCATGAGAGTAGAGATTGTTATTCATCAACATTTGCATCTCTTCATTTCCTAAAATTTTTTTATACCCAAATCCTTAATAATTTCTTCCTATTATTATTTAATATTGGGTATTATAGTTATGTTTATTTCTGTCATATTCAGTCTTTATATTTCATTTAGTACCTACTCAGGGTTATGCATGCAGTAAAAATCTAAGCAGATGTTAAATGAATGATATATAGATATATGATAAACACAGGTGGAGGAGCAAAACAAAATATTTTGTTAAGTCTGAGTGAGAGAGAGGGATGGTGAAAGATCAATTTATCCTAAATAGTTCTCGAGGCAAATAAAGTCAGTTTACAAATTGCATTTCAGCAGACATTCTGAGATGTCATAAGCACATAATGGCTCCCTGTTCTTTGAACTGCTTAAGGGCAGAGATTTATTTACTTTTTTAGGTTGAGACATCTAGATGGTATAGTGGTTTCAAGGTTGTAAAAATCAAATGAAATAATCAAGTACTTAATAGTTACTGCATATAGTAAATGCTGCATAAATATTAGCTATTATTATAATTGTTAATGGTATTTATGGATAGAATATGTAACACAAGAAACAATGAATATGATCAACACAGAAAAGCATAGAAAGATTATAGGAACTAATTCAAAGTGAAGTAAATTGATCAAGGAAAAAAATATATATATATATGGACTCCAGCAATGTGCATAGAAATGACAATTACATCAACAATAGCAGCAACAACAAGAACAACACAACTAAAACTGTGAAATTATAATGACCAAGTGGTTTCTTGACCCTACATAATGATGTCATTTTGGCACTTTGAGCCCAAAGCTTAATTAATGATTTTTGATTGATTAGTTGATTTTCATCTTGGGGATAGTGATGTTTGGGTGAGCAGGAGATCAGATTTCTTAGACAAAGTTGAATTTTGTCATTCTTAATATATTAATCAAAAGACATTTCCTAATGGTATGCTTCATGTGCCTAACATTCATAGTATAGAAGATATACAGAAATATTTGGACATGCTGTTATACAAAGAAATCACTAGAATCATAGGAATTGGAGTTGTAAAGGATTTTGAAGACCATCCAGCCCAACTACCTCCTTTTATTTTTACTAGAATATTTTATTTTGTTTTTATCTTCATTGGTAGATACAAGAATTTAAATATGTGTATAAAGACCAAAGACAAGATGAGAAAAATTATAATCAAAAATGAAAACCAGAAATAGTTATTCCTTCCACAATGCAATTTTCCCCTTCACTTTTGATATATCATGGATCACTATAAAAAATTAAATGGGAATTTGGGAAAAGTTTTGTGGAAGCAGTAGGTGACACTCTAAGGCCAATAGATGACAGAAAATGTTTAGAAACTTGAGAAATGCCTAAAATATATGCATTGTATGATACAATACCAGCATATTTTATCTTATAATACTGTAATTACCCAATTTAAAAAAAGAAAAATAATCAAACTTTTTCTCTGGTATAAAGGAAGGGTAAAAAATAAATGATATGGGGATTTTCCAGATTTCTTTTTTCTTTTTGCTGAGGCAATTGGGGTTAAGTCACTTGCCCAGGGTCACACAGCCAAGGAAGTATTATGTGTCAGAGGCCAAATTTGAATTCAGGTTCTCCTGATTTCATGGCTTTTCTACATTTCTGAGGCACTGCACTGCTAAACTCTACAAAATGGAAGGGATAACTACATTTCCTTTTTTTTTTTTTTTATTTAATAGCCTTTTATTTACAGGATATATGCATGGGTAACTTTACAGCATTAACAATTGCCAAACCTCTTGTTCCAATTTTTCACCTCTTACCCCCCCCACCTCCTCCCCTAGATGGCAGGGTGACCAGTAGATGTTAAATATATTAAAATATAAATTAGATACACAATAAGTATACATGACCAAAACGTTATTTTGCTGTACAAAAAGAATCAGACTCTGAAATATTGTACAATTAGCTTGTGAAGGAAATCAAAAATGCAGGTGTGCATAAATATAGGGATTGGGAATTCAATGTAATGGTTTTTAGTCATCTCCCAGAGTTCTTTTTCTGGGCATAGCTGGTTCAGTTCATTACTGCTCCATTGGAAATGATTTGGTTGATCTCGTTGCTGAGGATGGCCTGGTCCATCAGAACTGGTCATCATATAGTATTGTTGAAGTATGTAATGATCTCCTGGTCCTGCTCATTTCACTCAGCATCAGTTCATGTAAGTCTCTCCAGGCCTTTCTGAAATCATCCTGTTGGTCATTTCTTACAGAACAGTAATATTCCATAATATTCATATACCACAATTTATTCAGCCATTCTCCAACTGATGGACATCCATTCAGTTTCCAGTTTTTAGCCACTACAAAAAGGGCTGCCACAAACATTCGTGAACATACAGGTCCCTTTCTCTTCTTTATAATCTCTTTGGGATATAATCCCAGTAGTAACACTAGATAACTACATTTCCAAAGAAAACTAACCACAGAAGCCCATGGAAACAGTTACAGAAGAGAAAACATAAATGGTTGTAAATGACTGAATATGAAACATCTTTGTCATTTGTTTGGAGTCGTGAAGACTCCAAGACCTGGAGTATTTTAATAAAATTGTAAAGTTGCTGTCCATGGTATTTGATATGCATTGTGTGTTTGATGTTACTTTCATTCACATAGTTTTAAGACAGTGTATATGATGTTATTTTTCTTCTGTTCCCTTTCCCCCACCCCCTACCACTTCTTATAATCTTCTCATATTTTTTTTTGTTTTTCATGTTTGCCTTTCCATATAGTACTGTGATATTCCATTATATATTCATATACCACTAACTGAATATAGTTCTAGGTGGTTTTTTCTATTTCCTCATTTGTTGTTCTTGTTGCTATTATAAATAGTGCTGTTAGGAATATGTATATATTTTTTGTACAGATGGATTCTTTTTTCCTTCTCACTAATCTCAATATATTTTAAGCTCCAAAGTAGGGGCTGTTGGACCAAAGGGAATGAATATTTCAGTAACTTTTATTGTATAATTCCATCTTGTTTTCCAAAATGATTAAATCAATTCACAGCTATACCAGAAGTAATTTGCTATGCCTATTTTCCTGTATGCTTTCCAAGGCTGAATTTTATCATATTTTACTGTATGAATTCCAATGTTGCCTCAGGCATTTACTAGTTGTGTGATCCTAAACAAGTCATTTAACCTCTTTTGCCATCACATTCTTCATTTGGAAGGTAGGAGATGGAATTCAATGGTTTTTAAAATTCTAAACCTTATGATACTGTTATCTCATGCTGGATCTAAAGATATTTTTACAGTGATTTATTAGCTAGTGAGCTGGCCTGGGATTTAAGTGTGTCTGGGTTCTTCCTCTCCCTCTCATGCATACTATCTGTATGCCTTTCAGCAAATCGTTTAGTGTTTTAGCATTTTTGGAATCTCTTTAAGATTCCAAATTGCAGAACAATCACTAATTTAAATTGGTAGATTCCCAATAAGACTGTAGGTTGCTCCCCTCTTCCTCCAAAAAAGAAAGAGAACCTCAGGATTTTTAATATCACCAAATTTTTCATCAATTTAACTGTTAAATAGAATTTTCCTTCTTTTCTTTCCCAGAGAACCTTTCTTTGTAAGAAAGAATGAAAGGGGGGGGGGGAAATCAGGTCCACAAAACTCACTATCAACTCAGAGTGGTTTTAATTTGCATTTCTGATTATTCTCAATTTTGAAGGCTTTTCAAGTGATTGGTAATAGTTTGTGTTACTTTGAGAAGGGCTTTTTAACACTTTCATTCTCCAGAGAAGAAAATTGAGTACAAGAGAAACTATAGGATCATAGGCATTAGAGTTGAAAGGAATATTTGAAGCCATCTCCTCCATTTTTTAGATGAATTGCTGAGACCCAGGGAGGCAAAATTCTTTACCCAGGCATATACAGGTAATGAGTTGTAGAGCCAAAATTTTCCTTTCTCTAACCAGTAATTCCAATCAATTGAAACCCAGGATGCCTCCAATGTACAGGGCACGTCTCTAATGATTGGTTGTTTGTCATCCTTCATTCTCAAAAAGAACCAAAATTAAGTTACTATGTTAAAGTCAAATTGGTGCGTCCAATTATGGCTGATCAGACCAGAATACTCTCCCACAGTTCAGACTTAAATAGTTCATATGGACATTTGGGATGACTTCTCTAACTTTGTTGCATCTTGTGTTTCTTCTGAGCTAATTCAATTCTGCTTTGCTTATAAAGCACAACACCT
Organism: Sarcophilus harrisii; assembly: GCF_902635505.1. Taxonomy (NCBI): domain Eukaryota; kingdom Metazoa; phylum Chordata; class Mammalia; order Dasyuromorphia; family Dasyuridae; genus Sarcophilus; species Sarcophilus harrisii. The sequence continues at coordinate 353,319,150 of NC_045427.1, forward strand.
TCTCTGAGGGTACTCCATGCTGGATGGTCTTGTGCCACAGTATAATATTATATTTTACATTGAATAATGAGAAGGTAGTCATAGGATTGTGCCCAGGTTTTCTTCTATGAGCCAAAAGTATTGAAACTGGATAGTGCAATGGGAAGAAAAAAAAAAAACCCAAACCAAAACCCAGAAACATTGGCTTTGGATCCAAAGAACCTGCATTCAAATCCTGCCTCTGATTCTTTTTATCACTGTGACCTTGAGCTAATTATTAATGAAAGTGGATTTTTGTTTCCTCATGTGTGAAATAATAGGATTTAGCTGGATGGCTTTTGATGTCACTTTCTCTTTAATTTCCTAAAAGATACCTGGGCATTTCATGTAATGAGATTCTCTAATTTATGAGATTATGGAAAAGAGAAATTGTGGATTAAGAGAAATGGAAAATCCATATTCATTGTTAATATGTTTATTTCTTAAATTTATTTCTTTAAACTATAAAGAGAAAGGATTGTATAATTTTTCTTATTCCTCCCCTTTTCCCTATCAACAAAAGATCCTGTTTATAGTAGACATGGTGATGCAGTAGATAGAGCACTGATCTTGGAATTAGGAAGACTTCTTTTCTGACCTCAAACACTTACTAGTGATCCTGAGCAAGTCATTTAACCCTGTTTGCCTCAGTTTTCTTATTCACAAAATGATCTAAAGAAAGAAATGGACAACCACTCCACTTTGTCAAGAAAACCCCAAATGGGATCCCAGAGAGTGGGGACACCACTGAAATAACTGAATGACAACAAATAATATATATATTTATTGAATTGAACTGAATTTATATATTACTTTCCTCACAAGAGCCATATGGGATTTGTAGTGCAGATATTATTATTCTCATTTTATACATGAAGAAATTAAGGCTTTAAGAAGGAAAGAGATATTCCCAGAGCCACACAGCCAGCAACTAAGACTCTATATTTGAACCTTTCTTTTTTAGCTTTAAAGCTTTTTTCATTATATTCTATTATATTTTTAATAATCCCTCACATGTTTAGAGTACATTAGATTTTCATAAGTAAGTTCCTATTTATTACCTTATTGGATCTTGGTGATTAAAGTGAGGCAATTTGAGAGAGTGGAAAGAGTTTGGAGTCAGAGGATGTTGGTCAAATTATATTTCTGTCCTTTGCTTTGTTCTGGGTGCTCTTGGACAAAGCAGATATCTCTCTGGTTTATATTTTCCCATGTGCAAAGTGAGAGATTTGACTAGATGATCTTTAAGGACCCTTCCTTTTCTAAACCCTATGATATGTTATAATGAGGACTCCATGAATAATCAAGTACAAGCATTATAATTATAAAAGCTGGCTGAGGTTACTAAACTCAGTGAGAAAAACCCTTCTTCTAAAGAAGATGATTATTAGTCTCCAATTTATAATTTTGGAGAATTCCCAGGTGTGGGCATTGAGATGCTAAGAGATTTGTTCAGGGTCATACTGCCAGATAGTATATGTCAGAGGAGAGATTTGAATCCCACTCTTTTTCTGAGTCTGACTTCCTGATTCCACTTACTATGACAGCTTGTCACTATGCTTAGACTATAAAACAAAGTAATGATACATGTAGTTAAAAGGTACAGGGAAAAAAAATGGCCACATTGAAGTCCAAGGGGATTTGGTTGATCAGGGAAGACATCCAGAATGAGTTGGCATTTGAGTTGATCATTAAAGGGTGAAATAATAATTCTACACATCATTTAAGACTCAGAGATCATGTAATTTAAAAGGTGAGCAGAACAGACATGGCAAATAATTATGTCCCTTCCTTCAAGGAGCTTTCATTTTAATAGGGGAAGGGAACACATGAAAGGAAACTGAAACTGCTAGGAAGATTAGGAAATTTTCTGTTGCCTGGGGGCATGACAGAGAAAGTCTGGAGCGCATCCTGGAGAAGGATGAGTCCTGGTTGGCTAAGGTGCCCCTCTTAAAAACAATTATCTCTTCCATATCAAGGGATTAGGAGCCTAGTGCCTTCACAATCTGGAAAATCTTTTTTATTAAAGCTTTTTTTATTTTCAAAACATATGCACAGATAATTTTCAACATTCACTCTTCCTTCATAAAAAAAAGATAAGGGACTATTAAAGCAAACTATTGAATGACATCATCAGACAAAGATTTTGCATTGGATATTTTTGCTTTGTGTTTGTAATGTTAAAATGAAAAGATCAATAAAGCAATTTTTAAAACATATAATCATGATTATTTAGCAATAACTTATATTTGTATAGTGCCTGAAATGGAATATGATTTGGGTAGAGGGCCTACAATCCAATCCCATCCAATAATCATTTATTAAGCTCAGATTAAGTGTGTTAGATGCGGGGCATTCAAAATCAATGTGAAAAGCCAATCTCTTTCCTCTAGGAGATTGTCCCCTATTACCTACATCATCAAATCACTTCTCTGGTGTTGAGAGACTTTTCAATGTCTTTACTTTACCTATCCAGTCTTATCTCATCCTGTTTCCTGATGCATTTTCCATTCTAATTAGACCAGCTTTCTCTTTCATCCTCAAATATCCCTTTCTTTGCCTCTGTTCACTCCTTGTTTGGGACAAAATGAGATACAAATCATTGAATGTTAACACAAGAGATTCACTTAGCCCAAGACAGCAAAGATATAATAGTAGAACTACAGTCCTGTAGAGATAGCCCTCTGATCTCCACTTGAAAACACACCTGGTCAACAGGGGAAGTGGATGCTGATTTAAGTGGTTTTTAGGTATCTACCAAATATGAAGTCCTCTGTGGGAGGGAACTTTTATGCCTGTAGGTGGCTAGAATGCCTAAATCTATATAATCAGAGGCCATCAAGAGCTCAGCTTGAGCTTTGTTTCCCCTATCCCCATCTACAGGTCAATCCAATCTTGGTTTTGTTGCCTTTTAAGAAAATTTAATGTTGATAGGTGTAATGGGCTGAAGCTCGAGTTGATGCACTGAGGTCCAAAGCACGTGAGGCTAAATAGTAATTGGACCATACTCTATTAATATATATGCTTGGAGAAAGAATGGCCCCTTCCCACTCTTTGTGCAAGTCCTGATGTGTTGTATAGGAAATGACGATTTTGGTGGGTGGAGGCAGAGGGGAAAAAGACAGGCAGGGAGAGAAGTCTGTCTGGTTTCTGGTCTGGCTGGCTGCACACAATGTGATTGTGATCCTCCCTTCACCTCGGATCCCTTTCACCTCCGATCCTTCTTCACCTCTACTGAGAATAAAGATTGAATATTTTCCCTTAACCTGAATTCCTGACTCCAGCTGATTTTTAAAATATGCGGTCATCACAGATAGGATCAGAGAAATATGGTAAATGTGGGTCTATTCAATCTCCAGGAACTTCTCTCTTCCCACTCTGCTTTTCTTTTGTCCAGTTATTTTAGTCATGCCCAGTTCTTCATGGCCATGGTTTAGGATTTCCTTGACAAAGATACTGGTGTCATTTGCCATTTTCTTTTCCAGTTCTCTGCTTCTTTACATTCCATCTATTTTTCCACACTTTGGATTGAGTCCCACTTTGCTCAAGAAGCCTGTCCTGATCATCCTAGCACACAGTAATATTTCTATATCTTATAACACACATTGTACAAGTGGAAAGAATTCTGGCTCTGGGGTCCTGAGGCCTGGGTGAACATCCTGACTTTGCTATTTTACTGCTGTTTTACTACTTGTGTGGCCTTGAATTGGTCACCATCTTACATGTTTCTTTTTACATGGAAAGTGGGTGTTGGAGGAGAAGATCTTTGATACCTTTTCCAACTTTAAATGAATATAATTGTTGGACTTGGGAGTCAGGAAACCCTCTTCAGATACTAACTGTGTGACTAAAGATAAGTCATTTAATTTTGCCTCACTTTCTTCAACTGTAAAATGGGGATAATAAGAATACATATCCCGGGGTCATTGTGAAAATCAAAGGAGATAATTATTGTGGGGCCTCAAATGTAAAGCACTTTACAAACTTTATGTGCTATATAAACACTATATTTTATTATATTTTAAAGTTCTCTGGCCTTGCAGTCAGTATATTTGAGCTGACCAATTGTGGATAGGACATAACCTCTCTGAATCTCAATTTTGCTATGTTTAAAAAGAAATAATAATAATAATAATAACAATAATATTACCTTTCCTTCTAGGTTATAGAAAAAATAGTTTTATAAGTCTTAAAGGACTAAAGAAATGGGAACTATTATTGTCACTATTATTAGGGCATCCAGTCATTCAACAAGTTTTGTCATATGTGACAAACTACCAGCCTTAGAAACAGAATTTCTGTAACAGTTATTGCACCCTTTTGTCCATTGGCGGCTTGACCACCAGGGAGTATTATCTTGGCTTCAGGCCATGTGTATTCTTTTGTGCCCTAAGATAGAATTTTTTTTAAAAATGCTAGTCAATTGGTACTTGCAGAGTGTTGGTGGCATTCTGACACACAAGAACACATGTATACTAATTTAAGCACACAAAGCTACACAGCAGGATATACTGGCTAAGAATGTATATCTTCTCACTTTCCAAAATGCTTTTCTAGATGCCTTTTAATCAGCTCTTCACAATGCCCCCACGTGGCAGCCAGGGAGGGAGTGGAAGATCATTTACATTTGTCTGAGAGATGAATGGAGGAAAGAGGACATGAAAAGTATTTGTCCAAGGGCATACAGATAATAAGGAGCAGAGGTAAGACTAAATAGACCCCAGGGTTACCTGACTCTTGGGAGTCAGTAAAAATAATTCAACTGAATAAAATTCAAGAAACATATTAAGAGACTAACCATGGGCAAATTACTATGCTAGATACTGGGGAAAGAATGAGGGAAGAAAACAAGCATTTATTAAACACTTATTCTGTGCCAGGTACTATTGCTTATCACTGAGAATACAAGCTTAAGCAAAAAGAAAGACTGTCCTTATTCTTATGAAGTTTACGTTGTAATTGAAGAAAAAAAAGCTAAAAAGAAGAGTAGAAGAAAATGCAAGTTCTCTTCATGGCTTCATGGTTTTAATGTCTGAAAATCAGAAACAGAGCTAGAAGGGAAATGAAAATTGCTTGGACCGCTCTATAATATGGAGCCCCTCAGAGAAACTCACTAATGGGAGAAGGGGACAGGGCTTGTAGAGGGATATTCCAGGTTTAAGATTAGATATCCTAAGCAAAATGACAATAGCTGTTCCCATGTCTTCTCTCTCAGGTGTTGATTGAAATTTCTCAATAACAGAGCAACAGAGGAATGATTTTAAAGTCTGAAACACAGGCCTGAGGAGAGATAAAGGGAAATAAGAATCCTTAAGATCTCAAAGAATCTCCATCCTTTTAGGGTAGGGAGACAGATGCAAAAAGAACACAGATAAGTAAATACAAGCATTGGAAGGGTCTAGAAAGATTTCCCATAGAAGGTGGTAGTAGAGCTGAATCTTAAGGGATTCTTAAAGGTGGAGATAAGGAAAGAGCCTATTTCAAGAATGAGGGACAGCCTGTAGTGAGAGGTGAGAGATGAGATTTAATATAATTTAAAATTTTTATTTTATCTTTAATTTTTGAAATAAAAGGAACATTTTCATAGCAGTATATTTTTTTTAAAAAAAGATGATTACACATGAAATTGCAAATCTGTTGTGTACAATTTGCCATTTCTTTTAAAGATATAATAAAGTTATGATGTGAATTTCTTTTTTTTTTCTTCTCCCAGATGACTATCATTAGACACATATTTGTTTCTAATGATAGGGCACATACACACACACACACACACTCTAGATAGATTATTGAATTTTTGTAGAACATAAAGTTGCTGAACATACAAAATATCTAGAAAGGTAGACTAGAAGCAGAATTTTAAAAGGCTTTAAATACTAGGCAAAGCCAGCATTACGAATTTTGGTGTCCTGAGGTATATCTAGTCAAGGGAAAAGATAATCCCTGGATATAGTTTTCCTAAGATATAAACCATATACATCCCCCCGTATGTGTATGTGAATCTGGCCTGAATTACTGTGCTCTCTGAATCTCCTCAAATCCAAGAAGAGAAAGGAGGAAAAAGGTATCAGGTGCCAGAACTATGACAGGTAAATGAGCACTAGAATGAAGGGAACTTCCAGATTGAAGGCTATAGAAAGGTAAGGAGAGATAGTGCCATATATCTTGGGGTCAAATAGAAGACCAAGTGGGTCCCAGAGGACTGTGAGATAGAGACATATCATAAGTAGGACTTGTAGTCCTCTTCTCAGATATCACTTAGTCTTGGTACTGGCCAAGTCAAGAGATGACTTTTCTATTCTACAACTAATATGGACTCACTGAGTAATTTTGATCAGGGGGATACTTCAGGAAAAAAAAGATTTGGTTAGTTACAGGGAGATTGGATTAGGAAAGGAATGTAGGAAAATTAGTTAAGAAGCCATTACAGAAGGCCAAGAGAGGGGGGATAAAGAATTGAACATAATTAATAGCAAGATGAGTGAAGAGAAGAGAATGTATATAAGAAATGTTTTGGAGAAAGAATAAAAAAAAATTACTAAATAAATATAGGGAGGGGATAAATGAGGAGGGGTTAAGAATGACTCTAACATTAAGAAATTGGGTGACTGAAAGAATGGTGATGTCTTCAACTGAAATAGGGAAGCTTTCTGGAGGGACAGGAGGATAATGAGTCCCATTTTTCTCAATTGATATTTTTTGTTTTGACATCACTTTCATTCTTCAATATGTATCCTTCCTTCCTTCCTTCCTTCCTTCCTCTTCCAGAAAGATGTTTTTATCACAAAGAATTATAAAAAAGAGTAGTAGTTCATCAAAACTAACCAACACATCAACCATCACTGATGTTGTATGCAGTATTCCATACCTAGAGATTCCTCATCTCTGCAAAGAAAGAAGGTAAATGCATGCAGTGAACTCTCTTTTGGACATAGTGAGTTTCTATGAAATGACTGAGAAACAAATTTCAACAGTTAGTGAACTTGTGTTCAGGAGAAATATTATGACTATATCCATAGATTTAGAGGTCATCTTCATGGGGATAACAAATTTAATTTAATCAGCAAATAGTTATTTAAAGCACCTCTGTTCAAAGGATCATATTAGGTTCTTGGTATATGAAGATAAAAACAAATAGGTTTTGACCTTAAGTTTAAAAGTGTAGAGAAGGAGAAGAGGTCCCTGAATGGGAAATATACAATGATGCAACAAAGGTAGCTGAGAAAGAATGGTGAGATAGGAGAAAAAATAATTATTAAAGTCAGAATTAATCAGAGTATTCTATGGAACTTATATAGAATGGTTCTCAATGGATGTTAATTATATGAGATAGTGTATTTCAACAACAACAAAAACAAAGAAACAGAACAAAACAAGATCAACAGCAGTCTTGGGAAGATTTTGCCAAAATTTTCTAAGCCACTAGGGAATGTGTGTGGACTTAGAAGGCCAAGAGAGATGCTGGACCCTTTGAAGTCCTTCCCTCAGCCATAGGAGATGGTAAAGTTTTGAATAAGTTCAAAATTGCCCAGGAATTGGCCAGATGTCCTCCTGGTAATTCTTTTTTTTTTAAATAACTTTTTATTTACAAGTTATATGCATGGGTAATTTTACAGCATTGACAATTGCCAAACCTTTTGTTCCAATTTTTCCCTTCCTTCCTCCCACCCCCTCCCCCCAGATGGCAGGTTGACCAATACATGTTAAATATGTTAAAGTATAAATTAAATACAATATAAGCATACATCTCCAAACAGTTATTTTGCTGGACAAAAAGAATCGGACTTTGAAATAGTGTACTATTAGACTATGAAGGAAATCAAAAATGCAGGTGGACAAAAATAGAGGGATTGCGAATTTTATGTAAAGGTTCATACTCATTTCCCAGAGTTCTTTCTCTGGATATAGCTGGTTCAATTCATTACTGCTGTATTGGAACTGATTTGGTTCATTTCATTGTTGAATAGGGCCTCGTCCATCAGAATTGATCATCATATAGTATTGTTGTTGAAGTATATAATGATCTCCTGCTCCTGCTCATTTCACTTAGCATCAGTTCATGTAAATCTCTCCAGGCCTTTCTGAAATCATCCTGTTGGTCGTTTCTTACTGAACAATAATATTCCATAACATTCATATACCACAATTTATTCAGCCATTCTCCAATTGATGGGCATCCACTCAGTTTCCAGTTTCTGGCCACTACAAAGAGACTGCCACAAACATTCTTGCACATATAGGTCCCTTTCTCCTCTTTAAGATTTCTTTCCTCCTGGTAATTCTTAAGAAACCTTCTCTTCGCCTTGCTATCCCAACAAATCACCATCCCATATCTCTCTTTTTCACAACTCAACTGCTAGAGAAAGCCAATGACTCCTTGCTTCCAGTTCCTTTCTATTTCACTACTCAATGGAAACAATAGCCATCAAAAATAGGTAGGATTATTAAATTAAATCCATTTTGCAGCAGGAAATTGGGATTTGAGAGAAGTAAAATAAGCAAAGTTTCTATGCTGCTTGCACCTTTCTTTTTTTCTTTGAAAGGGGAGGAGGGGGAGATTATGGGAAGGAATGTTTTCTCTACTGTAAGAACAGTCACTGTATTGGTTTTGTCAGATTGGTTGCTGTTGTTTCTAGGGAATACTCACTGGGTAAGGGCAAGGGTAAATATATCCAATAATGATAGTGATCAATACAACTTGGTGGGGGTTGGGGAGAGAGGGAAAAAAAGGAGAATTTCTGTATTCTCAGATAACAAAGCACATTGCATGAAATACTATGAGGCCGTGCCTAAAGGCAAATCCCCTGAAAAGCAGCCCCTCTCTGCAGCCCATTGCTTCTCCTTTCTGACTGAAGCTGAGACAGCACATGTTATAATTTTCAATTTGACTCAATCCAATCTATTTCAACGTATGTGTACTGTACATCCCTTAGCTGAACAAGCACAGGTCAGAAGAGGTATGACTGGGCACAAGATCTCATTATTAGCAAGTTTTCCATTATATTGAGCCAAAATCCACCCCCAACCTTACTCCTATTGCTCTTCATTCTACCCACTAAGACTAAGCCAGAAAAACACTAATTCTTCTTCCAAATGACAACCTTTAAATTCTTAAAGACAGAGTTTATTTCTATTTTAAGTCTTTTGTTTTTATAACAACAAACATTTATTGAACATCTACTATGTACCAGGAACTGTGTTAATACAAAGAAAGACAAACATATTCAGTCTTAAAAAATTCAGTCTAATGGAAGAGACAAGATGAACAAAAGAACTTATGTATAAACAAATTATATACAGGATAAATTGGCTATAATCATAGAAGGAACACACTGACATTAAGGAGGAGAGCAAGAAAGACTTCTTGCAGAGGGTTAAAGCTTTCAGGGAAGACAAGAAGGGGAAGAAGAAGAAGAAGAAGATTCCAGGCATGAGGATCACTAGTAACAGTGTCAAGGATCTGGGAGATGGAATGTCATAAGAGAAACAGCAAAGAGAGAGACAGAGACAGAGGCTGGCGTTGTTGGATTATAGAATACAAAGGGGAAGTAAACAGAGGAATAGGACATTCTCTTAAAAACCAAACAAAGTTTTCTAGACAAGCTATTCTTGGTTTTCTTAATTGTATGTTCTAATGCACTCATATTTTTCTTGTATCCTATTGAAAAAAACTTCCTGGTTTTGGGGTACTTTTTGAAACCCATAAGATTCATTCAGGGAAATTTATCTTTATTCTGAAGATACCTTTTGTGCTGTCTTCTTTCTTTTCAGGAATCTTTTGTAATCTGTGTTTCTTTGTTTTCCCTATTTGATTTCCCCTATAGAACTTAGCATCTCAGCCTATTAACAGCAAAAATAGAAAACCAATCAGACATGCCTGAGCAAGAACCCATTCCATTCCTATAAAACCCATGACCTTTTCCTGCCTTAGTAAGATGCACTGGCATGAAGGAGATGAAAGACTCAGGCCTCCTAAAATGAAGGAAGAACAGTGGCCAAGAGTTTGGTGAAAACTGACTGTGGAAAGTTCAGAGACAATCTTCCTAAATGACCCTTACTGCCTCGTATCCCTCTTTCTATTGTCTTATGAAGACAATTGCACTTGAGACTTTGGCAAGTGCTCCAAATCATTAATAATAAGAAAAAAATTCAAATTAAAACAACCCTGAGGTCTCACCTCAAACCTTTTAAATTGGCAAAGATGACAAAAGATGGCAATAGTCAATGTTGAAAGTGTTGTGAAAAGGCAGGTACACTATCAGCAGATTATTGGTGGAGCTGTGAGTTGGTCTATCCATTTTGTAAAGCAATTTGAAAATATGAAAAGAAGATAGCTAAAATATCCATACTCTTTGGTGGAGAGATTTCACTACTAGCAAAGCATATACCCCAAAGAATTCCATGATAAAAAAATAATGGTCTTATATGCTCCCAAATATTTACAGCTACATCTTTTTTCAATAGTAGCAAGGAACTATAAACAAAATAAATGTCCATTTATTGGAAAATGGATAAACAAATTGTGATATATGAATTTAAAAACATAATAAATAACATATAATATGTGGTATGGCAGGGCAGCTAGGGGGTGCAATAGAGAGAATGACAGCACTGGAGTCAGGAAGACTTGAGTTCAAATCTAGACAGACACTTATTACCTGTGTGAACCTGGGCAAGTCACTTAATCTCTATTTGCTTCAGCTTTCTTATCTGTAAAAGAGAAATAATAATAATATTTACCTTTCAAGATTGCTGTAAGAATCAAATGAAATAATCAAGTGCTTAACACAGTTCCTGCATATAGTAAATGCTTCATAAACATTATCTATTATTATTTTATATGGGTATTTATGAATATAATATGTAGTATAGGAAATAATCAGTATGATCAACATAGAAAAGTGTGGGAAGATTATAAGAGCTAATTCAAAGTGAAGTAAGTTGATGAAGGAAAAAAATAATATATGAACTACAGAAATGTGCATGAAAATGACAATGACACCAACAACAATAACAACAACAATAAGAACAACACAAATAAAACTGAAATTGTAATGACCAAGTTTGGTCTAAAATAAAAAAGTTATGAAAGACACTCCCCTTTCTTTTCAGAGGTACAGAATCATTGATGTAAAATGAAACTTTCACACTAGATTTTTTTATATGTTGGTTAGTATAGGATATAGATAACAGGGAGGGATATTGGGAAATAAGAGTCATATAAAAGATATCATTAGAAATTTTTATCATTTAGAAAATTTTTCAGTGGCTATATATTCAGTGATCCAAATGGATGGGAAGTTTTCCCTGAATTTTTCCTTTTTTATTATATAGCTTTTAATTTACAAGACATATGCATGAGTAATTTTTCAACATTGACCCTTGCAAAACCTTTTGTTCCAACTTTTTCCCTCCTTCCCCCCACCCCTTTCCCCAGATGTCAGGTTGACCAATACATGTTAAATATTTTAAAGTATATGTTAAATATGTTAAGGTATATGTAAATATGTAAATAAATATGTTAAATATATGTATACATGTCTATACATTTATTTTGCTGTACAAAAAGAATCGGACTTCGAAATAATGTACAATTAGCCTATGAAGGAAATCAAAAATGCAGGCAGACAAAAATAGAGGGATTGAGAATTCTATGTAGTGGTTCATAGTCATCTCCCAGAGTTCTTTCGCTGGGTGCAGCTGGTTCAATTCATTACTGCTCTATTGGAACTGATTTGGTTCATCTCATTGTTGAAGAGGGCCACATCCATCAGAATTGATCATCATATAGTATTGTTGTTGAAGTATATAATTGTAATGTTCTCTTTCTTTCCCTAAAATATGATGGTTGTCTGGGAGCAGATTTCTCGGGGGGCTTCTGGAGGCAGCTTAGTTTCAGTTCAGATCAATAATCACCTCAAATGCAGCCAGCTGTTAAAAGTTCAAATCCTTTATTGTCTCTTCCAAAATAGCATAGTTAGTTTTCTTAGAGGCCTATCTCTTCCCTTGGTTCCAAGAGCTCTTGCAGCTTGTCCTTTTATTAAAGCTTTAGCCTCCAGCTTTCTCTGACTCTCCAGTTCTGAATCTTCTCAACTGAATTCTGATTCTGTCAATCTCCCAAACTGACTCCTCCACTGACTCCTTGCTGAGGCTCCAAGAGCTTCTTTATATATGATCTCTTAAAAGTGTGAACCCAAAGGTTGACTCCTCCTCCGAGAGTGGGATTGTGGGTTTCTGACTTGTGAATCTCCTGGACTTGTGAACTCTAAAGTGTGAGCTAATGTGTGAACTCTCAAAGGTGTAAACTTAAGCATTGTTTTTATCAATTCTAGTGAGTTAACACCTTGTTTCAAGTTCTGGCCCATAACATATAATGATCTCCTGGTTCTGCTCATTTCACTCAGCATCAGTTCATGTAAGTCATTCCAGGCCTTTCTGAAATCATCCTGCCCTGAACTTTTCTTAATCTTGCATCCCTTCCTGTAAATTTCATCTTAGATGCCATGCTGCCACTTGAATGAATTAAAATGCAATGCAGTAAGTCTATTGCTTTGCACATTATTTAAGACTTGTCTGACTTTTGTGCAAACTTTCTCTAGATCCTCAAATTCCTGGCTTAGATTATGAGGATCTTGTATGGAAGACGAATTACACTTGGGCTGTTTGAGCCCAGAGAATAGAATTAGAGCTAATGGGAGACATTTTCAAGGAGCCAGATTTTGGCTTGATATCAGGAAGAAAAAATTAATTTTCCTTATAATGAATTCTATCCAAAAGTGGAATAAATAGGTAACTTCAGAAGGAATCCAGGAGTAAGGCTTCAGGAGGATATGTGCATGTTTTTATTTATTTATTTTAAATACACATTGTTTTATGAGTCATATGGCAAGAGAAAATCAGAACAAAAGGGAAAAATCATGGGAAAGAAAAAAACGGAAAAAAAAGAAGTGAATGTAGCATGTGTTGATTTACATTCAATCTTCCTTATTCTTTTTCTGAATGCAGATGACATTTTCTGTCCAAAGTCTATTGGGACTGCCTCAGTCACTGAACAACTGAGAAAAATCAAGCCTTTCATAATTGATAATCACACATTTTTCTTATTGTATATAACTTATTCCCTTATTTATATAGAACAATAATATTCCATTACCTTCATATACCACAGTGTATTCAGCCATTCCCCCACTGATAAATTCACTAAATTCGCGCACTGATGGACATCCACTCAGTTTCCAATTCTTTGCTACCATGAAAAGCTGCTAAAAACATGTTTTTTACATGTCGGGTCTTTTCCCTCCTTTATGATTTCCTTGGGATACAGACCCAATAATGGCATTGCTGGGTCAAAGGATATGCACAGTTTTATAGTCCTTTGGACATAATTCCAAATTGCTTTCTAGAATGGTTGGATCATTTCACAATTCTATCAACAATGCATCAGTGTCTAGTTTTCCCACATTTCCTCCAACATTTATCACCTTTTCTTTTTATTTTAGCCAATCTGAGATGTGTGAGGTGGTATCACAGAGTTATTTTAATTTGCCTTTTTCTAATCAATAGTGATTTAAAGCCTTTTCTTCAGATGACTATAGATGACTTTAATTTCATCACCTGAAATTGTCTGTTCATATCCTTTGACCATTATCATTTTTATAAATTTGATACAGGCATGTATATGTTGAGAGAGAAAAAAGGGGAATTTATTGTATATCTGGCTTTGAGAGGCAATTCAATGCAACATAAAGAGTACTGGTTCTGAGAACAAAGGGCTGGATTCAAATCCTACCTTTGATCCGGGGCTTAGTGCTTATCAAGACATTTAACTTGTTACCCTGTTTTGTTATCTGTAAAATGAAGTTGAACTAGAACAGGCCTTCTTTACCTTTGGTGTACCAGATCACTTTGACACTGGGGTAAAACCCATGAACCCCTTCTTAGAATAATTTTTAAATGAATAAAATATACAGAATTACAATGGAAACAGATTAATTGAAATAAAAATATATTCTTTTTCCTATCCAAGTTCATAGATTTCCTTGAAATCTGTGGACAGACCTATGTAAAAGCTCCCTGACTGCTGGGATCTTTTTCAGCTCTAAATCTATTTTTTCTAACTTTAGTGTTTTGTATTCTGTGGTTAATTCAATTAAAAGAAGAAGCCATGGTTTAACAATTCAGGTACAACCTCAGAGAATCAATTAATCAACACATACTCATTAAACATTTACTCTATTTTGGACACTACTAGAGACAGGGATTCAGAATCAAAAGTGAAACAGTTCCTTTTGTTAAGGTGCTTACATTCAAATAGGGTGTGTGTGTGTGTGTGTGTGTGTGTGTGTGTGTCTGTGTGTGTGTGTATAAGATAACATGTACATAATTGATAAAGATGACTGATGAAACTTTGGATCATTCTACTATGGATATTTTTTAGTATCTTTGATATCACATTTTCATAGATTCTTCTACTGGAGGATACGTGAGTAGTATAGTTTGACAACTGCTAGTGTTTTAAAGCAGTTTACAACTTACAAAGTGTTTTAAGAGAGAAGCAAGGTAGTGTCACTAAAAGACTGCAGAATTTGAAATTAGAAAATCTGGGTTTGAATATCTGTACTTCTTTAAGAAAAATAACTTTTATTCTCTGAGCTTCAGCTCCCTCTTGTAGGAAATGAAGAAACTGAGTTAGATAATCTAATTTCAGTGGTTGTTTTAGCTTTCAATCCCAGGATCTTGAACTATGAATTTCCTCACAATAGGGTATAGAATGCATGAATTGTTTTTCTCATTTTACAAATTGGGAAACTGAGGCTCACATGACTCAGGTACACCCTAGCCCACTTTAATGTGTCCCCACAGGAAGAGATTTCCATAAATTTAAAGGCTCCAAATAATATAGATGAGTCAGACTAAGAGACATCATAACCTGAAGCCATTAATCTGGACAGAATTGTAGCTAGAGAAGGTTTGGGCAAGTAAAAGGTCACAATAAGGCTCCAAGCCAAAGTAGGTCTATATAAATACTGTTAAATCAAGAGAGCTTGCCTTAGTTTAGAGCTTGGAATTAGAGCTAATTCCAAGAAGAAAACTTCCCAATTGAGAGAAAAGAATCAAGGGGCAGATTCTGGATAGTAAGGGCATGACCATGATCCCAGAGGCCAATGGAGCTAGATAGTTTGACACCTAAGTGTTATGCAAAAAGTACACTGACTTTTGAAAAGAACCCTAATTAATAAAGTCTCAGTGCCTGGAGTCTCAGAAGTCATTTAAACTTCCGGAGTTGAAATTTCTTCTAAAACATGCCAGATGAGCTTGAAGACAGATGACAATGTAGAGCTCAGTACTTAAGGAAGCAGAGAACTCCACTACTGTACAGCTCTTGTTATTATCAAGTTTTCCTTAATTGAATTAAATTTGTTTCTTGTGCAGCTATCCATATTCTATCTTCCTCCACAATATTCCAAGTCCATCTGTTTGGGACCAAGTAGAATAAATTGAATTTGTCTTCTAAAGCAGGGCTTCTTAAACTTTTTCCAATAGGGGCTCCTTTTTGCCCAAGAAATGTTTATGTAATCCTGGTTATATAAGTATACAAGTCAAACACTTACAGATAATCAATCATAATTTTGTGATGTCCACATTCTTATAACATTCTGTTATGAGACTCCAATATGGGGTCACAATCCAATTTAAGATGTTGGGTTCTAAAGGACAATCCTTTGAATTTCTTGAGGATAACTATAATTCTGTCTTCTTTTCTATGTCCCTCTCTCCCATCCACCTTTTTACTTCCCTTATTTCTTTTTTTCCAATTGCATTTCCAATTCCTTTGATTTCTCCTCAAATGGCAGAATCTCCAGGACAAAAAAGCAGTTTTTCTCCTTAGCCTCATACAATTACACACCCAGCCAATTTAGCTTTCCCAGCCCTTTTGCCTTATATATTTGCACACGTTGGGCACTTCATAAATACTTAATAACACCAATTGAATTGTTTTAGCTGAGGGAAATAAATGTAACAAATATTTCCTACAGTCACAGGGCTATATTATGAGAGAGGGGGAAGCAGAAGAGAAGGGGGAGGGGGCCTGTCTCTCTGCCCTTTGGGGAACTCACAGTCTGGATGAGCCAGGGAAGGAATGAGTCAACCCTAAGTCTGACCTCTCAATACTCATGGTTGCCTTAGCAAGAGACCACTAACAATGGGAGGCCTGGGTGAGCTATATAACTTGACAGGAAGTTGAAAACCACAGCATTCCAGAAGAAACAGAGATACATGTCCTGGATCATAAAGAATGATTTCATCCCTAAAACCAGAGTCTCTTTAAAATCCCTTCTACGAGCCCTCAAAGGAGATTTTTCTCTGATGATCCATCAGTGGGGGTAGAAAGCTCCGTAATGTATATGGCCCACAGGTGGAGCCCATGCATTAAATAAGAGTTCATTCTATGTTTTCAAGCAATTGAGAACTAAAGAATATCAGAGTTCCACCGCAGAGCATAGAGTATCTGACCTGGAAGATGTTTGAGAATTCAGAACTCTAGAGCTAGAGTGGCTTTAGAATAATAATAACTGCTATTTTTACAGTATTTTAGAGCTTGTAAATATACGTTACCTTGCTTGAGCCCCTGAATTCTGTTTGATGGGCATTTAAGGTATTATCACCAATTTACAGATGAGAAAAGTCTCAGGTTAAATAACTTGTCAAAAGTTTCACAGTTACAGTGTCAGAAGTGAGATATGAAATCAGATCTTTCTGATTCTGCAGCCAGTTTTATATTCCATTTACTTGCCTACTTAGAATGTAGAACATAGAATATCGGTATTGGGAGGAATTTTAGAACATGAAACGTAAAATGTCAGATCTGGAAGGAGAAATATGGGTTAGATTAGTGGTATCAAACTCAAATAGCTATATTGTATTTTAGGGATATTTGCTTTTGTTTTTGTTTTTGTTAAATAAGATACCCAGTAAACATCTTAAACTTAATATTTCCAAAACAGAATTCATTATCTTTCCCCCAAAACCCTTCCCCCATCACTTTCTATCTTCTTTAGAATAGTTAAGGACAATACCATCCTCCCTTCTATCAGACTGACAATCAAAACATCAACTCCTCACTAATTCTTATACCCCATATTCAAACTATTACCAAGGTCTGCCTAGCTCAGGGGTCCTCAAACTTTTTTAAATTAAACTGTCCCTCAGACGGTTGGAGGGCCGGACCATAGTAAAAACAAAAACTTTGTTTTGTGGGCCTTTAAATAAAGAAACTTCATAGCCCTGGGTGAGGGGGATAATCATCCTCAGCTGCTGCATCTGGCCTGCAGGCAGTAGTTTGAGGACCCCTGTGCCCTAGCTCATCTTTGTAACATTTCTTGAATACACATCCATAAGACATTTATATTCAAGATAGGCTCATAATTATAGCTATCGAATGATAGAATGTTCTATTTCTAAGGCTATTAAATTTCATCCTCTTGGAGGTTATCAAAGAAGGCTGGGTGATCACTTATTACAAGTGTTGGAAAGGAAATTCTTGGTTACCTACAAATTGGATATCATGAACTATAAAGTCCCCTCCAACTTTAATCACTGAATGTTGGGAACTAGAAATAAATTTAGGACATAGAAAAGAGCGTAAGGGGGAGTATTTAATCAGCACCAACTACACACCAAGTGAGGGCAACTAGGAAGTGCAGTGGAGAGAGCCTTGGGCCTGGAGTCAGGAAGATGAGTTCAACTCCAATCTTGAACAATCACTAATTGTGTGACCCGCCTACATCACTTATCTCTGCTACCTCAGTTTCCTCATCTTCCTGGAGAAGGAAATGTCAAACCATTCCAAATGGATCATGAAGAATCAAAACAACTGAGCAACAACAAATGCACCAAGCATTGTGCTAATGGAAGAAATATAGAATTTCAGAGATGATAGGGCCCTTAGAATTGATTTTTACTCACTTTGTTTTACCAATGAGGAAACAGATCTAGAAGGGAAAACTTTCATAAGTTTAAACCTGAAAGGGACCTTAAAGGGAAGGGAAGAGAAGAGAATAAGCATTTATATACTACCAACTGTGTGCCAGATACTAAACATTTTTATAAATATCTCATTTAATCCTCACAAAGTTTCAGGGCTTTCTACCAATAAAACCCAAACTTGACAGAAAATTTAACATAAAAGAGCCAACACGAAAGATTGATTTTAAGGAACTTAACACGGACAAACTGTCTAAACATGGACAAATTCTTTTTATATATGTATACTATATGTTTAAGATTCACATCAACAATAGGGCAGCTCAAAAGAAAAATTGGCAGAGTTAGGATAAAAATAGCAATCATGTTATACAAATGAGGTGCAGAGGAAGAATAGACATCGAGGTATTAGAGGAGGGAGGAAGGTTCATAGTTCTGAAAACATGCTCACATCTGGAATGGTTCAATAGGCAATACAACATATATATCTTGAAGTGAATAGCACCTTTCATATATATAAGGGGAGGGATGGGCAGATGGGGAAGCAAAGAGTAAGGGAAGAAAACAAGGGAGGAATCCTTGGGGTGGGGGGGGGAGATTAAGTAATAGTAAGGTAAATTATAGAGCAGGATGTAATTAAAGAGGCAGCAAGGATAGGAAAGATAGGTATGTGCATGTGGGGGATGTGGGTGGGAGTGTGTGTATCTATGTATATATCTCTATATATACATACATATATCTTTTTTAAACTATAACTTGCTTGGGGCTAGTGGGAGGAATGAAAGGGGGAAAAAGAATAAATTAAATAAGATATACGGCAGAGATATTTACAAGGAAGTAAAGAAAAAATGGACATTCATGAATATAACTTCTTCTCTTAATATATATACCTTCTTGATCTGGCACTTGTTGTTATACATTTTGAATCCTCCCTGATGTTCTGCTGGGCACAGGACAATTTTTTCTTTTGTTTTGCTTTATTTTGTTTTGTGTTTCTTTTCTGTTTTTCTTTTTTTTCTTACTCTGTTTCTTCAAATAAAATAAATTTAATAAACACAATTTAAAAATTCTTACATCAATTCTGCAAGAAAGATGCTATTATTATTCCTCATTTTATAGCTAAGGAAACTGAGTCAAAGAGAGAGGTTAAATGACTTGTCTAGAGTTATACAGTTAATAAGGATTTGAGACTATATTTGAACTCAGGTCTTCCTGAATCCATGCCCAGCACTCTATCCACTATGCTACCATTTGCCTCTAACAGAAGCTGTCTGTTTCATTCCTTTCATTTTACAAATGAGAAAGCTGAACTTCAAGGAAGTTAAGGACTTTATAAAGTCACATAGGTAGAAAGGCACATCCAGGATTCATACATCTTGAACTACAAGTCATTATACTAAACTACTTCTGAAATGCCCTGAATTCCACAAGACTACAAAAAGTACATGAGGATCATCAATAATACTACCTAATCCAATCTAATCTAATCCAGCAAGCATATATTAAACACCTGCTATGTACAAGGCGTCATACTTCATGCGACAAGAAGCATGGAGTTGGGGAGAGGAAAGGGTTGCTCCCAATGACAGGCTGACTGATGCTTTACCTTCTCTGAAGGTCACAATTCCAGCAAAGGGACACTTTTGTTCCTGGGGGATAGTGAAACGTTAAAAGGCTTTATGATTATGCAGGAGTGGATTGGCAATTAGAAGTATTAAAAGTTGACAGGCATCTGGGCTTGATGAATGATGTTCTCAGATTTAAAGAGAAATCACACAGGTGGAATGAGAGGCTAGGCTGAGGAGTTAGGGGAGGTCACTCCAGACAAGCATGATAATCAGCCTGAACAGTGTCTGATGTTGTAATTATAGAACACGAAATGTTGAAATAGGGAGAAGTCATAGACCATCTGGATCAGGGATTCTTAATCTGGGGTCCATGAGTTTGTTTCTTTTAAAACAATTGATAATTTTATTTCAACACACGGTACTTGATTTCCTTTGTAAATTCTATGTATTTTATGCATTTAAAAAACATTATTCTAAGAAGGGATCTAGGCTTCCCCACAATGTCAAAGGGTTCTACATAAAAAGGTCAAGAACTCATGGTTCAGTCCAACTTCATTTTTAGATGGAGAAACTGAGACCTAGAGGCAAGGCAAGTGACTTATCAAAACTAGGATTAGAAAAGAGGTATTCTGAGCTCTACATTTAGGAAAAGAAATAAGGATGACTTGTGATGTACTATTGAAACTAAAGGAGAAAGCTGATGAATCAGTGTACTGAGCCAATGGGACAGGACAGGAGATTTTTTTGAAGATTATCTACATTTGACAGGATCATCATTTGAGACAGGTTGAGCAACAGGAAAAAGCTATTCTTATGGAAGGAAAAACAATTTGAGTTAGTTACTGATTATATAATGAGCTGATATCCATTAAGGAGTGAATGGTTAATGATGGGTTAACAGGTTATCCTTTCAAAGGTGTTTACTATCACTTGGGATCCCTGCCAAAAGTCTTGTCCCAGAGGAATGAAATGCTAATGATGGAATGTCAGGAAGTGTGCCAAGCTACTGGGAGAGAGGTTTGGGCAAGGGCCTATTCCCAGAGCCCCTCAAATCATATCTTCCTTGCCAAGAGTACTGTGCTCCACCCAGTCTTACTGACTCAGACTCCCTAGTCCCCCAAACACTAGCTTAGTGATAGGAAGTCTGGGGACACAGGGGAATTTGATGAAAAATCTGAGGTAGAGAGGGATCAGGGAGTACTTAGTTGGGGGGATGGGGCAATCCAAAGAAACCTTGGCCTTAGGTGTTTGGCAAAGCCTGAGCTCACACGGAGGTCTTGCTAATCATCCAGCTCTGTTTTATTTATGGGCTGTGCTAAGAAGTGGTGAGTTCTTCCATCAGTGAGAACTTCAAGGATGCTGGAAGGCCACTTCTCAGGGATATTCTGGTGAGAATCTTTGCTTCTGGCATGGATTAAATTAGAAACCTGTTTCTGACTCTTCCAAACCTGAGATCATATTTCTTCTGTTTGCAGCTATCTGAAAGGTTCTATGGGCTTTAGATGATTACTATTGAACACTTAATCAGTATCTGAGGGAGCTAGATTTGAAATGAGAAGACTTGGGTTCAAGTTTTCATTTTATAACTTACTAGCAGTGTGACACTCTCTATGGACTTCGGTTCATTCATTTGCAAAATATTATTATTTGTTTTATTTACATTATCATTATTTGCAATAATATCTGCCCTACTATCCTCAAAGCATTTCTGTGAAAGAGCAAAAGTTACAAAATAAAGCTTAAGAGAAAGAGGTAGCATGGTAAAGAAGATAGGAAGCCAATATTGGAGCTTGGAAGGTCTGGGACCTTTAAACTTTCTGGTTGTGTGATCCTGGACAATTCATGCAACCTCTCACCACTTTAGGTAATCCTTAAAACATTAAAGTTGTAGGGAAAGAGAGGACCTACATGGATAGAAGAAGATTCCTTTTTTGGGAAGTTCCCTATAGCAATGAAACCATAAGTTCTATAGAAATGTCGATTATTACTCTCCTAATAGATAATATTTCCAAGATGTTCCTCTGGGATACATTAGGTTTTGTACTACAACAACCTTGTGAGATAAGTATTATAAATATTTGCAACTGGTATCTAGAGTAGTTCTCTCAATGCTCATTCTCATTGGCAGCCTAGATTCCTTAGGGCATGGTTACTATTTGTTCTCTGAGAGTCTAGAGATAAGTCTGAGAGCTTGTAGGGTAAATTTTTTATGATTATAGCTCACCAGTTCTCATTGGTTTGGTCCTTTTCTTTATGATTATCAGTTGTTATATAATAGTCAATTAATTTTTAATAAAAGGTATTTACTAAAAGTAGTATAGTAAAAAATATGAGTTATAATCATACCTTCAAAAAGTTCATGACATCAAAGAAAAAGGGAAAGAACCCATATGTAGAAAAAATATTTACAGTAGCTCTTTTTGTGGTGAGGAAGGATTTGATACTGATTAAGCAGCCATCAATCAGAAAAAGGATTAGCAAATTTTGGTATATGAGTGTTGATGAAATACTTTTGTGCTATAAGAAATGATGAAGTAGACCGTTTCAGAGAAAACTGGGAAGAATTCTATGAATTGATGTAGAATGAAGTAAACAGAATCAGGAGAAAAATTTATATTGTTACAACAATATAAAGACAAAGACCTCTAAATACTTGGAAATTCTGGTCAATGCAATGGCACCACAGGCCCATAAAGTTAAGATGAAGGATGCTGCCAATCTCCTAATAGAGAAGTGATGGGTTTAGAGTACTGAGTGAGCAATAAATTTTTGTACATAGCTGATATCGAATTTATTTTGCCTAACTATATCTGTATTTTAATTTCCCTTGAGATTTTAAAATTTTTATTTCCAGGAATTTTATTTCCTTTGCCTTATCAGTGTGTGTGTGTGGTGAGAGATAAAGGTAGGGGAGAAATGAAGTTGGTTGGATTTAAGTGAGGGAGGGTCATGCAAAGTCACCTACCTTACTTCCCTCTCCAAAGCCATCCTGTTCCAGTAGCTAGATGTAGGTCAGGATGACTAGAGAAGGCCCTGGGGGAGAAGGAAGGAGAAAGAAGATCTTCATGAAAATAAAATTTATTTTAGAAAAAGTCTGTGATAACTTCCCCCAAGCTCATAAAGCATCTAAGTCAAATGGATTCAAAATTAGAAAGCATAGGTGAAAAAGGTATAATTTACAAATGTTAAAAGCCGTTTAGCTAGATTCTCAAAATGCAATTCCTCTATACATGTTTCCACAAATATCATGCTGCACAAGAAAAATCAGATCCAAAAAAAATGAGTAAGAAAACAAAATGCAAGCAAACAATAACAAAAAGAATGAAAATACTATGTTGTGGTCCACATGAAGTTCTCACTAAACTTTCTCTGGGTGAAGATGGCTTTCTTCATCACAAGATCATTGGAATTAGTCTGAATTACCTTATTGTTGACAAGAGCCATGTCCATTAGAACTGATCATCATATAATCTTGCTGTTGCCATGTTTAATGATCTCCTAGTTCTGCTCATTTCACTTAGCATCAATTCATGTAAGTTTCTTCAGGCTTCTCCGAAATCATCCTGCTGATCATTTCTTATGGAACAATAATATTCTAAAACATTCACATACCATACTTTGTTTAGCCATTCTCCAATTGACAGGTATCTACTCAGTTTCCAGTTCCTTGTCACTATAAAAAAGACTGCCACAAACATTTTTTGAACATGTAGGTCCCTTTCCCTCCTTTATGATCTCTTTATATACAAGCCCAGTAGAAATTTTATAATCTTGAATGTGAATCTGGTCTATCCTTGGATCCCCCCAGTAGCTGTATGACTCTGGGAAAGCCACTTAACCTTAATTCCCAAGAAAAAAGGAAGAAAGAAAGAAAGAAAGAAAGAAAGAAAGAAAGAAAGAAAGAAAGAAAGAAAGAAAGAAAGAAAGAAAGAAAGAAGAAAGAAAGAAAAAAAATGAAAGAAGGAAAGAAAGAAAGAAGGAAAGGAAGGAAGGAAGGAAGGAAGGAAGGAATAAAAAAGAAGCAGGAAGGAAGGAAAGGAGGGAGGAAGGAAAGGAGAAAAAGAGGTATGAAGGAAGGGAGGGAGGGAGGGAAGGTGCTAGAAAGGAAGAGAGGGAGGGAGAGAGAAAGGAAAAAAGAAAACCATGACGTCAAAGAGGTGATGCTATGATCTTCAAGTGAATTGAATTTAAGTGAGGGAGGGGGTAGATATCTCTTACTGGGAAAGTGAGAGAAAGCCTCACTTTCTCTTCCAGAGCCATCTGGATCCTGTGGCAAGAAATAGATCAGGACGACTGGAGATGATACAGGATGGAAGTGTTCAAAAATGAGTCTTTCTCTCAATCTATTATTGAAGAAGCAAGATGGTACAATGGATAGAGTGCTGGGCCTGGAAGCAAGGAGACCCAAGTTAAAATCTGGCCTTAGATACTTACTGATTGTGTGACCCTGGACAAATCACTTAATATTATTTGCCCCAGTTGCCCCATCTGTAAAATGAACCTGAGAAAGAAATGACAAACAATCCCAGTATCTTTCCCAAGAAGAAGATAGTCCAGTGCTGGTTCTGGAGGCAAAAGTACTTGGAGTTCAAATACTAATTGTATGATCATGGGCAAACCTCTAATTTCCTGATCTGTAAAATGAGAATAATAAAAGCACTACTTCCAGATCAAATGAAATTATTGTATTATTAACCAAGCCCATAGTAGGGGCTATACAAATGTTAGGTTATTATTATTTTTATATCGTCAGAATGATTGCTGCAACACAACCCTTTTGGGATAGAATTTGTACCCTGGCACCTAGAAAATTGAGGATTAATGAGTTTTCCTTTATTCTGAGGGAAAATGGAAGGGAGGGAAATGAAGCATGGAGTAGCTATTTAATATCTCGGAGACATGGCTTGGTATGGTTTGCTGGAGCTGCTGTCTTCCTCAGCTCTGCTCTACATTTGTCTCACCAAAAGAGGACTTTGCTAGAAACCAGATGCTCCGGCAGAGCTTTCCTGGAAAACTGAATCACAAAAGAAGAAAAAAAAATAATCAATGACCTGGCTCCAGACCCTGGAAAAGCTGACATGGATGATGTGTGGAGCCAGCCAAGTCTCACTATAGAGTTTACAAGGATGGGATCCAAAACACACAGTGCTTAAAAGAAGTCACTGCAGGGAAACTCAACATGTCTTAGGCTTGTCTGTGCAGACTTAATGGGAATGAGTGTTACTGGAAACATGTCCAATAAGTCAGTGCCAGATGCAAATGGGACTACAGCCTATGCTCAATGAAGATCACAAAGGAACTAGGGAGAGAAGATAAGACTAAGGGCAGACATGGTTGTTGATGCTCAGTTGGTATCCCACTTGGGGTTTTCTTGGCAAAGATACTGGAGTGGTTTGCTATTTCCTTCTCCACCCCGTTCTACAGATGAGGAGACTGAGGCAGATAAAATTAAGTGACTTGCCTAGGATGACGCAGTTGATATGAATCTGAGACCAGATTTGAACTCAGGAATATGGATTTTCTTGACTTCAAGCCCATGTTTTATGCACTGTGCCACCTTGCTGCCAAATTTCCAGTTCAAGAAAGTCTAAATGACCATTTATCATGAATATTTAAAAGAAAAATCCTTTACACATATGTAATGTTCTAAATGTTTTCTGAGATTACTTTTAGCTCACAAAATCTGAGATTCTGTAGTTTTGAGGGAATGTAAAATCAAGCCTAGGAAACATAACAGCTGAGACTGGCAACCCCAGTTTCTGATTAAGTGTTAATAATCACCATCATAATCACATAGAAGAATGTGATTTCAGCATCAGAAGAGCCAGAGATAGGATAAAAAATTTTGGCAGAGAGGGAAAACAGAATGGACCAACACAGGTCCAGCTATAAAGAACACAAATAGTATCCCTTATTGGGTTCCCTATTTTTTTGACCACATATTACAGATGGTCCATCTGAATCTCTCAAAGAAGCACTGATCACTTTCTCTTTCACTTACTCACTCACTGCTCTCTACTAATCTTTAGTTATTTTCTGGTTGTGATTCTCTTTCCCAGTTAGTAAGTTTCCAGAGGTCCAAGTCTGTTCTGATATCTGCTATCTCCCCAAGAATGTGAGCTAACTGAGGGCAGGGCTTGGGAGCTATTCTGCTCCTTGAAGTCCCAACTAAAATCCCTAGTTTACATGAAGCTTTTCTCAAACCCTCTTAATTCCAGAGCCTTCTCTGTAAATTCCTTCCTATTTATCCTGAATATAACTCTCTTTGTACATATTTGCATGTTGTCTCCCTCATTAGACTGTAAGCTTCTTGAAGGAGGGAGTTTCTTTCTTTCTTTTTTTTTTTTAAGTGTCCAGTGCCTGGACACATAACATGAACTTAATAAATGTTTCTTGACTGACTGAATGAACACACAGTTGAGCATACAGGGGATGTCAGGAAAGATACTATGATGGATGGATAGATTTCACAAGGAAAGCCAGCTGAGTTGGTAGAGAAAAAGCCTAGCCTAGGAAACTTCTTAGAAGCAAAGAGATGTTTTGTTTTTGTTTCTGAATCACCCTTGAATAGGATATAGTAGATAAGAGAGACAGCCTCAGGGATAGGAAGACCTTTAAATCTTGCCTGTTCCACACACTGGCTGTGTGATTCTGGGTTACTACTACTACTACTACTACTACTACTACTACTACTATTTTATTCCTTCTATTACTATTACCATTTCTCCTCTTCCTCCTCCTCCTTCTATTTTTCCTCCTCCTCTTTTTATTACTACTATTACTACTACTACTACTACTTTATTCCTTCTATTACTATTACCATTTCTACTCTTCCTCCTCCTCCTTCTGTTTTTCCTCCTCCTCTTTCTGTTACTACTATTACTCCTACTACTCCTACTATTCTTTCTACTACTATTACCATTTCTCCTCTTCCTCCTCCTCCTGTTTTTCCTCCTCCTCTTTCTATTACTACTATTACTACTTCTACTACTACAACTACTATTATTCCTTCTACTACTGTTATCATTTCTCCTCTTCCTCCTTCTCCTCCTATTTTTCCTCCTACTTTTTCTAATACTACTACTACTACTATTAGTACTATTATTACTACAATTTATTACATTGCTACTATTAAGACTATTGCTAATATTAGTATTCCTCCTTCTTCTACTCCTATTATTATTTCTCTTCCTCCTATATCTATTGCTGCTACTATTTATTATTATTACTAGTAATAGTATTTGTAGTACTACTAATTATTATTACAACTACTATTAGTGCAATTGCTGCTGCTGCTACTACTACTACTACCAACATTACTATTATATGAGACAATTGGAGTTTAACTGACTTGTCCAACATCACACTTCCTGTAAATGTCAAGTGTCTGAGGCTGGATTTGAACTCAGGTTCTCCCAACTCCATAGCAGGAGTTCTATTCCCTGTGCCATCTCACTGCCCCTGTGGGCAATTATTTGACCTCTCTGAGTCCCTAGACATTCTCTAGAGACTACTGATCTGCATCACATAAAAGAAATTTTCTCAGCAGTAGTTCATTAAACCATTGGAAACATAGGTCCCAAAAAACAAACAAAAACTTCCAGCCTTGGAATAAATTCCTTGATAAATGCTTGTTGAATGAATAAGTGAGTGTATTTAAGCATCTTGAGGCAAAACATGCATAGTTTGGAAACATATGTTAGTGGGAATCTGACTGAGACCTTACTTGAACCAACTGCCTTATAAGTGTGCACCAGTAGTCCTGAGAGAAGCTGGGTTGGACATGGAGGTAAGGCTGATGAAGAAAAAGGGACATGGAGAAGTGACCACCCTAACCAGTATTTGACTCAGATCAAAGTCTACATTATTATGCATAAAATTCAGCACATTGATATTTAGCTACTATCACCCAGCAGATTAAAAGGACACTAGTGATGGAAAGTTATTATTTTTAATATAAAAATGACATCTGTCTTGTCCTTTCTTTTAAATAGGAGGTTCATTCAGGTGCCAAAGCAAACCCTAAACATCCAAGACACAGAAGAGATGGGAGGTATCTTCATATTTCTCTATCCTCTTTTTTTTTTTAATTAAATAAAGCTAGGGCTTTTAACTTGCTTTAAGAGTCTTATTGGGAATTATTCACAAGGATGCTTGCAAAATGTGATTTGTGTACAGAATGACTATCTGAAAATCTTTAATCTTTTAAACCCCACATAAAAAAACAACACTGACCCTTCAGCCCTATTAATTTTAATCAGCAACATTTTTGATTTGCTGTTTCAAGCAAAGTTCCTTTAAAAACTAACAGGGAGCATCAGAGTAGACTAGGAAGGGCAGAACCATAGATCATATGTAATCCAGTCCTGAGGCAGACCTGGATTCACAACCAGAGTATCTCCAGGCTTCAGTATATAGCTCCTGGGTAGTGTCACAAGTCAGCACCCTGGGCATTTTCTGTCTCTAATGGACTTTCTTGCTCAAAGAATATTTTTTATAGAATGTGATCATCCTCCAAGTATACCCAGTGAGAAAAAAATAGTAGAAAAAAGGAGATGGCTTTTCTACTCTTTGGAATTCTTTAAATCTTACTGGATTTGTAGGTAGAGGATTTTGATACCTGGGAGAGGTACCAGAATGACTGAAGATAAAAGAAGGCTTTTATATTAAATGATAGATTGTCTCTGTGAAGTTTTTAAAGTGAAGTTACATTTTATTTTTTAATTTATTGAATATGACACTATCTATATTTCATTATATATGAAGCAACTAGGTGGCACAGTGGATAGTGCATTGTGCCTGGAGCCAGGAAGTCGAGTTAAAATCCAGATCCAGATATTTACTAGCTGCAGGATCTTGGGCAAGTTATTAAATCTCTGTCTGCCTCAGAAAAATGGGAATGATAGCCTTTTGCTTCCAACATTGTTAGGATCAAATAAAATTATATTTTAAAATGCTTAGCATAGTCCCTGAAACATAATGGTACTTAATAAATGCTTGTTTCTCATGCCCCCATATTTCCTTAGGGGTTCAAAGTCATATGACAAGTGATTATGTAGGAAGAAGTGCAGCCACAGGACCTTTAAACCCTTGACTGAATGTAAGTTTTTTGAGGGTAGATATTATTTCATATTTTATTTTATCTCCAATGTGATACACAGTGCCTTACCTAGTAGTCACTGAACACTTCACTGATTGGGTAAGTGACTGAAGTCATGGGCTTGTACTGAGGTATAGATTACCTAGTTCCTGGTTGTATCTATTAATCATTATTCTAACCCCATAGAAGAAATATGATTTCAGCATTGGAAGAACAAAAGTCAGGCTTCTTTTCCAAAGCATGCCAGAAGAAAGAATCTCTATTACTACATTCTTGACAAGGAATAATCTAACATCCTTGAAGAGCTTCAGTGATGGAGAACTCATTACCATTCAATGCAGCCTATAAGTGAAACAAATCAGGGTGATTGATAAGACCTCCATGTTAACCCAAGCTTTGCCAAAAACCCAAGACCAAGATTTATTTAAATTGTTCCATTTCCTCTCACCAACTTAGTCCCTTACCCTTTTAACCTAGATCTTCCACTATTCTGAAAATGCTGTTTTCATTGAGACCCTTGAAAGAATCAGGCATCTCTGTCCAGAAAAGATCATAACAAGCCAATCTAGGCCTAAGGAGCTTTAGTTAAGGATTAACTGGGAATAAGTAGTTTCTGCAATGCTTTCCAGCTATAACTTGATGATTCTATGAGCCTAAATGACCAAATTTAGATACCACCTTGTCAGGAAATAATCAACACATTTGATGATCTCTTCTGGTGTGTTAGTATGGATTTACATAATCTCCTCTTTCATCTGAATAAAATGAAGTATTCTCTTGATATCTGGGGAGAATATAGATAGTGGAGAGAAAAAAGGGGAAGCAAATCCAGATTCAGGAATGAGAGATATTTAAGCCAGGGACCCACAAGAGCCAGGAAGTTCTAGAAAGCCTTGGGTCTAGGGATAAAAAAGATTTATAAATCAGAGAAAGATGAAAAAAGGACTGATTCTAAGGCACATGGCTGGATCTTTCATCTAGGATCTCATCCCCACAAAAGTACTCTATCTGATGGATGTTTCTCACTTCATGGAATTTATTATCTAAGTGAGAACAATTTAAATAATAACAATAGCTGATAACTTAAATGGTGTTTTAAGGTTGGCATAAATACCTACATAAATAACTCCTTAGATTCTCCTATCAATTCTGAAGTGGGAAGCTGTTCCGATTTATTTGCCAGATAATGAAATTGAGAAGCCAACTGATTTTCTGAGGGTCACACAGATACTTGTTTCTGAAGCAGAAATTGAACCCAGGTCTTCCTAAATCTATTGCATGTTATATTTTTCTTCTCAAATGAAATTTTCTATGAATTCCCATATCCATATTGTAGGAAACACACACACACACACACACACACACACACACACACACATGCACATAGTGTATACAAGCTTCTTTATACAGTTCTACCTTTCCAGACAGATTTATTTATGAGATTTTGCTGAGCAAGCTAACAGTCTCTCTCCCTGAAGGACGGTATTGTACATAAACCTGAGGTTTTATGGAGTCTTCAAGGCCTCTGATAACCTTTTACAATTTCCCTTGTTAATTAACAGAGCCAACGGCTTCTCAATAGACACTATGTGCCTTGCTGAGTATTCCCAAAATGTGTGTGTTTGAGAAGTTAGATGCTATTCAGAGGATAAAGACATCATTCTTGTCTGAAATCATGAGCTAGCTAGATTCACCCCACCTTGGAGGAAAGGGAAGTCAGAATGGAAAAGGCCAGGCCCTTAGCTAAAGACTGGATAAGAAAGTTTATTGCTCAGTTATCTGACACTGATTTACGTGCTTCTAATCAACTTAGTTTGGCGAGTTATTTTCAGATTTGTTTATTCTTTTTTCCTTTGTGAATCAGCTTTAAAAAATTTCTCTTATGAGACAGAGTATATGGTGAGGGAGTAAGAAAGGAAGAGAGAAACGCATGTTTGGAAAGAACTGCTAGAGCTACAGAAGAGGAAAAGATAATTAAGGATGATGAGTAACAGATCTCCAAGCCCAAGGAATCAACCAGGCACAAGGAAACAAGAAAGTCATGGGGGTTGGGGATTGAGGGATGAGTTAGTAAAAGGTGAAAGGTGAATTATGGGGGACCCTAAGACAGAGTTCTCTGACTAGGACTTGAGAAAGGCTGGCATCCAGGGATGAAATGTGGAGTCCTCACAGAAATAGAAAAACTACTTCAGCTCCTCTATCTTGTAGGATTGAATGGGTATAGAAGGTTTTGAAGAACTATAAATGGGAGTTTTTTCACTTGTAGTGAAAGCAATGGAAGATGACAAAACATTATAGGAAGAAGACTTGTGGATATTAGTATTATTAATGTTATATGTCCTGATAATTAAAATGAATAATAAGGCAGGATTTGAATTCAGATTATCTGACTCTAGTACCAAGACATTTTCCCATCATTCTACATTATTGCTTATTTCATGCAAATTCTTGCCTTGCTGAGATTTTCTGGGATAATCTATAATGCTGCCACAGAGATCGATTATGGGTCGATCCAGGAAGCAAGAGAACTATCACTAAGAACAATAGTGACTGGGAGCCACAAGTATTAACTGCTGTTGGAAACTTTCCTCACAAGAGCCATTGCTGGAAGTCATTTGTTAATGATGGATGTTTACTTATGAGAGAGATGTTACTCTCAATGCACACTGAGGAGATTTCCCTCGCCTTGTATCTCCATGATTCTCTACCATTCCAGGGAATTATTCTCTTTGTTTACTTAACATCAAAGGAAGTATACAGATGTTTGATTTTTTTTTTATTATACTCTTTGCAGAGGAGAGAGAGTAACAATTTTCTCCTCTCATAAAACTTAATAGGTTAAGATGCCCAGAAAAGTCTGAGGCTTCAAGGAAACAGTGGTTTTACCATAAGGACCCTTTTCTAATATCAAAAACATTTAGACACCCCATATGATAGTAGTTATGTCATTAGTATTTTGTGCTTAAGGAAACATTTACTTTGATGCTTTAATGAATCCCATCTATATGGGTAGTATTTCCAATAATATAGCTATGCAGATTATCACCAGTCCACACATGCCCTCCGTGGTTGTTCTTTGTTTATATCTTCTCATAAATCTTCCATAAAAGTTCCACCTATACCAGGGTGGCGGTGAGAAGAGTTCCTCTAGATATCAACATTTTATAGATAGATAAAACATTTACTAAGCAATTACTATGTGCCAGTTACTTTTTAAAATGGGGATAATACAAATACAAGGGGGAAAAACAGTCCCTATTCTTTAGAAGCTTATATTATGAAGGAAGACAACATATAAAAGGGAACTGGAAGGGATGGGAGCTAAGGGTTCCCAAGTTGGAATAGGGGCAACTAAATGACACAATAGATAGAACACTGGACTTGGAATGTGGAAGACTCATCGTCCTGAGTTCAAATCTGATCTCAGACACTTATCAGCTATGTGACCCCATTTGCCTTCATTCCCTCATCTAAAAAATTAGTGAGAGAAAGAATTGGCAAGTTACTCAGTATCTTCATCAACAAAAGCCCAAATATCTGAAAAATAACTGAACAATAGGGACAAGATAGAAGGTCCAGAGAGTCAGGACAAGGCCTAAGAGGGAAGTGAGCATGAATGAAATGAGCAATTGATGAAACAATAATCTTCAGTCCAATGGTGGATCTCACCAGTCAGAGAAAAGACTCCAGGGGCAGCAGTATCTCCAGGGTGAGCAAGATGTTGGCAAGTAGATGGAACAGCCTAGAGAGATAAGAGTTGAGGCAGGAATGCAAAAAAGATTGGATAACAACAGAGTGCACAGGCTTCTTTTCAGTCTTTGCTGTCACTATGGGATCTGTCCATAATTTTAGCCAGACTTTGTTTGCTTCACATCCTTCTGCCAGAAAGCCTCATTTGTGTTTACAGCCTTTTCATACTCATCACACTTATTTCCTTTGCCCTTTAAGTGATCCTCAAGTTCTACTCTAAAGACTGTAGAATTTCATGATAGTTAGCCATACAACATCATTAGAAGAAAACTAGTGTTTAAAAAAAAAGTGGACCTTTCAGGGAGAAGCTTAGAAAATTGAAAAAAAGGTGAAATTTCCCAAAGGTAGCTTAAACAATTAATTAGATTATGAGCTCCTTTAAAGAAAGGACAATTCTTATTCTTTTTTGTATTCTTATCACTTAACACAGTGTCTGACATTTAATAAATGCTTCTTGACTTGTTGATTTAATAGTTTTCTTTTTCCTGTTTAAATTTGGGTCTATCTCATTGACCGCTAAGGGGCAACTTGGTGACTCAGTGGAGAGAGTGTCCCAGACTTGAAGTAAAGAAGACCTGAATTCAAATCTGACTTCAAATACTTATTAATTATGTTACCCTGGGCAAGATCCTTTTGCTTCAGTTTCCTCATCTGTAAAATGAACTGGAGAAAGTAGTAAATCAGTTCAGTGTCCACCCCCAAAAAAGACTGAAAAATGACTGAACAACACTGATTACAATAGATTGTACAACCAAGTACTTGCTGGAACAATAGATATTGTTCATCTACTTGATTTTTCCTATGTGGATGATTAGGCAAGTCTATTCAGCAATTATGACTTTTATAAAAAAGGCTTTTCAGTGCAGCAGGACTCGATGCAATTAGCACAATGCAATTGCAAACAAACTGGACTTGGAATCAGGAAGATTCATCTTCCTGAGTTCAAATCTGATCTTAGACATCTACCAGCTGTGTGACTGCCTCCATTTCCTGTAAAATGTAAAATGAGTTGAAGAAGAAATTGGCAAATTACTCAGTATCTTCACCAAGAAAAGCATTAAAAATGGAGTTCACAGAGCTGGACATGACTAAAAAATGACTGAGGACCTTTCCATCCTCAGTGGTAGTATGATGTGGTACATGGAGAGCATTGACCTTGTAGTAAGCAAAATTTGGGTCTGAATCCTTGCTCTAATATTTGAACTTAGGTGATCTGGGCAAGTCACTTAACATTTTGGGCCTCAATTTCCTATTTATAAAGTGAGGGAGATTTAATTTGGGGGTCCTGTCCCACTTTACATTTATGTTTTCCAGGGCAGGACTTCTTAAATTTTTTTTCACTTGTGATACCTTTATGCCCAAGAAATTTTTACATGACTCCTTTTATCCCGGTATATAAAATAGGTATACAAATCAAACATTTAATAAAAACTGCTATATTCAGTTACATGACCCCATATAGGGTCTCAATACAGAGTTTAAGTTTTGCTCTAGGAACTTCTCTTTGATTTTGAGTTTTTGATGGATATTTTTCATTGATGATGATAAATAACTTCAGTGAGAACCTCCACATCCCTATTTGCTTGCTTGATGTTCAACATCATAGGGCTGTTGAACGAAGTTATCTCTGTTGTTTGTTATCTTAAGGAATCATTTACAATTTTGACATGTATCTGGGAGACCCTTTACCAGAGGAGAGTCTTTGAGAAAGACCTAAGGAGACAATTGGTTTTTTTTTTTTTTGTTTGTTTGTTTTTTCATAGTCAACAAACAACAAGCACTGTGGGAACTTATTAAGTAAAACTTTCACTCAATTGCATAAAGGTGTGGGCTGCTGTACAATATCATTTGCATAAACTTGCCCTTTTCCCTACTTCCTTCTTCATCAAAGAAGCCTTTGAAGTTTATGTAGATTATTCTCAAAAATACTTTGTAGAAGTGGGAATATAGGTGGACACAGGGATCAGTAGTTATTGATAACTCTTGGCTGACTTTTTAGGGTAGGATAATATCTGAGCTTTTTTGTTTGTTTTGTAAGCCTTTCTCATCATCTCTTCTTTCAGATGTCTTGTGATTGGTTATCTCACCATGCTGGAAGCTATTTTACTCCATGGATTCTCCTCCACTGTGTGTTTTTAATTAGCTCTATCCCCCAGCTTCTTAAACTGTGGGTGTGATCCCACATAGGATCTTAGTAACTGAATGTGGGGGTTGCAGAATTATGATTTATTTTCAGTAAATATCTAATTTGCATACCTATTTGACGTACCTATATCCCCAAGCTTGTGTAAAAATTTCTTGGGTGAAAAGGGGTCACAAGTGGATAAAAGCTTAAGAAGCCCTGCTCTACTCTATCTTCCTAGGTTTCTTTGTAGATTGGTTTCTGTGGCATTTTTTCTTCCCCATGTGGCACCTTGGGAACTGCAGCATTAGAGTATAAATGTGGCAGCAAATGTAATGACCAAAAGGTTCAATGAATTCAGCAATTCTTTTAAATGATTTTGTATTTTATTACTCCCAATAGCATCTATAAGCTTTTTAAAAATGGTAATACATGTATATTCTAGCCAAAGTGTTAATTCAGTCTGCAGAAAGTATATTTGCTTATTTATTATATGCAGTCACTTGTTTGTAACAATTCCATAATCCTCCAGGGTCTGTAGCCCATAGGCTTTAATGCTCATTATTTGACAGAAAAAAATAAAAAGCATAAAGCTTAGAAGGAAAAGATCTGGGTTTGTGTCCCAGATTTACCACTGAGTCAATCTATTATTTTGGGTTTGTCTTTTGTCTCTGGGGCTCAGTTTCATTATTGGCTAATGGGGGATAGGGGAGTAAGACTATCAGGTGTCTTAGGGCACTTTACAGACATTTTGGAAGTTTATGGGCCAAATATAGTCAATGGGGGAGGTCATATGGTGATTGTGATAGAGTGAATTGAGAGGTAGTCTTGGAACCAGGGAGAACTGAGTTCTAGGCCTGCTTCTGACACAAACTGATTATGTGACCCAGGACAAATCCCTTAATCTCTCAGTGTTCCAACAACCTACTTACTAAGACTATGAACTGCAGAAAAGTTTAGGACTTAAATTAATTGAGCTCCCTCTCAATGAATCATGAGTCCAGGTTCTTATCACTGTGAGCCACTGGTAGATATAAACAATAATCCTTAGAGTCCTGGATAAAAGCATATAACCCAAGAAAAGGGCTACATTGATGTTTGTTGAATTGAAAATGCAGACATACACAAATGTGGCATCTGTGGGTCATTGCTGGGCTTTTCTTGAGATAGGACTTTCAGAGAGAGCGCTAAATCCCTGAGAGGTTAAATGAATTGTAGATCACACAAAGAATAGATGGCAGAACCATATCCTGAATTCATGCTTTCGGACTCTAGGATCAGGGTTATTGATGATGCAATATGCTGTTGCAGAGTGGGTTGAATCTTTGGGTGGGCTGAGAAGTTGTCTCAGTGTGGGAAGTAAAAGGGTGGGAGAAGGGGTGGAGAATGCATCTTTAAACAAGTTGTGAGAACTGCTTCTGGGAGTTCAGGTACAGAGGAAAAAGACTTACAATTGCCTAACTTTGGCTACTTTCCACCAAAAGGGGCCCACGGCTCATTTTTATGGCAACTTTATTGCCCAATCAGGGGAACTTGAGGGCATCTTCATGGCCTGCCATTCCTTATAGAAATTCCTTATAAAAAGCTAGAGAACCATAAAAATCTCATCCCACATTTACTTTCCTCTCTGCCTCTGGATAATGGATCTATTACCGTCATAAGTTATCCTAGATTTATAACTAGAAGGAACCTTGGGGACAACTGTGTCTAAGTCCTTCATTTTATAGATGAAGAAACAGGCTTAGAAAAAGTTGTTTCTAATTCAAGGGGACACACAGCTTATATGTGCCTGTGGCAGAATTTAAGTTCAGATTTTCCTGAATCTATTTCCCAGAAATAGAGCTGTGA
This sequence comes from Sarcophilus harrisii, assembly GCF_902635505.1. Lineage (NCBI taxonomy): Eukaryota > Metazoa > Chordata > Mammalia > Dasyuromorphia > Dasyuridae > Sarcophilus > Sarcophilus harrisii. Next base: position 353,355,541 of record NC_045427.1, read on the forward strand.
TGTCTACAAAAGCCAAGTGGGGGAGATTTTGTGGTAGCCTGGCTTTAATTCCACCTACATAGTCCTTTCTTCTATCTTCCACAGAACTCAAAGTGAGAATATTCATATTCTCTCAGTTGAGGTGGGAAGGAAACCAGATCAGATTGATAGGAAAAGAAATCAGGTTTCACTCTTCTAATTGGCACTGGGCTTCTCCAGGGAAGTACCTTTCAAACTCTATCCAAGACTGGATTCCTCTCTTCGGGTTGGTCTTCTGGAAGACTTCTCTCTACCAGAAAGATTTCAGCAAGATTTTCCTACTTACTAACAAGATTAGATAGTTCCAGTGAGGAGAGAACCTTTGCTTCCTACTAGACCAGATATCCTGTAGATTTGCTGAAGGTTTATTTAGCACCTACTATATAGAGAGAGCTCTATGTTCAATGTGGGCAATACAGTGATAAAAAAATTACAAAGATACTTTGCCCTCAAAGAACTTACAAGTTAATGGTGAGGAAAGTATCAATGGGAATAACTATAATGTAAGGGAGAACTCAGACAAGAGGAAAGAAGAGAGGGATGGCAAGCACAATTTTTAAAAATTATGAAGGGGGAATCATTTCTAGTTGGAAGGTCAGGAAAGGCTTTATGGACATCTCGAGTTGAATATCTTGTTGGCTATCCATCTAATGATGGAGGGACTTCAACAAAGGTAGAAGAGAAGTCCATTTTAGGCTCGAGGAGGGGAAAAAAGCAGGCAGGCAATGTAGCAAAAACATGGAAATGCCAGAGGATGCCTGAGAATGAAATTGGTTGTTCAAATGGGTCTGATTCTTTGTGATCCCATTAGGGTTTTCTTGGCAAAGACATTGGAGTGGTTTTCCATTTCCTTCTCTAACTCATTTTACAGGTGGAAGCAAGAAGTGATTTGCCCAGGGTCTTGGAGCTAGTGAGGGTCTGAGGTCAGATTTGAACTCAAAAAGGTGAGTCTTCCTGATACTGGATCCAGTGCTCTATCCACTGAGCCACCTAGCAATCCTGTAAGATTGAGAGGTAGAATGTAATTCAGTTTGAATGTGAGAGCAAGTTAGAAAGGCAAGTTGGAATAAAATTGTAGAAGGCCTAAAATGTCTGGGTCAGCTTAATCCTTATTCAGTAAGCAATGAGGAACCACTGGATATTTTTTTAAAAAGAGAGTCTTTTGGAAAATTTCTCAGATAGTATGTTCTCATCTGGAATAGATGAGATGTGGGGAGAGAAATGAGACAGGGACTATTATCACAAGAATGATAGCCTTATAGATCTGGGGTTTTAGACACAACCTAGTCCAACTCTCATTTACATTTACTGAGCTCAGAGAGGTTAAGAGATTTTTTTTCAAGGTCACACAATGAAGTGGCCGAGATAAGATTTCAATTCAAATCCTTTAAATTCAGTGCTCTAGGATGATTTCAGAAGAGCCTGGAAAAACTCACATGAACTGATGCTGAATGAAGTAAACAGAACCAAGAAAACAGTGTACACGGTAACAAGATTATGTGATGATCAATTGTGATGAACTTGACTCTTAAATAATGAGGTGATTCAAGGCAGTTCCAAGAGACTTGTGATGGAAAAAGATATCCGCATGCAGAGAGAGCACTATGAAGACTGAATGTGGATCAAAGTATATTTTCATCTTTTTTGGTGGTGGTATCTTTTTTTGTTTGCTTGTTTTTCTCTCACATAATTCTTTCTCCCTTTTGGTCTGATTTTTCTTGCACAACATGACAAATATGGAAATATGTTTAAAAGGGATAGCACATGTTTAACTATCAGATTTTTTGCTGTCTTGGGGAGGGGGAGGTAAGGGAAGGAAAGAGGAAAAACTTGGAACAAATGTCAAGGATGAATGTTGAGAATTATCTTTTTATGTATTTGGAAAAAAAATAATATCAATTAAAATGACCTTCAAAACTAAAACAAATAAATTCACTGTTCTTTAACAGGTACAAGACCAGATGAGGAAACATGATAGCCTGAACTGAGATTCAATGAAATCTAGGAGAGAAATTGGGATATAAGAGATTCTGGGGAGTTAGAAGCCAATGTGATGCAAATGATTGGCTACAAGAAGTGAGAAGGAGGTTATAAGCTGAAGTGACGGAAGATGCCAGTTTTTCCCAGCTCTGAGAGGCACAGTCTTTATGATTCTCTATCCCATCTCCAGGAGATGCTGAAATTGAGCCATACACGGCATCACATAGAAATTTGGCTATTAATTGGAACTTCGTGCTCTGTATGTAGAAACAGGTCCATTACAAATGGCAACAAATCATAGACACCTATCTTGTTTCTTTAAATAAGTGATGGAAATATCCCTCTTCTTTGCCTTATGACTACTTTCATTTCTCTATTTTCATACTGTCATTGATTAATTTACAAGAGGTTATTTTTTTTTTAATTAGAAGCTTTTTATTTTTCAAAACATATGTGTGGACAATTTTTCAACATTAGCCTTTGCAAAACCTATTGTTCCAATTTCCCCCCTTTCCCCTATACCCTCCCCTAGATGGCAAGAAGTCCAATATATGTTAAACATGGTAGAAATATGTTAAATTCAATATATGTATACATGTTTATATAATTATTGTGCCACACAAAGAAAATAAAATCAAACCAGGAGAGAGAGAGAGAGAGAGAAGCAAAAAAAAAAAAAAAAAAATGCAAACAAACAACAACAAAAAGAGTAAAAGTTCTCTGTTGTGAACCATACTCAGTTCCCATAGTCCTCTATGAGAGGTCATTTCTTGGATGTCCCCTACCACCACTCCCAGAGGCAAAACCAGGTCTACCATTCACCTACTCTGTCTCCCTGCATCAATAAACTTTCTGAGGACAGGTCAGTCATAAATCTGATCCTTCTCTGCTTCCTATTGACTGGGAACCCATTCCTACCCCTTCTCTTTATTCTCCATTTTACTATATTTTGAGCTCTTTGGGAGCAGGTACCTGGTTTGTCTCTAGTCTGTCTCTTTTAGACTGTGGGTTCCCCAAGGGCAGGACCTCTACCTACTCCTAACCTTTTTTCTGATCACAAAATAGCTGAGTGCCAAACTGTGTACCTAGAGGAGCTTAGTTAATTGCTATTGACTAAGAATTAAAAAGAATAGAATTGAAGTGGGGTTGTGGTATTAAGCAGTCACTTTTCTGTTCCTGGACCTCAGTTTTAATGTCTGTAAAATGAGAAGATTGTAATAGACCAATGATCCACAACTTTTTAACATGCAGATAGTAACTTTTTTTCTGGAGATAATATTTTGTTTTATAATTTTTCAAACTCTTTTAATTATTATAATAATTACTAGTAGTAGCAGTAGCAGCAGCAACAGCAGTAATAGCAGGAGTAGTGGCAATGCTGGTAGCACTGGTAGTGATAATGGTAGTAGTAGGAGTAGCAGGGGTAGTAGCAGTGATAGTGATGATAATAGTAGTAAGTGTAGTAGTAGTAATAGTAATAGTAATAGTAGTAGTAGTAGTAGTAATAGTAGTAGTTGTAGTAATAGTAGTAGTAGTTGTTGTTGTAATAGTAATAGTAGTAGTAGTAGTAGTAGTAGTAGTAGTAGTAGTAGTAATAGTAGTAGTGGTGATTGTGGTGATGCTAGTGCTGGTACTAGGGCTGATGATGGTAATTAATGTAATGATATTATTGTCTGCTTGGAATAGTGGAGAAAGCACCAGACTTGGAATTCTGCCTTAAACACACTAAATTGGAGATCCTAGGAAAGCCATGAAATCTGTCTGTGCTTCAGTTCCCTCTTCTGTAAACTGTGTATGACCATAATAGTATTTGCCTCACAGGGTTGTTGTCAGAATATAATGAAGTAATGTACACAAAGCACCTGTAAAGCCAAGAAGTACTATATAAATACAAGTGATTATTTTGATATTATTATTATAATCATAATGTATTTGTAAGGGGGCAGACACATCTGTTAATTTGATGCCAGTAATTTTACATCAACTTCATCAGTCCTGGTCAATAGACTTTTATTATTTTATTAAATTTACACAAGTGAATTCAGTATAATCAAAAGATGAATTGACAGTTACATACTGTCTCCAGAAGGCCTCTGCTTTAACCTCCTAGATTTGGGGAAATTGAAAATCAGGCCGGGAGAAGCTCACAGAGCTCTCTGCTTTTGGCCCATTAGCAGAATGAAATTCTATCAGATTAGCTCATTATCACCTTGGAAGGCAAGAAAAACCTGGCACTCCAGTGTAGGGTTTATACTTTGGGGGTGGGTAGGAAGTGTCTGAGACCTCTGGACCTGAAAGCTATTCCCCTCAGGCTCCTGATTCATTGTTCTTAGTAAGGAATTTTCCTTTCAGTGAGACATCAAACAGACAGGTACAGACTTTTATGTTTATTTTAAACTGAAAAAGCTTATATATATATATATATATATATATATATATATATAGATAGATAGATAGATAGATATAGATATAGATATAGATATATAGATATATAGATATATCTATATCTATATTATATATATATATATAATTTAAAATACAAACTGATGGCTGAGCGTGGCAGTTGCAAACTTCTGACTAGATTGTCTCGCATTTTATTTTCTAGGGTTCCTTCCAGCCTTGAAATTCTATTCTCTGTATTCTATCAATGAAAAATCAATCATCAAGCAGCTATTTATCAAACTTCTAATGTGGGCCTTGTGCTAAGCTAGGAACTAGAGATACAAACACTAAAAATGAAAGAATCTTTGCCTTCAAGGAGTTTATATTCGTTTGAGGGAGATGACATGAACATATATAAATGTAGGAATAGAGTCTAGACATGAGATTTCATGGCAACTCCCTGTACATTTACAGGTTGGCACCCTCTTTGCAATTTAGCTTTTTAGAAAACTGCTTAAGGCATGTAAGACATTATACGTTACTCAGGGTAATATAATCAATAAATGAACCCAGGGTTTTCTCCATTAACTATACCATTCTTTATTTCTCAGTGTCTCTGTTTTTGTTTTTTTCTTTGGACCCACTTTCTCCATATATCACTCTGACTTTTTGAGCCTCAAAAAGATGCCAGAACTTGACTCTTATTAGGGTCCTAGAAAGAACCATGAAAATTGTGCTTTCTAAAAATGTCCTTCACAAGCCCCAATGGGGCTCTACCAGTTCATGCCAATTAGCTTTTACAAAGTGATGTAAGACAAAAGTTTAATTTTTTAAAATGTCCAAATCTGGGAGTACTTTCAGTCCTTGAGGGATAGTAGGTTGAAATATAAGGCATAAAAATAATAAGCCACTTAAATAAGGGACATAAAGAGTATTTCCTGGTTCTAGAAATCCGTTTTTTTCTTTTATTGGACCTGACCAAGAATATTCTGTGTTTGGCAGAGTTTATAGATGGGTCATACTCTTACACAGCTGAGTTAGCTTCTTGAAAGAATGTGGTATTTTGGCACCAGCTCAATATACTCTTTGGCAGATACACCCCTTGGATCTGGCTCCTCACCAGACTCAACTCTAGTAAGTCCATTGGTCGCTACCAGTGAGGTTATTGAGGAAGCATTGGGTGTCTTCTGACCTTTTAAAGCTCACAAGCTTTAACCTGGTAAACTTCATCTCCAGATACTCGTTAACCTAAGGTCAGGAAAGAATAAACATAAAGAAAGAAAAGAAACAGAGCTTCCATTTCTTTGGAACCATCTCAAAGCAAGATGGGAGACAGGGCCTGCTGCCCTTTACCTACTCTGCATATCCCAAGCAATCAGAGAAATGCAAAAAGGAAAAGAACTGAGTAGAAGACATATTGACCTTTTTCAATGCAAATTCAGTTGTGTCTGTCATCATCTTTCCAGCTCCAAGCCTACTACAAAATATTTTTTTTGTTTTCACATAGAAGCATCAGTTCAGTAGAAGAAGTAGGCTCACTTACTTTATTAAAATTTATGAAAAATTAAAATGAGGCAGAAGGGGTTGCACCTACTCTAAAGCTTGGACCTTCATCCATCAGTTCCCTATTAAATAAATATTTATATTGTATATGTAAATAAAGGCAATTTTGGTGGGAAGGGAAGCCTTAAAATCTAGATGAAGGGCAGTGAGTAAAGGCCTCATATAGAAGGTTGTTCTTGCCTGAACTTTGAAGGAAATGAGATATTCTAAGAGGCAAAGATACTAAAACTAGAGTGCATTAAAAGCTTGGGTCATAACTTGTGCAGAAGTAGAGAGACAGAAAATGGAGTGTTGGGTGTAAGGAAGGACAAAAAGGTCGGTTTAACTACAAAGTAAAAAAGTATGAAAGAGAATCATATACAATAAGACCAGACAGGTAGTTTGTAACTAGGCTGCAGAGGAATTTAAACACTGTCCAATACTGGACTTCTTATATTCTGTGATTCTAAGATTTCCTTCCTGTGATTGAAGAAAGGAAATTACTCATACTGGACTCAAGTGGAGTCCTAGTTTGGAGAGATCAATAAATCAGTCAATCAGTTTTTATTAAGCACCTACTATATACTAGTCACTGTATTGGGAGCTGGTTATACAATACAATGTAAGAAATAACCACTATTCTTACTAGTATATAAACTCAGTGAGTTACATGCTCCTCTGATCTCTGTTCTGGTTCAGTTTACATGTGGGCTGATCCACTCTGGTCACTGGGTGAGGCATGTTTTCGAGCCCGAAAACCAAGGAAGGCTTCTGTTTTCCACTTGTTTCTAGGTGGATACATTTGATGTTAATTAGACAAGTTTTTGAAGGGAAAAAGAAAAGGGTGTTTCTTTGGGAAGTTCACCTGCCTCCATCCCAGTTTTTCATCACAGACCTCAAAACAGGCTTCAAACAGTTCTTGGCTTGTGTTGAATAAAGACACACCTGGAAACTTTTACTAATCCCAGTCCATGTCTTCCTAAAATCCTTCACAAGAGAGCTTCTAAGAATAAGAACTGGCACTCCACCCCGATGCAGTCTATATAGGATGCTTCACGAGGAATCCAGATCCTAAAATTTCTTTGATATCATATCCACTATTCCCATTGAGACTCAGTACCCTCTCTGCCTAGCAAAGAGGCATATGTTCCTACTAGACATGAACCAGGCAGACCTGGTCATTGAACTTAAGAGTAAGGGAACCACAGATCATGTTATATAGCATATTATTGAGGATTCCCTTTTCCAAGAGCTTTTATTTATGTAGATTATATCCATTGATATTTACCATATTAGAAAGTAAAATGTCTCAGTTTTATTGTAAAAGTGGTTTTAACCTCTAAAAGAATCTTGGCGATCCCTATAGGTTTGTAGACCACAATTTGAGAACCATCAGCATATAAGAATCATTTAAAGAACCTAGACCTAGTTTAGAAAAGAAAAAAAAAATCTGTCATTTGGAAAAGTAATTAGAATTATTTTGCTTGTTTCTAGAAGGCAGAATTAGGAGCATGGGTGATATAGCTGCTGAAAGATTTTACTTTGATATAAGGAAAATATTCCTTTACAATGAAAAGTACTAAGAGAATGTCATAAAATCCTCCATCACTAGAGGTCTTCAAATAGATCCTAAATGGGCTCTTGTAGAGGAATACAGTAGATATAATTCCTGCTTAGATCTAGGTTAGATTAGGTGTCATTAGGTTAGATAGGACACTATCCAAAATGGTGGCCCTGAGAGGAATTCAGTGTTGGAAAGAGGGCACTGGTAGACTAGATAGGTTTTCCAAGGTGAAGAGGTCCCGAGAACAAGGAAAGTTCCAGGGTAAGATTACAGAAGAGGCATGGAATCATGGAAAAGAGCACAGCCAGAAAGGGAATCCTTGGAGATATTTCACAGTTTGACTAAAAAGAAAAGGAAGGTCATCTATGGAGGTTCCTGTCAGCTCACGGCTAACAGAATTCTGTATTCTAGATGTTGATTCTGACTAGATGTTGATCTGATTCAAATAGGTGGAATGCACAATTTATATTTCTCTATACTCTTGCATTTTAGTAATGCCTACTAGGGTACGATAATAATCATTTCAAGCGAAGATTGTATCTCATTCTGATCTGTGGAAGGAAGATATAAGAAAGAATTCATAGATTAAGCATGTACCCTAACATCCCTAGCTTCCCTTAAAAACTAGAGTGCTATTGGTGTTTTCTGATTGTTAACTTGTCTGAGAATGATTAACAGAGATATGAAATAGTCTTTAGAGTCCAGAATATTAAATATTAGAGCTGCAAAAGTTCTTTAGACACCATTCAGTTCAATACTCTCATTTTAGAGGAGGAAACATAGGCTTAGAAAAAAATGACTTGTCCACAGTCATACAATAGTTAATGTTCCAGTTAGAATTAGAATGAAACCAGATTTCCAATCAAAGACTTTTCCCACTATATCACACCACCATGATACAATTCACTCAAGAAGTATCATAAAGAAAACTGGTTTTAAAGTCATAAAACCTAAATTGTAATATAAGATATTTACTACTTATAGACCTTGGACAAGTCAGTTAGATCTAAAGGAGAGGACTGGATGAGAGGATAATTAAAACCTTTCCAAATCTAAATTCAGTATACTTAATACTTCATTGTTGCTTTTTTTCACATTGAATAATAGTTGGCCAGACAGACATTCTTGAGTTTTCTTTCTCTCTGATTCCTTGTAGAAATCCTGACATTTAATGATTGAAAGATCCAAATAGCAGATTATATTCCAAATGAACAGGGAAGTTTTTCATTTTATCTTTATATCTTCAGTGCCTAGCACAGGATTAGACAACTAATAAATCCTTTTTGAATGGATGAAAATAAAATAAATGTTTATATCCCACTGTGTCCAAATAAGATGGACCTTTATACATCTGAAACTTACCTCTCTCTGGTTAGTAGGTGAGTTTATTTTCCCTGAGGTCCCTTAAAGTTTGAGAAACTCTGGTCTAATTCACTGAGTCTGTGTAAACTCCCAATGGGAAAGAGAGGCAATTAATTGTATTACTCAGTCCTCAGAGTTAATTAACACATCTTTCCTGAACTCCCCAGTGTGCTCAGCCCTGTGCTCTCTTGTTATCTGAGAGACAAAGGGAGGAGAGGTCATGCCCTCAAAGGCTGGGAGAAATAGAGAAGACTCAGACCCTGACCTTGCATTCAGGGAGCAGTAAGGAGGACTGGAACATGGAAAATAGAATTATGGAAGACAGCCTATGTTGAGGAATGCAGAAGAGGATTATTAAGATGTAGAACTATTAGAGACCTTGGGAGTCATTTCTTTCATGTCCCCATTTTATAGATTAGGAAGGAGAACTCGGAGAAATCACACAGTTAGCAAATGTCTAAAGAAGAATTCCAACTCAGGTCTATCTAGTTCAAGCTCAGAGTCCTATTATTAACTCTCAGAGTCTTCTGGATATGAGAGACACCAATGACAATTATTAGAATGGTCATGGAAAGTTTCGTGGAAGAGGGAAACCTGAGCTAATGGGGAGCAAGTACTGTTCAGCTGTTTCAGTCCTGTTCAGCTGTTTGGGACTCCATTTGGGATTCTCTTGACAAAGATATCATAATGATTTGGGGCAATTCATTTAATTTCTCTAGGCTTTGACTTTCTCATTTATTAAAATATGGTTAGAGTAGATGGCCTTCAAGATTTTTTTCTGGCTCTAAATTTATAATTTTATGAGGACTTCAAGACATGCCTCAAATCAGAGAATAGAGAGAAACTATGCTGTTCAAAGATTTGTCTCTAATTATTCATAAGAATTGTCAAAGTATCTAGATAACTGATCCACTTGGCTTCTTCAGTTTGCCTGTGTAGAAACAGACTTGCTGTAGATTGGCCCAGTGGAACATGTCTCTGGGCACTCAGCAACATCCCACTCGTATGAGGGAGGGTGGGGCTCACTAGCAGTGAAAAGATTGGCTTCATGTAACAGGTATGTGCAGAAAGATGATGTCTCAGATAGAGTGTCTGAGTAAAATTAAATTAATTCTTGATTTTGTCAGAACTTCCTGCCAAGATCTTGGTGATTTGTCCACACCTGATGCTTGAAATGTTTTTTAGTTGTAGGACTGCCAAAGATGTCATTTATCACTGTAAAAAGCATCATGTAAAGCCAAGATGACATTGCCTGACTTCGGGCTAATGTGCAGGAAGCTGGGCTGGAGAGAATCACATGGGCAAAAGTCAATCTACATTTCCCCATCTCTGCTGCCTTCAATCATACTGGCTGCACAGATAACTATACTTTGGATTAAAAAAAATTTTTTTTCTTAAAATTTTAGTCATGTTTTATAGTTGGAAATTTGTATCCAGAAAAAGTAAGAGAATTAGAGTGTCTAGAGTGAGGAGTGGCTGTGTCATTATCTTCTGTCCTGGTTAGATAATATTGGTCACATCTGGATATCACATTAAAAAGCTGGGATTAGATAACATACCTTTTAATAATTATCAACTCTGTCAGCTTGGTCTTATGACTTTACTGGTGCTCAGCAACATATAAATAGGAATGGAGAAGATGAATGGTGGGAATAAGTCTGGCTTGGGATTTTAAAAGTGATGAATGATAATAGGATGTGGAGGAATGGGATTCAAGAGTGGAAATAATAGGGACAAAATTTAGGAGGAGAGAAAATGAGCCTACAGCAGTAGTAGTAACCTGAGAAAGGAATGGAGTAACTGATAGTGACAGCAAACATGGGGTAACACTGAAAGATAAGAGGTTAGAAATGATACAGAAGAATTTCAAAGCTACAGATTATTCAGTTGGAACACTTGTGTTTGATGAGATCAAAGATATTACTGTTCCTGTGAAACAAAGATGCAGAAAGTAGTAGTTGGTGGCAGGAGTTGATGGATTGACAGTGGACAGATGAAGATGGAAAGGGACTTGTAGATGATGTGTGTGTGAGATGAAAGAGCTCAGGACCAGTAATTCTGATGGGATTTGTCTACTTTAAGAAAGGTAACTGAAGGTGAGGGTGAGAATTTTATTAGAGAGGAGAAAGCTGGAACAGTCACTATAAAGAACATAATAAAGTTAAATCAGGAAAGAAAAAAGGAATATTACCCAGCTGAGATCCACTAGGTTCTGCTATGTGACTTCCTTCATAGGCATAGAGGAAGACCTCATGGAAGTGACACTTAAGGTTGACCTTAAAAGATAGGATTTGGAGAGGAGAAGGGGAGTGCATGGAAAGATCAATATGTCTTCTGTTCAATATATTCTCTGACTGTTGTGCATTCTCAGTGTGAATATCCCTGGGGGGTGGGGGACCCAATAACAACTGAAGACATCCTGGGCTGTGGATAATTTTTCCCATATGTGTGGGAGGGCCCAGACTGTTTCCAAAGTGGGCTCTAGTCCCAATGGCAAACAAGTCAGCAGAATCTCAGTACATATGCTGGTCAGGCTAGACTCATCATGGTTGTTGCTAGGTTTTCTGAGGGAGAAGGGTGTGGCTCAAGTTCTCTCCTAAATCAAATCATTTGTCTAATTTGGGCAGAATAGAAGGCATTTATAAGGCCAAGTTCCAAAGGAGTTAGAAAATAGCTTGGCAAAGTGGAAAGATCACCTAGCTTGGATGGAATTAAATTAGGAGGAGTAACAAACCTGGGTTCAAATCTCCCAGCCTTGCTATGTATTACCTTAATGAGTAAAACTTATGGTATGATAGATGTTACTGAGTTAAGAAAGAATATGCTGAATCTTGCCCCTGATTATCCCAGCATATTACCTGTGAGACAAAGAATTCAGGAATATTGGTAGTCTCTAAAAAAGTCTTTGGGGACATAAACTCAGTTATTCCACTGTGTATTTTCCTGATACTTCATTCAATTTGCTTCATGATTGTAAAGGGATTTTGCTATCTGGATTGAAATTCAGGCATTGATTTTCTCCTTTCCTGTATCCTTGCATTCCAAAGCTATGTAGATACCTTGGAATTAAGGTATCTTATGATACCTTGTAGGTATGTGGTGGCTCTCTTCCCAATTCAAATTCCATCTGCTCTGTTACTAGAAAAGATAACCTCTCTCCTAGCCCTGCCTCTGGTAGGATACAAAATATATGGCTTTAGGCTATCTCCCTCCTTCCCCCTGGGTCAGCTAGGTGGACTGATGGATGGAGTGTTGGGTCTAATCAAGAAGATATAATTTACTGAATTCAAATCTAGTCTCAGACTCTTGCCAACTGGGTGACATTGAGCAAGTCATTCAACCCTGTTTGCCTTGGTTTCCTCATCTGTAAAATGATTTAAAATGGAACAGCAAATAACTCCAGTATCTTTGCCAAGAAAACTCCAAAAAGGGTCATGAAGAGTTGGACATGACAGAACAATGGCAACAAAACTGTGCCAGACTCTATGGGCATATATAAATGAAAAATAATACAATCTCTGATCACAAGAAGTTCATATTCTACTGGGATAGAATGTTCACACTTATTTTTTCTTTAATTACTTGTAAAAACAATTTTAACATTCATTTGAAAAAATTCTAAGTTCCAAATTCTCTTCCTATCTTTCTCCCCTCCCAGCCAAGACTAAGCAATTTGATACAGATTTATATGAGAAATCATGCAAAACATGTCTTTGTATTAGTCATGTTGTGAAAGAAATCACAGACACACACACACACACATGAAAAATGGTATGCTTTGATCTGCATTCAGACTCCAGTTGTTTTTCTACAAGTGGACCACATTTTTCATCATGAAACCTTTGGAATTGTCCTGGAATGTTGCATTGCTGAGAAGAGCTAAGTTGTTCATAGTTGATAACTGTACAATGTTGCCATTACTGGGTACAATGTTCTCTTGATTCTGCTTATTTTGTATCCGTTTACAGAGGTTTTCTAAGGTTTTTCTGCAGTCCTACTGGTCATTTCTTATAGAACAATATTATTTCGTCACAATCACATTTCATCACAATCATAGAAAATTTCAGAGGTTGATATGAGAGAATTATCTTCCAGGCAAAGGAATTGGTCTGAGAAATATAGTGTCTTGCATGAAGAATTACAAGGAGATCATGAGCAAGTCAGAGAAATGTGGCAAAAGATTTGGTGGAATTGATGGAGGGAAATAATTAAACCAGGAAATCATTATACACATTGACTATCAATGAAAATAGCACTAAAGGCATAATTGAAAGGCAGTGTGACATCACAGATAGCATGCTGGGCTTAGAGTTAAGGATATTTGCTTTTGGAATCCACTAACTTGCTAAGTGTGATCATGGACAAATCACTTTTATTTTTCAGGTTCTTCAATAGATAGAGTGCTGACTTAGAATAAGGTAGATCTAAATTTTAAAACCTGTTTCAGACACTTACCATGAAATCCTGAGTAAATTACTTAACTTCTGTCTGCCTCAATTTCCTCATCTGTAAAAATGTATTTTATAATAGCATCCACCTTGCAGGCTTGTTGAAAAGATAAAATGGGATTTTTGTAAAGTGTTTTGCAGATCTTAAAGTATTATATAAATGCTAGTCATTGCTATTTTTAAAATGAGCTCTAAATTTATGATACTATGAAATTATAACAACTAACTTCTTTTCAAGAGAGATAATGATGAAATCACCTTCCTTCTCTTGGAAAGATAGAAGTTGTCTGACCTGGGAACCTATTCTGTTGGTTTTGCTTAATTTTGTTTATTTGTTTGTTTCTTAATAAGAGAGGGTTGATTTGGGAAAGGAGAGGTAACAGCAAATGATGATAGGATAAAAAGTAAAACCATCAATTAAACAAATAATAAATGAAATGAAATGAGTGTACTAGATTCAATAATCTCTAAGACTTTTTATCCCAGAAATCCATAAGTGAGTGGAACATGATAAGACAGTCTCAGGCCCAGACCCAGAGGTCAAGGATCCCCTGATTGGATCCACATGAGGAGGAGCAGAGAAGGGGAGGTTGCTGAAGGAAAAAGGGAAAAGGAAAGCTAGTGCCCCCTTGTTCCCCTTTCTTTTTCTATTAACACTATTTAATTACTTTCTGACTGGCCTAAGGAAGCCTATGGCACCTTCAGAAGAGAAGGCCATACAGGAACCCTGGTATTAGTCCCAAAAGATTTGTCTGCAGGTGTGATGCTTCCCACTAATGACACTTTGACTACTTCCCAGACACACATACACACTCCACCAGACAGGATCTTTCTGATCTCGTTTTGAAGCATGGTATGTCTAAGTCTCATACCTGAATAGACTAAGTTCCCTGGGACAGGAACTACAATTTCTATATCTCTTTCCCCCTCCTCTCCACAAATCCCCATCCTATTTGAATTTAGCATAAGACTTTGCACCCGGGGATTTAGGTAGGGTTTATTAAATTGCAAAATGAATCATTCAGTAAGACAATAACACAGTATGGGTTGGTAGTGAAGAGGAAGAGATCACTTCCACATGGAGCATTTAGGGAGAAAGCAATTTATGAAACAGACCTTGAAACATAGACTAGAATCATTGGTGGAGTTTGGGGAAAAGGTATCTGAGATGAAAGAAATAGCATGTGAAATAATGGAAATGGGCAGAGATGTGAGGAAGAAAACTAAAGAATCATTTTGGAGGTACAGTGAGTCATTCAGTTTATTTAAAATGTAACTTCTCTTGCCTCAGTTTAACCTTACCTCACAACCTCTCTTACATCAGTCTCCTCATCTGTAAAATGATAATAATAGTACCCTGCTCTCAGTGTTATTGTGAAAATCAAATGAGATGTTTTATATAAAATGCTTTACAAATCTTAAATACAATTATTATAAAAGGGAAAGTGGAAAGTCTTGGCCTAAGATACCTAAATGTCTCTGTTGGAATATTAGGAATGAATGATCAGAGAATTTAGATTTGGAACAGACTTTGTTGTTCAATTGTTTTCATTTGAATCTGACTCATCATGACCTCAATTGGGCTTTTCTGGCAAAGATACTGGGATGGTTTGCCATTTCCTTCTCTTGTTCATTTTATAGATGAGAAGATTGAGGCAAACAGTGTTAAATGACTTGCTCAGGGTAACACAGCTAGTAAGCTGATTTTGAACTAGTCTGATTCTAGGCCCCATGTTCTATCCATTGCATCATTTAGTTGACTCTAGAGATTTAGATGATCAAATGCAGGGATTCCTGGCTTCTTTGTGTCACTGGGAAGTCTGTAGAGTCTATGAACCTATATTCAGAATGATGTTTTTAAATGTATGCAATAAAATACATTGAACAAGTATTTATCAATATATTAAAATATTATATATTAGCAAATTATCAAAATATTTTTTAAAAAGTTCATGGATCCCAGGTTGAGACCTTGGTTCTAGTCCTACATCTTCATTGTTGAATAAAGAAAATGAGCTTGTGGAAAATCATATAAGTTACTTGAATGAGAGTCATCTCTTTCCAAAGGTGTCTCTGTGGCCTCTAGGACAATGTAAGATAATGGGGAAATTTTCATTTCATAGAGTTAGAAAATCTGCTTTTGATTCTCTTCTCTTATATATACTGGTTGTATGATTCTGGATAATTTATTTCCTCTCTAAAGTTCCATTGTTTTCTTTATAAAGAGAAATAATTAAATCATATCCTGGGGGTCTAAGAGGCCCCTCCATCTCTGATACTGTATGTACTAAGTCTATTCCATCACTTACAAGAATACATAAGTGCCTACTATGTGCCAAATCATGCTATGTATCAGGTCCCTTACAACTTTAACATTCTGAGTTCTAAGAGCTCTTTTAGTTCTGAAGGGCTAGAATTCTGTGGGAGCTGTGTCCTTGTGACTGTATTACAGAGGCTTAAACATGTGAAACAAGTTAGAGATTTAAAAACTTCCTCCTTCAGCCCCACAGGCTTTGCAATGTCAATCCTCTTCCTTAAAAATATTCCTCTCTCCATAAGTCCTTTGTTCCTTACTTTCCTCCCATTATCTTGATAGATTCTTGGCTCTTTACTATTCTACTGATGCTAGTATTAGACACTTAATTGGTTTTTACCTCAACACATCCTTTAATTTCTCATTTTAGAGTTCTTCAGCCTCTTAAAGGAGTTTTTGAAAAGACCATTCTATAGTATCATTCATTGCAGACACTCTCCAGGAACGACTTCCTTCTCACCAACACAGGGATTTTGGCTATCCAGCCAAATCTTTTGAAACACTAACGTTTCAACCTACTGACTGAGTATTCATTGTGAGACCCTTGGGAAAAAATTGTAAGGCTCTTCTTTTTCTTCCTTTTCCTTCTTCCCTTCCTTCTCATTACACAATTCCTCCCTAAGGTTACCTTTCAACAAGGTTAGCTTAGAAAGCTGTCTCCTTCCTCTTTTCTGCCCCACCCCTCATCCTTTTCACTGTCTTTTGCCAGTGAAATATCCAAACAGACTTCTTACTGATCTCTCCTCTTTTAAACTTTTCCTTCTTCCAGAAGGAGCTGTCAGAGAAAGGGAGGTCACACAGCTAGAAAGTGCCTAAGGCTGATTCTTCTGGATTCCAGATCCAGCACTTTATCCACTGTATCATCTACAAGCAATAATTAAGTACCTATTGTATACCACTAAACAGAGTCCAAGTCTTGGCCTTCCCACTAACCTTGTGCTTGATTTTAGTTAAGTCAAGTAACTTTGAGGATTTCTTTCTTCATCTATAAAACAACAGGATTGTACTAGATTAGATGTGTCAAATTCAAACCCTTAGGATGCATGGCCCCAACACTCATGAGTATAGCTTGAACCAGATTAAAACATAATTTGGAAATATTTAACAAAATAAATAAAAGTAGAATAACACATGGGGCAGCTAGATGACTTAATGGGTAGAGCACTGGTACCTGGAATCAGGAAGTTGTTGTTCAGTCATTTCAGTCATATCTGATTCTTTTTGACCCAATTTGGGTTTTTTCTTAGCAAAGCTATTGAAGTAGTTTGCCATTTCCTTCTCCAAATCATTGTATAGATGGGGAACTGAGGCAAACAGGGTTAAGTGATTTGCTCAGAGTTGCATGGCTAATAAGTTACTGCACTGACAATATTTTTTTTACTTTTTATTTTTTATTAAAGCTTTTTATTTACAAAACATATGCATGGATAATTTTTCAATATTGATCCTTTCAAAACCTTTTGTTCCATATTTTCCCCTCCTTCGTCCTATCCCCTCCCCTAGCTGGCAGATAGTCCAATGCATATTAAATATGTTAAAATATATGTTAAATCCAATATATTTATACATATTTATACAGTTATCTTGCTGCACAAGAAAATTCAGATCAAGAAGGAAGAAAAAAACTGAGAAAGAAAACAAAATGCAAGCAAACAACAGCAGAAAGAGTGAGAATGCTTTGTTGTGGTCCACACTCAGTTCCCACTGTCCTCTCTCTGGGCATAGATGGCTCTCTTCATCACTGAACAAATGGCACTAGCTTGAATCATCTCATTGTTGAAAAGAGTCACTTCCATCAGAATTAATTGTTGTATAGTCTTGTTGTTGCCATGTATAATGATCTCCTGGTTCTGCTTATTTCACTTAGCATCAATTCATGTCTCTCCAGGCCTCTCTGAAATAGTCCTAGTGGTCGTTTCTTACAGAACATTAATATTCCACAACATTCATATACCATAATTTATTCAGCCATTCTCCAATTGATGGGCATCCACTTTATTTCCAGTTTCTTGCCACTACAAAAAGGGCTGCCACAAACACATTTTTGTACATGTGGGTGCCTTTCCCTCCTTTAAGATCTCTTTGGGATATAAGCCCAGTAGTAACACTGCTGGATCAAAGGGCATTCACAGTTTGATAACTTTTTGAGCATAGTTCCAAATTGTTCTCCAGAATGGTTGGATCTGTTCACAGTTCCACCAACAATATATCAGTGTCCCAATTTTCTCACATCCCCTTCAACAATGGTCATTATTGTTTCCTGTCATCTTAGCCAATCTAACAGGTGTGTAGTGGTATCTCAAAGTTGTCTTAATTTGCATTTCTCTGATCAATAGTGATTTGGAGCACCTTTTCAAATGACTACAAATAGTTTCAATTTCTTCATCTAAAAAATTGTCTGTTCGTTTCCTTTGACCATTTATCAACTGGAGAATGGCTTGAACTATTATAAATTTGAGTTGATTCTCTATATATTTTTGAAATGAGGCCTTTATCAAAATCTTTGAATGTAAAAAATGTTTTCTGAGTTTATTGCTTTCCTTCTAATCTTGTCTATATTACTTTTGTTTGTACAGAAAAATTTTAACTTAATATAAGCAAAATTATCTATTTTGTGATCAATAATGACCTCTAGTTCTTCTTTGATCATGAATTCCTTTCTCCTCCACAGATCTGAGAAGTAAACTATCCTATATTCTTCTAATTTGCTTATAATATCATTCTTTATGTCTAGATTATGAACCCATTTTGACCTAGGGTGTTAAGTATGGACCGATGCCTAGTTTCTGCCATACTAGTTTCCAATTTTCCCAGCAGTTTTTGTCAAATAGTGAACTCTTATCCCCAAAGCTGGGTTTGTCAAATATTACATTGCTATAATCATTGACTATTTTGTTCTGCAAACCTCACCTATTCCACTGATCAGCTGCTCTATTTCTTAGCCAGTACCAAATGGTTTTGAAGTCCACTGCTTTATAATATAGTTTTAGATCTGCAACAGCTAGTCTACTTTCATTTGCTTTTCTTTTCATTAATTCCCTTGAAATTCTTGACCTTTTGTTCTTCCAGATGAATTTTGTTGTTATATTTCTAGTCAGTAAAATAGTTTCTTGGGAGTTTGATTGGTATAGCATTAAATAAATAGATTAGTTTAGGTAGCATTGTCATCTTTATTATATTTGCTCAACTTATCCAAGAGCACTTGATATTTTTCCAATTGGTTGGATCTGACTTATTTGTTTGGAAAGTGTTTTTGCAAATATACTTCCTCTTGGATTTTGTTAGTGATATATAAAAATGCTGATAATTTATGTGGATTTATTTTGTATTCTGCAATTTTACTAAAGTTGTGGATTACTTCAAATAGCTTTTTCGTTGATTCTCTAGATTTCTCTAAGTATACCATCATATCATCTGCAAACAGTGATAATTTGGTTTCCTCATTACCTACTCTAATTCCTTTAATCACTTTTTCTTCTCTTATTGCCAAACCTAGCATTTCTAATACAATATTGAATAGTAATGGCGATAGTGGTCAACCTTGTTTTACCTCTGATCTTATTGGGAATGGTTCCAGTTTATCCCCCTTTACTTATGATGCTTGTTGATGGCTTTAAATAGATGCTACTGACTATTTCAAGGAAAAGTTCATTTATTCCTATACTCTCTAGAGTTTTTAATAGGAATGGATGGGTATAGGATTTTATCAAATGCTTTTTCTGCATCTATTGAGATAATCATATATTTTTGTTAATTTGGTTATTGATATAGTCAATTATGCTAATAGTTTTCCTAATATTGAACCAGCCCTGCATTCCTGATATAAATCCTACTGGTTGTGATGTATTATCCTGGGGATGATTTTTTTGTAATCTTGCTGCATATTTTATTTAAGATTTTTGCATCAATATTCATTAGGAAGATTGATCTACAATTTTCTTTCTGTGTTTGTCCTATCTAGTTTAGGTATCAGTACCATGTCTGTGTCATAAAAGGAATTTTGTAGGAGTTCTTCATTCCCTAATTTTTCAAATAGTTTATATAATATTGGAGTTAATTATTCTTTAAATGTTTGGTAGAATTAACATGTAAATCCATCTGGTCCTGGGGTTTTTTTCTTAAGTAACTGATAAATAGATTGTTCTGTTTCTTTTTTCTAAAATGAGACTATTTAAGTAATTTATTTCCTCTTCTGTTAATCTGGGAATAATGGATATTCCTCCATTTCACTTAGGTTGTGAATTGGCATAAAGTTGAGCAAAGTAACTCCTAATTATTGCTCCAATTTCCTCTTCATTTGGTGGAGTGTTCTTCCTTTTCATTTTTGAGACTAACAATTTTCCTTTTTCCTTTTTTCTAATCAAATTAACTAAAGGTTTATCTATTTTGTTGGTGTTTTCATAAAACCAACTCTTAAGTTTCACAAATTCTGTTTTTCTGGGAGTTGTTTTCTTTTTCCATTTTACCAAACCTATTAGTTATATGCCTTTTCAAAAGCTTCTTCTCAAGTTTTCATTTGTTTTCCCCATTTTTCTTCTAGCTCTCTTTTCAGATCCTTTTTAAATGTCTTTTAGGAGAGCCTTGTGTCATGGGGACCAGTTATAACACCTTTTGGGGCTTCATCTGATGACGATCTTCTGTTAGTCTCCTCAGGATTTGAAATCTGTTCTTCTCTTTCACTATAAAAACTGTTTATTGTCAGAGTTCTCTTTGCTTATTAAAAAAAAAAAAAGGTCTGCTTTTAGGGCAGGGAAGGTTTTCCAAGCTTCCTCTATAAGCCGCGGCTGTGCTGGGTCAGTGCTAACTCACTCCTGTTGCTGGGTGGGTGTGGCCAGATCCTGTGAGATTCTGGCTTTCTGGGTTCACTATTTACCTTCTGCGTTTGTGATGGAAGTTTTATAACTTCTTTGCTGATCTACTGGCTTGTAGCCAGGGCAAAGTAGCCAACGCTGCTGCTGTAGATTCTTCCCTGTAGATTCTCCAACACAGAGTATATACCACCCTGCAGAGGCCACAGGGCCCTGGGATGCTGCACTATCTGTGCTGGTGTCTGTGCTCAGTCTGCTTGCACTTGGCCTGCCTCTCTCCATTCTTGATTAAAACAGACCTTTTCTGGCAATCTTTGAAATTATCTTCTGCTGCTAATTTGTTGTACTTCCAAAATTCATGGTTTCTGCTGGTCCAGAGCTAATTCAGAGACTGAATTTGCTAACTGGTCTGAAGGTTGTAGGAGGTCAGAAAGAAATGTGCATCCTTACTGCCATCTTGGTTCCATCCCTGGAAATCTATATTCTGCCAATAAATTATTTAACTTGAAAAAAGTATAAACCAAGATTAAAGTGGAGGGAGAGTTGGTGCAAGATTTTTTGTTTGCAGATGATTGTGCATTCAATGAATGCAACTGAGATACAGCAAAATATTCTGCTTGTGCTAACTTTGGATCAACAATTAAATACCAAAAGAACAAAGGTTCTCTGGAACCAGAATGATACTATCCATATGTGGAACAATTGGATACAGCAAATTATGAAATTTTGAAGCTGAGGATAAGTTCACTTACTTTGGCAGTATACTTTTCAGGAATATATTCATAGAAATTGATGCATGAATTGCCAGAGCTAGCTCTGTGTATGGGAGGCTCTGACGGATAGATAAGAGAGAAGTGGTAATAGGCTGCCTACCAACCAAACTACAGGTCTATAGACTATTGTGTTGACCTCATTGTTGTGTGTTTATGAAACCTGGACAGTAGCCAGCACCATATTAGAAAACTGAATGGCTTCTATTTGAATTGTCTTGGAAAATTTTGAAGATCACTTGGCAATATAAGGTACCAAACACTCAGGTTCTTTTTTGAGCTGAACTGTCAAGCATTCAAATCCTATTGCAGAAAGCACAACTCCATTGGATTGACCATGATGTTCAAATGCCAAAAGTATATTGGCCTAAAAGCCTATTTTACAGAGAAAGTGTACAAGACAAGTGCTCCAATGAATGTCAGAAAGTAGTACAAGGACATTCTCAAGGTCTCTCTGAACAACTTTGGAATTGTTGTGAGACATGGGAGATAATAGCAAGGGACCACCCAATCAGGTATGCCCACAATAAAGAATGCTCAGTGAGTAAAACAGAATTAGAGAAACTCAAAAGAAACATGAGAATGCAAATTTAGACATCTCCACTCAAGCATTCATATGGAGTATTTGTATCCAATCTGTGCTAGAACTTTCTGAGTTGATCTTGCTCAAATCAATCACATGGTATCTTGACCCCAAAATAGTAATTCATTTGGATTCTCTTTGAGCAGAAAAGACAAAAGTCAACCAAGTGTTTGAAGCCAAATTTGAAATAAAGATGAGTATTAGTGGCCCAGCTTCTATTCATGTTTGACATTTCTGTACTAGAATCTCTAAGGAGCCTCCTATCCTTAACATTACAGAGCTCTAAAGTGCCTTCTAGTTTTCTGTAGTTCTCTATGCGCTAAGGTGTCTTTCAGCTTTGATTTAAAATGATTTATGATTCTAAGGTCCCTTCTTGGTGCTGACATTATGTGATTTCAGTTATCATCTTGGCTTATAGATCTAAACAGAATTATAAGAACATGGAAGTCAAAGGTCAAGGGGCTTTATACTTACAACTCTTCCCTTACCAAAGCTTTTATCTTCTGTCTTACCTCCCCACCTCTCTTTCCACTTTGCCCAGACCAAGGAGTTAGAATAAAACATTAATCCCTGGATTGGATTAGGTAGGTAACATATCATCTTTCTAGGTAACTGATACTTGCTACCCATGCTCCCTTTTTGGCATCCCTGAGTCTCTTTAGTTTCCCCATATGTAAATGATTCAACATGATTGGTTTCTGTGGTCCCTTCCAGCCTTAACTCTCTTATTCTGTGATTCTGTGATTAAAGTAGCAGTGTGATGTAGGCAAATAAGTGCTGGATCTGGGCTTAATTAAATTCCAACTCTGTCTCTATGTGACTTTGACGAGTCATTTTGAACTTTTAAACCTCAGTTTTCTCATTTGTAAAATGGAAATTATAACCATAGTAACTACCTTATAGAATCGAAGAGATAAAAACATTTTATGAACTTTAAAGTGATATAAAATGGGAATTGAGGTCATTAATTATGCCAGTTAAAAGAAGGACCCAGGGTTTAAAGCTAGAAAGAACCTTGATCCCAACTCTTTATTTTAATAATAGTGAAGAAACTGAGATCCAATGCCCAGGTATGAAGCAGATCCTTTCCTCCTCCTTCTAATCCAGCAACTCTTAAGAAAACCCTCAAGGAGGAATCCTAGGAAATTCAGGTGGCATGTGGAGAGAGCTTTGTAGGAATATTCAAATAACACTATCACATGCCCATCAATTGGAGAATGGTTGGGTAAATTGTGGTACATGAATATTATGGAATATTATTGTTCTGTAAGAAATGACCAGCAGGATGAATACAGAGAGGCTTGGAGAGACTTACATGAACTGATGCTAAGTGAAATGAGCAGAACCAGGAGATCATTATATACGTCAACAATGATACTGTATGAAGATGTATTCTGATGGAAGTGGCTTCTTTGACAAAGAGACCTAATTCAGTTTCAATTGATCAATGATGGACAGAAGCAGCTACACCCAAAGAAAGAACACTGGGAAATGAATGTAAACTGTTTGCATTTTTGTTTTTTTTCCCAGGTTATTTTTACCTTCTGAATCCAATTCTCCCTGTGCAACAAGAAAACTGTTTGGTTCTGCACACATACATTGTATCTAGGATATACTACGATATATTCAGCATATATAGGACTGCTCGCCATCTAGGGGAGGGGGTGGAGGGAGAGAGGGGGAAAAATCAGAACAGAAGTGAGTGCAAGGGATTGTAAAAAAATTACCCTGGCATGGATTCTGTCAATAAAAAGTTATTATAATAAAAAAATTATTGAACTATTAAAAAAAACACTATCACAAATGTAACTACAACCTCCTATAACTTTATTCCAAAAGCTCATTGGATTATGGACCTAGAGCAAAAAGGGACCCCACAAATTCTCTGTCTTTCATCACCTTTTGATAGACTCCTGTGAAAAGGTAAACTTGAGTGACATCCCATTCTTTTGGTGACAAAGTATTTATTTTAAATACTCTTTTTCATCAGTTCACAGTTCACTTTTGCACCAAAAAAAATGCACATCCTTCTATTTGTCCAAATTTTACATGCCTACAAATAATAATTGTTATATATGCTTCTCAGTACCATGACCATTTTTGCTGCAGTATATACACAATATCTTTTATCAAGTTTATTCAGTAATCAAGTTAATAGCGATTCAAGAACTTCATTAAATATAGCCTATATTTTGTCTTCCTCTATCCAGATGAAAAGACTTCTCCACTACCAAACAATTTTTCTTCTTCCAATGGTACTTCTTCAACATTAAGTCTTTTGGTGTTTAACCTGTTTCTTTCATCAACAGCATTTTCATCATCAGGCACATTCCTCTTTTATGCCATTAGTCAGACCAAATCATTGGTCATTTTGGATCTCCTGATGGGTCTGATGGTGTCCACATTATTCCTTTTTTTCTAGTTCTTCTAGATTAAGACACTGAGTCAACAATGGGTGAGCCTCTCAATAGTAATTCATTTTGGAGCCTGTCCAGCAAGATTATAACAATCTAGTAATCTCCACTTTGGGTAGGCCATCTTTCTGCACCATTCCTCTCTCAAAAATTCTTGATAATCTACCTTTTTATGTGTTTGTTTTCTTTCTCATGTTTTCTTCCTTTGTTCTAATTTTTCTTGTACAACATGACAAATATGGAAATATTTAAAAGTACTGCACATATTTAACCTGCATCAGATTGCCTGCTGTCTTGGGCAAGGGGAAAGGTAAATGAGGGAGGGATACAAATTTGGAACATAAAATCTCACAAAAATGAATGTTGGAAAGTATCTTACCATATATGGACAAATAAAATACTATTGATGAAAAAAAATTCCAGAGAATTTCTATAGCTTGGGATGCTCTATCATAACATTAAGCTAATATTTATTATAATATTCTGCAATTGCAGTTACTGAATCTAATAGTTTTCTTTCTTCAATATTTCAAAGGAAAGTAAGGAAACAAGTATATAGTAAGCACCTGCTCAGTGCCTAGTGTTGTGCAAAGTACTTTACAAATATTATCTCATAACTATGGAGACTGACTGTAAATCAACACATATTATTTTCAACTTTTTTTTTCTCATAGCTTTTCCCTTTTGTTCTGATTTTTCTCTCCCAACATGACACATATCGGAATATGTAAAAAATTAATGTATATGTATAACAAAAATGTTTTAGATATAACTGGGAAAATAATAATAATAATTCAAATATTATCTCATTTGATCTTCATAACAACCCTTCAAGGAAGATGCTATTATTATTCCTATTTTAAAGCTGAAGAAACCGGGGCAATTGACTTGTCTAGGGCTCATAAAGCCAGGAAATGCCTGAGATTAAATCTATATTCAGATCTTCCTAACTTTGGGCAGGGAGCTCTCGCTATTATGCCGCCAATGAGAAAAGCTCAAGACTTGGAGTCAGTGATCTAGATCAAAAGATTTGGCTTGCTAGTCATATGGCCTTTGGGTGAGATCTTTTATTTGTCTCAGCCTCAGTTTTCTCACCTATGAGATGGACATAATAATGCCTGCCCAGGCCCCAGGATTGATATGAGAATCAAGTGTCATAATGATGAAGAGATCTTTGAAAAGTATAATACGTATATTCTGTGAATGTGGTATTTTTTTTTTTTTTGATAAAGATATTGATAGCTTGTCGGAAGCACTTTGGTTTAACAGACAAAAACCACAGCTGTTTGTTAATCCAGGGGAAAGAACCCCTCATTTTGAAGTCCAAAGGTCAGGATTCTAGCCCTTCCACCTCTGACCTAGTTGCCTATGCTCTGCTCACTGGGGTACCAGCATGGCACGGCAGAAAGAGCTCTGGTTTTAATCAGAGTTTCTGACCTTAAAATCTAGTTCTATCATTTACTGTGTGACGTCAGTCAAGACTCCTCATTTTTTAAATATAATAAAAGGAGGAAATTCAGCTAGATGACCTCTATGGTGCATTCTAGTTCCAACTAGGTAATCCTATGAGCCCTCTCATTTTCCCTTCTACAAAACAGAGATAATAAATTTATTTCCAACCTCCCAGGGTTTTAATAAGGAAAATGCTCATTAAATCTTACAGGAATTTGTAGGGATATAAATTAGAGAATGGGAATAAGCATTTACTAAGCACTTACTATATGCTAAAGACTTTACTAAGCTCTTAACAAATACAATTTCATTTGACAAATATGATTTCATCTCAATTGTTATCACTTCCATTTCTGAATTCTGTGATTTTTTCATGCATATGTGTATAGATGTGAAGAATCAAGTAATCATTTAGTCTATTTGTCTTCTTTATTTCTTAGTGTTATAACCCCTTCCTCCATCTGGGTGAGATTTGTTATCCGCTATACCTGTCACTACTTGTGCCCCATGTTCTGCTCCAGTGAATCCCAGTTAGTCTTCTCTCCTTTATTGAGTTTGCTCAACCCTTAGACCAAGGGGTAATTGTTTCAGGAAGTACCATCACTGCAATTGATTTCTTCTTCAGGGAAGCACCATCTGTCAGAAGCAATACTATCAGCATGTTCTTAATTGCCTTTCATTAATAACACACTAATCTGGATTGATATGATATTAATACATATCTATAATAATAACAGCACACATTTATATAGTGCTTAAGTATGGATTGGACTAGTTAATCTTTTAGGTTCCTTCCTAATCTGTGATTCTGGGAAGGCCAATTTGAGATAGATATACCTGACAATCAGTTCAGTACTATCCAAAAGCAGAGTGAGGAAATTGTGGAAATATTTAGTCAGAGGAAGGAATGGAGCAATTATTAACTACCTACTGTGTGCCAGACACTGTGTTAAGCACTTTACAATTATTTCCTTAGATTCTACAATAACCCTAAATATTAAGTACTATTATTATCCCCATTTTTTAGTTGAGGAAGTTGAAGTAAACAAAGATTATGTAACTCCATATCCAAAGTCACATAGCTAGTAAGTGACTAGATTTTACCTTAGGTCTTCTAAATTTTAGACCCAGGATTCAACTCACTGTGTTACCTTTCTGTCTTACAGCCCCCCTGATTAGTTGTCAAGGATATCATTAGAAGTGATTCTGGGGCCAGCTAGGTGGAGCAGTGGATAGAGCACCAGCCCTGACATCAAGAGGACCTGAGTTCAAATCTGGTCTCAGACACTTAACAGTTCCTAGCTGTGTGACCCTGGGCAAGTCACTTAACCTCAATTGCCTCAGCAAAAAAAAAAAAAAAAAAAAAAAAAAAAAAAAAGGAGAAGTGATTCTAGGTGACAGCTAAAGTAGGTGCTCCCAGGTTTCCTTCTGGTTCTAAGAAGCTATTTTTCCTTTTCAATGGTCACAGAGTCATAGACTCAAATAAAGAGATATAAAATAGGAGATGGGCCTTGGAGGACAAATAAATCAGATAAACATTGAGAGGAGGATGCAGTCCAGTTGTCTGTTCCATGTGGACAAAGGTGTAAAAGAAGAAGCCAGCTAGATTGGCATTGGATTGAATGGATAACTTGATTTGGGTAAAGAACTGACTGAACAAAGGGCAGTGTATTATACTTACTCCACTGGGTACTATGTAGACAGTTTGAGAGATATAGACAACTTTAGATGAGTTGATGAATTGAAATCCTAACTTTAGGTTTCCATACCTCACCAAAACAGTCTTATCTCTAATTGCATTTTTGTCTTCTTTCTCCTAACAGAATTAGGCCTAGAATTTAACTAGGAAAAGCTAAAATAAATAAAGAACATTAAGAACCAACCTGGAAATGAAAATCATGAGATCATAAAATCTTATTTTGGAAAGGACTCCCAAAGTCATCACCCTACTCCTACAATATTTCCTTCTTCTATGAAATCCAAATTCTACTGAACTCTTACCATCTGGGCTCTAAGGCTCTTCATCATGAGCTGCCTTTCACCCTATAAACCCTAATTTCCCACTGTGGCGCTCTCCTATTCTATGTAACTGGTGCTCTCCATGTAAGTTAAACTCATACATGGTATCATAATTCGGTTGGTCTCCTCCTCTACCAGCCATCCACCTGCATTCAGTAGACCTGAGTTCTAGTTTTGGCTCTGCTCTTGCTAGCTGTGTGTTCTTGGAAAAGTCTCTTTCTTATCTGTGAGCCTCATTTTTTTAGTAAAACAGTAAAAATCAGTGAAGTCATGGTATCATTTATCATAAACAAAGAAGCAATCAGGGTAAAGTGGGTAGAGGGTTGACTTTGGAATTAGAAAGGTTCTTTCTCTTTTCTCTCTCTCTCTCTCTCTTTCTCTCTCTCTCTCTCTCTCTCTCTCTTCTCTCTGCTTCTCTCTGTTTCTGTCTCCTTCCCTCTCTTTTCTCTTTTCCCTGTCTCTCTCTTTCCTCTCTCTGTATTTCTCTCTGTTCTTCTTTGTCTATCTCTATCTCTGCCTCTCTCTGTCTCTGTCTATCTTTCCCTCTTTCTCAATCTGTCTTTGTCTCTTATCTCCCCATATGTCTATCTCTGTGTGTGTGTGTAACTCTTCTCTATGTTTCTCTATTTCTATCAGTCTGTACCAGTCTCTGTCTATCTGTATCTGTCTGTCTATCTGCCTCTTTCTTTTCTCCATTTCTCTCTTCTTTCTCTGCTTCCATCTGTCTCTCTGTGTCTATCTGTCTGTCTTTGTCTCTATTTTTCTCCTTCTGCTCTGTTTCTCTGTCTCTGTCTCTCTCATATATGTACAACAACCTGGGAAACTCTGGGATACCCCTTAATTAAGTTTTCACTATCCTAAAGATAGGACTGTAAAATGCAGATAAACTGTTCAATTTGTGTTGGTAGGGGGAATTTCCTAACTGGAAGTTCCTCACACCAATGCAATCACAGGTCTAGAAGGAAAAAAGTTTAAGCTTCACTGACTACCTCATAGACTGTAGTAAAGTTCTGGGGGACAGGGATAGCTGTCTTCAAATATATGAGGGGCTGATACATGGAGAATGTATTAAATCTGTTCTGTTTAACTCTAGAAGGCCATGAGTTCAAAGTCACAAAATTTCCAGTTTAGGTTTGATGTCAGGAGAAAAAACAAACTTGCTAACAATTAGGTTTGGCCAGGAATGGAATGAGTTGCTTCCTGAAGTGGACACCTGAGCCTTGAAGGCCTCAAGGGTGTCTCAAAGATTACCTGTTGGGTGTGATGTTATGGGAATTTCTTTTGGGTATGAGTTGGCTCAGGTCCCTGATAAGGCTAAAATCCTGAGACTCTGTGTAGCTAGCTATGTACAGAGTGCTTTGTAAATGTGGAAACCTACAGCAGTATGAGCCATTATTCTCTTATTGGTCTGAGGCAGGGGTTCAGCTTCCAAATGTATTGCTTTCACAAAGCTGGTGAGTGGGTTTGTTTGCTTGCTTTTCCCTAATGGCACGCAAACAAAGCTGCCACCTCCTTGGGAGCAGCTGGGAGCTCTGCATTTAGTTGGCTCAGGCAGATGGCCCATTGTCTGGGGTGGGATGGGGGTTGGGAAGGGAGAAAATCTCTGGATTTGCTTTGTAGTGCTAGGAATTTTATCTGGACCGTTATTTGGCTTCTCAGAGAGAAGGATGGCTTCCACACATAGAGGCCAGATAGAGGGGTCCCAAGAAGGGAAGGCCCATCCAAGGGAACGAAGAATGTACAAAGCAGAGAAGGGGCAGATTGAACAGCAGGATATAGGTCTGTGGGTGTTTTCCATAGTGCATGTTGGGGACTAGGAGTAGAGGCCAAGTTTTTCTCCAAAGATTGGAGGGTGACCCAGAAATGATGAGCTCTGCTCCCCAACCACTCTGATGATACAGCTCAGACTGGAAGGACTTGGTCATTCTGGGGTAACTGATCTGGCTTCATGGTCAGTAAGAGGAAGGTTTTCCTATCCCAAAGGAACTAAGTTCTTCAGGGAAGAGCTGAATCATCGTCCAGGGTGCAAGCTTAGTACTCTTTGGAATGTACTCCAATCTAACCCAGGTTTGCATTAGAATCTCAGGGCCTGGGAGTTGGAAAAGGTATCAGATGCTCCCCTTTTTAGTCCATATCTCAGTTGTTCTACTATGGATTCCTTTGGGAGGCTGATGAATGCTATGAATCCTCATATTAAAATAAGATGATCATAATATTAAAAATATTTTTTAAAAGTTCAAAGACCCCTGGTTAAGAATCCCTAACAAATAGTTAACTAACCTCCACATGAAGACCTCCGCTAATGGGAAATTGACTATGTACTGAAGCAGCCTATTTATGTTGTTGTTGTTATTGTTGTGTTATCTCCAATCTTTACAAAGTTTGCATGCTATCAATAAACAAAAATTTCTTGAGCACCTACTGTGTTCTAGGCACTGCAATAGGAATTGAGGAAATGATTAATTGATCAATCAAAAATATAAAGTCCAAACAATTTTTCACTCAATTTGTGGGAAAGAAAAGGTTTTTATTATTGGATAGAAACATGATAACATACAAGAAATGTTTTATGATTAGATGAAATAGCATCTATATATGAATCTGGCATCAGGAAGACCTGAATAGAAATTCAGCCTCAGACCTTTAGAGTTGTAGGACTCTGAGTAAGTCATTTAGTTTCTACCTATCTTAGTTTTCTCATCAGTAAAAATGGGTATAATAATGGTACCTACCTCCCAGGGCTGTAGTATGAGATTAATATTTGTAAAATGATTTGCAAACTTTAAAGAGCTATATAAATGCTAGTATTATTATTATCATTTAAAACAGCAAGCTAGATCAAAGGCAGTCATTTTAATTTCAATTAATCTAATGGAAAGGACTGCTGAATGCAATTATCTAAGGGATGGGGGTAGAAAGAAGAAAAAAATTTCTTTCTCTTGACTCTCCTGTCACCCTAAATTGGAATGTTGTTGGAATGATAGTGGCTAATGACAGGAAACACCTGAATGTAACTTAGGAATAATGACCCCTTGTGACTAAGTGAAATACTACTTATGGATTCTATAGAGATACTGGTCCTTAGAACTAAGCAGAGAGCTATTCCCAAAGAGATCTTCATGATGATAAGAACAGAGAAAATGAATTCTCATAACCAAGAGCCTGAATTCTTCTTTTACCCAATTTGTTCTCTACATGCATGTCCTAATACCTTCATGTCTTAAGTTTGAGTCCATTTGCTCTAGGGACCTTATGTGTTCAAGGGGAAAGTATGCCCCCAGTTTGGGGGGGAATTGTTTTTATAGCAACTGTCTTCCTAATACTTTTTCAGTAATTATTCTTTCTAAAAGCTAATCAAATTTGCCTAATAATCAAGAAGAAACGCACCTATGAGGGTTTATGAGCAACCTAGACCAACAATTCAAATATGAGTTGAGGAAGTACAGAAGGGAAGGAGAAGGGAAAAGGCAAAAATATATATGGTACCTATTATGTGTCAAGCACTGTGCTAAGTATTTTTTAAAATAAATATTATCTTATTTGAAGTAAGAAGTAGGTCAATTACAACTTCCACACTGACCATAAACCTTCTCCTCCTCCTACCAAAACCTTGAACTCTATTCTGGTGGGTCACCTGGCTCTAATATTTGGAATTTTACCTTATCTTGCTAGCCCCAGACTACCATATTTCTGACTTTCTACTCTGATTTTCCATGCATTGATCCTTCACACCTACATCCTGATTACTATCATTATTGTCATTATTGTTGAGTTGTTTTCAATCCTGTCCAACTTTCTATGACCCAATTTGGAGTTTTCTTGGCAGAGATGCTGGAAGTTTGCATTTCCTTCTCCAGCTTACTTACAGATGAAGAAACTGAGACAAACGGGAGTAAGTGCTCAGGGTCACACAGTTAGTACTTCTCTGAAACCGATTTGAATTCAGGAAGATGAGTCTTTTTGATTCCAAGCCCAGTGCTCTACCCCATCAGATACCTATTGTCTTCTTCCATTAAAAATGGAAGCTACTTAAGATGACAGAAAAAGCTAATGATGAATGTTGGGGGGAAGCGGGAAAACTGGGACATTAATACATTGTTGTATTAATTGGAATTGTGAATGCATCCAACCATTCTGGAGAGAAATTTGGAACTATGTCCAAAGGGCTATCAAACTGCACAAAGCCTATGATCCAGTGGTGTCTCTATGGGGATTATATCCCAAAGAGATTAAAAAAAAAAAGGGAAAAGGACCCACATGTACAAAAATGTTTGTAGCAGCCCTTTTTGTAGTGGCAAAGAACTGGAAACTGAGTGTATGCCCATCAGGTGGAGAATGGCTGAATAAGTTATGGTATATGAATATTATGGAATATTATTGTTCTGCAAGAAATGACCAGCAGGATGATTTCAGAGAGTCCTGGAGAGACTTACATGAACTGATGCTAAGTGAACTGAGTACAACCAAAAGAATATTGTATAAGCAACAGGATTATATAATGCTCAATTCTGAAGGACACGGCTCTTTTCAACAGCAAGGTGATTCAGCACAGTTCCAATAGTCTTCTGATGAAGAGAGCCGTCTTCACCCAGAGACAGGACTTTGGGGACTGAGTATTGATCACAACATAGTATTTTCACTTTTTTGTAGTTGTTTGCTTGCATTTTATTTTCTTTCTCATTTTTTTCTTTTGATTTAATTTTTCTTGTATAGCATATGTACAGAATATGGTTATGTGTAAAAGAATTACATGTAGTTAACAGTGCTGGGAGGAAGGAAGGGAGAAAACAATTTGGAATACAGGGTTTTGCAAGGGTGAATGTTGAAGACTATCTTGTGTATATGTTTTAAAAATAAAAAGCTTTTAAAAAATGGAAGCTCTTTGACTGATGGGAACTTGTCTGATTATGTTTGTATTGCCAGTGCCTAGCACAGTGTCTTAATATAATAAATGCCTATCTATATATAAATAAATGTGAGTTATTTTCTAGAGAAAGTATTAACAAGTGGAGTATGAGGAAAGGCATCTTTCTAGCAAATGGAGGTAAGGAGGGAGTGTATCATAGCTAGTTTGAGGGTGCAGAAACAAGAGTTAAAAAGTCTTGTATGAAGAATACTAAGGTAGACAGTTTGGCTTGGCCATAAAGTCTGGAAAAGGGAGTGATATATAATGAGGTTGGACAGGTATATTGGGGCCAAGTAGCAAGGGCTTTAAAAGCCAGCTAGAGGAGCTTATAGTCATTCCTAGAAGCAATAACCAAGGGAGTTTATTGAGTAGGGGAGTAGCACAGTGAGACTTGCACTTTAGAAAAATCACTATGGTAGCTTAGTGAAAATAATAAAACATAGGAAGACTAGTTAGATTCTTGTCTTGGTCCCAGGAAGATATGATGAGAGTCTGAATTAGGATGTGTCAGTAGAGAGAAAGGAATAGATGGGACAGATGTTGTGAAGGTGAAACAACTAGATTTGGCCACTGACTTGATATGTGAAGAGTCTAGGACTCTGAGATTATAAACCTAAGTGACTGGAAATATGATGGTGCCCTCAACAGAAATAGGGAAGTTTGGAAGAGAGGATGAGGCTAGTTTTAGACATGTTGACTTTAGATACATTGAGTCAGAGGCAGCTAGCTGGTATAATTGGTAGAGCATTAGGCCTGGAGTCAGGAAGACCTGAGTTCAAATCTGATTTTATTTTATTTTATTTTTTTTTTATTTAATAGCCTTTAATTTACAGGATATATACATGGGTAACTTTACAGCATTAACAATTGCCAAACCTCTTGTTCCAATTTTTCACCTCTTACCCCCCCACCCCCTCCCCTAAATGGCAGGATGACCAGTAGATGTTAAATATATTAAAATATAACTTAGATACACAATAAGTATACATGACCAAAACATTATTTTGCTGTACAAAAAGAATCAGACTCTGAATTATTGTACAATTAGCTTGTGAAGGAAATCAAAGATGCAGGTGTGCATAAATATAGGGACTGGGAATTCAATGTAATGGTTTTTAGTCATCTCCCAGAGTTCTTTTTCTGGGTATAGTTAGTTCAGTTCATTACTGCTCCATCAAATCTGATTTTAAACTAGCAGTGTGACTCTGGGCAAATCATTTAATCTCTTCCTCAGCTTCCCCAACTGTAAAAAAATGAGTACAATAATAGCACTTACTTCCCAAAAGGTTTTGTAACAATTGAATGAGATAATATTTATAAAGTCCTTAGCACAGTTGTACATTGTTGTTGTTATTGTTTAGTTGTGTCTGAGTTTTCTTGGCAAAGATACTGGAGGGTTTGCCATTTCCCTCTCCAATTCATTTTATGGATGAGAAAGCTGAGGCCAAAAGGATTAAGTGACCTACCCAGGTAATAGATGTTATATAAATAGTAGTTATTATTGTTGTTGTTGTTACCCTTAGCTAAAATCTGACTCATTTTCACTTCTATCCATTGCTCCAAGTTTCACACTCTGGGTTTAAAAAGTAAAAAAAACCTCATCCTTTTTCTGCAGAATAATGCTTTTACAATTTAAAGGAAACAGTAGGTTCCTTCCCTCTTCCCCCACCAAGTAGTCTGGGTTAAAGAACTAAATTTCCTTCAATGATATGGCCTTCAGTCCCCTGGGCTTTGTTTGTATCTGCCTCTGTCAAAGTCTGTCCTAAAGTATGATGACCAGAAATGAACAGGGCAAAGTGTAGAGAACTTATTCAGAATATTATGCTTATATGAATGCAACTTGAGATAAGATTAAGTTTTTGCATATGTGTGTGTTTTTTTTAATGCTGTCACACGTTGAATTATGTTGAACTATTAATATGTTAAAACCTCCAGTTTAAAAAGCCAGACATTTTGACCTCACATCCCTCTATGGTCCATAGGCAGCTGATTCTTTGAACTTGAGTAAGACTTTCCAGTCCTATTTGTAAATCAATGTATTTATTCTATATGTAGAGTCTGGTGAATTAAATTTAGCCCTTGCCCTCAAGCAGTTCATGGTTTTATAAGGCAACAGACAGCCTGAGAAGCCCTGTGAAGTAGTAAGTGGAGAGGCAGAAGATGGGAGTTCAAGTCCCACATCTTACACATACTGGCTTGTGATTCTGGACATGTCAATCTGGCACATCTTAGTATCCCCCCAAGCAATTCTCAATTAAAACTATAAAGTGCAGGACAGATGCTGATCTACTTTAGTGGAAGAAATTTCCTCATTGGGAATCCTCCACATCAGTGAAATTACAGGTTGGCACCAAAATAAAGAACTAATGAATGAATAAATAAATAAATAAGTCTGAATAAATAAATAAATAAAACAAAGTTTTAAAAAAGTGATTCTTTCTAATTGAAGGAGAATTTTGAGGAAAAAATAACAGTGAAGTTAGATTTTATACAGGAGAAAATGGGAATAGAGATTAGGAAAATTCTGGGAGTTGGGATACGTATGGCCAAAGGAATAAAAGAAGAGAAAGCACATGATTTTATAGGTCTTAATGTGTACAAAGACCTTATCTAATTTTGGCCTTTCCAGATTGATACCCATTTTACTGATGAGGGAACTGAGGTTGATACATGGTCACACAGCTTATAAATGATGAAAACAGATTTTTAACTCAAGTTTTTCCAACTCCAGGTCCAGCATTGTATGCCCTAGCCATCTTGCTTATAGAATTAATCTCTTCTACATCCTTTCTGAAAGGATGTTATCCAGGATACTCTCAGAGGTTTATTACCTTTAGAATGAACCCATTCCATCCAAGACTTTTAGACTCCTAAGGAATCATTTGCTCTAGTAGGTTCTACTGACCTGTCCTGGAAAGACATTGTTGGACAGGTGTGATCACTAAATTCTTCTTCATATTAAACTATTGTGTTCTACAATTATGGAGAGAGAACTAAAAAGCAGGGGTGTCAGATTCTACCTCTCTAGCAGAAGTGATTGTCTGGAAAGACCTGTCTGAAATCTTGTTCCATGACCTCATTAGATCTTTACTCACTTGTTCTGATGATGTACTTTAGGAAATTGATAAGGTCTTTAATATGTTAGTACTTTATGGGTCCCTGATTTCATCACGATGGTGACTTTTTTCTTAAATCAGTTCAAACTCCTTCATGCCTTATTAGATTGTTTCATGAACTGCTATGCTGAAAAAAAAATTCTTCCCTTTTAGAACAATCATTAGAACAAAAATGATGAACTTCCTATTAATGAGTTTTGGAGAGTCTTTGGAAAGTAGACCCACAGTCTGTCTCTAGGTATTTATTTGGAGTCTCTCCAGGACAGATGGGTAGTACCTGCAAGAGCAAATGAATCCTTAGGAATCTTTGAAAGTCTTGGGATGAGGCCTTAGAGATGAGCATCAGAAAACAGAGAATTTAAATATCATTTAAAAGCATTCAAAACAATCCAAGTCTAAGAAATGGAAAGCAGTATTGGGGTCAGAGAGTCCAATCATGATCTAAAGGAATTCTTCAATGAGGGGGAAGGGATACTAAGGGCAGATTTAGGATTCCAAACAGCAGATACCACATATTCTCCAATAGAGAACTGATCAAAGACTATAAATAAACAAATTTCAAGAAGAATTATAAACTATCATTAATCTCACAATCATAAAAAAAGAAAAAAGGCAAATCAGAATAACTGAGGTTTAAATTCACACTCCGGAAATGGACCAACATGGCAAAAGATAGAAATGGTTAATATTGGTGAGACTGAAGGAAGACAGGCTTCTTAATAAACTGATAGTAGAACTGTGGTCCACCAATTATGTTAGAACAATTGGTCCAATAGTTTAGGAAAACAACTTGGAATTATGCAAAGAAATGTACTAATTTTACTCATATCCTTTAGCTAGGAATTTCATGTCCATGTGTGACTAAGGAGGTCAAAGGGACCATGCAGTACAGTTGAAAGAACATGAGCTTTTAAATTAGGGGAGTTTAGAATATGCTTTAGACATATTTAGCCTCTCTGAACCTCAGTTTCTTTAGCTGCAAAATGGGGGGGGGGAAGGAGAGTAAACTAGATGAACTCTAAAGGTCCCTTCCAACTTTATAACCCTAAGTTTGAAAGAAAAGTAGCATATATCAAAATATTAAATAAGCACTTTTAATGATAGCTAAACATTGCTCAAAATGTGACTAGGGAATCCACAAAAAGGCTCCATTTCTTCTCAGAGCCCATTGCCTTTGAGCAGACCATTGTGCCTGGCAGCCCAGCCAAATGGGCCTCGTTATCCTGGCTGTGATTTCTATTTGCCTCCACTACTCTTACTCCTGAGTCAGAGCAAATATTAGGGACCCCTGTTTCCATTTCATCAATCCAAAAAATGTTTGCTGCCATCACTAGCTATTAGCAATTAAGTAATCATATTGGATTCTGATGAGCATTTCGACAGCAGTATAATGTGATCACTTAGAAGAAGTAGAAATTTCCGGACTCTTTCCTAGGCATAATTTCTTCCAAGAGAATTGTTCCACTTCAAAGAACCATACAAAGCAGCAATTAAGTCCTTTCCCAGGTTATAGAAAAGCTCTATGTCCCCGGCAGATAGAGTTGGGACCCTCCATGGTAATAAATCTTTTAATTTGGGAGAGTCAGAACTAAAGAAATTTTCTTAGTGTTTCTGGGTAAGGATTTGAGAGGGTCTGGGAGCCTCTGCTCTTGGGAAGGAAAATAGATTTAAAGGCGAGTCTGACAAATCCAGTCTGAGAGGCAAAGGGCTGGTCCTGGAGGTGATTCTGTCTTGGCCTACCTCCAGGTGTCTAAAGTCACACATTAACAGCTAGTATGACTGGTCTGGGAATCAGATAGACCTCACCTATGATTTATGGGATTTTAAGGGATCCAGACAGCTTGATATGATAAGAAGAAAGGGTAATAAGTAGAAGCCTCTGGCAATAGCCTGGAATGGGGTTCTAATATCTTTTAGAGGCTGACTGCCTGTAGGCAGTAGATAAAAGCTCTCTGAGCTGGGATTCTAAGTTGGCCCATTATACTATAAATGTAAGACTGTTTTTCTTGGAAAAAGCAGGGGAGAAAAAGAGGTAAATGGACCCTCTCCAAGGCACAGAAAAGTGGGAGTGGACATCTAGTGTTATTAGGTGGTTTCCCCTTTTTTCCTACATAAAGGGAAAATGTATAGTGGAATTAGTGTTACAACTGAAGTCATAAGATTTGTTCTAACATTTATTTCACTTCTAACATTTCATACCAGTATGATCATGGCCAGGGATTTTCCCTCTCTGAGACTCAATTTCCATATTTTCCATATTTCTTTTAAAAATGTACTTCCTATAGAGAACATCATTTATATAGAAAATGGTTTATAAGCCTTAAAAAACCCACAAAAATAGGATTCATTAATATTATTATTTCTTTACTTTCCAAAGGTTCTTGAGGAAGTTATATATTTTATCAGAAGTTTTGATTAGACAAGCCATTCTCTAATTGATAAATGGTCAAAGGATATGAACCAACAATTTTCAGATGAAGAAATTGAAACTATTTCTACTTATATGAGAGTGTTCCAAATCACTGTTGATCAGAGAAATGCAAATTAAGACAACTCTGAGATACCATTATACACCTCTCAGATTGGCTAAGATGACAGGAAAAGAGAATGATGAATTTTGGAGGGGATGTAGGAAAACTGGGACACTGATATGTTGTTGGCAGAATTGTGAACAGATCCAACCATTCTGGAGAGCAGTTTGGAATTATGCTCAAAAAGTTATCAAACTGTGCATACCCTTTGATCCAGCAGTGTTACTACTGGGTTTAAAGGAGGGAAAGGGACCCACATGGGCCAAAATGTTTGTGGCAGCCCTTTGTGTAGTGGCTAAAAACTGGAAACTGAGTGGATGCTCATCAACTGGAGAATGACTGAATAAATTGTGGTATATGAATGTTATGGAATATTATTGTTCTGTAAAAAATTACCAGCAAGATGTGTTCAGAGAGGCCTGAAGAAACTTACATGAGCTGATACTAAGTAAAATGAGCAGAACCAGGAGATCATTATACACTTCAACAACAATACTATACAATGATCAATTCTGATGGAAATGTCTTTCTTCAACAATGAGATGAATCAAATCAATTCCAATTGTTCAGTGATGAAGAGAATCAGCTACACCCAGAAAGAGAATTATGGGAAATGAGTGTGGACCACAACATAGCATTTCCACTCTTTCTGTTATTGTTTGCTTGCATTTTTGTTTTCCTTCTCAGATTTTTTTACCTTCTTTCTAGATCCAATTTTTCTTGTGCAGAAAGATAATTATATAAATATGTATACATATATTGGATTTAATATATACTTTAACATATTTGACATGTATAGGACTACTTGCCATTTAATGGAGGGAGGGAGAGGAAGGAGAGGAAAAATTGGAACAGAAGGTTTTGCAAGGATCAGTGTTGAAAAATTACCCATGCATATGTTTTGTAAATAAAAAGCTATTAAAAAAAAGATGCACAAACACACACATACACACATGAGGATGAAGAAGAAGTTTTGATTAGAGAACATCAAAGACCTGGATTATAATAATACTATTTCTCAAAGCCAGTGATAAATGTAATCGCAACACCTTCTGAGATCTTTCCTATCTTCCTAATCAATTTTGTCTCACAGATCAGGTAGTTTTTATATGGATTTGTGTTGCACAAGAGCTACTGGCAAGAATGGTAAAGGACTGAGAATCTCAGTTATAGCAAGGATGGAAAGCAGGAAAAATCCTGCAATGTTTTGCACTTACTATGTAATTTTATCCATTTGCCATGGCCAAGTAAGTATTATGTATGGCTCAAAATGAAGGGATAAAGGAATGCCTTTCTATTCTGAATTGTACTAGAGATTGAAAATATTTCCTTTAAAAAAAAAAAGGAAAAACAGCAATGTAAAATCAAAGAAGCAAAAGATCTGAAGGAGCAGAAAGTGTGGAAGAATTCTACATTGAAAAAGAAATGAAAGAAAGCTCTCT
This sequence comes from Sarcophilus harrisii, assembly GCF_902635505.1. Taxonomy (NCBI): domain Eukaryota; kingdom Metazoa; phylum Chordata; class Mammalia; order Dasyuromorphia; family Dasyuridae; genus Sarcophilus; species Sarcophilus harrisii. Next base: position 353,395,192 of record NC_045427.1, read on the forward strand.
GGACACTTGGAACTAAGTGATAAGTATGCAACTTTCCTGCTAGATAAGGGATCAGGTGCTTGAACTTGGAGAAATTGTCATTTAAATCTATAGATACCATCAGGTACCAGCCCTTTGCTTCTTGTAGATTGGATTTGTCAGGCTCGCCTTTAAATCTATTGTCTTTCCCAAGAGCAGAGGCTCCCAGACCCTTTCAAATCTTTACTCAGAGACACTAGGAAATTTCCTGTGGTTCTGACTCTCCCAAATTAAAAGATTTATTACCATGGAGGGTCCCTACTCTATCTTCCAGGGACATAGAGCTTTTCTATAAAATGATAAGAGTAAGTGGAAGAAGAGGTAAGAGTAGATTATCACTTCCTATTGAGGGTTACTGAGACAGATGTCTGTTAAGCTGACATTAATAATAGATAAATATGCTGCTTACCTGGAACATTACCTACTACTAGTGATTTATATAGTAACAAATGATGTCAAGTAAATCTAGAAAACATTGATAAAGATCATAAATGATAAGGATCAAAAAGTACTAAAAAGAAACTGAGGAACTTAAGAGTCACAGGTTGTATTTCCATCACTGCTTTTGAATCCAGGCAAGAAAGCACTATGACTGATATAGAAATGAAGGGAAGCTTATGGTAAATGACAACTCCACTTTAGAAGTTATGTTATAAAATGAAAATAAAGCAATTTTAATATAACATATATCATATTTTGGAAGAGCAGATTTCAAAAGACTTACAGAAAGAAGGGATAGAATACTGTATTCTGTGATTCTTCTCCCTGAGGAACAGATAGAATTTCAGTGAGCTGGAATTAGAAAAGCTGTCTAAAAAGATCATTGGCGATGTCATCACTAACAACAATTAAGTGATCATATTTGATTCTGACAGCTAGACAATCAATCAACTAACATTTTTTAAGCATTTAGTATGTGTCAGGAATGCTGATGTGATCACCTAACTTAGATATTAAAAGGATATACAGAACATGGAAGTAAAGGTAGGTGGTACAATATGAATATAGAAATGTGGTATAGTCTTGGGAAAATAGTATTTAAAAAAAAAAAAAAAAGCTTTTCATTTTCAAAATACATGCAAAAATAATTTTCAACATTCACCTTTGTAAAACCCTGTTCCAAGATTTTCTCCTTCTCTTTCCCTATCCCCTGCCCTAGACAGCAAGTAATCCAATATGTTAAACATGTGCAACTTTTCTACACAAATTTCCACATTTATCATGCTGTGCAAGAAAAATCAGACCAAAATGTAAATAAGAGAAAGAAAAAAAGCAAGCAAACAACAATAAAAAGTGAAAATATTATATTGTGATCCACATTTAGTACCCATAGACTTCTTTCTGGATGCAGATGGCTCTCTCCATCACAAGACTTGGAATTGCACTGAATCACCTCATTGTTGAAAAGAACCAAGTCCATCAGAGTTGATCATCACATAATCTTGTTGCCACTGTATACAATGTTTTCTTGGTTCTTCTCACTTCATTTAGCAACAGTTCATGTAAATCTGTCCAGGTCTTTCTGAAATCATCCTGCTGATCCTTTCTTATAGAACAATAATATTCCATAACATAAATATACTATAACTTATTCAGCCATTCCCCAACTGAGTGATGGGAATCCACTCAATTTCTAGTTCCTTGCCACTATAATGAAAACTTCCACAATGTCTTAAATCCAAAGGATAAAATAGAAACTGAAAGAATCTGCCAATCATATTCTTAAAGAAATCCAAAATATAAACTCCCAGGAATATTATAGTCAAATTTTTGAGCTTCCAATCAAGGAGAAAATGTTAGCAGCCAGAAAGGAGCAATTCAAATATGGTAGAGCCACAATCAGGATTACACAAGATTTAGCAGCTTCCATGTTAAAGAAGCATAGGGTGTGGAATATGATATTCCAGAAGACAAAAGGAGCTGGGACTATAATCAAGAATAATCTCTCAGTAACAGAGTTTAATCCTTCAGGGGGGAAATCAATATTTAATAATATATAGAATTTTCAAGCATCCCTGATTTTAAAAATAACATAGCTGGATGGTATTTAATATTCAAACACAAGACTTAAAAAGAAGCATAAAAAGGTAAATATATAAGAGAAATTATATGGAACTCAATAAAGTTAAACTATTCACAATCCTATATGAGAAAGTGATACATGTAACTCCTAAGAACTTTATCATCATTAGGGCAGTTAGAGTCTACATATATAGAGGACATGGGTATTGGGATAATCTCCAAAAAATTAGGTGTAAGAGGGATGCACTGATAGAAGGAATAAGGGAGAGGTAGAATGGGGAAAATTATTTTACATAAAAAGACATGCAATGAAGAGCTTTTACAGTGGAGGAGAAAATGGAAGGGTTATAGACAAGGCTATCTCATTGGAATGGGTTCAAAGAGGAAATTACAGCAAAATTCTCTGATAAAAGTCTCTTTTCTCAAACATATAGGGAATCAAGTCAGATTTTTTTTAAAAAAAAAGAACTATTCCCCAATTGAAAAATTATCAAGGGATAGAAACAGAAAGTTTCCAGAAGACATCAAAGTTTTCTGCAGTCATATGGAAAAGTACTCTAAATCACTATTGATAAGAGAAATAAAAATTAAAATAACATCAGTGTATACCACCTCATACCTATCAGAATGATAAATACTGGAAGGAATGAAAGAAAATAGATACACTAATATACTGTTGGTGAAAAGTGAAGTAGTCCAACCATTTTAAAGAACAATCTGGAACTATGCTTAAGAGGCTATAAAAGTATACATACCCTTTGATACAGCAATACAATTAGGTCTGTACCACAAGAACAAAGAAAGAAGGAAGGGAGCTATATATATAAATAATATTTATTGTAATTATTTTGGTGACAATCAATTAGAAATTGAAGGGATATCCATCAAGTGGGGAATATTTGAACAAGCTGTGACATATGACTGTGATGGAGTAAAACCATGCTATAAGAAATGGTAAGGAAGATGATTTCAGGAAAAAATGTGGGAAGACCTATATGAATTGATGCAAAATGAAGTGATGAGAACCAGAACATTGTTGTACATAGTAAGAGTAATAATTTAATGATGCTCAGCTATGAAAGATTTATTCTGGTCAATGCAGTCATTCAAGAAAATTCCAAAGGACTCATGATGAAAAATTCTATTAGAAAGAATTGATAAACTCTTAGTGAAAATTGAAGTATAATTTTCTAACTTTATTTTTCTTGTTTTTTGTGATATGGTTAATATAGAAATAGGTTATGCATATTCCCATGTATAATTGGTATCGTATTGCTTGCCTCTTCAGTGGGGGAAGAGGGAAGTTAAAGGAAGAGAGGAATTGAAATCCCAAATTTAAAAAAAAGTTAAAATAAATAACTTTTAAAAAACAAAAATTCAGTTAATTGAATTTAATTGATTTAGTTACTTCCCCCCCCTTCTTTGCGATAAAGTCCATACATATAAGTTATCAAATAATAGAATTAGAAGAGATCTTAGAGACAATTAAATTCAGTACCCTCATTTGATCTATTCCTTGAGCCTCAATCATCTCTTCTATAAAATGGGCTAATAATTATACTATCCATGCTCATAATATATACAAAGGATCATTTTACGCAAAACACCTTTCAAACTCATCTGCAAAATGGGGATAATAATCCTCATAGTTCCTCACAGAGCTTTTTAAACGTTAGAGCACTGTAGAAATAGCAGCTATTATCTTCATTGTCATTTTTCCATTATCTTAATGTTTCTTTTGTGTTCGCCCCCCTCTTTTGTCTCCATGGGAATCTATAATCATTCAGACATAAGCATTGTACTTTATTAATAATGCATACCTGTCACCCACATGGTTCCCTTTGTGTTCCTGATTCCAGTGTGATCATTGCTGTTTATTGAGCATCCCCCATCAAGATGAGGCTACAAACCTAATGAACCAGACTGTTACCTTTATGTTCATTCTCAAAACCCCACTCCTTGGATTGATGGTCTTTTCATATCACCATCTTCAGTTTTAAATGGATGATGCTTCTGCAGCAGTGGTGTTAACATGATTTATAGGGAAGCCATGGAGACATTGTTATACTTAACGATCTATTTTCACTCCAAGTCATAACACTTTACATGTTCTTGGGTAACAATGCCACTTGAGCTGCCATCCTTTGCTGAAGCTTCCTGTTCTTAAGTGAATCAGTAAAGAGACATCTACTCCCAGACTCTTAGAGCTGAGGACTGGGATTATTGGAAAGGTCTTTGGAGGCTGCTGAGTCCAAAACTTTCATGTGACAGAGAGAAAATTGGGGCTGGAAAGGGTTAAGTGACCCACTGGTAGGTCTGGCTCAGGACTGGAAGTTAGCTCTTCTTTCATTCTATTATGAATAGGTGGAACACTGGTTAGAGACCTGAGTCTGGAGTCAAAAATACCTAGATTCAAATATGGCCTCAGACTGTCACCAGGGCAAATAATTTAGTGTTTGTCTGCCTCAGTTTCCTTATCTGTAAAATAAAAATAATAACAGTGCCTACTCCCAGAATTGTTGTGAAGCTCAAATGAAATAATTGTAAAGTGATTAGCACAGTGCTTGACACATAGAAGGTGTTTAATAAATGCTCATTTTCTCCCTACCTTCCATCCTCCTTAAATAGAAAGTAAAATATTACCTCTAGGGCAGATAGTTAGACCCAGTGAGTTGAGATGGTACATGGGATGGTAAAATGGAATTCCAGGGAAATATTATTTTTTATCTCTACACAGGATGATCCCAAAGTCTTCACATTTAACTTTTAATAGTTTATTTAAAGCTTAAGACTGTGTGAAGATCTTTACATTTAAAACTGCATGAAGACATCTGTATTAAGAACGATGAAGAGTTGTCCAACCATAAGAGTTGATCAACAAGAGAGTGGGCTACATCATGGAAACAGTGAACACTTTGTGCCTGGAAGTATTTCAAGGGCTGTCATATATCTTGATTAGCTAAAATCTTGGAAGTGAGGCAACTCAACCCCCTCATTATACATGTGAGGAAACATGACCGTCAATCAATCAATGAAGAAGCATTTGTTAAAAACCTACCAAACAGAGTGCTATGGATAAAGTGTCAGGCTTAGAATCAGGAGGACCTGAGTTTATATCCAGCTTCAAACACTTACTAGCTGGGCAAGTCATTAAACCTTTGTTTGCTGCAATTATCTTAACTCTAATAGACCTAGATTCTGAAGATCAAATGAGATAATAATTGCTAAGTGTTCACTTAGCACAGTGCCTGGCATACAGTAAATGCCATATAAATGCTATCTGGGGATTTTAACATGCAAAATATGAGATATCCTTTACTCTCAAGAAGTTAAATTATTTGCCCAGAGGCATACAAATAGTTGGGATTTGAATCTAGGACATCTGGCTCCAAAACAATTCCTCTTTTTTCTATGTCATGTTCTCTCATCATTAACAGTACTACAAAATCAGTCATCAAGACAACTTCTTTCCAAATATTTATTTGTAAAGACTGAGTGAACAGAGTGTGATATTAGCATATGGGTTATGTGGGTCTTAATCCAAGAAGGATTCCTGCAGAAAATGAGGTGTGACCTGGTATTTGAAGAAAAAGATGCTTAGGAATTGGGAGAAGGAGAAAGGGATGATTAGTCCAGTTTGCAAGGAAGAATATTTGTGTTTTATCCTTTAACTGGACTACACTTCATAAAGGTAAGTAACAACATCTACTCATTCTATTTCCCTTAGTGTTGACACAGTGCTATGTACCTAATGATTTCTTAATAAACGGTAGATAAATGAAAGATTTCTCCAAAACAAATCATTCTTATGGAGATCTTTATTGATCACAACATGACACAGTAGTGAACTCTCCTATTATATAGGAACTTTTAAGTTCTTTCCTGAAATGTTCTGCCTCCTTTGCTCCATCTACTGACATCTCTGCTGTCCTTTAAGTTCCAATTAAAATTCCATCTTTTACTGGAAGCCTCCCCCAACCTCTTTTAATTCTAGTACCTTCCCTCTATTAAATATCCTATCCATCCCACATATTGCTTAAATGTTTGTTTGTATAAGTCTCCCTTACTAGATTGTAAGCTCCTTATAGACAGGAATTGCTTTGCTTCTTTGGGTATCTTCAGTGCTTAGTTCTAAAAACTTAAGAAATGTTTATTGATTGATTGATTCCTCATGGCAAGCCTTATTACAGCCAAATAATTACCTGTACTATCTATAGATAGTTGATGTGAGTACGTATGCCCATTTCATAGATGAAGGATCTAGGATTCAGAAAATAAACAAATGAACAAAAAAGCATTTACTAATTGGTTACTATATGTAAAGCCACTGTACTAAGCATTGATAATACAAGGAGAAAAGCAAGACAATTTCTGCTTTCAAGAAACTCCAGCAGCAAAATGGAAAGAATCTGTGATCTTTTTGGTTCAGTTTCAAAGCAAATAGCAATACAGATTTGTTACTGTATTTTTCTAGGATAAATGAAAAACGAAATTAAAAATGAATATTTTGCAATGAGAGCTCTAGAGGAAAGAATTTAAAATTAAATGAGAGGTCTAGGGGAGAAAATAATTTGAAGGAGAATATAGAAAAAAATTTAATAAAAGAAAATGACAATAAGAAAGAAAAGATACCAAAAAACTTTAGGGATGTAGACAAAGCAATATTTAGGGGAAGATTAATGTTTAAATTGGAGAGAGAGAGAGAAACAGAGAAGAGAGAGATAGAGATAAACACACATACACACACACACACACACATAGGACAATTAACCATACAACTGAAGAAAAATTAGAAGAGCAACAAATCAAAAAACTTCAACTAAACAACAAAAAATAAATTATAAAAATTAAACGACTTTGACAAACTTGAAAGCAAACACACCTCAATCCTAAAAATGGATTGTTTTTATTTTAAAGTTAATAAAATAGGGAAATTATTAACTAGTCTGATTTAGACATTCAGAGAAAGGAATACCACATGACCAAGCCAGAACTGAAAAAAAGAATTCGCAATCATTGAAGAAATAAAGAAAATTATTATAAATTATTTTGCCCGATTATGACAACAAAACTGGCAACTTAGATTAAATGCATGAATATTTGCTAAAATATGAAACACACAAATAAATAAATAGATTAAAAAATAGGTTACCCATTTTCAGAAAAAAAAATTGAATAAGCTCTTTGTGAACTCCTGGGGGTAAGAAAAATAGAACCAGATGTATTTACAAGTGAGTTCTATTACATATTCAAAAAACAATTAATTATAATATTATATAAACTCTTTGCAAAAATGGGAGAAGAATGTATCCTACTAAATTCCTTTCATACAAATATAAGAGCAAGACAAAATAGAAAATTATACATCAATATCCTTAATAAATAATGCCACAAAATTTAATATAACATTAGCAAAGAGGCTTCTCTAACATATCCAAAAGATTAGAAGAAGGTTGGCTTTATTCGAGGAATGCAAGATTGTTTCAATATTAGGATAATTACAAATTTAATAGTATCTAACCTGATTTCAATGTTTATAACTTCTTTTCAAACTTGTATTTCTCTTTTGAGCCACTCCGGTGATGTTGCCTATTGTTCTGTGATGTCTTTTGGGTTTGTTTTCCTTTGTAATATAATATTTAATGTTCTATGTATTCAACTATAATATTGAAGGATTAGGATCCTCACCTAAAGTAAATTCCATGAGGAAAAAATTATCCCAAATATATTTCTAGTCTCCTTTCTCTGAGTCAGGGAAGTCACTAGGGCTTCCTCTCTAGCTGTCTCTGTACTGCCATCTTTCATCCCCTGTTTTCATGTCTACTTCCAGCTATATTCTCTTTCTTTCATGTGACTAAACAGGATTGAGCCAAGATTGTAGACTAAAGCAAACAATTTTGCACCTCTTTCAAACAATTTTAAAAACACATCATATGTTATAACAGAATAATTTTCTTCTGCTTTTTATGTGAATATGGTTCAAAGTTAAATACTATTGTAAGGGGGACCAGATATGGAATCCCATAATGATACTGTAAAACTCAAGCCTTCAAGAGTTCTTGGTCTGGCTAAATCTATGTCATGAGCTTTGTGGTCAGAATGCTTAAAAGTAGCTCTAAGCATTTCAGTTCTTCAGTGTTATTTTATGAGGCTTTAATCTTTTTGGTGTTTTTGTTTTGGTATCTTATGGATTCAATTTTAGTTAGTTTCAATTGAGTGCATATTATAGTTGCTTTGAGGCTATTAGTTTGGAGTGGTATGTGGAAAACAAGAACTTCACCATCTTGCTGACCACATTTCACATGGATTTTATACACTGAATGAATAACCAAAGTCCAGGGGAAAGAATCTTCCTGTTGGAATCAGGAATTGTGTTTTTGAATTGTTTCAATCATGTCCAACTCTTTGTAACACCATTTGGGGTTTTCTTGGTAAAGATGCCGGACTGATTTGCCATTTCCTTTTCCAGCTCATTTTATAGACGAGGAAAGTAAGGCAAATAGGGTAAAATGCCTTGTCCAGAGTCACAGAACAAGTAACTATATGAGATCAAATTTGAACTCAGATGCTCCTGACTTTTGGGCCAGCATTATATCTACTGTGTCACTTAGCTGCCCTAGAGTCAGGAAACTTGGATTAAAACCTTGATTCTGACATTTGATGAATTTGTGACCTAAAAAGTCATTTAAACACTCTGTACCTCAGTTTCCTTACCTGAAAAGCAGACATCCCAATCCTGATACTGCCTAATTCACAGGGCTGTTGTGAGGAAATCTTTAAAAAGTATAGAAATGAGAGCTATTATTGGCTACCTCAAATTTCTAAAGATATGAACAGCATAAAAATGTTTTTCTTCATTAGAATTTCCATTCTTTCCTTTGGAGAAGTGATCTTTTGTTTCTATGTCATAAATACTTGATATTCCAAAAATTTTATTCAATTGACAAACCTTTATTACACTTGGATTATATGATTGGCCCTGTGATGTTTCTTCAGTGCCCATGCTCCAAATAAAAAATACCATACTTCCTGCCTTCAAGGATCGTATAGTCTAAGAGAAGGGATATGTGACACAGAAATAAGAATGACCCGGGATAAAATGTGATAGTAGAGAACCAGACAAAATGTTTTAGAAAAATTTGAACTAGAGACAGATCTAATAATGTGCTGGTAAATATTTAATAACTAGTTTTCTTTTTTTCTTTTAAGTACACACAATACACATTTACTTTTAACCTGCATTTTTTAACATTTTTGAGTATTTTTTAAAAGTCTAAATAATTAACAAAACAATAAATTAAATCCTGATCTGTGTACATTTCCAAAGTGTACATGCTTATACTTAAAATTTAACAATTTTTTGAGCCCTTTAAGCTGACTACACCCCTTCCCTGGGCAGCTTACTTCCATTTGGAGACAGGGGATAGCAGAAGTTGAAATACAGGAAATGAGAGTCAAACTGCATAGATGTAAAGGCAGCACACTCCTGGGTTTGAATCTGGGACCTTCTATTTAACAGGTGTGTTATTTTGAACAAGTTACTTTACTCTTCTGGTATTCAGTTTTCCCATCTGTAAAATTAAACAGTTGTACCAAATATCTCTAAAATTTTACTTAAGGTTTAATTCTGTGGTTACCAATTCTGGACAGATATTCCAAATAATTCTACATTATTTGGGTAGAAAACTCAATTTTTAATGTGAAAAAAATTATATATTTGAAAATTAGTTTTGTCTGATAGAGTGATATGGCTAACATGGCTCAGTCTCTACCTCCCAAGCCCTTGGGTTCACATGAGCCAGAACAGGTATAGTATTTGATCCAAAACATCAACAACTCCTTGGCTCACTAAAGCCTAAATAAATAAACAAATAAATGAATCAATGTATGAATGAACACATAAACAAGTAAATAATTAAGTCACCAAATATGGTGAGGCAACTACATGAGATGGGGCAGCTAAGTAGCTCAAGGGATAGATAATTTAGTCTGGAGTCAGAAATACCTGAGTTCAAGTCAGCCTTAGATACTTAGTAGCTAAGGTGAAGTCAAGATAGTGGAGAGGAGACATGTCTCTATCTCAACTCTCCCCGATATCTCTCAAATCAACACCAAATCAAGCCTCTGAACTGGTTTTGGAGAAACAGAACCCAAAAATATTTGGAGTGTAACAAATTTCCAGCAGAAGATATTTAAGAAGAACTTCAGAAAAGTTCTGAAGGCATAGAGGGGGCGGCTGAGTGCAGATACTGCATAGTGATCCAGAATGGTGTGGAATCCTGCCAGTTTGAGAATATAACCAGAGGAATCTACAGCAGTGTTGGCTAGTGTATCCTGGTTACATGCTAATAGATCAGCAAATTAGCTGCAAGACATGCAACCACAAATACAAAAGGCAATAGTGAGCCCTTAAACCCCAGAATAACACAAGACTTGGCCGTGCTCACTCAGGGTTGGAAGGTAGTCAGTACTGACCCAGAATAGCCACTGTCAGTTTGGGCAATGTCCCCTTTGCCCTAAAAGCAGACTTCAACCTTTAAAAAAAACTGAGCAAAAAAACAAAAAGAGCTCTCTGACCATAGATAGTTTTTATGGAGAAAGAGAACAGATTTCAAACCCTAAAGACACTGAAAGCAGATCTGCTGAAAGCAGATCATCTCCAGAAGAAGCTTCAAAAGGTGATATGAATTGGTCTCCATTTCACAAGGCTGTCTTGGAAGAACTCAAAAAGGACTTAAAAGAGAATTAGAAGAAAAATGGGGAAAGGAAATGAAAACTTTGGAAAAGAGTTTGGAAAAGGAAACAAATTATCTGAAGAAAACTCCTTAAAAATAAACTTCATAAAATGGAAAAAACAAATAACTCCTTACACAATAGACTTGACAAAATGGTAAAAGATAGTTGTATGACACTAGATAAGTCTATTTGCTTCAATTTATTCATCCTTAAGATGGGACTAATCATAGCACTTTCCTCCCAGGGTTGTTGTGAGGATCAAATGGCATAACATTCTAAAGGGCTTCCTTAACAAAGTACCTGGCACAAAGTAAGTGCTATATAAATGTTAGCTATTATTGTTAAATAGAGCTTGTGTTTTTTCCACAGATGTATATAATACAGTTTTCAATGCTGCACAAGTATTCTAACACTGATACATAACAGGACAGAAATTATTTTATATTGTATAAAATGCAAAAGACTCACAGAAACCAATAAAATAATGTAAAAAATACTTAAAGGGATTCAAAGTAATCTGAAAATAATCATCAATTCTGTTGAGTCCAATATTTCCTCCATGTCTCTTCCTTCCCCAAGGTCCTACACAACCTTCTCTAGACTCAAAGTACTGTCCTGTGGTGTAGGAGCTTTCTAAAAGGTAGAATGCTGTTTCTCATGTAGAATACCCAATATAACTATCCAAACAACTCACCATAATAGCACAGAGAAAAAGCCAAAACCCTTTTCTCTCTTGTATCATGACATAAGTCTCACTTCTCTTGAAAATGGTGGGAAGAACATGGGTGACTCTCCTCTCTCTTGAAGAGGCACCCTGTTTAGGAAATTACTTTTTTCCTGATAGAGGATTAGATCTCCAAATTCTTGAACTTTGGATTACCCACAAGGTAATGCCAATAAATCTCTCTTCTCTTGTCAGAAGGTTAGATTCCTTTTTTTCTTCCCTTTCCTCAGTATAAAAGACAAAATCCACTTTCATGCTCTGGGTTTTTCTTATTTAATTCTCTCTGAAACCTTTGAAGCTCCTAAGATTCAGAAGAGACATTTATCTTGGTTCTCCATCCATTAAAATATAAATACTTCATCATTTATATCTTTTCCATTGTTCAAATGTTTTTAACTTTTCTGGATTTCTCTTGGTGCCTGTGTTGGTATTTCAAAATTTCTACTCAATGCTAGCCTTTTTTCAGGCATGCTTGAAAGTGCACTGATTTATTGAAGGTTCATTTTCTCCCTGTAGGGATATACTCATTTTGGATGGGTAAGTTATTCTCTGCTGTAAGCCTTTACATTTTGCTTTTTGTAATACCATATTTCAAGATTTTCTTTTTCTTTCCTTTATGTAGTTGTTGCCAAGTACTGTGTGATCCTGACTATAATTCTTTGGCATTTAAACTCTTTCTGGATGCTTGTAATATTTTTTCTTTCACATGGAAATTATGGATTTGGGCCAGAACTTTCTGGGTTTTTTAGTTTGAGATTTATTTCATGAAATAATCAGTGAATACTTTCTATTTCTACTTTGCCCCATGGTGTTATATAAATCTAGGCAAGGGTGTGTGTGTGTGTGTGTGTGTGTGTGTGTGTGTGTGTAAGAGAGACAGAGACAGAGACAGACTGAGAGAGACAGAGACAGAGAAACAGAAAGACAGAAACACAGAGAGTGACAGATAGATAAACAAACATGTAGGCAGGCAGACAGATAAACAGAGAGACAGACAGAAAGAGACACAGAGCCAGGGAGAAACAGAGAGACAGAGACAGAAAGAAAGAAAGAAGAGAGAAACAGACACACATGGGGGTGGAAGAGGAGAGACAGAGAGGCAGAGAAACAGCTAGACACACAGGCAGACAGACAGACCAATAGGCAGATAGACAGACAAAGAGACAGAAACAGAAATAGATAAAGGGAGACAGATAGACAGACAAAAGGTAGGTAAGAAGACAGACAAACATAAACAAACAGACACACAGAGAGAAAGAGACAGAAAGAAAGAGAGAGAGAGCGGAAGGAAGGAGAAACAGAGAGGTAGAGAAACAGACAAACAGGCAGGCAGGCAGATAAACAGACAGACAAACAAATGGACATCAAGAGAGAAGAAAGAGATAGAGGGAGAGGGAGGAGAGACAGAGAGAAGTAGAGAAGCAGATAGACATGCAGGCAAATAGACAAACACATAAACTGACAGAAAGACATAAACGGACAGAGAGACAGAGAAAGAAGAGGGACAGAGAGAGTTCTTAAAATATGGTATTTAAGAATGGGTTGGAAGTGGTGAATTAGGGAAATCACCCAGTGAATAAACTGGTTTGGCAGAAATGTTATGCTCAGTGATGTGCTACTTAAGCACACAATGATCATGTTAAGTGGGGCAGTGGATAGAGTGCCAGGCCTGGAGTCAGGAATCTTCCTGAGTTCAAATCTGGTCTCACACGCTTACTAGCTGTGTTACCCTGGGCAAATTATTTAATCCTACTTGCCTCAATTTCCTCATCTATAAAATGATCTGGAGAAGGAAATAGCAAATCTAGCATCTTTGCCAAGAAAACTCCAAATGGGTCCATGAAGAATTGGTTACTAAACAACAATAAATTGGAGAGGCTTCTAGTCAACATAGAAGCTGAATTCATCAAAGAACCCTAAAGGGACGAGAAAAGGACACCAAAATTTATAAGTCTATTAGCTGTGAGTTATTTCCCAACATGTGGGTTTTTCTTACTCATGTTCTCATTAACAGGTTTCTATAAGTGTTTGTCTATTCTCCCCCACAGATATTGAATGCATTAGTGGGTGAGTGACTCAAGTATGTGTGGATTGTAATTTCTTTCTTATTCATGCATTTAGTTCGATTTATGAGTACCTGTGATATTATTGTTTACTGTTATTTAGCTTGCCTCATCTTCTAGTAAATGGCTATGTTTCACATCCAGAAATCTTATGATTGTGATTAACTGGTTTGTAGAAAATGTAATCACATTTATGGGAGCTTGAGACTGAAGTAGTGAGTAGGGAAAGTTTATTTCCTTCCTCCCCCAAATAGTATTAAGATCCTGAGAGAGTTTGAGTATTACCCTGTGGCAATGCCAAGTCTCTGGAAATCTGGACCTGTGAGAAAATTAGAGCTAGTGAGCCCTAGAGAATATGAATAATGTGAGGTTCTACACTGAGTGTAGACACACATCGGGCACCTGTTATACATTTATGTGTTCTATATTTGCTACCTTATTAGAATATAAGCTGCTTGAGAGCAAAGATTGATTCATTTATATCTTTGTTCTCCAATTTGTTTATCCCATGCTTAGTATAGTTGCTGAAACATAATAGACGTTTATTAAATGCTTGTTGATTGACAGATTGAATGAATGAATCTGAACAACTCTGATGTTGCGATTCAATCCAACAAATTGTCAATGATGACAACAAGTAGAAATATTAAATGTTGAGTAGTTATGGAATGACAGGCACAATAACAAATTGTTGATGGAGCAGTAAATTGATCCAGACATACTGGAAAGCAATTTGAAATCATACTTAACAAATAAATATAATTTCTATATCTTTTGATTAAAAATATCACTGCCAGGCATATTCTCTAGTTGAGAACAGGCAGGAAAGTCCTACATATACATACACACACTATATATATATATATATATATATACACAAACACAATTTTCATAGTAGCGTTCTTTCTTATCAGCAAAACTAGGGGGAAATTTTGCCTATTAGTTAGGGGGAATTGATAATAATAATAGAAGGAATAGAAGAAAATAATATATATTTTCCAATGTGATATTATAGTTAACATATAATGCTTTAAAATTTGCATATGCTATATTTTTATTTGACTCACAATAACCTTTGGAAATAGGCATTAATTTAATCTCTATTTTATGGTAAAGGAAATTGAGACTGAGAGAGATAAATAACTTATCCAAGGTTTCAAAGCTAGCCAGTCTCTTAGTTATGATTCAGACTCAGGTTTTTCTGACCCTAAGATTGGCATTTGACCCATTATGCCATTTAGCTGCTATGGTACATGAATATAATGAAATATTGACTACTCTCTAAGAAACTGAAGAATTTAGAGAAACATGAGAATACTTTTATGAACTGAAACAGGATGAAATAAGCTGAAAGAGGAATATCATATAGATAATACCTTAACAATGTGCATGAAAATAACAATAAAATGCTATGTAATGACAGTGACCAAAGTGGACTCCAGAGAATTTCCTTTTAGAAAAAGGGGACTATAGACAGGGAATACTGTATAAAATATCAGACATGGTTGGTTTTGCTGAAATGCTTTTTTTCTCTTTTCTTTAAAAGTTTTTTGTAATAATGAATGATTCACTGATTAAGACAGTTGTGATTTGCCTTTTGTCTCATTCATGTCCTGCACATGTGCCTCACTAACAATGTAGTTTAAAATCTGGGCTTGCTCTTCCCATGGACATACTATATATTTGTGGGAGAGTGTACTACCACATTTTGGGGGGAGAATGTTTGTACTAACTATCCTTAATATAGCTGGAGTTGCAAAGATCTGAGGTCAAGCATTTACAGACACTAGCTATATGACTGAGAAAGTCACAACATTTGTTTGTCTAAGTTTCCTCATCTGTAAAATGGAGATAATAATAGCTTACCTCTTAGGATTGCTTTGAGGCTCAAATGAGATAAAAGATACTTATGAGATACTTATAAAAGTAGGCCACTGACAACTTCAAACAACAGCTAAATGAAGAGAGATTGCTTGTACATTTCTGATAATTGGCCATCTAATCTCTACTTTAAAAACTTCCAGTTATGGAGGAATCCACCAGTCCCTCTCTGGAAAGCTCAGTAACTTTGCCAAAAAAATGCCAAAAGGGGAATGATTGAAATGACTCAACAATAATAAATTGTTTCAACTAACCCTCATAAGGAATAGTCCCTAGCCCCATCCCTGTAAAAGATGCCTTCCTTAGATGTGCTTGTGTCAGTCTGAAAAAGTCAAGTTTTCTTGCCACTTTTGTTTCTTGATTTTATAGAAAACAATTAGTTCTAGTTAGAGCTGAAAAAAAAATGTCTGTTTTTCTTAACGAGTTGCTAAACAACATGAATGCCAAATGTCAGATGAACTTGTTGGATCTTTTGATGCCAACAGTTAATTCTTATTCATTCACACTCCAGTGCATCCTCATGGGCTATTTGTACCTCAATGTATCTGCTGCATTGTGGATAGCCCTCCTTCCTATCTCCATCCATCTCCTTGGGAAACTTCCCCTGAAGGTAGGAAGCAATTTCAGGGAAAACAAATGAGTGGTAATATATGTGCCTCTTGTTATTTAGCTGGCACAAAACCAGAGCTTTTAGGAACCTTCTGACCAGATTCCCAGGGCTAGAAGGAGTTTCGGAAAATAAAAAGGTATACTGTCAGATTGTCTAGTTTAAATCCCTCATTTTATCAATGCGTCAATTGAGGCTCACAGACTAGTCTCATGTCACACAGGAGTTTGTAATAGATCTGGGATTAGAACTCAGGGTTCCTACATCTGCAGAGTTAGGGATCTTTCCAGTGTACCAGGTCTGTCTCTTTCCAGAGTTGTGTTTTGAGAATATTAGCCGTAGGGAACTCTCTAAAATGAATAGTCTTTCTCTTTGTCTCTGAATTGAGAAGCAATCTTCTTTTAAGCCGTGGAAATCTCAGCCTCAGGTAATCGCTGCTTTATTTATGGCTAGTTTGAATCAGAACTAAGCCAGGGATCTCAAGGCCAGACAGCAGCTGTAGCGCAGATACTCGACACTCCATTTCTTCCATTGCCCAGGGAGATGCTAGATGGAAGTTTTTTTTTTTTTCTTTTGTCTCTTTTTCTACCCATTTCCTCTTTTAATGGTTTCCTAATTCCTCTTCTCCTTCCCATCCACTGACCCCTCTCTACTTTCAGTATCTTTGGGATAATTCACATTCTTATTGTTTGCCTCCATCACCATTGCTGTTGTTCTTGACACCATGATGGGACCGGTGTTGCCTTGACTGAAGAAGAATAGGATTTAAGTGAGATAGAGTTGCACAAAGCCATCAACCTTATATTCTGTTCCAGAATCATCCAACTCTAAGTGTTAAGACAATAGTCAGAACAACTGATGATGGCCCCAGAATGCAATGGATGACCCTGGCATCTTCAATGGCTAAGCAATCTCTGAGTCTTCCACAATGCTTGCTTCTTGAACCATTGGAACAAATTGCTCTCATCCACTCCCTCCCTCCCCCAAGAAAAGTCTTCATATGTTTGGAGTAGACATCCCCTTTACTAGCCAATGAGTTTGGGACACCTTGGTGTACAAACCTGGTTTAGCCCATCTGCTGAGGCAGTTTTATGGGGATATGGCCACCTCATATGCTATAGTTTCAAGGAACAACAGGTAAGAGTTGGGTGACAGGTGGAGACCCAAAGCTGAATGAGTAGCCCTGGAAAACGGGCTCAGGAAGGACTGGCACCTTTGGTGTTGTGAGCACTTGCTGGGACCAAGATAACAATCTCTCAACTGGTCTCCTGGCTTCTAGGGTCTCCCCTCTGTATTCCATTCTCCACAAGTTACTAGATAAGACATAGCTTTGGTCCTGGTATTTCCCTATTTAAAAATCTTCTGTGATTCCCCATTTTCTATTTTTAAAAATCTAATTTTAATTTATGGAATAAAGCAATTATTTCTGTTACAGGATAATAAAAAGATATTGTGAACAACTTTTACATATATAATGATCATGTAAATTTCTTTTTTTTCTTCCTTTCCTTTCCCTTCACACCCCAGAGATTACTATCATCATATACAAATAGGTAAGCATATCTCTATTTATCATTTCTTTCTTTGGATGCAGATAGAATCTTTCTTCATCTTTCTCTTATTTCCTTTATTTTTAATATGTATATAATAGTCAAATTGACTAAGCTGCTCAAAGTCATGCTTAAAACAATATTACTATTACCATATGTAATGTTTTCTTGCTTCTGTTCATTTCATTCTCCATTATTTTCATGCAAGTTATTCCATGTTTTTCTGGAGAATAAATCAGTTTCTTAAACTTTTTTTACTTGTGACCCCTTTTAGCCCAAGAAATTTTTATGATACTCCAGGTATATAGGTATATAAAACACATATACATATGAAACATACTTACTGATAGTAACTCACAATGACATATACTTTTAAAAAAATTATCTGGGTATATATATATATATATATATATATATATATAATTTTTACCTTTTATTAAAGATGAAAGCAAATCTACATATTATATGAGATAGATGGAAATCTATCTTGTTTATTTTTACATAAGGAATTAAATCTCAGTGGGATATTTAATATTTTTTACTATTGCCAAATTTTTCACAATGCCTTATTCAATTACATGACCACATATGGGATCATAACCTGCAGTTTAAGAAGCTTTGGAATAAATCATTTTCCTTCAAACCTAGCATTCAAGTCACTCTAATCTTGATTTAACTTTCAGGTCATCTCTTTTATAGCTTCTTTCTCTCATGCTGTAATCCTCAGTAACATCCTATCACAATAATTAACTCACTTTAATCCTAAAGATAATATAATCTCCCTCCTTTGTGGTTTCAGGGAAATTATTTTAGACAAAAAGTTATGAATTTAATCACAATCTTATTGAGTTCCCAGTTAGAAACACTCTTAACATTTAGTTAGAGCTTGGACTTTCTATTCAAGTTTACTTTTACATTTATCACTGACTAATCTCTGGACCCATCATGGCAAAATTCAGGCCATTGCAAACACTGCAACAACAAAAAACAGATTATATTATAGTGCCTTTTCAAAGACAAAGACCAAGAAGGGTAGTAAAAGTAGAGAAGAAAAGTAGCCATTTCCTCAAGCTTTTTCTCAGTACTTGGGAAGGTGGGCTAACTGTTGTACACCAGCTTGAGTTTTCTGTTCTGAGATGTTTGTAAAACATACAGTCCTCTTCTGTATTGCCTTTCTCTGCCTCAGCTCAGTCCTACCTTTTTCTTCTCCTTCCATTAGTTGCCTCAGGGATACTCATTCTTGTCTAAGGTATATCTTCTTCCCTCCTTCCCCCTTACTTCTCTCCATTGCTAGATTCTCAGAAACCCCAATCTCAAAGGAAACTAGAGGAAAACTGTCTGGTCCTGAATTAATTCTTTTATAAACTTTTATATAAACTGCTGCGTATGGGATCATGTCTCTCATATAATTGATTTGATTAATTGATACAGGCTTGGGTTCACACTCAATTCTGATGGACAGTTTCAATTTGAGAAATGTTCTCACTTAAGAAAGGTAATTACTTTTAGATGGAGGAGAGTTAATGAAACCCCACTCTAACTGCAGAACCAAATAACTTTGGCTTCTTTGCACTCCCCTACTTTGGGCACTTTCTTTCTAATGTCTCTACTTACTAAAATCATATCAGTCATTCAAAATTCAACTCAGGTGCCACCTTTTCCAAGAAGATTTCCTTGATTCTTCTCCTTCTTCCTCAAGATCCCTAATGCATTTTGTTAATAATTCTTTATGCATTTATTATTTAACTTCATAATGAATTGGGACCAATGTCCTGAGATAGGGTTCTTTCAAAGCTGGCCTACAAAGATACTAATGTGCAGATTAAAATAACAATTTTTTCAAGTGAAAATGCTATGATGTGATGCACAACTCAGTTCCACAGTTCTCTCTCTGGATACAGATGAGAACTCTCTCCATCACCAGTCTACTGGAACTGACCTGAATTATTATGAATCATTATGAAGCACCTGACTCATTATTGAAAAGAGTCACATCCATCAGAATTCATTATTGCATAATCTTGTTATTATGTACAATTTTCTACTCACTTCACTTAGCATCAGTTCATGTAAGTTTCTCCAGGCTTCTTTGAAACCATCCTGCTGGTCATTTCTTATAGAAAAATAATATTCCATAACATTCATATACCTTAACTTATTCAGCCATTCTCCAATTGATGGGCATCCATTCAGTTTTCAGTTTCTAGCCACTACAAAGAGGGCTGCCACAAACATTTTTGCACATGTGGGTCCCTTTCCCTCCTTTAAGATCTCTTTGGGATGTAATCCCTGTAGTAACACTGCTAGATCAAAGAGTATGCACAGGTTGATAGCCCTTTGGGCATAGTTCCAGATTGCTCTTTAGAATTCTCAATTCCACCAACAATGCATTAGTGTCCTAGTATTCCCACATCCCCTACAACATTTATCATTATCTTTTCCTACCATTTCAGCCAATCTGAGAGGTATGTAATGGTGCTTCAGAGTTATCTTAATTTTCATTTCTCTGATCAATAGTAATTTAGAACATTTTTTCATATGACTAGAAATGATTTCAATTTCTTCATCTGAAAATTATCTGTTCATACTCTTTGACCACTATTTCAGTTGGAGAATGGCTTATATTCTCACAAATGTGACTTAATTCTTTATATATTTTAGAAAATTTTTTATTATTATTTTTATTATTATTATGCCTTTATCAGAACCCTTGGATGTAAAAAAAAATTTCCCCATAAATTATAATTCTTGTACCTAGGATAAGCAGGACCAAACATGTGCCTATAATAAAGTTATATTATTAAGAAAGAGGCCGTGAAGAGAAACCTTGGATTGGGGAAGGGAACTATGATACCACTCCATGTGGGGAAGGCAGAAATATCACTACACCAATCAATCAATTAATCAACAAACATTTATTATGCAGGCAGATAGGGATCCCAGTGCAGTGGGAGTAGGGATTACCCCTACTCACAAGCAGATTACACCACAATGGAGGAGACAAGTATTTGTAAACATATGTACAGAAAAAAATACAAAGTAATTCAAAATACATAAAACTTTAAGAGAGAAAAGACTAATAGTTGAGAGGATTAAGAAAAGTTACAAAGAATTCCTTCTGGACACATCAATGCCAAATTAATTTTTCATGCTAACTAGTTTAATTACAAGACCCAATTGTTTGTTTTATTTCTGTTTAAGGAATACAAGTGTCCTCAAGTCCCTCTGCTCTTTGCAACTTAGTTATGGTCACCTGTTTATGGCTGATCTTATGGATGATCTTGGGCATTGATAAGAAGGTAATACTTTACCATATTCAAAATGTGCCATGTTTTCAGTTTTCCTGTAATCTATATGTAAGACAAAGACCTCTTCTTCTTTCCATTCTTCTCCAGTAAGTCTTAAGATTTCCAATTATAGGAAAAATCAGTGGAATCCTTCAGGAAAGAGGGAAAAAATAGGGCACCAGAATTAATTTATGAAAACAGGAGCTTAATATTAGTGTCATGGAAAGAATCCTGAATTTGGAGGCAGCATAGAAGTCAGGCAGTTTATGAACAGAAGCCAGGGTTTTTGTGGACAGAGATACACCATGAAATCAAAGGAAGCTCAAAAAAATCTTTGAAGAGGCAGAGCCAAGAACTTTGGGCTGGAAGTCAAGAGACCAGGAATTCAGTTCTGGCTTTGACACAGGCTTACTGGGCATCCATGGGGAGAAAACAAGTGACGCATAGGATGTCAGAAGTGGAAAGACTCAACACTTAGAGTGTACAACTAGAAGGAATTTCTTTGTAAATTCATTCTAAAAAATGTCAGGGTTGAATAAGGTCTTATTCATTCATTCATTCATTCGTTTTTTATTTATTTAGCTAAACATGCACAATTTTTATTAAAGTGGAAAAAAGACTCAAAGTAACCAAAACACTAAACCTTGTTTTCCCAGATCTTTCAGTAAAACATTTTTTGTCTACATTTTCCAATTTTTTTCTGAATTCCAACTTGCTATTTTATGTTTGGGGATCTTTCATGTTATGAATGCAACTAACCACATGAATAATGAATGTTATTTGATTTACTTACATTTTTTTTGTTGAAATGTAAAACTAAAAAAAATAATCCCAACTTAAATTAGACCAAATAATCCATGACCCAGTTAAACCCACTGAATATATTTTTAGTTCTTGGTAGTCATTCCTCTTATCTCTTCTCATCACTTTTCTTCTGTTATTTTACCATTTTTCATTTGGAATTCCTCTTCTTTATCATTTTTTTCATAGTCATACCTAACTAGTCATAGTTAGGTCTAACTAGTCTAACCTAACATAGTCATACCTAAGTTTTTTCATATCTAACATCAACTCCCTAAATTGCCACTATCACTTTGGCAAAATATGTTTAAGGCTTACCACTATCTGATGTTACTTTTTCTCTAATTCATGCCCTACTTCATCTACTATTTTTGGATATTTTTGTTGGTGATTTTAATATATTGTAAATAGCACTGAAGGCTTACACATCTGCTATTTCCCTAAGAGGAAAATACAGTATTTCTAAATGGCCTTCTTGTGCTATTTACTCTTTAAAGTCAGTCAAGCTACTAACTATGCTTAACTTTGGGAAGCTTATTCTACAAGATGATCATGGAAGATCTTAAAAGGTCTTCTTGTAACTTTCAGCAAATCACTTCACCCCTCTATGCTTCAGCTTTCTTATTTGTGAAATGAGAATACAATTACATGATCTCTAAAGTCCTTTCAATTTCTATCATTCTATATCTTAGAATAGACAGCACTGAATTTTAGAATTGGAAGAGACATCACAGACCATCCAGTATACACATTTACTCCCCACTCTCATCCCATCCATCCATCCACCCACCTCTACAATCTTCTATTTTAGTAAGGAAGTCCAGAAAAGTTGACGGACACAGTTAAACTTCATGGGTTCTCTAAAGAGTTTCTATGACCCAAGGAAGACCTGGAGCCTGGACTCTAGATGGCTAATTACCTATAGTCATATACCAAAGTACAGATACTTACCACCACAAGGAGGGAATAATCTTAACTATAATTCATAGCCTTATCTCTTTATGGAGGCAACCCATTCCTGTGCTTGGAAGTTATTCATTAAATATAGATGAACTTTCTTTTATTACAATATTCAGCTTTGCTTATATGGTTTAAAAATCTCTTTTTTTTTCATGTGTCTTAGGTAGAATCCCAACTCTGAGCCCCCCAAAAGAGCTAATTTTGTAATATCTATGTCATGTGTCAAAGCAAATTTTTGTTTGAGTCTTGCTCTGGTTAATAAGGCAAACTCAGGAAATAAGGCAATCTAGTTTATTAGCACACTAAGGCAGCAAGCAGTTGGGGTGAGACCAACAATCAAAGACTTGCAAATAAGGACCAAAAAATGCTTATTGGTACAAGTTTGATGAAGAAATGGGTTTTATGCCTCCTCAGCTTTTTTCCTCATGTCTAAGCATGTGTGCAAGAGAATTTCCAGATCACCATTTCTTGCAGACTGGTACCCAGAGGTCAAGCAAGATTTAAAGGTGGAATCACTTAGTTTAACTTTGCACATACATGTGCAAAGGTAGGATTAAAGAAAGAGTGTGGTTGAGCCATGATCATCCATCCCAACTTCTGGAGATATAACCACAAAGGCAATTGTATAATAATAGTCAGAAGAATGGAGCTCTCAGAGAAGATCAAGAACATATTGTGTGATCACAGGTAAGTCCTCTCTAAACCCAGGGGCATCCTAATGTTTACTGTATCTCTCACACAGGTTTGGTGGTGGAGACCTAGTCTTGTTAATGGTAAAACTCAAAATATGAGCTGAAATTATAATGCAAGTCTCTCTGATGTTGGATCAACAGAAATGCCTTTGAAGATGGAGGAGGCCAGGGGATTTGACTGCTTCATTTGTCTAAACTTTATCTCTCTTTAGGAGATAAGACTGAAATCTAGCCTTATCTGGGCACCAAGAGACTTTGATAACATTTGGAATATCCAATTCATTTCTTATCTTCTCACTTAGATTGTAAACAAATACTTGCTGAGAGATGTGTAGATAACCTTTGCATTTTTGTGAAGACTTCTTGTTGGAAGTGGGGACCTAGTTCTAGTCATAACTAAGAGTTTAAGATGGCTCCTGAGTACTGATGCACTTCTCTTTCTTTCTTTCTTACTGCTTTCATTCCTTTTTTTTCTTTTAGTTTCTCTCTCTCTCTTTCTTTCTTTCTCTCTCTCTCTTTCTTTCTTTCTTTCTTTCTTTCTTTCTTTCTTTCTTTCTTTCTTTCTTTCTTTCTTTCAAAAGACCAAGGTCTTCTACTATACTCAGGGTCATCTCTGGTCATCCTGACTAATATCTAGCCACTGGATCCAAATGGTTCTGAAAATAAGGCTGGTGACTTTGCAAAGTTCTTCCTCATTTAAATCCAATTCATTTGCATGTCTAGACATTACTTTCCTGATGTCATGATCTTTGAGAATAAAGAAAAGGGACAACTAGATAATGCAATAGATAGGATACCAGGCCTGAAGTCAGGAGGACCTGAATTCAAATCTGACTTCAGGTACTTAACACTATCTGTGTTACAGATACTGGTACTGTGTTACACATACAGACACAGGTACTATCTGTATGACTCTGGACAAGCCATTTATTCCCAATTGCCTTATAAAAAAAAAAGGGGGGGGGGGAATGAGCAAACAATAGCAACCTAGATATGATTATTTGGAAAGTGTAAAACTGAGATGAAATTTTAAAATGCTTATTTATTTATTTTTATACATGACCAAACCATTATTTTGCTGTACAAAAAGAATCAGACTCTGAAATATTGTACAATTAGCTTGTGAAGGAAATCAAAAATGCAGGTGGGCATAAATATAGGGATTGGGAATTCAATGTAATGGTTTTAGTCATCACCCAGAGTTCTTTCTCTGGGCGTAGCTGGTTCAGTTCATTACTGCTCCATTGGAGATGATTTGGTTGATCTCATTGCTGAGGATGGCCAGGTCCATCAGAACTGGTCATCATATAGTATTGTTGTTGAAGTATATAATGATCTCCTGGTCCTGCTCATTTCACTCAGCATCAGTTAGTTCGTGTAAGTCTCTCCAGGCCTTTCTGAAATCATCCTGTTGGTCATTTCTTACAGAACAATAATATTCCATAATATTCATATACCACAATTTATTCAGCCATTCTCCAACTGATGGACATCCACTCAGTTTCCAGTAAAAATGCTTATTTAGAAGTCCTACAAACCCTGATGTGTTTTGATGTTTTAAGCATCAACTATTTAGTCAGGAGGGAAATAAAACAGCATGTAGCTAGGTGGGACAGTGTGTAGAGTACCAGTCCTGAAGGAAGATAGATCCGAGTTCAAATCTGACCTTGATATTTGCTAGTTGTGTGACTAAGCAAGTCACTTAACCCCATTTTCCCTCAGTTTCTTCATCTGTATAATGAGCTGGAGAAGCAAATGGCAAATCACTCCACTAATCTTTTCCAAGAAAAGTCTAAATAGAGTTATGAAGACTCAGACATAATCCAGCAGCTTAATGCTTCCTATTTTATGCCTTTCTGTTAATTTGAAGTTAAAAGAGCTTTTTGTTTTAAGTATATCTGGGAAATAGATATGAATCCACAAGTTCCACATAGAGTATTTTGGCATTGTTTTGATAGGAAAATCCTAGTCATGATGAGCCCAAGACTTTAAGTAATTCCTCTCCTGAGGAAATTGGGAAAGATGTATGTAATAAGTAGGAGAATAGAGAAAGGAAGTCTTATTCTTCTATTAGGTAGTTTGGATCAAGTAAAACCAAATCTGGTTAACCACAGGCCTAGGTCCTGAACAAATGGACCACTTAGTGGAAAGAGAAAAGTGCAGTGTCCCATCCTCTTGAGATAAGGCAGGAGTGTAACATTTGAATAGGATTACAGATTTAGATGTGTAAGGGACTATGAAGACCTTTAGTTTAACCCCCTCATAAAATAGGAAAAGAGCCCAAAAAGGCTATGATCATATAGATTTATGTGTGAGGGACAGAATTTGAACCCAGGTCCTCCTCTCAGATCCAGTATCCTTTCTCCTTTACTACTCTTTTTCCATGATTCTTTCTAACCAGAAGTGAGCTCTTCCTCCCTGAAACTTTTAGGCATATCTCTTAGACCTCTCCTAGGCTGTGCATATTCTTATTTTTTTTAATTTTAAAATATTCCATTTTTCCAAATATACATATAGATAGTTTTCAACACTTATCCCTGCAAGACCTTGAATTCCAATTTTTTTCTCTCTCTCTCCTTCCTCTCTCCCCTTCCCAAGACAACAGGCAATCTGATATAGGTCAAATGTGCAACTCTTAAACATATTTCCATATTTGTCATGTTGTGCAAGAAAACTCAGATCAAAAGGTAAAAAACCATGAGACAGAAATATACAAATAAACAAAAAAAAAGGTGAAAATACTATGCTTCAATCCATATTCAGACTCCATGGTTCTCTCTCTGGATGCAGATGATATCCTTCATCCCAAGTACACTGGAATTGCCCTAAATTACCACCTAGTTGAGAAGAGCCCAGTCTATCACAATTAATCATTAAATAATCTTGTTACCACTCAGCTTGCTTCATTCACCATCAGTTCAGGTAAGTCTTTCCAGGACTTTCCAAAATCAGCCCACTCACCCCTTCCCACGGAACAACAATATTCTACTACATCCATGTACTTTAACTTATTCAGCTGTTGCCCGAATAATGGGCATGCCCTCAATTTCCAGTTCCCTGCCACCATAAAAAGAGAGCCAACGTTATTACTAGTTCCTATTCTATTGGATACACCGAAGCCTTTGGACCTCAGGGTGCTATTCTTAGCTAAAAGCACATGTGAGCCTCTTTTCCTACCCCATGATCTCTTTGGGATACAGACCCAGCAGTGTCCCCCTAGATCAAGGGGTGATCAGCTCTAACCCCTAATATCCTCCCCAGAATGGTTGGATCATTTCACAACTCCACCAACAAGCTGCACATGTCCTAACTTGCATTCTCTGTATAGCATTGTGCCCACTGTGGCACAGTGTCTTATGATCTCTTCTAAAGGAGCATCTTTGTCTAGTCCCCATATAATTCTTTTGCAAATCTCATTGGCATTTTCCTTAGCCAAATGTCTTGTCATTATTTCTGTAGCAACATTATCTCCAATGGTTCTGATTACAGCTGTTTGCAAACAGAGGCAGAAAAAGAAAAGATTTCTGCATTTTATACAATAGGACCTGGATTCAAACCCCCAGTATGTCACTATATGACCTTAGAAAATTCACTCTGGACCCCTGTTCCATCATCTGTAATATGAAGGGGTTGCGATAGATGACCTTTAAACCTCTGTCAAACTCTAAGCCTGTGATCAACCCTATGATCTTAAGTGCTTGATACTCGCTGGATGTTTTGACTTGAATTCTGAGGCTCTATTCTACAGTCTCCTTGTGGTAAATCAGGGTTATCTCTGGGGGAAAGTTCAAATAACATGAAAGAAACTCACTGTGACCTCTGATGGACTTGTTATACTGATTGACTCCATCTTTTATAATGGGAAACACATGGCTGGTCATGGTCTTGGAAGATGAAAACAGATTTTGGCTCCCACAAACCACGACTGGCTGAACAAAGTTTGTCCAGCCCTTGTGTATTGGCGCTGAGCTTCCCAAAGAAGCAGATTCTTAATCTGGCACCAGAGCTGGAACTAATATGGGGTGATAAGGGTCTTTTCCCACAAACAGACATCCCAAGGGTATAATTTCTTTTTTTAAAAAGAGAAAATTCTAACCCTTTGCCCCCTCCTGGTAATTACAGCCTTTCTACCTTCTGATTCTCTTATACATCCTGTGGGTTACCATCTCCCCAAGGTCGGTCATATGGCCAATATGCTATTCTCCTGTGGTTTTCTACCAATGGTTAGAGTGCAATGTAGTCCTGCCTTCTTATCCAGTTGGAACCACCAGGTCTTCTCACTGGTTATTAATTAGCCTCTGTGCCAGCTTTTCAATAAGTTTGACCTCAGTCTTTCTCTAGTCATTATGTTCCCTTGTCCTTTTCTACAGAGTCCTGCTCTTTTGAAACTTAAATTTAAAATCAGAGCACCTTAGAATCCTGGTTCTACCACATCTCATACAAATTATATCTTCTCATTGTGCTTCATTTTATTCATCTGTAAAATAAAAAGGTTGGATTAGATGATGCAAATCGTTCCCTCCAGCTCTAAAGCTATTACTAATTCCTACTCTATTGGATACACAAAAGTTTCTGAGCTGCTTTTAGCTAAAACTCTGAGCCTACCATCATCCAGACAGAATGGAGCTTCAAGATCTAGAAACTTCAGGAACCTGGTTGAAATCAGATCTGGCAGGAGGGCCTGGGGCTACTTCATTTGGGGGAGCACTATCTTGGGACTGACTGCTTGATAAGATCCCTCAAGTCCATCATTTCCATAAAACTATGGCATGCCAGAATAACTCTGTGGCCCAATGCTATACCCCAAATGCTCTAGGATTCATAGAAATATCTCTCAATAATCCTTATTTCCATTAAAAAAGTGCTTTTTACTCATTTCAAACTTAAATACAAAACCAAGAAAAAAGAACATTTCCATATATATTGCAAGACATAAAAAGAGGATTCAATTGTAAAACTATAAATTTCCATTTTGGACTCTTAAAAAAAAACCCAACAATTATACAATAAATCTGATTGTTTTCAAAACTACCCAGCTTTTCTGTGTTTCCTTCTAAGTTTTTCATTCCCATTTTAAAGTGGAAGAAACTAGGGCAGAGAGAGATTGAATGATTTTCATTCAAGGATCATACACCACTACATGTATGATTTTAATCTGATTACCAGGATAGACCTCTTTCTAGTAACACTCATTAGTTGTCTGACCTGATGTAAATTGTAAAGCACATATTCTAGTGCTGGTACATAGAAGGCATTTAATAAATGCTTGTTTCTTTCTTTCCATCCTAATATAACAAGAGTCATCCCTACTGGGGACCATGTGTCTGATTTGTTGTCCCTAGAGTTACTTCTGGTGATCTCAGTGCTTGTGAATGACAAAGCATTCCTTCCATTGGCTGAATCCTTTGGTTGCTGTGATGGGAACTGGAGACAGAAAGAAGTTGTATTGAAGAGGATGACCCCTGAATAGCAAAAGCTGTCAGATCTATATACTTTAAAGACAAATTCCTGCTCTGGTTTTCTTCTGTCCTGAAAGTATGACTTGGGGAGCTTAGGACCCAGACTTGGTGTGAAACAGGGGGAGAAATTCTGCCCTTCTCTGGCAGTTATGGGAGTTAGAAAGAATGTCTAGGAAAATTTGATCCTGGGCCTCAAGCCTCAGGCTATCCCTTTTGTTTTCCTTTCTTATTTCCTGTGTTTCTTTCCCCGAGCCTGGGAGACCAAATAAAGATCATGAAAGACGTTTCAGGAGTGGCTGCCTTGGAAGCTGAGGAATTTCAAGGTTCCAGTCAGAGCTGATTATTTAGTAGGTGACTACCAACAAAATAATGGCTTAACCTAAGCCCTGGTTTGCCATATCTGACCCTTAAGGAAGTTATTCATACAGTATATAGCTGAGGCGAGATGAGGGTGAAATTTCTGTTTGGCCATTGTACAAATGCTTTAATATTCCAAGTATAAATCTCCTGGGAGAGTATGGCAAGAACTATAGGTTAGTTCATGTACTAAGTTTTTGTCAATGCACATTCATGAGTCCTTTGTGTTTTAAGTATTTCTTTCATGTGGGGAAAATAAATAACTTCCCTATATCTAGTCTACATCATGCACTGAATACCTTTTTCCTTTAGGGACATCCTAGACAAAAACCAAAGTTAAACATTGCTTGAAAGATTGTCCAAAGACACTTACTCTGGTTTGGAGTATATAAAGAACCATTTAGCAGTAGAATCAAATTCACATAGAAATGGCTCCCTCAGGCAAAAAATTAGAAATTGAAGGGATGTTCCATAATTGGGGATCTGCTGAATAAATTGTGATATGTGTGGTCATGGAATACTATTGTGACATAAGAAATGACCAGCAAAAAGATTTCAGAAAAATCTGGAAAGATTTACATGAATTACTGCGATGTCTGAATGCAGATTGAAGCATACTATTTCACATTTTTGTGGGTTTTCCCTCCTTTTTGTTCTGTTTCTTCTTTCACAACATGACTAACATGGAAACATATTGTACATGATTGCATATATATAATCTATATTAAATTGCTTATTGTATTAGGGAGGAAAAATGGGAGGAAGGGAAAAAATCTGGAACTCTAAATTTTATTTAAAAGTGAATATTAAAAATTGCTTTTATATGTAACTAGAAAAATATTTAAGAGAAAAAGTGAAACAGATTTTGATTCAGAAAATCACAAATTAACATTATATATTATTGTATTTTCATTTATTTTGCTAAGCATTTCCCAATTATATCTTACTCTGCTTTAGGCAACACTCGAATGTGTGTGTGTGTGGGGGGGAGGGGCTTACTGTCCTGGTGCTAAGTTCGACACCTGTGTTCTAGAGGATAATTCCCTCAGGACTGAACGCCAATGGCCATGGTCCAGAAGTAGGGTCTTTTAGTGAGAGAGAGAGCACACTACTTGCTTGAGGCAGGGGGTCTTTTCTCACACTACACTGACATAATAGAAGGTTCACTAAGGTTGAGCTGAGGAATATTTTCTCAGTTCCCATTTTCCCAGTAAACATCTCCACTCTAGGGAGCTCTGGGAAGGAACATGAGGTTATTAGTCTCACCAACTTCCCTGAGAAGCAGTTCTTAGCAGAATCTGGATCTGCTCAGTGACATGGGCACCTATATCTACTTTCTCATATCTCATTTTGGCTAGGCCTGTTTCAATTTTTTGAAAATGCATTTATCCTCTTGTTTGCTCTGCTGAGTTTCTGGTTACTATCAATTGATGGATAACTAGAAATAATGAATCCCAGGCTGACTCTGTAAAAATTATCTCAGCCACCAAAATGTGTATTTAATCTACATCAGAGTGGCTAGGCAGCTTTTGTGCTGGGATAAATCCCTTAAGCATAACAAAGTCCCTCCACCCTTAGTGGCAAAGATCTGCAAAGCATTTGGCCTGTCAGCTTTCCATGGATGACAGCTGTCTGGAAAAGGAATGAAAGGAAGAAAGGAAGGAAAAAGAAAGAAAGAAAGAAAGAAAGAAAGAAAGAAAGAAAGAAAGAAAGAAAGAAAGAAAGAAAGAAAGAAAGAAAGAAAGAAAGAAAGAAAGAGAAAAGGAATGAAGGAAGGAAGGAAGGAAGAAAAACAGAAAGAAAGAAAGAGCAGGAAAGGAAGAAAAAAGGGAAGACAAAAAGAAGAAGAGAATGAAAGCAAGAAAAAATAGAAGAAAAAAAAGAGAGGAAGAAAAAGAAAACAAAGAGAAATGAATAAAGGACAGGAAAGAAGGAAAGGAGAAAGAAATTACTAGAGAGCAAGAGGGAGAGAGAGAAAGAAAAGAGAATTAAAAGAGAAAAAAGAAAAAAGAGATAAGAGAAAATACAAAGAGAAAAGAAAGAAAAAGAAAAAAGTAGGAAAAGAGAAACTAAATGAGAAACAAGAATAGAGAAGAAAGAGGACAGAGGAAAAAATTTTAAAAAGGAATAGAGAAGGAAAGTAATAAAAAGAGAAAAAAGAAAAGAAAAGGAAGAGCAGGGAAGGAAGGAATAGATGATTCAATGCAAAAACAATGAGCCTCACTGAAATTTGAATTCTTATTTTGCTATATGCTGCCTGTTCAGGACACTCATTTTACAGATGAGGAAGATAAAGTTCCAGAGAAAGAAAGACATAAAGTTATACTTCCCTGAACTTCAGCTCCCTCATCTATAAAGCAGCAATTCTCAAAGTGTGGTTCAAGGACCCATTGGAATCCCCAAGCTTTTTCAGGTATCTGTGAGGTGAAAATGTCTCATAATAATACTAATATATTTTAATGTTTAATATGGCAAATAATAATAGCTATAACCCACATAGATAAAAGGGTGTTTTGGGGGGGAAATGTTCAATAATTTCCAAATGTGTAAAGGGGTCCTGAGACCACAAAGTTTGAGAACCACTATAAAATGAGATTGGACTAATTGATCTCTAAGTTCTCTTCCAGTTATAAATTCTTTAAAAGAAGAGGGAAATGCACATTTTTCTTTATAAATATTTCATTCATTTTTTGTTTGTTGTAACTCCCTTTTCTCAAACAGCTCCTAATTTAAATAGTTATCACAACTATTATAAATCAGTTGTATGCTCCCCATAAAGCATTCTTTTCCCACATAACTAAAGAGCAAAGAATAAAAAAGACCCCAGAAAACAGGGGACAACTTTGGGACAATCCCAAAGATCCAAACAGTCACAAATACTTGCCAAGGAATAAAGATGTTTGCCTTGGAAGCAGCTGGTTTCTATTATGGGATCCTTTTTGTTTGGATTCTTCAGAAGGAGAGAAAGGAGACTAAGAGCTTCCAGACAGCCCAACAATGCCATATAATGCATGTGGTATTGGTGCTGATTGTGCTGTGGGCCCAGACATCATATGGATGCCAGAATTAGCACCAGCACTATATTCACTAGCTACAGAGATTTCTAATTAATGGAGTCACTCATGTTCCTTCCAAAGCAGAGTGCACTGGAGATGGGGCTTGAATGTGCAATCAGAGTGACTGGGCAGTGACTTTGGACAAATTATGTAACATTCTTCTTAAAAGTTGAAGGGATTTCACTCAATGATCTTTAAGTTCTATTCCAGGTCTAAAACATATAATCCTAAACTAAGGGAGAATGTATAGTGGGAGAGGAAGGTTAGCTGCAAGGTAGCCTGTTCCAAAAAATACCCTTGGCTCTAATACAAATGAAGTGTTAATCTCAGCTTCACAGCCAGATCTACCATTGCTCTGACTCTTTGTGAACACATTTTGAGGTTTTCTTGGCAAGGATACTGCAATGGTTTCTATTTTCTTCTCTAACTCATTTTATAGATGAAGAATTGAGGCAAATAGGATTAAGTGACTTACCGCAGCGTCACCCAGCTAGTAAGTGAATGAGGCTGGATTTGAACTCATAAAGATCAGTTTTCCTGATTCCTAATCTGGTACCCTATACACTGTAACACCTACCTATCTAAAATGGTAGGATACTGGCAGTTAAGTGGTCCAGTGGATGGAACACTGGGCTCGGATCTTCAAATCAAGTTTCAGCACTTACTAACTAGGTGACACTAGGCAAGCATTATGTGCTTACATCGTCAGATGTAAAATGAGTGGGAGAAGGAAAAGGCAAACCATTTTCAGAATCTTTGCTAAGAAAATGCCAAATGGGATCACAAAGTCTGATGCTATTGACACAAGCTGAAGCATTGCTACCCAAAATGGTCTTCCTTTTCTAAAATAATGACTGTCACCTACAATGTTTATTTCATTGTACAGTATAAAAGTTTGCTTTTTTTTTAGAAGCAAACAAACAAACATACAACAGAAAGCAAATCCAGCCTGCCCCAGCCCTGCCATCCCGCCCTTGAGATTTTATATATAGTGCTCTGAGAACAAACCTCAGGCACCTGGTTGATGGCCATTATGGGCCAGAAGAAGGGAGGATTGTAATGACAGAAATGAGTTTAATGTCACAAAGAACCTTAGAAATCTATTCCCTAGTTTTTCAGATGAAGAAACTAAGGCTCTGGATAGGTAACAGGAGGTTCCCAAAGTTACTTAGCAAATCACGGTAGAGCAATGAGAAGTCAGTTTTCCTGAATCCACATCTTATGTTCTGTTTACCCTTCTACCCTTGTTCCATAACAGGAAACACATTTGGATGAAATCTATATTAGAATGCCCTCTTCTCAAACATTCTCCAATCTACTATCTTTTGAAATCAATATTGTTATAGGAGAAAAAATACTGACATTGAACTACAGGGACTAGGGTTGAATTCCTGGACCTTCCATTGATCAGCTGTGTGATTTTGGACAAATCATTTCATCTCTGGACTTCCATTTTCTAATCTGTAAAATTGGTAGTAGGATATATAAGATAACCTTTAGCCCCTTCAAAATTTAATATTCTTTTCATCCAGGAGAGTTTTCTCCTTTTTTTTGGAGGGTTCTGAATCAGAATGTGGAAATAAGGAATGATTACTGAAGTAAGGAATGATTACTGAAGGGGTAAGGAGGTTGGAGTGGGGAGAAGGAAAGGAGGAGGAAGGAGGACATGGTCTCAGAAACACTGTGTTCTTCCTTTATGTAATATAGAGATTTCTGCAAAGGTGAACTCCTTTCACATTTTGAGAAGTAGACAACAAACTGGTTCTGTTGCTTTGCAGTAACCAGAGATGTCTTAAGCAAGTCATATTAAGTTCTGTGAGTCTTAGTTTTCTTATACATAAAATGGATGGTAGAAAGGGTAACTTCTATCTTGCCTTTCATTTCTAATCACCCCACCTAGAAACTGGAATTCTCCAGAATTGCACTTTTTTTCCATTTCCCCTTTTTTGAACTGAGACTATCCAACAAGATATGAACTATAGTGATTGGTAACATTCATCCCTTTGTTTCACATCTCTTATTCTTTGCAGAACCTTGAGTAGGCCCTTCAACCAAAAGACTAAAATGGCAGCAAAACAGAATCGAATTAGCTTTGAACATACACAAAATGCTCAATGTTAGAGAAGCTACTACAAATGTTCATAATTTGTGTCTGACCTGTGACAGAGCATTCTGAGCTCATATTGGTCTGATCAGTCACAGTTGGACACACAGTAACTCCACTCTAATATGGTGATGTTATTTTGGTTTTCTTGGAGAATGAAAGATAACAACCAATCAACCAACCAACCTACTAACCAACCAACCATGTTAAGTGTGTGTGTGTGTGTGTGTGTGTGTGTGTGTGTGTGTAAGTATAAGGTAGTTAAATATGCTTGGGAGAGAAACAGCACAGGTAGTTGGGGAGGATGGGAATAAGCATTTATTCCCTACTATGTGTTAGGCACCTTGCTAAATTTTTTTAATTTTTTAAAAATTTAAAAATACATTTTTAAAAAATATTATCTCATATCATAAAAAAAGGGAAAAGGACTCAAATGTGCCAAAATGTTTGTAGCAGCTTTTTTGTAGTGGCAAGAAAATGGAAAATGACTGGATGCCTATCATTTGGAGAATGGATAAATAAGTTATGGTATATGAATGTTATATGTTATTGTTCTATAAGAAACAATCAGCAGGATGAGTTCAGAAAGGCCTGGAGATATTTGTATAAACTGGTGTTAAGTGAAATGAGGAGAATCAAAAGAACATGATACACAGTGACAAGATTATGTGATGATCCAGTTCTGATGGATGTGACTCTTTTCAACAATGAAATGATTCATACTAGTTCTGATAGACTGGATGGAATGGGCTACATGCATCCAGAAAGAGAACTATGGAGACTGAATGTAGATCACAACACTGTATTTTCACCATTTTTGTTGGGTTTTTCTTGCTTTTTTGTTTTCTTTCTCCTTTTTGATCTGATTTATCTTGTGCTGCATGATAAATGTGGAAATATTAATAGAAAATATATATAACATATATTAGATTACTTGCTGTTTGTGGGAGGGGTAGGGAAAAGGGAGGGAGAAAAATCTGGAACACAGGGTTTTGCAGGGATGAAGGTTGAAAACTATCTTTACATATATTTTGAAAATAAAAAGATATTTTAAAAAACAAAGAAAACAAAAAAAATTTATCTTATTGATGCTCTCATCCTGTGAGATGGGTGCTATTATGATCCACATATTATAGCTGAGAAAACTGAGTTGGACAGAGGTTAAATGGTAGAGATGGCCTATAGCAATTAGAGATGTAAATCTGTCAAACAGAAGAGAAATCAGGGCTGGGTATGGAAAAGAAGGAAGAAAAAAGGAAGGAATGAAGAGAGGGAGGGACAGAAGGAGAAAAGGAAAGGAAAAAGGAAATAAACATTTATTAAGTACTTACTATGTATCAGTCACTGTGCTCAATATTTTGCAAATATCTCACTTGATCCTTTCAACAACTCTGGGAGTTACCCTGCTATGGTTATCAATTGAGATCGACAGATATTAAATAACTTTTCCAGAATCCCATAGTTTGTGAGTTTCTGAATCCAAATTTGAACTTAAATCTTCCTGATTCCAGATTCAGCATTCTATTCACTGCAACTCTACATAGAGCTGTCTACAAAGAGTTTGTAGGTGAGACCATAGAAGTAAAATTTATCAGTCACTGAAGTATAAAGAAGAAACAGAGGATTCCCAAAGTCAGAACCTTGGGAGATTGTCTGTATAAGAGGCAGAAAAAGAAACAGGCACAAGTCAGAAAGACAAAGAATGGTCAGGGTTAGAATCAGAACAAGGATATGGTCATGAGAGGCAAATCTTCAGAGATAGCCTAGCATAAATCTTGGGAAATATTTTTATTTAAGGGACAGAATCAAGGAGAGCCATGGATAGAACTGGCTATATCTTTTAATTCTCTACTATATATTTAGCATAGCATTTTTATGGTACTGGTAATCACTCAATATATATCTAATGAATAAAGTTATTGAATGAATCTTGGTTTTTCTATGGTGTCTCCAACCATGTGGTTATTCATCAAAAACAGGAAAATTGATGATCTAAAGCTG
This sequence comes from Sarcophilus harrisii, assembly GCF_902635505.1. Lineage (NCBI taxonomy): Eukaryota > Metazoa > Chordata > Mammalia > Dasyuromorphia > Dasyuridae > Sarcophilus > Sarcophilus harrisii. Next base: position 353,431,510 of record NC_045427.1, read on the forward strand.
AATTCCTATCTAATACTTAAGTAGCTTGTTCTATACTATTGGGAGAGCACATGAGTTTGAGAGGCTGACCTCAGATAGTCTATCCAGTCCTGAATTTAGAAGGTCCTAATTCCATATATCTATCACTATCACTTTAGCAATTTTGTCTCTACACAACCAAATTTGAGAATAAATCAAATGGGAGAAGAATATCAACCTTTGGGTGAGAAAAAGTTAGCGATGGAAAGGGGAGGCAGTGCAACACAGTGCAAAGAAGCTGGAATGGGGCGTCTGAACAACTGGATATGAGTTCTGGACAATACAGTTTGCTCCTCAATTTTCTGATGTGTAAAGTAAGAAACCTGATCCTCTGAGATTTGTGGTACAGTGTAAAAAACATTGAATATGGAGCCAGGTGACCTGGTTTCAAACGCCTCTTCTGGTGCTTATTTATCTTTGTGATCTCAGTAGGTCTCTAAGTTATCCTGAGCTTCAGTTACCTCGTCTGTAAATTGTATACAGATTGGAGCTGATGGCCTCTAAGGCCCTTTCTCTCTGCCATGACTCTTTATTTAGCTGACTTACAGGCAAGAATAAATGGTCTTTCTTATTTAATAAATATTTACACCCGGGGTGCTATAAGTGGTGTCTGATGCTTCTGAAATGACCAAGACATTCAGGAAAAATTGAACAGTGACTAGGCAGTCTTAAAAAATCAGGAAAACATGAGGGCCAAGAGGGAGGTACAAATCTGATAGTTAAGAAGAAAAAGTTGGCCTTTGACTTAGTCTATCTTCTACCTACAATTTAGAACCTTCCTCAGCCCTACCTACTCCTGTCTATAAGCTCACCCCAAAGGACTTCTCTCCATCTGCAGTCCTTGGGTGGTCCCCTAACTCTCGCTTGCCCTCATACCATTCCTAAGGGCTGAGTCATCCGTGGCATATGGGGGGAAAGACAGGAAGCAGAAAGCTTTTCAGGGTGTGTTTTTCTGCCTGTCATTGATGGTACCCCCACCCAGAAATTGGAATTCTCTAGAGTTGCACAGTTCCTCCTCCACACACTCTTCCCTGAGCTGAGACCACCCACAAAGGTACTGTTGATAGCCACCCTTGGGACCCTCATTTTGCAGTTTCTTATTCTTTGCAGATACTTGGGTGGGACCCCTAACTTCTGCAAAACAGCCTGCCTAGCCCAGCCCAGCCCCAAGGGGCCAATCCCAACTCCATTACTAAGTTGAAGACAAATAGCAGGTCTGACTTCTCTTGTCATTTAAAAAAAAAACAGCTCCCATTTCTAGGAAGTTTCAGGGCTTATGAAATGCTTTTCCAACCATATAGTTTTGTACATAGCTGTTTGCATGTCGTCTTTCCTATTTCTGGCTACTCAAAGAATTGAAGAAGAGGTCATAAGAGGCTCTCATTCTAGAATCTCTTATTCTTGGAATCAGATTCATCCCACCACTCAGGACTTCTCTAAAGTTCACCCACTTGCCTCCTCCCTTCGATACCATAGATTTTTCTCTTTTCCTTCTTTCCCAAGAGCACATCAATCTTTGGGCTCCCATACTTTCTATGTATTATCTTCATCAAAGCTCCAGTCTTTCCAAGGGAAAAATAATTTCCAAATCTTTGAACTGCTAGTGGGGATGTTGGGTGTCAGGGGCTAAGGCATAGTGCAGCAGGGATGGGATTATGGGAAATACTCAAATATTCACCCATGGATATGATATTACAGAAAGTCATAGAGAAGCAGGGTTTCATTTAGAAGATGGTGGGACTAGAATGTCTAAATTACAGTAGATTATAGGAACCATTTGCAAACTATATGTACTATTGATACTACCAATGTATAAGTATCATGTGAAACAGGGATAAGCTGGAACCATTCCCAATTAGATCAGGGGTGAAATAAAGTTTCCCACAATCACCATTACTACTCAATATTGTATTAGAAATGCTAGCTTTGGCAATAAGAAAAGAAAAAGAAGTTAAAAGATACTACCTATATAGTAGGTAGATTTTGCTGAGAATTAGTTGGAGGACATGGACATGTTTAGGTTGGAGACTATATGTGTTTTATAGATACTACGTATGTAATAGGTAGATTATGTTAACTGAGAATTAGTTGTGACAAAGTAGAAAGGAGTCGCTTAGAGCCAGAGACTGAGACATGGAAAGGACCTCAGAGAGGTCTAACCCCCCTCATTTTACAGATGAGAAAGATAAGGCCTAAATGAATTCAAAGAACTTTCCCATAGACACATAAGCAGAACTGAGATTCATACTCAGGTCCCATGACCTCATGTACAGGACTCTTTTCACTAACCTGTTCTGGGATGAGTAGGATTCTATCTATTGCTAATACTGAACAATTAATTCTATCCAAACTTTTATTAAGATCTATGAGAAATAATTTATTTGGACCTCTGCTCTATTTCAGTCAGCATTAATCAATTTGATAGAATCATATCAAAGATCTGAATATAAGGCTCCAGAACTGTGAGTTGCAGATTCTAAGTTTGCTTGCTTTATTATAGGAAATTAAAGATTAGATGCTCTCTACCCTTGCTCTTCCTTGTCATTGTGACCAAGCCCATCATGGCAGAGGCAGCTCAACTACATGGAAAATCCCCCAAAATATTTTTGTACCTTCAGACCAATCTGTCATGCAAAAGGAGCAAGTAACCATCATATGAGCATTTAGATCACTGACTATGATAACTTGTATCATGCTAACTTCTTATTTTGCTTATTTTACTTTATCAGTGGAATCGTTCTGTATTTGGAATGTTTTTGACTATCTGGACATGTAGCCCCATAAAAATTGCACCCTGGAAGGAAGAAGTATCTTAGATCTTAAGGAAGATCTGAGATTCATTTCGAGGGAACCATGGACTCCTCAATAAAGTGTCTTTGGCTCAAAACTCTGTCTCAGTCTCTTTTGTAGTAAATGGGGTAATTTTAATCAACACAATATGAATGATATACTACAAGGCACTGTGCTAGGCATTTAGGTATACAAATACAAAACAAAAAGTTCTTATCATCAAGAAATTTGCTGCATCTTGGAAAATCACACATATACATAGGAAAGAAAATAACAAAATATGTACCAAGAATTCTCCCATCTCCAGTAGAGATGGGAGAGGAAAAGCACTGACAACTGGGTGGAGAAATAAAGGCAAGAGATGGCACCTTCAATGAAGAAGTCAGTTTGGCTAGAGTCTAGGGTTCATCAGGGGAAATAATGTGAAATAAGTTTGGAAAAATAGAATGAAACATTGAATGGTTTTGTTGGAAAGCAAGAGAGTTTATATGTTTTCTTAGAGGCAATAGTCACTGAAACTTTTTAAATAAAAGAATAATATAGTCGGATCTGAGCTTTGGGAAATTTCACTTTGGCAGCTATATGGAGGATGGATTAGAGAGAGGCTGGAAGTAGGAATAATTAGGAGGTCATTAAATATTGCATCTGAGATTCAATGAGAGCTTTGTGGTCAAGTGAATGGAGAAAGAGAGATGGATACAAGTGATATTATGAAGGTAGAATAAAAAAAAAATACTTGATTGGTGATTGGATAAAGGGAATCATTACCTGTGACCTTATAACACTTGTTATACTTGTTCTACTTGATATTTTACTTTGCATGGGTTTATATGCTTTGCCATTCTCACCAGATGACAAGCTTTCTGAAAGGAAAAGCTTTGTCTTTATCTCTTCACCCTTCAAAGGAAAATCAAGCATCTTTGACCCTATCCATTCACTTGTAGATTCAGAAGAAGAGAGAATGTCATAGCCTTATAGATCATGCAACAGAAAAACCATTAAATTTTAGACTGGGAGGAATCTTAGACATCATATAGTCAGAAATCTCATTTAAAAATAAAATATTTTTGGATACATTTTGTTTGGACAAAACAGCTAAATCCCAATAAAATGCTTTATTTTCTCCCCACCGCTATCCTGCTACCTCCAAGACTGAATAACTCTTATTAAACAGGAATAAGGATTGTGTCTTTTACCTCTGGCGGGATGAAGCTAACATTGACCAATATATAGTTTTTATTTTGTATCTCTCTTGACTAATGATGCAGTCAGGGCATATATACATATATAGACTACTTTTATCGTCTGTGTCACTTCATATAAGTTTCAACAATCTCATTTCATAAATAACAAGAGTGAAACTAAGAGCTAGACAGGGACAATGATTGGCTTAAGGTTACTTAAGAAATAATAAGAAAAGTCAGATTATGATTTTAAATCCTTTAATTCAGACTTTAAATCCATTGTTTCCCAACCCCATTTTTCCCCAGAAGGGGAAATGGAAACCCCAAAAAATCAAATAACTTGTCTAAGGTCACATGGCTAATAAATGACAGAATAGAAGAAGGAAAGAAACAAGCATTTATTAATTTTTTTGTACTTTAATATTTTTTCCAAATACATGAAAAGATAATGTTTAATGTTCACCCTTGAAAAACCTTGTGTTCCAGATTTTTCTCCCTCTATTGCCCCCACTCCTTCCCCTAGAGAACAAGTAATTAAATATAGGTTAAACATCTGTAATTCTTCTAAACATATTTCCATATTTGTCATTCTGTGAAAGAAAAATCAAATCAAAAGGGAAAAAATGAGAAAAAAAGAAAAAGCCAAGTAAACAAACAACACAACAGCCTATCTTCCTCCCTCCTTCCTTCCCTTCTTCCTTCTTTCTTTCCTTCCTTCCTTCCTTCATTTCTTCCTTCCTTCCTTTCTTTCTTTCTTTGATTATTTTTTCATTCACATTTTGTGATTGTTTTTTCATTCACATCATTGTAATTATTTGTATACATTGTCTTCTTAACAGTGCTTGCTTTCTTTTGCATCAGTTTAGCTGAATTTATACATATTTCTCTGCATTTATTATTATTATCTCAACACTGTGCTTCTCTCTACTCCCCTCAACCCCCAAATGTAACCTGGATAATGGAAAGAACATTGGATTTATAATGAGATGACCTGAATTTGAATTTTTGGATTTCCTTCTTGCTATCTGTGTGACCTTTTTTACATCTTCTCTCTTCAAAATAAGGGGATTAGATTACTGGATGCCTTAAAGTTCCTTCTAGTTCTGAATCCTCTAACTCCCAATCCCTAAATCTCCCATAATCTGATCCCTCTCTGTACTAAGTACCTTGTTGTATTTTAGGGGAAATACAAAGATCAATAGACTTAGTTCTTGCCCTCAGAAAGCTAAAGTTCTAACAAGGAATGAACATGTTACCAAAGTCCCTAGGTTCACATCTCAGTTCTATTATTTATTAGTTGTAGAACCTTGAGCAAATCACTTTGGATTCAAGGCTAGTTTTTTGGATCTTATTTTTTTTCAGACATTTTGAGATAGATAAAACCAAAATGCAAAGTAATATATTTTTACTTTCCAAAAAACTTTCAAAATACTAGAAGACTTACAGGAAGACTTCATAGTTGTCATTAAGGAGTGCCTCTAATGTGAGCTAAACTGCTGCTACTTGAAGACAGTAAGACCTGAGTTCCAATGCTGCCTCAGATCAGCTGTGTGACCCTAAGCCAGGCAATTACCCTGTCTGCCTCAGTTTCCTAATCTGTAAAATTAAGATAATAATAGCACTTTTTAAATATAGTCATTATGGAGATCAAATGAGAAAACATTTGTAAAGTGCTTTGCAAATTTAATGTGTTATATAAATGCTAGCTATTATTCTCCTCAATGACTTCCAGCTCAGCTTGCTTAAGGCAGCACAGAACAGTATCTCTCACATTCTATATTCAGCTAAGCAAGTTGCACAGAAACCTTAGTGAACCAATAGTTTGTTATATCAGAGAAATATGTAAACATCTCCTAAGAATTTAGTGAAGGATTTCATGACTTTGATGTCCTGATTCTCTTCTGCCTACCTTGGTTATTTACGGCTCATAGCTTCCTTTAGACTGCTGTCCTTGAAAAAGCTTTGACTGTCCTGGATTGTGGGATCACAGGATTATAGAAATTAGAGTTGTAAAAGACATTAGATATTATCTAGCTCAGCTTTCCTCTCTCTCAACCTATTATTTTAAAAGGGGGTGTGGAACTAAATTGGTTTAGCTGTCGTCCAAGGTCATTCAAGGAATAAATAGTAAATCCAGGATTGGAACCCAGACCTCTTGGCTCCAAATCTGTTGTTCTTTCTCCTATACCCTTGTTTCATCTTAAGTTGGATTTGTTTGGTTTACCTGTTTCCAAAGATTTATCCTTTGACTGCCTCCAGCAACACTAACAGAGATTTGATAACATAGGGGATAACTAGCCGGCTGGCAAGTTTCTTATAAAACTTCATTACCAGTAAAATTAATCACGGAATGTTTTTAATGCAAGGAAAAGACCCCGGCTGTGTCGGTTTGATGGACTGTGCCCAGCGAGCTCAGCGAGCTGTAGATCACTCTAGTTTATGTGATAATAAAAAATGATGGCCGAAGACCAAGGTCATATTATAACGTGTAAGCAATGAGAGTCATTCTGGTTATACATTCCCCCCATCCCAACCCCCCAACCACCCCCAGGAAACCATGCTTGTCTTTCTAGCCCATTTGGCTCAGGTAAGGGCTTTCCACTTCTAGGACATTCTCAAAATGGGAGAGGAAAGGGTCAGTCTTCTCCTTCCAATGACTGCCAGTCTTTTGGGGAAAAAATACATAAAAAACAGTCTGCCCCCAGTATCAACCCCAGGTTATAGTGATGGTTTCCAGAGCTGTCAACACCTTCCCTTGAATACAGAGTCTTTGTTTGCCCAGCTTATCAGTCAGACTTTGCACATGTATAAAGAACAGAAGTTAACCAGGGAGAGTACTGACTCAGGGGGTAAAAGCAAAGTTGAATCTACTCAAAGGGTGAAGGAGATTTGGAGCAAATCACTTGAGTTTGAAAACCAGCCTAGCCACTCACTATTTGTTTGACCTCAGACAAGTCAAATTATTTCTCTGAGCTTCAGGTTTTCCACATGTCAAGTGAAGGGGAAGGACCTGATAGCCTCTAGCTTTCAATTTGGGGATCCACGATTCCATGTCTCCCAGAGTAGACACTGTGCAACTAGCTTCCATGGCTGATTTCATGATCTGTTAAATCTTTTCTTCCTTTCATTTTCCTGTTGAAGTTATAGAAATAATAGAATCTCAGAGTTAGGAAAAACTTAAGGGGTCACAGAATAACAAAATGTAAAGCCAGAAGGGACCTTAGAGACTGTGCAATGCAACTTTGCCATTGTACAGAAGAGGAAATTCAAACCATTAATAATAGTCCCATATTATAATAGTTGTAGAAAACAAGTTATTGAGCCGCTAAACTGATAAACTGATAAAAATCACCCCAAAACAAGAAGTAGATGAAAGGTAACTGCAAGCACCAAGTGCACATGCTTAAGGAGTTAGTTAATATTAATTTCTCCTCCCCAAAAGAGTTTTCTGCCATTTTTGAGTATGGGTTGTATGATGAGGGAGGGGGAACATTCATGGGACTACCAAGAAGTCTGTTAATTTTGTGACCCCCAGTCCATTAAGGTGATGAGGGAAGGACCTTGCACTTTAGGATAGGAAATAAAAGATTCATTCCTTTGTCCACCCAGGAGCTGCCTCTGAGAGGATCACCCATTTCCTGTAAGAACTGTAAATAAACCAACTTATTTCATACACTCTTGAGTTCTTTTAATCTTTGTAGCATATTTCTAATAATCTGAGCAAGAATGCCCTTTTAAGACATTTCAACTAGTATGCTCTGGGCATAGAAATAGATAAGGGGATAGAAAAAGATAAGAAGCTCTAATCATAGTCAGAAAAGAAAACAGAGACAAGTATTAATGTACAAAATGTGATTAAGACTGCAAGATGGATGTCATGGAAATATTAAGAAGGGAGAAGACTGAATTGATGACATGAGATGACTAGTGATCTGGGTTGGAGGAATAGCATTTAAGGTGAACTGAAACTGTGTAAATAATGGTCAGAGGTAGAAGAGAAAAAGTCGGGTTCAAAAAACTTTACATAGTTTGGTCTGCATGGAAGGCAGGGCAGATGGTGGGGAGCTGTGGGACATCGGGTTTATTGAACCCAGATTGCCAAGTAAAGGAAAGCAAATTTTATTTTTTAGATGATGGAGCCACAGAGGGTTTGGGACATGACAGGGATGTATAGTCAGAGTTGTATACTGAGATTTCATTATGCTCAGAAATTTAGATAGGTAAACAGTTATATCTTTATTTATTTCACCAACCCCTAACTAAAATTCATCAATTTTCCAATTATTTAAAAATCATTCTGAAAAGAGATCCATCCTTCACTAAAATGACAAAGATCTTCATTTGCAAAAATGGTTAAGAAAGAGCAACTAGGTGGTGCAATGGAAAGAGTACCAGTCCTGAAGGCAGGAGGGAATGAGGTTTCAGATCTAGCCTCAGATATTAATTAACTGTGAGTCCCTTATATTAGCTGTATAAGATATTTAAACTCAATTGGTACTAAAAAAAAAAAAGGTAAGAAATTTTGCATGGATGAGGAGAAACAAAAAAAGAGTAGAAGTAGGAGATGGCTTAGGAAGCTGTTAAAAAATTAATATTAAAGTAGTCTAGAGATTAGGATGAGGACAAGGACCAAGCTATGTTACAAGAATGGAAAGGAGAAGAATTGGAGAAAAACATAGTTTATAAATCTTGGAAAATTTTGGCTACAGGTGGGGTCAAGAAGAGGAAGAACATAGAATTGATGGCATCAAGTTTACATGGATAGGAGAAACACATCAAAATAAATTGGGAAGTTTAGAGCAAGAGCAAATTCAACAGAAGGGGGAAAGGTGCTGAGTATATTTGTAGTAATGATGAAAAAGAGTTTTTTGGAGGGGACATTCACATTGAAGCATCCCACAGGCAGTTGGAGAAGCAAATTAAGGGGATAGCTCAGAGACTGTATATATATGTGTGTGTGTGTGTGTGTGTGTGTGTGTGTGTGTATATGTGTATGTGTATAGAATGTATTTAGAATTAATGGACTTTAGGAAATGTAGAGAGAAAAAAGAAGGTCAAAGCTAGAACTTTAATGAATGTCTGCAATTATGGAGCAGAAGAAAGAGAGAATAATGACACAGAGAGAGGAGAGGTTAGAGATGTAGCAGGGGAAGTAGCAGAACACAAAGTCACAGTTGTGAAGTCTATTTTCATGAAGAAGGAATGAGCCAAATTATTTAAAGAGTGTACAATGAATTTCTATCACCTAGTAAAATCCAAAGTCTTTAACTTGGCAGTTGAGGCTTTCTACAATCTAACTCTACTCCACCTCTCAAAGTTTACCCCACTTCATGTTGCAGAAGGTGTACTGGACCCAACACTCACAAAAACATTCACAATTTGAATATTAGTTCTGACATATGCTAGTAACATAGGTCACTTAACTTATCTAAACCTCAATTTTGTAATTTGGAAAATAGAGATTCTTGCATTATTTATTTCAGTTTTTCTGCAAATACTTTATAGATTTTTATCTAATAGAAATATGGTATAGTTATTATTTCACATGGTCCTTCTGTTTGCAGCCTTTACTTCAGCCAGGTTTGCCTCTTCCCTATATTCCAAGTATAGGCTTCTGTGACTATTCCTCTGAACCTCTGTCTTTCCCACAGCAGAGAAAATTCAGGGCCAGAAGTATTATGAGGCTCAATAAAGATGGTTATTGCCTGAAATAGCATATTTTCAAGGCCTTGTGATGAGGCAGACAAAATCTGAATGTGTGGGTGGGTTACCAGTCCTTCCTTCCTGATCACACAGTTCTTACCTTCCTGGATGTTTCTTCAAGGTGATGCTCTCAAGAGTTGTCAGGTCTGTGTGAGCTTGTGGCCGTGCCCACTTCACTTCCTGCTGTCTTTTTGGCAGTGTATGTCAGTTGGTCTGATTCTAGAACTTCACCCTTCATCTCATCTCCCTGGGGGAGTGAAGGCCAGTGATCCGAAAGCATAAGCAGATGTTTGCCCATGTGTGTATTCATCTGTAGACCAAAGTCAGCTGATTAAAACACTCAGAACTAGACAGAGAGGGAGGGAAAGAGAAAGGGGATGATGGGGGAAAGAGAAATTCTATTTCATTTTTGAGTCCTTTAATACATATTTCTGCACAAACAAAAAAATAAATGTGCTAGCTCAGACACTTGGAAACTTGTGGGAGGCTAGTTCATATGGGCTCCCATTTATGGAGTTAACTTATATTGAATGCACAGTGTCCTGAAAAGCAAAGTTGTGTGGGCAAGGGATTTCTAAAAGTTACTAAATAAATGAAACCAGAAAGCAAACTCTGGCAGCCAGGCCAGCCTGGAAATGTAACACAATTTAAGAAACATCTGCTAGGTCCCTACTCTGGGCAGTATGGCCTTGTGTTAGGTGTTAGGCCTACTAAAATGAATAGATCACAGATCTTACTTTCAAGGAGTAGTATTCCATTTAATGGAGGTGTGTACAACAAGTATTCAACTAATTATTTTGTGAAATAAAATCAAATAAATGCAAAAGGCCTTCCTCCCTTATTTGTAGAAATGAGGAATTATGGGTAGGGAATATTGCATACCTTATCAAACTTGATTGACAGTTTGGTCAGTCTCCTAACATGTTTTTAAATTTGATATTTATTTGCTATTTTAAAAATTCTTTGTTAGAATGTATAGGTGATTAAAGGATATATTTGGAAATTAAAGCAATCAAAAACAAAAATTAAAAAAGAAAGGAAGGAAGACAAGAAGAAAGAGAGGAAAGGAGGGAGATAAGGAGAAAGGAAGGAACAGGAGAAGAAGGGAAGGAAGGAAGGAAGAAGGAACAAAGAAAAAGAATTGAAGGAAGAAAGAAAGGAAGGAAAACAGATAGGAAGAGAAAAAGAAAGGAAGGGGAAAAGAAAGGAAGGAAGAAAAGGAGAATGAAAAATATCCAAGAAGAAATCTTGGAAAAGTTCTCTGATAAATTTTATGAGAGAAAGTTTAATATAGTTTGAATGAGTCAAGGGGAAGTTTCATAGAGGAAATGGTGTTTGAGGGGGAGGAACTTCAGCAGATGTGATAGTTTAAGAAGAAATTCACTCTAGTTATGGATCACAGGACTTAGAATAAAGAACACAATCTATCAGAGCTGGAAGGGGCCTTAAAAGCACAGGCCATTGAATTAGAAAGATGTACAATGGACTTTACAGCCCAGACCATACAATGTCAGATGTGGAAGGGGCCTGAGAGGTTGCCTTGTTCAATATCCTCATTTTACAAATAGAGAATCTAAGATTTAGAGAACTATAACCACTAGTATAAAGTTATAATTCTAGTTTGTACAAAGTTGGTATTAAAACTTTGAGTTTTGAGGCAGTAAGAAGGTACAGTAGATAGAGTGCTGAAACCAGACAGGAAAACCTGAATTCAAATTTCATCTTGGACTACATGAACTTGGGTAAGTCATTTAAAGGCACTTTCCCTGCCTCAGTCTCTTTATGTGTAAAATGAGAGTAATATAGCATCTACTTTACTATGTTATCATAAGGATAAAAATGTGTTAATAATTGTATTTTGCAAACCTAAAGTGCTATATAAAATCTACTATTAATTTTTATTATTTTACAAATGATATTCTTTCCATACTATTACTTGTTGCAGAAATGTGAAAAGAGGAAGAGAATTTAGAACTTAAAATTTTAAAAACAAATGTTATAAATTGTTTTTGCATATAACTGGGGGGAAATAAAAAACTAAATTAAAAAAAAGAATCAGGTTCCAATATATATTTCATACTATTTTCCTTACATAGCCAAACTATTCTTTCCCTTCCTTCCTGTCTCTGTGCCTTTCTTTGTTAAGCATTTCCGCAACAAGTAATAGTATGAAAGGAATATCATTTGTAAAATAATAAAAATTAATAATAGACTTTATATGGCACTTTAGATTTGCAAAATACTTTATACACATATAACTGGAGTCTGATTCTTTTTTTATTTTATTAATTTTCAACATATATTCTTATAGAATTTTGATTTCCATTTTTCTGCCTCCCTCCCTTATCTCCCCCTCCCCAAGAAAGCAAGCAATCTTATATGTTATACATGTACAATTGTATTAAATATATTTCCACATTAGTCATATTGTGAAAGAAGAATCAGAATAAAAGAAGAAAAGCCTCAAGAAAGAAAAAGAAAAAAAAAACAAACAAAAATGAAAATAGTATGCTTCAATTTGTATTCAGACTCCATATTTCTTTCTTTGGTTGTGAATAGTATTTATCACTATGAGTCTTTTGAAATTATCTCAGACCATTGTACTACTGAGAAAAGCTAAGTCTGTCATAATTGATGTTGCTGTTACTGTGTACACTGTTCTTCTAGTTCTGCTCACTTCATTCAGCATTAGTTCATGTAAATTTTTCTAAGCTTTTCTGAAATCTGCCAGCACATCATCTCTTGTAGAACAGTAATATTCCATTATAATCATATACTACCACTTGTTCAGCCATTGTCCAATTGATAAGCATCTCCTTGATTTCTAATTCTTTTCTACCATAAAAAGAGTTGTATAAACATTTTTTGTACATGTGGGTCCTTTTCTATGTTCTATGATCTGTCTGGGGTAAAATGGTGAGACTGCTGGATCAAAAGGGTATGGATAGTTTTATAACCCCTTGGGCATAGTTTGGAACCTGATTGTTGAGAAGCTTTGAATGCCAGGGTTATAAATACCATCTTTTATTTATCAGTAAAGGAGAAATGAAAATTGGGTAAGAAAATAGTCATATAATAAAGAAAATAGGAGCAACTAGATGGTGAAGTGGATAGACCATCAGGCTTGGAATCAAGACAGACCTGAGTTGAAATGTGACCTCAGACACTTACTAATTGTGTGATCCTGGGTAAGTCACTTAACCCTGTATGCCTCAGTTTCCTCATCTGTAAAATGAGCTGGTGAAGGAAATGGCAAACCACTCTAATATATTAGAGTTATAATGAGTTCAGAAAGAGTTAAATATTACTGAAAACAACTGAAAATGAACAATAAAAATAAAGACATAAAGAATAAAGATCTGGGCTGTGACCTATAAACAATATGATTTCTTGTTGATCAACACTTTTTTTTTTGGGGGGGGAGATGGGTCAGAGTGATCTGGCAGACTCCATTTCTTCATCTGTATCCTTTTTTCTAAGATAATAAAAAACAGATTGTTGGAGCCAGTATAAGTCAGCAGTGTCTAGTTGGGATGCTGATTGGGAGCTGAGCATTAGGCATCTTGAGGCCTGAGCAATGGTTCTGGCCATGCAATTTACAACTCTATTAAGATGGACAAGTCTTCTTACCTAAGCTGGGTCTCCATCTCTGACTAAAAATGAAGGGAATTTGCATAAGAAAGGAAGAAAGTCTTAACTTGGGATTTTTGTACCTAGGAGAAGGGGAGAACATGATGGGGAGAGAGGCAGATGAGGACCCCCGAGAGTATGGTTTTAAAGAGAGATATCATAGCTCAGGCTACAGGATGCAGGATACATAAACTTTTATGGCTGCTGCTGAGCTAATGGGATGGAGTTGGGGCCAGAGATGTGGCCAATGGAAGGGAGAATGGAGGAAATACATCCAGAGTGAAATCACTGGGGCTACCATCTTATCAATGGGTGATACCCAGCATGAAAGAATTTACCTGAGGAGTACAGCTAAGGAGGAAAAAGCAAATGCTTGGATGGTGTTGTAAATGCCCCCTAAATTATGGCACCCTGGACAAAGCCCAGCTATTCCAGTTGTAGCTCTCATAGAAGCAGGGCCAGGGGAGCTAGAGAGAAGAAACAAACCAGATTACAGGGCATTGAGATCACAGACTCAGAATCCCAGAGAATGACTTGTCCAAGTTTGCATAATTAGTACAAGAGGCAAAATTCAAACCCAAGCTATCTTCTTGGAAACACGATATGCATTTCACTCTGCTATACATCCTATTGTTCCCAATACTTTTGATTCCTGACATTCTATGAAACTATTGTTCAAATCCCATATATAGGTTGGTAATGATAAATCCAAATGGTTCTTTCTAGAATCAAATGACTTTGTTTTCTCATCTCAAAATTTCATAGTTTGTGAAAAAGACACATATACAAATAAATAGAAGTCAGACAATGATTACATGCATAACAGGATGAGCAAAGGAGATATCAAACCAAGAGTTCAGACAATCAGAGGACAGAGGAAATGCTTTAAGTTGGGGGTGGGTGGGGAGAAATCAAGAAAGTCTTTATGGAGATAGTTAAGCTGTTCCTTAAAGGAGGGAAAAGATTTTAATAGGCTGAGATAAATGAATGAATGAGTGAAAGGATGGCAGAAATATGTCCTAATATGTGCCAGTAAGTCAGGTCAGTTCAATTTAACATACTAGAAAGTAGTAAGTCAAAGTCTTCTGAATAAAGTTGTATCTCTGCTCAAAATTTAAGTTTGATTCAAAAGATGAAAAAATAAGTCAGTCCCTACATTATTAGGTGGACTGGAAGGAATCAAACCATTCATGGGAGAAAGCTAATTTGGGAACTATGGGTGGAAAAAGATTATCTTTACCCTTTGAATAAGTGTTTCTAGGAATTATAATCCAAGAGATTTAAAGAAGAATGAAAGGACCGAATATGTCCTAAGAATGTTGTGTCAGTCATCTCAATTTAAGTTGAAGCTAGAATACATGAATAAGTAGCTCTAGATACAGCTAAAGATGAAAAGGGCATCCTATTTAGGGATTCAGGGACACATTCAGGAGGAGAGGCACTATTTGGATCTATGAAGAAATCGAAATCTTTATCAGAAGTGTAACTGACTTAATAAAGAGATCTTAAAGAAAAGTCTATGGAAGATGTTTAGTCCTATTTAGATATGAAATTTGAAATCTAGAATATCTTTAACATATGTAAGGTGGATCTTTAAATTTTAGGATCAAGTGGAAAGTAGATAGGCACCTGTTTGAGTCTTGAAGGAAAATTCTAAATTGAAATGAATAATTACAGTCTACCCACAGTCATGGATTTATAGTTTCAATAATGATTTGAAAACTATGGAAGGACCTTTACATTAGATGTTTGATGGTTTCTTAATTACAGCTTGTCTAGAACCAAGGTGTAGAAACAAATTTTGACCTGGAGTAAGGATATTCTTTTGCTCAATGAAAGGAATATATTAGACAATAGTTTATAATGAGATATTTGGTAATAATCACTTTGAAGTCCTTTACCATTATGCTCTTTGTAAATATAAGGTTCTCACTACAAGTTTTCTGAAGCCGGTGTCAGAATTTTGCCTCATTGAGAGCGACTCATTTTCTCAGCAGTGATACTTTGGTTTTATACTATCTATTAACCTTCCTTAATCCTTCTAATACCCTGTACTTTCTATCTTCAAGCTTCCTTCATTGAGATTTTCTTCCTTCCTTCTTTCTTTCCTTCCTTCTTCCTTTCATTCCTTCTTTACCTTCATTTCCTTCCTTCTTTTCCTTCCTTCCTTCCTTCCTTCTTCCTTCATTCCTTTCTTCCTTCCTTCCTTCCTTCTTTCCTTCCTTCCTTCCTTCCTTCCTTCCCTCCTTCCTTCCTTTCCTTCCTTCTTTCCTTCCTTCCTCTCCTCTTCCTTCTTTCCTTCCTTCTTTCCTTCCTTCCTTCTTTCCTTCCTTTCTTTTCCTTTCCTTCCTTCCTTTCCTTCCTTCTTTCCTTCCTTCTTCCTCTTCCTTCCTTCTCCTTCCTTTTCCTTCCTTCCTTCCCTTCCTTCCTTCCTTCCTTCCTTCCTTCCTTCCTTCCTTCCTTCCTTCCTTCCTTCTTCCTTCCTTTCCTTCCTTCCTTCCTTTCCTTCCTTCCTTCCTTCCTTCCTTCCTTCCTTCCTTCCTTCCTTCCTTCTTCCTTCCTTCCTTCTTCTTCCTTCTTCCTTCTTCTTCTTCTTCTTCTTCTTCTTCTTCTTCTTCTTCTTCTTCTTCTTCTTCTTCTTCTTCTTTTCCTCCTCCTTCTCCTTCTCCTTCTCCTCCTTCCTCCTCCCCTTCTCTTCTTCTTCCTCCTCCCCCTCCTTCACCTTCTCCTCCATATCTTTCTCCTCCTCTTCTTCTCCTTTTCTTCCCCCTCCTCCATCTTCTCATCATCATCCTTTTTCTTAAGCTTTTCTTTTATTATTTAAAGTTTTAAAGTTCAAATTCTATCCTTCCCTCCCAGATGGTAAATAACCAAATATAGGTTATACATGTGCAATTATGGTAAACAATTCCATATTAGTCATTTTGTACAAGAAGACTCTAATAAAAGGAAAAAAATAAAGTAAAAAACAGCATGTTTCACTCTATAATTAATATCAGTTCTTTCTCTGGACTCAAATAGTATACTCCATCATTATGTCTTTTGAGATTATTTTGGATCATTCTATTGCTGAGAATAGGCAAGTCATTCACAATTCTTCAAAGAACAATAATGTTGTTAGTGTATACAATGTTTTTCTGGTTCTGTTCACCTCACTATGCATCTGTACATGTAAATCTTTCCAGAATTTTGTGAGTAACCCTGTTTATCATTTCTTATAGCACAATAATATTTCATTACAATCATATACCATAACTTTTTAGCCATTCTCTATTGATGGACATCCCTTCAATTTCCACATCTTAGCCACCACAAAAAGAGCTGATATGAATATTTTTGTACAAATAAGTCCTATTCTCTTTTTTTTGGGGGGGGGAGGGGATGTCTTTGGGATAATAGACATAGCAGTAGTATTGCTAGATCAAAGGCTATGAACAGTTTTATAGCTCTTGGAGTATAGTTCCAAATTGCTTTCCAGCAAAGCATTAATATCGCAGTTTTCCTATATCCTACATCATAACATTTAGCATTTTCCTTTTTTTTGGGTGTGTGGAATAGAGAGATAAGGTGAAGAACTTACAGGAATGTATGAATTTTTTTTCTGTATTTTATTTTCATTATTTCTGTGTTTCCCTTATGACCTGTATAATATGTGCAGGCCCATATTTACTTGAGCCTTGTTCAGTTGTAAATATGTTTATAAGTGAAATCAGATGATTTCGGGGTAACAGAAACCTTTCATTCCAATCTTTTCAGATAGCAACAACCAATTAGAAGCCTCCCCCTCCCCTTCTCAATGCTTTCTTACTTGTGATGTAATCTCTTGTATAAAAGTTGTATATCTTTACTATTTCTTTAGCCCTCCTACCATGAGCTTTCTTTTTCCCTTATTTCATGATAGAACAGCTCATCCTCTGGAGGTTTTAATAAACAACCTTTCTGCTTTCTACTGAGTGATCTCTGAGTAGTCATTTTGGGTAAAGGTCTTCTACATCCCTCACATGGGTCATAGCCAATCTGATGGGTGAGGTGGTAACTCAGAGATGTTTTAATTTGTACTTCTCTAATCAATAGTGATTTAGAGCATTTATTTTAATATATCTATAGATAGTTTTGATTTATTTGTCTGAAAACTGCCTGTTCATATCCTTTGATTACTTATCAATTGAAGAATGACTTTTATTTTTTATATAACAGCACATCATCTGCAAAGAATGATAGTTTTGTTTCTTCATTGCTTATTCTAATTCTTTTTTCTTCTTTTATTGCTATAGCTAACTTTCCTAGTGCAATATTATGTAATGGAGTTGATAATGCACCATTGATTGTACTGGGAAGATTTCTAGCTTATCCCCCTTACAGATAATGTTGGTTGATGGTTTTAGATAGATAGTACTTATTTAAGGTAATTCTCATTTGTTCTATGCTCTCTTGTGTTTTAAATGAGTACTTCATTTTGGCAAATATCTGCATATTTTGAGATAATTGTATAATTGCTTATTTTGTTATTGATATGCTAATTTATACTGATGGATTTCCTTATATTGAACTAACCCTACATTCCTGGTGTAAATCTCACTTGGTCATGGTGTATGATCCTTATAATATATTGCTATAATCTTTTAGTTATTGTTTTATTCAAAATTTTTGCATCAATGTTTATTAGAAAAATTGGTCTATAACTTCCTCTAGTTTGACTCTTTCTAGTTTTGGCATCAATGCCATATCTGTGTCACAAAAGGAATTTGATAGTATTCCTTCTTTACCTATTTTTCCAAATAGTTTATAAACTATTAGTGATAAGGTTATGGAACCAAATGATGAGATCATTCCTGGTCAGGGAACCAAATGATGAGATTATGGAACAATATTTTTGTTTTCTTTCTCATTTTTTCTTTTTGATCTAATTTTTCTTGTGCAGCATGATAAATATAGAAGTATGTATAGAAGAATTGTACATATTTAACATATATTGGGTTACTTACTGTCTAGGAGAGGGGATGGGGGAAGGGGAGGAGAAAAATCAACACAAGGTTTTGCAAGCATGAATGTTGAAAATTATCTTTGCATATATTTTGAAAATAAAAATCTATTATTTTAAAAATGAATGTAATTTTTTACATTGTAATTGGAAAAAATACTATTTAAAAAGCTTCCTAGAGCACTGAATGATTAAGAAATGTTTTCAGGGATGAGTATGCATTAAGAGATAGACTTGGAACCATCTCTTTCTGACTCTCAGGACACCTCTCTATCCACTAAATCATACTGCTTGCCAATTGAAACCAACATAATATCTCTCTACATCATCACTAGACATCTTTCTATCATCATCACCTCTCTCTTGGACTTAAAAACTCCTATGAAACAATTGGTAAAGACTGAGAGGATTATGAGGAATGACAGTCTCAGAGAACCCCCAAATTCCAGCCTTCAGCTCTGATAAGATGGGTTCTTTTTCTAGGTTGAAGATAAATACTGCTCCTCTGTCTCTTTCTCTGTTTTACTCTCTGTCTCTTTCTCTGTCTCTCTTTGCTCTCCACCCCCTCTATTTCCATTTCCCCTTCTCTTTACCTGTCATGTAGCCAGAATCACAGACTATCAGAATGTAAACTCTCCCATTCCCTTCAGTTTGTAATTGGGAATAGTGGGGCTCATAGAAAAGATGTGCTAGGTTTCCCTATCAGGTTTCTCTACATTCAATCTCTTCCCTTTAAACTCATCATCAAGTTGACAAAATTATCTTCATGAGTCATATCCCGATTCGGATGCTACAAATTCATTGAAGGAAAGGACTGTGTCATTTTTCAAATTTCCTTCGCCAGCATAAACTTCACTCAGAGATGGGGTCTAATAAATATTTGCTGGGTTGGATGAAGTGGAATGGGATAGAATTCTGCCCTGTTGACCCCCTTGGCTCTGTCTGAGCAGTAGCTAGGCAGCCAGTCCCTGGATCATAGCTTGTCTGAGGTCTGCAGGGTCAAGGAGATGCGACCAACTTGTAGCAGGTTTGGCTCCTTCCCCACTTCCATAATGGCAATGAAACATGATACAACAGCTTGACATTTTCAAAAAGGTGCTTGTTAAGAACAGTTCCTCCCAACTTAATTAACACTAAAATCCTTCAGGTGTTCCCTCCAAGTATGTATAAAACAGCTGTCCTTCTCCCCAGCAATGGAAGTCAACTCCAAGTGAGCGGCCATAAAACCGGTGGACTATGACTCCTCGCGCACTCACAGAGCTGCCATGAAATGTTACAGCTGCCATGTGTGGCCCGATAAAGACTGAGGGGTAGGGAGGCCAGCTGCGGCAGCAGATGCAGACGGAGGCCTGGGCTTTAAACAAAGCTATCGCTGAATAAACACAGGCTTGCAGATAACTGTTCTGCTCCTCCCCAGTTTCCAGAAAATTAGGTTTTGTGATTCCAAAGCCAAAAGCTGATAATCTACCAGAGAGAAGATGAATAGTGGTAATTGTCCCTTTGCTGGTATCATAAACTCCCATTAGGCAATAGGTAGGCACTGAGGGGATTATGCTGGCTGACAGTCTCTGAGGAGCCCCAGCTTTAGATCTGAGGGAACAGGCCCCCTTTCTAGGATGAAGATAGACACTGTTTCCCCCTTTCTTTCTCCCCCTCCCTTTCTCTTTCCCTGACATATAGTCAGAGTCACAGAATATCAGAGCGTGAATGGTCTTCACAACTCACCAAATGCAATCCTTTCACTTTGCAACTGTAAAAACTGAAGCCCCTAGCAAAGACTTGCTCAAGATTAGATATAGAGTCAATGGCTGGACAAAGACTCCATTATGATACTGTAGAAAAAAAAAATTGAAATTAATCTTTTCAGATCTTGATTCTGATATGTATGATGTGGACTTGAGAAAGTCACTTCAATTTCATAGATTTCAGTTCCCTCTTCTGCATCTTTTAGCTAGCTTGGTGGTGCAGTGGATAATAGAGCACTAGGCCTGGAGCCAAGAACATCTGGATTCAAATCTGATTTCCGTCATATTAGCTGTATAAACCTGGGCAAATCATTTAATCTCTGCCTTAGCTTCCTCAATTATAAAATGGGGATAATAATAGTGTCTACTTCCTAGGATTTTTATGAGGATCAATCAAAAAAGATAACATTCATAAAATATTTAGCATAGTGCTTGACATATAGTAGACATTTAATAAATGCTTGCTTTCTTCCTTTAAGGTCTCTTTTTGCTTCTTAATTCTATGCCTTATCATCTGGCACTCTTCTTTTTATACCACATAGCCTTTTTCCTAGCCTTTCTTATTCTTTTCTCTTCTGCAATATGTTTTTCATTTTGCTCCTGTTAGGGAAATGCCATTTGGCAAACAGTTAGCCCGACCAGCCTGTGTCCCATAAATCATGACAGATTTACCCTGTCCATGATGCTAAGGCATTTAAATGACTTGGCAATGCTTTTGGAACTGGAGAAACTGTGAAAATGGCATAGCCAAGCTCAGAGACACTGTTCCAGGTTTTCCAAGACATATTTTCAGTTCTGCTTTAAAACAACAACAAAAAAAGTAAATAAATGCCCATATCATTACATAGGGCACCAATGATCCAGAGGAAGAAGAGAGACAGGAAGGGAGAGTCCTGTTCTCTTTTAGTCCAGGAGGAATAACAGTACCTCACAATCTCTATAGCATTTAAGATTTGCAGAATTCTTTCCTATTCTCTGTCCCTGCAGCTGGTAATGTTTTATTGTGTTGTTTTCACTTATGTGCATACATGTACCACCTCACTCCCCATCTCCCTAGAATGTCATCTCTTTGAGGGTCTTGAGTAGTTTCTGTTTTTATTTTACTCTCCCCAGTGCCAAGCACAATGCTTTGTATCTGGCACCTAATATGTGTTTGTGGAATTACAAATGGGTTTCCCTGAAGCAGCCTTATGAAGCTAGAAAAGGAAATAATTTTATTCCCCCATTTTGTAGATGGGGATAATTGAGGGCCAGAAAAGCAAAGGAAGAGATTGTTTATACAAGCATCACAGCTGAGATTTGAACTCAAGTATCTTGACCCAAATTCATTACTATTTCTTATTATATGCTACACAATTTCAAGAAAGGGCATAAATCTCAGACTTTCAGAAGACAAACAATTCCATCTTAATCTAAATCTAATCTTAACCTTAATCTAAAACAGTAATTCTCAATATGTTAGTCTTAGCTGTTTGAGACTTCAGACTGAAGGGAAGAAACATTTTACATAGCACTCTTTGCTAAGCACTTTTTTTTTCTTTTTTACGAATTACCTCATTTGATCCTTATGATAACAACCCAATGAGGTAGGTGTTATGATTATCCACATTTTACATTTACATAAACAGAGGTGAAGTGATTTGGCCAGGATCACACAGCTAGAAAGTGCCTGAGGCCAGATTTGAACTCATCTTCTTGACTCCAGTCCTAGCACTCTATCTACTGTATCACCAGCTGCCTCTGATGTCTAGAGGGCACTTAGAACACAAATTCTCTAAATGAACCATGACTCCCCTATACAACGTAATGACAAATGGCTGAAGCAATAATTCAGATTTCTCCTAGCACTCTATAGTAAAGCTTTCACTTTACCACATCCCTTTAAGAAGATGCAAATGGATAGCTTCAGAGATAACCCATTATGTATTTGAATAGCCCTAACTGATGAGGAGGCAGGTAGGTTGCTCAATGAATACAGCACTAGCTCTGT
The DNA here is from genome assembly GCF_902635505.1 of Sarcophilus harrisii. Lineage (NCBI taxonomy): Eukaryota > Metazoa > Chordata > Mammalia > Dasyuromorphia > Dasyuridae > Sarcophilus > Sarcophilus harrisii. Next base: position 353,453,551 of record NC_045427.1, read on the forward strand.
AGTCTGGACAACCTGAGTTCAGACACTTGCTGTGTGACCCTGGCCAAGTCGTTTAGCTATGTACACCTCATCTGTAAAATGGAGAAGGGCCCTAGTCAGCTCAGTTTCTCATCTGTAAAATGAACTGGAGAAGGAAGATGTCTTTTCCCAAAATATCCCAAATGCGGTTTTATAATTTATGAGAGCTCTTAAAGACTGCCCCTTTGGACCTTTTCAACCCCAGTTTCTAGTGCTGTTCAGATAAGAGGCTCTTTCTTCCTGGACACAACAGAGATAGATCCTCTGAGATCAAAGCAGCTTCTGTCCAACAAAGAGTTGAGAATATGTACCCCTAGTATTGGCAACTCTGCACATCTCCTTTAGGAGAGAGAGAAAGAGGAAGCTCCCTAAGGAGAGGGACTAAGATAAATGAAACAGCAATATTTCCTAATAAATGTTTGTTTATCAGCATTGGTCTGACTTTTCCTTTTTTTCCTAATTAAGAATGCACCTGAGCTGGATATAAGCTAGCAGCTCATCAGGAAGCCTGCAAGTACCTTTAAATAAATATCAGCTCTTGCTAGCTGTATGATCTTAGCAAGCCCTTTTTCCTTTCCAGGCCTTAGGTTTTATTTTAATCTTAAAAATTATAGCATTGGATTGCATAAATGGTCTCTAGGGTTCATTTTCACTATTGATTCTATGAGTAAATATAGAAAATGAATAAATGAATGATAGTAAAACATTTATTAAATTTTTATCTAGTCATTTTTATAGCCATGTACTCTATGTGGTGCCATTTGGGATTTTCTTGGAAGAGACTAGAATGATTTGCCATTTCCTTTTCTAGCTCATTTTATAGATGAGGAAGCTGAGGTGAACAGGGTTAAGTGACTCATTCAGGTTCACACAACCAGTAGGTAAGGACTGTGCTCAGCACTGGAGAACAAATACAAACCAGCCAGTGCATGTTCTTAAGGAAGTTATCTCGTGCAAGTAGAGAATACATAAAGATAGAGTAGAAAGGAGCAGAGTAGATGGGATTGGAGGAAGGGATGATATGAAAATGGCTGCACAAGTGCCTGTGTTAGAGCCCAGGGCTCAGGAGGAATGGTCCAAGTTCTGTAGGAGGGGGATGAAGTGGATGGTCCATAAGAAGGATTGAAAATGGCCAGGAAATATGGAAAACAGAATTATAAATCAGATTTCTTCTTGCACTGTCTTAAATGGGAGTGGGGAAAGAATAGGAAATGAGAGAAATAAAGAGAAAAGAACAAGAAGTATTTCTTTGTGTACCAGCTCTTAGGTTTAGTCTGGGTGCTCCAAGAGCACACAGGAGCCTTATAATTGGTGTTATTAAATGCTTTGGACAGGAGAAAAAAGTTAGTCCACTGCCCACTCATCCAGGCTGAGTTCAGATCTCCATGAAGCCCTAGCATCATAGTTCAATCTAACCTTTGGTCTCTCACTCTTCTGGGTTTTTATGGATGTGGGGCCTCTGTTCTCAGCTCTCCAAGGACAGGGCAGAGCTTTGCTCTCTTCTCCATCCTACCCATACTTGGAGTTCTTTGAGGTCTGTTTCTTCTCTGCCACCGCCTCCTCATCACTTCCCACATTGTGAATCTTCTGAATGTAGGACCTGGGTCTACTCTTTTGGGAGTGAGCATTTTCTTATAAAAATACTTCCTAGAATCCTTCTCTTAATTTAAAATGGAACTCAAGCACCATTTTCTGCATCATCTTTATTGATTCCTTGCCACTTCAGAATATTCTCCCAAACCTCTTTGTATTTCACTACTTTATATATATTTATGCTTTTTTTCTTTATATTTATGCTGAATATATACTTATATATGTATATATTGTCTCTCTTGAATGTCTTTAAGGCAGAGACTGTCTTCCTTTATTTTTTCAATTTGTATACCCAGTGCTGGCATATAGTACTTATTTAATTGATTTTTGAGAGCAGTCAGTTGATAGACATTTATTAAGCACCTAGTATGTTCCAGGATCTTTGCTAACCTTTGAGTATACAAATACAAAAAAAAAAAAAAGGTAGTCCCTGCCCTTGACCAGTTTACAATCTAATGGAAGAAGACAACACATAGAAGGAAGCTAAAAAGGGAATTGGGGAAGGTAAGGAAAAATATGGCCTAAGTTTTCTCCTCTGTTTTCTTCTCTATCTCATCTATAACAATGGGTTAGACACAGAGTAGGTGTTCAGCAAATAAATACTAATTTATTGAGAATATCCCTCCTCTCCTTCCCAGTCCACTCCATGTTTTAGAAAATTTTCCTTTCACATAATACCAGATTTATATTATGAATGATAAAAGGAGACTAAGAGAAGTGCTATAGGAAGTATGGCATGAGAAAATGTTAGTCAATATCCTGTAGAAGACAATGATACAAAGAAAAGGGCAATGCATATGGAATAGTTGACATAGATTCAAAAATCAGCTCTGTTGCTCACCACCTTGGACAAACATCACTTCCTTTTATTAGTTTTCAATTTCTTCATTGATGAAATGAATGGATTGAACTATATGATCTCCAAGGTCTTGTCCACTATGATTCTATGAAATTATTTCTTTAGGATTTTTTTTTGGTTTTACATATACACTATTTTAAATATATAAAAATCAGAACAAAAGGGAAAACCCACAGGAGAAAAAATAAACAGAAGAAAAAGAAAAGAAAAAGTCAACAAGGAGTATGTTGATTTACATTCAGTCTCCATAGTTCTCTCTTGAGGGAATTTTCTATCCAAAGTTTATTGGCTTTCTATCCAGAGTTTACTACTTTGGATCACTGAATTGCTGAGAAGAACCAAGTCATTTATAGTTGATCATCACATAATTTTGCTGTTGCTGTGTACAATATATTCCTGATTCTGTTTGTTTGATACAGCATTAGTTTATATGAATCTTTCCAGGCCTTTAAAACCATCTTGTTCATTATTTTTATAGAACAATAATAGTCAATTACTTTCATATAAAGTAACTTTTTCAACCATTCCCAATTGATGGGCATCTACTCAGTTTTTAACTCCTTGCCACCACAAAAAGAGCTACTACAAACATTTTTGCATATGTGGGTTCTTTTACCTCCTTTATGATTTCTTTAGGATACAGACCCAGTAATGGCACTGCTGGATCAAAGGGTATGGATGGTTTTATAGCCCTTTGGGCATAGTTCCAAATTGTTCTCCAGAATGGTTAGATAAATTCACAACTCCACCAATAATGTATTAGTGTTCCAGTTTTCCCACATCCTCTCCACAACATTTATCATTATCTTTTCCTATCATCACAGTCAGTCTGAGAGTTATGAAGTGGTACCTCTCAGAGCTGTCTTAATTTAGAACATTTTTTCATATAACTATAGATGGCTTTAATTTCATCATTTGCAAATCATCTGTTCATATCCTTTGACCATTTACCAATTGGGGAATGACTTGTTTTCTTATAAATTTCATACAGCTTTTTAAAATATATTTTAGAACTGAGGCCTATACCAGAAACACTGACTGTAAAAATCTTTACCTAGCTTTGTACTTCCCTTTTAATCTTATTTGTGCAAACTCTTTTTAATTCAATGTTATCAAAGTTGTCCATTTTGCATTTTGTAATGTTCTCTAGTTCTTCTTTATCACAAATTCCTTCCTTCTCCAAAGATCTTATAGCTAAACTATCCCTTGGTTTCCTACTTTGCTTATGGTATTACCCTTTATGCCCAAATCATGTACCCATTTTGACTATTTTTGTATGAAATGTGAGATGTAGAGCTATGCTAAGTTTCTGGCATTATTTTCCAGTTTACCCAGCAATTTTTGAGAAATAGTGAGTTCTTATCCCAGTATGAAAAATCTCTATTTCCAAAACCTCAGTAATAATTGCAGAATCTTAGACTTGGAAAGGTTTTGAGCAGACATCCAATTTATCCCTAACTGGAACATTTTCTATAAGTGTCCTTTCAGCCTTCACTGGAAGGCTTCCACTGACAAAGAACTTGCTACTTCACAAGAGAAGGTTATTCCACTTTTAGATAGAGCTGATTATTAGGAAGTAGTTATTTTTATTTTCAACCCAAACCCACCTTTTTACCACTCTCATCTTTATTCCTAATTGTTCACTATACAAATAAGTGAGAATAATGTTATGGTTCCTTAAGCCATTTCTTCTCCCAGGTTAAATATCCCTTCCTTCATTTGGTTTTTTTTCCTTCTTTTTTTTTTAATGATTCCATCTCTATCCTGTTTGGATGAGCTTGTCAATTATAAAAATTTCTGATGAGCAGATAATGCTTTAGACTCTGCAAAATGCTTTTGAACATCTTATCTCAATAAATCCTCATGGAATTTCCTCAGTATGTGTCAATTGCAGTCTTATAATTTTCCACCAGAACCTCACACTCCATTGGTACTTTCAAAGAAAGATGGTTCTCAAGGAGGAGGAGTCATAGCTTTAAGGAAATTTGTTTACAATAGAATAGGATCCTAATTTATGAAGTCAGTACTCCTCTGCCTCTGTCATTTAATAAAAACAAATAATGCGTAGTGAAATTCCTCTGAAACTAAAACAGGATCATCTAGCCCTTAGGTTAAGCAAACCATGGTATAGCAAGTTTTTAGGGTGTAGTTTTGTTTTGAGGAATAGGATTGACCTCCAAGTACTACTTAACTATGTCAACCTAGAGCAACAGAAAGAGTTGAGGATTTTTAATTGAAAACTGGATTTGAACATAAACTCTAACCCTTTTTTTTACTAGCCCTATGATCTCAGGCAAGTGATTTTCCTTTCTTATTCCCAACTTTTTCTTCTGTAAAATGAAGATTTTAAATCTTTGAACCATCTATGTTGCAGGGGTGCTGGAATAAGCATGCTTTGAATACCTTAATCTTATAATAAAATGGGAAATAGCAATAAAAGTTGTTGTTGTTGTTATTGTACACTTCCACAAGAGTTTGTCACCATCTAGACAGTAGAATAGTTAGTACATGGGCTCTATCATTGGATAGAATCAGGAATACCTGAGTTCAAATTCACTCTCAGACACTTGGACAATTGTGATCTTGGACAATTCACTTAAGCACTGCTTCAGTTTCCTCATCTATATAAAATAGGGATAACAATAGCACCTACCTCCAAGGGTTGTTGCAAGATGAATTATGAGATAATATTTGTAAAGCTCTTAGGACAATGCAAATTTGCAAAATGGAAAAAAAAATATTTACAAAATTCTTAGCACAACGCAAAAATTCATAAAATTAGATATTTGTAAACTGCTTAGTATAGCTTCTTACATATAATTGATGCTTAATAAGTGTCTCTTCCTTTCCTTCTCCCTCATTTATTCTCATGACAGCTATCCCTTTTTAAAGGAAGCTCTATCTTACCTCGTCTTCCAAAGTGGCTATTGAAATGTTCAATCACATCAACCATAGCTTTCACCTCATAGTGAACCTAGTCTAGTCCTTGGAATGTACACAGTCACACCCCAGAGAGTCAAATGTTGAGTCTTTACTTATGGAATCTAATTAGAGTCTTCAATTGTTTTGTGTTCAACTCTCCCTGTCCCCATTTGGGATTTTCTTGCTAAAGATACTAGAATTCTTTGCTATTTGCTTCTCCAGATCTTTCTACAGATAAGGAAACTGAGGTAAACAGGGTGAAATGACTTGCATAGGGTCATACAAAGATTGGATTGTAATGTTGAGCCCAGCTCTCTATCCACTGTGTCACCTAACTACTCCTCATTAGAGAATAGGAATCTACTCTACCCTGACTTGGATTATACTCACCCTCCACTAATGGTGATTTTGTAGCAATTGAACTAATCAATTCTATTTTTAGACTATCCCAATTGTTAACAAGTATTTCTTTCAATTTAGTTGAGATCTGTTTCTTTGCAAAAAAGCCACAATTAGCCATTTTGGGGTCCACTGAGAAAGCTCCTCAAAAGCACCCAGGACAAAGATTAGGACTGGGACTAGGAGACTCCAGGAAGAAATTTTAGACATGGGATGCATAAGGTCCCATGGTAAAGCAGAAATCTGGATAGCTCACCAAGGACACTGCCAAGCTACCACTAACTAGAGAGGTGGCTGGGTCTGGATCAGAGAAAGGCTCACTGAAATTGCCTCTGGCAGGCTTTGCACATTCCACTCAGTTCTTTCTCCATGCTGGAAGAGTACGAATGCTGTCAGAGCCCTCTAAATAATGACGTCCTTGGAGAGAGCACAGTCTCCCCATCTTAGAACACTTCTTGGCACTTCCATTCTCCACCCTTCTCCATAGACTCTATGCATTTTATTTTGTGCCAAACAACACACAATAGCTCAATAAATGCTTCCAAGAAGCATTTGAAGGGGTACATAGTGAGCTTGGGAGACAAATGGCCCATTTTAGAACAATGTACCTTCAACAAGGGGAATTTGTGATGATGTTAGAAGCAAGCACTTTCTAAAAGCAACCATTGAGATACTCTAAGTGTAGACTATCAATCTCAACAATAATAGCTCATGCAGCCTCAACTTATAGCAGTTATTTCTAGCAGATGCTTGGCTCTATAGCAAGTACCCAGTTGTGCCCCAGACATAGAAGCCCTGCCTAATAGCTAGGTAGGGAAGAAATCATATGGGAGTGGAGACCAGGAACACCTTCCTCTATGGTTCATTAAGAAAAGTGGTTCACAGGAGAACATTGTACACAACAACAGCAGAATAATCAATTGTGAAAGACTTAACAACTCTGATCAAGACAATGATCCAAGAAAATTCCAAAGAATCCATGATTAAAAATGTTGTCCACCTCCAGAGAAAAAGTCCAATAAATTCTGAATGTAGATTGAAGCACATTTTTTACTTTTTTTTATAATTTTATTTTGTGCTTCCTTGTGCAACATGACTAATATAGAAATATGTTTTGCATTATTGCAAATATATAAATGATATCAAATTGATTGCCTTTTCAAGGAAAGAAAAGAGACAGAAAAGAGGGGGACAATTTGCAATTCAAAATTTTTTTAAAAATCATTGTTAAAAATTTTGTACATGTAATTGGCAAATATTTAATGATATAAATAATTTTTTTTAAAAAAAAGAAATGTGGTACAGATATAATGAATGTTCTTTTTTTTAGGGACAGAATATTAAATTTGCTGCCCTTGGGGTCCAGTGGTAACATCTGTCACATTCTCTGACAGAAGTCCAGTAACAAGTTGCTCATTCCAAGATGAAAATGTACAAGAAACCTAAATTAGTTAGGCTCACAACTCAGGAAAGCTGAATTAATACAAAACTTACTAGTTATGTGTCAGTGGACAATTCATTCCCTCTTTCTATGGTTAAGTTTTCTCCTCTGTAAAAATGAGTATAATTGCATTCCCATTAATAATGGAGTCTAGAGAAAAATATTTTATTTGGGGGGGGGGGAGAAGTATTCTCTCTCTGACAGGCTGTTTTTGTCTAGCCCTATCCTGTCCCTCTTCTAGCACCTCCCCTTTCTGAGAATCTTCAGAAACCTGTCATGCTAAGAACTTTCATGGGAACAGGAACTAGTTTTTATTGATATAGAGCAATCCTTCTACCAGTGCTGGCTCGAATCTTCAATGCAACTTATAGTCTTAGACAATTGCCTAGAATGCCAAGTGATTATGTGACTTGCCCAGAATCATACAATCAGTATGAGTCACAGGTGGGATTTGAGTGCAGGTTATCCTAACTAGGAAACCAGCTCTCTAGCCACTAAATTAGATTGAATCTCAGGAACTTCTCTTTCTTGAAGACTCAATTAAGGATACTTCTCTGCCTTGTGATGTCAGAGATGAGAAACTTACTTGTGAAACTCTGGCCCTTCTATAAAACACTTTATCCTTTTCTAGATCCCTGCATTTCTCTCTTTGATTCCTGTATCATCAGTGGACCAAAGTGAGAATTTAGTGTGATGATTGACCATGTACAGAGGGCAGCTTCTCCCAGATCCACTGTATATTCTATCTTACTTCTCTAGCCCCCAATTCTCCTACATGTTTTGGTTGTCCTGCTGTGAATGTGATTGAAAACTGTATATTCTATATACTTTGCTTTCTGGATATGTACATGTCCTCACCAGCCTTATTTCTCTGGATGTCTCTAGATAAACCTCCTTAGCTCTCTTTCTTTTATCCTTGCCTGACTGACTTGTTGAACTTTTTTTGCAAAGCCTCTTTAAGGTCTGGAGCAATGGACTGCCTCAGGTGCCCAAGCTTCGTAAATCTTGAGATGCCACCAAAATGGAGATACTTCAAGGGGAACTAGTCCAACCTATTTCTGAACAGAAATCCTCTTCTCTATGGTCCACAACTTCTCTTATCATGGGGTTTTTGCTCAAATATTGCCAGGGAGGAGTAATCCCCTACATTATGAGACAGGCTTTCCCACTATCAATCAGCACTGTTAGGAAATATTTTCTTATATTGAACAGAAGTTTACCTCTCTCAAATTTCCACTCTTTAGTCCTACAACAGTTCTGCCTGCTGGAGTCAAGCAGAGCAAAACTAATCTCTCTTCCACAGAACAAACTTCCAAATATTGGTAGAGACTTACCATTTTTTAAATTTAATTCAATTCAACAGATACTTATCAAGTGTTTCCTGGGGATACTAAAATGGAAAACAACACAATCTCTGACCTCAAGGAACTGACCAGCTACTTGGGGGAAGATTACATTGCACAGAAATCAGTATGATACAAGTTGAATGTGATGGGGACTATGCAGAGCTCCAGAGGAAACACAGGAGGGAAATCTGAGGAGGGAGATGTCATTTATGGGTGGGAGCTACTGGAAAATAGTTCAAGGAGGGTGTGTCTCCTAGCTGAGCCTTGAAATAAGCTTTTCAACCAGCTGTTTTTTAAAGTGGGATGTGATAGGGACAATATAGAAGTATAGACAGCATGCTTTAAATAATATAAGGAGGGGTTCATTTGCTGGGAAATTGTCTAAAAAACTACAGGCAGTTCTATTATATCTAGTCTCCCCCAGATCCCTCTGAGAGACCTTTCCGGACCTCTCTTTTATAGCTGGACTTTTTCTCTGACATCACGTGCAGTCAGTTCTCTGACAAGGACATAGCATTGTTTCCTGCCTATAGTGGAGAGATAGGATTTCAGTTTATTCTTCCATTTCCATAATTGCTTTCTATAATGCATCTGGTTTGCAATTTTCCCTTGTCTATTCAAAGAGAGATATTTGTTCATTCATTCAAGAAGATTTCCTCTGGTCTTGGAATGGGGGAAGGGGTTGCAAGCAGAAGATCTATAATCTATCCAGGCTTCTTTGAAATTAAACTAATAATTGTAATGGTAACATCAACAGTAAAGGGACTGTTTCCCAACCCCTTTCATAGTTCACTTGGATCTTCTTCTCTTTTTCTTTCTTCCTTCCTTCCTCCCTCCCTCCATCCCTCTCTCCTTTTCTTTCTTTCTTTCTTTCTGTTTTTGTTCTTTACATTTTCCCTCTTTCCTTCTTTCTTTTCTTGTCATCTTCCCTTCCTTCTTTCCTCCTACCTTCCCACGTTCTTTCTTTTCTCCCTCTTTTCATCCTTTCCTTTCTTTTCCTCTCCTTTCTTTTCCTTCCTTCCTTCCTTCCTTCCTTCCTTCCTTCCTTCCTTCCTTCCTTCCTTCCTTCCTTCTTTCCTTCCTTCCTTCTTTCCTCTATCTCGTCTCTTAAATCTCTCTCTCTCTTTGTCTCTTTCTGTCTCTCTGTGTGTCTTTGTGCGTGTGTGTGTGTTTGTGTGTGTGTGTGTGTGTGTGTGTGTGTGTGAGAGAGAGAGAGAGAGAGAGAGAGAGAGAGAGAGAGAGAGAATTTTACTCTTTGTGTATATCTCTCTCTATGTCTCTATCTCTATCTCTGTGTTTTCAACAATGACTAACAGGACTAATCCCAATAGTGAACAGCACTAAAGTTTTAATTTACTCCATTTTTTTTTCTACTGAGGTGAGTTTACTCTTCTCTAAGTAATCCAGTGACCCTCAACTTTCAAATGATGACTAAGTGGTACCAGATTTAACAGATATACCTGATTATCTCTAATGCTTCTGCAGCTCAGAACTCCTGACTTCATGTGATCCACTAGCTTCAGCCTCCCCAGCAGCAGGATCTACATGTCTGTGCCATCTTACTGGTCTTAGATTAGGGAACCTTAATCTGTGGCATATGAACATAATGGAATATTATTAATGGAATTATAGCTTAAAACTGTCCCAAGACTTTTAGGACCCTTTATATCACTCTGTGATATTACTCTATATATTATTACTGGACATTAGTAATAAGAAATTCTCTTAAAGGGAGAGGAAAGAGATACATGTTATAACATCAAAATGGGTAACAATAACACCAAGAATGTACAATGATCAACTATGAAAGACTTGGTTCTTCTCGTGGTTCAATGTCCAAAGCAATTCCAATAGACTGGACGGGAAATGCCATCTGCATCCAGAAAAAGAACTGAGGAGACTATGTAAATCAACACATGCTATGTTCACTTCTTTTTCTGTTATTTTTTTTCAAATTTCTCCCATGGTTTTTCCCTTTTGCTTTGATTTTTTTCCTCTCCCAACATGATTTGTAAAGTAATATGTATTAGAAATAAAGTTACTAGAAAAAATAAATAAAAATATTTTGATAACTATTTAAATATAATTGTTTTTCTTTGTAATCATACTTGTTTTATTTAATGAATTTTAAAACATTGTTCTGAGAAATAGTTTACAGATTTCCCTCAGACTACCAAGGACTCCATGGTCCTCTAATTGAAACAGAGCAAAGATTGCTATATGTCTCAGCAATTACAATGTCATTTAGGAAAATCCACTAAGAGAAACAAAAGTCTTAGGATCACAAATTTTCAGAGCTAGAAGGATGCCTATACAACAAATCAGGGCTCAGATGGGCCTCAGAGGCCATTCAATCCAACTCCTATTGGAAACCACTTTTTAATTCCACGAGGTTTGACTAATAAACTTCTTGACACTTCCTAAAAGGTAACCAAGTGTAAACACAATGTCCTGTTGTCTTTTTATCTGTCCTTTATGATCTATAATTTCTTCTAGTGAACCAGAGTGAAATCAATTATTCAGGGAAATCAGGGAAATTACTCTTTACCCTTGTCTCAATACACTATATTTTATAATGATTCATATTTTGCAGCTGGTGGTGTTCAGTCATGTTTAGTCTTTGTAATCCCATTTAGGATTTTCTTGGCAAAGGTATTAGAGTGGTTTGCCATTTCCTTCTCCAGCTCATTTTACAGATGAGAAAACTGAGACAAACAGGGTTAAGTGGCTTGCTCATATTGGTAGTAAGAGTCTAAGACAGGGTTGGAACTCAGGAAGATCCTGACTCCAGGCCCCCATGAAGTAACCCAGCTCCTCCACTGATATTTGTGGATGTAGATGTAGATATGTTTAAGTGTGTATAAATATGTGTGCACACACATGTATATATGCATATATGTATATTTCTGTATACAATTTACATACATTGTGCACATGTGTATCATATAGAAAATATACACATGCATGTGCATATGATACACCTGTGCATACATACATTCATACCTATAAACATGCAAATATATGTAGGGCAATACATGTATGTATGTATTTATGCAACAACACATGTGTTGCATGACATGAATTTGTGACACATTTGTGATGGACCTTTATGCATGTGTATGTATGTGTGTGCCTATAACCACGTACTCCCCACTCCCACTCCTATATCCCAAGATGTAAACTCCTTGAGGGCAGGAGCAGTTTCTGTTTTGTCTTTTGCCTAGAAGAGTGTCTGGTATGTAATAGATGCTAATTAAATGCTTGTTAAATGAATGAATGAATTACTATTCCTTGAGCCTAAATCCTTCAACTATTTTTATAGGTAATATTATATTATATATAATAACACACACACACACACACACACACACACATACACACATTATCCTAAGATTATTGAGGATCAGATAAGATCATGGAGAAAACCATGCTTTCTAAGTTGTTAGGGGGCAGCTCGATACAGCAGTAAATAGAGCACTGACCCTGAATTTAGGAGGACCTGAGTTCAAAGCCGGCCTCAGACACTTTACACTTCTAGCTGTGTGACCCTAAGCATTTTATGACATCAAAATGGGTAAAACTTTGTTGTTATGAGAAACTTAGGGCAACTTGGGAGGGGCATGGAGTTGACCTAGTTCATATATGGGAAAGAGAATTGGATTTGAAGTTTGAAGTACTGAATTTGAGTTCCAACTCTAGCACTTACTAGTTCTTGGACAAATAACTTCTCTCTTCTGGGACTCAGTTTTCTCATTTATAAATTGAAGGGGTTAAGCTAATTGGGGGTGTGGCTAGAAAGTCATTACAATCCCTTCTAACTAAGATTTTATATTCTATCACCTTTCAGTTTTGATATTCTTTGTTCTGATTTTTATCCCAGTTCTGACATTCCATGTTCTATTCCCTAAGGATCTCTATAGGTCTGATGCTCTGTATTTACATCCAGCTCTGACATTCTTTGACTTTAAATACATAAGACAAAAATATCAAAGAATGAGTTGGTTGAAACCTCAATTGAGAGAGGACATACAGATAATCTTTCTCTGGAGGTAATATGCTTTGGCCACGAGTAGAAGTCCAGCTCCGAAAACCTGGTGGTGAAAAATGCCACAGGAAAGTATAACACAGCTAATGGAGACTAGAAGGAATGATCCAGGAGAAGATCTAATGAGATTTTTATTTTCTATAGTTCAAGAATTCTGAGAACTACAAGTTTGTAGTGTCTTCCTTTGAATAATAATGAAGTTGTTTTGAAGTCTAATCTCTGTCTTAAGGAGAGACAGGGGAAGAAAGGAATAAATATCTAGACTGGACCAGTTATAGATTCATGGTAGCATGAGAGACAAAGAAATTCTCGAGGCTTGGCAAGTGAAGGGAATCAGGTAGGAGGGCAGAAAGCAGAAAAACGGAAAAAGACCCAGGAGGGGTCCAGTCAGGTTCCTTCCTGCCCAAGCTCCCAGAATCAGGTCTTCCTTTCCCAATGTTTTCATATGAAAAAACTTCCTGTTTTTCATCCTTCCTGATGGAAATATTTTTTCTCTCCTGAACTTCATGGGGGTTTTTATTTACTTTTACTGAGTGCTTTTCCAAGTAATTATCATTGCTTAACATCAATGGGGTATTTCTAATTTTCCCCTAGTCCAGCCCACTTTTTATCTCTTTACACCAGACCTGAACCTGGGCAAGGAGAAAATTATTCTCCCCATTTTACAGAAGAAAAATTGAGTCCCAAAGAGAAGAAACACTTCATCCACAGTTATGAATTTGTGGTGTAAACAAAGTGGAAATAAAATTTTATAATTCCCATTGCCAGTACATTTTCAGTAGGCCATCCTATTCTCCCAAATGTAACATAAGATTTTTATTTATAGAAGCTGTATATTGGAAGACCTATTTTTATTTTTTATTTTTATGTTAAGTTTATTGGAAAACCTATGATCATAGAATTTAGAGCTAACAGGGATAATTTAGCTCAATTTCCTTATTTAATATAGAGGGAAATTGAGGTCGGGGAAGGGAATTTACTTTTTTAAAGTTACACTAATTACTATTGAAGCTGATGTTCAAACCCAGGACCTGGACTCCAAGTTCAATCTATTTTCTATTATTTTACTATGATGACTTTCACCATAAAGTCATATAGTATAATGATGTTTCATATTCATTTCATTAGTGGAACAAGATGTAGTCAGGGTAAACTTCCTGAAAAAGATGATAGTGGAAGTACAATTGGAATATGGACAGATGGCAGAAATAGGGAGGGCAATAAGGATGTATAATCAACAGCATGAGCAAAGTCAAAAACAAACAGCAATAGCAGATCAAAGACAATGAAGAAGTCAGCTTGTCTTAGAGTAATATTATTTGATATTTATATAGATTACAAACATTATCTCAAATTGGTCCTCACAACAAGTCTGTAAGGTATCATATCATACCCATTTTATAGCTGGAAAGCTGATAATTCATAGAGAAAATATTAACTTATCCAGTAGATTTTCATTTCAAATCCTTGTCTCCTACCTTCAAGAACTTTTCCTACCATGACATACTATCTAAGGATGAGATTTAGGTTGTCAGTTTTTTAGAGAAAGTTATTGAGGAATAAGACAAACTGTAAAAATTTGGGAAGAAGGGCTGGATTAGGAAGGAAAGTAATGTCTAATTTTATTATAGTAGACTAAATATAGTTGATTTTGTCAGGTATAAAACATTTCATCTTTCCTTTCACTATCTTCTTGTTCTACAATCAGGCTGCTGACTTCATCGTTCAACTGAAAATGCTCTCCAAAATTGCTAAAATCTCTAAATTACCAAATCAAATATCTTTTTCTCAATGCTCATCCTTCTTGATTTCTCTGCAGCACTGTGTTCATCCTCTTCTCCGTGGTTTTTAATGCTCTATTCTCTCCTAATTTTTCTCCTACCTATCTGACCATTCATTCTCAATTTCCTTTGCTGGAAATAAGCATTTTAGTAAATAAACATTTTTAAGCATCTACAATGTGCCAAACAATTGCTAAGTGCTGGAAATCACAAGAAAGATAAAAGACAATCCTTGTTCTCAAAAAGCTCAGAATTTAAGAGAAGAGATAACATGTGAATGACTGTGCAAACAAGCTGTAAACAGGACAAATGTGAAATGATCAATAGAGGGAAGAGGCCAGGACTAAGGAGATCAAGAAAAGCTTCTCATAGAAGATGGGATTGTGGCTGGGACTTGAAGTAAGTCAGGGAAGCCAGAAAGAAGGTTATTTTAGGTATGGGAGATGGTCATTGAAGATTTTTAGTCATGAAACAGAGTGTTTTGTGTGAGAAATAGCAAAAAAAAAAAAAAAAAAAAAAGCCAGTGTCACCAATCACAAAGTGTGTGTGTGTGTGTGTGTGTGTGTGTGTGTGTGTGTGTGTTTAAGGTATAAGACTAGAAAGTCAGGGAGGGAGTCAAGGTATGAAGGACTTTAAAAATCAGAGGATTTTATTTTTGATTGGGAGCTACTGAAATCTGTTGAATAGGAGGGTGATATGATCAGATCTGGGCTTTCATATGATCTATTTGACTACAGATTTGGGGATGGACTAGAGACATGTGGAATGAAGACAAATGAGCAAGGTTATTGCAGTAGTCTGGCATAAGATAGTGATAGCCAGTGTCAGAAGAAAGAAAGAATATATGTGAAAGTCAATATGAAGGTAAAATCAAGAGACTTTGGTAACAGGTAACATAAGGAGGTGAGTGATAGTGAGAAATTGAGGATGACACTTAGATTGTGAAGCTGAATGACTGGGAGTATGATAATACTGTTCATACAATAGGGAAAGTTGGAAGAGGGAAAGTTCCCTCTTCCAGTTTTTCGGGTAAAATAATAAATTCAATTTTGGACATACGGAGTTTAAAATCTCTATGAGACTTCCACTTCCAGATGTCCAATTGGCAGTCATTCTGAAAGTCAGCACAGAGGTTAGGGCTGGATAAGTAAATCAGAGAATTATCAGTATATAGATAACTGAATCCCTGGCAATTGATAAGATCACTAAGTGAAATAATAGAGAGAGAGAAGAGGACCCTAGAGAGAGAACATTGTGGGACATTCAGATATTGGACATGACCTGAATGAAGATTCAGCAAAAGAAATTGAGAATGAGAAAGAGTGAGGGATAATCTGCTGAAGAAGATGGGTTGGAATGAGATCATTTGAACATATAAAGGGTTATTTGAACATGTAAAGGGTTCTATCTCATATGAAATGGGGTACAGGCGGAATTGATGGCAGAAAACAGTTTAGTGATGTGAAATGGGGATTTATTGATATTTTAGAGGGAAAAAAGTCATGTTACATATAGATCTCTAAAAATCGAGTTCACAAATACAAGAAGAGTTAAATACAGAAGGAAGGAAACAAACATTTATTAAGTACTCACTATGCTCAACACTTCACAGACATTATCTCATTTTTATCCTCATAAGAATCCTGGACTATAGGTCCTATTATTATCCCATTTTATGGTCAAGAAAACTGAGACACCATGATGTTAAATGACTTGATATAGCTCATGAGTGAGACCACATTTGAATTCAGGACTTTAAAACTCTAGGACTAGCACTTTAGTCACTGTGCCACCTTCCTGCTTGTTAAATTTGCATACAAGGGATCTGGGTGTTTTAGCAAACTATAAGCTCAATGTATTGACAATATGACAATACAGCCCTCTCCTTGCTATAAAAAGCAAAGCAAAACCCCAAACTGATAGTTTAGAACTGGAAGCAATCTTAGAGGACTGCTAGTCCAATCCATAATAAATTGAAATGTTCTCTGTAACATATTCAGCTTTTGCTTGAAGACCACTAGTTCAGGGTAATCCATTAATTCTTAAGGCAGTCCATTCCACTTTTTGATACCCTTAACTGGTTAAAAAAAAATTGAAATGTGCCTCTCTGAGCTGTCTTGTGCCTTACTAGAAAGAATGATGGAGTGGGAATCAAATGACCTAGATTTCTGTAGTTCTGTAATTAGTTTGGGTAACAAGTTCTGCAAGCTTAGATAAATCTCTTAATTCCTTTGTGCCTCAATTTCTACATATGTAAAATGAGGGAGTTGAATGACTTCAATTGTTTTCTTCCTGCTCTAAGTAACTGATCTTATACTATCTCTAAGGACAACCAGTGGCACAATGGATACAGCTGTGAACCAGGCATCAAGAAGACTTATCTTGTTGAATTCAAATCCAGCCTAAGACATTTACTAGCTATGTAACTCTGGAAAGTCAATCTCTTTTACCTCAGTTACTTCATCTGTAAAATGAACTGGAGAAGGAAATGGTAAACCACTTCAGTATCTTTGCCAAAAAAATCCCAATTGGGTCAATGAAGAATGAGACGCAATTGGAAAAAAAAAAAAAAAAAAAAAAAAAAACACCAAACACCTTTAAGGTAAATCAGAACAAGTTTAAACACTGTTTCATATGATAATCCTTGAAATAATTGAAAACAGTCATGTGTCCCTTATGTTTTATTTTTCTCAGGCTAAATATCCTCAGTCCTTTCAATAGGTCTATGGAAAGATCTAAAGATTCTTCCCTCTCTTGATAACCTTCTGCAGCATACACTCTACCTAAAACATGGCACCTGAAGTGAACATAATTCAACCAGATGTTGCCTGAGCAGGAGCAGGGCAGAGAACAGTGAAATCATCCCTTTCTCAGTCCTGGGGCTGCCACTTCTTTTAATGTAGCTTAAGATCGATCACATTAGCTTTTTTTGCCTGCCATATCACATTATTGACTTTTATTGATCTTGCATAGCACTAAAAAGCTTACAATCCACTAATGCAACCTCAGGCTGCACGAATAGAAGCATGTTGTCCTGAGGGTGAAGGTCCAACTATTCACTGCCCTGGGGAGATCACATTTAGAATACTGTGTTCAGCTTTGCATATCATTTTTTTTAGAAGGTCATTGAAAATCTGGAGCGTGTTCATTGAAGCAGTATGAATTGGTGAAAAGGCCACCACTCTGGGAGTCAGCAGATTCAGATTCACATTTTGACCCTCCTCCTTATTAGACATGTGATCTTGGACAATTTGCTTAATATTTTTGAACCTCATTTCCAAGATACTTGGATTAGATGATCACTAAAGTTCAGAATGGCAGTTAGGTGGTATAATGATTAGAGAACTCATCTTCCTGAATTCCAATGGATAGAGCACTGAAATTCATTTTCCTGAGTTCAAATTTGGCTTCAGATTTTCATTAGCTCTGTAATTAGTAATTGAGTTCAAATTTGGCTTCAGATTTTCATTAGCTCTGTGACTCTGGATAAGTCATTTATTCTTGCTTGCTTTAGTTCCTCAACTGTAAAATGAGCTGAAGAAGGAAATGGGAAACCACTCCAGTTTCTTTGCCAAGTAAACCCCAAATGGGGCTACAAAAAGTCAGATATGACTGAACAATGACAACAAAGTTCAGAAGGTGTCTACCTCTGTTCTTTCCTATGTCATCACTTCTTCCACATGCCATACTTTCTTCACTTCCCTATCTTGACTTCTTGTGGAACCAACTCAAACCTACAATATCTTCTACTCTTGAATCCCTTATTTTCTTGTTCTATTGCTGATTGTGATTTAAACAGTCCTAGCCTTAGATTATTCTCACCTTCTGTCACCTTTGCTCCTATTCACATATTAATGGAACCATTATAAGCATGCTATTTAATCTCAGTTGAACCCCCATTGAAGCAAGGCAAATATTTTATTGTTCCCTAATTGAATCACTATTCCACTCCACAGTGGATGTTACAAACCTTTTCATAATTCCTCAAACTTCCCATAGAACCTCTTCTCCCAATATGGAAAAATGAGGAATTTTATAGAGAGCTCCTCATTCTCCTTAACGCACAACATTTAGACATTCTCATCCCACTATCTCCTTTATTCTAATCTCAGATAAAGAGCTGGATTTTTTTTTTTTGGTCAAGGACAACATGCATCTCCTATATACATCTGAATCCTCTCCCCTCCCAACTTAACCATCAAATGACCTCCCCATTATCATCCTTATTCTTATCTTCAATTTCTCCTTGTATACTAGTTTCTAGCCTAATGCCTATAAACATGTCTTTGTCTCTGCTATCCTCAAAAAACCTTCTGTCTGAAAAGCCTGGAAAGACAAGAATTGATGGTAAATGAAGTGAGCAGAAACAGGAGAACATTATACACAGTCATAACAAGATTATGTGATGATCAACTGTGATAGCCTTGGCTCTTGTCAACAAGGGGGATTTAAAGTAATTCCAATAAGCTTATGATGGAAAGTGCCATTACATCCAGATGGAGAACTATGAAGACTGAATGTGGATCAAAGCATAGTATTTTCACCTTTTTTTGTTGTTTGTTTGCCTGTTTTTTTTTCTTTCTCATTTTTTTCCCCTTTTGATCAGATTTTTTTCTAGTGCAGCATGGCAAATATGGAAATATGTTTAGAAGAATTGCACATACTTAACCTATATCAGATTGCTTGCTATCTTGGGGAGAAGGAAGGGGGAAAAGAGAGAGAGAGAGATTTGGAATACAAGGTTTTGCAAAGATGGATATTGAAAACAATCTTTGCATGTATTTGGGAAAATAAAATACTATTTAAAGAAAAAACCCAAACCCTCTGTCCATCATAGATAGCTATTGCCTCCCCTTCTTAAACTCCTGGAGAAAGCCATCTACATTTTGTGCCCCTTCTTCTTCTCCTCTTCTTTCTTCTAAACCCTCCCTGGCTTCTGATGTCACCTTTCAGCTAAAATTATTCTCTCCAAAGTTTCTAATAATCTCTTAATTACCATTGAATCCAATACTGCTTTCTCAATCTTACTCTTTCTTTGCAGTATTTGATTCTGAGAATCACTGTCTCCTCTGGACTTCTTTGATTTTAGTTTTCCATGGCATTGCTCTCCTAGTTCTCCTCTCTTTTTCATTCTTCTTTGTTAGTTTTTTATCATATTTATTAACTATACGTGTATTCCATGGCTCTGAATACACTAATATTCAGTGTATAAAATACACTAAATGTTATATTCAGTCCTCCTGAATCCTCCTCTTTTTATTCCATACTTATCTCCCTGGGTTATTAGATGGTTCAGTGCATAGAGTGCTAGGACCTGGAATCTGCAAGACATGAGTACAAATTCAGTTTTAGATATTTGCTTGCTTGTGACCTTGAGCAAGCTGTCACTTACTGCTATTTTCCTCAGTCCTTCATATGTAAAGTGAGAATAAACTGAAGAAGGAAATGTCAAACACTTCAGTAATTTTACCAAGAAAACCCCATGGACAAATCCACGTGGTCACCAAGAGTTGGACATGACTGAACAATAACAAATCCATGCATTTAATTATCAGCTCTAAGAAGGTGATTTCTACATGTGTACATCTATCCCTACTTAATCAGTCTCATTATCCCAACTGCCTTTGCAATATTTTGAACTAGATGCATCATAGAATTCTCAGACTCAATACATTCAATACAAAATTAATTTTCTCTGTTCCCTTTCCCCTGCCCCCAAAAACTTCTTAAGTATTGCTGAGGGTACTACCATTTATTTCACTCATCCCATATTTCCCAACTTTTAGATCAAGTCTTCTTCACTCTTGTCTGGACTATTCTAATGACTTTCTAAATGACTTCTTTATCTCATCTTTTCTCATTTCAATCCATCGTCCACTCAGCAGTGCAAATGTTTTTCCTAGAAGCACATGTCACCTCTTTACTCCAGTGATTCTTAATTGCCTTCAGGACAAAATGAAACAAAACCCAAACCCTCTAAATACCTTTCTGTTTCATATCCTGGCTCCTGCCTACCTCTCAATCTTCTTTGTTTACTCCATCCTATGTACTCAATGATCCAGCAACATTGGACTTCTGTAAAATAGGATGATACTTTGAATTGCCTCCCTGAGACCTGGGTTTGGAAAAGGAGTCTACGGTGTCTCGTACTTAACTGTGAGAGATACTAGAAATGCTTGCCTCTGTTTCCTTTTTACTCTTTCCTGATTTTTAGCAAAGTAGTATTCTGGAATGGAAGGATTCAGGTGATCTGGTGATTTAGATCCAGAGATTCTATTGCCATTTATGATGAGTGAAAGATGAAATTGAAGAAACAAAGGCTTAAGCTTTTGAGCATATCAGTTTCTTAAACAGTGCATATCAATTGCTTAACAAATTGGGACCAGGCCCCTTAGCTTTGAAACTGGGCCCCAAATTCAGGTAGAAACAACTTTTTATGTATTAAAACAATTAATTAAATAAAACCCATTAATTAAAAGAAAACAATTAACCATGATATAAAATTAGGTAATCTTATTTCTAATTGGATGAAAGATTAGGGATTTTTCCAAATTGGGAGGGGGAGAGTTGACAGATACACTTCCCTGAATTCAGAAAAGTACTCCAAATCAGAAGGACATGGAACCAATAAATGATTGACCACTGTGAGGACAGTTTTCAGATAAGACATAAGACATAGGAGTTGCTTGAAATGTGTAATTGCTTCCTATCTCTGTGACCCTAGTCAAGTCACTTAATCCCAATTGCCTCAGTAAAAAAAAAAAAAAGAAAAAAGAAAGAAAGAAAGAAAGAAAAAAGAAAAGAAAAGCAAGAAATGTGTAATTGCAAGAAAACTGTGCATTAATTTTCAGATATGACTGTTTCTGATCAATATAACCTAAGTCCTTACTTAAGGGTCTACAAACAGTAGGTAAGGGAGATCCAATTTCCCAACTATGTAGGGCTAGATTTAAACAATGCAATTAGGTTGTTTTTGCTTTTTTTTTCTCACAATTCTCATAAGGTATTCTTATAAGACAGAAAGAAGTTGGAGCATAATTGAATAGAAAGAAAACTGAGCTTATTGCAAAACTGAGTCACAAAATGGAGTCAGAACGGTTCACTGCTTCTGCACTGCCCAGGTGCTGGTTCCTTCTGGCTGCATCTCAGCAGCAGGACTGGGTCTGGCATTCCCAATCAGCTGAGATTTACTCTCTGAGATTCTTGCAGAGACTCCAGCCACAACCAGATAGCCTGAGGGATTCTCACTAGATGTTTCTGTGGAGCTAACCTGGAGGTGTATACATTTCAGATAGGTTAATCCTCAACTCAGGGTCTTTCTTCAGATCTTCTCAGATTATATCAAGAGGACCCCTGTTCTGCCCCAAGTCTTCTTGATTTTTCACCACTCTGTGTTTGTCCTGAGGCACAAATTTGTTCTATTTGTGGGAGAAATTGGGAGAGTTTGAAATTTACCAATTTACTCTGCCATCTTCCCAGAATCCTCCCAGGAATAGGAATTATTATGAAAGGGTGAGAAATGAGGAAAGATGAAAGGTGAAAAGAGTGGCACAAAGTAAACCTGGCACATACTAAGTACTTAATAAATGTTTATGGACTGACTGACTGGAACCAAGGACAATTCTTCTGAAATAGAAGGCCTGGGCTTTTTTGAAACATATCTTATTTAACATCCTAAAATTTAGAGCTACATCTTTTTCAGAGAGTGACTCCAAAAGAGAGAATATTTGAAATCTGGCCATAAGGTCTATTGTTTAAAGAAATTGAGAAGATTTAGAAAAAGATAAGATATACATATTCAAACATTTGAAGCACTGTCATAAGGGTTTTCTTCTGGTTGTCTTTGGTCCTAAAGAGCAGAACAAGGAATAGGACGGGGGAAGATCAGGTGATTTTGATTAAATATAAGGTAAATTGTTAGATTCCTATCTATTAAAGCTATCCAAATGAAAAGTCTGCTTCAGGACATTCCTCAGGTGGGTTCCCCATCTCTGTGTGTCTTCAAAGAGATACTGGATTACCATTTGATAGGAATAATACAGTAGAAAGGGATTTTTGATTAGATAAATTCTGCATTATATTCCATCCCAGACTGAGAATCTGTGATAGTATAAATTTTCTGAAGGGATGTCATGTGTAGAGAGATTAGACACAATCTATGAGGCTCTAGAGAGTAAAAAGAAGAACAAAAAAAAAGGGCAAGGCCTTTTTGAACTACCTATTCTGTCCATACCACACCCTAAATAAACTAAGATGGATGCTTTTCTCAGGCTGTTATTTTAAAGTTTTTTACAAACTCGCCACATACTGATCTATTACCAGAGGCTACCATCCCATCTGTGGGGACAACCGCCGTTCCTTTGATTTATGATGTGAAGAAAACCCTTACCTGAATTATTGCCCAGTCTCCAGCTCTGGATTTTGTGTGATTCTATATTTACAACACAGCACCATTTATTTACACCACTGGAGTGTAAATTCTATGAATAAATTCTATTATCTTTGGAACTTGAGGTATGACGAAAACATGAAATCTGCTTCCAAATCGTGAAATTCTGTCTGTCTCTCATCATTACCACCCTGATGACTGGGGGAGAGGGGGAACAGATGGGGGGGGGTCCTAAGGCAACATTCACCCCCAATTCCAGCTCAATTAAAGTTTCACTAAATTTTGTTCTCAATAAATCTCTACCAATGTTGGCTCACGAGCTAAAGGAATAAATATGTTTCTAGCACTGACTGTAGATAAATGACATGAAACTGAGCAGGGGCTTAGGATGTACTTCCCAGGGATAGGCATGGTGTGTTACAAGACAGGCCTACATGACTGGCCTGCTGGAAATAGGATTACAGGATTTAGAGCTAGAAGGAACTTTAAGCATTGAGTATAGGATGTCAGAACTGGAAGGGACCCTAGAGCAGAGAAAAGAACAAAGAAAAAGTCAGAATTTGAAGGCACTACCACATCACTCTTTGCCAGGCTGCATTTTCAGCACCTCCAATAATCTTGGTAGTGTTAAATTCCAGAGGGAGGCCTGGCAGAGACCTAGACGGTAACTAATTCCCAGTCTTAGTCTCAACTCAGATCCTATACAGTCCTTATCCTGGTCACAGATTGAGCCCTCATTTAGACCCCAGGCTGAATTCCAATCTTGGTCCCAGACTAAAAGTGTTGAACCAAGGAGAGTTATACATAAACACAGAAAGAAACAGGTAGACTTTTAATCTTACATTGAAGTTTTCTCCCTGTATGCATGGGAGATATCAGCAGTTGTTCTGTAGGTAGTGGGCTTAATTCTAGGGAGAAATGAAAGGGGAGTGTATGCTGAAGAGAAAATGAGGATAAACAAAGTCCTGTCCTGGGAAGGGAAGATCTCTCTTGTACTTTACTGAGACTGCTAACCTTGGAGAACTTTTTCCCAAGAGGAGCAGTACCCTGAAAGAATTGAAGAATTTATTCTTTCTTCTGTAAGAAATATGCATTTCTTTTTATAAAGTTTCAAAATTTAGTGCTAGTTTGAAACCTCAAGTGGTGGAGAAGATGGCATTTGTAAGGGAATGATTTTCTGTCATGTAAGATCCCTATTTCAATGATTTCAGGATTTTGATTTCATCAATATAGGTGTTCCCTAGCCACTGATGGAGGTAGGTACTCTCAGTCTTTAATAGACAGTCCTCATTGAGTTCTATGTCAGAAATATATTAGTAACAGGTATCCATTCTTTTGATGACAAGTCTCAATATAGTTAGCTAGCTGTTCTTTAGTCAACAATACTTAATCAATACTCAGAGTCTTTCCAGTTGTACAGAAAATACCAAAGTTTTTGTTCTATGGCCCTATTTTTTGAGACTAAAGTATTCTTGATGCTAGAAGAGAGAATCAAAGAGAAGTCTTGTCAAAGTTCTTTTCAGGATTAAACCCATCATGAAGTACTTTCTCCCTCTTTTCTTATAGTGCCTTCCCTTTAATGGAATTTTTCTCTTTACTCCAGCTAATTCTGTTAGTCTGCTAAACTTCTCTATGGCTCTAATCAGCCAGTCAATGGAAAACCAAGGCCTTATAGCCTATTCCTTTAATTGATCCTTTTCTTGGTCCTTTCCTTGGTAACCTTATTGGTCTCCCAACTCTATTTCATATTTGCCACTCCTGGTGCCTATTTTACCTCTTATTATCTGTAACCTCTTCTCCTAAACAAACTTTTTGACAAAGAGAATGATCATTGTGATCATTGTGAATTATTTAGAATCAGGAATTGCTACCCTGATTTCATCATTTGGTGCTTAAAATCTGTAGTTTTCTCCTTGTCAAAATAACAACAACAGCAACAACAACAACAACAACAATAATAATGTCTAAAATAGAGTCTATTTATATATCTTTTTTGATAGTACTTATGCTTTTCAATATATTCTCCATCACTTTACCCAGAAAATTACCCTTTATTAAAAAGGGAGGGAAGAGTAAACATGTTTCCACGAAAGATTCCTCACCTCAATCAAGCTTAATGTTATATATAATGTTTCATGTGTAGAGAGATTAGATACAATCTATGTGTGTCACCCACCTCAGCAAAGCAAGAAGGGAGGTGTACATATATATCTGCCTTAGGGTCAGATTTATTTTTTTATATTTTTAAATAATAGCTTTGTATTTTTAAAATATATGTAAAGATAGTTTTCAGCATTCAACCTTGCAAAGCCTCATGTTCCAAATTTTTTTCCTCTCTTCCCCTCACCTCCTCCCCTAGACAACAAGTAATCCAATATATGTTAAACATGTTCAATTCTTCTATACATGATTCCACATTTATCATGCTGCACAAGAAAAAATCAGATGAAAAAAGAAAAAAATAAAAAAACAAGTAAACAACAACATAAAAGGGGAAAATACTATGTTGTGATACAAATTCAACTCCCACAGTTCTCTCTCTGGATGCAGATGATTCTCTCCATCACAAGTCTATTGGAATTGGCCTGAATTTCCTCATTGTTGAAAAGAGCCACGTCCATCAGAATTGATCATCAAATAATCATATCATTGCTGTATACAATGTTCTCTTGCATCTACTCACTTCACTCAGCATCAGTTCATGAAAGTCTCTCTAGGCCTTTCAAAAGTCATCCTGCTGATTGTTTTATAGAGCAACAATATTCCATAGCATTTATGTACCATAACTTATTCATCCATTATCCAACTGATGGGTATCCACTCAGTTTCCAGTTCCTTGCTACTACAAAAAGGGCTTCTACAAACATTTTGCACATGTGGGTTCTTTTCCTTTTTTATAATCTCTTTGGGATACAGAGAGGGTCAAATTTAATAGCTATAACTTCACAGCATTCAGATTTTATTTATTTTTTGTTGTTCTTTCCACCTACATTGATATTGTTAATCAATGTATTGTTTCATTAGTTCTGCTCATTTCACATTGTATCAATTAGCTTACCTCTGTATTAATCATATTCATTGTTTCCTTCAATACAGTTTTATTTTATTACAATCAGGTGTCTCAATTTGTTTAGCCATTCCTCCCAATCCAGAGGTGGGGCAACTAGGTGGTATAGTGGATAATGTGTGGAGAGTGGAGTCAGGAAAACTCACCTTCCTAAGTTCAAATCTGGCCTCACAAATTTACTACCTTGTATGATCCTTGGCAAATCACTAAACCTGATTTTACTTAGTTCCTAGTCTGTAAAATGAGAAGGAGAAGGAAATGGCAAACCACTTTAGTATCTTTGCCAAGAAAATTCCAAATGGGATCACAAAAAGTCAGACACTACTGAAATCCCAAATTTCTAGTAAAATAAAAATTGGATCTGTGATTTAATTGATATAAGAAACTCCCAGGTGAAGAAATTTCTTTTACCAATGCAATTTTCACCTTCCCTGCAAATTGTATTATTAGATCACTTGGGCCACTTTCACATAGCCAATGTAGCAGAGATGGAGCAGTGGAGTAATCATGAATATATGTTGAATTAAAGTGAATTTTCACCTCTCTTCCAGATGTAAACTTCTATATTGCATTCTATGTTTTAAAGAACCGTCTATCTCTGAGAGGCAGTGATTTGAAATTTGTTTCTCATCAATGTAAAAATCCAAAGTAACTAGAATCCTATAGATGAGAGCATGGCTATTTCCCACTTCATTTACTCTGCCCAACCCTTCCTCCTCCTCTTCTCTCAAGATTTAATTGCTGAGAACTAGCCCATGTATCTATTCTCAGAAAATACCAGGCCTGTTGCTACAGTCTCGGTAGCACATTTATGAGTACACTCTCCAGTGTTATTATAAATAATTGAAATAAAGCCACGTGCCAGAAGAAACGAAACTCTCTCCAAACGAAATGAATTTTCTTTCTTCTGATAATCAGTAAAAGGGAAGCTTAATGCCTGAAACATCCAGGGTACTTAGTCCTTGGAGAAAGAAAGGGGCACTTTGATACAATAAAATGAGTATTGGAACTAGAAGTGGGGAGACTGGCTAGTCCTGTTGCCCAGCCATGAGATCTCCAGCAGGTCACTTAACAATAATGTTTTTTTCTATTTCTATAGACTTTTAAGTCTTACAAAGTACTTTCTTCAATATACCTATATGAGGTATCCATTTTTATGGTAAGGAAGCTGAGAATTAAGAGCATTATAGGAGGTAATATGGTGTAATGTATAAAGCTCTGATCCTGGGTGTCAGAAAGCCCTAGATTTGAATCTCAGACACTGAATGACTTAGGTCAGATCAAGTTTCAAATTCCTCATTTGTATAATGAGAACAAGAATGAAAATCCTATAATCATAAGATTGTCATGAGGAGCAAGTGAGATAATATATATATGTGTGTGTATATATATATATATATATATATATATATATAAAGGACTTTGCAAATGCTAAATTGACATGAAAATAACTGAGGCCTAAAGAGATTAATAGTCTTGACCCCTCTTTTGTCCCTTAACCTTCATCTCTTTTAAACTTCCCTACTTCTGTCCAGGGTACCACTAAGTTTTACTCTGCGATACTGTTGATAGAGGATCCCGCCTGTGTTACCATGTGCACTAGTCTCACAAATTAGAAACCTCTCTATTATCCTGGAATCCCTACCCTCCCTCAACCTGCTAATAATTAATCAGTTGTAGTACCTCATTATTTCTATCTTCACAATAACTCTTGGGTGCAGTTTATCTCTCCCCCCCACCCTCTTAGTACTGGGCCTTTAGGTAGAACCAAGTCTATACCCTTTTTTAGCTCAAAGAAGTTACAGTGGCTAGGACCTTCATTCTTTTCCCAAATGAATTTGGGTCCTAGCTTTTTGAGAGGGGAATGACGGGATTCTGATTGTTGTTCCCAGTCCCAAATTCCGCAGAAATATTTAATCCTGGACTTTATTATAAGCAGATTATCATGTCCTATGGCCATACCCTCTGGATAAACATAATGCAGAAATCAACCATGTAGAACAAGATGTTGGACCACAAAGCAGAAAAGGAACTTTCTCCAATGTGGTGTCTGGGTAGTTCTTCTTTGCTATCCTTGGGTGAACCCATTGTACTTATAATATCATTATCATGCAATAATACCCTCTTGAGTGTGCTTCTCTGTATGCATTCTAGATAACTGCATGCACAATTCCATTAAGGTTTTAGGAACTCCCCATGTTAGCAAATTCCTCCTATAACCTCAAAATTTACATATCTTCTGGTGTCAGCAGCAGCATTTACTCTATAAAAATCCCTGTCTTGCTCTGCTAGGCTGAAGTACTTCAAAGAGCTTGGGTTGACTACTGAGTGCCTAAATCTCACTTTTACTTGACTAGGAGACGACCTCAGTCCTGAATTTTTCAGAGGTATCTGTTACCCAGCATTCTGATTTCTCTCTCCTCACACACTTATTACCTTAACTCAGGTTCTAATCTCCCTTCTATTAGATTATGCCAACAACCTTCTAATTGGTCTTCCTGCCTCTAATTTTTCCCCCTTCTAGGCCATCCTACACCCTAGTGTCATGATCCTCATTAATAGAAGATTCCACCATGTGATTACTCTTCTTAAATCAACTTTAGTGACTTACTATTTCTATAAGGTGACATATGAGCTCTTCTGTTTAGCTTTTAAAACACCAACCTTTCTTTTCTCCCCTCTGCACTCTAAATGAAGCCAGAATGACTTTCTCTCTATTTTTTTATACATAACACTTTATCTCCATCTCTGACTTTTTATAGTAGCCCATCCTCCATATCTTGCACACACTCCCTCCTAACTTCTGCATTATCTTCTTCTGCACAGGTTTCCCCACTTCTGGTACACTCCGTCTCAAGCTACTTTATATTTAATACTCTGTACATACCATTCACTTTGTATTTGTGCTATATATATTTGTGTATTTTATGCCATATATATTTATGTATGTATTGTTTTCTCAGTCATAGAATATAAGCTCTTTGTAAGTTGCAATTCTTGATTTGTTCTACTTTTAGCGATTGACACCTGTCTTGGTATATGGCACATAGTAAGTGCTTAATAAATATTTGTATTTTGTTGATTGATTGCTCAAAGTCACATAGGTAGTAAGATTTGCAAGCAGAACTTTTGAGTTCAAATTCAGTGCCTTCCTCTCTGTGATAGAAAAGTTGTTGTTATTATTATTATTAAGTGATTTTCCCAAACCTCCATATTTATCAAGCCTGACCTTCTGACTCTAAGTGTAGTATTCTTTTCACTATAGCCAACTGTTTTTTCTGAGATTCAGTATCCATATTTAAGATTTAATCATCCTGGAACCATCAAGTGCTTAGTACAGTGGTGAAGCACAATAAGGTATTTGATAAAGGTTAGTAGTATTTGTACCTTCTTGATTTATTCTTGTGGAAGATTCTTTGCAATATAGAATAGGATCCAAAATGTGATTTAGTTGGAATAGGGAACTCCCAGGTGAGGAAATTTCTTCTACTAATAGAGATAGCCTTTTCTGCTACTTCAGAAATTTAAAAAGTTTCCCAAAGTAAAGGGGTCAAACTCATGGAGTTTGGGGAATGAAATCAAAATGTAATTGGTGATGGTACAGAGAATACAACAATGGATTCAGAAGTTGAATTCAAATCTGGTTTCAGAAGTTTCAGAGGATTGCCTCCAAAAAATGTAATTGGTAACTATTTAACAAAATAAATTTTAAAACTCCATAGATAATATTAATTTGTTATTTTCTAAGTTGATATGCAGCTACAGTATCTCTTTCTTTTTGAGCTTGACACCAGCATCCTAGAGAACGCAGGTTAAATGAGTTGTTGGGTTTACAGAACCACTTTGTGTTGGAGGTAGGACTTGAGCTCCTCTTTCCTCACTTTGAGGTTGGGTCTCTATCCACTGTATTTCTTGTGTTTCCTAAACCTATTTATAAATGTGAAATATTAAAGAGTGAGAAACAAATCATGTGCTTATAAGAGACTGGATGGGATTCTTCACTCTTTAGTATTGGTCCATCCCTGTTTGGTCACTTTTCTTAAGAGAAGGAAAGAAGAGAAGAAAGAGGAAAAATGCCAGGAGAGGAAAGAGAGGTGAGAGGAGAGAAAACAAGCCCAGTCCCCCTCCCTCACTGGAGTATGTACGACTGAGTGAATATCATTATGTATTGATTTACATTTACAGCTCTTGTCCAGGTGCTGCGCCTACATTAAATATACTCGTGGATTTTATATGCAAAATTGAACAAGTTAATGGCCTGAACAAGTTGGATGACAACGCTTTAATTGCTGTTTTCTCTTCAGCAGCCCTTGAGAGGGCACAATGCCAGCGTTTTAAAAAAGTACTTCAGAAAGATAGACAGCAATCCCTGGGAGGAAATCTGTAGCCAGCTCCTCAAATCTTACCCCACAAACAGGAGAAAGAGGGGCACCCAAGGGGGTGTAAGGGCACCAGGAATTCTCCTGATTACAAAACTCTCTAGATAGAGGGAAACCCACTCTCCAAGAGCATTTTTCTCATGCACTTTATTGGCCCTACCTCTGCTGGAGTCCCTGTCTTGGTAGGGAGGTGACCCTGGGTTCAGGAAGACCACATTGGGGGAACGCAAGTCACAATTCATCATACCAAAATGCTCTTCTATTAACGGGTGTCTGGGGAGCAACCAAATGCAAAAATCAGGAGAGAGGAAGTATATATGAGAGATCTAAGCTCAAAACTAAAAGACTCCAGCTTCAGGCAGTGAAGCTGTATTTTAACAAAGCAGCCTTGGCCAGTGAAGGAAATGGGAAAGGCAGGAATAAAGTACAGGATTTGCAGTCAGGAAGAGCCAAGTTCAAATCCTGACTCAGAAACTGATTATTTCTGTGAACTAGGCAACTCACTCCAATTCACTGGCCAACTCACTTTAGCTCTCTGTGCCTCCATTTTCTCATCTATATAATGGGGATAATAGTAGCACCTATCTCACAAGGTTGTTGTAAGGATCAAATGAATTATCATTCAGATAAATTCAGTTAATTCAGATGAATTATCAGTTAACATTTAATTGTTGTAAAGCACTTTGCAAAACTTAAAGGGATATAAAAATTCTAACTCTTACATTTGTTATTAAAGAAATTTAAATATATTGTATTTGAAATATAAAAAAATTACATTTGTTCTGAAATTTGATCAATGTAGGTACATTCTTGAACTATGGATAGAGCAGCCCATGCAAAGGAGTTCTGGGTATGAATGGAGTTGAAATTCTTGATCACTTATAAAGTGTGTGACTCTCGGCAAACCCTTTTAACTTCTTTAAGCCTCAGTTTCCTCATCCATAAAATGGGAGTTAAGGATAACATCTCCCTTTATTTATTTATTTTGTAGATAGACTTCATAGAAGAAGCTATCAAAAAAGAGTTAATATTGTTATTCCACTAATAAAGAACCCTAACTTTTCTTAGTTTTCTAAGCACTTTCATAGAGCTTACCTCATTTGATTGTTATAACAATCCTGTGAGGGAAGTTAAGGAAGCTGTAATTATCCCCATTTTAGATAGAGAAATAGATAGATAAGATAGATAGATAGATAGATAGATAGATAGATAAACCTGAAAATATATCACTTAAGGTCGTTCATCTAGTAGATAGCCCGGCAAGACTAGAAGACAGGTTTTATTGGACTAAGTCCAAGGCCCTTTCTCCTATACTAGGAATACAATATGAGTTATAAAGGGAAGAATACTAGATTTGGTGCCCAGATGCTATGACTTTTGACAAAGAGCTTTTCTGGGCTCCATTTTCTTCTCACTTGTCAAATGAAGGGGCTGCATTAGATAATCAGTGAGGTCCTTTCCCATGATCTGGAGGAGGACTGATACACAGCCATTCTGTGGTAAAGGCACTTGTCAGACATGAGTCCTGAAGCTGATGGAAGTCTTGGGCTCCCGAGAGGTTTGAAGATAGCAAGATGAGAAAGACACAGTTAATATTAACCTGAAAGTGACCAGAGGGTCTAGGATTGATGCTCAAGGTTGTTTCATCCCCAAGACTAAGAAAGCGGGGCTTACTTAGCTAGCAAGCACCCTGCTCTTAGCTATCTCAAAGGTAAATATTTGCCTCCCAGAAAGGTAATATTATATACATAGCATTGCAGATTTTGTCTTTACGACCCTCCTGGGTCTATAATACCCATAAAGTCATGGTGAGGGTAGGAGGGAGAAGAGGGGGAGGAGAGAATGATGGCAATTTATCAGCCCAGAGTGCCCACCTCACCCTCCATCAAGGCCTGTTAAACCTCCTCAAGAACAGTGGGAATGTTGCCCGGAGACCAAATGAAAGATTCATCAGGTTTATAAAATCCATCTCTCCTATAATTCAGCTTGGGCCCCTGCAACCTATTAGCTGTTCATTCAGACTATGTTCAAAAGACGCTTTAATGTGAGAATTTTCCTTTTAAGAATTTCTCCGGTCAGGCAAGTGCTTAGGAGAAACCGCCCAGCAGATGCCTTCATTAACGGCCTCCCCTGACTGGGGTCTTGAAGACCACTCTGCCTGGAAGCAATGAAAAGAACTTGTTTTCTTTCCTAAACGGAGAGGGGGGGAGGAAGGGAAAGGGAGAGAGACCTGGAAAGACAATGGGGGAAGGGATTAGAAGAAGAAGAAAGAGAAAAGGGGGAAAGAGATGGGGGAAATTGAGAAAGAAAAATGAAGGAAAGAGAAATAAAAGGAAAATGGTGAAAGAACAGGGGAAAGAAAAAAGATGAAAGCAAGAAGAATAGATGAAAGGGGAAGAGAAGAGATTTTTTTAAAGGGAGTGAGGAGAAAGAAAAAGAGGGCAGGAATGGGGATTACAACAAACACAGTTTGGTAAGAGAGAAACAGAAAAGAAAAGAAGAAGAAGAGAAATAAAAAGAGAAATTGTAAGGAATATGTTAGGAGAGATGAGAAGAAGCAACTGGAGGATATGGAGAGGAAGAAAACAAGAAGAAAAGATTGTGGGAAGAAACATTAGGGAAGAGTTTTGATCCTCCTTCCCTCTGACCTAGGTTTGTCCTCAGTTGTCCTACCATTGATCCAGTGCTAATTTTTGAAATAAAATAGGTCAGAGTTGATCAAGTCCAACACTTTCATCCTTAAAAATAGGGAAGATTGAAGCCGAGAGGAGACATACCCAAGTTCATGATACCCTAGGAATTTTCCAGGAATGCTGCAGATAATTGGAAAGAATATTGGATTCCCTCAAGTCTTGGATTTACTCAAAGTATTCTTGTTTCAGGGCAGTTAGGTGGGTACCATAGTGCCTGGAGTGCCTGCTCTGAAGTCAGAAAGGCTCACCTTCCAGAGTTCAAATCCAGCCTCAAATACTCACAGATCTCCAGTGATGATGATCCAGGAAGGCCTTTCTAGACCATCCACATTACAGAGCAGACACCCTGTTTGGGTCATTAAATGCAATCTTTTTGGTAAGATGGAGAAACAATAAACCTTACTGTTTGCTCTGCTCTAATCATCTACTCTGCTGCTATATCTTGTAGATCCCGGGCACTGCCATTTAACCTGCCAATGCATCCTAAGAACCCATGGGCCTTGATATCTGGCTATTCATAAATCATTAGAACTTCCAGGCCAAACTTTTCATTTACTCTATAGTTCAATAAATAAATAAATATGTGAATATGCACATATGCATACATATACACACATGGATACATATATACTTATAGTATGTATAAATGTCTATATGTATATAGACATATGTATCTGTGTCTATAATGCATATACATTATATATACACACATAAACATATAGTATTGTCTTTATGTATGCATTGTATGTGGATGTATTTATGTGTATAAACACATATATTTGTTGTTTTTCCCATAAGTGCTTTAAAAAACAAGAACTACTTCACTTGTCTTTAGTTTGTAGCACTTGCTATATCGGTATATAGTAAGCATTTAATAAATGGTTTTTCATTCATTCATTCATTCATTCATTCCCACCTTTGATCTGTTTTCTTTTCTTTTTTTTAATTAAAGTTTTTTTTTGATATTTCAAAACATATGCATGGACAATTCTTCAACATTAGTCCTTGGAAAACCTTGTGTTATAATTTTCCCTCCCTTCCCCCATACCCTTCCCTAGATTGCAAGTAGTCCAATATATATTAAACATGATAGAAATATATGTAAAATCCAATATATGCATACATATATATACAATTATCATACCTCAAAAGAAAAAGAGAAGCAAAATAAAATGGAAACAAACAACAACAAAAAGAGTGAAAATGCTATGTTGTGAACCATACTCAGTTCCCACAGTCCTCTCTCTGGGT
Source organism: Sarcophilus harrisii (assembly GCF_902635505.1). Classification (NCBI taxonomy): domain Eukaryota; kingdom Metazoa; phylum Chordata; class Mammalia; order Dasyuromorphia; family Dasyuridae; genus Sarcophilus; species Sarcophilus harrisii. The sequence goes on from NC_045427.1 coordinate 353,487,734, forward strand.
GTAGATGACTCTCTTTATCACTGAACAATTGGAACTGGTTTGAATCATCTCATTGTTGAAGAGAGCCACATCCATCAGAATTGATGGTCTGTTGTTGCTATGTATGATGATCTCCTGGCCCTGCTCATTTCACTCAGCATCAGTTCATGTAAGTCTCCCCAGGCCTTTCTGAAATCATCCTGTTGGTCATTTCTTACAGAACAATAATATTCCATAACATTGACATACCACAATTTATTCAGCCATTCTCCAACTGATGGGCATCCACTCAGTTTTCAGTTTCTGGCCACTACAAAGAGGGCTGCCACAAATATTCTTGCACATATACAGGTCCCTTTCCCTCCTTTAAGGTCTCTTTGGGATATAAGCCCAGTAGAAATACTGCTGGGTCAAAGGGTATCACAGTTTGATAACTTTTTGAGCATAGTTCCAAAGTGCTCTCCAGAATGGCTGAATCCATTCACAACTCCATCAACAATGTATCAGTGTCCCAGTTTTCCCACATATCCTCCAACATTAAAACTTGTCTTTTCCTGTCATCTTAGCCATTCTGAAAGGTGTGTAGTGATACCTCAGAGTCATTTTAATTTGCATTTCTCTGGTCAATAGTGATTTGGAACACTTTTTCATATGAGTGGAAATAGTTTCAATTTCTTCATCTGAAAATTGTCTGTTCATATCCTTTGACCATTTATCAATTGGAGAATGGCTTGAATTCTTATAAATTTGAGTCAATTCTCTATATATTTTAGAAATGGGCTTCAGTTTTCTTACCTTTTTTTTTAAGTGTGTGAGGTAACTGGGGTTAAATGACTTGCTCAGGGTCACACAGATTGGAAGTGTTAGAGTTTTCTTACCTTTAAAGTGAACTATCTCTAGCACTCTATGTTCTATTCTCTAAAGACAATCCTAGCTCTGAAATGTTATCCCACACTTGCTTCAGAATCAGGTAGAGTAGGGCAACAGCTTTAGGCTCTTCTTAGTCCAGGGTTTGGGAGGATGATGTGTAACATAGTCTCAATGTCACTTACTCAATGTTGATGGAAAGACTTTGGAGACAAATTTTGGAGATAAAAGATCTTGATTTCAAGTAATTTACTTTTCCTGGACCTTAGTTTTCTCTGTAGGAAGGGGATATGAACTATTATCTCACAGAAGTGTCAACTACTTTTATTTCAAAGCTGGAGGTAATTACCCTCTCATCAGAATCCTTCCTTCCAGTTCTTTGAATCTACCTTAACTATCAACCTTAGCTTCATTCAGATAATGATCGGGGCCTTTTATTCTTTCCAGGAAGAATCCTGAGGAGTTACTTCACTTTGTTGGTTCCTTTCTTATCACAGGTTTCGATAAAGCTCTCCCAACCTGTCTGTGGTAAACAAATAAAGTCCATAAACTTTATCTTTGACACAATGACAGAGAGAGTGTGTTAGGATCTGGAATATGTTGGTAAATGTTAAACAACCAGCTCTCTTGGGAGATAAATATACATCACTTTTAAGTTTAAAATACATTATTGACGTTTTCTCCATCTCGTTATTAATATCCTAGACAATCAACAACACAATAAATCAAGTCCTGATTTGTAGTATTTGTTAATTTCCAAAAGTGTATGAGGTCACAATGAAAATTTAACAACCAGTTTCTCAAAAGGGCTGAATTTACTCTAGACTATATCTGAGCAGGAGGATAAACAAATATGCAGGAAATGTAGGCTCTAGCCCTAATACTGTCACTGATTTGCTGTATGCTATTGTCAAGGAACTTGCTTTCTCTGAATATAAGATTGTTTCATTCATTTATTTATGTATTTTTTTCATTTATGTATTTATTCATTTGTCTATATGTCTATTTAGTAGTTTTGTTGTTTGTTTTTTGAGATTAGTTGCTGCTTGTTGATTCATGGTTCACAATTTTCTCTCTCTCTCTCTTTTTTTTTTTTGCTAATGAACTCCTCCTTCCAATTTTATATAAGCTTTGTTTTTCTTTTTCTTTTGTAGGACTCTCTAAAGCACTTAACTTTGCATATTATGGTAACTTGTGTTTGTGCCTTAATCCTCTATTCTATTAAGTTCCTCTAGAGCAGGGACCAGATGGTGTCTTAGCTAAACTTTGTACCTTAGCCAATCTCTGGCACAGGGCCTTCCCACAGCAGGCACTTAATGAATATTTGTTGTCTTTGTGACATCCTATCTGCAGAGAGAGAGGAGACTGGCCTAAATGATCTCAGGCTCATCAAATGTTAGAACTGGAAAAGACCTTAAAAAATTAATAGCTAGCATTTACATAGCATTTTAAGGTCTGCAAAGCTCTTCATACAAATATTAGATCATTTTGTTCTCACAACAATACTAAACCCATTTTGCAGATGAGGAAACTGAGGCAAACAGCAGTTAAATGACTTGAACAGAATCACAGTAATAAATGGCTGAAGCTGAGTTGTAATCTATTTGTAATCCATTGTGCTTTTCTCGAAGTGCCAAATTATGTCCCTAAGAGGGTTGCTTGGAGAAAGAGGGATTGTAACTGGACTTGAAGGGCATATAGGATTTGGAAAGGAAGTAAGAAGTGTCAGTGGGGATGAGAATGGGGGTGGGAGAAGGAGCAGCACTCTGAGTTTGGGTCTGATGGAGCAAGGATTTGGGGCAGTGGCAGATATAGGGTGAGGCAATGGCGATATCTTCTTGGAGACGTAAACATGCAGTGCAATCCTTTCAAAGCATCTCAGCAAGACCTGGGAGAATTTAGGGGAAGGCAGGAGAAGCCCATGGGGATTCATGCTTGAAAGGGAAGGGATTGTGCCTGTATGAAAGGACTAAGAGGGGCTGGAAAGAGGGTGGTATCCAGATCTCAGCAAAAGAAATATTGAAATTAAGTAATTTCCCAAGGTTGGGAAGAAATTTCAGTCCTAATTAAAAAGCCAATACTCATGTGACCTGCTGTCAAGGAGAAACAATTAAAACCAGTCGGTGGTGATGGGGAGGCAGATGCCTGCCCTTAGCCAAGCTAAATTAAAGCCGGGACTTATCCCTTGTGATATTGCCTCCTCCAGCACTCGGGAATGTGGCCATCATACACTAATTAGGGAAACAAGGGCAGCTCCAGGGCTGTCGGGGTGGGGGTGGGGAGGAGTGAAATACAATTTCTCCTTGGGTAGCAAGAGATTTTCAAAAGGGAAGATCTCCTAGTCCCTGTCCAGCAGCCTCGTTTCCAACCTTCCCCCTGGGCCAGGCTGGGTTCCTGATGCTGCCTGAGACCAGGTCTCTGAAATTATCATTGGGTCAATGTACCTCCCACCTTCCTTAACTCCACATGTTACTGTCATCAAGTTGAAGAAAACATTAGCTGCTGCTAATAACCCTAAGAGGGGGCTTTGCTCACTGTTTTTCTCTGATACTACCATAGGGAGTATATAGAATTAGAAAAATCTATGACCTCGTTAGAACAGGCCATTTTACTGTGAAAGTTAAAGTAAGTGTTTTGGAAAAAGAAAGATGAAGGAAACCTAGTGGGAGAGAGATGTTTAGTGAATATCTAGAGAGGCTGGTTTTCCTTGTAGCTTTTTAAGTTCTTCTACCTGGTTAGAAGATCATATGTCATCTAGAGGTTCAGGAAGTAGCTACATTTGGTCATCATAATTGCAGTTTTAAATAAGGTTTATTACAAAAATATGTAAGATTAGGAGATAGCCACTTCAGTTACCTAACCAATCCCAGGTTTAATTGATTTTTAAAGAAGGCAATCTAGGAATCTTTTGCTTCAGTTCTTACCCAGCCTTTAATCACTGAGTGGATGTTGCCTTAGACAAACTTAGACCTGGGAAAGACATTAACTTAAAAAGGATAAGATCTGCCATTGTATCAGAGGCCATCACCAGTCATTCTGACCTATGGTTTGCCACTGCACTGATGACTGGAGGAGAGAGTGAGACTGATGATTTTGCACAGCTCTGCCTCACTTAAATCCAATTCACTTGCAAGTCAAGACATTATCCCCCTGATGTCATTGGTCCTTTTCCAGAACAAAGGATCAACAACAATAATAATAACAAACCCCAAGTTGCAGGATTCTTGAGTCTGTGTAAAATACTGGGCTGAGTCAAGTGAAATATACTCAGTGTTATTTGAAACATTGAGACAATGACTACCCAAGTCATTCCACCACCACCCCACATCCTGACAAAAAACAAAACAACAACAACAACAACAATAAAAAGCCTGAGAATTTTAGATTCTGGGGAAAGAACTAGAAATTTCTATAATCTAACTAGAAGAAATGTTACCTATGCTGATACCATTGTCATGACTTTCTTGTGTAGGAATTTTCCTAAAAGGGAACTAGACATGTGTCTAATGACACTGGAAAAGAAAATAACAACCTACTCCATGTCTTTGCCAAGAATATTTCATGGATATTTGGTCCATGGAACTTGAAGAAGAGTGAGATGTCACTGAAGAACAGCAATATTTAACCTATATAGATTTCTTGCTGTCTTAAGGAAGAGGAGATGAGAGGGGAAGAAAAATCTAAAACACAAAATGTGTTAAAACAAATGTTAAAAATTATAGTTACATGTATTTAGAAAAATAAGAGATGGTGTTACGCCCTGAAGATACAAATAATAAAAATAAAAACAGTTTCTGCCCTCAAAAAGTTTACAATCTAATGAGGAAAAGACAATACACAAAAGGATCAGGCAGAGTAGTAGATATGGATTTCAATGAGCATCTCCACTCTTTGTCCCTCAGATTGAAGGATAAGACCATCAACTCCACTATTATGAGACTTTTGTGACCTTTTTCATCATACCCTTAGGTAAGGTACCTTCCCTCTTATCCCCTTCTTTCCCTTTCAGCTTAAAAAGTGTTATCTACTACAGTTATACATATTTTGCAAAAAAAATATTGTTGAAAAGAAAAAAAAGAAAAATGCTTTTTTTTTTCTTATTAGATTATACGCTCCTTGAAGGCAAGTACTATCTTTTTTTGATTATTGTATCCTTGATGTTTGGCACAGTGAAGGCTCTTTAAATTGTTTATTGATTGACAAACAACATTTCATTTCAACTATTTTTGTTGTTCTTTAAATTACATTGTTGTATTCTTTCATTTCACTTTGTATCAGTTGACATGTCTTCCTTGCAATCATGTTCATTGGTTCATAACATCGATAGCTCTGCACTATTCCATTTCATGAGTGAATCAATGAATCAGTTAAAAAAATAATAATAATGATTAAATATTCACTGTGTGCTACATTGGGCCTCAGGGATAAAAACACAACAATAAAATTAATTTTTTTCCTCAAGGAACTTACATTTAATATGGGGCTCAAGCAGTGGTATTATGGCTTGAAAAGTTATAGTGATGATGATGGTAATCATGGAAGAGTAGATATTCATTTTGTTTCCAAGAACCAAAATGGATTTAATTTTATTACATATCAAGAATTGGAAAGGAAATAGGACAAGGTAGTTGGTGAAAAGATATCCAGGGAGTGAAGGATATCTGGCACAGGACCTTACTGGATGATTTAAGCAAATTTGTTTAGCCATTCCCAATTGGTGAATATCTATTCTGTTTCCAATTCTTTGTTACTAGAAAGATCCTGTTATAAATATTTTAGTCTTCTATGTATAGAGCCTTTCTTTTTTTTTTTTCTTTTTTCATTGGTCTATGACTGGGTTAATGTTAGGGGCCACAGAAACCCACAGCTCTCTAACCAAGGGTAAACCCTAAAGTTTGCAGAGTTCTGGTCAGGGATAGTTCAAGGATCCTAGAAGCTTATAGAACTTATTGGGGACACTCAAGGGGAACCTGAAGCATACTAACTCTCTGAAGACAGACATGCTAGGGAAGATTGAAACAAGAAACAGGAACACCAGATATCAAGGATAAAACTAAACTGGATACTGGAAGCATGGCTCTTATGCCAAAACCCTCTTAGTTCAGGTTCAATACGGGACAATATGAGATATTCATGAGGTACTGAACATTTAACAAATTTACTTCGCCCAAACACAGAAAGATTATGCAACAAAGCTCTAAAAATGCTGAGCTTCTCTGGACTTGTGCCTCTACCCGATCTCTACCCAGAAATGTGTATGACATGAGGGCATGACTATGCCTGCAGTTTTAGTCACTTACAAAGTTTGAGAGACTCAGATTTCATGTGGCTTTGACTTTTTATGCCTCTAGATGACTAAGAATATGTATCAGGAACGCTAAATTCATTCTTGTAACAGGGGTAACTTTGTCCTAAGTCTATCTCATGTTAGCTGGGAGCAGGAAGGAAGCTGAGGTCAATCAGGTCCTGGGGCAGTTTTGTGATATTAAATGGTACCCTGTCTCTGTCTCCATTCCTTTCTTCCTCCCTCCCTCCCTTCCTCTCCTACCCCTCCCCCTTCTCCTTCTTTGTGTAGAAGGAGTAGGAGGACCTTGACTCTGCTAAAAGTTCCTAAACTGGAACTGAGGCTAGAGATATGAGTAATCATAAGAAAACACTCATAACAGTGAAGATATACTATGAGTTAATAAATGCCTTAAAGACAAACCCAGAAGAGACTAACTCCATAAAAACTAAAGCAGAATTTCTGAGATTTTTTAAAATGACCAAAAGGGTTATAAGAATACTCAGAATACATCAGGTTGGAGATTTAATTAATTAATCAATTTTTAAAAACCAAAAAATCTCCAGAGGAAAAAAAAAAGGAAGCAAAACTTAGGACAGAAAGCAAAGAACTTAACACAAGTAGCCAGCTCTTTGAAAAGTTGAATAGAGCCAATGATGACTGTAGGAAATAATATAAAGTACTGAGACAAAGTCAAAAGACTGGAAAATGAAGGAAAATATAAGATATTTATTACAATTTATTATTGACCTGAAGTACAGGTCAAGGAGAGATACTTTAAGAATTACTGTACTCCCTGAAGACAATGACCAAACAAAAACCTGAACATCATATTTTCAGAAACAATAATAAACAAAAACTTAAGAAATTTATTAGAAGTAAAAGACAAAGTAAAAATAGAAAAAAAGTAGTCATTCACCTCCTGAGAGAAATCCCAAACTGAAAACACCTAAGGAAACACTAACATTCATGACTTCTCAGTCAAAGCAAAAAGTATTTCAGTCACTGGAAGGAAAGATACCAATTACTAAAGAACCACCTTCATAATCACAAAAGACTATGCTGCAACTACCTTTAGGTAGAGAAAATATTGGAATGTAAATTGTAAAAGGCAAAGAACAACATTTTACAATTCAGAATAACACCAAGTAAATCTAAGTATATGCCTAAAAGGGGGGAAATGAATTTTCAATAGAAGATAATATTTAAATATTCCTGATGAAAAGATCAAAGCAGAGAAGAAAAATTAAAATGGAAACAAAGGAATTAGAAAACATTAAAAGGTACCAGATATTTTTGATAATTGCTGCTTTTTATAGTTCAAGATCTGGAAATATTATTTCCTCTTTACTCCAATTTTTTTCTTTATTTCTCTTGATATTCTAGATTTTTTGTTCTTCTGAATGTTATTTTATTATTATTTTGTTCAAGTCTGTAAAATAACCTCTTTGGTAGCTTGTTTGCCATAACACTAAATATGTAAATTAATTTAAATAATATTGTATTTAATTATATTAACATGGAAGAGTCATTAGTACTGAATTTTCCTTCAGTTATTTAAGTTGCTCTTTATTCTTTAGGGAACATTTTGTAACTGGATTTATACAACATCCAGTGCACTTTGGTAGATTGACTCCTAGATATGTAATGTGCTTCCAGGTTATTTGACTTCCTTTTCTATCATCCTTCTTATTATTGGTTGTTTCTTTTATCAATAGAAATATTGTTCTAGATGGTATAGTGGGTAGAGTGCCGTTCCTGAAGCCAGGAGGATCTGAGTTCAAATCCTGTACTCAAACACTTAATACTTCCTAGCTGTGGGACCCTTGGCAAGTCACTTAACCCCAATTGCCCTAAAAAAAAGAGAGAGAGAAATGTTGTTGGATTTTATGGTTTTATTTTATCTATTCTGTTTCCTTTCTGCCATTATTATCACAATTTTTTTTTACTCATTGCTTAAAATTGTTTAAGGAAATTACCTTATTATCATCAAAGAAAATTTGTTTCTATTTTATGCCCTTAATTTCTTGATGTCTTACTGTTACTGCTAAAAAATTTTAAACTACATAAAATAATAATAAGCTATTCTTTCTTTATTCTTTTACTTATTGGAAAACTTTCTAGTGTTTCCCATCACAAATAATGCTTATTTGGAGTTTGATATAGATAGATAATTTAAGATCTTTTTATACAAAAATCATTTTATGCTCATGATTTGCATTTTTCAAAAGCCAAATGATAGTTGTACCTTGTTAAAAGTTTTTTTTTCTTTGCATCTATTTATATGATTATATGCTTTTGGATGTATTTGTTTTTAATTGATTAATTATAATTGTTTTCCTAATTTGGAAATATCCGTGTATAAGTGGGATTGTATCTTATAGATCATTCTGTAATTTCTATTACAATTGCATCCAGGGTATAACACTCAAATGATTATAGTGGATAAGATTTTTGGGCACATTGCTATATTTTTTTTTTGCCAGGATTCAATTTGAAACTTTTGAGTTCTGACATTCTTAACTATATTGATTTTTCATCCTATTATTTTGCTTGATCCTTCACTGCTTTCGTTATTAGTATATTTATACTAGACTTTGGTCCAGTATAAAAGATTTTGGTAGAGTATCTTTCTCAAATTCTGAGGATGATACATGTAGTATAATTATTAATTGTCTTTTAAAACAGTACTTGAAGTCAACATGATATTGGGGTATAGTGTCCAAAATCTGTAGCTAGGAAAACATAAGCTAAAATGCTTTGATACTTAATAGTTTCATGGTTCTGCAAAAGCAACTTAACATTTGTATATCACTTTCCTCATCTATAAAATGGGAATCATATATGTAGTATTAACCTACAAGATTTTTTGAGGCCCTAATAGGAAAATTTATATGAAATGTTTTGAAAATTTTAAGATTTAAATAAATTTAATAGTTTTTGCTATAATTGTCAGTCCAAAGCTTTCTCTGGAAGATGGAGATGACTGCTGGTCTGGTTACTCACAGAATAGCTGGCTTATTCTCCACTAGGACACAAAGTATTCAAAGGAATATTAATTGAGCTCTCCCACTTAGACTATGGCTCTAGATCCTTTCAGGCTAGTTGAGTGAAATCTAATTCAACAAATATTTCCTGAGCATGTATTATCTCCCAAGTGATAATGAAGAGAAAAATTTTAAGTCTCTGTCCTCATTTGACCTTTATAATAATTCCATACGTTAGACAGGGCAGCATTTATTATCATCAGTTTTGTAGATGATAAAACTGAGGTTCATTGGGATATCATCCACTCAAGGTCATGTAATAAAAGAGAATTAGATTTAGCACCCAAATTTAAACATTTTGACTACAATTCCAGGGATTTTACCACTAAACCATTCTCTGAAACCGTCTTGTTTTGTCTGATCATCTTTGTCTTTCATCTGTGGCTCTATTTCTCTGTTCCATTCCCTCCAATTAAATTATGTTGACCTTATTGGAAGATACTGTTATTAGTTTGATTAGTTTGACCTGCCTTTTAAGTTGCTTTCTCAGAAAAAAAACAAAGAATTGCATTAATCCAGCCCTCTTTATGACTAGGAACACACTTGGTGAATTAGAAACAAAATAACTACAGCTCTATGCATGGAATCAAAAAGACCTGAGTTTAAACCTGGCCTCTGATAATTAGGTAAGCAAGTCATTTAACTTTTGATTTCCTCAGCATCCATATCTGAAAAATGGGGATAATAATAGCACCTACCTTCCAGCATTATTGTGAAGATCAAATGAGATAATAATTGCTTAGCACAGTGTCTGGCACACAGTAAGTACTATATAATTGTTATAATTATTACTGTTTTTGCTGTTTAGGATCAGAGATATGTTCTGAAGTCTTGAAAAAGAAAAAGTCTACACCTGGCACTTTGTCACATTGAACGCACATATGACACTTATCTGATGAGCTCTGTTCTCAAGACAATTAAACAAGACAAGATTTCTATTTAATAGAATAAGTAGTACTGAAACCACCTGCATTATAGGCAAATTATGCTGAAAGATACTGAGACAACACCCCCATTCCTTTTACTCTCTCTACTCTCTGCTACTACCATTTCTGGGATCTTGGATTCACCTTCTTTGTTCTTTCTCAAGAGATAGACTTCTTCTTTAATCCCTGGATCAACAAAATTCACCAACCAGGTAGCTATCTGGATGCCTTCTAGTAAGTGTGACCCAAAGAAGCTACATAAGAACATTGTTCCAGCATCCTTAGAAATAGTAGGAATGGAAAGGACCCAAGGGAAGGGACAAACTCTCTAATTCCTGATAGTTGATAGATTTTGGTTGCAAAATGAAATATATACAACCAATAAGGGGATTTGTTTTGCTTAACTATTTATACTTCTTATAAGAAATTCTCTCTCTGTCTCTCTACTTCTCTCTGTCTCTCTCATTGACTTTGTCCCTGTTCCTATCTGTCTCTGTAGCTCTGTCTCTCTTTGTCTCTATGTCTCTGTTGTTCTGTTTCTTTCTATCTCTGTCTTGTGTGTGTGTATCTCAGTCTCTGTCTGTCTCTCTATCTATCTCCTTCCCTCTTCTGGGAGTAGGGCAGTAAGAGGGAGAGAAATTAGATTTCTGTTCATTTAAAAATAGGGATGTGGGATGTTGTATGAACTGTCAAATGAAGTCACTTTATTATTAGTTTTATTTAATTTGTTTTACTTTGTTATTAGTTTTTCCAGGTGGTAGAGATATGTAACAATGAGCATTAGGGACAAAAATGTGTGCCACGAATGTTTGTGGCAGCCCTCTTTGTAGTGGCCAGAAACTGGAAAGTGCCCATCAGTTGGAGAATGGCTGCATAAATTGTGGTATATGAATATTATGAAATATTATTGTTCGGTAAGAAATGACCAACAGGATGACTTCAGAAAGGCCTGGAGAGACTTACACGAACTGATGCTGAGTGAAACGAGCAGGGCCAGGAGATCATCATATACTTCAACAACAACACTATATGATGACCAATTCTGATGGACCTGGCCATCCTCAGCAATGAGATCAACCAAATCAGTTCTAATGGAGCAGTAATGAACTGAACCAGTTACACCCAGCGAAAGAACTCTGGGAGATGACTAAAAACCATTACATTGAATTCCCAATCCCTATATTTTTGCCCATCTGCATTTTTGATTTCCTTCCCAGGCTAATTGTACAATATTTCAGAGTCCTATTCTTTTTGTACAGCAAAATAACGGTTTGGTCATGTATATTTATTGTATATCTGATTTATATTTTAATATATTTAACATCTACTGGTCATTCTGCCATCTGGGGGAAGGGGTGGGGAAAGGAGGGGAAAAATTGGGACAAGAGGTTTGGCAATTGTCAATGCTGTAAAGTTATCCATACATATAACCTGTAAATAAAAGGCAATTAAAATTTATTTAAAAAGGAAAAAAAAAAAAGAAATACAGTCATCTGTAAAGTCTTCTTATGCAAGACTTCTCAGTATTGTACATTCCTCCAAATAATAAATGTTCATCTCAAGAAAAAAAAAAATGTGTGCCAGACATACTTTTAAGCTTAATTTGCATTATTAGCATTTTTCTCTATCACTTTCTTAAATCTATACAATCAACAAAACAATATACCAAGCCCTGATTTGTAGCATTCTACAATTTTTAAGGTGTAAAATGTTCACACTGAAAATTTAACAGTCATAGTCTCCTAACAATCCTGCCTTAAGGTGTAATCTGTAAATCTTTGTAATGCAAAACCAAAACATGTCAATGAAACTTTAAAGAAAAACAGCAGAGCACTAAGAATCACAGAGCCTCATCTTTTGAGGGATTTTCAGACATAATCTAGTGCACACCCAAAAAGATAATTCCCAAAACAAACTGGAGAAGTGGCCATTCAGTCATTTTTGGAGACTTAAGGAAGTTGAATTTACCACTTCTCTAGGCAGCGCATTCCACTTTTGGATAACTTTTATTAATTGAGTAATTGGGTGGCACAGTAGATAGAGTATTAGCTTTGGACAGAAGACTCATTTTTCTGAATTTAAAACTAGCTTTATTAATTGGGTGACTGTGCAAGTCATCTAACCCTATTTGCCTCAGTTTCCTCATCTGTAAAATAAACTGGAAAAAATAGCAAATCACTCCACTCTACATGCCAAGAAAACCTCAAATCAGTTCACATGGACATGATTGAACAACAACAAATTGTTAAGAAGTTTTTCCTTATATCAAGCTTAAATTTGCCTTTTTTGTACCTCCCTGGTTTCTTATTCTGTCCTCTAGCTACAGAGACCAAGTCTAATCCCTCCTCCACATAATAGCCCTTCATTTGAACCCCAGATCCTCTCCTTCCAATTCAAGGTCACTCTCAATTTGATCCAGGCTCCAGCAGTTTCCCGATTGAGTCCTGTGGTTTCTCTTTTCAAAATGACAGCAGTCAACTCTGCCCTGAATAAATATATTTGTTTTTATAGAAAAATAAAACAAAAAAAAAAGAAAACCTAAGGGAGATTTAAATTGGGTCAACCATGCTACAGTTGTTTAATCTTTCCAAGGAGAACTTTCTTCCTGTGCTAAGAAGGTTGAAATAATCCTGTTATTCAAGAAGGAAGAAATATTTCTTCTAGTCTGCTAAGTTCTGGGCCATCTTTCCCTGGAGGGCTGTGTTGGAATAATTTGTTAATTTCTATCGAACTCCCATTAAGAATCATATAATGTAGTACTTAGTGATAAGCGACTCCCTTCCCTATCTTAGCATAGAAAATTGTTTCATGTCTAATAAATTTAAAATTACAGACTCTCAGAGATGGAAAGAATTTCAGAGAGACCCAATTAAACTCCCCCCCCCCACTCTGTGGGAATCCTCTATAGTCTTTCTAACAAGGGGTCATCCAGCCTCCACATTTCCTATCTTCTCACCATATTGCTCTTGGAACAGAGGAAAGAGCTGAATAAAGAGTTATGGTACTTGGGTTAGAATATTCACTTTTCTATTTTCTGGCTATGGGACTTTGGACTTCTCTCTATCTTCTGTCTTTCAATGATTCCAACTGCTTCAATAATTGAATTCACCTCTAAACAGATGACTCCTGGTATTTCTGTTGACATCATAAGCTCTCATGAATTCACTTATCACCTATGCATAAATTATCCCAAAATTTAGATATTCAGCAGGGGACAACATACTCTGATCTCATTACCTCCAGATGGGAGTAGCTTAGAATGCTTGTTTGGGGATCATAGGTCAGAGGAACATAGAGTAAAAATCCTCACTTTTTCTTGGATGAGGAAACTGAAGCCCAGAGAAGTTGATTGATGTGTCCGCTATCACAAAGTATGTATCATGAGGCGAAATTTGTACCCATATGGGTACAAATTTCAGGTAGATATCTACCTGATTCCAATCTAGTGTCCTGTACTATATCACAACTATCACAACTACTATATCTTTAAGATAGTATGGACTGGACAACCATGAAGCCCTGGCATCCCTCCTAGGCAGTAATGTCCCTGTTTTTCTTTTTAATTTCCAGTTTTTGCCACTTGGATTTTAAAGCATGTCAGAATTCTGCTTTCCCAATCTTTTCCTCTCCCTCTCCCTCTCTTCCTCCTCTCTCTCTCTCTCTCTCTCTCTCTCTCTCTCTCTCTCTCTCTCTTTCTCTCTCACCATCTTGACTCCATAGTGAGCTAGTTCAACTCTGTTCTGTTCTCTTCTGTCAATTACCTTGCTCTTTCATCTATTCACAGATCTTACCCTGCCAAGTTTCAAATTTGGATGACTCCCACCATCTAATTCTTTTACTACTACTCACATGCTGCCAAACAAAACTGAAGAAAATCATAAAATCATAGTGATTGGATTCACTACACATTGTTACACAATCTCAACTGAGCCACCTATACAAGACAATACTTTTACACCTTCCTAATTAACACCTCACCACAGTGGTGTTTCCAAACCTTTTCATTCCTCTTAAAAGTTCCCATGGATATTTTCCCCCTCCTTCTCTTTTGAGGATCTTACTTCAGATTTCACTGAAATATTAAAGCTATTTGCCAAATTCTCCCTGTTCTTTCTTCCTCCTTCATTCATATATCATGGTTGTCTTTTACCACCATCTCTTCCTTCACCAGTTTCACATGAAACTTATCCTCTACATTCAGAAGTGGTCTCATTCCATCCCACCTTTTTCTACTCCATCTTTTCATTTCTAGTCTTGCACTTATCACCAATCGCTCCCTGTTGACTAGCTACTTCTCTATTGCCTGCAACATGCCCAAGTTTTCCTCATTCCGAAAAATAACTCTCACTTTACCTTCCATCTTTACTATATATACCATGTTTGGATTTCTCTCCCTTCCAATCTCCATCTTGGGACTTCATTCAAAACCTAGTTAAAATTCCACCTTCTACAAGAAGTCTTTTCCAATCCGTCTTAATGCTATTGACTTCTCTTTGTTCATTGTCTCCAACTTATAGTATTTTTAACTATTTTGTATATGGTATTTTGCACATTGTCTCTCCCATTAATCTTAGAGAACAGGATAATCTTTTAACTTTCTGTGCTTTCTTAGCTCTTGGCACAATACCAGGCACTTTGTAAGTGTTTACAACTGATTAACTTACTTATCAACCTGAACCCAAGCACAGAAACAGCCTCTCCTTTTAACTGATTGCAATTCTCCCTTATATTTCCTCAAATTTGATTATATGGAAAGGAGTGTCAACATAGATTATGGAGTCAGTGATAGAAGATCACTTACATCATTTTACTGATGAAGAAATTTAGATGCAAAGAAGATAAGTAAATTGCCTAATGTCAAAAGTCATAATAGAAAAAGCCTTGAACTCGAAGTTTAGAAACCTGTATTCAAATTTTGGCTGTCACTTTCTCCCTATATGTCCATAGCCCCTTCCCTTGTGTGATACTCAATTTTCTCATCTGTCAAACAAGGCTGTAATACTCAAGGATTGTAAAGGTCCCTTCCAGCTTTAAAGACTATAATCTATCCAAATCGGCCCTGTGGGATGACTGCTGCTTGCTTCATGCTTCTAAATCTAGGAGAAAATACCATCTAAAAATATACAACTACCACCCCCACCCCCCCAACATGGAAGGATAAGAAGCTAAATTTAAATGTGTTATTCTGCTATGACAAATATTTGGTTATCGTCAGGGAGCAATTATTCAAAATACAGCAAACAGCTTGGTACCATCTCTGCCTCCTGTACTGACATTTGAAATATTTATAAGAACAGCAAAACAACCATATGGGTCCTCTTTAGGGACTTCCAGCTCTTCTTTCCACTGTTCTGTCAACTCTAGTTGAAAGGATCCTTTAGCCTTATTCACTAACATTTCCTGCCACAGTTATGAAGAAGACAAGTTGGTCTCAGTACCTCTAATATTATATCTCTCTAAGGAAGTCACCTTAAGTTTTCTGGGCCCCAGTTTTCATCATCTGTAAAATGGGAATGTCTCTAAAATTCCTTTTAGTTCTAAATCTTATGAGCTTAGGAGGAAGAATGTAAATGTCACCCAAAAACTGTATTATTGGATTGTCAGTTGGTTTGGATACAGTTTTCATTCCTGATGCCATTCCTTTCTCCCATATATTCATACTAGAAATTCATCCATGCACCTATTTCATTATTCTCTACTCTTTTATTGTATTCTCTCAAATCTTCTTTGCATTTTTAACAAACTATTCTTTCATGGTAGATCTGAACCTTTCTCCCCAGAAATGAATTTGTATGTATTTTGTGTTTCAATAAATTGTAAGTTCCTTAAGATGATTATCTCATTTTTGCTTTTGTCACCCCAGATTCTAGCATAATGCCTGACATCAAGTTGTCATTGAAATAATGCTTAGCTGAATTTAATTGAAGAATATAGACTATTTAGTTTAAAGACTTGAAAGCCAAGAACAACAATTCTGTCATGGAGAAGAAGAGAGTGATTTGTTCTTTTTGGCCCTCATAGGCACAATGGAAAATTATAAGAAAAAAAACAAGAACATTTGTTTTTGTGGTTCAATGGAAGGAAGGACTTCCTATTAATTTGAGCTATCAAAAATTGGAATGCCTTAGAAATTATAGTTTCAGGACTCAAAGGGATCTTATTGGTCATCATAGAAGTTTCCTATCAGTCAGTAGGTCACTCAACAAGCATTGATTAAGCACCTATTATGTGCTATCACGACATTCTCAGAACTGGGGACATAAAGAAGACAAAATCATGGTTTCCATTCTCAAGGAGCTCATAGTAACAATTTCTAAACAACCATGTACAACAATATATGCAGGATAAATTTGAGATAATCTCATAATAGAGGAATTAGTGTTAATAGAATATAGGAAAAGTCTTCTTGCAGAAGATAAGACTTCAGCTGAGACTTAAGGGAAAGCAGGAGACTTATTACTGGAAATCTTCAGAAACTTAGTGTTGTCTTCTTAGTATATTGTATGGAGGATTCCTAGCCATGTTTGGGTGTAGGAGTGTTCAGGAAATACTAATATCTCTGATGTGAGGGTTTCTGAATCCTTTTCAGGGCTGCTTTCTACCTTTGGTATCTATTTGATTCACCAACTTTTACCTATGGCTCCAAGAAATTATATCACAGAATGCACAGTGACCACACTCTAGTAAACCATTTTGGCAGATGAGATAAACCAGATTGAAGGTAACTAAGGGGTCTCAAACTCATTGGTAAATTAAAGGGGTGTTTACCCCAAGCACTTTCCCCAGCAGAATGGGCAGATGAGCACAATTTATTCCAACAGCTAGGAAGGAGGCTAAAGCAGGTGTTGGATAGCCCTCAGAACTTAGATATCAAAGATACATTCTGAGTTATCACCAATTGTCTTGACTTCTGTATAGCTACCGGACTTTAATGATCTCAGAAGAAAGGATGAAGCCAAAAAATTGGACTAAAGCTGTCTCATTTAAATCAAATTTATATGTGAGTCAAAAGATATCACCCATACCATTTTCATCTAGCTCAAAGTGCTATGGCAATGGACAAATGACAAATCAGAAGATATGTACTTTGGGAACTGTAATCAGAACTCTGCACACAAACTATCCAGGCCATAGGATTCTTATTGGACTAAAGCAGCAGCACTCCTGTAATTCATGTATATATTACTGGGGAACAATAAAATACTAAATACAATATGTAGTTATTATATTTAGTATTTTATTGTTCCCAGTTATATATAAAACAATTTTTATACTTATTTTTATTTATTTATTTTTTGCTGAGGCAATTGGGGTTAAGTACTTACCCAGTGTCACACAGGTAGGAAGTGTTAAGAGTCTGAGGTCACATTTGAACTCAGATCCTTCTAACTTCAGGGCTGGTGCTCTATCCACTGTACCACCTAGCTGCCCCTTTATTTATTTATTTACTTACTTACTTATTTACTTATTCATTCATTCATTCATTCATTTTCTTATTTGTTTGTTTATCTATTTATTTATTTATTTTGCTGAGGCAATTGGGGTTAAGTGACTTGCCTAGGATCACACAGCTAGGAAGTGTTAAGTTTATTATTATTATTATTATTATTATTTTAAATATTTATTTTTAAAAGTTTTAGCTTCAAATTTTCTCCCTTCCTCCCTCCCCACCCTTGACAATGCGTTGTAATTTGATATAGGTTATACATGTGTAGTTATGCAAAACTGAGCAGTCTTTGTTAAGGATTGTACTGCTCACCTCCTCTTTTGAGAAAGAGGCTAGAAAAGGTACTTAAATTTTTTCTGCTTCATCCAATCTTTCCCTGCACACTGGCAGAAATCCCACTTTGCAGTTGAAATGCACAAAAAAAATGAATAAAAACTTTTGCAAAGATAATTCTACTCACCATTGTGAGCACACTTATGGATAACAAAAAATATAATAGACCAAAGAAGAAAGAGCTTCCTTTTGAATTGTCTTAGGAAGATTCTGAAGATCACCTGGCAAGATAAGATACCAGACAATGAGGTCCTTGTCCAAGCTAAACTGCCAAGCATTCAAATCCTCTTGAAGAGAGTGCATTTCCAATGGTCTGACCACAGTGTTCAAATGTCAAATATACATGAAGAATTCACACAAGGCAAGTGCTCCCATGGAAGTCAAAGGAAGAGATACAAGGACACTCTTAAAGTCTCTATGAAATTTGGAATCAATTATGAGACAAATTAGACTCTGGCATAGGAATGCCCAGTATGGCATGCTGGCATCAAAGAAAATGCGGTGTTCTATGAGCAAAGCAGAATTGTAGCAGCAATAAAGAAATATGAGGTGTCAAATTTAGAAACATCTCTACTCCAAATGTTCATGTGGATAATCTGTGTCCAACCTGTGGTAAAACATTCCAAGCTCATATTGTTCTGATCAGCCACAAACTTATTTTGGTCCTCTTCAACAGTAAAGAGAAACAAAGGAAGGTTCCTAGCTGTACTAAACATAAAACTGTATTACAAAGTGATGGTCCATCAAAATCATTTGGTACTTGCTAAAAAAAAATAGAACAGTGAATTAGTAGAATAGGTTAGATTCAAAAGACACAATAATCAAAGAATATAGTAATATACAGCTTCTGGAATAAGAACTCACTATTTGACAAATATTGCTGGGAAAACTGGAAAATAATATGGTAGAAACTAGGCATTGACCAACATCTAACACACTATATCAAGATAAGGTCAAAATGGGTTTATGATTTAGACATAAAGAATGATACTTTAAACAAATTAGGAGAAGGGATACTCTACTTCTCATATCTGTGAAGAATGGCTAAAGAAGAAGTAGAGAACATTATAAAATTCAAAGTGGATAATTCTGATTATATTAAAGTAAAACGTTTTTGTACAAAAAAAAATAAAAACAATGCAACCCATATTAGAAAGAAAACAGAAAACTGGGAAACAATTTTTGCATCCATTGTTTCTGATAAAAGCCTTATTTCTAAAATATATAGAGAATTGACTCAAATTGATAATATAAGCTATTCCTCATATGATAGATGGTCAAAGGATATGAACAATTTTCAGATGAAGAAATTAAAGATATTCCTAATCATGTGAAAAATCCTCTAAATCATTATTGATTAGATAAATATAAATCAAGACAACTCTGAGGTATCACTCCACATCTCTCAGATTGGCTAAGATGACAGGAAAAGACAATGACGAATGTTGGAAGGGATGTGGGAAAACTTGGGACACTAATACATTGTTGGTGGAGTTGTGATCTGATCCAACTATTCTGGAGAGCAATATGGAGCTATACTCAAAAGAGCCATCAAACCGTGCATACACTTTGATTCAGCAGTGTTTCTACTGGGTCTGTATCCCAAAGAGATAATTAAAAAAGGGAAAAGGAACCACATGATCAAAAATGTTTATAGCAACCTTTTTTTGTAGTGGCAAGGAACTAGAAACAGAATGCATGCCTATCTGTTGGAGAATGGTTAAATAAGTTATGGTATACAAATGTTATGGAGTATTATTGTTCTATAAGAAATAATGAACAGGCTGATTTCAGAAACACCTGTAAAGACTTACATAAACTGATATTAAGTGAAGTGGAACCAAGAGAATATTTTACAAAGCAACAACAAAATTAAGTGATGATCAAATATGATGGACTTCATTTTATTTTAGTGACTCCAGTCAATTCCAATGCAATTGTGATAGAGCCATCTGCATCCAGAAAGAGAACTATGAAGATTGAATGTGGATAAAAGCATAGTCTTTTGACTTTTTTGTTGTTTATTTGCCTTAGCAGTTTTTAAAATCATTTTTCCTTTCTGTTTTGATTTTTTTTTCCATATAGCATTACAAATGTGCAAATATACTTAGAGGAATTGCACATGGTTCAACTACATTGGATTACTTGCTGTCTAGGGAAAGAGGTGAGGGGAGAAGAGGGAGAAAAATTTGGAAACCAAGATTTTATGAAGGTGAATGTTGAAAACTATTTTAGCATGTATTTTGAAAAATAAAAAGCTACCATTATTTAAAAAAAAAAAAACAATAAAGAGCAACAATCAATCCAAACCCAGCCAGGTTCAGGTCATAAATTAGACATTCCCTAATGCTCCTCTAGAGCTCTAGCTCTTTGAGATTCATTTGGGACCAACCTGAGGGTATTCAGGTAGAGGTCTTATAACTGATCACAACAGAGGAAATTGGAGGCTCATCAAAGATAAACTTCAACTAAGAAGAGTAAGGAGGAGCCCTCCAATGGTTTATAGCTGGATGATATAGGGGTAAAGGAGGAAAGTTCATTTGCTATAAGGTTAGGGGGCCAGAATTCATGATTATGATTCATATCAGTTGTCTGACTTTACCTCTTTGAGACTGTTTCCTCATCTGTAACAGAGACAAAAATATTTGTGCCACCTGCCCCACTAGATCATGATGAAGAAAATGCTTCCCTAAATAAATGTGCATCAGCATCAATCATCATTCAGAGAATGCAGTCGGGTTGGTCCCTGTACTTCATCTATTTTAGTGGAATAGCTGTGGCTCACAGTGTTCTCACCAGCCTACTTCAGTATGATGACTTCTCTTCTTCACTTCATCCCCAACTTCCTTCCTCCTCTATACACTTGCACTTTGGAGGGGCAGGAGAAAACTTAGGACATAGAATCATCAAACTATTTACTTTTAGAATTGGAATAAGTCTCAGAGTTCAACCAATCCAATCCCTTCATCTTGCAGAAGCATAGACTGAGGGAGGGAAAGAGGAAGGGATTTCTCCCAAATCACACAAGTGGATAGCCCAGCAAAGAGTTGAATGTTAGTCTTCTGTCTCAGAGACAGCTAGGTGGCTCAGTGTGTAGAGCACCAGGTCTGGAGTCAGGAAGACTCATCTTCCTGAGTTCAGTTTGACCTCAGATATTTCCTACCTATGTGACCGGGGAAAGGCCACTTTACCCTGCTTGCCTCAGTTTCTTCATCTGTAAAATGAGCTAGTAGCAAATGGAAAACATTCCAGTGTTTCTGTCAAGAAAACTCCAGTGGGCTGAGACATAACTGGAATGACTGAATACCAACAACAAGAAGCCAATCCATGTCTAAATAAAGATCCTTTTACCTTTCACTTCCCGACTCTCGGTCAGCATGCTCACTTCCTTGAAGTCTATGGGTAATTTGAAATAATTGGAAAAATTCTAGATGCTGATGTCTAAAGAAAATTGCATTTTGAGAGCCAGCTCTTGAAGTGTATTTATGTTGAACCTCTTTGAGCTTCAAATTTCATCATCTGTTAAAATAGTCATCCTCATACTAACTACCTCATTGAAAGGAAAGTGCTTTATAAAGCATAATAGACATATGATTTATGCTTATAAAGGCTACATTCAAGGAGCAATGTCATTCATTCTCCCTGATCCCACTGGTGTGTGGCAGTTTCAGTTGGATGGATGCTGATTAAAAACAAAATTTTTCCTGATATCTCTAAGTGATTCTGTTCAAAGTTTTACAGAGTGTGTTTTTCTAGTATCACTGGTTAGATTAAGCTCCCTTTGATCTGATATTGGGATGCAGAACCAAGCATTTGACACTCTCTCTCAAGCAGAAATGTAACAAAAAACTGAACACTGATTAACTCTGGCTGCTCTGCTTAACTGAAGGGGAGTTATCTATGTCTCTGATCAGCCATTGAAATTTAAAATGTCTAATCCCCACTCCAGGGAACAGTACACATCCCTTCCACGCTTACAAGACAAGGCGACTGCAGCAGGCCTCATATTTGCAGGGAGGGAGCTTATCACTTTCACTTTCATAGGCCCGGAGGCAGCTTCCCATTCTGGCTAGGCCCAGCTAGTCTATGAAACTCGTGCCTAAGTGGCTCCAGCCGCCTCAACAGCCAGAAACATTGATTAAGGTCTTGCTTTCAGGCTTAGGGATGCGGAGGGTAAGGTAGGGGGAGTAGATAAGGGGATAAGGGGAGCAGGTTACAAAATTTCCATTCTCACTGAGATCATAGTTTAGCAGGGAAATAAACTCACAGGCACATTAGAATGGTATAAAATAAGGTGCTGTTATTGGAGATGTAAGATGGGGAAGATCATTACCAACTTGAGGGGTGAAAAAAGGCTTATTTGTTCTTCGTATGTAATCTATACATCAGGGGCAACTTGGTTTATTAAGTAGCAGTATTGGCACAAAGACCTGGGGTCTACTCTGATCTCTGACCCATGTAGGTTTGGTGACCCTGGACAAGTACCTCACCCTCCCTGGTTCAAGGTTATATTCTAAAGCTATCAATATACTACTGGGCTTATATCCCAAAGAGATCATAAAGAAGGGAAAGGGACCTGTATGTGCACGAATGTTTGTGGCAACCCTTTTTGTAGTAGCCAGAAACTGGAAACTGAATGGATGCCCATCAACTGGAGAATGGCTGAATAAATTGTGGTATATGAATATTATGGAATATTATTGTTCTGTAAGAAATGACCAACAGGATGATTTCAGAAAGGCCTGGAGAGACTTACATGAACTGATGCTGAGTGAAATGAGCAGGACCAGGAGATCATTATATACTTCAACAACAATACTATATGATGATCAGTTCTGATGGACCTGGCCATCCTTAGCAATGAGATCAACCAAATCATTTCCAATGGAGCAGTAATGAACTGAACCATCTATGCCCGGAGAAAGAACTCTGGGAGATGATTAAAAACCATTACATTGAATTCCCAATCCCTATATTTATGCACACCTGCATTTTTGATTTCTTTCACAAGCTAATTGTACAATATTTCAGAATCTGATTCTTTTTGTACAGCAAAATAATGGTTTGGTCATGTATACTTATTGTGTATCTAATTTATATTTTAATATATTTAACATCTACTGGTCATCCTGCCATCTGGGGGAGGGGGTGGGGGGTAAGAGGTGAAAAATTGGAACAAGAGGTTTGGCAATTGTCAATGCTGTAAAGTTACCCATACATATAACCTGTAAATAAAAGGCTATTAAATAAAAAAAATATTTAAAAAAATAAAGCTATCAATAGCAGAGAATTTTTTGATGTGAGTTGGTAAGGAAGTTTTTCATCAATCCTTTTTATCTTTTTATTTTTTAATTATAACTTTTTATTGACAGAACTAATTTTTTTACAACATTAGACCCTGCACTCACTTCTATTCCGACTTTTCCCCTCCCTCCCTCCACCCCCTCCCCCAGATGGCAAGCAGTCCTATACATGTTAAATATGCCACAGTATATCCTAGATACAATATATGTGTGCAGAACTTAAAACAGTTCTCTTGTTGCACAGGAAGAATTGGATTCAGAAGGTAAAAATAACCCGGGAAGAAAAACAAAAATGCAAACAGTTTACATTCATTTCCTAGTGTTCTTTCTTTGAGTGTAGCTGTTTCTGTCCATCGTTGATCAATTGAAACTGAGTTAGATCTTCTCTTTGTCAAAGAAATCCACTTCCATCAGAATACATCCTCATACGGTATCGTTGATCTCCTAGTTCTGCTCATTTCACTTAGCATCAGTTCATGTAAGTCTCTCCAAGCCTCTCTGTATTCATCCTGCTGGACATTTCTTACAGAACAATAATATTCCATAACATTCATATACCACAATTTACCCAACCATTCTCCAATTGATGGGCATCCATTCAGTTTCCAGTTTCTAGCCACTACAAACAGGGCTGCCACAAACACTTTGGCACATACTGGTCCCTTTCCCTCCTTTAAGATCTCTTTGGGGCATAAGCCCAGTAGTAGCACTGCTGGATCAAAGGGTATGCACAGTTTGATAGCTTTTTGGGCATAATTCCAGCATCAATCCCTTTTGTCAATAAAAACATAAATTCAGTCTCTTTCCTTATATTTTGTATAAGGAATGGAGCAAGCATTTCCCAATTATATGCTATGTATGCAGACACATCTATGTGTGTGTGTTTCTATGTGTTTGTGTATGGTTGTTATATGGAATAAGATCATTAAACTAGATATGTATACATATATTGTGTATATATATATATATGTATATATATATACATATATATATATAGACATACACTAGATAGTATACATTAGGTACCCATACACATATATACACTATATATATAAACACACTTAAATATATATACACACAAATATACATGTTACATAGACACATATACATTTACCTATCTATTTAGTTGGCCCAATAGAACATAAATTCCTTTAAGAATCCCATTCTACTCTACAGCTACTGTTTGTTTTTTATTTCTTTTATTTTTTTTTAATTTCTAGTGCCTAGCACATAATAACCGCTTAATAGATGCTTGTTGATTGAATGGAGTTGGACCATAGAGAAGAGGACTTAGGGGGAAAGTGATGTTTGACCCCTAAATCTGAACATAACATTTAGCATGGAACATTCTTGAATGAACTCTAGATCATAACCATATCAGAGACAAACAGAAAGGTAGCTCTGGAGCAAATACTCATTTATGTCCTAATTCCCTTAGATGCTTCTTTAATGAGTCCTATTGACACTAGAACACACTGACATACAAGGAAGGTCAGATACCCACAATCATAGGACCATTGCTGTTGGCCTCCTGTAACCTTAGTCATATTTCGGGTGACAATGTGGACATCATAGAAAGAATGCTAGACTTAAAAGAGTCAAATCCTAATAGTGATTTCTATTTAGTCGAGTTTCCTTAATGGCAGTTCCACTGTAGTAGAGATATTGTTCTTTTTCCCAGGGCTATTGGCTGGTGCCAAATTCTCCTAATTCATTTTTTAATACAAATGTGAATCCAATTTATCCAAATTTGCCAAAGTGGTGAGATGTTAAAGACTCCAGGAAAGATAATCAGCAAAAGCATCTCCCATAGCTACCCATCAAGATAACTGACATTCTTCCATTCAAGCAGGAATAAGTAAGACCATCAATAATAGTAAATAAGTTTGATGAAAGACTGGGAAGCTTCAGGGTTTCTTGGACAGGGAAAAAGTTCCCATGTATACCAAAGCATTCCTGGCGTCTCTTTTTGGGGTAGCAAATTATTGGAAACAAATAAGTGTTTCCATTGATTTGGAGCTATGGGGAGATTAGACTCAGATTGTAAAAGATGAGACAGAGAAATCATTTAGGACATACACATGCATGCATGCGTATGCACACACAACACACACGTACAATGGTTAGAACATTGAGGAGAATCCAGCAAAGGAGACTGGGACAGAATGATAAGACAGATGAAAAAGAAAGAAGCAAATTGTAGTGTCATAAAAACCCAGGAAGAAGAGGGTAGTTGAGGACTGTCAAAAACTATAGGGAAAGCAAAAATAGTATGAGAACTGATAAAAGGTTTTAGCCAATTAGAGATACTAAATTTGATTTAAGTGATGGAATAGAAAGATTAATTGCAAAGGATTGAGAAATGAGTGGGGGTTGATAAATAAAGGTTGAGTACAAACAACTTTTTCAAACATGTCTGAAATGAGAAGAAATATAGGTCAATAGCTTAAGGAAATGATAAGATCAAGAAAAAGTTAAGAATGGGGAGATCAGGACGTGTTAGTTGATGACAGGAAAGAATAAATGAACATATGAAACCGAAGACTGTAAAGAGAAAAGGAATAATAGGAGGGTCAATCTCTAAGAGGAGATTGGAGGGTATGGGATCAAGGTGTTTTTTTAAGTAGGAGGCAAGGAGATGGATCAGTGAACTGAAGAGAGAAGAGTGTTTGGAACAATACTGTGGAGAATGCAAATGAGTCAATCAAGGAAAAGTAAAGGGATTATCATGAAGTCCTGAGGGCTTAACTGGTATTAGTCAGTCAGTCAGCAATTATGTGCTTACAAAGAGCCTAACACTATGCTTTTTTATTACATAGGTTTAGTCACTGAATGTTATTGTCTCTATCAAACTGAGACCTGTTAAAGACGTTAGCTTAAAAAGGCCAAGGATTCCCACTGCATCCAGGGCCATCTTCAATCGTCATTGACTATTAGTTGGTTCTGGAGGAGAAAATGATGCTGGTGATTTTACTCAGCCCTTACTTGAATCTAATTCACTTGCATGTCATGACATTGTCTCCCTGATGTTATGGTTGTCTTCCAGAATGAAACACAAATGACAACAGAAACAATAGCAACAACACTATTCTAATCCCTGAGGTAAAAAAAAAGAAAGGAAAAAAGAGTTTCTGCCCTAAAAGAGCTCAAATGCAATATGTTTTAAATATGGGATGTATCCAGTATAATGGGAAGGTAATCTCAGAAAAAAGGGGGAAATCTCCAGGAAATGTGTTCTGTGGAAGAGATTTGAGTTAAAACTTGAAGGAAGTCAAGAAAGCCAGGAGGGAGAGCAGCTCAGACCTGGAGGATAGCCAGAGGAAAGGCAGGGAGCCAGGAGAAAGGAGGTCATGAGTGAGGAAGAGCAAGAAGGCTAGTGCTGCTGGATTGTAAAGCGCATGTATGTATATGTGGTAAAAGTGTAAGAAATATAGGTAGAGTCAAGATTGTTACAGGCTTTAAATGCCAAAAAAAGAACCTCATATTTGGTTCTGGAGATAATAGGAGGACAGCTATATGATACAGTGAATAGAGTGCCCCTCCTGGAGTCAGGGAAGACATATATCTGAGTTCAAATTTGACCTCAGACATTTATCAGCTGTATGAGCTTGAGTAAGTCACTTAACCCTGTTCCTCAGTTTCCTCATCTATAACATAAACTGAAGAAAGAAATAGCAAGCCACTCTGCTTGCCAAGAAAATTGCAAATGGAGTCATGAAGAGTTGGACATGATTGGAAATGACTGAACAATAAAAGAAATATTAGGAAGTCACTGGAATCTATTAATTTTGGGGGGTGGAGAGGATGACATAATCATACATTATTAGCAGAAAATAAATTTTGACTGCTGAGTAGGAGATGTATTCTGCTGTGGAAAGTGACATTAGGTAGGAATACCCTCAGAAGGCTATTGAAGGAATTAATTCAGGTGCAAAGTGATGAGTGGCAGTGTCAGAGCATAGGGAGGCATATATGAGAGAACTTATGAAATTAGAATTGACAAGGCTTGGCAACAGATTGGATATGTGGGAGGGAAGAAGTTAAGGGTGATGATACCTATGCTGTAAATCTGGGTCACAAGAAGAATTTTGAAGGAGAGATGAATTCAATTTTGGAAATGTTTAATTTTAGCTATCTATGGGATATAGAGTTCAAGATATCCAATAGGCAAATGGAAAGAGAAGACTAGAGTTAGGGGAAATTTAGAATTAGATAATTATATTGGAGAGTCATTTCCATAGATATTATAATTGAATCTATGGGAGTTGATGAGATAGATCATTAGGTAATATAGTGCAGAAGGAGAAGAAGGAACAGGACAGAGTCTTGGGGTAGCCTTATGAATGATTTCCATGAATATTCAGCAAAGAAAATTGAGAAGGTTCAGTCAGTCATAGGAAGGCATAGAACTGGAAGAAAACCATGTCTCAGAAACCTAAAAAGAAGAGAGTAATAAGAAGAAATGGATGATTGATAGTGTCAAAAGCTGACAGTCAAAAACTGTCAAAAGGATTGAGAAAAGGCCATAGATTAGTAAAAGAGTGAGGATGACAGAGGCAGAGATTTTCTAGAGCAGACAGGATAGAATAAGCATGTAGACTTGAACAGGTAAAGGGATTTGTCTTGTGCAAGAAGGAGGGTTATTTCTATATGTGAGACATAAAGAAGGGAATGATAGGGGGAGTCATTTGAGTGATGTGAAGAGTAGAGAAGAGGGAGTTTTCAGCTTAGATTTTTTTCCCAGAGAATTTGAGGCAAATGTTAAGAGTATCCCTGAATTTTCCTTCTTGAGAGGCCATATTTTCCATCAACACTGGCCCCTTACATAAAGTTCTCATTTGAGACAGCAGTGAAGACGTATGAGGTTTTAAGAGAGATGAAGTTTGGGAAAGTCACAGTGGTGAGTGATAAAGTGATTAATTAGAGAGGTGTAAAAAGATTGCCTTGCCACAGTGAAGGTCCAGTTTAGTTTATGTAACATAAATTTATAGTGGGTACAGCTTAGCATGATTTTGTGATTTTTCTTCAGAGCAAAGGCAATAAAATGGTGGTTGCAATATGATCCTGGGGCAAAAATGGCTGATAAGTTAATGAGGCAAGGGAGGTGAAAGAAGAAGACAGAGTTGAAGTGGTTCATTAAAGGGTCAAGATGAAGCAAGGAAGAGAAGCAGGTAGTTAATGATGGCCTAAAAAGAAACCAAGGAGTCAAGGAATTGGACAACATAATAAGAACAAAGAATAAAGTAACGGATGGAAAATCAGAGGGAAATGTAGAATGATAATAGATTATGATCTTATTAAGACAAGGAAACTCATCAAGAAGATGACTATGTGTGTAATTGAGGCATATGAAGGAGTAAGTAACTCACTGGAAATGAGCAAGTTGAAGAATTGGCAGGTAAGGGGGTTAGAGACAATATCAATATGTTTGTTGAAGTTCCTTAATATCAGAACAGGAACTGGACAGAAAAGGAAGACTATAAGCCAAGTACCACACTTATCAGGAAAAAAAAGGAGGAGATTGTCTTCTGGTTAGTAGAAAACTATCAGAATTTTGACTAAATAATAATTATGGATTGAATAATCTTAAAGGAGGAGAATAATGATGGGAGAGAAAGAGTACAGAAGTGCCAATGGGAATCAAGGGGCATTGTGACTCCTCCACAATAATTTATGAATCAGGAATGATGAATAAGTGCAATTAATGCTGGAAAAGAAACTATATAATTGGGATGGAGTCAGGTCTCAGTGACAGAAGATAGAAGGGCTGAGAAAGGAAAAGGTCAAGATGAAAACAAGTTCTCTACTTTTTGAAAGGCATACCAGAGAACAGAATGGAATGAGTAGTTAGGTCTCGAGTGGATCACTGAGGGAGAAAGGACAGAGTAGATTAGAATAAGACAAGAGAGGGGTTTATACAATGAGAAAGAGAAGATAGTATAGAAGAAGAATAGGAGAAGTGGACTGAGAGAGGAAGGAAGGAATGAGGAAGGGAGGAGGAGAGAGAGGGAGATAGAGATAGCATGTGAGACAGAGACAGACAGAGAGAGGTGGAGGAAAGAGGAAGAGAGAGAGGGGTAAGAAGGGAGTGAGAGAGAAAGAGAGGAAGGGAGAGAAAGAGAAGGAATAAGTGAGAAAGGGAAGAAGGGAGAGAAGGAGGGAGAAGGAGGATGAGGGAGGAAAACAGGAGAGAAAGAGAGAGGAAAGGGTGAGAGAGGATGTGTGTGTGTATGTGTGTGTGTGTGTGTGTGTGTGTGTGTGTGTGTAAGAGAGAGAGAGAGTGAGAGAGAATGAAAGACAGAGACAGAGATAGAGATAGAGACAAAGACAAAGACAGAGAGGAGACATAAAGAGAGAGCCACTGTTAGAGAGTAACTCATTGGGGGGAGGGGTATTGATAGATAACAGCTAGTGGAATCTTAATTACCTGTTAATTAATTGAATGGTAGATTTGTAATGGATAAAATCAGCATGATGATGTGACTTCTTCTGGTGGACATCAAAGGTTATGGTTACATATCCTCAGAGTTCTGGATATTGGGAATAGAGTATTTGTGGGTTATGATGAGATCAAATATATGACAATCCCCTTGAATGGATGAGATGAAGGGACATCGAAAGTCATAAGAGAAATAGAGGCTAATTAAAATTAAGAAGTTTGAAAGTGTATCAACATATATGGTGAAATTCCCAGGTATTAGGAAGATCCATATATTTGTAGTATAACTAGTTTGGTTGGGTTAGAGAAGACTGTGAGACAATTACTGGGTTCTTTAAGAAAAAAAGGAACTGATGAATAACTACTATGAAGATTTGGATGAGGTGATGACATCTGGGTGGAAGGAACCTCAAAGGAGAGGAAGATGAGTGATGGGAGAAGGGGAGGGGTCTGAAATGTCAGTGGAAAGCAAGGAGTATGTCCCTTACCTCATGGGGTTGTTGTGAAAATCAGATGAGATAATGTCTGCAAAGCACACTGAAACCCATAAGACTATACAAATGTCGGCTATCATTATTGTGGTTATTTTCATATTAAGGAAGATTAGCCTGACAGTGGTATGAAGGATAGACTGAAGAAAGGGAGTGTGGAGGTCAGAAGGCTATTGGAATAGTACAAATGGGTGTTAATGAGCATCTGTATACACACACTTATCATCATGTTTTTATCTACATATTCATGCACACACTTGCATGCACATCCTTGGGGGAAAGGGTAGACTTGTCTGCCTGCCAAAACTCAGCATAAACAAAAGAGTAGAGGGAGGCTGAGTGGTGCCCCCTGCACTGCCCAGCTAAGGTCAGGGAAAGCATTCAAAAGCAAACAGGGCCTGAGTGCTCAGGGGCCTTTGTGCTGGAGACCGCCCAGAAATTTTTGGCAGCCATAAGTGCCATCTTTGCTTCCTGCTGCCCAAGCAACCAACAGCTGCCAAGGACATCTTCAGACAGCCCTAGTGCTTCTGGCCAATAAACTTAGTTCCTGAAACCCAGATTGCCCAGGAGCTGCCCCTAGAGAACCCCTATTGAGAAGTTATGGAAAGCATATATTGTAGGACCAGATCCAAACCAAGTCAGGTTTGGGGACTGGGGAGGAGGAGTAGATAAATATAGCCACCAAAACAACTCTTTTGAAAACATCTGGTTAAATCCAGCCAGATACAATTTAGTTAAATTCATTTGAAATATTTATTTATTATTCACTTTATACAAACTTCAAATAAGGTATGAATTTATAAAAATAAATAAATAAATAAATATACCAGGCATCTGCTATGTACCAGGCACTGGATTTAAAGAAATAAAAGTGATACAAATAATTTATATTTGATCCCAGAGGTGATAGGGAACCACTGTGATATATTGAGGAAGAGGGATATATGGTTAGACTTACATTTTAGGAAAAAAAATCACTGTAGAAGGAATGGTGAAGGTGGATTAGGGAGGAGAGAAAGATGAGGCAAGGAGAATAATTAGAAGATGATAGCATTTTTTGTTATTTTTGTTCAGTTATTTCAGTTCAGTTCAGTTTCAGTCACTTGTTTCAACTCTCTGTGACCCCACTGGGGATTTTCTTGGTAGAGATTTTAGAAATGGTTTGCCATTTCCTTCTCTAGCTCATTTTACAGATGAGAAGCAAACAGAATTAAGTGACTTGCCTAGCATCATAGGCCAGATTTGAACCCATTCACTTTTGCAAAACTTTGTGTTCCAATTTTTTTCTCCCTCCCTTACCCCCAACCCCACCTCTAGACAGCAAGTAATCTAATACATGTTAAATATGTGGAATTCTTCTATACATATTTCCACAATTATCATGCTGCACAAGAAAATCAGATCAAAAAGGAAAAAATGAGAAAGAAAACAAAATGCAAGCAAACAACAACAACAACAAAATAAAAATGCTATGTTGTGATCCATACTCAGTCCCCACAGTCCTCTCTCTAGGTGCAGATGGCTCTCTCCATCACAAGTCCTTTGGAACTGGCATGAATCACCTCACTGTTGGAAAGAGATACATCCATCAGAATTAATCATCATATAATCTTGTTGCTGCCATGTACAATGTTCTCCTGGTTCTGCTCATTTCATTTAGCATCAGTTCACATAAGTCTCTCCAGGCTTCTCTTAAAATCATCCCACTAATGATATTCCATCACATTCATATACTATAATTTATTCAACCATTCTGCAGCTGATGGGCTTCCACTGGAGAAACAAGATTTATAAACTAATTAGGTATGAAGGTGGAATGAGTATGATGAATTGTGAATAATACAATAGGTTGTGGAAGGATAGTGTTGCCTTTGACATAAATTGGAGAATTAAGAAGAGGGCCAGAATTGGGAAGAAAAGGAAACTTAAAGGGCATCTGGTTAGAAATATCCAATGTTGGTTACATAGGAATGATGTCAGGAGAAAGGTTAGATTGAGCTATATACATAGATGTGGGAATCATCTACCTAGAGATAATAATGTATTTAATTTATTATCTGAGTGTCCATAGGAGCTTCCATAGTCACTGAGTGATATAGTATAGAAAGAGAAGAAAAAAGTCCCAGGACATAGTCTTAAGAGTATATTTATAATTCAAAGATGATATATGGATAATGATCTAGCAAGGGAGGTTGAGGGATTTTAAGTGGGAAGAGAACAAAGAAACAATGATGTTATAAAATCCAATACAGGAGAGAATATATAGAAGAAAATGATGATTGATTGTGTTAAACTGAGTAATTAAGAAGGCTTGAGAAAAGGCATCAGAATTGTCAGTTAGGTTACCAAATAGTAATCTTGCAGCAGTTTCATCAGAATGATGAGATGTGAAACCAGGTTGCAAAGGACTGAAGGCTTGAGATGTGGTCGTAAAATGCTTTTTTAAAGTGGTTTAAAGGGAGGAGAGATGTAGAATACCAAGTAGAGATAATAGTGGAATTTCATGAAGGACTAAAGATGAGAGAGATTCCTTAAAGTTCTATGAAAACTTTCTAAACTCTTGGTCTGGTAGGGGGATAAAACTAATACAAATAACTCTAATAGTATTACATGACAAATACACAGAGATGTGCTGTGGGAAGTCATTACCAACTGGGGAGGTCAGGAAAAACTTCCTTGAGCAGGTGGTAATTGAAAAAGGCTTTGAAGACCGGGTAAGAATTCAACAAATAAAGAAGTAAAGAATGGTCATTGAAGCTATATTAAATAGAGTAAATGGTGGCACAGAGATGGACAATGAAAGATATTCAGGAAGCAAATAGTTGAGTACTTCATTTAAAAATATATCGCATGGAGATCATGGGATATGTTTGGAAAGACAGGTGTGCAGAATGTGAAGGGCCTTACATGGTAGAAAGAAGAGTTTGGACTTTGTTTTTGGGCAACAGTGAGTCACTGATGATTTTCAAATCAAAGGATTGACAAGAGTAGATATAGGCGTAAGGAAATCTTACCCAGTATCAGTGTATTATAAAGGATTGATTGGGTGAGGGAGATATTACAGTTAAGAGGTTATTGTGATAATCTAGGTAACTGCTCATGAGCAAAATTGTAATAAGATGCATTTGCCTCTGAAGCAAATTCAGTTTATTAGAAGAAGAAAAAAGGGGATGTGAAAGCAATAGTGGTTTAGATCAGTAGTCTTAAAACTCAACCACAAAGGAGGATGCTAACATGGATTAGACTCTCTGTGGGCCCCATATTGACTTCATTTTAAAATGTAATGCTTTATTGTATTTTTGTTTATTTTATTAAACATATCCCAATTATATTTTTATCTAGTTCAGGTTGCACTCAGAAGTATTTTAGGCTACTTGATAACTCTGGCATAGAAAGCAATCCCTGTATAGATACAGTAATGGCTGGACAGATTCCAGCTAAATCTTAGGGATTGGAACTATGCATTTTCTAATACAATTGTCTTGGTACCCTCATGCCTCCTCAGGTTTTGTTCCCCACCATTGTTTAATGCTAATAATTAGTACCCTAGTTTCTTAACTACTTAACATTAAATAATTTTTACAAAGAAATATCTAGTCAGTCCATGAACATATATTAAACACTTACTATATGTGAGATACTGTACTGCATATTGGGACTACAAGGAAAGCCAAAAATCAGTTTCTGTTTTCAGGAAGCTGACATTCTAATGGAGGAGGAAACATACTGAGTAAAAAAAATAATCGCTTGGTGAACTGAAAGATTTTAAGATATTTGTAAGAAAAAGATCAAAACTTAATGGAAGAATTGATATAAAATATCCAAGAAATATAAAGAAACCATTAAAGATTAGTCACAAGACACTCATAAAAGATAAATTGTTTACTTATTCTATTTGAAAATGTTATTGGCATTCTTAAAACCATTTCAAAGTTTGAAAAAACGGTTGGGTCTGAGTTGTGCATGATAGGGTCATTCTAAAAAACTAAACTGGATAAGAAAAGGTAAAAAGGAGGAGTTGTCTAATAAAAATGGGGCTTAAAAGGAAGAATTAATACAGAGGAAGCAGATGGAAGTAGAGGGCTGGTAATGTTGGACCTTTTTCTCATTTGGGTTGAAAAGGAAACATCATGTATATCTGGAGGGGAGTAAAAGTCTTCTGATCTTGTAAAGAAGAATAGCAATTTGAACATAATAGGTTTTCAATTTCATGTGCAATCATCTTTTTATAATATTATGTTATGAATATACTTGTTTTGTTCCATGAATTAAAAATAAAATAAACAAATATGGGAAAATATTTATATGTAATGGCAGTCTGGAACATGTACTGATGCCATGAATGGCATTTTTCCATGTGTTAAAGATAACAAGAAGTTTTTTTTCCTGCTTTTGGGACAAAGGCAATGATATGGAATGGAAATATCCTAGAGGAACTGTGAATCATACTTGAACATTCAGGATCTGGTTCTGCTCTGTTAATCAGGTGGTGAAGAGGGGATACCCTGTGATTAGCTGGGGAGACATTCAAAGAATCTTGCCACTTTTTTCGTTACCTCAGTTTTCTGAGTGTAGCTCTAGTGGAGCATGCAATCTTGTGAATTCAAAATATCCAAAGGGATTGTTTGTAATCTGATATTCAGAGTTCCTGTAAGTAGTCAGTGCCACATTAATGCCCCAAGGAATAAGAAGAGACCTTAAGGGTCTCAAGAATGACCTTCAAGGTTTTAGGAGACCTTCAAGAGTGACCTCAGCTGTAGCTGAGACAAAGATTCATTAGGCAGAAATGCCTCCTTTGGACATGAACTTAGTGGGATGTATGCTATGTAAGATTTGAGCTAAGTTTTGAACTTTTTCTCTACTTGAAGCCAAAATGATATAGGGAAAGTATTCTTTTGAGGAATTGGGGAAACTTTGTGTGCCTTGTTCATGTTAGATCTTTGAAGTGAATATCCTTTTTTATATGGTTCCACCGAATTCGTGTCCAAATTTGGAAGAATTGATAGATGAATCTTTGTCTTGATTTTCATTGGGCTAGGTCCTAAAACTTACTCCTGAAAGTTAATCCTTGTTCTTCTACACATTGATATTGGACTGGCTACAAAGTCAGGATGCTGAAATATTCTCCTGACCTTTCAAAATTAAGATGGTTGGAATTTCCCATTCCTTAAAATTGAAAATAAGAATTTGGAAGCTAAAGACTGGTCTCCATAATTATCATGGCCACATATCAACTTCAGCAGGTTTCTCACTGGACACCGTCAGCAAAGTCAAAACAAGAAGGACCAATCAATGAAAAGTACCTGATTGTTAGTGTTTTATTGAAGATACTCCACATTCTGACTATAATGCTTAGCAAGAGTCTACCATTTATCATAGTCAACAGACTGGATCCAGTTAGAGGATTACTATACATCCTGTAGGCTTTCCTATTATATATGATGCTGTTTAAAACAAGGTACCCAGGCTCCTCCATGAGAAAAGATAGTTTTAGGGGGACTCTTTTAAGTAATGCTAGTCACTGATATAGAAACATCTTTAAAGATATAGGAAAACTTTGTATTTAGCCTGTCTTCTCTCAGACAGTTAGAGGGGAAGATAAGAACTTGGCTTATTCCCAAGACTTCAATGAATATCCTGTGCCCCACAAAATTTCTCCTCCAGGTTCTGTGAAAAATTATTCTATTTCTTTAAAATTCAGTAAATCCCTCTATTTCCTAGAGATTGTTGCTGAAGATCCTCTTTCTGTCCACCCAAAACTAGTCTCCAATGTATTGTTCTACAATTATTTTTTAAAATCAGCCTCACAAATGTAAGATGAAGGAGATATGACTAAATAGCAGTTCATTGGGAAAATACCTAGGGATTTAAGTGGACTTCAAACTCAATATATCAACAGTGTGAAATAATAATAAACAAATGTGATCTTCGTCTATATTAACAGAAGCTTAATGTCCAAAACAAGGGAAATAATGGTTCTTCCTCCAACATCTGCATACTCTGTCCTTATCAGACTATACCTATTGTGTTAATTTGAGTACCCTATTTTTCATGTTTATCATTTAAAATTAATTTTATTATATTTTTGGATTTTATATTTCTAAAAGTCTCTCCAGTAACTCTTACCTTTCTCTTTCAGATATAATAAATAGTATTTTAAAAGAAAAAACAAAAGATGAAGAAAAAGAGGAAGAAGGAGAATCAATAAAACCAAACGTTAAATTGAAAAAAGTCTGAAAATAAATATAATATTCCTCACTCATGGGCTCCCCAACTGTACCAAGTAAAAAATTGGAGGTATTTTCCCATATTCCTTTGCTGGGGCCATGCTTGTTCTTTGTCATTTTTTCAAATTCACTTGATTGTATTATGGTAATTATACTTTCCATTTGCATTTATGCAGTCATTGTGCATAATGTTTTCTTCATTCTGCTTACTTTACTCTGTATCTATTCATGTAAGTCTTTTCATGCTCCTCTGTATTCATCACTGAGTACCACATTTTAGGAATGATGTTGACAAAGTAAAGCATAGCCAAATGAGACCAAATCATATAAGAGTCTGTTGAGGGAACTGTACATGTTTAACCTGAAGAAGAAAAGACATAAGATTAACTTCATAGTTATGATCAAATATTTGAAGAACTTGCATGTGAAAGAGGCATTAGATTTTCATAATTTGGCTATTTTGCTAATATGTAAATATAAAAATATATACAAAATAATATCAAGTCTTAATGGAAGTCTTTAGGAGGAGATGAGAACCATATCTCCTTGAAATTTTAGTGGTTTCTACATATTTTTGTATTTGCTTATATACATGCCATTTCTTCCCCAACAAAATGTAAGCTCCTCGAGTTTTGGGGATATGTTGATTTTTGTCCTTGCTTCTCCAGCATCTGTCCAGATGCCTGGGAGAGAGTAGGCTTTTATGTTTGTTGAATTGAATTAAGTTGTGGTGGAAGTTTTGTTGAAGGGATTTCTGGTTTTGAAAGGGATTTGCCCAGATGTCATCTTCCTTTTTTATAATTCTGTGATTCTGCAATTTGGGGATGGAAGATATGATAAAGGAAGATGTAGGAGCTGGAAGGTCGAGATCTCTGACAGTACTCTTATGACTAGGAAAATACTGATACTTACATTATGTTATATTCCCTCCCCACATCCCCTTTGAGCTGATGAACTCTCTGTTTTCTGCTTTAAGTTCAAATGCTCCCCTGCAAGTCTGGAAAGAGAGCTCCCTGCACCATATACATATGGACATGGCTGTTTACAGTAAGGGCAGGAGTGTGTATAGGGTATATGGTCACCCAAAGTTTGACGTGTGATGTACATGATTCTAATTCCTCATGTGCTGTTAAGCCAGAGACTAAATCACAAATGTCACACTGTTACAAGTACATCCAATTACATCTGGTAATCTGGTGAATTAAATTATAATAATTAACAGAAGTCACCTGATTTCCTACATTGTTACAAAGAGATTGCATCTACTGTCTTTTCTCCATTCTTAAACTCCTTCCCTTTAGGCTGCAAGCATATTCAGGTATACCCCATCCCAGAAAAGTCTTTCTTTGATCCTATTGCCTTCCCAAGCTGCTATTCTATATTCCTTCTCATATTCACTGCTAAATTCATAGAAAGAATTATCTTTACTCAGAGCATCAAGAGAAACTTTGGTAGTTCAGCTGCTATACTCATCAGTCATTTTTCAGTCATATCTGATTCCTTATTATACTATTTGGGATTTTCTTGCAAAGATACCAGAGCTCATTTTAGAGATGAGAAAATTGAGGTAAACAGGATTAAGTGATTTGTCCAGGGTCACACAGCAGGTGGCTAAGATCATATTTGAATCCACGTCTTCCTGACTCCAGAACCAGCACTCTTTCCACTGCATCATCTAACTTCCTCTACATAAATCATTCTATAAAAATTACTTTTAAAGGTCACTAAACTAATCACAAAACCCAATGGCTTTTTTCTCAGTCTTCTTCCTCCCTGACCTCTCTATAATATTTAATACTGTTGACCTGCTCCACTAGCTTCCCATATTATCATGCTTTCTTCACTTTTCTTCTTTTTTTTTTTTTTTTTTTTTTTTACTGATCTTCACTGTTTTTTTTCTGTTACTCCCCCAATTATCACTTGAATTCAGGGAAGTCAGAGTACAGATGGAATTGAGGAAGGATAGCATTCTATCTTGAGATATAGCTTGTAAAAAATCGCTCAGTTGGGAGATGGAGTATTGTATATGAGGAATAGCAAGAAGGGACAAGTTTGTGAAAGTTTTTAAGTGCTAAGGGATTTTATGTTTGATCTTGGAGTTTAATAAGGAGTCATTGGAGTTCATTTAATATGGCATGGAGATGTGATACAGACTTGGACTTTTGGAAGATCATTTGTCAATTGAATGGAAGATGGATTGAAATAGGAAGAAGCTTGAGGAAGGGAAACCAATTAGCAGACTATAGAAGAAGCCCAGATTTGAGGTGAGAGCCTGCACTAAGCTGAGTAGAGAGAAGTGGGTATACATAAGGAATGTTGTGAAGGTAAAAACAAGACTTGACAACAGGTTGAATATATGGGATATGGGGAGAGTAATGTGATGAGTCCAAAATGACATGCAGGTTGTGATTTTGAATGACTAGGAAGATGATGGTGTCCTTGGCATAACAAGAAAGTTCAGAAGGTGGGTTTGGAGGAGAAGAAAGATGGATTTTGTTTTGGACATAATAAGTTTAAGATGTCTACAGCACATCCAATCAGAAATGTCCAAAAGCCAGTAGATTATGATAGATTGGAGCTCAGGAGACATTAGGAAGAGGGATAGAGATAACTGAACCCATGGGAGCCAATGAAAGCAGTTAATGAGAGCATAGAGTAAAATGGGAGAAAAAAGAGCATCCAAGACAGAGAGAGGCACTTGTGCTAAATGAGTAGCACCTGGATGAAGAATCAGCCAAGGAGACTAAGAGTAGTCAGGCAGGTAGGAGAACCTGGACAGAACATTAGGGAGAAGAAAGGGATGACAGTTATCAATATTTCTGAGAAGTCAAAGGAACAAGGAGTAAGAAGGTAATTGGTTTTTTACCAATGTTGGTATTTCCAAATTTGGTAATTAAGAGAGTGTAAGTAATTTTGAGGAGTGAATAATGAACCAGACTGTAAAAAGTTTAGAAGTGAGTGAAAAGAAATAAGGCAGAGGCAGAATGTAACTAACTTTTTAAAGCAGTTTAGGAGAAATGGGGAGGACTCATAGGATGAGAACCAGTATGTTACACTAGTCCTCTATGGAGAATCTCTGGACACACATAGATGAGAATTATGTAGAAAAAAAAGAGGACAATATGCAGTGTAGAGAAATGGAAAGTGTGCTGGACTTTAATAAGAAGATCTGAGGTCAGCCTCCATGCCATCTCACTTATTAACTTCTAGCTTATTTCTAACTCACTTATTATCATCTAAACAAATTTACTTCTCTTAGGATCTGTTTTTCCAAGTATTGACACTTGTACAGCCCACTCCTTGGGTCGATTGTGAGGGATTTTTGTTTGTGGATGATCAGAGATAGGGGAACGATTATTATCTGCCTTAGTATGCAGGAGAGGAGCACCTATGTTGAAGGGATCCATCAAGTGAGAAAGTCGTGGTTCCAAGGTCAGTGCTGGAAGGAGGGTTTGAAAAACAGAGGATCCCCTGCATCATTGCTATGCCCTGCTCCTCTTTCTTCTCTCCCTAAGAGTTGGGCAAAAGGGATTCAAAGTACAGACTCTCCTGCAGGAGTTGTTTTTTATGAATACAGCCTTAATTGATGATAGCAAAACAAACATTTGCTTTGGTAATCCATGCTGAGTTAGACACTCAGCATTATTTTAATTAAGTCTTTTGAATGATGAATCTCCGCAAAGCAGATGTTCTTGAGTATTCAGGTATATAAATAAAAATAACATTAGAATTGGATCAGCCTGTGATTTTATCGCTCTCACACACATTAAAAGGAGCAAATTGTTTGGAGTTGGAAGGAAAGGGAAATTTGTAGACCAACTGCTTCCACCTGCTTTGAATTATGGTGATGTTCTCTGCAATAGCGCAGCGAGGAAAGGAGCACACAGCCCCATTGTGGTGCATAATGCCGGTATGGGTATTAGCAGATGTATTTTGCCTGGTCCATTTACAGCTTGTCAGGAGCAGATTACCCCAGCAGTGCTCTAGAGAGGCCTGAATGTTTCATGGATTGACTTCTTTATTTAAATGATCTACACGGTCTCCTGCTACATTTGGCTAGAGAATTTAAGGGGAATAAAAAATGCCGGTTGTGAAGATCAAATGATTTGGAGTCATGGATTATGCCCCTTCCTGTATCCTCCTGGGGAACATTTGCCTCAGAAAGCTACAACAGGCTGCTGGGCAGTGACTGCTGAGTCTGCTTCTGCACTCTGAGAACACGAGTATTTGAAAAGGAATGGAGAAAGGACTAGGGAAGTGACCCCACTCAGGATTCTGCACACAGTAGGTGCTTAATAAATATTTGATGATTTTTTTTATCTTAATTTTATTCTTGCTAACACAGTGCATTCTAATGCTGAAAAAAGTACAGGCATGCTTCACATGGGTATGGTCTTATCTTTCATGTATTCCTCATGGTGCCCCTTTTTACCTCACCTAGGGCACTGAAGAGTTCACCTGGCCATTCTCTCCTGTTTTGATGAACAGCACTGATAACACCACTTTCATCAAGAATAGTTAACAAATTTTGATTGAGTATGTATTATATAGCAGCTACTATGTTAGATAATGGAGATACAGGCAAAAATGAATTAATCCCTGCCTTCAAGGAGATTATATTCTCTATAGATAAGGCTATCACAGGGCTGGAGGCACATTTTGACAGAGGCACCTCTCCTTTACCTGTGCCCTATCTCCATAGGTTTCAGCTCCAATAATTCAGCTCCATTGGAAATTGACTCTTAATTAGGTGACATAGGCTCTTCACATTCTTTGGATCATTAATCTATCCTACTTCCTCTATTCCAATCATGGCTATTCTGAAAAAAATCTGACTTTTGACTTCAATCCGGAGATTCCTCCATAAAAGGAAGAAATAAAAGATTGCCTTGTATACAAATATCAATTGAGTATGACCGATGATTTATCCCTATTTGAAGAATGCAATGAAGAATCATGGCATTCCTTACAGAATGATTTTAACAGAATTCAGTAGTTTAATTTATTACTACTAGTTCAGTCAGTTGGGACATCTAAGCCTGCTTTGAAGTACTATCCTAGTACACTTAAAAAAAACCAGTTTTTGCAAGTTTGCTAATTAGCCATTTCATAGTTCATTTATATATTGTGTGTTGTCTGATCAAAGAAGCAAGACTGATTTTCTTTCTTTTGTTCTCTCTGATGCTGTTTGCCATGCCACAGTCCTGATCCTGCTACTGCTGTTCAACTATAGTTGATCCATTAGGTACTACCTTTGTGTTCAGCTAGGTCATGTCTCTGCTGAAACTATGGGCCTATTAATATTAAAGGATCATTGTTTTAGAACTGGGAGGACATTGGAAGTCATTAAGTTCAACCCTCTTGTTTTTAAGTTGAAAAAACTGAAGCACCAAAATTATCAATGACTACAGCCATTGAGGACAGGAGTAGATTCCAGCTTAGGACTTTTTGTATTGGGTTATCTAATCAATTATAAAGCATTCACTGCGTGCCTTCTGTGTACGAGGTACTGTGCGAGAGAGGCACTGTGGGAGACTGGAGATAAAAGTACAAAGAAAGAAACAATCCCAAGTATCAATAAATAAAAAAATATACAAGATATCAATGCAATACACAGCAGTTAAATATAAGGGAAGGGAAGGAGGGTCCTAACACTTGAGTGGATAAGAAGAAATTTGCAGAAGAAGATGAGTTTTTATCTCAAAGGAAGGGATTTTTTGAGATAGAGAAGGGAGAGCATTCCAGGTCTAGGAGATGACCAGAAAAAAGGTCAAAGTGTCTCTCCCATGAGCATGAGCATTTTAAAAGAAATTGGAACTAACACAAACTAAAGGAATGAAACTGGTGGTAAGCTAGCAGATCATAGAGAATGTTGGTGAAAACTCAGGACTTCCCTCATGAATCATGGTGCAATGGATAGAGTACTGGACATGAAATCAGAAAGACTACTCTTTGTGAGTTGAAATCTAGGCCTCTGACACTTATTAGTTGTGTGACCTTGGTCAAGTCACTTAAAGTGCTTACTATATGCCAAACCGAATAGAATCAAATAGAAAAATGACAATCCTTGCCCTCAGAGTCATATATTATTCCTAATGGGAGAGATAGCAAATACACATATGAAAACATGCAGTATATATACAAAATGAATAGCTTCCAGAGGGAGAGTAGTAGCAGTTGGGGAGAAGATAAGGAGAAGGAAAAGGTTTTGTGGAGATGGTAGTGCCAAACATGAGTTATAAAGGAAATGTCTAAACCTGTCCCACATACCCTCCTCCTTCTAAACTAAACAAGTATGGTATTGGGGGATATACATGTAAATATGGCACAAGATGGAATATGATAGGGGGGAAATAGAGTTTTCTAGGAAAATGGAAAGAAGAAGAGATCAAATTTAAGTCAGAGAAATCAGGGAATGAGGGGGTTAGACTGAATGGTGTCTCAGTTTCTTCCCAGGACTGACATCCTAGTACTGTGTAAAAGCATTTTGAGTCATAAGTTAAGACAGCAGACTAATGAGTTGCCCCTGGAGCATCTTCTTTACATATTATCTTTTATCCCCAGCTCCTTATGTTTGGAGAAAGTATTCTGAAGATTTCCCTAGTGGGTTTTTTCCCTCTACATCAGTGGTATAATTGCAGGCCCTACCAACTCCACCAAAAGCAATATCCCAAAGAGTCATTTATTAAATCTTTATGCCTCTTCACTGTATAAATAATGATTT
This sequence comes from Sarcophilus harrisii, assembly GCF_902635505.1. NCBI lineage: Eukaryota > Metazoa > Chordata > Mammalia > Dasyuromorphia > Dasyuridae > Sarcophilus > Sarcophilus harrisii. Next base: position 353,530,801 of record NC_045427.1, read on the forward strand.
GAGAAATTGGGCGGAAGTTATATAAAAGAATATGGTGGTTAACTCTGACACTATTTATATTTCTTTTCTAAAATAATTAAACATCTCATTCATTTAGAAGATCATGTCATGGCTGCCATAATATGTTTAATATTTTTATTGCAAGCCATTTAACTTGGAATTTTGCTAAATTAATTGCCAAGTGTAAACTTTATTTAAGAGACTCCATCAGAACGTATAGTTATGCAGCCGTAAAGGATTAATGCCGTGTCCATTAAAGGCCATTACCTTGAAACTATCAGACTAGTCCTCATCATATTCGATAGCAAATCATTATCAGAATGTTAGGTCATCCTCCCTGGTGTCAGGACCTTAAAAATTAAAGGGGATATTTACTTTCACACCAAGTGATGGTTGTCTGTCTGTCTCTGTCTTTTGTAATGTAGAGAAAGGAAGGAGGTGGGAAATTATTTGCAGGATAACAGCTATGGCCAAATTCTAACTAGGCATGTTAGTAATAAAAATAATTGTTAGCATTTATATGGTGCTTTAAAGTTTGCAGAGCACTTTATGGTGAAGACATAATCACAAGTTAGAAATGGCAGCAACTCTAGAGATGATTATACCCAACTCCATCATTTTAAAAATGAGGAAATCAAGTCCCAAACCAAAATGGCTAACTTCCCTAAGTCATAACTTCCATAAGTCATAAAAACCAAAGGTAAGATTTAAACCCAATTCTTAAAGTAGGTAGTGCTCTACCAACTACACCATTCTTTGTTTTACAGACATAGAAATTGAGGTAATGGGTTTGAATGATTTTCCTAAAATCAAAAAATCATAACTCCAAATATAATGCTCTTTCAAAATGGACCCAGTTATCTCTTCTCTTTTGCATTATGACAAAGCACAATGGTCATCCATTTTCCCCTTGGAGATTTTTAGTAATAGAAGAGTCCACTGCTTTCCAAGAAGTCCATTACTCTTTTGAAAAGCTTCAATTGTTAGGCAGTTTTTGCTTATATCAAATTAAAATCTACTATGCTTACCCACAGTGGCTATTCCCCTCCACCAGGGCCAAGCAGAATAAGTCTAATTTTTATTCTACATGTAATTACACTGATAGATCATTCCCCCTTCCCAATACTTATGTACCCATGCTCTGAGGATCTAGTGCTTTTCCCACTCTTTTGTAGAAGCAGTTCCAAGAGATGATAACAGAAAGAAGGAGAGAAGGAGAATCCACCACCAAATTCCAAGATCTATCAGAGGCTGCTATTGGCAGAAATGCCACCTAGATACTGGAAGAAGAAGAAAGGCATCAGTGACTCACCATGAACCTTCCAGTCATTGAAGGCATACCTTTATTTTCTCAATAAATATTTATTAAACCCTTATTAATCAGACAATGTATTAGGTATTGTGAGGAGAAATAATATGTACATAGATAAGTAATTACGAAATGTAGACAAAATAAATATAGAATAATTTAAAAGGTAAAAAGCAATATGTGAAATTGGGACAAGAAAATGTACAAGCTGATACCTGGGCTGAGTCTGGAAGAAAGCTCAGGATTCTATGAGACAGAAGTGAGGAGGCAGTGCTGCATAGTATAAGAAATGGTGTAGGCATTTTCCATAGAATCTGTCCTGTTAAAAGTTTGGATCTGCTGTATCCAGTGAGAGAACTGTGGGGATTGAGTGTGGATCACAACATAGTATTTTACTATTTTTATTGTTATTTGCTTGCATTTTGTTTTCTTTGTCATTTTTTCCCTTTTTGATCTGGTTTTTTTCCTTGTGCAGCATGATAATTGTGGAAATAGATATAGAAGAATTGAACATTTAACATATAATGGATTACTTGCTATGTAGAGGAGGGAGTGTGAAGAAGGGAGGGAAAAATTTTGGAATATAAGGTTTTGCAAGTATAAATGTTAAAAATTATGCATATGTTTTGAAAATGAAAAGATTTAATAAAAAAAAAGAAAAATAAATAAAAGTCTGGATATAGGCAGCCATGTATATAAGGATTAAGGAAAATGCTGCTTTGTTCAAATTCTAAAAGTGTCACTCTTAACAGAACAGTACAGTAGAGTGGTAGCTGGGCAGCTGAATGAAGGAACTACAGAGAATGATAGTGATGAGCTGACCTTCTGAGGACTAGAAAAAATGTAAATAGAGAGTCAGAAGAGAGAGGGTGCTGTCAATGAGGAGTACCAACTTCTATTGAGAGCAGCATCAAATGAGTGTTATAGGAGGCAAATAGCATAGGTACAGAGGAGCTATCAAACAGAGAACCAATATGTGGGGAAAGTATCATTCATCCCTCAACTAGAACCCTCCTGGACTTATTCAGGTAAATACTAAGTCACTGATATTGAACAGTTTCTGTGGATGGTAGTTCACAGAATTGGTAGATATACTTAATCTCCAGATGACTCATATATGAGTCCTATTTGTTTCCATTAATCAGGAAAATAAGACATTTTTGTTTTGAGATGAGGAATTGGTAACTACCCTTATACAATATTAATTACTAAAATTCTTAGAATACTTGGATAAAGACAAGTCAGAAGAATGAAAGGTCTCTAGAATATATTCAGTCTCTTTATGTCAGGAGGGAGCCTTTAACACAAAAGTTCCATGATGGCAACCTTTCAAATTCTTGAGATTCTCTCTCAATATGATTTTCATATGAGGTGGTTTTCAGTATCATCAATAACCTAAATACTCTCAAAGTTGTCAGCATTCTTCCCAAAATGGGAGATCTCAGAATGGAATAAAATACTTTAGATTGAGAGAAAGGGTCCAAGCAGAACTTGGGAATGATTAAGTGAATCTCAAATGAATTTCCCTCATCCTGGACATGATGGATCAATTTAAAGCATCATTAGGTCCCTTTAACTTTTATAGTTGTCATAATTCACTGTTGATTCATCCTGAGCTTATGATCCACCAAGACTCCCAAATATTTGTTATTAAAACTATTAGCTAACCATTCTTTCCCATCCTATACTTGTAAAATTGATTGTATTTTAAGCCAATCATACCATTACTGGATTTTATTCTATTAGATTCAGCCCAAAATTCTGAATTTTTTCATCTAACATATTAGCTGTCTTAAATTAGATAATCTGTATATTTTTTAAATAAAGTTCATAGCATACCAATATCATAGATTTAGAGCTGGCAGGAATCTTGGAATTCACTCAAGGGTCCTCAAACTATGGCCTGCAGGCCAGATGCTGCAGCTGAGGATGATTATTCCCCTCACCCAGGGCTATGAAGTTTCTTTATTTAAAGGCCCACAAAACAAAGTTTTTGTTTTTCCTGTAGTCTGGCCTGCCAACAGTCTGAGGGACAGTGAACTGGCCCCCTCTTTAAAAAGTTTGAGGACCCCTGAGACCAACACAAATACCTTTTATTTTGTTTTATTTACTTTTTAGAGACAATCAGTATTAAGTAACTTGCCCAAAGTCAGACAGCTAGTGAGTGTTGAGGCACAGGTCTTCCCATCTCCCGGGTTAGTGCTCTAGAGTATTTTATTCCATTCTGAGATCTTCCATTTTGGGAAAAATGCTGACAACTTTGAGAGTATTTGGATTATTGATGATACTGAAACCTCTTATTTTCCTGATTAATGGAAACAAACAGGACTCATATATGAATCATCTGGAGATTAAGTATATCATATGTAATGGGGAATAAACTGGAACCATTCCCAATAAAATTGGGGTGAAACAAGGTTGACCACTATCACCATTGCTATTCAATATTGTATTAGAAATGCTAACTTTGGCAATAAGAGATTAAAGGAATTAGAATAGAGTGGGACACTGATACATTGTTATTGGAACTGTGAACAAATCCAACCATTCTGGAGAGCAATTTGAAACTATGCTCAAAAAATTATTAAAATGTGCATACCCTTTGATCCAGCAGTATAGTACTACTGAGAAGGGAAAGTAACCCACATATGCAAAAATGTTTGTGGCAGCCCTTTTTGTACTGGTTAGAAACTGGAAATTAAATGGATGCCCATCAATTGGAATAAATATATGAATAAATTATAGTATATGAATGTTATGGAATATTATTGTTGTGTAAGAAATGACCAACAGGATGATTTCAGAGACGTCTGGATAGACTTACATGAACTGATGCTAAGTGAAATGAGCAGAACAAGGAGATTATTATACACAACAACAAGATTATATGATGATCCACTCTGATAGATGTGGCTCTCTTCAACAATGAGATGATTCAAACCTGCTCCAATTGTTCAGTAAAGAAGAGAATCAGCTACACCCAGAGAAAGAACTGTGGGAAATGAGTGTGGACCACAACATAGCATTTCCACTCTTTCTGTTATTGTTAGCTTGCATTTTTGTTTTCCTTCTTAGGTTTTTTTCTTTCTTTCTAGATCCAATTTTTCTTATGCAGCAAGATAACTATATAAATATGTATACATATATTGGATTTAACATATACTTTAACATATTTAACATGTATTGGTCAACCTGTCATCTAGATGAGAGGGTAAGGTGAAGGAAGGGAAAAGTTGGAACAGAAGATTTTGCAAGTATCAGTGTTGAAAAATTGCCCATGCATATGTTTTGTAAATAAGAAACTATACTAATAAAAGAAAAAGAAAAAAAAGAAAGTAAATAACACAAATTTTATGTTGTCCATTTTACACTTAAAATGATTAATAGGCAGTTTAATTATCTTGCCTAATGTCACCCAACTGAAAAAAATATTACCTACTAGTAGGAAAGAAGGGAATAAGCATTTTTAAGCGCCAGCTTTGTGCCAGGCACTGTTCTAAGTACTTTACAAATATAATATGACCCTAAGCCACATCATATAGCTCATATGTGGATGAATTTGAACTCAGAATTTCCTGACTGTAGATCTAGTATTCATCTAGTTTCTAGTTACTGTGTCATCTAGTTTCTTCTAGCTGGAAAAGAACTTTAGGCTCATAAAACATAGAATGTTAGCACTGAGAGGGACCTTAAAATCACAAAACACCAAATGTCAAAGCTGGAAGGGAAAAAAGATAATAAACATTTATTAAGTATCTACTGTGTGCCAGACATTGTGTTGTATTTTACAAAAATTATCCTATTCAAGCCTCACAGTAACCCTTCAAGGTAGGTGCTAATATTATCCCCATTTTACAGTTGAGGAAACTGAGGCAGAAAGAAGTTTATGACTTTACCAGCATCAACAGTATCTGAGACTGAATTTGAACTTGGTTCTTCCTGATTCCAATCCCAGAGCTCCATTTACTGGGGCCATCTAACAGCCTCTTGTATGTAAATGGCATTTCCCAGAATATAGGCTAAAGTCAGAAACCTGAATTTGAATCTCAATGTCACCTTTGTGACATTGGTCAACCTTCACATCTTTAAGCTTCAGATTCCTCATCTATAGAATGAGGAGGTTGGATAACATGATTTCTCATTTCCTACATACAAAGACTTTTCCAAGCCTCTAATTTATTTGCAAATAGATGGTGCAGTAGATAGAGTAGTGGGCTTGGAATCAACAATATTCATTTTCCTGGGTTCAAATCTGACATAAAATATGACTAGCTGGGTGACCCTGGGAAAATGATTTAATCCTGTTTGCCTCAGTTTATTCATCTGTAAAATGAGCTGAAGAAGGAAATGGCAAATCACTCCAATCTTTGCCAAAAAAAAAAAAAAACACCAAATGAAGTTGGACATAACTGAAATAACACAAAAAATTAATTTGAATGATAAAAATAAATCAAAGCCTTCTCTGCTTTGGTGTCTGCTCCCAAAATTTAGATTTACAAGCATTAATGCTCTGGTTATAGAGAAAGATTCTCCAAGAATGCAGTGTTTAGTGAAGCCCTGTTTTGTACAGTTGGGGAAGCAGCTCAATGTAGGCTTACAATTAAAGTCTAAGGCAATTTGTTTCAATTTGGGACCTTCTCTCTCTTGTGTTAGCTACTTTTTTTATTATATATTTGCACTTGTGATGTCACACAGAAACTTATTTTTACATGGAAACAAAAGCCTTTATAAAAAGGATGCACATAGAATAAACAAGGATTTAAAAATAGACAACCAGAAAGTCCTGAGAATGGTGATACAAGTTGGTTAGGCAATGATGAAGCAAGTGAGAATGGAGCAGATATATAAAGATAGTGGAATATTATTGTTCTATAAAAATGATGAACAAGCTGATTTTAGAAAAGCCTGGAAAGATTTATACAAACTGATGCTGAGTGAAACAAGCAGAACCAGGAATACACAATAACAGCAAAAATGTGCAATGATCAACTATGAAAAACTTGGTTCTTCTTAGTGGATCAATGATTCAAAGCAATCCCAACAGACTTTGGACAGAAAATGCCATCTGCACCTAGAAAAAGGACTAAGGAGACTCAATATAAATCAACACATGCTACGTTCACTTCTTTTTTCTTTTTTTCCCTATCCTATGGTTTTTCCTTTTTGCTCTGATTTTCTCTCCTAAAATGATTAAAAAAGTAAAGTGTTTTAAAAAGAAAAAGAAAAAAGAAAAGAGTGGAGAAGGGATGAAAATTTCACCATGTCTCACAGTGAAACAAGAAAGTTCACTCAAGTAAAAAGTAAATTTTATACAAACAGATCATTCCTTATGTGGGTAAGTGAGATTAACAAGACTACAACTGCTCACCACTATATTGTTTGGGATAGCAATGATGTTTACCTCAATCATGTGAACACTTCCTCTACCCATCTACCCCTAGTCCTGGGGAGTGGGCAGATGAAAACAATTTGTTCCAAGTCCATGAGGACTTGCAAGTGCTATGGAACACTTATAAAGATCAGTCAGACATCAAAGATTCAAAGTTGATTCACTGTATCATGGACTATCACCAGTTGAATTGACTTTTGTCTTACCATTGAACTTTGATGACTGGGAAAGAGTAAGGCTGAAGACTTTGTGCAACTTTGCTTCTCTAAAATCCAATTTACCTATAATGCAAGACATCACCTGTGATGACATTGGTCCTCTATGAAAACAAAAGCCAAGAAACAACAATACTTTTTTTTATAATTAGATTACCTAGAACAGTGGTTCTCAAACTTTTGTTTTCAGTATCTTTATCCTATTAAAAATTATTGAGGATCTCTCCAAAGCAATTTTGTTTATCTGGATTATATTTATTGACATTTACCATATTGGAAATAAAAACTATTTTTGAATTTGTAGACCTTCTAAAAGGGTTTCAGAGATTCCCAGGATTCTCTAGACCATACTTTGAGAACCACTGACCTAGAGTATGCATCTGCCCTGAGTTCCACTCCATAGAAAACAAAAGTTCCTTGTCTTTCCCTGTCCTTTTCCTATCTTTCAGTCTTTTATTCTACCTGAGAAAACTATACTTTTCATAAGACCCTTGCTAATAAAGAAGAGCTTCTCCATTCAGTCAAGATAATCAGCAGCTTTCTCTGATGGCAGAACAGCATTTCAGAGAACAGGTTTAAGAGCTGCCTTCAAGGCTCCCTATTTGGCAAAGTCCTAGGTGGAGTAGGGGATATAATTCCCAGGACATCTTATCTCAAGGTCAAGATAAAATGCAGAAATTATTTGTGGCAGCCTTTTTTGTAATGGCTAGAAATTGGAAATTGAATGGATACCCATCAATTGGAGAATGGCTAAATAAATTGTGGTATATAAATGTTAAGGAATATTATTGTTCTGTAAGAAATGATTAGCAGGATGATTTCAGAGAGGGCTGGAGAGACTTACATGAACTGATGCTAAGTGAAATGAGCACAACCAGGAGATCATTATACACTTCAACAATAATACTATATGATGATCAATTCTGATGGACGTGGTTCTCTTCAACAATGAGATGATCCAAACCAGTTCCAAATTGCATAGTGATGAAGAGAATCAGCTACACCCAGAGAGAGAACTATGGGAAATGAGTGTGGATCACAACATAGCATTTCCACTCTTTCTGTTACTGTTTGTTTGCATTTTTGTTTTCTTTCTCAGATTTTTTTTACCTTCTTTCTAGATCCAATCTTTCTTGAGCAGCAAAATAACTGTATAAATATGTATACATATATTGTATTTAACATATACTTTAACATATTTAACATGTGTTAAGGCAGGACTGCCTGCCATCTAGGGGAGGAGGGAAGAGGAAGGAGGGAAAAAGTTGGAACAGAAGGTTTTTCCAGGGTCAGTGTTGAATAACTACCCATGCATATGTTTTGTAAATAAAAAGCTATAACTAAAAAAAAAGGAAAAAAAAGATAAAATTATTCTTATTCTCCTCCTCTCTGAAGGAGCAGTAAGACTCTAGGTGTGAAATATTGCATATTCTGTTAAACACCATTACTTTGCTGGTAGGTTCTTTTTTTTTTCCTTCTTTTTGTCTTAAAATTTTCATTATAAGACATGACTCAATACCCTGTATTTAGGAGACAGATAAAGTATGTATTTAGAAATGGAGATGATCTAAAAAGACATCAATATAAATAAGATGTTAAAAAAGAAAAACAATGTTGCCTATATACTTCCATCACTCTCAGGAACAAAACTGCGATTTTAAAATATCAAAATTAAAAGGAACTTTGAAGACAACCCCCTCATTTTATAGATAGGAAAAGTAAGGCTCAGAGAAGGAAATTGGATTGCCCAAAGTCACAAAGCTAGTAGACTAAAGAACTTCCAGTTATTCTAAATCTTAGACCTGGGCTCTTACCCACACACCATGCTGCCTTATCGCACAATGTTTTTACTAAGTAAGTGTTTTACTAAGTGTTTTACTGAGCTTTCTTCCTGGAGCCTGGGATTCCTGCTAATTAGTAGTGAAATATTATTGCAGAAACCAGCAAGCTTGCAAACAACATTTGCCAAGGCTCGCATTGCAGACGGAGAGGTTAGCTGGAGGATAGCAGAGGATAAAGCATGATTAGCTGGGTAATCATGTCTTTATTACATTAATAGCTTTGTTTGTCATGTTATCAACCAGAGATTAAGCAAATCCCAGAGCAAGAGCAGAGAGGTGAAACTATTTGCTGGCAAAGGTGCCTAAACTCAGCATCTATTTTTCACAAGCAGGTTAGAAAGCAATTAGGAAACTGAGAATAGGCTTCACAAAGACAGAAGAAACAGAAGATTTGTCAGAATCTGAGATCGAGATTGCTCTCCTAGAACTCTGTTCTCTCATGCAAAGGAAGGCCCTGGATTTAAAATCAAAGGAGCAGGGTTTGAATTCTGCCTGTGTCACTCACTCTGGGTCATTCCTTCAAGTTCTAAGATCTCTGTTAGTTTTAAGTACCAGGATCCATACTGAAAGATTCAGGTCTACACTCTCCCATGGGTTATAATAACTAAATACTAGATGAGCATCTGAGTATGTGGACATTCTCTTTTACTATACTGTCTTAGTTTATAAAACTGTAACACATGGGCCAGAGCCAAGATGGCAGAGTAAAAGCAGGGAACTTGCCTGACTTCTCCCCCAAACCACTCCAAATTCTTTTAAATAAAAAATAATGACTATAAAACTATAACACAAGGAGACTATTTTGGATGATCTCTAACTTCTTTTCTGGCTTTGACATTCTAAGATTCCAAAAATTTATTTCACAGAACAAAATATCAAGACTGGAAATGGTTCTTGGAGAGTATCTAGTTCAATCCCCTTCATTTTTCAGAAAAAAGAAAAAAACTCAGAGGAGAGTCATTTATCCAAGATTACCCCATGGGTTAGTGCCAAATCTCCAACTAAGGACCCAAGTGTTCTGATAGTTAGGAATAAAATAGTAAGGATTGAAACCCATCCAAGGAGTACTTCAAGGAACAGGAAATGTTAGTCTGATGAGGAAGACTTTTAAGGCAGATGTATTATCTGTCTTAAATATTTGGAAGACTGTCATTTAAAAGAAGGTAATTTAGTGCAAGAGAAGAGAATTAGAATTTAAGTTTGATGGAGTGGGCGGGATTATCACAGAGCAAGAGATCTGGCCTCCATCTAGGGGAGAAGTCTCTTACAATCAGACCTTCCCAGTCATGGAATCAGATGCCCCCAAAATATTGGCTAATTGGAAATTAGAAAGTCTTGATTCAATTCAGTGAAAGGGAAAGACACTTTGGAGATGATGTAGGCCAGCTTCAAATTGTGGTCCAGCACAAGAAAAGATATTGTTTAAATAAAAGATGTTTGATGCCCTTAGCAGAAGGTGTTAAGGGGACTAGAGACTGTGTCAGAGAAATATCAGTTGAAATAAATAGGGATGAATAGCTTAGTGGAAAGAAGACTTGGATAAAGCAAGATTGTATGTCTTCAAGCATTTCAGGGGCTATTATATGGAGGAGAGATTAGAAATAATGTTGTATAAATGGGGGAGGACCTTAGAATTCAGAGATGGAAGAACTGAAAGACTTCAAAGATCATTTTATCTAAATTTTATATTTTACAGATAAAGAAACTGAGGACCAGAGATATTAAGCTCCTTGCCAAGAACCACAAAAATATAAACCAAAGAGCCATGATTCAAACCTAGGTCCTTTGATGACAAATGTAGGACTCAAAATGATCTCTGAGCTCCTGAATGACTCACTATGGTACGGTATTTATATTTGTTTCTGCAGCATTCTCTTTATCTAATAATTCAGTAAAGTAAGAAAAGGAAACAAAATTAGTTTACCATGAGATATTTTTGATGAATCCATGAACATTTTTAAGGATTTTTGCTTTTCTCTATAACTATATACAAACTATCAAAATAATATCTTATTTGGTTTTATAGTGGATTTGTTGTCATTGTTTAATTGTTTCAGTCATGTCCAACTCTTTGTGACCCATTTGGGGTTTTCCTGGCAAAGATATTGCAATGATTTGCCATTTGCTTCTCCACCTCCTTTTATAGTTGGGGAAAAAGAGGCAGACAGTTATGTGACTTGCCTGGGGTCATCCAAATGATGAATTGTGAGGCTGGCTTTGAACTTAGGTCTTCTTGACTCCAGACTTGGAACTCTATCCATCGAGTCACCTAACTGCCATTTTGTTATTTTATTAGTAAGAGTAAGGAACAAAAATCTTGTTCTCCAACCTAGGATACCTTTTCTCTTTTTTTGAAAATTGGACAGCATATCCTCATCTCCAGTCTTGCCATGCTTCTAAGTTTTCCAAAATTTCTCAAAGAGAATGGTTCAACATTCATCTCTAGCTGTGTAGTTAGTGTGCCAGAGATAGTTTGTCCAGGCAGGGTGATTTAAAGTCATTGAGATATCATCGAATCATAAATTTAGATTTGGAAGGAATGTTAGAGATATCTACTATAGCACTCTCATTTTATATATAGGTAGAGAAATTGAATTTCAGAAAGGTTAAGTGATTTTTCCCACTGTACTATAGCTAATAAACACCAGAGCCAAGATTTGAACCCTGGTTCTCTGCCTCCAAATCCAGTACCAACTTCTTTCTTTTAAAATAGTACTTTATTTTTCCAATATTGCAAAGATGGTTTCCAACATTCACTTTTGCGAAACCTAATGTTTGATATTTATCTCCCTCCCTCCCCATCCTTCCCCAAGAGAACAAGCAATCTGATACAGCTTAAATATGTCTAATTCTTTTAAGCATGTTTCCATATTCATCATGGCGCATAGGAAAAATCATATCAAAAGGGGAAAACCACAAGAAAGAAAGAAAAAACCAAGCAAACAAACAACAGAAAGATGAAAATACTTTGCTTTGATCCACATTCAGTATCCATAATTTTCTCACTGGATGTGGATGACTTTTTCCATCACAAGTCTATTGGAATTGCCTGGAATCACCTTATTGTTGAAAAAAGCTAAGTCCATCACAATTGATCATCACATAGTTTTGTTGCTATGTACAATGTTCTCTTGGTTCTGCTCACTTTTTTCAGCATCAGTTCATGTACATCTTTCCAGGCTTTTCTGAAATCAATCTGCTGATCATTTCTTATAGAGCAATAATATTCCATTACCTTCATATACCATAACTTATTCAGCCATTCCCTAATTGATGGACATCCACTCAACTTTCAGGTCCTTGCCCTTACAAAAAGGTCTCCAGTACCATTTTCTTGTCATATCCTATTTTACTAAAGGACTCTAATGATCACAACACTCAGCTATATATGTATAGAAGAACTGCACATGTTTAACATATATTGGATTACTTGTCATCTTTTTTTTTTAAATTAAAGCCTTTTATTTATAAAACATATGCATGGGTAATTTTTCAACATCGACCCTGGCAAAACCTTCTGTTTCAAATTTTCCCCTCCTTCCCCTTACCCCTTACCCTAGATGGCAGGTAGTCCAATACATGTTAAATATGTTAAAATATATGTTGGGATTACTTGTCATCTAAGGATGGGGAAGGGAGGGAAAATTTTTTGGAACAAAAAGAAAAAAGCTTTAGACTTATTTTTTTTGCTTGTATATGTATTCCCAGCACAATTATTATTGCCCATAATAAATGTTTATTTGTCTATCTATGTCAGGGGTCCTCAAACTACAGCCTGCGGGCCAGATGTGGCAGCTGAGGAAGATTATTCCCCTCACCCAGGGTTTGGAAGTTTCTTTATTTAAAAGCCCACAAAACAGAGTTTTTGTTTTTACTACAGTTCAGCCCTACAGCAGTCTGAGGGACAATGAAATGGCCCCCTATTTAAAAAGTTTGAGGACCCCTGATCTATGTCAATCTGTTTAATCTATCAATATATCTACTTGTCTCTTTATGTAGTTTAGCAGAGTGTGTGTGTGAGATTGTCTCTCTGTCTCTGTCTGTTTGTCTCTTTCTCTCTGTCTATCTTGTCTGTCTACCTATGTGCATATTCTCTTATTTGTAACATATTGCAGCCTGCTCTCACCATACACTTCTCCACAGACTTTTAGATAATCTTCTTGCATGTTGAATTCCAAAAATGTAAGCTCCTTGAGATCATGGATGGCTTTTTCACTTTGTTTTTCCATCTGCAGTACTTAACATAGAGCCTTGCACATAGTATGTATTTATTAAATGCTGCTTGGACTATGTTACAAAAATGGAAACAAAGGAAAGGATAACTGGGCATCAGTAGCTAGACCCTGGAGGGCAGCCAGACACTATGGGGAAAGGGATAGAAGAAGTCAAAGAAAAATTTAGCACATGTCTTTGAACATCAACATTATGCTATGAGGCCAATAGAAAACCTTAGGAGTCCAGGGGTGTGTTGGCAGGGGGGAGATGCTGTTGCTAACAAGAATGTCAGGCTTTATTATAGGTTTTCTGCACTTCAGTCTGGTGCTTGTCACAGAGCCTGCTGGGAACACATTCATGTTAAAAGTTATTCACATATTCTGAAAATTGGTGATAGAGAAAAAATTTAACCATGTTATTCTAGATTTCATCAGCACTGAAAATTTAGCAATGGGATCATTCAGCTATTCAGAGTCAGAGATTCTAAACTATGAACAATCACTTCTGTGTGAGGTGGCATGGGGCATTGGGAAATAGCACCGATCTGTGAAAAAAGCCAGCAATGTAAGGAAGCACTGTACAATGGGAAGAGTCACCAGTGGTTAACTTCTCTGAGGTATCTAACCCCTCAGCTGGGAATGTTGCCTCCAGTACATATGCCAGTTGACTGGAATGGAATGGTTTGTGTATAGGATTTCTTTACTAATCTAATTCCCACCCAGGAGGCATGGACAGTTATTTTCTATATCACTCAGATCTTCCCTTTCCCTCTTTATTGATGGAGAGAATTGTTTTTTTCTGAATTCAAAAGTATTTTGTTTTTCCAATTACATGTAAAGATAGTTTTCAACATTCTTTTTATAAGATTTGTATTCCAATTTTTCTCCCTTCCTCCCTTACTTCCCCTTCCCCAAGACAGCAAGCAATCTGGTGTAGGTTATACATGCACAATCTTTTAAAATAAATTTTCATATTGTCATTTTATGAAAAAAATCAAAACAAAAGGGAAAAAACAAACAATATAAAAGGTGAAAATAGCATGCTTTGATCCATATTAAGTCTCCATAGTTCTCTCTCTGGATACAGATGGCATTTTTCATGCCAAGTCTATTGGTTCTGTCTTAGATCAATCAATGCATTGCTGGGAAGAGCCAAGCCTATCAGAGTGAGTCATCATAATATTGCTGTTACTGTGTACAATGTTCTCCCAGGTCTGCTCACTTCACTTTTTTGTGAATTGCTCTTTTTTGAATTAGGCTTTTTTGAAATCAGTCTGGTCATCATTTTTTACAGGACAGTAATATTCCATTACATCCATATACCATAACTTATTCAGCTATTCTTCAATTGATGGACATCCACTCATTTTCCAATGGCTGGAGAGAATTACGATTCAGTTCTATGTGTGTGAATGAGAAGAAGAGTATACATGAGCTTTATGAAGGGGAGAGATATTTTTCACCATTCCTGATTCAAGAGATGACTCACTCTTTGAAGAGAGAGAGAAATCTGAAATTTGAAGATAGGGGAAATCCAACTCCTCAAAACATTGTTGATTTCTAGCTTATCTCCCTAGAAATTTGCAGAAATTTTCTCTTGAATGAGAGCAAGACTTTGCTGTCATGATTGAGCTGCAATATACTTTCAATAGGAGTTGTTATTCACTTTATATTTTTATGGTAATTTCTAATATGCAAACTTCTCTGGAATCTGCAAAGTAAATGTGTTCACCAACTATTTACTATTTATGATGATCCCCACCAGATTTGGTAGGGAGTCAATTCTGTAAATGTAAGCTTGGGGGTATCTCTTCCCTTTTAAGGATTAGTGACTGGGAAAGATTCTTTAAGACTAAAAAAAGTTATTCCACTGAACTAATAATATTTAGAGGACAGATAGATAAAATTTCAGTCTCTGATAATATCAAAACAACCAGCTTAATGATTCTTTTTCCTGATTCCCTCATTCCCACCCCAGGCAGGAAAGAGGAAATCAGGGAGAATTTATTTAAATAGAGGTAGAACAGATTGTATTTATGCCTCCCCTTAAACCATCTTAAAACAACCCATGTGGATCTATACATCTCTCATGAGCAAAACACATTTCTTCCTCCAGAAGAGTACAATGGATAGATTTAACAAAAATGTAGCCATGAAATTCTGTTTTTCATTGTGTTTATCTGTAACCTGCCTAGAGGCGGCCTGAGTACCAGAAAACCTGGTGCCTTCCTTGAAGGTACTGCCTCCTTCCCCTCCCCCATAGATGGGCTATCCTTGCTTCCTGCCTTAAAGACCAGCATAGCACTTAAATAAAAAATACAGTACCCTTCATCTAGAAGATGGAAAACATCCAACATAGTGCTTTGCACTTAGAAGGTGAATCAAGAAATATTTATTGTTTTGATGTCAAAAGACCACATATAATATGTGCCAATGAATAATCCTGACAATCAGTGCTATGAAAATAAAAATAGAGAAGATCACTGAACTTGGATTATCTGGGAAGATTTTGTTAAGAAGAAGGTACTTTAGCTTTGAATGACAGTTGAAATTTGATAGAAGGTATTAGAAGAATATTTGGATAGTAGAGGAAAACAAAGGCATTTCAGGCTGGTTACTTGTAAGTAATGAAAGGTGGAAGATAAAAGATTTATTTTGAGGCCAGTCCCATTTGATTAAAATGAAGGAATCCATTAGATTGTGAACGCAGACTATTTTTGGCTTTCTTTGTAACCCAGCAATTAACCCAATGCCTAACACATTGTGGGTACTTAATAGTACTTTTTGACTTGTTGACTGGATAGTTCCCATAAAGAGGCAGTATAAAATTAGACTAAAGACTTATGTTGAGACCATATTGTTGGAAGACCTTCAAGATGCTTCAATTTTATTTTGTAAAAAGTAAGAATCCATGGAAGAATTTTTGAGAAATTCTAAGATTATTTGGGCAACTGTGTGGAACTATCTGGACTAGATGAAGAGCTGGATGTAAAGTGAGGTAGATCTAAGTTCAAATACTACTTCTGACACTAACAAGCTGCATGACCCAGAAAAGTCATTTGGCCCTTCTCAGCTAAAGGTTTATTATATATAAAACCAACGAACTTCACAGGACTGTGAGGACCAAATTAGATAATTTATGTAAAGTATTTTGCAAACTTTTAAATGTTATATAAAAACTAGTCATTATTATTGCAGAGGACTACTACTAGGGAATACTACCAACTAAGTAGTAGGGAGCACTAACTACTCCCTACTAATTAGGGAGAATAATTAGTGGCCTTTTGAAATACTCAGGCTAGATGAGATGAAGACCTCAGCTGATAGAAGTAGAACAGACTGAGATGTGAGAAATACTGTAGAGGTTTGTTTGATCAGACTTGGAATATGATTGTATATTGGGATAGGGAAAAAGAAAAGGGTTAAAAAGAGACATGAAGAAGGATACAAAGATGACTCTGAGGTGTCCAACCCTAGTGACTGGAGATTAGCAGTTCCACTGACAGAAATAAAGAGATCAACAAGACAACTCTCTAAAGAACTTATGATGAAAAATGCTATCTATATTCAAAGAAAGAACTCATTGCATCTGAAAACAAATTGAAGCATACCTTTTTTTACTTTATTTTTCTTGGGGTCTTTTTGGAGGAGGAGTATTTATGTTTTCTTTCTTAATATGATTTTTATGGAAATATTTTGCATAACTTCTCTTATTGTCAAAGCTAACATTTCTAATACAATACTGAATAGTAATGATGGTAGTGAGCAATATTGTTTCACCCCTGATCTTACTGGGAATGCATAAGATATTTGATGATGGTTTTAGATAGATGGTTTTGCATAACTTTACATGTGTCTTCTCACTGGGGGTATGGGGATGGAGGAGAGAAAAGAATCTGCAGTTCAAACTTTTAACAATGTTAAAACATTTTAAACACATGTTAAACATTGTTTTACATGTAATAGGAAAAATAAAATATTAAATGATGAAAAAAGGAAACAAATATATAGGTCAGGGAATTTGTTTGGAAAGGTAAGTGAGGTTTAGTAATGTTAAGTCAGAGGTAAGGAGATAGTTGAAAATCTAAGTTGAAATATTTAGCAAACAAATGTAATTGGAGGTCAGGTAAGGCAATAGGGATTGTGAATCATACTCATAGATGTGAAACCAGATGTGAACTCCAAAATGGATCAGTTCACAACTCCACTAGCAATGTAGTAATATCTCAGTTTTCCCACATCCCCTCTAACATTTATCATTATCTTTCCTGTTATCTTAGTAAAGACCTCATTTCTAAAATATATAGAGAACTGGGTCAAATTTATAAGAATACGAGTCATTCCCAAATTGATAAATGATCAAAGGATATGAACAGATAGTTTTCAGATAAAGAAATTAAAGCCATCTACAATCATAAGAAAAAAAATGCTCTAATCATTATTGATTAGAGAAATGCAAATTAAAACAACTCTAAGGTACCATCTCACATCTATCAGATTGGCTATGGTGACAGGAAAAGATAGTGATAAATATTGGAGGGGATATGGGAAAACTGGGACACTAATCCATAATTAGTAAAGTTGTTAAATGATCCAGTAATTCTGGACAGCAATTTGGAAGTATGCCTAAAGAACTATGAAACTGTGCATACCCTTTGATCCAGCAGTGTTACTACTGGGTCAATATCTCAAAGAGATCATAAATGAGGGAACAGGATCTACATATGCAAAAAATGTTTTTAGCAACTCTTTTTGTAGCAATCCAATTTTTCCACATCCCCTCCAACATTCATCATTATCTTTTCTTGTCATCTTAGTCAATCCTTGAGGTGTGTAGTGTTACTTCAGAGCTGTCTTAATACTTATTCTTTTTTAAATATCTCTTTTTGTGGGATAATTAGGGTTTTGCTCAGAGTCACACCACTAGGAAGTATTAAATGTCTGAGGCCATATTTGAACTCAGGTCCTCCTGACTTCAGGGCCAGTGCTCTATCCATTGTGCCATTTAGTTGTTCCCAAATTGAACATTTTTTAATAGAGGTGAGGTCAGGGAGACAGACAGAGATGTTCAGGGAGAGACAAAGAGAATTTAAGATTCTGAGTCAGAATGACTGAGAAGACATAATTTTAGACTGAGAGGGGAAAGATAAGACCGAGGGGAGAGTTCCAAGGGAGACTAGTCTTGAGCAGAAGCGACACCTCTTTTTCTTAGGTAGGAAGCAGGAAAAGATAGCATAAGAGAGAAATGTTTTGACACGAATTATAATCAATCCTAGACTTCCTAGTAAAATATGATGCAAGTTTTAGATTGAATAGAAAGCCTTAAGAGAGATATGGTCTCAAAATTCTTTTTCCCCTTTGGCCACCCTCCAGCTGATTCCTTGGGGGAATTAATGAGGTTTAGATAGTCTCTTTGACCCCATTATCCCACTATTCTTTTCCTGTCTTACACACTCTCTTGGTCATTCTTTGTTCTGTCTATGTCACATCCACAGTAATAAATGAGGTGACCTGAATAGACCATAAATTTTGGCTCTATTGACTTGTACCAGGGTACAGTGTCTGTTGCCTTTTGGTAGGCAAACAAGGATTCCCTACCTTTGTTCCTTTATTCTGAGAGAACATTTATCAGGGAGATTTATTAACACATACTGGCCAGGACATAATGCATTTTGTTACATATATATATATATATTTATCTCTCTGGGGCATCAACCCTCACCTCAAGTGACTCCCAGGGAGAACCTATGTAGTATGGTGAAGGAAACTCAGTATTTGCTTGAAGCAAGATACAATTCTTGTATCACCAATAATTTGTCTCATGAGTTTTGTACCATTTTTGCAAAATACTAGCTCTGATTTATCATCTCAGAATTTCAGAGCTATAAGAGACCACAAAAGATATGCTACCCAAATTTTTAGGAAACTGAGACCCAGAGACTAAGGGACTTCTTCAAAGTTATACAGGCAGTGTAAGAGAAAGCTTAAATCCAAGCTCTCTGATTACACATCTACTCTGCATATGAATATCTTAATCTTCTTATTGCTCTGCTAAAAGATCACCTAACTACCAGCTGAAGAGTTCCAGTAAAAAAAAAAAAAAAAAAAAAAAAAAAAAAGCTATCTCCTCAGCTCCTCAGACTTCTCTTTTTGTGATAATTCAAATTGTTAGCAGATATTAGAATCTTAGGAAAAAGCATTGAGTTTTCTGGTCTAACCTTTCTAGGTGCAATAGGCTGTAGTCATGCTCCCACTTGCTATATGCTACCTCTTATTATATGGACAGCTCAGTGGCACCATAATGGATAAAACACCAGGCCTACAATCAGAAAAAAATCCTCTTTCTGAGTTCAAACCTCAACTCAGACACTCATTAGCTATGTGATGCTGAGCAAATGACTTAACCATATTTGATTTAGTTTCCTCATCTGTAAAATGGGCTACAGAAAGAAGTAGAAAGCTACTCCAGCATCCTTGTCATGACAGCTCCAAATGGGTTATGAAGAGTTGGGCAAGACTGAAAATGACTGAATAACAACACCTATCTTTCCTTCCTTTCTTCCTGAAAGTATTCCTTCTGTTTCCTCCCTTATCTACTCCTTCCCTTTCCAATATATATGAAATTTGTATGCTTGAAGCATTTCAGACTAGAAAGTTTTCATTTTTAAACTGGAAACCCTGCCAAAAAGGAAGCCTTCACTTCCTTATAAAACTCCTGAAATGCTATGCTCCAGGATCAATCAGGACCTCAGAAATGCGTATACTAGCTGCTATAAGCTGGAGCCATCTAACATCTTCTGAAGCATAGCCCATGGTACAATCCTAAATCATCATGGGTTTCTTCTTTTTTAATATTTTTAAAAATAATTTTAATAATTTAATTTTTTAATTTACAAAGCATATTAATGGGTAATTTTTCCAACATTGACTCTCACATAACCTTTTGTTCCAAAATTTCCCCTCTTTCTCTCCACCCCTCCTCTAACTGGCAGGTAGTTCAATACATGTTAAATATGTTGAAATACACATTAGATGCAATATTTGTATACATATTTATACAATTATCTTGTTGTGCAAGAAAAATCAGATTAAGAAGGAAGAAAAAGAAACACTGAGAAAGAAAACAAAATGGAAGCAAATAACGACAGAGAGAGTGAGAATGCTATGTTGTGTTCACACTCTGTTCCCACAGTTCTCTCTCTGGGTGTAGATGGCTCTCTTCATCACTGCACAAGTGGAACTGGTTTAAATCATCTCAATGTTGAAGAGAGCCACATGTGTCAGAATTGATTATCATATAGTCTTGTTGTTGTCATGTATAATGATCTCCTGATTCTGCTCATTTCACTTAACATCAGTTCATGGGTCTCTCTGAAATTATCCTGCTGGTTGTTTTTTACGGAACAACAGTATTCTATAGCATTCATAGACCACAATTTTTTCAGTCATTCTCCAACTGAGAGCATCCACTCATTTTCCAGTTTCTTGCCACTACAAAGAGGGCTGCCACAAACATTTTTGCACATGTGGGTCCCTTTCCCTCCTTTAGGTTCTCTTTGGGATATAATCCTAGTAGTAACACTGCTGGATCAAAGAGTATGCACAGTTTGATAACTTTTTGAGCATAGTTCCAAATTGCTCTCCAAAATGGTTGGATGCATTCAAGTCACACCAACAATGTATCAGTGTCCCTGTTTTCCCACATCCCCTCCAACATTCATCATTATCTTTTCCTGTCATCTTAGCCAATCTGACAGATGTGTAGTGGTATCTCAGAGTTGTCTTAATTTGCATTTCTCTGATCAGTAGTGATTTGGAGCATCTTTTCATGTGGCTGCAAATAGTTTCAATTTCTTCAACTGAAAATTGTCCATATCCTTTCATCATTTATCAATTAGAGAATGGCTTGAACTATTATAAATTTGAGTCAATTCTCTATATATTTTAGAAATTAGGCCTTTATAAGATCCTTTGAATGTAAAAATGTTTTCCTAGTTTATTGCTTCCCTTCTAATCTTGTCTGCATTACTTTTGTTTGTACAATTTTTTTAACTTAAAATAATCAAATTATCTCTTTTGATATCAATAATGATCTCTAGTTCTTCTTTGGTCACAAATTTCTTACTCCTCCACAAATCTGAGAGGTAAACAATCCTATGCTCTTATAATTTGTTTATAGTATCATTCTTTATGTCCAGATTATGAAACCATTTCAACCTTATCTTGGTATATGGTGTTAGATGTGGGTCTACACATACTTCTGCCATACCAGTTTCCAATTTTCCCAGCAGTTTTTGTCAAATAGTGAATTCTTATCCCAAAAGCTGGGACCTTTGGGTTTATCAAACACTAGATTGTTATAGTCGTTGGTGATTTTGTTCTGTGAACCTAACCTATTCCATTGATCAACTTTTCTATTTCTTAGTCAGTATAAAAATGGGTTTGATGACAGCTGCTTTATAATATAGTTTTAGATCTGGTACAGCTAAGTCATCTTCATTTGCTTTTCTCTTCATTAATTCCTTTGAAATTCTTGACCTTTTGTTCTTCCAGATGAATTTTGTTGTTATTTTTTCTAGGTCAATAAAATAGTTTCTTGGGAGTTTGATTGCTATAGCACTAAATAAATAGATTAGTTTAAGGAGTATTGTCATCTTTATTATATTCACTTGACCTATCCAAGAGCACTTGATATTTTTCCAATTGCTTTGTTTGGAAAGTGTTTTGCAATTTTGCTTATATAGTTCCTGACTTTCCCTTGGCAGATAAATTCCCAAATATTTTATATTATCAACAGTTATTTTAAATGGGATTTCTCTTTATATCTCTTGCTGTTGGATTTTGTTAGTGATGTATAAGAATTCTGATAATTTATGTAGATTTATTTTTACCTTTACTCTGTATGTATCGCTCTGCTTTAAATGTGTTTCTTATAACCAACATATTGTAGGATTTTGTCTTTTAATCCAGTCTGCTATCTGCTTCCATCTTATGGGAGAGTTCACCTGATTCACATTTATAGTTAAAACTACTAATTCTGTATTTCCTGCCATCCCCAAATTATAAGTTTCTCTTTCCTTTTCCCCTTTGCTCCTCCCCAGTGTTTTAGGAACACTACTTGCCTCAAACAGTCCTCCCCCATTAGAGACCCTCCCCCTTTCTTATACCTTTACCCTACTATTTCTCTTTTCCCTTCTATTTAGCCTACCCCTTCCCTTTTCCTCTTTCCCCTCCCACTTTTCTATAAGATGAGAAATGTTTGTCAGTGAAACCAAATATATCTAATATTCTTTCTTTGGGCCAAATCTGATGAGAGTAAGATTCACAAAATATTTGTCACCCTCCTTTCTCTCCCTCAATTATAATATGTTTTCTTTGCCTCTTCCTAAGATGTAATTTCCCTCATTTTACCTCTTTTTTCCCCTTTTTTTCTTTTACAATTCCCTTTCCATCTCCAGTTGCTTTTTTATGTTATAACAGTAAGATCAGATTATGCATGTACTCTTTTTTATTATTTAATTTTAATAGCTTTTTATTTACAGGTTATATGTATGGGTAACTTTACAGCATTGACAATTGCCAAACCTCTTGTTCCAATTTTTCCCCTCCTTCCCCAACCCCCTCCCCCAGATTGCAGGATGACCAGTAGATGTTAATATATTAAAATATAAATTAGATACACAATAAGTATACATGACCAAACCATTATTTTGCAGCACAAAAAGAATCGGATTCTGAAATATTGTACAATTAGCCTGTGAAGGAAATCCAAAATGCAGGTGGGCAAAAATATAGGGATTGGGAATTCAATGTAATGGTTTATAGTCATCTCCCAGAGTTCTTTCGCTGGGAGTAGCTGGTTCAGTTCATTACTGCTCCATTGGAACTGATTTGATTCATCTCATTGCTGGGGATGGCCAGGTCCATCAGAATTGGTCATCATATAGTATTGTTGTTGAAGTATATAATGATCTCTTGGCCCTGCTCATTTCACTCAGCATCAGTTTGTGTAAGTCTCTCTAGGCCTTTCTGAAATCATCCTGTTGGTCATTTCTTACAGAACAATAATATTCCATAATATTCATATGCCACAATTAATTCAGCCATTCTCCAATTGATGGGCATCCACTCAGTTTCCAGTTTCTGGCCACTACAAAGAGGGCTGCCACAAATATTCATGCACATACAGGTCCCTTTCCCTTCTTTATGATCTCTTTGGGATATAAGCCCAGTAGTAACACTGCTGGTTCAAAGGGTATGCACAGTTTGATAATTTTTTGATATGCATGTACTCTTAATGTATACACATAACAGAAATACAGTTCCTAAGAGTTTTTTTTTTCTTCTTACCTTTTTATGCTTCTCTTGAGTTCTATATTTGGAAGTCAAAGTTTTTCTTTAGCTCTGGTCTTTTCATCAAAAATAATGGAATTCACCAGTTTCATTGAATGTCCATCTTCTTCCCTGAAAGAAAATGCTCAGTTTAGCAGTGTAATTTATTCTTGGCTGCATTCCAAGTTCCTTTACCTTTCAGAATATCAGATTCCAGGCCCTTTGATCTTTAAAGTAGAAGCTGCTTATTGTGACTTCTCGGTATTTGAATTGCTTCTTTCTGACTGCTTATAATATTTTTTCCTTGGTTCAAAAGTTCTCAAATTTAGCCATGATATTCCTTGGGGTTTTAATTTTGTGGTCTCTTTCAGGAGGCATTCAGTGAATTCTTTCAGTGGTCATTTTACCTTCTGTTTCTATGATATACAGGTAGTTCTCTTTGATGATTTCCTGAAAGATAGTGCCTAGGCTCTTTTTTCATTATATCTTTCAGGGAGTCCAATAATCCTTCGATTGTCTCTCCTGGATCTATTTTCTAAATTATTTGTTTTCTCAATTAGGTATTTGACATTTTTTCTATTTTTTTCATTTTTTTGGTTTTGTTTGACCGATTTTTGTTGTTTCATTGAGTTATTCATTTCTATTTGTTCAATTCTGAATGTTAGTGAATTGTTTTCTTCATTTACTTTTTTATTTCTTTTTGTATTTGTCCAGTTGAATTTTTAAATGAGTTGTTTTGTTCTATGGAATTTTTTTCCACTTCATAAATTCTGTTTTTTAAGGCGTTATTTTCCTTTTCCATTTTACAGATTCTGTTTTTTAAGGAGTTATTTTCTTTTTCTATTTCACAAATTCTATTTTTCTGAGAGTTGCTTTCTTTTTCCATTTTATCAAATCTATCTTTTAATGAGTTATATGTTTTTCCATTTCACAAAGTCTATTTTATAGTGGGTTTTCTTCAGAAAGTTTCTGTATTGCCTTTTCCAAACCCTCTTGCAAATTTTTCATTTCCATTCCCCATGTTTCTTCTAGCTCTCTTTTAAGATCCTTCTTAATTTCTTCTAGGAGAGCCTTGTGTGATGGGGACTAGGCTATATCACCTTTTGGGACTTCATCTGGAGACAATCTGCCTTTAGTTTCCTCAGGGTTTGAAATCTGTTCTTTTCTTTTGCCATAAAAGCTGTCTATCATTAGAGAGTCTTCTTTACTTTTTTTTAGTATTTTTTTTTTAAAGTTAAGGTCTGCTTTTAGGTTGGGGAGGTTTTCCAAGCAGCCGCAGTTACACTGGGTCAGTGCTGTTTCACTTCTGGTGCTGGGTGGGTATGTGCAGGTCCCATGAGATTCTGGCATTTTGGGATGCACTATTGATCTTTTGTGTTTGTGTTGGATATTTTATAACTTCTCTGCTGATCTACTGGCTTGCAACCAGGGTAGCGTGGCCAATACTGCTGTAGGTTCCTGTAGATTCCTCCCTGGTGGAGTCAGCAATGCTCTGGGGCTCTGTGCTTTCTGCCCTGGTGTTTGTGGTCAGTTGTTTGTGTTAAGCTGCCTCTCTCCCATTTCCAATTGAAACAGACCTTTTCTGATCTGTTTCCTTCCATAGATTCTCTGCCATGCAGAGTCTGCACTGCCATACAGAGACTGCACTGCCACACAGAGACTGTACCGCCTCAGGACTCTGAACTGTCTGTGCTGGTATTTATACTTAGCTGGTTGTACTAGCTGCCTCCCTCCCATTTCCAATTGAAACAGACCTTTTCTAGTGATCTTTGAAATTATCTTTGAAAATTTGTTGCACTCCCAATATTTGTAGGTTCTGCTAGTCCAGACTAATTCCGTGGATGGATTTTGTAATTAGTGTGAGGGTTGTAGAGAAGGTTAGAGAGAAACATGTGTCATCTACACCATCTTGACTCTGCAGGGTTCCTTCTACTTTGTCCTGAAGACCATTTCTTTGTTAACTGTATGGAACCTATGGTACTTCTCTGCTTAAAGTTGATTTTCATAAGATTCTCCTCACTAGAGAAGATTTGATTTCTCTATGTCTACAAGAGGGAACAGTTGGCAAAAACTTAAAAGAAGATAAATTTTGGATTTCTAACTTCAAGGGAGACAGTGTGGTATTTCAAATTTTCTTTGGATTCCTGAAGGAAGAGAAAGACTCTGGCAACAAGCCATTATGTAGAGGAACTAGCATCCTGATCATTTCCTCATCCTCAGTTTTTATACTAGAGACTTGAGCTGAATTTTTCACTGTCAATGGGAAAATTCAATTTGCCTATTTTCTGCTAAATTCATCAGAGAAGGAATAGAAATTTGGTTGTTGTTGCTGCTATTCTCGATATGTAGCTTTTGTGGAACTATCTCTTAATTTGAATCAAATTAAGCTATACACAGGTAGCTTGAGACACTCCTCACTAAGGGACCTTGATAAGGAGCTTAGCTTAAACCTAAAAATTATTTCCCATGAGATAACAATAAAGGGAAACATATACACATAATTCTAGTCTGGTATTTTCTGTCCTTAAGGAAAGCAGAATGACCAGCCTCTGGCACCAATTCCTTCCTTCCACTCCTATCAGTATTCTCTCCTTTGGAGAAGGGTGGTTGAGAAAGGCAAGAGATATCTGTTCATCTGTTCAGAAAAGAGATACTTTCCTGTAAGCTATATCTCTATAGCATGCAGACATACATAATCTACAGGTCAATTCAGAATGTGCACATTATGGTGAAATGTCTTCAATTAAGTCCTGTGACTTTACTTTAAACATGCCAAATGAAAGGGCCTATTGATTGACTAGCACTACTTATTCTTCTTGGAAGCCTCTTTTAGTTTCAGCAATAGATCCCAACAGAAGGTTCCTCCTTACTATATTCAATCTAATATGGCTCTGTCTCTGTAATTTTTAACCTATAGCTCCTATTTCTGCTTTTTTTTTTTAGGGAGGAAGAGTGACGAGGTGAAACACTTCTTCTTCTTAGCAAATTTAAGTTTTCATTTTCTTTACTATCCCTTCATATTCTTGAAGAAAGTGATCATCTTTCCTCCAGTCTTTTCTTTTCTAAACTATGGACCATTCCACAGAAGAATGTTTTTAAATACATAGAATATAATGCAGAGGATTATAAAATTATATTGAAATGCAGTTGTATTTTTTCAATGTTTAATGACTAAGAAATTCTCATGTATGTAGTTTCTATCTTGATATGTTCTATGTTCTATTTTTTATGTTCTATGTTCTAAGGACCTCGGGCATATAATATTTTGTTCTAGGTTCCTTCCATCTCTGACATTCTATGTTCTAAAAACCTTTGATAAGGTTATATTTTATCCTAAGGTCCTTTCAGCTGTAACATTCTATGTTCTTTATTTTAAGCACCTCTGGCATATTATATATTTTATTTTAAGGTTTCTTCCACTCTGATATTTTGTGTTCTGTTTTTATGTTTTAAGAACCTTTGGAATATTATATATCTTGTTCTTTTTATTTAAAATTTTAATAGTATTTTGGTTTTTCAATTACATGTGAAGATAATTTTCAATATTCATTTCTGAAAGATTTTGAATTCCAAATTCTTTTCTCCCTTCCCCAGATAGCAAGCAATCTGACATTGACTATACATGTACAATCATTTTGAACTATATATTATTTTGTTCTAAGGCTTCTTTCAACTTTGACATTCTCTATTCTATGTTCTAAGGACTTTTTTTATATATTTTGTTCTAAGTTCCTATCCAACTCTGAATCCTTATAACTCAATGATTTTATTAAGTAAATTCTAGATTAGAAAGATGCCTGGGAACAGATCTCCCATTAGCATGGTTTTAGTGACTATGTGCAGACTGGAAGTAGTAAAATAACATTTGTTTCAATATATTTTATAATTCCAGCTAGGAATTAATTCATACTGATCATCCTCATAATTATTCTGACTCCATGAAGTCTAACTAATAACTTCAACTGCATCCTTATGGCCAATTAACAGTCAAAATGGTAGAATCAGCCGAGTTGTTGGTGGAAATCATCCTAAAAGTTAACATTTCTAAAACATCTTGGAGCCAGTAACCACATCGAAGAGACCCCAGAGGTATAGGGTATTAGAGCATCTGAAACCCCAAAGCACTTTACACACATTATCTCACTGATTTTCAAAATAACTTTATGAGATAGGCAGAACAGATATTATTATCTCCACTGGACTGAAGAGAAAACAGAAACCCAGGGAGCTAAAGTGATTTGCCCATGGTCTTGAAGGTAGTAAATGGCAATGAACCCAGTTCTCCAAATCCATGGCTTTTCCTCTGAAATCACAGACATCTGCATCTGTAGAATCAATGGGAAATCACATAGCCTAAGATTTTAAATTAGAATTCAGCTGCCCAGTAAGCTTGGGAAGCTCTCAAAAATTAAATTTTGCTTATATATATTTTGCCTATATTAATTGCTTATGTAAACATTTAATAATGATAAGGCAATAACAACAATAAAAACAATAGAAATTTCTTCCAAGAGATGGACATAATGTATAGCTTACCAAAAATATAGATTTGAAAAATACATATGGAGAAAGTAGGAACAAAAGTAAGTATGTAATAGAGGAAAAATATAATTATTCATCAATAATTTATAAAACACTCACTATCTTCCAGGAATTAGGAGTACAAAGAAAAAAATAAAATAGCTCTTTTCTTCAGAGAGTTTACTTAGCTAAAGGAGACTATACAAATAAAGGTACATTGAAAATCAATATAAAGCAGACACAAGATTCATTAAAAAATAATCATTTATTAAGTACCTACTATGTGCTAGACAGTGGGCTATGTATAGGGATACAAAGAAAGGAAAAAGATAGTTCTTGTCCTTAAGGAGTTCAAAATCACATTACTTGTGTGCATGGGAGTGAGGATGGCACAATTTGCTTTATGCAAAAGATGACATTTGAGTTAAGTCTTGAAGGAAACCAGAAAATCCAAGACAGAGGTGAATAGGGAAGGCATTTTAAGTA
Organism: Sarcophilus harrisii; assembly: GCF_902635505.1. Taxonomy (NCBI): domain Eukaryota; kingdom Metazoa; phylum Chordata; class Mammalia; order Dasyuromorphia; family Dasyuridae; genus Sarcophilus; species Sarcophilus harrisii. The sequence continues at coordinate 353,559,108 of NC_045427.1, forward strand.
TAGGAACTATCATCAAAAAGTGTGGAAATGAGAGATGGATTATAATAAATCGAACAAGGCCAGCTTGTCTGGACTATAGAGGAAACAGAATAAAGTAATGTATGAAAGGATTAGGAAGGTATACTGACCCTGTTGGGAAAAGTTTTCAATTCCAAAAGGATGAATTTATATTTGATCCTAGAACCAGAGTTAAGAATCTTGTCTGTGTCTGTGTGTGTGCGTGTGTGTGTGTGTGTGTGTGTGTGTGAGAGAGAGAGAGAGACAGACAGACAGACAGACAGATATGGATTACTTGGACAGCCTATTTAAACCTATGTTCCTCTTCTCAGATTAATGGTTTTAAATACAGAAAATAAAATACTTAAATTTCAAAAGGAAACAAATTGTATCATTATGTCATGTTACATTGCATTGTGATACATGTTAAGAGTATTTTTTATTGAATCTATGACCTCTAAACTAGGAAACTCTGTCCTAGGGGGGAGCCATTGGTATTTATTGGTTCATGATGATATAGTCAGATGTGAATTTTTTTTTAATCCTATTGGCTACTATGTGAAAAAAGAATTGAAACTGGAATTGAAAAGGCAGGAAGTCCAACTAGGAGACTATCACAATAATACAGGTGATAGTAATGAGGGCCTGAACTAGAGTGAAAATTGAGAGGGTCAAAAAAGGGACCAATTTTAGATATTATGAAGGTAGAAATGACAAAAGTTGTCGACTAATTGAATCTATGGTTAAATAAAAGTGAAGAATTGAGGATAAAACTATTTTTAAAAAATAACTAACATTTACATATAACTTACTATGTGCCAGTCACTGTGCTAAATGCTTTATAATAATTATCTCATATGATCCTGAGTGTGAACTTGGGTGACTGGGAGCATAGTAGTATCCTTAATACAAATAAGGAAGTTCTGAAAATGAGTGGGTTTTAGGGAAATTATATTGAATTCTGTTTTGGACATGTTAATCTACTTCTGGTATGTATAGTTGAAAATAACCAGTAGGGTATTAATGTTGTAGAACTGGAACAGAGTAAAGGGTTAGGGCTAGCTATATAGGTCTAATAGTCATCTGTATAGAGATGATAATTAAACCTATCAGAGCTGATTAGATAATTATTGAAAGAAAGTATATCCATCAGACCTAGAGGAACTACATTTATGAATATTAAAATATCTGGCTAGGTTTAGAGTCAAGAAGTTCTGATTTTAAGCACTAAATTATGCTTAATAATTTAGCTGGCTAAAGCTAAACAAGTCACTAATTTTCTCAGGGTTCTAGACAGTTCTGCATTGGTAGACAGAATTTTCTCACCTGGGTATTTTCTTTATCAGTAATACTCCAGATCTAGTCCTTTTGCTATATAAGACCTATAGACAAGAGGAATGATGCAATATGGAAAGTGAAATGAAGTAACAAAGGAAGCAAAAGTTTGATCTTTCAAGCATATCAATTTATTAAACAATGCATGCCAATTGCCCAACAAACCAGGATCAGTCTCCTTCCTCATTTTAGATCTGGATTCTAAATACAAAGACTTTTATACATTAAAAACAGCCAAATAAGCCCAATTAATTAAAAGAATACGATATAATATTGGATAATCAGATCTGTAATTGAATGAAAGATTAGGGACTTTCCAAGTTGAGAAGGAGAAATTTAAAAAGTAAAAAACTCCCTGAATTCAGAAAAAAATGGGATATCCCTCTTCCTCCAAATGTCTGTAAACAATCAAAGGAACATGGGAACAATAACTGATTGATCAGAGTGGGGCCAGTTATTTTTTTCATCAAACTTATGGATTACTTGAGATGTATAATTGTGAGAAAATACCTGACATCAATCTTCACTCTTTAGTTAATTATTTCCAAGCAGCAGATAGGGGTAATATAGCTTCCCAGCCACGCAGGCCTAATTTCCAATAAGGTTTTCTATCAACTGACACAAATGAAGAAAGTTTTCTTGCAAGACTGATATTGGAGTAAACAATTGAATAGAAAGGGAACTGAATCAACTCCAGAATTGAGTCATAAAATGGAATAAGTGTAATTCATTCAATCCCAACAATTAACTACTTGCTGCCTTAATCCCTTCCGTTCCTCATGAAACACTTGCTAGATTCTGTCATTCTATCCTGATAGATAAAATGTAGAGGGATGAATGAAGGAGAGCTTCAGTAGATGAATATGGAATTAGATGAATTATTGGACATAATGACTAATCATTAATGGGTTAATGTCCATTTGCCAGTAAGATGCTCCAGTGAAATATCTTGAGCCCTATGCTTGCCATTCTTAACTTAGTTGAATAAAGATAAAGGTAACTTTCATATCATATTTGTAGATGAAATCAATCTGAGAGAGATCATTACATATTTGATGATAGAGTTGAGGACTCAGTAAATTATGACAGACTAGAATAATAGGACAAATAACAATTAAATTTAGTGATAATAAAAGCTATGCTTGGATTAAAAAGGCAACTTCTAAGTAAAAGTTAAGAAAACATGCGAAGACAGCAGTTTATATGATAAAGAGCAATAGATTTTAGAAGACTTCAAGTTTAAGATAGTTCACAGTACCTCCACTCTTTCCCCCTTAAAAAAACCCTAATATGATCTTAAGTCACATTTAGAAAGGAAAAGCCTTGGATAAACCCAAATAAACCAAAGATCAGAAAGTACCAGCAGAAGGATTCTCTGTTCAGCAAGAAATGGTGAGAAAATAAGAAAACAGTTTAAAAGAAAGTGGATTTTAATCAACATCCAATATCACAATAAGTTGCAAAGGGTTACATAGTTTACATATAAATGATCACAATATAAAAAAATTAGGAAAAGAATGAAAGTAGGTATCTCGATTAACTATGGTTAGAAGAGGAATTCTAAAATTAACAATGGATAGAAGTGATTATAAAAGACAAGACAGACTATTTGGATGACTTAAAATTTAACAGTTTTGCATGGATAAAATGCACTAGAAAAGAAACTGATGATTACAAAGAATATTTTAGCAATTATCTCTGATAAAAGAGAAGTATGTTCTAATAGATAAATGGTCAAAAGATAGGCAGTTTTCAAGAAAGAAAATGTGATCTATCAACAATCATATGAAAAAGTTCTTCAATTTTTTCCAAATAATAGAAATGAAAATTAAAACAACTCTGAGATTTCACTCCACATCTATTAGAATGGCAAAGATGATAAAAGATGAAAATGGTAAATTCTGAAGTGACTACAAAAAGAAAGACATTAGTTGACTTATTGGAAACATTAATTAGGAAAATCATTCGGGAAAACAATTTGCCATTATACTAGCAAAGTCAACAAATTGTAGATACCCTTTGACTTAGTGATACCACTATACTGCTGCTACAATTGTTGTAGTTAAATGAGGTCAGACACAGACAGACAGACACACACACACACACACACACATACACACACACAGAGGGAGATAGACAAAAAGAGAGAGGGAGTGTCAAGAGAGAGAGAGTTGGTCACTTAGCTACTCTCTTAAGATTTCCAGTGAGGGAAGAAGAAAGGGAGGGATGGAGAGAGGACAAAAGATACATGTGTATATATGAGAACTCATATATACAAAAATATTTGAAGTATCACTACTTGTAGAAACAAAGACTGAGAAGCAAAGCAGGTGCCCATCAATTGGGAAATGGATGAATTGTAGCATATAAATGAAATATTATTAGTAGTAGTATTAGTTTTGTTAGTATGGAATATTATTACATAATGGACTGTTTGGGTAGATGTTCCATCTTCTCATTGGAAAAATAGTAGACTCTAGGTGCAGACTGAGTATGGGCACAATGGAACCAATTGTTAAATTTTCAATGTGAGCATTTACACATTGGACATTGGCAAATGCTATTCTTCAGAGTTTGATTTATTGTTTTGTTGATTATCTGAATTTAATAAAGTAATGGAAAAGATGTTAATATACAGATTAAATTTAAAAATGAATTATGGGCATATTTTTTTGAAGAGCTCATTTAAAATTTTCCAGCATATCTCTGAGAAAGAAGCACATACTGTCAAACATAACTAGTGTGTTGATTTGTTTAGTTTCTTGGTTCTTTTTTGTGGTGAGGGAAGGTTCTTTTGAGGTCTGTGTTGGTTGGGTCTTTGGGGAGCCATTGGAAAGTGACAGTAATGTAAAAAATATATATAGCATCAATAAAATATTTATTCAGTGTGGTTTTTGTTTTGTTTTTAAAGAAGAGTCACAGGGCACAGGAAATGATAATCTCATTTTTTTCTGACCTGGTCAGATCATACCTAGTATATTGTGTTCAATTCTAGTCACCAAGTTTAGGAAAAATGTTGAGAGCTAGAGAACATTCTGAGGAAGGAGAAAAATGATTCCAAAGAGCCTTAAAACTATACCAAAGAAGAATAAGCTAAAAGGGCAAGGGGTGTCTATCTTGAAGAGAAAAAGAGTTACAGGGAAATGATTTTTATCTTCAAGCATGTGAAGAGTCATCCTGTGGAACTGATCTGACTTATTACCATTAACCTCAAAACTGGAAACCATGAACAGCAACTTCAGGAAGGCAAATATGGATTTGATCTAAGGAAATTAAAAAAAAACTTCCTAACAATTAGAGTTGTATAAAAGTGAAGTGAGTTGCCTTAGGAGGTAAAAAGTTTTCCCTCACTTGAAATCTTCAGAGGATAGCTAAGTGACCAACTCCCCCCCCTTTTGTATGTGTGTGTGTGTGTGTGTGTGTGTGTGTGTGTTATTATACAGGAATTTTTATTCAGTTATACATTGGAAAACAAGAACCTTAGGAGCCTTCCTTCTTTTTCTTATTATTTGGATTCTGTAATTGTCCATAGAAAGATTATTTTTCCTTTATAAAATCTCATTTTTAGTCATATTTTTTGATGCCTTTTGTTTTGGCATTACTTTCATTTCTGAATATGTCCTCTTCCCCCATCCAGTAAGATATTTCTTAAAACAAAGATTTTTTTAAAAGAAAGAAAAAAATTGCGTTTCAGCAAAACCAACTAGTACATCAGTTGTATTTGACAACACAAGCAATATGACATACACATCATCTTTCAGCTGCTACAAAGGGAGAAACTTTCTTCTCAACTCTTCTCTGGAGCCAAGCCTGTTTATTATAATTATTCAGAAAACAGTCTTTTTTGTTCTTTCTGTTTATATTTTGTAGTCACTGTGAATATTGTTTTCCTGGTTTTGCTTACTTTACTCTGCCACAGTTCATAGAAGTCTTTCCCTGTGTCTCTGAATTCCTCATATTCATTGTTCCTTATAGCACAATAATATTCCTTTACAGTTGCATGCCACAAATCATTTTGCTATTCCCCAACTGATGGGCCATTAGTTGTTCCAGTTCTTTGTTACTACAAAAAAAAGTGCTGCTTTGAATATTTTTGTGTCTATGAATGAGTTCTTTCTCTCTTTGATCTTTTTGGAAGATATGCCTGGCTGTGGAATCTAAGGTCAAATGGTATAGACATATAAGTCACTTTTTTAAAAAAGCATGATTCTTAAGAAGAGAAGGAATAGTACACAGTTCTACCAATAGCATATCAGTGTACCTTCATTCCATAGCTACTTTGACATTGACTATTTCCTTCTTTTGTGGAAATGAAAAGAGGTTTTTTTTTTTTTTAAGTTGCCTTTCTCTTATTAAGAATGATTTGGAATAATTTTCATAGTGGACAGATTTCCTTTACTACATTTGCATGATAGCACCATCCTGGTATTTAAATGGCAGGAATCGATAATATATATATAGCAACTGTAATGATGTTAGCATCAGTTCGATCTATTTTAGCATCTTCCATTCCACCCCATTCCATGACATTCTATTCTACCCTGTTTCACCCCATTTTTATCTACTTAATTCTGTCAGAATCCATTACCTTCTATGTGCTCTGAGAAAGGTTCATAATTTCCCCTGGAATGATCCCAACAGCATCTTTAGTTCTCCATTTGTCTTTGAAGGGGAAAAGGCAGCTAATCTGGATGGAAATGTAGGAAAAGGAAAGAAAGAAAAATGTCCAGATTATTTAGAAGGCAAAGCACTTTTCTTTGTCCATGACAGTTGTCTTCTTGGTGCCACAGGAAGCAGACATTGATTTCTTTACTGATAAAGTTCATCCTATACTTGCCTATAGGCAAGTATAGGATGTAGGAAGTAGGAGCTGAAATGTTCTTTACTATGAACTTAAATTTATGTTCATTGGAGTCTCCCAGTTTCTTTTAAATGAATCTGCTTAAAAACTGGAAAATGAGGGGCAGCTAGATGGCACAGTAGATAGAGCACCAGCCCTGAAGTTAGGAGAACCTGAGTTCAAATCCAGCCTCAGATATTTAACACTTCCTAGCTGTGTGACCCTGGGCAAGTCACTTCACCCCAATTGCCTCAGGAAAAAAAAATGGAAAATCTTAGCCCATCAATTGGGGAATGGCTGGACAAGTTGTGGCATATGAAAGTAATGGGATATTATTGTTCTATGAAAAATGATGAACAAGCTGATTTTAGGAAGGCCTGGAAAGATTCACATGAACTGATGCTGAGTGAAAGAAGCAGAAAGAAGAATACATTCTACATAACAATAGCAAGAATATGCAATGATTAACTATGAAAGACTTGATTCTTCTCAATGGTTCAGTAAACCAAAGCAATCTCAATAGGCTTTGAACAGAAAATGTCATCTGCATTCAGAAAAAGAACTAAGGAGACTGAATAAAAATCAACACATGATATGTTCACTTCTTTTTGTTTGTTTGTTTTTTATCTCTTCCTTGGTTTTTCCCTTTTACTCAGAATTTCTCTCTCCCAACATGATTCATGAAGCAATGTATATTAAAAAATAAAATAAAAGTAAAGAAAAAAAATGTACCTGCTTCCTAGAGTCCATATGAATGATGTAAATGTTGCTTTCCTGAATTATCAGGCAGGTGACCCAACTATTACTTCTGATTTCCTGTACCTTATGATTGTGCACACTGAGTTTTCTGACATGGATGATTATGGACTTGATTCCAATTATTGTCACTGAAAATGCCTTCCTGCATTTCTAGTTGTAAGTTGCTGAATAATCACTTCCTGATCTGATCAGAAGGATAATAATGTTATGAAGGTTTGAGGAGCATGCAAATGCTGGAGCATTCTCGAAATCCTGATAGGCTTCTTTCATCAAGTCAAAGGGTGTAAATAAGCCTAATTAGCTCTTCCAAGTGATTTGCCCTGTTTCTGCCAAGGGATAAAATGGGCTAAGGATGATAGAACTTAGCAAGTCTCCATGTACTGCTACAAGAAGCTTTTATGTTAAAGGGAACCAAGGTATGGAAGTAGTTTTGAAGGATCAGACCAAACAAAATAAATAATGATTGAAGAAAGTCAAAGGGAAACAGATTTTGGCTTCATATAAATGGAAGCTTCTTTTTTTTAAATAATTATAACTATTTATTGACAGAACCCATGCCTGGGTAATTTTTTACAACATTATCCCTTGCACTCACTTCTGTTCTGATTTTTCCCCTCCCTCCATCCACCCTCTCCCCAAGATGGCAAGCAGTCCTATACATGTTAAATATGTCTCAGTGTATCCTAGATACAATATATGTGTGCAGAACCGAACAGTTCTCTTGTTGCACAGGAAGAATTGGATTCAGAAGGTAAAAATAACCTGGGGAGAAAAACAACAAATGTAAACAGTTTACATTCATTTCCCAGGGTTCTTTCTTTGGGTGTAGTTGCTTCTGTCCATCATTGATCAATTGGAACTGAGTTAGATCTTCTCTTTGTCAAAGAAATCCACTTCTGTCAGAATACATCCTCATACAATATCGTTGTTGCTATGTATAATGATCTCCTGGTTCTTCTCATTTCACTCAGCATCAGTTCATCTAAGTGTCTCCAGGCCTTTCTGAAATTCTCCTGCTGGTCATTTCTTACAGAACAATAATATTCCATAATAGTCATGTACCTAAGTGGAAGCTTCTGAAGACAAAACAGGTTACCTCAGAAATAAAATATTTCTCCATTACTAGAAATCTTTATAAAGAGCCTAGATGGTCATTTGATAGGGACACAGCAATTACAGAATCACATAATATGAGAGTAAAGAGCAAGTAATCTCAGATATTAGCCCATAGCCAGAAAGAATATCCACTGTAAAACACTAGGCAAGTGGGATTTCCCTCTTGATTTAGAGCCATCCAAGGAAGAAGAATCCACTACCTCTCTACAGATCCCTTGCCACTTTTAGACAACTCTAATCAACAGACAGTTTTTTCCTGACAACAAGCCTCCTTCTTTCCCTCTCTCTATTTTTGCTGTTCCGTTCCACTCTCTTCCTATCCCCCTCCCAATATCTATTTGCCTCTATCATATGTACAAATACATATCCTGAGCTTATTAGTAAAATGGCCATCCACAAGCCTAGCTAACGAACTCCTACCAATAAAACTGCTGAGAGTAATTTGTTGTTTTTCAAAGCTGACTTCCCCAGAGCATCTAGGCGTGGGGCAACTTCTTCTGCATGAAATATCTAGATAATGGTATCAAAATTGCCAGTGGCTTCCTTGCTTGGCTTATCTGGATAATTGCCTTGATCTTCTATTTGCCCTGTGTGTGTGGATGTAGCCACAAGAAGAGCAGAGTCAGGCATGAGCTTCTGGATGAACATGCACAGAGATTCCCAGACAATTCTATGTGGGCCTGGCCCACCACAAGCAGTAAATGCTGATGAACTGTGGAAACCAATGGTCATCAAGTCACAAAATCTTTGTCACACAATGTGTCAAACAAAATCCTGTGATTACCAAGATCATTCAGCCATGTTAATTTGATGATAGAGGATTTGGAACAATGCAGCCACCTGGCTGACATAAAATAGCTATTCACTCAAACAGGGAGTTTTGGGCTCTACTCAAAGAATCATACACTCTCAGAGCCATAAAGAACCTCAAAGGTTATCTGGTTTAACAATACCTCTGAAAGTTTCTGCTTAATGACTCTAGTGAAAGGAAGCTCACTACCTTCTGAGGCAGCTTATTTCATTTTTTGTTATCTATGATTGATTATTACAAAGTTCTCCTTTATAATAAGTCAATTTACCAATTAACCAATGCATATTGATTAAGCATTATGTGTTAAGCACCAAGCTGAGTCCTGGAGAGATTCAGAGATAAAAATCAAACTGTTCTTACCTTTAAATAGCTTACATTCTAGTGAAGGAAATAACATGTGCTCATAGAAGTAAATAAGAATGAATATACAAAATAAATATGAAATATTTTAGAGAAGGATCTGCTTTTTTTGTAATGTCTTCTTCAAAGGACATCCTTCACATATTTAAAGACAACTTAATGTCCCTCTTAAGACTGATTTTAGGAGATTAATATTCCCAGTCTTTTCAACTAGTTGTCTATGGCATGGTTGCCAGTTTCCTCCCCATTCTGGTTAATGTCATTACAAGTATTCCAATTTGCTGTAATCCTTTCTATAGCATGGCACCCAGGACTAAATGCAGTCTGCTATATGGGTTTTGAGCAAGGCAGAGAAGAGCAAATCCATAATCATTCCATCATTTTTTATACTATGTCTCTCCTGCATATCTGAGGATTAATTACCTATGAATCAGGTAGCTAACTCTCAGAATTCATAACTTATTAAAACTTCAAGAAAATTTTCCATGACCTGTTGCCTAGTTGGGACTTCTTTGTTCTGTGCACAACTATCTAACTTTAGAGTTAATGAAATTGAGACCTGGAGAGTTTAAGTGACTTGCTGAAGGCCATATAGCTGGTAAGTGGAAAACCCAGAAGTTGAATCCAGGTTTTTTCACTCCAAATCCTTAAGACTTCATGATATAAATTCAGGATCTTTGTGGGAAAAAGCAGATGGGCAACACAAGTGATTCACTGGTTCCCAGAGACCAAAAATACTCCAACCCAAACAACCACATAAACAAACAAACTCCCAAACCAACTAAAATGGAAACCATCCAGATCTTTGGATGGATCCTCCATCCTCTATTCAAAGGAAAAGAAAATCATAAGATGAAGACATATGGAGGAGTTTTCAAGCAACATCAGTGAAGACATAACCCACACTGATGAAATAAGGATAATAATAAGAATTATTACTTGCATCCAGGAGATCACAGATCCATCAGAACCCCAACCATGGCTTTAAGAGATACCAGGGAAAAATAAAAATTCCATTTAAAATAATTGTAGACAAACTAAAATATTTGGGAGTCTACCTCCCAAGATAAACACAAGAACTATATGAGTAAATTTCAAAACACTTTTCACACAAATAAAGTCAGATCTAAACTACTGGAAAAATAAAAATTGCTCATGGGTAGACTGAGCTAATATAATAAAAATGAAAATTCTACCTAGTCTATTTATTTAGTGCCATACCAATCAAACTACCAAAAATTTTATAGATTTAGAAAAAAATGATAATAAAATTCATTTGGAAAAAAGAAAAGGTCAAGAGTATCAAGGAAATTAATGGAGGGGTGAGAAGCAAAGGATGGTGGCCCAGCAGTATCTGATCTAAAACTTTATTATAAGACAGCAATCTAAGTGAAATGAGCAGAACCAAGAGATCATTATATATGTCAACAACGATACTGTATGAAGATGTAATTTGATGGAAGCGGATTTCTTTAACAAAGAGACCTAATTCAGTTTCAATTGATCAATGATGGACAGAAGCAGCTACACCCAAAGGAAAAAAAAAAAAAAACCACTGGGAAATGAATGTAAACTGTTTGCATTTTTGTTTTTTTTCCCGGGTTACTTCTACCTTCTGAATCCAATTCTCCCTGTGCAACAAGAAAACTGTTTGGATCTGCACACATACATTGTATCTAGGATATACTAGGACATATTCAACATATATAGGACTGCTTGCCATCTAGGGGAGGGGGTGGAGGGTGGGAGGGAAAAATAGGAACAGAAGTGAGTGCAAGGGATAATGTTGTAAAAAAAAAATTACCCAGGCATGGATTCTGTCAATAAAAAGTTACTATAATAAAAAAAAAAAGAAATCAGAGAAAAAAAAGAGAAAAAAAGAAAAAGGAGAAGAAAAAGAAAAAAAAAATAAGACAGCAATCATCAAACTGTCTGGTATTGGCTAAGAAATAGAGTGGTGGATCAGCAGAATAAGTTAAGTACACATGATGCAATGATCAATGACTATAATAAGCTACTGTTTCATAAAAAAATACTAGGTACACTGGTAAACAATATGTCAGAAACCTGACATAGCAAGTTACCCCATATCAAGGTAAGGTCAAAATGAGCACATTATTTAGGCATAAAGGGTGATACTATAAGCAAATTAGGAGAGCAAGTGATAGTTTACTTGTCAGACCTTTGGGGAAGGGAAAAATTTATAACCAAACAAAAAATAAAGGACATTCTTAAATATAAAAAGGTTAATTTTTATTATATTAAATTAAAAAGTCTTTGCACAAAAAAACCAATGCAACCAAGATTAGAAGGGAAGCAGAAAAGTAGGAAACAATTTTATATACCAATGTTTCTGATAAAGGCCTCATTTCTTTTTTTTTTAAGAATAGTTTTTTTTTTATTTTCAAAATACATGCAAAACAGTTTTCAACATTCATCCTTGCAAAACCTTGTGTTCCAAATTTTTTTCTCTCCCTTTTCCCCACCTACCTCCCCTAGACAATAAGTAATTCAATACTGGTTAAACATACTCAGTTCTTCTAAACATATTTCCACATTTATCATGCTGCACAAGAAAAATTAGATCAAAAAGAAAAAAAATGAAAAAGAAAAAACACGCAGACACCAACAAAAAAGATGAAAATATTATATTGTGGTCCACATTCAGTTCTCATGGCCTTCTTTCTGGATGGCTCTCTCCATCACAAATCTGTTAGAACTGACCTGAATCACTTTATTGTTGAAAAGAGTTAAGTCCATTAGAGTTGATCATCACACTGTGGTTTCTTGGTTCTACTCATTTCACTTAGCATCAATCCATGTAGGTCTTTCCAGGTCTTTCTGAAATCAGCCTGTTCATCCTTTCCTATAGAACAATAATATTCCATGATATAACTTATTCAGACATTCCCCAACTGATAGGCAGTTTCCAGTTCTTTGATACCACAAAGAGGGCTGCTTCAAACATTTTTGCACATGTGAGTCCTTTTCCCTCTTTTTATGGTCTCTTTGAGATACAGACCTAGTAGAGACTCTAATGAATTAAAGGGTATACACAGTTTAATAGCCCTTTAAGCATAATTCCAAATTGCTCTCCAGAATGGTTGAATCAGTTCACAACTCTACTAACAATGTATTAGTACTTCATTTTTTCCACATTCCCTCTAACATTTATCAGTATCGTTCCTGTTATCTTAGTAAAGGCTCATTTCTAAAATATATAGAGAAGTGGGTCAAATTTATAAGAATACAAATCATTCCCTAATTGATAAATGGTCAAAGGATAGTTTTCATATAAAGAAATTAAAGCCATCTATAGTCATAAGAAAAAATGCTCTAAATCACCATTGATTAGAGAAATGCAAATTAAAACAACTCTGAGGTAACACTTCACATCTATCAGATTGGCTATGGTGACAAGAAAAGATAATGATAAATGTTGGAGGGAATATAGGAAAACTGGGACACTAATCCATTCTTGATAGAGTTGTTAAATAATCTAGCCATTCAGGAGAGCAATCTGGAACCATGCCCTAAGAACTATGCAACTGTGCATACCCTTTGATTCAACAGTATCACTACTGGGTCTGTATCTCAAAGAGATCATAAAAGAGGGGAAGGATCCCACATGTGCAAAAATGTTTGTAGCAGCCCTTTTTGTGGTAGCAAGGAACTGGAAACTGAGTGGATGCCCATCAGTTGCAGAATGACTGAATAAGTTATGATATATGGATGAAATGGAATACTATTGTTCTATGAAAATGGGTGAACAGGCTGATTTGAGAAAAGCCTAAAAAGATTTATACGAATTAATGCTGAATAAAACAACCAAAAAAAAAAAAACACTATACACAACAATAACAAGATTGTGAGCTACCCTCTTTTGAGTCATTCTACTACTGCCTTCTGCCTTGGGTGTCTTTCTCCTTACCTCTCCTACTTCATGCTATGTGGTATCTCCTCTAACTCCACTATGCTTCCCAATCCCATTTCTCCTCCTTAAAGCTAATTAACTCTTTTAGAGGGTACTAAGTCCCTTTCAGGATTTAGCCTACCAGTTAAGTTCCCCTGAGGAACTTGTCTTTCATATACTCTCCCTTTCATATTTAAAATTCCTGATATCTATTGTATTTCTTCATTTCATCTGTAATTCCCCTAGATAAATCTATCTTTTGCCAAACAGAATGGCCATTGTGAATTTCTCATATGATCAGATCCCAACTTCTGATGCCTGTCATCATTTGGTGACAAACCCCACATCATAGGTTACATCATTTTGTGTTGGAAATCCTTGACCTACCTCTTGACAAAAGGTAAACAATATGCACCCCAATATTTTTCTTGCTCCTTAGCCAAAGCAGGGAGTGACCAGAAGCCCAGCAAACACCTGGTGCTTCAAAACTCACTGGCCTTCTCCTCCACCCCCGTTTTACATCCCATTTCTCCATATAGTAGAGTTTTGGGGGGAGACCTGATTTGTTTTTTCTTCCCCAAGACTCATTGATCACTTATCAAAAAACTGGGGACTAGTGTTCGAACTTATTTGGGGGACACCTTGAATCAAATCATTTTCCATTTCTGGAGAGGACCTCAAATCTTCTGGGATGGTAGATCTGTGGACATCAGCTATAAGGATGAGATAGGAGTGGGAGAGACCACTAGAGTGTAGGATTGTGATTTTGGGTTTTTAGGGATATTTGCATTCTCAATATTGAAAAGAGAAGTAATGTAATATCTGGCCATCTAAGATTTAAAAACTTCTTTCTGTATTGTTCTTGTCTCTGTGCTCCCCTTTCTGTCTATCTCTGTCAGTTTGCCTTGTCTTTGTGATTCAAACTAACCTGATCTTTTCCTAAGTTAAACCTCTCTCCCTGGTGGAGAGATTCAAGGTCCAAGACTGTCCTGTTTAGATCGCTGCCTCGATTTAAAGATCTCTGCAGATTGTAATTATGTCCAGCTCTCCGAAGTACAAAATTATGACAGAATCTCAATTGAGACTTGCTTTTCAATTTATAAGGAATTGACTGGATTAAAGAGAATGACACATGCTCTTCAGGCATCATTAATGACCTGCTGGATAGAGGAGGGACTGAGAGAGAGAAGCAGAAAAAAATTCAATTTGGTCTTCTACAAAACTATCAGATAACATGTACAGGATATTTTTCAAAACTAAATGATAAAATCATTTCAATCTAATTATGAATTTTGTATCATATCAAATTACAATTAAAGAAATATGTCTCAAAAAGAAAAAGATTGTATGATGATGAACTATGAGAGGCTTAGTTTTTCTCAACAATTCAGTGATCCAAGACAATCCTAATAAACTTTGGATGGAAATTACCATCTACATCCAAAGAGAGAAGAACTCTGGAGACTGAATGCAGATTGAAAATAGTATTATATTATTTTTATTTCATATTATCTTTATTTTCACCTTTTAAAAATTCATCTTTTTATTTTCTTGTGCTTTTTCCCTATTGTTCTAATTTTTCTCTCCTAACTTAACTCATAGGAAAATATCTAAAAAATGAATGTATATATACAAGTTAAAATTTTAAAAAATTTAATTTAAAAAGAGAAAAAGAGAAATGTCAGGTAAAACCTGCCCAGAGACGAAAGATCATGTGTCTTATGGCATTCAGCGCTCAATGTTGAGAGGCTTCAACTTTGTTCCTTTCCTCAGCTTTGCTGTGACCAAACATTCAAGACAAGTTGGAGTCACAAGGCAATATAGTTCTGATATCTATCTTTCTCACTCTCTCACTCTATCTGACTTTCTGAAGAGTCAGGGTTTTGGTTACTGCTTCTTTCTGATTGAATAGCTGCTCTCAGAACCTCCATTTAAGAAGAGCCTCAGGCTAGCCATCCTCTCACTTCTGACCAGGCTACACTCCAGACCTCTCTATTATGCTCCAGCAATCTCTTCTTCCTGAGAGATCACTTTGGCCCTGCAGTTCATACTTCAGAAGTACTCTTTGCTCCTTCAGCTCTTCCCTCAGATTGAATAGCCCCTCCTAGAATCCTCCCTTAAAGACAGTGCCAATATTGCCATTTCTCACCAGACTTCATTCCTCTGGAATTCTTTATCATTTTGCTCCTGTTCCCCTTGGTGCTTTCTCCACCTCTCCATCTTCCTCCCATGTCTTTCCCCATTAGATGGTAAGTCCTTGAGCACAGGAACTCTCTTTTTGCTTGTATGTATATACTTAGTAGTTGACACATTGTTATGCTTAATAAATACTTGCTGATTGACTTATGGGGACAAGAGAAGAAATTCTCTATTCAAGAAAAAGTGACCAAAATGTGACAGCAAGGGAGAGGTTTCATGGACATAGCTGCTAAGATAGAGAGGACATAATGGACCTCCCAAACATGGAAAAGGGAACTGGTACATGAGCAGAGCACTGGACTTTAGGTAGGAAGATGCATTTGAGTCTCACTTCAGATATTTATACTAGCTGTGTGACCCCGGGAAGTCACTTAATCCTTATCACCATCAGTTTCCTCACGTGTAAAGTGGGATTATAAATTGAGCCTATTTCTCAGAGTTGTTGTGGTCTTAAATTAATATTTGTAAAGTACTTAGCACACTACCTGGCATCTAATAGGTGCTTAATAAATGCTTGTTACCATTCCCACCCTGCTTCCAAGTGATGATGAGCTAGCTTCAGTGAAGTGAATAGTATCCTGTCAGGGATAGGATATTGAATGGGAAAGCATCAGATTCTAAATCCATGCCCTATATTCTAAGGAGGAACTGAGAACTGGTTGGAGAGTTTCCAGTGTTCATCTAATGGATGACATAGAAATAGAATATCATCTGGGAATTGTGCCACATTATCTACACTCCTTTGTCTTCCTTGTCGGAGAACGGAGACTCCAACACTTAGCATAATGTCTGACACAATAGGTTCTGGATAAATTTTTATTGACTATTTTAGGAATAGTGGTAGGAGAGAAAAGAAAGAAAGTGGTAAGTATACCTAGTAAGTCTCCTAGTTTTGAAACAATATAGATTGCCTGAAGGCTTCTTGGAGAAGTTGAGGGCATACAACCATGAAATAAGTATCTTGTTATGTATTAGACCTTTCTTTTATTATGCTTGTGCTAAGAGTAAAACACTGTACATAATCACTTAAATAAAGAGTCTCTGTAAAGAGTCACTTTAAAGATCACCTATCTAAGGATCACTGAAATATCATTGAAAAGAGGAGTGTTGCCACTTGTAAGAGAGTTCGGATAACTAGGTTTAAAAAAAGACCTGGGAAATAAATAGTTATCAACTTTTAACCCCTAGGAGATGCTGCTTTGCACTAAATTGACCCCTCATAAAAAGATTACCTTCTGTAGACAGATTTTTATAAAGATAATTATTGATCTCTTTTTTGTGATTAGGTCTTGGGTTTTTAAGAACTAACTCCCTTACAGTTATGTTATCTTTTATATTATTATTATCTGATTAGACTATGAGCTTTCTGAGGACAAAGAATGTATCTTATTTATATTTTAATTCTGTCATCCTTGCAGTCCCTGGACGCCATAATGATGATTTAAGAGTTCCAGGTACCAGGCAGGAGGTAGTGTAGAACAGTGACTGAAAATTCAGGAACCCTGAATTTAACCTGTCCAAACTCAGTACTCTTTCTAGGGTCAGATTCAAGGCTAAAAATGAGATTATCTCAGTCTCTGGTAGAAATAGAAGTAAAAGTTAGAGGTAAGTCTAATTAAAAGCTCAGCCTGTGACCAGTTAGGGATCAGTTGGGTTTTGTTTGGAATTAAAGTGAAAACTTAACATAGATCATGACTTTATCTACGCCATTGGCAGGAATTATTCAGTGGCCAAGTTAGTCAATGGCCCAGAGACATTACTGTGTCTCAGGATGGGATCAGGGGTCCTTCTGGAGCTAGGGTTAAAATGTAAAAGTTTTGTCAAAGACAAATCTTAGTCTAGAAATCATTCTAGAATCAAATTGGCCTGAGTACTGAGCTGCTATTATCTGAGCATGGAATTCAGGACTCACTATAGAATGAATACTGAGAATAATTCTGAATTCAGAAGCAGTATTAAGTCTGTGACTGAGGTAAGAGATCAAAGGTCAAAAATAAATCTCAGGCTGAGGTCAAGATTTAGCTTGGGATCAGGAGCCCTGTGTCATGGTTCAGTCTGTACTTAGAATCAGGGATCAGTTTGGACCTAGAATCCAGGCTCAGTCTATATTCCTTTGAAGCAGATGCTCTGTGAGGATTTAAGTAGTCTTGGAACAATCTAATGGTGGCGTTGGGGAATATATCATCCCAATGGATTAACCCTCTGAGCTTTGTGGAAACCCAAGCCAACCCAACCTAGTGAATTACCATGAATTACAAATGTGGCACACGAAGGGTTGCTCTGAAGTCAATCTCCATTATCAGAATCTTTAGCAAATGATCATTCATTGGCCCTTATGCACCAGATTGTCCCTGCTGGGCTCAACCATGCACAAGGACTTTGAGTCTGAGCCTGGAGCTGAAAACAATGGACCTGGCACATGCCTGACACATGCTCAAGAAGTCCCTAGGAGAATAAATCTGGGCTCAGCTCTGCTCCTGCCATTTATGATAATCACTGAAAACAAAATTGTGAAGTAGACTTCAGAATAATAATAACCAAAAATTTTATAGTGCTTTAAAATTTTCAGAGTTCTTCATAATTATTATCTCATTCGATCCTTCAACAGTCCTAGGGGTAGATATAATTATTAACCCCATTTACAGGTAAGAAAAATGAGGAAGGGCTACTTCCCCAGGGCTACAACTAAAAAGTATTTAAGGTACGATTTTTAATGACAGATTCAGAAATCTGTCTATTTTGCTACCTCGCTTTCAACAACCTGCTTATAACATGTTGCTCTTTACAAAGCCCACAATAGCCCAGTGAAGAGAATAGTACAATTATCTTTTTCTTTAATTCTTAAATTTTTTATTATTTTTGTAGTACATTTATCTTCATCCCCACTTGACAGAGGAGGAGACCAAAGATCTAAGACCAGCAGTAATTTCCTCATAATCATATGGCTTGTAAATGACAGAGCCAGGACCCTATCTCTCTGTTCCCATCTTGTGACTGCCAATGATTATCCCGCAGGATTCTGGATATTGTCATCATTTTGTATCTGGTTTACCCAGGAGGTCATCTCATAGATGTGGTAGATACTTAATGTTTGTTAAATTGATTTGAACTGAATTTGAACCTAACAGGAGTGAAGATGGATTTCTCTTTTCCTAGTTCTTATCTCAGAGCTGTGAGGATGAAGTGAAATAACATTAAAGCACCAGCTGGAAGAATTATTGTGATCATCATCATTCCCTAAGCTATGTAGAGTGCTAGACTGGGTTAAGAAGAAAGATCTATAAAATTTAGCTGAGACAAAGAAGTCCTTACCCTCACAAAGCTCATAGTCTAAGAGGGGATACAATATATATTATAACCCATTAAAGATACACAAAAATAAATGTTACATGAGGTCTATGAGGAGAAAATTGATACTCATGGGGACAAATCAGGGAAGGCTTCCTGGAGAAGGTAGCATTTGAGTTGGTAAAAATAATCCTTGTTTTCAAATATGTAGAAAGGCTGTTTTGTAGAAGATGAATTAGAGGCATAATTATATGCCACATTCTGAACCTGGAATCAGAAAAGCCTTAATTTAAATCCACCTCAGATACTTACTACATGTATGAACCTATGCATGTTACTTAACCTCATGGTACCTCGATTTTCTCATATGTAACAAGGGAATAATAAGAGCATCTACCTTCCCTAATTGTTTTAAGAGTCTAATGGGATAATGTTTGTAAAACACTTTTCAAATCTGAAAATGTCATTATAAATGCTAGCTGCTATTGTTACTGTAATTAGGCTCATTCTGCCTGACCCTAGAGAGTAGGACTAAAAGGAATTGCAGAAAGTTATAGGGAAATTACTTTAGTCTTATAAAGAAAGGTTTCCTGATAATTAGAGCTGTCCAACAAAGGTGGTGATCTCCCCACCCTAGAGATATTCAGACAAAAGCCAAATAACAGTGCTTCACAATATATGTTGAATAAATGACAAATGAATAAATGAACAAATGAAGGAAAGCCAGAAAACCTCTACCGATTTTGTCACTGCCCACAGAAAATGCCATATAAATCTCTTGTCCAAGAAAATGAAGTACAATTGCTTTAGAAAAGATGACTTCTTTGGCTTCCCCAGTGTCACCTCCTCATTCATCACCCCACATTACTTGCCAGTCCTACCACAGAGCTGTTTTTGCCCCTTCCACTCAACTCCCAGCCCTGGTATATGTTAATTCACTACCATTGTTAAAATGCTGTTAGCAAAGGTGCCCTTCTGGTCTTTTCCAAACACTCACTAAATGGTTTGAATTTATTCATTGGACTGAGCTCATCCTGGGTCATGGGTGCTCCTTCTTACTTCTTTTTATTCATCTCATTGACTTTTAAATTTCTATTAGAGCTTAGCCAGCTCCTTTTGTCCTGATAGGGAAGCTGGCTGAGATTAGAGCCTCATCAGAACCACTGCCCAAGAAACCTCCTGGAGTCATCTTATCCATTCCCCAGCTGGAGGTCAGGGCCAGACAGATGCTATGTAAACCTGGAAAAGAAACTTATCTCCATATGACTCAGTTTCCTTCTCTATACAATGAAGGAATTGGACTAGGTAGCAATTAAGTCCTTTCTATTTCTGTATTTATAATACTATGTCTTCCCATCCCATTCTAATAATTAAAAGTTGTTCTGCTTAAAGAGTTTATCATAATATCTAATCTAAATTTTTGATATTTCGACTTCTATCTTATGTCTGGAATATTCCCTGAACATACCTTCTGCTATGTTATAACAGTGTTATGTTTATCCTTCATTTTCAAAGAAGACTAATGACATCATGGGTAATATCTTATGCATGAATTGGATTTAAATGAGGTAGTGTTGCACAAAATCATTAACCTCACTTTTTCTTCCAGGGTCTCGTGGCAAGACAAAAATCAGAATGACGTGATGGTCCAGGAAGCAGTAGATGATGCCTGACCAAGCTGTAAGCCTTCCACAGTCACTGCTTCACTCTTGAACATGGCCACTGGAACAAATTGTTCTCAAAGGTCCATTCTGCCAGTGGGAAGTCTATGTATGCTTGAAATAGATATTCCCTAATTTGTCAATGCTCTTGAGGTCTATCAGTTTCCCTCAACCTAGTTTAATCCATCTGCCAAGATGATTTTGCCATAGTGTAGCCACTAAGCTTTTTCCAGCTTCTTGGAGTGGTAGGTAAGAGTTGTGTGGCAAATAAGTACCAAAGATGGATAAGCAGCCCTAAAGGGGGTTTGGCAAGCTCTCATACTAGAGGAGGTATCCCTGTTGTAATAATAATGAAATAAGTACCTGATAGCTCTTAATGAATTAAAGTCAGTTAGACGAACTACATCATGAACTACAGCGTCTTCTCCTTTTTTCAGATTTGTCCCTAAACCTGGAAGGTCTTCCCTGTCTTTCTTCTTTATCTTTTGAATTCCTGCCCAACATTTGAAGCTCCTTAAATACCACCTCTTTGGCAAAGATAAAACAATGGGAATAGTGATTTATAAAGGGGCTCTGGGAAGATAGACCCACTACTACAAATTTGGAATTTTTTACCACTCATTCATACTTATTAATATTATGTGAATCCTCCCATAAGTACATCACAGGAAATCTACCCAATATGCTAAAGGCCTTCCTTACAATTACATGTAATGGAATATTATTGTGAGAAATTATGAATGTAATGGATTCAATGGATTATTATAGGACCTGTATGAATTGTTACAGAGGGAAGAAATCAAAGCAAGATGAATAGCATCAGGACATTAATAACAGGAATGCAAATCAAAACAACTTTGAGATCTTACTTCATATCCAACAAATTCATGAAGATGGCAAAAAATTAGAATGGTTAATATGGAGGGGTTATGGAAAGACAGAAAAAACAATATGCTGTAATTTGTGGTCTTACTTTTGTGGATTTTGTGGATTGGTTTTACTTTTCTGGAAAATCATTTGGAGTTTATATTTTTAAAATTATTAAAATGTTCACTCAGAGATCCCCTGTTATGTATATACACCAGGGAATGACTGACATAAAAAATAAGGCCCTAAGAGGAACCATGATGTTCACAGCAACAGTTTGAAGTAATAAAAAACTTGAAATAAAATGGATGTCCATTGATTGGGGAATGATTATTTGTAGTATATTAATTTGTAGTATATTTGTAGTACATTAATAGAATTCAGTAATGCTAAACTATGAAAAATTCTACGAAAACAAAGAAACACAGGAAGCCATTAAACTGATGCAAAATGAAGTAGAATTAGGAGCATGATATTCAGAAGAATTACAGTAATGTATATATAAGAACAACAATAGCAAAGCAAAAGTAAATGTCATGAAATTATAATGGCTAAGCTTGGTGCCAAAGAAGGATATAAGAACACACCTTTCTGTCTTCTTTACAAAAGTAGAGGTCTATGAATGTGGAACATTACATGTTATCTCAGTCTTTTTCAATGTGCTGGTTAATTATACTCCATTGTTATTTGTGGGGTTTTGTTTGTTTTTCCTCTTTTTCATTTTCTCTTATAATGGATAATTCTCTTGAAGGAAGAAAGGACAGAGATACTTTGAAGAATATAAGTGATGTAAGAAAAAGGATAGACAATATTACTGGAAAAAAATTAAGGAATATTAAATCTTGGAATGAGTTAAGACTGGATAAGGAAAATTAAGAATAATTTATATAGTGTTTTGATTTTGAAAGGGGAGATTTAAAAATACATTGGAAGAAATTCAAGAAGGGTCAAGAAAGGGCTATAACTGCTGCTTATGGAAAATTGTTCATGAAAAGAAGGCAAAACTGCTTATTTCTCAGTTGGCTTTTGTTTTCTCTGTCAAGGAGAATGAACATTATATTGGAAATATAAGAACAAAAATATTAACAAGGAGTTGATGCCCAGCATATAAAAGGAAATAATAAAGGCGCACCCCACAGCCCTTGATAAAGATTGGGATGAGATTGATAGGGGAACATGGGGCTACAGAAGCACAAATAGCTGGATTTTCTTTAAAAAAAAAAAAAAAGAATGGAGTCTATAAAATATAGGCTAATTATAGTTGAAGGACTATAGATTTTTGAAAACTATGGATTTGAATTTCTGGAAAAATTCTAGAATGAATTATTCACAAAATGGCTAATTTTAGATTCTAGTGAATAGGATTTGCAAAGAAGTTTGGAATAAAGATAAGACTATTACTCTCCTTTTGCTTACTTTGATCTACCCCCAATCTATACATGTCTTCCAACAATTTTATAAATTCCTTGCATTTGCTATTTCTTATAATATAAAAAAAACCTAATCACATTCAATGTAATTTTTTCAGCCATTTCCCCAAGAGATTAAGTGTTTTACCCATAAGTAGTCCCATAACTAATAAGTGGCATAGTCCAGATTTAAACCCAAATCTTCTGAGTTCAAATCCTGGAATATCTACTGCCTTCATCTATAAAAGTGCTGATTACCAAAAGACATCATGAAAGACTTATAGGACATGTGAGTAACAAGATAGGAGATTAGACATTTTAATCTTGTTTAATTTATACATTTAGTTTCTGATTCCTACAGCCCCTCAAATCTCTCCAAAACAGAAATTGTGCAACAAACATATGGTGATTTTTAGGTGTTTCCAAGGTTCAGGACAAGTGAAATCTAAAAGCAGGCTAAAACAAATAAGCCACCACAAATTGCTCATTAACTCTGATCTCAGCTCTCCCCAACCTCCCATGCTACTGGCAGTAAGATTACACTAGAAGACCCAAGGACATCTCACAGGCTTATATTAAAACCTATCCTTAAACCTTGGTCCCTTCTCTTTCTAGGGCGCTGTGGACACCCTGGCTCCAGACTGTGGAAGTTTGATTGAGCCACAATCCTTATGTAACAAAGGCTTCTTAGGTGCTGAAACCCAGAAGCACCAAAGCTAGTGCTGGGAAAAACAACCTGTGCCAGTACCAAGAAAAGCAGACTCTGAATTGTTAATGCCAGTAGACTCTGAACTACCCAGGGCCAGGTTAGAGAACTAAGGAGCAGAAGCAGTAGGTCAAGTCATCAGAACAGAATTCTTTGCATTGTTGGGAGCTGTACAGCTCTCTTCTAGATCTGAGGGAAGAGCACAGCAGCCAACTGGGAGCAGATTTAGCCACACAAATGTCAGTTAGAGGAGACATCTAAGCTGGTGAACCATGAATTGCCTGGTGTAAAAGGAGAATGAGATTCTTTGAGATCCAGTCCCAAAGAGCAAAGGAAGTCAGTAAGTGAATGATAAGGAAAATAAGTAGGGAAGAAGTAAAGACTGAAAATACCAAAGATTCTAGGAAGAAGAAATCTCAGGGACTTTGAATATAAAAAAATAAACCAAAAGAAAAACGGTAACAATAGAGATATCATGTCTCATCCATAAACACATCCTGCAACAGTAACTTTATTTCCATTTTTCACAAGGTTGTTAAATTATTAGATTGGGAAATGTTGTAGATACAGATAATATTTCACATACATTGCTTTATAAATCATGTTGGGAGAGAAAAATCATAGCAAAAGGAGAATACAATTAGAAAGAAACAAACCAGGAAAAAAGAAATGAACATAGTATATATTGATCTATATTCAATCTCCACAGTTCTTTTTCTGCATACAGTTGGCATTTTCTGTCCAAAGTCTATTGGGATTGTTTTGAAACACTGAACCACTGAGAAGAATCAAGTTGATCACTGCAGTCTTGCTATTACTGTAAATAATGTATACCTGACTCTGCTTGTTTTGTTCAGCATCAGTTCATGTAAATCTTTTCAGGCCTTTCTAAAATCAGCTTGTTCATTATTTTTTATAGAACCATAATATTCCATTATTTTCTTTTTTTTCCCCCACCCCCTCCCCTAGATGGCAGGATGACCAGTAGATGTTAAATATATTAAAATATAAATTAGATACACAATAAGTATACATGACCAAAACGTTATTTTGCTGTACAAAAAGAATCAGACTCTGAAATATTGTACAATTAGCTTGTGAAGGAAATCAAAAATGCAGGTGTGCATAAATATAGGGATTGGGAATTCAATGTAATAGTTTTTAGTCATCTCCCAGAGTTCTTTTTCTGGGTATAGCTAGTTCAGTTCATTACTGCTCCATTAGAAATGATTTGGTTGATCTCGTTGCTGAGGATGGCCAGGTCCATCAGAACTGGTCATCATATAGTATTGTTGTTGAAGTATATAATGATCTCCTGGTCCTGCTCATTTCACTCAGCATCAGTTCGTGTAAGTCTCTCCAGGCCTTTCTGAAATCATCCTGTTGGTCATTTCTTACAGAACAGTAATATTCCATAATTTTCATATACCACAATTTATTCAGCCATTCTCCAACTGATGGACATCCATTCAGTTTCCAGTTTCTAGCCACTACAAAAAGGGCTGCCACAAACATTCGTGCACATACAGGTCCCTTTCCCTTCTTTATAATCTCTTTGGGATATAATCCCAGTAGTAACACTGCTGGATCAAAGGGTATGCACAGTTTGATAACTTTTTGAGCATAGTTCCAAACTACTCTCCAAAATGGTTGGATTCGTTCACAACTCCACCAACAATGAATCAATGTCCCAGTTTTCCCACATCCCCTCCAACAATCATCATTATTTTTTCCTGTCATCTTAGCCAATCTGACAGGTGTGTAGTGGTATCTTAGAGTTGTCTTAATTTGCATTTCTCTGATTAATAATGACTTGGAGCATCTTTTCATATGACTAGAAATAGTTTCAATTTCTTCATCTGAGAATTGTCTGTTCATATCCTTTGACCATTTTTCAATTGGAGAATGGCTTGATTTTTTATAAATTAGAGTTAATTCTCTATATATTTTGGAAATGAGGCCTTTATCAGAACCTTTGACTGTAAAAATATTTTCCCAGTTTATTGCTTCCCTTCTAATCTTGTCTGCATTAGTTTTGTTTGTACAAAAACTTTTCAGTTTGGTATAATCGAAATTTTCTATTTTGTGATCAGTAATGATCTCTAGTTCTGCTTTGGTCATAAAGACCTTCCCCTTCCACAGGTCTGAGAGGTAAACTATCCTATGTTCCTCTAATTTATTAATAATTTCATTCTTTATGCCTAGGTCATGAACCCATTTTGACCTTATCTTGGTGTACGGCGTTAAGTATGGATCAATGCCTAGTTTCTGCCATATTAGTTTCCAATTTTCCCAGCAATTTTTATCAAACAGTAAGTTCTTATCCCAAAAGCTGGGATCTTTGGGTTTGTCAAAGACTAGGTTGCTATATTTGTTGACTGTTTTATCCCTTGAACCTAATCTATTCCACTGATCAACTAATCTATTCCTTAACCAATACCAAATAGTTTTGGTAACTGCTGCTCTATAATATAATTTTAGATCTGGTACAGCTAAGCCACCTTCATTTGATTTTTTTTTCATTAATTCCCTTGCAATTCTTGACCTTTTGTTTTTCCATATGAACTTTGTTGTTATTTTTTCTAGGTCATTAAAATAGTTTTTTGGGACTCTGATTATATTCCATTATTTTCATGTACCACAACTTATTCAGCCATTCCCCAATTGATGGGCATTCATTCATTTTCCATTTCTTTGCTACTACAAAAAGAGCTGCTATAAACATTTTGCACCTGAGTGATAGTGCTGGATCATAGTTTGATACTCCTTTGGGCATAGAATCAGATTGCTCTCCAAAATGGTTGGATAATTTCACAACTCCACCAATAATGCATTAGCATTGCACAATTCCCACATCACTCCATTAATCATTATCTTTTCCTATCATCTTAGCCAATCTGATATGTGTGAGGTGATCATCAGAATTGTCTTAATTTGCATTTCTCTAATCAATAGTGACTTAGAGCACTTTTTCAAATGCCTATAGATGGCTTTAATTTCACAACCTGAAAATTGTTCATATTTTTTGATCATTTATCAATTGGGGAATGACTTGTATTCTTATAAATTTGACTTAGTTCTTTATATATTTTAGAAATGAAATCTTGTTTTTAAATAACTTTTTATTGACAGAACCCATGCCAGGGTAATTTTTTACATTATCCCTT
The DNA here is from genome assembly GCF_902635505.1 of Sarcophilus harrisii. NCBI lineage: Eukaryota > Metazoa > Chordata > Mammalia > Dasyuromorphia > Dasyuridae > Sarcophilus > Sarcophilus harrisii. The sequence goes on from NC_045427.1 coordinate 353,585,536, forward strand.
GCACTCACTTCTGTTCCGATTTTTCCCCTCCCTCCCTCCACCCCCTCCCCCAGATGGCAAGCAGTCCTATACATGTTAAATATGTCACAGTATATCCTAGATACAATATATGTATGCAGAACCAAACAGTTCTCTTGTTGCACAGGGAGAATTGGATTCAGAAGCTATAAATAACCCGGGAAGAAAAACAAAAATGCAAGCAGTTTACATTCAAGAAATGAAATCTTTATCACAAACATTACTTGTAAAGATTTTTTCCCAGCTTTGTACTTCTCTTTTAATCTTGTTTCTGTTGGTTTTGTTTGTGCAAAACCTTTTTAATTTAATGTAATCAAAGTTGTCCATTTTGCCTTTTATAATGTTCTCTAATTTTTCTTTGGTCAGAAATTCCTCCCTTCTCCAAAGATCTGATGGGTAAATTGCTCTTCTGATTTATTTATGGTATCATCCTCTATGCCCAAATCATGTACCTAGTTTGATTTTATTTTGGTTTGGGGTAGGTGGTATAGTGTAGGTCCATGACAAGTTTCTGACATATTATTTTCCAGTTTTCCTATCAATAATTGCATGTTTAACATATATTGAATTACTTGTCTAAGGAATGGGGTAAGAGGAAAGGAAGGAGAAAAAAATTTGAAACACAAGGTTTTGCAAAAGTGAATGTTGAAAATTATCTATGCATATATTTTGAAAATTAAAAACTAAAAAAAAGAGAGAGAAAAGCCCACAGAGCCCAAGCAAAGCCATGAGAAAAATAAAAGACCATCTTAGATCTGTCCCCAAAATGGAAGTCCTGAAATGAACTCAGCAATGGGAGAGGAAGTACCTCAAGGGCAGGTGGAAGTTTCAGGATAAGAAGGCAGAAGAGACATGGAGACAAGGTCAGAAGAGGAACCAGGAGAGGAATGAGGACTAGGTAGTGGAAGTTGTAAAGAAGAAAATTTATACTTGATATGAGGAAAAAACTTCCTAGTAGTTATTATCACCCCAAAGTTAAATAGCTTCCTCTGGAAGTGAAGAATTCCTTTTCTTTAGAGATTTTCAAGTATATACAGGATAACCATTGGTGGAGAATGATCTAGTGCTATATTTATGGGTTTTACCTAATGATTGATGAGATTTCTTCCAAATAAAGGCTTCTGTGATTCTGTGAACAGTGAATACAATAATGCCAGGGAAAGCAATCCTGAAAAGTAGCCCAACTCTGATTAATTATAATGACCAACTTTAAGAAAATAAAAGACAAAATAGCAAATGATACAATGTACTTCCCTCTTGGTTAAAAAAAAAAGTGGAGGATCAGAAATTCATAATGTTGTAAATCTGTTCATTTTATCATTTTGTTTTGCTTAACAGGTTTTTCCTAGGTAACTAGAGTTCACTGGGGAAGGAATTAATACCAGGAAATGATTGTGACATTAAACCAAAAAAATAAAATAAAATAAAAATAAAAACAAAATTTAATTAAATTTAAAAATAAAGCAAATCTTCTACCAAAAACCTTCAATCATTCCACATCTCTAGTGATCTTCCCTTTCCCAACTCACAGAGTACTTTTTTTTCCAGATCTTTAAAACAGTAAAGAGGAAATGTAGCATAATAGGTAAAAAATTGGCCTTAAGGACAGGAAAAGACCTGAGTTCATGTCTTATCTTTATCACACACTAGTGCAATAACACTGGGAAAGTCACTTACCCTCTCATTGTCCCACCAAATCTCAAAGACTATAAACTTCAGAGTAGGCACTGAAGTTTATTAGTAAAGGTTGTTTTCTCATTGTCGTACACCAATGAAACCACTGGGCTGGTAAGATAAAATAAAATAAAACAAAAATATGCTGGTCATATATCACTGAGCATTATAGTTATTTGGATTTTGTTTCATTCTGATTTGGGGCCAATACATGTACTATGGATTTCATCCTGGGGTCCCCCAATTCTAATAGGTAAGTTTTAATTCATCATTTACCCCTCAACTCTGTGCTACTTCTTAGGTGCTTCTTCATCATCTTTGCTAAAATTCTCCAAAACATTCAGGGCTTAAATGCTACTTCCTCCAAGAAGATCTCCAAAAAGTCCATAGCCAGAAGTATCTCACAAGATCACAGGATTTAAAGATTAAAGAGTGTCTTGAAGTCATTTCGCAGATGAATAAACTGAGATTTAGCTAAAGTTCTTCCTTTTTCAAGAAGGCTTCCAAATCCTTAATCTTAGGTTTTGTTCTGTTTTCCCCTTGTGGTGACTCCCAATTTATCCTTTCTATGTCTTTATTGAGAGAAGCTGGGTGGCACCTTGAATAGAGTACTGGGCCTGGAGTCAGGAAAACTCATCTTCATGAGTTCAAATTTAGCCTCAGAAACTTACTATTCTGTAGAAATATTATTTAACCATATTCACCCCAGTTTCCTCATCTTTAAAATGAGTTGAAGAAGAAAATAGCAAGTCACTCCAAGTATCTTCATCAAGAAAACCTCAAATGGGCTCACAAAGAGTCATACATGACCAAAAAAGTGACTGAACAAGTATTTTTATCATACATAGTTGTTTGCAAATTGTCTCCCATGTTAAACAGTGAGTTCATTGAGCACATGGATTTTATTTTCCTTTCTTTTTATCCTCAGCACTTGGTACAGTGCTTGGTATATAATGGGTGCTTAATAATTGCTTATTGACTTCATTTAATAACTTGAGGTGATTTGTTCTAAGCTACTAAATTTATAACGGAACCAGGATAGAAATCTGCATTCTCTGACTCCAAATCCTGTATTTATTTATTATATTTTAACATGTACCTCTTCCTCCTCTGAAAATTCATATAATTCTGTGCTACTAAACTCCTGTGGTTGTGAAGGTCATGCTTAATGTTCCTGAAGGAAAGCACATTCTTCACCCCATGAGTCAGCTTGATGTGGTGGAAAGATCTGTAGTCTTAGAGTCAGCTGGTATGGTTCTGAGACCCACCTCTGACTCTTACTAGCTGCATGATCAAGGGAAATTTTCCTCCTTCTTCTGAGCTCTTATTTCTTTATTTGTAAAATGGGAATAGTAACAGTTGCATTGTCTACTTACCTGTCCTGTGTCCTATATTTTCCTCTCCTTCATCTTTCATAATGAAGCAGTAAACTTTGCTAAATCTACCTCTACAATTCCCCTCAAAGCCATCCATCCACCCACTGATCACAGTAATCTTTTCCTGTAGTCTCTAACACTCTATCATTCTCTCCATGTGCCTGATGGAACCAGTTCTAACCTTCTTATAAGAGCAAACTTTTAAATGTTCACAGAAAATGTATACACCTCAAATATCAGCAATGTCTACAAATCAGGACTTATTTTTTTTTTTATTTCAAGACATGATAGCGTTTATAATGCTTATTAAATTTAAAAGTGTGTGCATGTATTTTTTTAAAGCCTAGTTGCTAAACATCTAGCAGCACACCTTTGTTTTGCTTTATAGCATTGAGCTTGAGCTCAACAAAAGTGCAGGGAATGAAGTCATCACCAACTTGGAGACCTGGTGACTGGAGCAACAGCAACAGGCATTTATATAGCACTTTAAGGTTTGCAAAGGGCTTTATAGCTCTTATTTCTTTTGAGCCTCACAACACCTTAAATCTATCCTTCACATGCTACTCACTAATATTTATCTCTCTGATATACTTATCACTTAACAGTTAATAAGATTTCAATATTATACATTAACTAGATGATAAGCCCCCACAAGAGCAGGACTTGGCCATTTCTATCTTGTAGCTCTTTTAGTGTTCAGAAGATAATTAAATTAAACATATATAATTCCATCTGTTACAGACTAGAAAGGCAATGATCAGAGCACTGATCTTGGGTTCAAGAAGATTTGCATTCAAATCTAGTTTCAGACACTTACTTGTTGTATGAATCTGGGTAAATCATTTAATCTCTCTCTACCTCAATCTCCTCAATTGTAAAATGGGGATTATAATAGCACCTATCTCCGTGGATTGTTGTGATGATCAAATGAGATCATATTTGTGATGTGCTTTGCAAGTTTTAAAGTGCTGTATAAATGCTAGCTATTATTACAAACTGCTTTATATTAGACAGATAGATTTATTAAGTATTTACTTTGTAACAGCATTTCTGCTAAACTCTTGCAATGCAATATAAACAAGCTAGACTATAATCTTTGTCCTCAAGAAACAAAAATCTCATGAGGGAAGAGAATGATGAAAGGAAGACTAGACAGGGAGGGGACAGAGAGTGGTCACTGGAAATGAAGACAAGGCCTGATTCTGAGCAGAATATGACATGGTATAGCAATAATATATAATGAAGGATGTAGGGAAAAGAAGTAACCAAAGTCACTTACATAGGAAGTAGCAGAGGCAAGCTGAGGATCCAAACTCCAGTTCCCTGAATCTGACTGCAGCATTTGTCCTGTGCACCATACTGTTCCACAAGAATTTACTGAGCACCTACACAGGCCTACATTGTATATGAGGTGAATGGTTAAGGAATTCCAATCAAATGAATATACATTTATTCTGGCTTATTATGTGTTCTGTGTTAGATGCTAGGGGAATATAAGTGTGAGTTAAAACGCACTTACAATCTCAGGATGATAATTAAATACTTTCTTTCTCTAAAACTCTATCTCTGTCTCTGTCTATCAGTCTATCTCTCTGTCTGACTCTTTTTTCCTCCCTCCCTTCCTCTGCCCCCTCCTTTCTCTGTTTCTGTTTTTTTCTCTCTCTTTCTTTCTTTCTCTGTCTCTCTCTCTGTCTCTGTGTGTCTGTCTGACTCTGTCTCTGTCTCTATCTCACTCTGTGTTTATCTGTCTATTTCTATGGGTGTTTGTCTCTGTCTATTTCTCTGACTTCTCTCTCCCAGTATCTCTTTCTGTTCGTGTTTGTCTTTGTCTCTCTGTCTTTCTATATATGTGTATATGCATGTACACATATATGTACACATAAACATGCATAAAATAATATGTAATATTTGTATATGCATATCTATATTTATGTATATCTATGTGTGGATGTGTAGATCTGGACAAGTTCAATGCAGGAATTTGTTTTACTTGATTATGCATATTTGTTACAATTGTTTTCTTTTTCCTTTTTTCTTTCCAGTGATGGAGGGAGAGTAGAGGGAAAGAAAATCTACTTTTTAAAAATATAAACCAATATTTTTAAAAAAGAAGACATTTAGAGACAATTATACAAGTTAGAATGTGGGCAGGAGCAGTCATACAGAATGGCTCAAGAGACTCAAGAATGGAGGGAAGCATATATTTCCTCGATGTTTCTAATACCAGAATCACAAGGTATTAGAGTTGAAAGGACCTTAGATCATAGGATTATAGGCTCACAACACTAGAGCTGAAAGGCACCTTAGAGGTTATCTAGTCCAACCCTCTCATTTTTCAACTGGGGAAACTGAGTCTAGTCCAACTATCTAATTTTGTAGTTGAGGAAATGGAGAGCCCATAGAGAGGAAAGAATGTAGACAAAGTCATCAAATCAATTAAAAGCAAAGCTGGAACTGGAAGCCCAGTCCAAGATTTATATTCCACTACATGGAGCCATCTCCTCTTTTAAAGGACCAGCTTTTCTTTTTCATATGATCTTCCTAGCATTTCTTTTCCTCTAGGTAATTCCTATTCCTCTAGTAAGACTCCAATGTGTTTTATAAGGTCAGACTTTATCATTCAGAACCCCGGCTCTCTATAAAAATATGAAGAGATAAACGAGATATTGGCAGCCACATGCATGGTGTGATATGATGGGATTCATAAACTTCTCCTTCATGCTCTTCCCCCATATGTTACCCTACACTCCTGCCAGAGGCCTGCCAAAGTGCTTGAAATTTCACCCTTGGAATTTTGTTCCTTTGGGAGTAGCCATTTTCTCTTTGCAGTCATGTCCAACTCTTCATGGCCCCAGATAGAATTTTCTTGAAAAAAGATAACTGAAATGATTTGCTATTTCCTTCTCCAGTTCATTTTACAGATAAGAAAACTGAGGCAAACAGTGTTAAGTGATTTGCCCATAGTCACATAGCTAGTAAATATCTAAGACAGATTTGAACTCAGGGATACAAGTTCTCCTGACTCTCAGTGTCCATTGCCCCTCTTAGTCTTCAGTTCCTTATTATGCTTCTGTTTTCTCTGCCACAAAGAATGAATTTTGGACTGGAATACCATGGGGGAAAGATCATAGTTAATTAATAGTTAAAATCAAAGAGAAGTGAGAAAATAATGAGAATACTATTGGCCTTCAATAAACTCCATCACTAGGCCAGGTCTACATTCCAGAGTTCTGAAAGAACTTGTAGATATGATTGCTGAGCACTTATCTGTGATCATGGATAAAGGAAAAGAGTTAAGTGACTTGACAAGGACAAAGAAAAATAAAAGAAACTGCAGATCAAGTCACTTGAATTAGAATTCCAGAAAAATTCTGGACTATCTTATCAAAAGGATGGCTATTGAACAACCAGAAAGATCACTAAAACTCAGCATGCCTTTCTCAAAAAACATATACTGTAAAGAAAAATCTCATTCCCTTTTTGACAGATTCTTTAGATTTCTAAGTGAGGATAAGGCTGCCAATGTGGTACAATCTTTGATTTTAGCCAAGCCTTTGATCAAATTTCTCATGCTGACCTTGCGGACAAGATGAACAGATATGGATTAGATAAGAATATAGTGAAATAGACCAGATAGTTTTGATAGGGGGTTAGAAGAGGGGAATATTTGATCATCATCATCACCATCACCACATTTTAAGGATTCACATATATACTTAGGGAATGATCATTAAAAGCTGGGGAAAGACTAAAAGTTTAATCATTTGTCAGGGATCCCAGAGTCCTACTCCAATTGTTCAGAAGGCAGGGAAAGCATTTGGCGTTGAGCTGCTATCAGAGTTCTGGTATCTTATGAGTACTTGAATTTGAGGCATGTTGATGAGAGGAGGGGGACTCTGAGATTTAGCAATATATAGCAAATCTCAGAGAAGGATTGGAATCACAGAAAGAAAAGCCTTGATTTCTCAAGAGTAAGCAAACTCCCAGCCAAATTTTGGGGTACAATACAAATGCATTATGGGAGCCAAGAGGCAGCTAGGAGTCTCACTATCAACAAAAGTTTGGTTCTGTGATGCTTCCAATAGTAGGGATAACTTGTACCAAGTCATTTATGATTACCATTCCCCAACAACACCCATCTATAACATGGCCATCAGTTAGGATTCAGTCTGGAATTGTATTCAAGCTTCAGGCTATAATTGATTATATAGATTACTCTAGTGATAGGGGATCAATCTCTGGCTGAGGAAGAACTATTTTAAGGACTGCTGCAAAGAATAATGAAATTCAGTTGTAGAAGGTAAGGAAGGATGGGGTCCTAATGAAGCCTCCCTTTGTAATATATAAAATCGTGTGCTTCAAAGAATCATAGAATTCTTGTTTTCATTTTATAGCTGAAGGCAGGAAAAGGGAATGGAGTCACATAGAATAGCATCAATTAACAAGTATTTAATAGGCTCCTTCTAAATTCTAGTTAGAACAGCTAAATGGCCTAAAGTGGGCTTAAAGTCAGGAAAATCTGAATCCTAATCTATCTTCAGACACTTATTGCTTTGTGACCCTGAACAACCTATCTGCCTCATCTGTAAAATGAGCTGAAGAAGGAAAGGGCAAACCACTCCAGTATTTTTGCCAAGAAAATCCCAACTGGAATCATTCAGACACAACTGAATGATCAAAGTACTAAATGTATTAGGCACTATGTTAATCTCTGAGTACACAAAAAAAGATGAAAATAGTTCCTATCCTCAGAGAGTTCTAGGTTCAAGTCCTACTTCTGATACATCCTATCTGTGTGAGCAATTAATTTTTAATGTATAAGGTGACTTCATAAGATTATAAAGTTCCAAAGAAGATGAGAATTGGGTCAGTAAAGTAGATTTTCCACATCACTGAGTTTCATATACCACTGAAATCACAAGTCCAGTCCATATGTCTGTATTCCTGTATTTGGTGTGCACTTTTAGATATAGATGGGTATAGATATAGATGTCTATATGTCTATATCTATACCCATCTATCTCTCTATCCATAACTATATTTACACACACACACACACACACACACACACACACACACACACGTCTCTCCTTATAGAAAGCGAGGAAAACTTAATTTATGCATTTGTATCCTCAGCACCTAGGACAGCGCCTAGCACATATAAGTGTTTCCAAATTTTATAATGTGTGTATACTTCTTGTTTGAGCCTCACAACAACTTGGTGAGGAAGGTGCTATCATTTTCCCATTTCACAGACCAATAAACTGAGAGATGAATAGCTTGCTCAGTGCCAGCTAGTGTCAGAGGTAGGATTTTAATGTAGGTCTTCTGGTGCCAGTAATAACACTCTCTTACCCGAATGTGCCTGTCATAGGGGTTTCAGCTTTGAGTGTCTGGGAATCTCTTAGTACTTGCCATGCTCACTCCCACCTATCTCTCCTCTATCAGAGAAATCTTATTTCCTTCCATAGTAGCTACTTCCGAATCTAAAGTCCAAGGTCTGAACAGACCTTGTTAAATAATTCATGTTTGCAATAGAGAGGCAGATGAATGCTCTTGTAGGGAGAAAAAAGGGCCATAGCTCTTTGTGTCTCCACAAAATAAGGCTTAATTAGCATTGGATTTCAGGGGCAGCCTCCGTCAGGAGAGAGGCCATTTCTGACAATGTCTAATGAATTCACCCAGCTCCCCTGCTATGACGCTGAATTCCAAATGAATTTAGAATGATTGGAAGCTCACAGCATTACCTGTCTGAGATCGATCGAAAGCCTGACAAACCAGACCCATTATGGGGAGAGGCTGCCTTGGGATGCTTTCTCTGCCTCCTGGACAACAGGGATAGGATTCTGGGCACCCTGACAAATGATTAATCTTTCAGTCCCAAGCCTCTAATGACCATTTTCTAAGTATATCTGTGAATTCCTTAAAATGTGCCGATGATGATGATGATGATGATGATGAAGAAGAAGTATTTATGTACCACTCTAAGATTTGTAAAGAACATTACAAATACAATCTAATTTGATCCATACAATTACCTGGGAAGTAGGTGTTATTATTATTTCCATTTTATAAATGAGGAAACTGAGGCAGAGAAAGGTTAAGTGACTTGCCTAGGATGACATAACTAGTAAGCATTTGAGGCTGGATTTTAATTGGAGCATCTTACCTGAGACCCAGCACTCTCTCCTTGCACCATCTAGATGCAGCATATATACAGAAGTGCATTTCTCTTCTTCTAATTTGCACCTCTAATAACTCATATCCACAATGTCAAGGCTTAGAAGCCCTGTCCAAATCCAATCAATTGGCTTAGATCCTTCCTAATCTGATGTCACACAATCAGAAAGCAGAAAACAAGCTTTTATTAAGCATTAGTTATGTGCTAGCCCATGCTAAGCACTTTACAAATATGATTTCATTCAATCTTCATGATAACTTTAGGAAGTAGGTACTATTATGATCCCCATTTTACAATGAGGAAATTGAGGCAAGGCATTTGCTCTGGGTCATACTGCTAATAAGTATTTGAGGCTGGATTTGAATTCAGCTCTACCTGACTCCAGACACAACATTCTACACACTGTGCTCTCTAGCTGCCATTAGATGCAACAAAATCACACTCTAATTCTATAGTATTCAGGTCTTCAATCAATCAACAAGTCTTATCAATTCTGCCTCCCCCACATCTCTCACATTTGTTCAGTCTTCCAAGGTTCTCAAAGTATGGTCCAGTAATCTCCAGGGCAGGGTGGGAGGGGAACTTAAGACTCTTTCAAGGAGTCTAGATTTTCCCAAATGTTGATTTAAAAAAAAGGATTTCCAGTTTTCATTCAAGTGTTCCAGGTGCAACCCACAAATTAAGATAGTTTTTATTTGTAACCCCAGAAAAAGTGTATGACACAAAGGATTTATAGGAGTTTACACAAACAAAAGAAAACCTATAAAGTAAACTTTCCATCAGTGCCAGGTCACATTTTATGCCCCCAAAAGGAACTCATGTTGAAATTCCCATCATAAAATCACTTTGACATTCTAGTGGCTTCCATCTATCCTATTGTTCTACACAGTTGTTCCAAGTTTCACAGTACTGCTCTCTGGTTTAGACTTCCTTCGGGAAGGTAAAAACATTTTGAAGTAAGCTGAGCAAATAATCTCCTTTTCATTAAATCTGTTCTGCCTAGATAACTAACTCACTGGCTTTACCTTGAACAGGAACACTGTAGGTAAATCTCTTTTTTCTCCAAGAGACATCATGTTCCTTCAGGAAATCTCCTTTCCCTGAAGATTCTGACCAAATAATTTCTGAACTTGGACATTATCCACTTTGGAGTTATTCTTGAAGTAATTCTTAATGCTGGTGCTCCCCAAGAAATCATCCATTCCTTGACTAAAAAGCTCTCTTCTTAAGGAATCGTACCATCCAGGTTTTTTAGTTTTGAATTTGTGGCTCAAGGCTTTGGCTCTCCCTCACAGCTTTGTGTCACCTGGAAATTAGACAAGCATGCCTTCTATGCCTTCATCCAAGACACTGATAAATACATTGAACTGCCCAGGGCCAAGGACGTGGCAGGCATTTAATGACTGTTTGTTGAATTGTTTGCTGATTCGAATTGAGGTTGTGGATATGAATGCATGTGCATATTTGTGAATGCGCCAATGCGGGTCTGCATGTAAATTCGTGGGGTGATGTGCTATGTGTGCACAGGCAGAGCCTGTGAATGTGTGAGTGAATGATCTCATTGATGCAAGTGTATTTTAAAGTGATTCTAAGGAAAGGAGGGAAAATCAAGGAGGAAAAAAATCTACTCTTTGTTCTCAGAGCCATCTGCCAGGCAGTCTTCGCCTGATGAAACAATTGTTCAGCCTCTCCTAAGAGCCCCCAGCCTTGAATGTAGTGCTAGTTTTTCATTCAGCATGAGACTGAGTGAGTGGAGAGATTTCAGGGAAGAGGGAGGGGAGCTCCATTGTCTCATCAACACTTTTCAGGGCTCCTACCTTGCCCTGTCTGAGTCAGAGGAGGCTCCCTGGAGGAGGTGTCATTTGAAGATGGCTTTGAAATAAGGGAAGTCAATTTTTTAAAAAATTCTAGCAGCATAATCCATCCACATGGAGTCTCTCATTCCCAGTGGACACATTAGCCTTAATTCTCACTTCTAAACCAGCTCTCTAAAGGCTTTCTCTCCCAACCTCGTAAATGGGCTTTTCACAGTCACTTTCTTCTAGGCAAAAACATCTTGAGTGTGACCTAGGGCATTTTACCTCCCCACACTCCCCCTCATTTCCCTCTCTGACAGCTCTTAGCATTTACAGGAACCCCCCAGCCTAGGGTATAGCAATGTGATACAATAGAAGAATTGGATTTGAAGCCAGACAGCATGAATTCAAATGATAGCTCTTTTTATCTGTTCCACAACCTCAAATAAGTCTCTTTCCTTCTCTGAACCTCAGAGATAGGTGAGCTCAAGCAAGAGTTCTTTCCAGCTCTAGGAAGCTAATCATTCTATGCTTGTCCTCTCATTTCCTTAGGCAGAATTCCATTTCCCTCCCTTCCTTTTAGCATCTCAAACCCTGTTCTTTCCCATGGTACAAGTAGATGTCTTGAATTGGCTTTTGCCTCTAGTACCTTTTTTCTCTTTTTTTTTCTCAATAGTATTTTATTTTTCCAAATACATGTAAAGCTAGTTTTCATTATTGATTTCTGGAAGATTTTGTGTCCCAAATTTTTCTCCTTACCTCATCCCTCCCCAAGAAAGTGACAATTCTTATATGGATCAAACATAGGCAATCCTTTTAAACTTATTTCCACATTTGTCATGGTTGCAAGAAAAATCAGACCAACAGGGACAAAACCACGAGAAGGAAAAAGCAAACAAACTTACAAGAAAGGTGAAAATAATGTTTCAATCTGCATTGTATCCCATAGATCCCCCTCTGGATGAGGGCAGCAATTTCACTTCTCTCAACATCAATTCATGTAAATTTTTCTAGGTTTTTCTGAAATCAGCCTGCTCACCATTTCTTATAGAACAATAATATTTACTTACCCAGCCACTCCCAAATTGATGGACATCCACTCATTTTCCAGTTTCTTGGCTCCACAAAAAGGGCTGTTATAAATATTTTTGCACAAATGGGTTCTTTCCCCTCTTGTGCAATCTTTTTAGGACACAGACAACAGTGATTCTAGTATCTTAACAAAGAGGAAATTTAGTGCTATGAGAAGAGCACTAGTTTTGAATTCTGAAGATCTGGATTTGAATCTTGATACTACTATTTAGTATTGCCAATACTGATTTAGTGTTTTTAGATTAGCAAAGCTTGTGCCAATATTGCCTCATTTGTTAAGCACCTACTAAAGCACTGTGCTAAGCACTTTTCAAATACGATCTCATTTGATCTTCACAGATCCTGGGAGATGGGTGCTGTTATTATCCCTATTTTATAGTTAAGGAGGCTGAATCCAAAAGCAGTTAAGTACTTTGCCAAGGATCACATGGATATGTGAGTCTGCATTTGAGCTCTCAGATCTTCCTGATTCCAAGACCATCTTACTTTAACCCAGTAATAATTATAGGGATAGCAACTGGACAGCTAGATGGTACAGTGACCTATCGATCACCCACTCTGAAACCCAGAAGACCTGAGTTCAAATACAGCCTTAGCCACTTGATACTTATTAGCTGTGTGACTTGGGCAAATTATTTACCCCCAGTTGCTTCCCAAAATAAACAGAAAAGATTATTTTCAAATGGTGGCTTCTTACTATCTATGTGACTTTAGCTAAGTCGCTCTTAGCCTCAGTTTTCCTATCTGAAAAATGAGAAAGTTGAGACAGAAAATCTCTGGGGTCTCTCCCAGTTCCAAATGTCTTTATTTGCCTTTGATTTTCTAATTCTTGCTCATTCTGCTGAAATCTGTCTTTCTTCTTTTCTACTTTTGTGTTTAATGATTTAATGATTTTGAATTCCTCTGTCATCTCCAAAAAGCTTGTCTTTTCTAAAATTTGGAAGAAAACTCTGTGGGTGTTTGAGGGAGACATATAGGATGGTGGAGATTACTTCCGCCAGTGATTCCCTCAAAGAAGACACATGGGAATTCCTAAACTCTTTCAAGGCCTGGGAGCAACCTTCTCAAGCCTGCTGTGTTATTACCAACGGTTGTAGAAATGGAAGAAGTAGTTTGGAACTTAATATATTTTTTTTTCTCAACAATCATTACCTGGGAATCTAGGGCAGGAAAAGATCAGAGGCTGAAGACAGAACTGGGAAGGGGTAGGTGGCATCAACTTTAATTCTTCTTCCCCAACCCTACATTCAAGGAGAAAATTGGCACCCATTTTTTTCAGTTCTGCAGGCCTAGGATTTAAGGTGTGAGAGGCGCTTCCCACAATATGTATACACATCATTTTTAGGTTATATTGTGTTCTAAGACCAAGTTTGGGTAGCTCTGGGGACTCTAAATGTGTCAACCAGAACCATGCTAATTCCTAACTGGAATCATACATTAACCAAAACATGCAATGGAAAATGTGCTTCACCAGCAGATACTTGGATTGGAATTCCAACTCTGTCTCTTACTAGCTTATCTGTGCCTCAGTTTTGCCATATATAAAATAATGAGGTGGGACTATGAGGATCCTTCCAGCTCTAAATCTATGATTCTAAGATTTTTCCACTGTTCAGACCCTAACAGTACACAGTTCCCAACACTAATCATTTTCAAACTAACTTGTTGTTTAGTCATCCATTTATGTTCAATTCTACATGACTCTCACAGACAAAATGGAGTTTTCTTGGTAAATTAATTCATTTCCTTCTCCATTGTGTCTCCAGTTTACAGATGAGATATTAAGGCAAATAGAAGTTAAATGACAACTACTAAGTGTCTGAAGCCAAACTTGAACTTGGGTCTTCCTGAGCAGGCTCACTGCTCTATTCACTGCTTTACCTAGCTATTCCTTCACTATTAATTAGATCTCTCTAACTCTCCTGTTCTCAGGAGGGAAGATTGAACTCATTCATACTCAAAAAGCAAGAACTGATAATAGATAGGACTTTAAAGTTTGAGTAACACCTAATATACACTAATTCATTTGATTCTTAAAACAACTCTGGGAGGTAGGTACTATTATTATCCCTAATTTACATTGAGGAAATTGAGGCAAAGAGTGATTAAATGATTTGCTAAGTATCACACACTAGGCTTAAGGCGTTTTTGAAGTCAGGTCTTCCTGACTACAGAGAGTGCTGACTTTGAGCTTAGAGAAGAAACCTGAACTTCCTTAGGATTCCTTCCTAACTAGATGTGCAATCTCTCTCTGAGGCTTTATTTCTTCCTCTGGAAAAGGGGGATTTAAATATGTAAACTAGATCCTAGATCCTAGAAAATATTTTATAAATCTAAAGCATAGCCTTTTAAATGGCAACCATTATTGATATTGACTGGGTCTGATTACCTCTGGAGCCTGGTCAATGCATCATCAATCATCATCATCATCATCATCATCCATAATTACAACAACAATAACAATGATAATTTAAAAATCAAGCATAAACCAAAGAATGAAAGGAGGGTAGTAGAAATGGCCCTGGGACTGAGAACAGACGACCTGATTTCCAATTTCAATCTGCTATTAATATACTGTATGATCATGATTATAACCATGTCACTCCACATTTTTCTCATCCTCAGCTTCCACTTCTGCTAAAGAAAAAAAAAGTGGGGAGAGGAATGAAGGAAATTGAATTAAATCATCTCTAAATTCCTTCCATCTTGAAGAGCCCATGATTCTAAACTCAATGACTTTCCTTCTTTCTTTTTCATGTCAATTCCTTTCCTCTCTAAAATGCTTGATAAAGCAGTGTCATTCCCTCATCATTGGTCAGATCTCATGTTGGACGCTGGGAAGATGGAATGATTGTTTATGGAAATCCAGTTTTTACAAATAAGGTTTTGGCCTCTGGGGATGGAAAATGACATGACTACTTTTCCTCAGCATCTGAAAAACCACTTACCAATATGGATAGCAACTTTGCTGGGCTGTAAGACTGGAGGTTTTTCAGATAGGGACCTCATTTATTCAGCAGGAGATGGGCCCAGCTAACCATCCTTATAATAAGCGCTGGAGTGAGTCCTGGATGGGAATTGCTGTTGCAAGCAAGGGATGATTTATAGGCAAACTAGGTCCCTGGTGCAGTACCAACTTAATCCCTCCTAATAGAAGAGAACATGTGCTTGATTAATCAAAAGAAGCAAAGGCCATCATTTCTGCTCGGGAGGACCAGGCTCTTCACATCTTGGTGGCCCACTGTACCTGTGACAGATTGAATTGCACTGTGACCAGGAGGATAAGAAAGCAATATGACTAAATAGGGTCATCCCTGTTGGAGAAGGGGGAGGGTGTATCATGACATCAAGGTCTATTCCTGGATTCTGATTCTAACTTGCTAGGTGAACTGGGACTGACTACAGATTTTCTAGGTCTCAGTTTTTTCCACTGTAAAATTGGGATGGTAATATCTATATCTGTATTTTTCCCTAAGCAATTGGGGTTAAGTGAATTGCCCAGGGTCACACAGCTAGGAAGTATTAAGTATCTGAGATCATATTTGAACTCAGGTCCTCCTGACTTCAGGGCTAGTGCTCTATCCACTGAGCCATCTAGCTGCCCCCACATTCTATATTATTAATAATAACATAATATTTGTTTATATAGAAAGGAAGATAGGAAAAAAACATTTATTAAGCACCTACTATGTACCAAGCAGTATGCTAAGTGCTTTACAAATATATTATCTCATTTGATCCTCACAGTAATTTTCTGACTCCAGGCCTTTAAGACTTTAAAAGCACTCTTATTTCAGCCCAGAAACTCCTGCCAAGGGGTCTTGCTATCCTGTGGTGAATACCTCCTTTGGGCCACTATGTCTATCTAACTTCAGCCATACTTCTCCTTAAATCCTGACACTGATTTCCCTTTCACTGGAATTTTAGACCTCTTGTCTTTCCCATTTTCAAATCATAATAAAGTCAATATTACCATCACCACTGGAAAGGGTTCATCTGTTCTCTCCTATAACTTAATTCATTATTCCTATAACTTTCCAAACCAAAATACCTCATCTTGGTCTCTATGCCTCTGTCTGTTTGAATTATCTTAGCTAGAGTGTAAAGTCTCTGATTTCAATGATTAATATCTTTTGTATCTTCATTTTTTTAACTTTAATTTTATTTAAAAAAAACAAAGAGAATAAGCAAAACAGAAAAGAATACAAAACTAAATAAAAGAGAACATTGTCATGTACCCAGCAAAACATCAGAGAGGATTCAAAATATATAATAACAAATTACCATTAAGAAAGTATGTGTGTGTGTGTATGTGTGTATTTTTAATATATATTGGTAGAAGAAATTATATTCATAAGTCTCCATATTTTCTTTACTTCCTTATAAATTGTTCTCTTAATATTTCTTTAGTCCTTAATTTATGGTATTCTTTCTGCTTATCTTTTCCTCATAAATGTTTTAATCAACATTTATTCGATGTCTACATATACTCAATAGTTGTTCCCTCTCACTCTATACCAGGAGCTAATCTTACAATTTCAGAACAGATGAAGAAACTGAGTTTTATAGAAGCAAGTTCCTTTTCCAAAATTATACATGTCAAAGCTGGGATGCAGATGCAAAATGAGGTCTCTTGACTTCAAGAGCATGTTTTTTCTATACATCATCTGCCTTTCTAATGGTCCTTTATGACATTCTTTGTTTTGTGATTCTAAGGCCTTTTCCAGTCTTCCTATTTTTTGTTCTGTGATTCTCAGTGTTCTCTCAGCTTTGACATTTTCTATCCTATGACCAAACTGGACCTCCTCTGTATAGTGTGCACTGGCAAGGGGCACCTTTGAGCCAGCCAAGGTGATGACTGTCAATAGTGGAGATAAACTTTTGGCCTAGTCCAAACAAGGGGTATCTACCCACTGACAGGCCTCTTCCCTCCTGAGATGAGGACCTCTGCTCTTGCAGGGAAGGATTGAGCCTTACAGATTCCACTCCTGACTGCAGGATTTTTTCCTCTCCACTTGTGGTTTCATGTCAGAGAGAATGAATGTCTTTGCTGCTGTTGCTAGAATTTTAACATAATAGTTGGCAATTCCCTCCAGATGACAGAGGCAGGCAAGAAAGCAAACTGCTCTCTCTGCAGGATGGATGTGTCTATGCAAAGAATTCAGTGGCTCCAACCCTGACTTAGAGGTAGAAGAAGGCTTTAAAAACCTTCTGACCTACCTCCTCTCTCTTCATTTTACTAAGAAGGAAATCAGGTCTTAGAAAAAAGAGCTTGGTCACAGAGACAGAGGGTCCAAATCCTGGCTCCTGACCAACCACATATAACTGCTTCTGGCAGTTGGGTGGTCTTTACAGGGAGGGTGAGAAGGGAAGGGGGGAAGGAGAGAGATGAAAAAGGGAGTTCAGACTATAAAGACAAAAGAAAGGCGAAAAGCCTTTCATCACCATTAAGAGAAAAGGCAGATACATTTTTCTTGTTTTCTGATTCCTCTGGTTTCCTGCTGATCTGGTGAGCTCACAGGGGTTCCTAACCAGCTGGGCTGGGCTGGGTGCCCATGACTCAGTGCTTAGAAATTGCCTATCAGGTCGCTGAGTCATTCCTTTGTTCTAGGAACAATTCCTCCAAGCCTCCAACAAAGGCAGGGAAAATGCAGATGGAAGAAAGGAGAATGTTTATCAAAGTGGGGGGAGTTAGCCACAAGGAAAGTCTATACCCTAGACAAGCCAAGTCTAAACAAGACTGGAAAAAAGAAGTGGGAATATGGAGATGATGTAGGGGAGCAGAAATAACCCAAGCTTGGATAGGGGTCAAAAATCCTGACTTCTGTTCTCAGTTCTGCCAGACAGTCTGTGTGAGGGTGGGCAGGATCCCATCCTTAAAATGAAAGATTTGGACTAGAAGATCTCTAAATAGCTCCAATCTACCTAACTGTCCCTTCCTACTTCACATGATCCAAATAAACTGGGTCACGCTGTGACCCTTATTTTCATCCTTTCTTTCCAATCTATACTCTTGTTCATATTGTCTCCCATTCTTGGACTCCCCTGGATTCCCATATCTTTTTGGCTAAAATCCCTCTATCCTTCCCAGTTCATATGTTACCTCTACCATAAAGTTTTCCTTAATTCACTGAGGCTTCTTCCTTCCCAATCTCTTGTCCTCATATTTCTCAAAGAACCTTGCCAGGATCTCTTCTCTGGGACTGTTTCAGTTTCCCTTCATAGTTTCTGGCTTATCTATCGATTTCTTTGGCAGACTATGATCTACTTGAAAGGAGGATTTACATTGCATCTGTTTTTGTACTGGGTGGGGATTGTCCAATAGGGATGGGATCTCCAAACACCTTTCCATATTCATTAAAATGCTTGATTTTCTTCTGAAAGTAGATGAGACCAATCCTTGCAGAGTTTGATAAAAATCAATCTGGGTCTTTTGTGGATTCCTACACAACGAGGCAGTGCCCTGCATTATAGTAGGCAGAATATCTGACCTGGTGTATCAGAGTTCAAATCCACCCATTGATACTGTCACTGTATGGTTAAGATTAATCCATCGTGTCCATTTTAAAAATAGCTCCAAAATGAAAAACAGAGACACTGACAGTCTCACCAGGTAAAGTAATGTGCCCTGTAATGGAATAATATATTAAGTTTATATGAAATTTGAATGAATGAAATATAAAAATATATGAAAAGTGGTATATAATGTAAATGTATATATGTGTGTACATATGTGTTTATGTATCACACAACCCCACTAGGATTGGGTCAGGAGTATAAGGGGTGATGCTACCAGATGGATTCTGAGCTCAACATTTCAATAATCTCATATGATATGAGTTCTCCCACTACTAAAACAAATGCCCACTTATCTGTGCTTTCTCATTTTATGCAACTTGTGTCCCTTTGCCTTTTAAAATTTCCCCATAAAGGATCTTTTCTGTCACTGATTGGTTCCATATCTGGGACCATAGATTTAGTGAGGGATTCTAGAACCCATAAATGGTCTAACCCTTTCATTTTACAAAAAAGTAAATTGAGGCTCAGAGAGATTATGAAATTTGCCCAAATTCACCCAGCAAATATATGTCAGAGTTAGGCCTTGAATCTGAGACTTTTGACTACAAATCAAACCATCTTCCCATTACACGCTTCATATTCATAACCAGCTTAGTTCTTCCCTTCCCAAACATTTCCCATAACTTTTGTATCCTTTCCCCAAAAAAACATATCCCATTAGTTTTTATAAACTTTATTTCATCCAAGTCATTGCTAGTACAGTTTTATCTGAGGTCTTCTTGTTATAGCAATTGCTTTATATCTATTTTTTTTAATGATGATAATCAGTCAGTGTCTTTTAGTTTATTCATTTCACATTTATTTTTTGGTACCAACATTCTGTAAGAAGAGGTCAAATTGGAATTAGTGTAATTTTACATACAGTGTGTTACAATATTGTTTTTTCTTCTAATTAGTGCTAATTTTGACATTTGTTCTATCTAACCATTGCTAATTTCACACAGAGGGCAAATTTTGAAATGCCTCCCCCTATTACCAGTTATATACTGCTTTTAAAAATATAGTTAATTATGATGTGTTCGGGGCCCCTGAATACTTTAACATCTCTTCTTGAAGAATTATTTGGAGTATAGGTACAAGGTTCCTGAATATTGCACATATTCTCTTTCTTCCTTGTGTTTATCTTCTAAATGAAGTCATGGAATAAAATTGTAAAATGTTAACTTGTTGCTTACAAACTTTGAGGTGCTGTGTGTACACATATATACATATATGTATTATGTATGTATAGTAATTATTATTAGGCTCAGGTTTGCAAAACCTCAATGCTTCCCTCATAATCCTATTTCTAGTGTGACATTTTTAAGGGAAAAAAAAGGCAAACAAACAAAAACAACTAATATATGGTGTGTGAGTATATGCAACATTTCACACCCATATTTCCCTGCTTCTCCAAACAAAGGAAGGAAGAGAATTTCCCATATTTTGTGGGCGTGGGGAGGGGAAAAGGGATCAAACTTGTTCACTATAATTTCATAGTATTCTGGTTGGCTTTGTTGTAGCCTTGGGGTATATTACTTTTCTTATTCTGTTTACTTCATGCTACATCAGTTCTGCAAGTCTTCCCATGTTTCTTTTAATTCCTCATATTTATTGCTTTTCATTTTGTGATTTTCCATTATATTCATATGCCACAATTGGTTTAGCCATTATCTCTATTTGATGGGTACCACTTTGTTTTTAATTCTTTTCTACAACACAAAGTGCTGCTATGAAAATTTTGGTACATATACAAACTTTTTATTTCTGTTTTTGACCTTCTTTGGATATATATTGAGGTGTTGAATATTCCCCTGTTTCTTAAGAAAATGATTTCAAGATGGCTGGGGAAAATTTTCAACCTAATTAACTGCCCCCAACCCAAAGTTATTATATATAGTGAGGGACCTGCTAGTCTTGGTATATGGAATGATGAATTCCCAATAACTCATCTCTCTGAATAGAAACAAAATCTTTGGGGTCAGAAAGCAGAGTTCAGTCATTGAGGTCTGAGTTCCACAAGTTATAGTATCTTGGATATTGGTCCTAATTCTTTTCTCTAGCCTCATTTATCTGTATTGGGGTGGGGATAGGGGAATAAGGAGAGAGGTGCAGAAAAAGAATAGAGCAGCTAAATGACCAATTTTCTCAGCCATCATGAATTTGTAAGATCTTATTAGAAAAGGAAGCAGATTCACTCCCCAATTCGCTCTCCTTCTCTCCCTCCCTTCATGCATCTCTTCCTCCCTTTCTCACTCCCTCCTTTCCTTTTTTCCTTTTCTCCTTTTTTCATCTCCCCTTCCTTTCTTCCATTTTTTTCTGCCATCACTCTCTCTTTATCTCTCCCTTCTTCCTTCCCTCCCTCTTTTTCTTCCTCCCTCTTTCCTTTCTTCTTTCCTTTTTCTTCCTTCTTTTCTTCCTCCCTTTCTTCCTTCTTCCCTACCTTCCTTCACGCTCTTCCTTCCTTCCTTCCTTCCTTCCTTCCTTCCTTCCTTCCTTCCTTCTTTCCTTTCTCCTTTCCTTTTTTCCTTCTTTCTTCCCTCCATATCTGGAGGGCAGGGCCTGTTATCTTCTCCTGTCTCCCTAATTACCCCAGGCTGGGTACAGGGGACTCCCTACAGACTCTGGTTAGGTTGATTGATGGCTGCTTCTCTCCTCCCTATGACTGCTTTCGCACTATAAGACATCCCTGCCTGTGCTGGTAACTGCAGCTACACATCTCCTCCCATCCCGCTTCTGGCTGCAGTGAGGTTTCAACAATCCAGTCATTTGAAACCTAGATAATATTTTAGCTCAACTCCACCACCATTATGAATTCATTTGACATTCAGTGTGCAGCAATAACTATGAATTTCTGGCTATTGAATGTCACAGACTTCCTCTAGCACTAACCCAGCATTTCATTACCATGCACCATAGCTAAGCTTGCGCATAATGAGAGTTCTCCGGACCTATCTCTTCAGACTTCCTCTTGCTTCTGCAATCAGAGTTGCTTTGCCCATGTTGTTCAGCCTTCTCTTCCCTGAAGAATGGGCTCCGTGGATAGAGAACCTTCTGAAACCTTTTTTCATTACTCATATAATAATCACAACTCTCATGCATGTAACACAAGACAGTTTGCAAAGCATTTTCCTCACAATCCCTCCTGTAAAGGGATAATGCAAGAAGTACTGCTGCATATTTTGCAGCAATAATAATTCATAATAATAACTATTATTTATAAAGCACTTTAAGGTTTCCAAAGTACTTTACAAATATTTTCTTCATTTGTTCTTCACACTTATGTTGTAGTTGATATTACTTTCTCCATTTTCCATATGAAAAAACTGAGCCTGGGAGAGAATAAATTATTTTTCTTGGGACACACAACTAGTAAATGTCTGAAGCAGGATTTGAATATAGATCTTCCTGATGCCAAAGACAGCACTCTATTTATTATGCCACCAAGTTTCCCTGAATAAAGAAATTAATGCACAGACAGGTCAAGTGTCACACAAAAGTGATTTCCCAGGTCACCTGGCTGGTAAAGGTCAGGACTGCAATTCCAACTAAGGTGTCCTGATCTTGAATCCAGAATTCTTTTCATTGCATAATACTGCACTGATCTTGCTAACATCTTACAAATTATGCGCACATGAGCCTATCTGAGTTAAGCCTTTCTGCATTTAAGACAATAGACTCAAAAGGAGACAGAGAAAAAGGCAAGGAAAATTATTCAAAAATCATGCTAATTTTTGTATATCTAATCCAAAAGATGGAGTCTCAATTCTTACTGTAACTCAGCAGCTCCAGAAACTAGGTGGCATCTAAGTAAGTGATTTAAATAAATGTCCAGAATTAACCTATATTGAATTGTTTGCTGTTTATGGGAGGGGGTAGGAGGGATAAAAATTTGAACATAAGGTTTTGCGATGTTGAAAACTATCTTTGAATATATTTGGTAAAATAAAAAGCTGTTTAAGAAAAATAAAAATAAAAATAAAATAAATAAATGCCCAGAACTGGCAATGATTCTTTCCTCCAAAGGCAGAACCCAGTCAGTCAGTCAATAAACATTTATTAAGTGGCTCTTATTGTGAAATACTAGAAATATGGATTCAAAGAAAAGTAAATGACAGAGATAAAACACTAGTTTAAGGGGAGAGAAAAGAAGCAAGGAAACAAGCACTAATAAAGCACCTGTCATATACCAGACACCATGCTAAGCATTTTACAAATATCTCATATGATCCTAGTAACAAGCACAAGATGTAGGTGTTCCTAGTGTATTCTGGTGGTTGTGGAGACTTTCTCCATATCAGTGACCTCCTTGGGGTATATTTCTAATAGTTGATACTCTGTTATAATTAATCTCTAGTTGTATTAATTCATAGTTTCATCAACAAGACTCTATTGTAACTATCGTATCATAACCTCACCAACATTGACTATTATGGTCCTCATTATTACTCTCATTTTACAGATGAGGAAATTGAGGTAGACATGATTAAATTACTCAGGATCACATAGCTATCCACTTTGCTACTAGATGTTTTTATAAGGGACTAATCAAGAAAAGCTTGTTATAGAAAGTAAGATTTTCTCTGGGACTTAAAGGAAGCCTGGGAAGCAGAGATGAAGAGGAAAAATATTCAAGGCATTGGGGAGAACCTGAGCCAAGCAATGGGTTGTCTGGAACAGCAAGAAGGCTATTGATTGGCAGAAGCCAGAAAAAAAAAAGTGTAATCTAGTAATCTAGATGTAGTGTAATCTAACCAGTCTGGAGAGCCATATGGAACTATGCATTTTTTATAGTGCTGCTACAAACATTTTTGCACATGTGGGTTCTTTTCCCTCTTTTATAATCTCTTTGGGACACAGACTCAGTAGAGATACTGCTGGATCAAAGGGTATGCACAATTTGATAGTCTTTTGGGCATAGTTCCATATGGCTCTCCAGACTGGTTGGATTAGTTCACAACTCCACCAACAATGGATTAGAGTCCCAGTTTTTCCACATCCCCTCCAATATATATCATTATTTTTTCCTGTCATCTTAACCAATCTGAGATGAGTATAGTAGTACTTCAGATCTCTTAATTTACATTTATTTGATCAATAGTGATTTACAGTATTTTTTGTATTACTAGAAATGGTTTTAATTTCTTCATTGAAATTTGTCTGTTGAACTAGAGATCATTACTGATCACAAAATAGAAAATTTCGATTATACCAAACTGAAAAGTTTTTGTACAAACAAAACTAATGCAGACAAGATTAGAAGGGAAGCAATAAACTGGGAAAATATTTTTACAGTCAAGTTGTTCTGATAAAGGCCTCATTTCCAAAATATATAGAGAATTAACTCTAATTTATAAAAAATCAAGCCATTCTCCAATTGAAAATGGTCAAAGGATATGAACAGACAATTCCTTAGATGAAGAAATTGAAACTATTTCTAGTCATATGAAAAGATGCTCCAAGTCATTATTAATCAGAGGAAATGCAAATTAAGACAACTCTAAGATACCACTACACACCTGCAGATTGGCTAAGATGACAGGAAAAAATAATGATGATTGTTGAGGGGATGTGGGAAAACTGGGACATTGATTCATTGTTGGTGGAGTTGGAACGAATCCAACCATTTTGAGAGTAGTTTGGAACTATGCTCAAAAAGTTATCAAACTGTGCATACCCTTTGATCCAGCTAGTGTTACTACTGGGATTATATCCCAAAGAGATTATAAAGAAGGAAAGGGACCTAGTAGTGCACGAATGTTTGTGGCAGCCCTTTGTAGTGGTTAGAAACTGGAAACTGAATGGATGTCCATCAGTTGAGAATGGCTGAATAAATTGTGGTATATGAAAATTATGGAATATTACTGTTCTGTAAGAAATGACCAACAGGATGATTTCAGAAAGGCCTGGAGAGACTTACACGAACTGATGCTGAGTGAAATGAGCAGGACCAGGAGATCATTATATACTCAACAACAATACTAGATGATGACTAGTCCTGATGGATCAGGCCATCCCAGCAACAAGATCAACCAAATCATTTCTAATGGAGCAGTAATGAACTGAACTAACTATACCCAGAAAAAGAACTCTGGGAGATGACTAAAAACCATTACATTGAATTCCCAGTCCCTATATTTATGCACACCTGCATCTTTGATTTCCTTCACAAGCTAATTGTACAATAATTCAGAGTCTGATTCTTTTTGTACAGCAAAATAATGTTTTGGTCATGTATACTTATTGTGTATCTAAGTTATATTTTAAATATATTTAACATCTACTGGTCATCCCTCCATTTAGGGAGGGGTGGGGGGGGTAAGAGGTGAAAATTGAACAAGAGGTTTGGCAATTGTTAATGCTGTAAAGTTACCATATATATATCCTGTAAATTAAAGGCTATTAAATAAAAAAAAAAAAAAAAAAAAAAAAAAAGAAATTTGTCTGTTCTAACACTGTACACTAAGATAAGGTCAAAATAGGTTCATGACCTAAGCATAACGAATGACATTATAAATAAATTAGAAGAACATAGGATAGTTTACCTCTCAGACTTGTGGAGGAAGAAAAAAATTATGACCAAAGAAGAATTAAAGATCATTATTGATCACAAAATAGAAAATTTTGATTATATCAAATTGAAAAGTTTTTGTACAAACAAAACTAATGCAGACAAGATTATAAGGGAAGCAATAAACTGGGAAAAAATGTTTTACAGTCAAAGGTTCTGATAAATGCCTCATTTCCAAAATATAGAGAGAATTGACTCTATAAGAAATTAAACCATTCTCCAATTGATAAATGGTCAAAGGATATAACAGACAATTCCCAGATGAACGAATTGAAACTATTTCTAGCCATATGAAAAGATGCTCCAAGTCACTATTAATCAGAGAAATGCAAATTAAGATAACTCTGAGATACCACTACATACCTGTCAGATTGGCTGGAATGACAGGGAAAGATAATGTGGAATGTTGGAGGGGATGTGGGAAAACTGGGAAACTGATATATTGTTGGTGGAATTGTGAACACATCCAGTCATTCTGGAGAGCGATTTGGAACTATGCCCAAAAAGTTATCAAAACTGTGCATACCCTTTGATCCAGCAATGTTACTACTGGGCTTATATTAAAGAAGGGAAAGGGACCTGTATGTGCAAAAATGTTTGTGGCAGCCCTGTTTGTAATGGCCAGAAACTGGAAACTGAGTGGATGCCCATAAATTGGCGAGTGGCTGAATAAATTGTGGTATATGAATGTTATGGAATATTACTGTTCTGTAAGAAATGACCAGCAGGATGATTTCAGAAAGGCCTGGAGAGACTTACATGAACTGATGTTGAGTGAAATGAGCAGGACCAGGAGATCATTATATACTTCAACAATTACACTATATCTTGATCAATTCTGATGGATGTAGCCGTCTTCAACAATGAGATGAAACAAATCAGTTCCAATAGAACAGTAATGAATTGAACCAGCTACACCCAGAGAAACAACTCTGGGAAATGAGTATGAACCACAACACAGAATTCCCAATCCCTCTATTTTTGTCTGTCTGCATTTTTTATTTCCTTCACAGGTTAATTGTAACTATTTCAAATTCCGATTCTCTTTGTGCAGCAAAATAACTGTATGGACATGTATACATATATTGTATTTAACATATATTTTAACATATTTAACATGTATTGATCTACCTGCTATCTAGGGGAGGGGGTGGGGGGAAGAAGGGGAAAAAATGGAACAAAAGGTTTTGCAACTGTCAATGCTGAAAAATTACCCATGCATATATCTTGTAAATAAAAAGCTATAATAATAAAAAAAGAAATTTGTCTGTTCATATCCTTTGACCATTTCTCAATTAGAGAATGGCTTGTATTCTTATGAATTTGATTCTGTTCTCTATATATTTTAGAAATGAGGCCTTTATCAGAAACACTGGCTGTAAAATTTTTTTGCCCCAGCTTTCTGCTTTCCCTTCTAATCTTGGCTACAATTGTTTTGTTTGTATAAAACCTTTTAAACTTAATATAATCAAAATTATCCATTTTGCATTTCATAATGTACTCTAGATCTTCTTTGGCCACAATTTCCTTCCTTCTCCACAGATTCGAGAGGTATACTATCTTTTGTTCTTCTAATTTGCTTATGGTATCACTCTTTATGTCAAAATCATGAACCCATTTTGACCTTATCTTGGTATAGGGTATTATGTGTTGGTCAATGCCTAGTTTCTGCCATATGATTTTCCAATTTTCCCAGCAATTTTTTTTCAAATAGTGAGTTCTTATCCCAGAAGCTGAGATTTTGGGTTTATTAAACACTAGATTACTATAATCATTGACTACTGTGTCTTGTGAACCTGACCTATTCCACTGATCAACTTACTCTATTTCTTAGCCAGTAGCAAATAGTTTTGATGACCACTGCTTTATCATATAGTTTTAGGTCTGGTACAGTTAGGCTACCTTCATTTGCATTTTTTATTAGTTTCTTTGAAATTCTTGACTTCCAAATGAACTTTGTTATTATTTTTTCTAGCTCTGTAAAGTAATTTCTTGGCAGTTTGAATGGTATGGCACTGAATAAGCAGATTAATTTAGATAGGATTGTTATTTTTATTATATTAGCTTGACCTACCCATGAGCACTTGATGTTCTTCCAATTGTTTAGATCTGATTTTATTTGTGTGGAAAGTCTTATGTGGTTGTGTTCATATAGTTCCTGACTTTGCCTTGACAGCTAGACTCCAAAATATTTTATATTATTTGCAGTTATTTTAAATGAAATTTCTCTTTGCATCTTTTGCTGCTGGGCTTTGTTGGAAATGTAGAAATGATGATAATTTATACAGATTTATTTTTGCTAAAATTTGCTAAAGTTGTTAATTGCTTCTAGTAGTTTTTAGTTGATTCTCTAGGATTCTCTAAGTAAATCATTATTTTATCTGAAAAGATTGATAATTCTGTTTCCTTACTACCTATTCTAATTCCTTTCATTTTTCCTTCTTGTATTGCTAAAGCTAACATTTCTAATATGATATTGAATAATAGTGGCAATAGTGGGCAACTTTGTTTCACCCTGATCTTTTGGGGAATGGTTCTAGTTTATCCCCATTATATATGATGCTTGCTGATGGTTTTAAATAAATGCTACTGATCATTTTTAGGAATCCCTATGCTCTCTAGTGTTCCTAATAGGATGAGTGTTGGATTTTTGTCAAATGTTTTTTCTGCTTATATTAAGATAATCATATCATCTCTTTTGGTTTGTTTACTGATATAGTCAATTGTGCTAATAATTTTCCTAACATTGATGCAGCTCTTCATTTCTGATATAAATCCTACTTGATCATGATGTATTATCCTGGGCATAAATTGTTATAATCTCTTTGCTAATATTTATTTAAGATGTCTGCCTCAATATTAGGGAGGCATTGGGGATTGCCTCCCGAATAGGAGGGAATTATTGGTCTCTTATTATTAGGGATCATTGGTATCTAATTTTCTTTCTCTTGTTTTGATCCTATTTGGTTTAGGTATCAACACCATATTTGTGTCAGAAAAGGAATTTGATAGGACTCCTTCTTTCTCTTTTTTCCCAAATAGTTTGCATAGTATTAGAATTAATTGTATTTCAAATGTTTGGTAAAATTCACTTATAAATACATCTGGTCCTGGAGATTTTTTTCACAGGAAGTCGTTTAATAATTTGTTCAATTTCTTTTTCTAAAATGAGACTATTTAAGTAATGTATTTCTTCCTTTGTTAATCTTGACAATCTATATTTTGTAAGCATTCATAATTTCCACTCAGTTCTAAAGATTATATTGAGTGCATCCCTCTCCTATTCAAATAACATGGGCCACATTTTCTAAGAGTTCAGAACAACAGCAGTGATGATGATGATAAATAACTCATTAATAGTCGATGTTGGAGAGGTTACGATAAGATAGTTACATTGATATGTTATTGATGGAGTTATGAATTAGTACAACAGAGCTCCATTGTAATAGAGATTCCACTATTAGGAATATAGCTTAAAGAGGTAACTGATACTAAGAAAGCCTTCAAAAATACCAGAATATTTACAGCACCACTTTTTTGTTGTTACTAGAGATAAAATAGATGCCTATGACTGAAAAAAAATGAAATCAAATTTTGTACAACAATGCAACGAAATATTGCTGTAATAAGAAATGACAAATATGATGAATATAGAAAAGCTTGCAAAGACTTAAATGAAATAAGTAGATCCAGGAAAATGAGAGAAACAATGAGAACAATAATCTAAGTAGAAAGGAAAACAACCACAAAAATTAATGTGACAAAATTATGAAAAACAATAACAGCTAGCAGTCAAAGACTGTTTTAAGGTTTACAAAGTGATTTACAAATATTATTTCATTTGATCATCACCATAATGATGAGAGGTAAATGCTATTATTATTTCCATTTTATAGATAAAGAAACTGAGCAGATAGAGGTTAATTGACTAGTATGGGATCATATAGCTAATTGTCCAAGACAATATTCAAAGTTGGGTAACCCTTTTTATTGGCATTCCTCCTTATTTGTCTTTGAACTTTCCATAGATAGGAACTATTTCCTACATAGGGCAGTCAAGTCCAAGATCTCCATGCTTCATAAAGGTTTGTTGACTGAATGAATGAATGCTGATCACTTTTGAATTTAGAAGGATGGCTGTTCATCATATGACTTAGTCATTGAGCACTCAGTGAAGCTTTAGTAACATCTAGTAGGTGATCAGCCTTGTGCTCATCTATATGAGAGGGGGAATGTAGAAGGAAGAAGTGTACTAACTCTTCTCTCTCTTGATTATCCCCAATTTATCCTGCAGATAGCCTGCTTATTTATATATACTTGTTATCATATTGCCTCACCCATTAGACTGTGAGCTTCTCAAGCAAAGACTAGCTTTTGCTTCTTCATAACTCCTGTTCCTGACACATAATAGGTG
This sequence comes from Sarcophilus harrisii, assembly GCF_902635505.1. Classification (NCBI taxonomy): domain Eukaryota; kingdom Metazoa; phylum Chordata; class Mammalia; order Dasyuromorphia; family Dasyuridae; genus Sarcophilus; species Sarcophilus harrisii. The sequence continues at coordinate 353,615,216 of NC_045427.1, forward strand.
CTTTATAAATGTTTATTGACTTGACTTGCAGAAGAAGACACTTCTTGTGTTCACAGAACTCACAATCTATTAGAAGAGCTGAATTAATTGATGGTACAATATTACAAAACAATGATAAGCATGGCTACTACTCTATGAGCAAAACAGTTCTCAGGTGCCAGAAAGCCTCAGGGAAAAGAACATGGGGACTGGAGGGATGGACAGAGGCTTTCTGTAGAGGGCAAGACTTGGACTGATTCCTGCAGGAATTGTAGAATATAGTAACCTGCTAAGGTTATCTTCCAATTGTAGTTGTAGTTGAATCACTTCAGTCTTCCCTGGCCTTTTTTGTCCCTTTTGCAGTTTTCTTGACATAGATATTGGAGTGATTTATCATTCTTTTCTCCAGCTCATTTGACAGATGAGGAAAATGATGCAAACAGGATTAAGTGATATGCCCAGAGTCACATAGCTAATAAGTTTTTAGGCCAAATTTGAACTCAGGTCTTCCTGACTACAGACCTGGCACTCTATCCACTATACCACCAGTTTGGTATATATTATCTCTTCCATTAAAATGTCAGATGCTTATTTGGAACTATGCCCAAAGGGCTATAAAACTGTGTATATCCTTTGACCCAGCAGTGTCTGGGTCTACTGAGCCTGCAAAATTATTTTTTGCTCAAAGTTATTCTTTTTTGTTTTTATTGTTTTTTTTTTTTTTGGTGAAGCAATTAGGGTTAAGTAACTTGCCCAGTGTAAGGATTAAAAACCTCTGAGATCAAGGAATGTGGGTCAAGGCATATGGGAGGACCTGAGGGATGAGAGGTACCGAGGTGCAGATGACTCCTGCATGGAGGTGGGGTATATCCCCAAGAAGCAGTGTCTGACCCAGGTATCACGTCTCCCTCCTTAGTACTCTCAAAGCCTAGCACACCTCCCTCCTTCTTCTCTGGCCGATCCTATTATGACCTGTTCTTCAGGTTCCTAGAGGACCTCCTCTTCCCCCAGATCCTCAGGGGGGGTATAAATATGTGCTACCTAAGAATAAAGTTCTCTTTCACTTCACCCCTACCTCCTGGGGGTCCGTCTCTGTGGGATCTGGGTTGGATCCTGAAGACGGGTAAGTATGGTCTAGCTGGGCTGTCGATGGATGGGCATTAAGAGTAGCTCAAAGGGGAGACACAAGGTTAGAGTAACCCAAAGGAGGTGCAACACCCAGGGTCATACAACTAAGTGTCAAGTGTCTGAGATCAAATTCATACTCAGGTCTTCTTGATTTTATCAAAATTATTCTTAAAACAATATTGCTTTTACTGTATACATCCTCTTGTTGGGTCATTTTGTTCTTCATTATTTTTGTTCAAGTCTATCCATGTATTCCTAAGTTCATGGAGTTCATGATTTCTTATACCACAATTGGTATTCCATCACAATCACTTATCACAACTTGTGAATTTAGGTTTTTTAAAAATATCTTGGATATTATATTTCTTAACTGATGGGTCCACAAATTTATTTAATATTTTGATAACTATTTCAATATAAGTGCACTTTGTGATATTAATTTAAGGAGTTTATTCTGAGTGGAGGTCCATGACTTAAGACTTTAAGTTTCATAGAAGTTGCTGATTTTCACTGGTCAAGTTTCTTCAGTGGTATTTCCCTACACTGATGAAATTACAGTTCCTCAGATTTCAAATTATTCCATTCTCTCACTACTTGTGCGACTTTTAGTAAGATCATCTGTGCTTCAGTTTTCTTAGTTGTGACTTTGTGTCGTGACAAAAGTGACTTTGATTAAATGGTGTCTGCAGAGATTTATACATATTTGTTTGAATGTTATCTAGAAAGAAAGAAAGAAAGAAAGAAAGAAAGAAAGAAAGAAAGAAAGAAAGAAAGAAAGAAAGAAATTAAGCAACTTGTCCAGAGTCACACACTTAGAAAGTATGTATCCGAGATGGGATTAGAGCACAATTTTCACAAGCCAGCTCTCTATCCACTACTCCATTTTGCTTTAGGATCCTATTAAGAAATGTGAGATGTTCCCTCATCCCTCTCCCATGACAAGGATGGTGGCAAAGGTGAGTGGGTTGTGTCAGGTAGTGGGAAAGAGCCCCGGGCTGGAAAGAGTTCTGGGTTTTAATTCCAGTGCTGTCTTGTCACCTTGAGACTTTTCCATCTGCAATTTTGCTTTGCTATTCTATAAAATGGTGGGAAGAAAAGAGACTCTTCTGGTTCAGAGTTTACATTCTCTTTGCTTACAGGTTGCATGTACTGGAGAGAGGTACCACTGACATGCCTTATTCTTTGTTTCTCTTTGGGTGGAGGGAAGGCCCAGAAGGAGGTGGTAAGAGAGAGGGAAGGAGGTTGGGAGAATGTGAAATGTGTGAAGGGCCCTGGCTCTCACAGAATGGCAGAGTGTTAGATTAACATTGGCTGATCCTCAGAAGTCAGAGGAAAGAGTTACCTAGGAGGCCTTTGTTAGGCTTGTAAATGGTCTCCCAGTGTGATCCGAATAAATATTGACTTCTCAGACCCCATGAGGTCTGGAAGATAAAGATCTCTTCGGGAGCTGCTGAACCTGGGAATAATGGGCAGTGAGTAATTAGAGAATAGATTGAGATTCAGGAGAGGGAGGGGGTCTCTTTATTTAAAGCCCATGACTAAGAGGAGGAAGAGGAAGAAGCCCTCACTGTCCCTGCTCCCCAGGAAGAACTAGGCCTTTACTTAGTCCTAAGAGCCCCTGAGCTCATGAAAGAGCAATTGCCCAAAGTCTTCTCCAGAAATAAGGACATTGGCTCTACCAAAAAGACTCATAAAAATGCCAGTAGCAATACTTTAATGCATTATCTAACTTGAGTCACACAATTCTGTGAAATAATCTCTATGTTATCCCTATTTTACAGATGAGAACACTGAGAACCAGTCACACAGCTAATAAGCAATCAAGTTAATCCAGGTTTTCCTGATAGGCCTCAGTCTAAAAGGTCCTGTTTCTCTCATGTAGCCTGCTCACAGGCTAACTCAGAATTCTTTCTGAGTTTCCATTCTTTCATCTATTTTACACATGAGAAAACTGAGGAAGGGGAAGCAGTTTGTCTAAAATCACTCAGAGAATTAGACATCAGTCTAGTGCGATTTCCAACATTATAAAGAAAATTTATAAGAATTCAATCAACTTCATTTTGATGAGCATTATTGAACACTTGCTATGTGCAAAGGATTATGTTGGGCCTAGAATAGATAACATGATTTAAATAATATATAATTCCAGATTTCATAAAGACTAGATTAGAAGAGTGATAAAGTCACAGATACAGATAACTATAATTAATAATATTAAGTATGATGGGAAGAGATGCAAAGTTTGAGAGGAGGTCAACTGGAAAGGCTGGTAAAGGATCCTGGAGGAAGTTAGGTTTTAAGTGAAAAGAATTTATTTGTCAGAGATGGACAGAAGTAACCCAAGTAGAAGATTCATTGTGAGCACAAAGACAGAGAGTAATAATACAGACCTGATAAGGACTTTAAAGGACACCCATTCTAATCCCTTTATTTTTTAGAGTAGAAAACTAAAGTCTAGAAAATTTAAACAACCTACCCAAAGTCACACAAATAGGTAAAAACAAAAATGTCAAATTCACACCTAGTACCTCCAACTTTATTCTTAAATGTTTTTCTTTTTTTTTTTCATTAAAGTTTTTCATTTACAAAACATATGCATGGGTAATTTTTCAACATTGACCCTTGCAGAACCTTGTGTTCTAAATTTTCTCCTCCTTCCCCCTCCCCCCTCCCCTAGATGGCAGGTAATCCAATACATGCTAAATATGTTAAAATATATGTCAAATCATATATATATATATATATATATTATATATACACAGTTATCTTGCTGCACAAGAAAAATCAGATCAAGAAGGGAAAAAAATACTAAGAAAACAAAATGCAAGCAAACAACAATAGAGAGAGTGAAAATGGTATGTGGTGGTCCACACTCATTTTCTACTGTCCTCTCAAGGTGTAGATGGCTCTCCATCACTGAACAAGTGGAACTGGTTTGAATCATCTCATTGATGAAGAGTGTCATGTCCATTAGAATTGATCATCATACAATCTTGTTGTTACTGATGCAAGTGAACTCTCTATGATCTGAGTGAACTCTGTAAAAATCTTGTAAAATCACAAAAACCATGTCCTTTTTAATCTGCAAACTCCAAATGGTTTCACATCCTCTCAAGAGGGAGATAAGCAATATCATTCAAGGGGAAATCAAACTCCTTTTGATCTTTGAAGTCACAGTCTCAGGAAAGACCTCACTTTCAACTGAGAAATCCTGGTCTGATTATCAAACCTCCCCCATAAAATAGGTGTTCTGGAAACTATTCTTTGCATATTTTATCCACTGAGAAAATAGACCCACTAAGGGAAAACCTCTTAGTGAAAAATAAAACCTCCTACTTTTGTCACAGCCTCTGAAGTTAGCAATTCTTTCACTTCCAAACCTGCCTCTCCAAGCAGAAAGGCTCCCTATTCCTTTCTGATTTGACCTCCAACTTTAAATCCAGTCTCCTTTCTAGGTTATTTTAGCTGGAACACAATTGAGATAAATCTGAACATGGAATATAGGTGGTATGGACAATGGGAAGGACCCTGAACTCAGTAGGAATAAGCTATCAGAAAACCCGTGTGAACTCCTAATCACAGAAAACTTCTTGTTAAACCTAGATTTCCCATTAATCCTTTGTCTGCCTCACAAAGTTGTTTCAAGAGTCCAATGAGATAAGGAAGTCAAATATACAAATATTTTTCAAGCAGATGCCTCCTTCTCCAAGAAGTCTTCCTCCTCTTCCAGACAATAATGATCTTCTAATTCAGCAGCTCCCATAATGCTTGGTTTACATCCCTTGCATACACTTTCATAGAATCCATCCAATCTTTCTGCCCAAAGGACCAGCTTTGAATCAACATTAGATTTTTTTGTTTTTTGAAGTCAGGGTCTGTTTCATTGTCTTTTTTCCCTTTGTTTCCCTACAGTATATCTATAAATTCTTTCCATAACATACCCAGCAACTAGTAATGATCATCTTTGCTTGAGAACTTCTAGGGAGTCTTGAGACAGCTGTTATTATGTAAAATTTAAGTCCCCTCTTCTCCAGGAAAACATTCCTGATTCCATCAATTAGTTTTTGGGGGAGGGTGGGATTTTTGCTGAGGTGTGGGTTGGACTAAATAGGTCCCTTTCAAATCAGGAATTACAATGACAAGCTTTTCATTTGGAGTTGAGGATTAAAGGAAAATGATGCACCTCAATTGGGCTTTGAAGAAGGATTCTCGAGAAGTGGTGGCTTTCCTCTCTCTAGAGGTCTTCTGACTGAAGACAGATGATCACTTGTCATGTTATGTCATAGTGGGGATTTCTTTAATATATGATTTAGAACAGATAAGCACCGAAGTCATTTTCACCTCTCAGAGTCTGTGATTATGTGATTTTTATAGATAGAAGTGGAGGAAGTATCTTGCCGACATAGAAAGTACTATTAAAATGCATGGAGACAGGGGAGAGGACAAGGTGGAGTTCATGAAGGGGAATAATGCAAAATTATGCTGTAAGGGAAGAGTGAGACTATATTGTGAAGGATTTTGCATGCCAGACTTGAGTTTTTCATTTCATTTTCTTGAGTGAAAGGTGATCATTGAAGATTTCTGAGCAAGAGACTGGCATGGTCGGACCTTTGCATTAGGAAGGTTATTTTGGCAGTTTGATAAAGGACAGACTGGAAAGGGAGGGAGAAACTGTGGACAAGGAGGTCAATTCAGGTAATGTCACCAACACCATCACCCCCATCACCACCATCATCTTCATCATCATGCATTTTGATGTGCCAGGCACAGTTCTAAGCACTTTATAAATATCTTTTTGGATCCTCACAACAAACAACACTGAGAGATAGATGCTATTATTACCCCCATTTCACAGTTGGGAAAACTGGGGCAGAAAAAAGTTGAGTGACCTCCCATGGCTACACAGTTAGTAAGCATCCAAGATCAGATTTTAATTAAGATTTTACTTATTCCACCTAGTGTGTGTTGATGAGGGCTTAAATTGGGCTGGTAACAACAGAAGAGAAAAGCATGAGATATGATAGATTTGGGGTAACTTGCCAGTCTCAGGTCATTCTGAGCCTTTGGGTGTGGGACATTCTTCTCACAATGCCTATGCTGTATGTTTATATTCACCCTCTGTAACTCTCCCTTCTAGAAGAAGAATGAGTTGAGCCTGGTGCTTGGTTGGATTTTTAGGGTGTGGGGGAATAGAGGACAAGAAAAGGAGAGTTAACCCAAAAGTGACTCTCAAGTTTCATTCTGGGTAACCAAGAGAAAGTCAGTGCCATGTATAGAAATCAAAAAGGCAGTCAACAAGCATTTATTAAGCACTTACTGTGTGCTTTGTTTACTTATCTTCAGTTAAGTCCAACTCTTCATGACCATATTTGAGATTTTCTTAGCAAAGACACTGGAGTGGTCTGCCATTTCTTCATCCAGCTTATTTTTACAGATGAGAAAGCCAAGGCAAACAAGCTAAAGTGACTTGTCTGGGATCACATAGCTGGCAAATGCTAGATTTGAACTCAGGAAGATGAATCATCAGGCCAGTACCCCATGCACTATGGTGCCACCTAGCTGCCTTCCTTTGTGCTAGAGACCATGTTAAATACTAGGGATGGTAAAAAAGGTAAAACATAATCCCTACTCCGCATAAGTAGGGACTCGTAGACCAATATTTGGAATAATATAAAGAAGCTGAAGAACTAGTTTCGGAGACTTGTAGAGTTTGAAGTAGTTACTGGAAGAATATCTTAGTAGAGATAGATTAGGGCCATGGAAAGAGCATGGGCATGAACCTCAAGGGTTCTGATTTTGCCACCAACAAGTTATATGACATTGGTCAAGTCCTTTTATCTCTTTGGGTCTTAGTCTCTTCATTTAAAAAACAAGAGGTTCAAAGAACTCTAGGGTTCCTTTGAATTTATTTTTTTTGTTTATTTCCACCCTGTTGTTAGTTCAAACCAGCCACAAGTATTTATTAAATACCCACTTTATTTTAATAGTATTTTATTTTCCAAATATATGCAAAGATTGTTTTCAACATTCACCTTTGCAAAACCTCGTTTTCCAAAATTTTCTCCTGCTTTCTTCCCCTCCTCCCCTCCCAAAGACAGCAAGCAATCCTATATAAGTTGAAAATGTACAATTCTTCTGAACATATTTCCATATTCATCATGCTGCAAAAGAAAAAGCAGGTTAAAAAAGAAAAAAAAAAAGAAAACAAATAACAACAAAAAGGAATACTATGCTTTGATTCACATTCAGTCTCCATAGTTCTCTCTCTCTCTAGATGTGGATAGCACTTTCCATCATGATTATAGTGGAATTTCCTTGAATCACTTCATTGCTAAAAAGGGCCAAGAGTATCACAGTTGATCATCACATATTATTGTGGTTCTCTTGTACAATGTTCTTTTGGTTCAGTATCAGTTCATGTAAGTCTTTCGAGACTTTTCTGAAATTAGCCTGTTCATCATTTCTTGCAGAACAATAATATTTCATTATATTCATATACCACATCATATTCTGCCATTCCCCAACTGAGGAGCATCCATAAATACTCACTTTGTTCCAAGTGGTATTTATTCTCACAATACCTACCTTCAAGGAATTTATGTCCTATCTAGATTTCTCAACGCAAAGAAAAGCTTCCTGACTATCAGAACTGTCCAAAAGTAGAATAGCCTACCTTGTAGACAATGAGTCCCCTGTCATCAAAAATATACACATATTGTAGAGTGGCTCCTTAGTAAGCTAAATGCCTTTTGGGCTAAATAACCTCTGATTTCTCTAATAGCTTTAAGTTTCTGATATAACTCTCTGAGATGGACTAGGCAAATTTATGAGTCTTTTCTCTCAATTAGAGATTTTGAGAGCCCAGGCAGAATTGTCCTGAGAGTGTTTTCCTCCCTGCTCACCACTATGCCTCCAGAATAGCTAGTGTCACCTACTCCAAGTGCATCAATTTGTAATTACAGCTCTGGGCAGACATGGCAGGCTATTCTCCTCCAATCCAACTTTTAAACATGCAAAAATGGATTTTCTTTAGAAAGACAAAAAGAAAGTAAAACCAAGAGAACATTGTACAGAGTAACAACAACAATATGTGATGATCACCTGTGATGGGTATCTTTTCAGCAATGAGATGATTCAAGGCAAATCCAATAGACTCATGATGGAAAGTTTCATTCACATCCAGAGAGAAAATTATGGAGACTGAATGTGGATCAAAGCATAGAAAGTCCATGAATACACTATGAATAAAGTCCATAAATGACTATGAATCAGGTGGTGTTAGATAATCATTTATATGAAGCTACACGAAGATATACAATTGGGTAGACAGCAGGGATAAGGGTAAGGGTACAGATTAATGACAGGATTAGGGGATTAGAAGATATTATTATTATTATTAGAAGTTATTATTCCACATATTAGATAGATGGAAATTCTGGATCAGAACAAAAATGGTAACCAATATTGATGACACCCAAAGTTCATCAGGGTGGTGTAAGGAAACAGAACGTTCCATTTAGAATCTAGAACATCTGAGTTCATATTTCTGCTTCTGACACCATGTGACAAAGAATAAATGTATTTTAACTTCCTGACACTCAGTTTCTTCATCTGTAAAGTGGGAATATTAGTATCTACTTGAAATAACAATTCTAATAGATAGTTCTGGGTACATAGATTTATTATCATATTGTCTTTAATAAGCTAATAAAGCAGACTCCAAAGAGCAATGTGACTCATGAATACCTCTTTGTCCAAGAACTGATAAGGAGAAACTTGCAGACAGAAGTGAATGTTTGTTGCTGTGGTCCCATCATTTCAGTCACTTCCAACTCTGTGTGATCTCGTTTAGGATTTTCATGGCAAAGATACTTAAATGGATTTTACCATTTCCTTTTACAGCTCATTTTACACATAAGGAAACTGAGGCAAACAGGGTTAAGTGACTTCTTTGGGGTCACCTAGCTCATAAATGTCTGAAGCCAGATTTGAACTCATGCAGATGAGTCTTTGTGACTCCAGACTAGGCATTCAAACCACTGTACCACCTAGCTACCTCCTGAAGTGAATGTACTGTTTATTAAACTATTTTTTTTAAAAAAAATTATTAAAGCTTTTTTATTTACAAAGCATATGCATGGATGATTTTTCCAACATTGACCCTTGCAAAATCTTTTGTTTCAAATTTTCCCCTCCTTCCCCCCACTGTCTCCCCTAGTTGGCAGGATGTCCAATACATGTTAAATATGTTGAAATGCATGTTAAATCCAATATATTATACATATTTATACAGTTATCTTGTTGCACAAAAAAAATCAGATCAAGAAGGAATAAAAAGAAAGACTGAGAAAGAAAACAAAATGGAAGCAAATAACGACAGAGAGAGTGAGAATGTTATATTATGTTCACATCCTGTTCCCATGATTCTCTCTCTGGGTGTAGATAGCTCTCTTCATCACTGAACAAGTGGAAGTGGTTTGAATCACCTCAATGTTGAAGAGAGCCACATCCATCAGAATTGATCATTGTATAGTCTTGTTGTTGCCATGTATAATGATCTCTTGTTTTTGCTCATTTCAATTAGCAACAGTTCATGTAGGCCTCTCCAAGCCTCTCTGAAATCATCCTGCTGGTTGTTTTTTATAGAACCATAGCTTTCATATACCATGATTTATTCAGCCATTCTCCAATTGATGGGCAACCACTCAGTTTCCAGTTTCTTGCCATTACAAAAAGGGCTACCACAAACATTTTTGCACATGTGGGTCCCTTCCCTCCTTTAAGATCTCTTTGGGATATAATCCCAATAGAAACACTGCTGGATCAAAGGATATGCACAGTTTGATAACTTTTTGAGCATAGTTCCAAACTGCTCTCCAGAATGATTGGATTCATTCATAGTTCCACCAACAATGTATCAGTGTCCCACTTTTCACACATCCCCTCCAACATTCATCATTATCTTTTCCTGAGATACCTGACAGTTATCTCAGAGTTGTCTTAATTTGCATTTCTCTGATCAATAGTGATTTGGAGCACCTTTTCATGTGGCTACAAATAGTTTCAATTTCTTCATCTGAAAATTGTCTGTTCATAGCTTTTGACCATTTATCAATTAGAGAATGGCTTGAACTATTATAAATTTGAGTCAATTCTCTATATATTTTAGAAATGAGCTCTTTATCACATCCTTTGGATGTAAAAATGTTTTCCCAGTTTATTACTTCCCTTCTAATCTTGTCTGCATTACTTTAGTTTGTACAAATTTTTTAAACTTAATATAATCAAAATTATCTATTTTGATATCAGTAATGATCTCTAGTTCTTCTTTGGTCACAAATTCCTTCCTTCTCCACAAATCTAAGAGGTAAACTATCCTATGTTCTTCTAATCTGTTTATAATATCATTTTTTGTGTCTGGACCATGAACCCATTTTGACCTTATCTTGGTATATGGTGTTAGGTGTGGGTCTATGCATACTTTCTGCCATACTAGTTTCCAATTTTCCCATCAGTTTTTGTCAAATAGTGAATTCTTATCCCAAAATCTGGGGCCTTTGGGCTTGTCAAATACTAGATTGTTATAGTCATTGACTATTTTATTCTGTGAACCTAAACTATTTCACTGATCGAATTCTCTATTTCTTAGCCAGTACCAAATGGTTTTGATGACCTCTGCTTTATAATATAGTTTTAGCTCTTGTAGAGCTAGGCCACCTTCATTTGCTTTCTGTTCTATTAAGTCCTTTGAAATTCTTGACTTTTCGTTCTTCCAGATGAATTTTGTGGTTATTTTTTCTAGGTCAGTAAAATAGTTTCTTGGGAGTTTGGTTGGTATAGCACTAAATAAATAGATTAGTTTAGGAAGTATTGTCATCTTTATTATATTCTTTCAACCTATCCAAGAGCACTTGATATTTTTCCAATTGCTTAGATCTAACTTTATTTATGTGGAAAGTATTTTGTAGTTTTGCTTATATAGTTCCTGATTTTCCCTTGGCACATAAATTCCCAAATAGTTTATACTATCAACAGTTATTTTAAATAGGATTTCTCTTTGTATTTCTTGCTGTTGTATTTTCTTAGTGATATATAAAAGTGCTGATGATTTATGTGGATTTATTTTGTATCCTGCAACTTTGCTAAAGTTGTGGAATATTTCTAATAGTTTTTTAGTTGATTCTCTGGAGTTCTCTAAGTATACCATCATATCATCTGAAAAGAGTGATAATTTGGTTTCCTCATGACCTACTCTAATTCTTTTAATCTTTCTTTCTTCTCTTATTGTCAAACCTAGCATTTTTAATACAATATTGAATAATAATGGTGATAGTGGGCAACCTTGTTTTACCCCAATGTTATTGGGAATGGTTCTAGTTTATCCCCATTACATATGACACTTGCTGATAGTTTAAATAGATGCTACAGACTGTTTTAAGGAAAAGTCCATTTATTCCTATACTCTTTAGTGTTTTATTAAGAATGGGTGCTGGATTTTATAAAATGCTTTTTTTGCATCTATTGAGAAAATCATGTGTTTTTTTGTTAATTTGGTTATTGTTATAGTCAATTATGCTAATAATTTTCCTAATATTGAACCAGCCCTCTATTGCTGGTATAAATCCTACTGGATCATGATATATTATCCTGGGGATGATTTTCTGTAATCTCTTTAAGATTTTTGCATCGATATTCATAAGGAAATTGGTCTATAATTTCTTTCTCCTGATACCTGATTTAGGTATCAGTACCATGTCTGTGTCATAAAAGGAATTTGGTAGGAGTCCTTCATTCCCGATTTTTTCAAATAGTTTATATAATATTGGGGTTAATTGTTCTTTAAATGTATGGTAGAATTCACATGTAAATCCTTCTAGGCCTGGGGATTTTTTCTTAAGGAGTTGATTACTAACTTGTTCTATTTCTTTTTCTAAAATGGTGGGACTATTTGTTTATTTCCTTTTCTGTTAATCTGGGAAATCTATATTTTTGTAGGTATTCTTCCATTTCACTTAGGTTGTCAAATTTATGGGCATAAAGTTGGGCAACGTAACTCCTGATAATTGCTCTCATTTCCTCTTCATTGGTGGAAAGTTCTCACTTTTCATTTTTGAGATTAACAATTTGATGTTCCTCTTTCCTTTTTCTAATCAAATTCATGAAAGGTTTATCTACTTTGTTAGTTTTTTCATAAAACCAACTCTTAGTTTTATTAATTCAATAATTTTTAATGTCAATTTTATTGATCTCTCCTTTTATTTTTAGAATTTCAAGTTTAATATTTGATTGGGGGTTTTAAATGCGTTTTTTCTAGCTTTTTTAGTTGCAAGCCCAATTCATTGATTTTCTCTTTCTCTATTTTATGCAAGTAAGCATCTAGAGATATAAAATTTCCCCTTATCACCACTTCGGCTGCATCCCACAAATTTTGGTATATTACCTAATTATTGTCATTTTCTTGGATAAAATTATTGATTGTGTCTATGATTTGCTATTTCACCCATTCATTCTTCAGGATGAGATTATTTAGTTTCCAATTTCTTTTTGGCATATTTTCTCCTGGCCCTTTATTAAATGTAATTTTTATTGCACTATAATCTGAAAAAATGCATTTACTATTTCTGCCTTTCTGCATTTGATTTTGAGGTTCTTATATTCTAATATATGATCAATTTTTATATAGGTTTTATGAATTGCCGAGAAGAAAGTGTATTCCTTTTTTTCTCCATTTAGCTTTCTCCAAAGATCTATCATACCTAACTTTTCTAGTGTTCTTTTTACCTCTTTAACTTCTTTCTTATTTATTTTGTGGTTTGATTTATCCAGTTCTAAGAGTGCAAGGTTGAGATCTCCCACTATTATAGTTTTGCTGCCTCTTTCTTCTTGCAACTCTCTTAATGTCTCCTTTAGGAAGTTAACTGCTATACCACTTGGTGCATATATGTTTAATATTGATATTGCTTCATTATCTATGCTATCCTTTAGCAAGATATAGTGCTATTCCTTATCTATTTTAATTAGATCAATTTTTGCTTTTGCTTGATTTGAGATCAGGATGGCTATCTCTGCTCTTTTTACTTCACCTGAAGCATAATAGATTTTGCTCCAGCCTTTAACCTTTACTCTGTATGTATCACTCTGTTTTAAATATGTTTCTCGTAACCAACATATTGTAAGATTCTGGCTTTTAATCCAGTCTATTATTTGCCTATGTTTTATGGGACAATTCACCCCATTCATATTTATAGTTAAAACTACTAATTCTGTATTTCCTGCTATCTTATTAACCCCAAATTACATTTTTCTCTTTCCTTTTCCTCTTTCCCTCCTCTCCAGTATTTTACTTATGAGCACTACTTGCCTCAAGCAGTTCTCCCCTTTTAGAGAACCTCCCTCTTTCTTATACCTTTCCCCCTGTTTATCAAACCTACAGAGAGAGAGAGAGAGAGAGAGAGAGAGAGAGAGAGAGAGAGAGAAACAGAGAGAGACAGACAGAGACAGAGACAGAGAGAAAGGGAGAGAGAGGGAGAGACAGAAAAAGATATGAGAGAAAAGGAAAGACAGAGAGACACAGAGAGAAAAATGTCTTGGCCAGATCATACCTAAAAGACCAGTTTAGGTTCCTGAAGTCACATTTTAAAAAATTGTCAACTTAGAATTTGTGCACTAGGATGGTCACTAGTGACTAGGATGGGGAAGAGTCCGAAGATCATGTCACTCAAGCATCAACTGAAGGAAATGTCAATATTCAGCATAATGAAGAAAAGTCACTGCTTGGACACAATCACTGTCCAGAACTTGAAGGCCCATCATTGTGGAAGAAGTCTTAGAAAGCCTGCAACAGATCACACATGTCTAATAGTGAAAAATTCCAGGGAGGCAGGTATTGATCCTATATAAAGGGAAAAAAACTTTTCTTAACAATAAATAAATAAACAATTAAGCAATAAAAAGTGGTATGGGTAGTGAAGTAGTAAGGTAGTGAACTTCTTGTCACTACAAGTATTTAAGTAGAATCCAGTTGGTGATCTCTCAGGCTGCTAGAAGGGGATCAGGAATTTAGGGTTGAATAGGACCTTAGAAACATTCAAGTCCAATACACCCACTTTATAGAAGAGGATCTGAGTCTCAGAGAGATGATATAATTTCCCCAAAGTTATCCTAAAGTGAATGAGAAGTTTATCTGTCTATTCTGGGGTTCTGGGGCTATTTAGCTAAATTCCTACCTATTGTAAAAAAAAAATCCTTTCTCATTCTCCTTAACAAGTGAAAAATAGCCAAGCATTTCTCCCTCCTGAGTTCTCTAAATTATAGAATTTAGTTGAAATGGTTTTGTTTATACAAAATGCTCTAATGATCCTCTGAGATAATAAATGAGTAAATGTTTGTTGATCCTCCCCCCTATTAAAAACACACACACACACACAATATTCCCAGCTCTAAGCTAGGTCCTTTGTTGGAGGCAGAAGGATAGGAAGATCATTAAAATGTTCCTCCCTTGGGTTGCTCCCAGTCTAACCAGAGAGATAAGACTAATACACAGTGAAATGGGTAGGGACAAATATAAGATAATAAAAGAATTAGATTTGTTCAACTTGGCCACAAGGGACAGAACTGGGATCATTAATGGGAAGTAGTTACAAGGAGGCTGATTTTTTTTTTATTTTCAGGAAGCAGGCACAATTAGAAGCATCTAACAATAAAACAGCCTGTTTGAGGTAAGAACATGGATTTAGAAATAGAAGGGACTGTTGAGATCATGTAGTCACAGGTCATGGGATCAGAAATCCAGGGCTGACTGGGCCCTCAGATGTCATCTTGTCTCACCCACCCATTTTATAGATGAAGATCTGAGTTTCAAAGAGGTGAAATGACAAGGTCACCAGGTAATGAGTGGCAGAAGTGAAATTTGAATCTGACTTGTCTATTTCTTTTTTTTATAGTTTATTCTGCATATTTCTTGTTTGTATATAGTCATTTTCATGGTTTTTCCCCATTAAAATGTGAACTTACTGAGAGCAGGTACTCTCTTCTGCCTTTCATTGAATCCTTAGCACCTAAAAAATACTTAATAAATGATGATTGATTTTTCGAACTCTTCTTCTCCTTCTCCTCCTCCTCTTCTTCCTCTTCCTTTCTTTTTTCTTTCTTTCTTTTTTCTTCTTTCTTTCCTTTCCTTTATTCTCCCCTCCCTCTTTCCCCTCCTCCTTTCTCCCTTCTTCCCTCTCTCCCTATTTATCTCCCTCTCTTCCTTCCTTCCTTTCTTTTTTCTTCTTTTCATTCTTTTCCCTCCTCTTTCTTTTTTCCTTCTTTCCATCTTTCCTTTCCTTTCTTACCCTTCCTTTCCCTTCCCTTTCCTTCCTTTCCTGATGAGTTAATGATTATGTGATTCATAAGAGCAAAATCCTTCTCACAATCAAGTAGTTAATGACATAATATGGGGGAGAGAGTGCCAGGCTTGGCTTCAGGGAACCTGGGCTGAAGTACTGGCAGTACTGTTTGCTGGCATCGTGCCTTTGTATTAGACTTTTTTCATCACTTGCTTTTCTTCTCTGACACATGAGATGCATCTACTAGGCCAAAGACTGTTAATCTGAAATCCTTGAACTTTAAAAAATATATTTTGACAAGTGTATTTCAGTATTATTGATTCTCTTCAGAATTCCTTGTATTTTATATTATATTTCACATATATAAATATTATACATATTACATTCTGAGAAAGAGTCCATAATCTTTACTGAACTACTAAAGGGAGTCTGTGACACAAAAGTGTTCAGAAGCCTTGCCTGGGTTGGAGGATCACTAACACTCATTCAATCTCTAATGTTCTAGAAATGATGTGGTGATTTGGCAAGGGGGGGGTGCCTTTCCCTTTTTCCAGAAGGTGTTCCCTTAGCCAGTGGAAACATTATTTTTGTGTCCTGAGGGCCCTGGAATTCTGAGCTCTGCTGTTTTGGAAATTGATGGAAAGTAAATGTCACATTTTTTCCTTTCCAGACAGGCCTCTCCCTAGTGTTCTAGGTATTGAGAAAGCTCCAGCAGGCTAGACCGGATTTTGGGGTCAATGAGGTATACTAGGGCTACTTCCTTATCTCTCTCATGACTCTGAAATGAAATGGAAATAAACAATTCCTAAAATAGCAATCTCTCCTTTCAATGCCAGACAGGTCCACATGTGCCAGGAAAGCTCAGTGACCATCTTTGAATCCTCCCCCTTCAGAAGTTCTTCCCCAAAAGAATAATGTCTCATGGAACATTCATTCAGGGAGTTTTCTCTGCGGTGTTCCTAACACTACACTCAGAAATCCTCTAGCACCGGTAAAAGGAGTGCAGATCAGGCTTTCTGCCCAAAGGGACCTCAAGCTCAGATCAGCACATAGGGCTTCTAAGTTTGGGAAGAGGCCAAAGGAGTCCTGGGCACTGCCACCCAATGGCAGTTCTCAGTCAATTATCCTTGTTTTGTTCCCAAAAAGCAGGGACCAGTTCTGCCTGAAGGAAATTGGATCCATAGTGTGTGAGTGTGTGTGTGTGTGTGTGTGTGTGTGTGTGTGTGTGTGTGTTAAGATTAACCAAAAAGTACAAGAACCAAGGAGAAACAGGAGTCACAAATGCCAAGGGGGAAGCAACATGGAAGAGGAGGGAGAAATAGTAGAGTCCTGGAATAGATCTATTCAGAAATTCTGAGTTCAAATCTTGGCTCTCCTATAGGATCATGGAAAGTCACTTCATGGTGCATCCTAAGTTCCTCCACCTGAAAAATGAGGGGTTTAGAGGACACCTCCAACTTTCTGGCCTTAAAATTAATGATGTGCTTTCTGATGTGGTGGAAATCAGCTTCCACTGGTAACTAGCAACTTGGGTTCTGGATTCAGTTTTAACATTCTATATCTATTTTCCTTTCCAGCTTTGATGTTCTGTTTCTACTGGGAATTTTTAAGTAGGGGATAGTAGTATCCTACCACAATAAAATAAATGTTATATGGAGCATGAGAGTTAACTCCAGAAACTAAAAACTGAGAAGAAAAAGAAATGACATTTTTATATCATTGTCATAATCGCATTTATATTATACTTTATATAAAGTATATATGTAAATCTATACATATTTATATAAAATACTTTATATAGTCCTTTAATAGCATTTATATATTATGTTAGGATTTGTTTAGTATTTTACATATGTTATCTTATTTCATCCTGACAATAGTTCTGTAAGATGCTATTATTAGCCACATTTTATAAATAAGGAAAGTGAGGCATCAGATAGGTTAAATTATTTATCCAGGTCAACAGCTAACAAATATCAGAGGATATATTTGAACCCAGATCTTTTATTTATTTGTTTGTTTGTTTGTATTTTATTTTATGCATTTAAATTTTTAATAATATCTTTAATAATAATTTAATAATATAAATTTTAATAATAATAATAAAAATAATAATTTTTCTTCCTCCCTTTCCCATACCTCCTCCTTTAGACAGCAAGCAATCCAATATATGTTAAACATGTGCAGTTCTTCTATACATATTTCCACATCATGCTGCACAAGAAAAATCAAATCAAAAAGGAAAAAAAATGAGAAAGAAAAAAAGCAAGCAAACAATAACAATAAAGGGGAAAAATACTATGTTGTGACCCACATTCAGTCCCCACAGTCCTCTTTCTGGATGCAGATTGCTCTCTCTATCACAAGAGCATTGGAACAGGCCTGAATCATCTCATTGTTGAAAAGAATCACATTCATCAGAATTGATCATCACATAATTTTATTGTTACTGTGTACAATGTTCTTTTGCTGCTCACTTCACTCAGCATCAGTTCATATAAGTCTCTCCAGGCCTTTCTAAAATCATCCTGCTGATCATTTCTTATAGAACAATAATATTCTTTAACATTCATATATCATAACTCATTCAGTCATTCTCCAATTAATGGGCATCCACTCAGTTTCCAGTTCCTTGCCACTACAAAAAGGACTGCCACAAACATTTTTGCACATGTGGGTCGGTTTCCCTTTTTATGATCTCTTTGTGATTTAGGCCCAGTAGGAACTCAGATCTTCTTCACCAAGTCATTTAGCTACGTTGATGAATGGCAAAAGGATCTTGAAGCTTGTGTTTATATAACACAGACTCAGGGACCAAAAACTTCTCCCTAATGGAGGGAGAAGGTCTTAAGCTTGTTCCAGGCCAACAAGTTGGAAAAATTTGTCTCAAGCCTCAGTCTCTACTTCCCAAGATCTTTTCAGGGTCTCAGGGCTCTTCCATTCACTTTTATTCTCAGAATGTAGACTTTGATTTTTATCCCTGTAACATTTCCTATAAATAAAAATTTCTGGGTTCCCTCTCCCAAGACTTATATATTAAGTCTCCAGAAGAGAGGATAGGGAGAGAATGGATTCTAATCTCTGGGTGAGCAGCTTGTAAGATGGTAGGATAGGAAGAATGGGAGGAGAAGAAAAACATTCCTATAGGGGTCAAAATTCAGTTAGCCTTGATGATAAAGAAAAATAGACTTGTCCTGCTAACTCTCACACCAATAGTTCCAAAGGATCCCAAAGGCACCTAGGGCTGGGTGACTGGAGCTTAATGTTCTAAGAGACAAAGAGAAAATTTCGAAAGTCCTTTAGCAAAGCAGATCTAAGTACCTAGTTAACACAAAGAATTAATTAATGTAGGAAGCTGCCAGATGGCACAATTCCTCTCTTGGTAGTTCCAGGTGAGTTCCCCTTCTGGCCTGGATCCATCCTGCTCCCCTTCCTCCCACCCTGGGCTTCCCTAGCAGTAGCTTTAACGTGTCTTAAGCTCTCTTTCTATGGGATTCAGTAGAGAATCAAGTATATCAGCTTAAGAATATAGAGAATCAAGTATATCAGCTTAAGAATATAGTTTAAGTCACCCTGCTGCAAAAAAAATTGTTAATTACACCTCTGTATCAGATCTTAGGATATTAGTAGTAGAAGGAACCTTATTGATTACTTAGTTCAATTCCTTCATGTTACAGATGAGGACAGTGGGAGGCTTGCCCAAGTCATGCAGGTCCTTCAACAACTTCAGATGAAGATGTGCTTTTGATTCAAGGTATATATGGGGCTGTTTCCCTAAAACTATATACCTCAATAGTACTTACTAATGCATTAGCTTTTCAACAGTAAGTCAGAAGATACATAGTTTTAAAAAAGGCATTAACCAAAATAATCTTTTAAGAGAAATAGCAACAAAACATTTTCCCGGGAAATCTGAGGCACACTTTTCCCAAAAATATCCCAGTCTCATTGAGAAGAGTAGACATAGATATAAGTTAGACATGCAGAGATTGTAACTAGTAGGTAAGTAGGAAATATGTGTAGCCAAGGAGAAGGGAGAGAGAGTAACATATGTACAGAGAAAAGCAGTTCAATCCTTTATTGCTATATGAGGGCAATCAGTTTCTATGCTGTTACCCTGAATTTTCTCATCTATGAAAATGGGGATAATGTTTCCTTTCCAACCTAAATCTAAGGAATGTTTGTGAGCAGAATGTTTTGTAAACCTTAGTGCTATGGAAATGTCAGCTTTCATTTCCATCCAGTATGATGTACAGAGCCCCAGGACAGACACTAGCAACAATTCTCCCCTGAAGGGTGAAGTGGGGGAGGGACAGGCTTGTTCAAAGGAAAACTATCATTTCTATTTGAAAGATAATCACGCATTAGATGGGTGCTAATTTTTGATAAGATCAATCTATATGTTTTTAAATGAATACCCAACACATATAGAAAGATAAGCTTTGAATCTGCTACTGTGAGAAAAAGGTTAAAAAAAAACAGGGTGGTCCCCTTCTTCAAGTACTGACATCTATTAGGAAACAAGTCAGACCTTTGTCAGTCATTCAGCCATGTCTGACTCTTCATGACCCCATGGAACATAGCATATCAATATTGTCCATGGGTTTTTCTTAGCAAATGGTTTGCCATTTTCTTCTCCAGATCATTTCACAGATGAGGAAACCAAAGAAAATAGGGTGAAGTGACTTGCCCAGAGTCTGAAGTTGATTTTTAACTTAGATATTCCTGTCTCCGGGTCTAGAGCTCTATCCACTGAACCACCTCGTTGTTTTTGAGACAGACAAGTACTAGGTTAAATCATTGAAATACAGATCACATTGAATTTTAAGCCCACTTTTGACAAATAGTTCATTTCCTCCCTCCCAAGATTAGCCTTGATTATAGCCCCTAAGTTTTCAGTGGAGTTTAAATCAGGTAAAAGTTCTGAAACTACTGAAGTGTATTTATCTCAGCTTCTTGGATTTAACACAACATGCAGTGGTGTGTAAAGTAATATTGCAGTATTCCATCTCTACTTAGGAGTTTCTATAATAAAGAACAATTCTGCTTTGCTATATATTAATAGAATTTATCTTTCCTTTTTTTTTTTTTTTTTTGAGAGGGGTGGGGAAGGTAAGCTAGCACTCTGCCCACTGAGCCACCTAGCTGTTTCTGTAAGCTGTAACTTCTATAGGCTCACTAAAAGCATGCCCAGTACAACTTCAGTAGATGAAGAAAGACATGAATGACGTGTTCTGTTTCCATGTTATTTTTATTTTTTCCTGCAAGTTCTCTCTATTTTGAAAACTTTTCATTCCATGCAGCTTGAAGATTTTAAGTATTTGCAAGTATATTTATTTGGTAATAGCAATTTAAACTGTTCCTCAGTTTGTATTGATCAATGTTATGACCAGATGATTATAGTTCAATCGTGGATAATTGTATAGTTCCAATAGTGATTGATTCAGTTCATAAAGATATGCTAAGTCAATATTTGTAGTATGAAAATTAGTCACTTGTCAGTCCATGTATAATATTAAATGCCAAATCATATCTTGCTAGTAATTCAGAAGGTACAATTTTTTTTATAACTTTCAGTGATGAGTTGTGTCATTTATATCATTATCCTTACATAATCTACTCTAATCTTTGGGACTATCTTCCAGGTATTCTGATTTATATCTGGAACACTGGTCCTGGCTCTGGAATCTGAGAGAGTAAAGCTGATGATTTTTGCAGAGCCCTCCCTCACTTAAATTCAATTCACTTGCAAGTCATGACATCACCTTCCTAATGTCATGATCCTCTTCAAGAACAAGGAACAAACAACAACTTTGATATCTATGTCTCAAATTCTTAAAGACAGCCCTTCTATAATTTCTGGTGGCACAAACCTGGTCCTGAACTACCACATTTAACCTTTCCATCATCACAAGCAAATTAGCATGACTCAGCAATTTGTTTAGACACTTCTTTTTTTAACAGTATTTCATTTTTCCAAATACATGTAAAGATAGTTTTCAAAATTCATTTTTGTAAAACTTTGTGTTCCAAAATTTTCTCCCTCATGCCCCCCCCTTTCTCAAGACAGCAAACAATCTGATATAGATTAAATATGTGCTATCCTTTTAAACTAATTTCTACATTTTTCATGTTGTGAATATTTTTTGGTTGACATATTGTTAATGTTCTTGGGGATGGCTCCCATAAAGGACTTTTTTATTATATAAGGAGATAAACCATTTTCAGCTACACATAACCAATTCAGTGGCATGTATGTGCCACCATTGCATAAAGAAATTATGTTCACTCATTTCACAAGTATTTCTGTAGGGTTTTTTAAAAAATCTGTTTATTGTATATTTCAAGAATCTATCTTTCTTCTCTTGGTTGAGGAAGTGTTCATTATCCTAGAGCTGCCTTGAGGTAATGGGCCCTGTGTTTAATTCATATTAAATAGGTTGTTACAATTATTATTATTATTATTATTGAATTTTTAGACCTTTCTTTCATACTTGCAGCCTAACACAAACTGTTGAGAGGTAGTGTAAAGAAATGTAGTAAGGAAAATCCAGATTCATATCTTGCCTTTGCCATGTAGTTAGCATGTGACCCTGGACAAATAACATAACTTCTCATTGTCCCCAGAGAAGTTTTAATTTTCTGCAAAGACAAAAAACAAAATAAAACTTTGATAACAACAATATACATTGGTGCAGTGCTTGAATTCTAGCAAACTGCTTTCTGTTCATTCAATCATCTGAGCTTCAAGACAGCCAGGTGAGAAGGTGCTATTATTATTCTCATTTTACTGATAAAGAAATGAAGACTCAGAAAAGTTGTGATTTACCCACAATCATCCAATTAGTAAGTGTCTAAGGTGGGACTTGAACTGAGGTCTTTCTAACTCCAAGGCAACATTCTATTAGTACCAGCATGGTCTGGATTCATTCTCTGGACAAGAGTAGCAGAAGAATGAGGTTTGTGTGTGAAGTCCATGTTGAAAATTAGAAAAGGGGGGGGGGGGGAAAGGGATGGTAGTGACTCAAGGCAATTAGAAGGCTTCTCTGGTTCCATCCTCAGCTTATATACACTGAGAACTCCACTCCTCCCCCTTTCCTAGATTTTACCATATCCATTCTCCATGGGACAAACCTCCAGCCATGGGTCACATCTAGAATATGAATTCGGTTGCATACACCATGCTCTCTGTCCATCTACATCCAGTCTTCAGGTTTTGCTCAAGCTACTAATATAAGAAATAAAAATGACAGTATCTGATGCTACAAGATCTAGAGAAGACCATTCAGCTGCACATAGGACGACCATCAACCTTCTTTCAATGTCCCCAAGTCTTGGGCAATGACTCTGTCACAGGTGAATAACATTATCTCTGTTCTTGATTTATGGAGATAGAAAATTAGATGACAAACCACCAAGTTTTGGGTTTGCTTTCTGGAAGCTCAGGAAACACAGGAGAGTGAAGAGAAAAAGTCTTAAAAAAATCTTATGATTTAATGCTAAAAGGGAAGGAAATCCCCAGTTATGGCTATTGGGAAAAGGTTGATGAGGGAGTTTATGTTAACCGTTGCAATGCTTCATGATATTACCATGCATTTCCCCTAATCTAATTAAAGTGTTTTTTATGACTGTGAACAGAGGCTTAATTGAATTATATTAGCTAGATCCAAACAGACTCTGTGTTCCTGTGTTCACTGGCTAGA
Source organism: Sarcophilus harrisii (assembly GCF_902635505.1). Lineage (NCBI taxonomy): Eukaryota > Metazoa > Chordata > Mammalia > Dasyuromorphia > Dasyuridae > Sarcophilus > Sarcophilus harrisii. The sequence continues at coordinate 353,638,356 of NC_045427.1, forward strand.
GGCTGAGCCATGAGTGATGAATCATCCTAGAATTTGAGGATCACAGGAAGAAGACAGTAGCCTACCTTATCCAGAAAGGGAGCTTGTCACATACAGAGGTGCTTATGAAGTTGGTTGGGGGAAATCCTATTAGAATTAGTATGGTACCTTGCTTGTAGTGAACCCTCGATGAATTCATATGGATTAAGCATTATAGTTGAAAAAGTAAGATGGGCAGATAGAAAGAGAAATGATGGGAAATTAAGACTGTATGGGGGGGCGGAGCCAAGATGGCGGAGAAGACACACGCGACTTTCTAAGCTCTTCTCTTACCCTCGTTACCAATATTATATCGAGCCTCAAAAATAGTCTTGACTGCTACAATTCGGAAAGATAAGAAGTAGAACAACTCACCTGCCAAAGAAAATCTGCAGTCTCGCCAAAAAAGGTTGGTTACGGGGCCAGGGGGGAGATCGGCGCAGACGGGGAGAGAAATTAGGTTCCGAGGAGAGTCTCAAACCGAGGGTGAAAGCACAGATCTCAGCACAAGCGCGCAGCCCCAACCCGCAGTACAGGGCTTTTCCTTGGGGCAGTTGTGATCCTGCACGGCAGGAGGACGCAGCCCGGGTTAGCCTCCAATCTGCACAGTGGGGAGCTCGGCTTGGGGCCATAGAGCTTTTCCAGGGCCGATTTGCATTGGGCAGAGACACTGGGGCAGAGTTCCGGGCGGTCTGCGGTCTGCGCTCAGCTGCTAATACTCACAGTCCCACAAGAGGCTCCGGCCTGGGGCAGTGACACTTTCACCCCTTAGTCTCTAGCCTAGGGCAATCGATAATCCACTCAGCCCTACTAAGCCGTTTGATAGCTCGGCCAGTGCTGAATCCACTTCCTGTTGGGGGAAGGGAAAACTCTCACCCAGAGCACTCCCATACCTCGGAGCCGGAAATCGGTTTAAATCTTTCCCTGCTCTGCAGAGGAAGCTGGTAACCCCCTTGCCTAGGAGACCTACCCTAAAGGCTTTAAAACATGAATAAAAAGATGAAAAGAACGATCGACAGCTTCTATGCAGAAAAAGAGCAGGTCAGCAAACCTGAAGAGACCTCAAACAGCAAAAATGCATCAGACTGTCCTCCTTTACATAATGCTCTCATAGAAGAGACCATTAAAAGTCTCAAAAGAGAGTTAGAAGATAAATGGGGAAAGGAAAGAGAAGCCTTACAAGAGAGCAACAACTTCCTGAAATACGAATTGGAAAAGTTAAAAAATTCCCAGGAAGTGCAAATTGGTGAATTGGAAAAAAAAAAATCACAGGAAAGTAAGAATTGTGAATTGGAAAAATAAAGAATTCACTAGAAAGTAGGATCCAGGAATTGGAAAAGACAAAGAACACGAAGAAAGTAGGATCGGTGAATTGGAAAAGAAAATAATTCACTAAAAAAAATTAGTGAAATGGAAAAAATTCCACAGACCAAAACAATACATTCAAAAACTCAATTGACATATACAGAAAGAAGTAAAAAAGCTAATGAAGAAAATAATTCTTTAAAATTAGAACTGAACAAATTGAAACTAATGATGCATTGAGACAGCAAGAATCAGTCAAGCAAAACCAAAAAAATGACAAACTGGAAAAAACCATGAATTATCTACTTGCTAAAATGACAGACTTGGAAAATAGATCTAGGAGAGATAATCTGAGGATTATTGGACTTTCCGAAAACTATGATGAAAATAAGAGCCTAGATACTATTTTACAAGAAATCATCAAAGAGAACTGCCCAGATGTAATAGAATCAGAAGGTAAAATAGGCATTGAAAGAATTCATCGAACACCTTCTGAAAGAAACCCTAAAATAAAAACACCAAGGAATATTGTGGCAAAATTTCAGAACTATCAGATAAAGGAAAAATTTACAAGCAGCCAAAAACCATTTAAATACCGAGGTGCCACAATAAGGATCACCCAGGATCTGGCTGCCTCTACATTAAAGGAAAGAAGGGCCTGGAATATGATATTCGAAAGGCACAAGAACTTGGGATGCAGCCAAGAATAAACTACCCAGCTAAGCTGAGCATTTTCTTCCAGGGAAGAAGATGGACATTTAATGAAACAAATGAATTCCATTTGTTTCTGAAGAAAACCAGAATTAAACAAAAATTTGATCTCCAAGAATAGAACTCAAGAGATGCAGAAAAAGGTAAAAATAACTCTTGAGAATTGTATTTCTGTTGTGGATATACAAAAAAATACATGTAAAATTTGATAGTACTGATATAACATAAAAAAGGGAAGTAGATATGGAAAAGGGATGATGGCAGAATAAGGTGGGAAGGAGGGATAAAAGAGGGAAACCACATCCCACAAAGAGGCTAAGGAAACTTATCATATCTGAGGGAATTTAGAGAGGGGAGGAACATTGTGTGAATCTTACCTCATCAGAGTTGGCTCAAAGGAAAAATAATTGACATTTGTTTTAGAGAAAATTCTCTCTCGCCTCATTAAAAACGGGGAGAGGAAAAGGGAAAAGAAAAGAGTAATAAGGGAAGGAAGGGGAAAGACTCAAAGGGGGAGGAGGGATTATAAAGAGGATAAGTATCGTGATACAAGAGGGGACATAAGTTTAAAAGAGGGAAAGAGGGTTGGGGAGGCAAGAATAAGTAAAGCACAATCTGGGGTTATTAGGATGGCAGGAAATACAGATTTAGTAATTCTAACCGTAAATGTGAATGGATGAACTCCCCATAAAGAGGAGGCAGATAGCAGACTGGATCAAAAGTCAGAACCCTACAATATGTTGTTTAAAGAAACACATTTAAAGCAGGGGATACATATAGAGTAAAGGTAAAAGGCTGGAGCAAAATCTATTATGCTTCAGGTGAAGTCAAAAAGAGGGGTAGCCATCCTTATCTCAGATCAAGCAAAAGTAAAATTGATCTAATTAAAAGAGATAAGGAAGGAAACTACATCCTGCTAAAGGGTAGCATAAACAACGAAGCAATATCAATATTAAACATATATGCACCAAGTGGTATGGCACTCAGCTTCCTAAAGGAGAAGTTAAGAGAGTTGCAAGAAGAAATAGACAACAAAACTGTAATAGTAGGAGATCTCAACCTTGCACTCTCAGAATTAGACAAATCAAACCGCAAAACAAATAAGAAAGAAATTAAAGAAGTAAACAGAATATTAGAAAAATTAGGTATGTTGGATCTTTGGAGAAAATTGAATGGAGATAGAAGGAATATACTTTCTTCTCAGCAGTTCATGGAACCTATTCAAAAATTGACCATATATTAGGACATAAAGACCTCAAAATTAAATGCAAGAAAGCAGAAATAGTAAATGCTTTCTTTTCAGATCATGATGCAATAAAAACTACATTCAACAAAAATTAGGGGTAAATAGACCAAAAGTAATTGGAAACTAAACAATCTCATCTTAAAGAATGATTGGGTGAAGCAGCAAATTATAGATACAATTAATAATTTCACTCAAGATAATGACAATGATGAGACATCATACCAAAATTTGTGGGATGCAGCCAAAGCGGTAATAAGAGGGAATTTTATATCCTTAGAGGCTTACTTGAATAAAACAGAGAAAGAAAAGATTAATGAATTGGGCTTGCAACTAAAAAACTAAAAAGACCAAATTAAAACCCCAATCAAATACTAAATTGGAAATTCTAAAATTAAAAGGAGAAATTAAAAATATTGAAAGTAAAAATCTATTGAACTAATTAATAAAACTAAGAGTTGGTTCTATGAAAAAGCCAATAAAATAGATAAGCCTTTGGTAAATCTGATTAGAAAAGGAGGGAGGAAAATGAAATTAGTAGTCTTAAAATGAAAAGGAGAACTTTCCACCAAGGAAGAGGAAATTAGAGAAATAATAAGGAGTTATTTTGCTCAACTTTATGCCAATAAATTTGATAACCTAAGTGAAATGGATGACTACCTCCAAAAATATAGACTTCCCAGACTAACAGAGGAGGAAGTAAATTGCTTGAATAGTCCCATTTCAGAAAAAGAAATAGAACAGGCAATTAAACAACTCCCTAAGAAAAAATCCCCAGGACCAGATGGATTTACATGTGAATTTTACCAAACATTTAAAGAACAATTGGCCCCAATGCTATATAAATTATTTGATAAAATAGGGAATGAAGGAGTCCTACCAAATTCCTTCTATGACACAGACATGGTACTGATACCTAAACCAGGTAGGCTGAAAACAGAGAAAGAAAATTATAGACCAATCTCCCTAATGAATATTGATGCTAAAATCTTAAATAAGATATTAGCAAAAAGACTACAGAAAATCATCTCCAAGATAATACACTATGATCAAGTAGGATTTATACCAGGAATGCAGGGCTGGTTCAATATTAGGAAAACTATCAATATAATTGGCCATGTTAATAACCAAATTAACAAAAACCATATGATCATCTCAATAGATGCAGAAAAAGCATTTGATAAAATCCAACATCCATTCCTATTAAAAACACTTGAGAGTATAGGAATAAATGGACTTTTCCTTAAAATAATCAGCAGCATCTATTTAAAACCATCAGTAAGCATCATATGTAATGGAGACAAACTGCAACCATTCCCAATAAGATCTGGAGTGAAACAAGGTTGCCCACTATCACCGTTACTATTTAATATTGTATTAGAAACGCTAGCTATAGCAATAAGAGCTGAGAAAGAGATTAAAGGAATAAGAATAGGCAATGAGGAAGCCAAATTATCACTCTTTGCCGATGACATGATGGTATACTTAGAGAACCCCAGAGATTCTGCTAAAAAGTTATTAGAAATAATCCACAACTTTAGCAAAGTTGCTGGTTATAAAATAAACCCACATAAGTCATCAGCATTCTTATATATCACTAACAAAATCCAACAGTCAGAGTTACAAGAGAAATTCCATTTAAAGTAACTACTGATAATATAAAATATTTAGGAATCTATCTGCCAAGGGAAAATCAGAAACTTTATGAGCAAAATTACAGACCACTTTTCACACAAATTAAGTCTGATCTAACCAATTGGAAAAATATTAAATGCTCTTGGATAGGGCGAGCAAATATAATAAAGATGACAATATTACCTAAACTAATCTATTTATTTAGCGCTATACCAATCAGACTCCCAAAAACTATTTTAATGACCTAGAAAAATAACAACAAAGTTCATATGGAAAACAAAAGGTCAAGAATTTCAAGGGAATTAATGAAAAAAAATCAAATGATGGTGGCTTAGCTGTACCAGATCTAAAATTATATTATAGAGCAGCAGTTACCAAAACTATTTGGTATTGGCTAAGGAATAGATTAGTTGATCAGTGGAATAGAGTAGGTTCAAGGGATAAAACAGTCAACAAATATAGCAACCTAGTCTTTGACAAACCCAAAGATCCCAGCTTTTGGGATAAGAACTTACTGTTTGATAAAATTGCTGGGAAAATTGGAAACTAATATGGCAGAAACTAGGCATTGATCCATACTTAACGCCAGTACACCAAGATAAGGTCAAAATGGGTTCATGACCTAGGCATAAAGAATGAAATCATTAATAAATTAGAGGAACATAGGATAGTTTACATCTCAGACCTGTGGAAGGGGAAGGTCTTTATGACCAAAGCAGAACTAGAGATCATTACTGACCACAAAATAGAAAATTTTGATTATACCAAACTGAAAAGTTTTTGTACAAACAAATCTAATGCAGACAAGATTAGAAGGAAGCAATAAACTGGGAAAATATTTTACAGTCAAAGGTTCTGATAAAGGCCTCATTTCCAAAATATATAGAGAATTAACTCTAATTTATAAAAATCAAGCCATTCTCCAATTGAAAAATGGTCAAAGGATATGAACAGACAATTCTCAGATGAAGAAATTGAAACTATTTCTAGTCATATGAAAAGATGCTCCAAGTCATTATTAATCAGAGAAATGCAAATTAAGACAACTCTAAGATACTACACACACCTGTCAGATTGGCTAAAATGACAGGAAAAATAATGATGATTGTTGGAGGGGATGTGGGAAAACTGGGACATTGATTCATTGTTGGTGGAGTTGTGAACGAATCCAACCATTTTGGAGATAGTTTGGAACTATGCTCAAAAGTTATCAAACTGTGCATACCCTTTGATCCAGCAGTGTTACTACTGGGATTATATCCCAAAGAAATTATAAAGAAGGGAAAGGGACCTGTATGTGCACGAATGTTTGTGGCAGCCCTTTTGTAGTGGCTAGAAACTGGAAACTGAATGGATGTCCATCAGTTGGAGAATGGCTGAATAAATTGTGGTATATGAAAATTATGGAATATTACTGTTCTGTAAGAAATGACCAACAGGATGATTTCAGAAAGGCCTGGAGAGACTTACACGAACTGATGCTGAGTGAAATGAGCAGGACCAGGAGATCATTATATACTTCAACAACAATACTAGATGATGACCAGTTCTGATGGATCAGGCCATCCTCAGCAACAAGATCAACCAAATCATTTCTAATGGAGCAGTAATGAACTGAACCAGCTATACCCAGAAAAGAACTCTGGGGATGACTAAAACCATTACATTGAATTCCCAATCCCTATATTTATGCACACCTGCATTTTTGATTTCCTTCACAAGCTAATTGTACAATAATTCAGAGTCTGATTCTTTTTGTACAGCAAAATAATGTTTTGGTCATGTATACTTATTATGTATCTAAGTTATATTTTAATATATTTAACATCTACTGGTCATCCTGCCATTTAGGGGAGGGGGTGGGGGGGTAAGAGGTGAAAAATTGGAACAAGAGATTTGGCAATTGTTAATGCTGTAAAGTTACCCATGTATATATCCTGTAAATAAAAGGCTATTAAATTAAAAAAAAAAAAAATGGAAAAAAAAAAAAAAAAAAAGACTGTATGGAAGTAGAGTAGAGAAATGAAAAGAATCCTGAGGCAGCTAGCTGTAGGAAGACCTGCAGTCAAGTATAGGCTGTATAATCTTAAAAAAGCATTTCTTCTTAGACCTTCACTTCCCTCTCTGTAAAATGAGAGAGTTAGACTGGGTGATGATTAAGATTTTATAGAGTTCAAACTTATTTATAAAAATTTATAGATTTTTAACACTCTACATGTATCATCCCAATATAGAGTCTTAACAGTTTTAGTTATATATGCTCTATGATTTCAGGGCCCTTTCACATTAAACTCTCTGCATTTTAGGATTCTTTCCTCTTGAAGGGAAGGATGGATTAATTTTTTTTAATATTTCCAGAGAGTAGTATCACAATAGATAGCATTCTGGGCTTAGAGTCAGGAAGCCTCATCTTTGTGAGTTCAAATCTGGCATCAGACACTTACCAGCTATGTGACTGGACAAGTCATCACTGTTTTCCTCAGTTCCTTCATGTATAAGATGAGCTGGAGAAGGAAATGGAAAACCATGCCAGTATATTTGCCAAGAAAACTCCAAATAGGATCACAAAGAATTAGACACAACAATTCAAAAACAATGATAAACAATTAGTAACTGCTTGCCAACTGACTGACTGGGAGTCCACAAATGGGGTCCATCTATGTAGTGACTTCCCAAACCTGGGTCTCATGAATAGGACATAGAGAAACTTCTGTCATCCTCCAGCTCACTCAGGAATCATTGATATTCCACTGTGGGTCTTTTTCTTCAACAGCTGACCAGTCACCATGAACGCCTTCCAATTTTAATTCCAGGCACCTTCCATCAGTTGGTTATTAAAGACCATCCTCTCATTGCTCCCCAGCATCAGCAAAATAAAGAATGCAAATAATTTCCCTGACCTGGCAACCGCAGCAGCCAAATAGATCACTGTCTCCTTCTATTCGTGCCTGGTATTTATGCTTTGAATTTTAAATTTGATTTTCCCATCACTTTTCAATAACTGCTTTTCCCCACAATGTCTTAAGTCTTGACCTTATAATGCTCGAGTTAAAAGGCACTGTCTTGTTTCCAGCCGCAGACAATTTACTTTTGAATGGTCCAATTACACAGCGAGAGTTCTGCCTGGCTGCAATGGAAAAGTCACCATTTGGCCAAGAGATAATAGTATTGAAGGCAACCTATTTGCCTGCTGACCTGTGCCTGTCCTCTAACTGTCTGTTAGGTCCAAATTGGAAAGGAGAAGTCTAAAGAGATGTTTGACATATACACATATGGATACATAAAAATGCATCCTTGCTAGATGAACTCTTTTTTTAAAAAAATGATTTTATTGTAAACCTTTATACATACACACATATATATATGTGTGTGTGTGTGTGTGTGTGTGTGTGTATATATATATATATATATATATATATATATATATATATATATATACTTTACCACAGTCAATCCCCCTTAAGCCACCAATCTTCAAATCCTCCCTTATAGCAAAAACCCAACTAAAAGAACAATCACATCTGTCAATATTTGCAGTATTCCACAACCCTGGTCCCTACCTCTTTATCAAGAGAAGGTAGATGTGAATCTATTATCAGTACTATGGGACCAAGATTGCTTATTACAATTCCTCATAGTTTGACTGCCTTTTAAGATTGTTATAATTTACATTATTGCATCCAATGTGTATATTGTTCTCTTGATTCTTTGTTCACTCTACATAAAAGCCTTTCCATGTTTCTCTGAATTCTTCATAATTGTTGTGTCTTATGGTGTAATAATAGTCCATTACATTCATATGCCATGATTTGCTCAGCCATTTTCCAGTTGATGGGTATTCATTTGGTTTTTCATTTGCTACCCCAAAGAGTGCCACTGTGAATATTTTGTTTTATCTAGGACTTTTATTTCTTTCATTGATCTCCTTGGGGTATATGATTAATATAGGGATCACTGAGACAAAGGAATAGGAACAGTTTATTTTCATGAAAAGGAGGCTGCCTCTTTTTGAGGCTCTTCTCTTGACTGACCAAACCAGACACACAGACCTGGGGGAATTTTTGTAGGAGGGGAAGGTGGAAGAAGTCTTTCCTGATGGGTAATTGTCTCTCTAAAATACTATTTCAGGAAAGTCAAATCAACAAGCATTTATTAAGTGCTCACTGTATGCCAAGTATTGTACTAAGTACCGGGAATACAAAGAAAGACAAAAGAAGAGATACAGAGGCAGATAAAAGGACCTGCTTTCAAGGAGCTCATAAGCTAATGGGAGAGATAACATGCAGACAGCTATGTATAAATATGATATAAAAAGGATAAATAGAGATAATCTCAAAGGGAAGGCATTATTTTTAAAGGCTTCTTGTAGAAAGTGGAAATTAATCAGTCAGCCAACCAATATTTATTAAGTGTCTACTATGTCTCAGCCTTCAGGGAACAAGGAGCAGTTTCAGAAGGAAAGCACTGTTTTTTTTAAGGAAGATGAAGGGAGGGCATTAGATGAGATTTGTAACACTCCATGAAAACCAGTAAGCAGATATTAAGAGGAAGAAAAATTCAGACATGGGTGACAGTCAATAAAAATTAATGGAGTCAGGAAATGCAGTGTCTTGAGTGAAAAATAGCAAAGAAGCCATTGTCACTAGATTGGAGAGTACCTGGAAGTAAATAAGATTTAAAAAAAAATTTAAACCTTGAGAAGTAAGTAAAATTCAGGTAATAAAGAACCTTAAAAACTAAATAGAAAATATTATATTTGATCTTGGAGGTAATAGTACGGCACTGGATTTCACTAAATGGGGGGAACATTAATTCAGATCTGTGCTTTAGGAAGATCATTTTAATAACTGAATGAAGGATGAATTATAATGGAGAAAGACTTGAGATGGGAACTATTTCAATAGGCCAAGTTTAAGATAATGAGGGCCTGCACTAGGATGGTTTAGTGTCAACAGAAAGAAGAAGGTATATGAGAGAAATGTTACATAGATAAAAACAATAGAACTTAACTCTTTGATATGTCAGGATGGAGTATAAAAGAGTAAGTAGTTGAGGATGACACCTAGGTTATGAATCTGGATGACTTAGGAGATTGATAGAATTAATAACAGGGAAATTGGAAGAGGAGAGAGATTGAGGAGAAAGATATGTTCTGAATGTTAAAATTAATATATCTATAAGATACATGGTTCCAGAAGTCCAATAGTTAGTAGGAGACATGAATCTAGAGGTCAGGAGAGATATTGAGGCCTAAAAAGTAGATCTGGAAATCATTTGCAGAAAGATGATAATTGAATCTATAGGAAGCAATAAGATTACCAAGTTAAATATTATAGAAGAAAAGGTAACCCATAATAGAATTTTAAAGAACAACCATGGTTAGCAGGTGTCACTTGGATGGAAATCCAATAAACTATACTGAAAATGAATGATCTGACAAGTTAAAGGAGAATTAGGAATGAGGAATGTTATGAAAATCTAAAGAGAAGAGAATAGCACGAAGAGAGTGATCAAAAGTGTCAAAAACAGAACACAAGTCAAGAAGGATGGAACTTGAGAAAAAAATCTATTGGATTTGGCAATTAAGATATCATTAATAACTTTACAGAGCTTCAGTTGAATTTGAGGTGAGAAGCCAGACTGCATGGAATTAGGAAGGAGAATGGAAGTGTACCTATCGTATATGGACTTCTCAAGGAGTTTAGCCATAAAAACTAGAACAGGAATGGGACAAACAGGGATGAATAGATTAAGTTAGGGGTTTTTGAGAGTTTGAGGAATGTTTGTAGACAGTAGAGAAGCAGCCAGTCAGTAGTCAGAGACTGAAGATAAGTGAGAGTTGAGATAATTAAATGGGCCATCTGCTGGAGAAGACAGGATGGAATGGGATATCCAGCTACACTCCATTTCCTCCTCCCAATCATATTCTCTCCAGCTTCCTCAATAACCACCTTATTATTTCTAAAGTACCTTTCCATTCTTCCTCCAGTTCTGGAACCATGAACCATGACCAAAGCAATTATATCATTATCCCTGAATGGGATGTATCAATCTGCTTCTCTATGGTCCCATTCATGATCTTTGCAAATGTCTGGTCCAAATTTCCCCTCATTCCCTATCATTCCTCTCTTTGCTTTGTTTCCCCTATTGAAATTTAATCTCATCAAAACCAGGAACTATATTTTCTTTCATATTTGTATTTCTGATATTTAGTACTATGTTTAGTAATTGTTTAATACATGTTTTTTCATCCATTCCTTCATAATTCCAAATTGATTTCCGGAGTTGTGGACCAAGTCACATCTTCACCAATACTGTAATATTCCAATATTAACCTTCCATTTCCTATTATGTTTGACAAATAGATGAATATAAAGTGAAAGTAATCAATTTCCCCAAAATCCATTTTTCCCCACATAATCAGAGAGGCATAAGTAGAGTGGAAATATGCTAGATCCGGAATCTGAACCTGACTTGAAATCTCTGACATTTACTAGCTTTGTGACCCTAGGCAAGTGAGATAGATGAAATCAATGCAGTTTAAAGAGCGAGAAGAAAAAGTGAGGCAATGCCTCACTAGAAATTAATTATGTCAGTTACTTGGAAAGCAGTCTGACAAAAATCAGGTTTAAATAATTATATTTCCTTTTCCATTTGGCCAGTTCTACTTTTTAAGCAGCTGTTTTGTCAAGCTGCTGTTGACTCTTTTTTTCATGATGATTTTACATCACTCTCTTTTCCTAATTTTTCTTCTCTCTCTTATTTTATTTTTAAGGTCCTTTTTTGGGCTCTTCCATGAGTTCTTTCTGGATTTGAGACCATTTCCCATTTTTCCTTGGAGTAGTGCCCATATGTTTTGACATTGCTGTTTTCTTCTGAGTTTGTGTCTTGATCTTCCCTGCCACCAAAATAACTTTCTATGGTCAGATTCTTTTTGTTTTTTTGCTCATCTTTTTTTGTCTTTTAACTTTCTTTTAAATTTGAGTTCTGCTTCCAGGATGGGGCTCTATCTCAGGCTTCTTATACTATCAATGCAAGCCCTGCTGTTTATCTGGTGCTGCACTGCTATTATCCTGGGGGACCCTTATGTCTAGTGCTTGTGCTGAGGGGGTGGGGAGAACTGTAAGGGGGGGACTGGCACTGGTGGAAGCCATATGGGTCTTGCTTGTTACCTGGTCCTGATCTGGGATCCCAATGCTGTCATGGTCTGAGGTCAGGGAGATGTTCCTACATGGGCATCTGACTGTTTCCCCAGGGCTACATTGAAGTACTTGGTAGTCTGGCCACTTGGGTCTATGTTGGCCTGTTCCACTACACTGGGACTCAAGATGGACCACTAATTTGCTGAGGGAGGGAGGATTACTACTAACTTGGCTGGATGTTTTCTGTCCAAAACTGAGCTCCCCTTTTCCTTGAAGGAGACAGACCTTTCCTGATTTGCTTTCAAGTTTCTTGGTGAAAAGATTGTTTCACCCTATCTTTTTGCTGGATCTGTTGTTTCAGAATTTGGATGTGAATATGTAAGAGTTGCAGCAATTTCCTGCTTATTTCAGCATTTAGGCCCTCAGAAGGCTCAAAAATCACTTGTATCATATTCTTATATTGTTTTATATCATATGTAACACACCCAAAATGAATATCCCCTCCAGATAAATTGGAGAACTAGGAGAGAGAAGTATCCCCTCCACACTTCCTACATTCTTATATTGTGCTATATTAAACAATGAGCTTCAACAGAATAAAGAACCTGAATATAAAAAATCATGTTATTTTTAAAAATATAAGAGGAGAATAGAAGAAAATATTATTTACATGTATAGCTAGGGGGAGAATTTTTAAACAAGCAAGGGACCACTTATCAAAGACAAATTAAACAATTTTGAATACATATAGTGAAAAACAATTTTGTAGGAAAAAGAATAATGCAAATATAATTAAAAAAAGAAGCCATTAACTGGAGAGAAAAAATATTGGTATCAAATATCAAGAGCATCTAGTTCAACACATAACTGAACAAAGATGCTTTTTAAAACAGACTCCACAAGTGAATATTCATTAGGCATTCCTTCTTTAAAAGTGAACTTTATGAGAGCAGAGATTGTCTTTTGCCATTCTTTATGTCCTAGTGTTGAGCTAATTCCTGGCATATAGTAGCTGCTTAATAAAAGTCTCTTGAATAAGTGATTAACAGACATTTTGAGCTATATGCAGTGTGTTTCCTTTTACAAGGGAGTCTTTAAATAATGGCGGGATGTCAATCAGTTGGAAACATGAGTTTGGAGGTCAGGAAAGATTAGGGCTCAACAAGTACATCTAAGAATCATCTGCAGAAAAATGATGATAGTCTAAAATCATGAAAAAATTCTCTAATTTCTCATTATTAATTAGAGAAATGCAAATTAAAATAAATCTGAAGTACTATTTTACATCTCTCAGATTGGCTAAATGAAAAGGTAATAATAAATGTTGGAGGAGATGTGGAAAAACTGGGGCATCAATGCATTATTGATAGAGTTGTGAAATGATGCAACTGTTTTGGAGAGCAATTTGGAACTATGTCCAAAGAGCTATAAATTTGTGCACACCCTTTGAGCTAGTAGCATCAGTACTGGATCTGTATCCCAAAGAGGTCACAAAGGAAGGGAAAGGACCCACATATACAAAAATGTTTGCAACAGTTCTTTTTTGTGTTGAGAAGGATTGAAAATTAAGTGAATGCCTATCAATTGGGGAATGGCTGAATGAGCTATGGTATATAAATTTAAGGGGATACTATTGTTCTAAAAGAAATGATGATTGGGCTGATTTCAGAAAATCCTGTAAAGATTTAAATGAACTGATCTTGAGTGAATTGAGCAGAACCAGAGAACATTGTACACAGTAAGAGCAAGATTGTGTGATGATCAGCTATATATGAGCTCTTCTCAGCATTACAGTGATCCAAGACAATTCCAAGAGACTTGGAATGGAAAATGACATCCTCATTCAGAGGGAGAACTATGAAGACTGAATGCAGATTGAAGCATACTGTTTTCACCTTTTTTGTTTATTAGTTAGCTTTTTCTCTCTTGTGGTTTCTTCCTTTTTGTTCTGATTTTTCTTTCACAAGATGACTAATATGGAAATATGTTTTAAGTGATTGTACCTGTATCATATTGCTTTCTGTCTTGGGGAGGGGAAAGGTAAGGAAAGAAGGGAGAAAAAATTTGGAACTCAAAAATCTTACAAAAATGAATGTTGAAAATTATCTTTACAAGTAATTGGTAAAAATAAAATATTAGTGAGAAAGAAATAAAATGTGATTAGCTAAATCAGGCAAAGAAAAAAGATTCTGGGAAAAAAGAAAAGAAGGAAGAAAAGAAGGAAGGAAGAAGATTGAATACATGGAAACTAGTGAAATCACTAAGTGAAATACTATAGAAAAAGAAGAAGAGAATCCATAATAAGAGTCATAAAGGATAGCCATTGTTAACAGGTATCTCCTGGATGGAAATCCAGTAAGTTAAACTAAGAAGGAATGATCAGAAAAGTTAAAAGAGAAGTAGGAGAGGGGAGTGTTGTGAAAATCTAGAGATAAGAAACTATTATCAAAAGAATAATAGTTCTGACAGTCAGAAATGTGTGTGTGTATGTTTATATGTATGCATGTGTATATGTATGTATATACATATGTGTACATGCACATGCAGCTACATACATGTGAATGAATCTATGTATACATTTCTGTATACATAAATGTTTATATTTTATAATTATATTTATAATGCATTATATTGATATATGTTATATTATTATAAACATGTGACATATAATATATTATTATATAATTATACATAATAATATATTCTATTATATTAATTATACTATGCTTAATTTTGTGTATATTATTGTGAGTACATACCACATCACCTCCTAGGGTTGTTCTAGAGAATCAAAAGATATATATCTATATCTATACGTATAGATATAGATATATAGAGCTTTGCAAGCCTTAAAGTCACATATAACTTTAGATATTATATAAGGAATTAACAGACTGCTTGGGTTACTATGAACCAGTCACTTAACCTACCTAGGCCTCAGTTTCTTCATGTATAAAATGAGAGGTTAGACTAGATGATCTCTAAGGGCTCTTTGAGCTTTCAGTCTGTAATACTACTGTAACACTGGGGGGTTACTATTGTAACTGCCCTGTAACCCTTGGGGGGGTGTGATGTGTAATGACAAGGACTCTTCCTCCCCACACTGAGAAGGTACAACTATATTCTGAGAGTCTTCTATCAGTCATGGTGACTCTTTTCTTTGGCTGCCAAGCTACAACTCTGTGTATATAATTAAGATACAATCTCTAGTCCTTGAGCCTCCTCTTCTTGCAATCTCAAGGTATAAGGACAACACTCTGAGCTCTGACAACACAGGGCCAATGGCGATAGGGAGGAAACCATTCTCTGTACCAGGTGGAAAACTGTGAACTTGTGGGCTCCTAGGCAAGCCTGTATCTGTATGCCTTTTTGTGTTTTCCTTTCTTTGCTGTCTTGTAAGGAATGCAAAAGCAGCTGGCATTTTTCCTATTCCTGGGCACCTGAGCAGTGGGGTATTGGCTACCAGATCAGTTGCAGTGCCAACAGTCCCAGTGGGAGAACAGCTAAGAAAAGGCATTTCCCACAGAGAGAAAAACTACTGAGAGAAAGAGCCCAGTGTGTGTTGATTGGGCTGTAATCAGTAGAGGTGACATCTAAACTAGTTAATGAGTAGCCCTTTTGCAAATGTCTATCTCAAGGAGGTTTAGATACCTAGCAGTTCAAGTGACTTAATCGTTCCATGATTCTTCATTGCTTAGCAGACTCTTTCTCATAAGAGAACAAAACTAGCTGTTCTAAACTTGAATTATTTTTGTGCCCTGGATACTGTTTTTTATTCTCTCTGATTGGGAAGAATTCTTTGAACAAAGGCAAAAATAGAATTGTGACTCAATTATGTGAACTAAGAGATTGGATTGGAATACTGAGAAGGCAAGAAACTCCAGAGCAAAGAATCTAGAGTATACTATTGAGGGAAGGTATAAAATGGGGATTGGTGAAGTTCTCTAGCTAGGTCATCTTGGTGCCGCAATGACTATCATGAAAGACTATATACATCTATCTATCTATATAGATATAGATATAGATATATAACCATACCTCCATAGACAGGTGGTCAAATGTTATGAGCAAATAATTTCAAAGGAATAATTGCAAAATCTCCTCTTATTCTATGAAAATATGATCCAAATTGCCATTTACAAAGAGCATGACAATACTAGATAGAGTGGAGAACAAGTCTTGAATTCAAATTCTTTCTCTGACTCCCACTAAGTAATGTCATTTCTCTGACCCTTCATTAACTCATCTGTAAAACAAGAGGATTATGCTAAATGATCTCTAAGCATCCTTCCAGCTCTAAATGTTTAATTCTATGAAAGGAGGTGAGAAAATTAGCTGTCATGGGTCTGTAATTTTAGAGCAGACATTCATATTAGTATATCACAGATCCATGTTGATATTTGAACATTATGATAAGCCAATTATTTCAATTAAAAGTCTCCAGCATATTGAGGTTTTTGTCCTGGCTCTATCACTAACTTGCTATGAGATCTTGGGTAAATCATATGCCTATTGAATCTCAATTGTCTCCACTATAAAATTCAAGAATCATTGAAGGCATTATAGCTATAGATGTTAAAACAGAGATTCTAAAGAACTTTTATAAACCAAATTATAAGCATGTACATGTGTGGCAGCTATGGATGAAGATAAAGGGAAACTAGTACAATCAATGGGAATCCACTTCTTAGAACTGGGGTCACTGAGTGTGAAAAGAAGAAAATAGAATTTTTCTTCAGTGTAAAGTGATAGGCAAAGAGTAGCTGAAGAAGGTCTGAGGGGACTGGTCTATCAGGTTGTATAACAAAGATGGAAAACAGGTGCATTGTCCTTATAGAATGGATCCTAAATAGGCATATGCTGATAAATGTTTAACAACTGGCTCTCTGAAGAGGCAAGACACACTTTTACATTTAATCTGTATTATTAACATTTTCACTATCACTTTCTCAGCTCTAAACAATGAACAGAATAAGAGATAAAGGCCTGATTTATTTCTGAGATGCTTACACTAATAACTAGCAGTTCAAGTGACTCAATCCTTCCATGATTCTTCATTGCTTAGCAGACTCTTTCTCATAAGAGAACAAAACTAGCTGTTCTAAACTTGAATTATTTTTGTGCCCTGGATACTGTTTTTTATTCTCTCTGATTGGGAAGAACTCTTTGAACAAAGGCAAAAATAGAATTGTGCCTCAATTATATGAGCTAAGAGATTGGATTAGAATAGTGAGAAGGCAGGAAACTCCAGAGCAAAGAATCTAGAGAGAGTATACTATTGAGAGAAGGTATAAAATGGGGATTGGTGAAGTTCATTAGCTAGGTCATCTTGATGGTGCCGCAATGACTAATCATGCAAGACTATATATATGTAACCATAACTCCATAGACAGGTAGTCAAATGTTATGAGCAAATAATTTCAAAGGAATAATTGCAACTCAGTAGACCTGGTATGAGCTATAGCCTTGATCCTAGAATTACATAAATTACTTCTGACCAAGAAACTGAAAAGACTATGGAAAGGTGTTTGTACTTAGATTAAGCCTAAATATGATGTGGATGAATGGATCTATGGATAGATGGATGAGTGGATGGATACAGGTAAGAGGCTTATTATTTTTATGTGAGCTAAGAGATTAGATTAGAATACTGAGAAGGCAGGAAATTCTGGAGCAACGAATCTAGAGTTTACTATTGAAGGAGGGTATAAAATAGGGATTGAAGTTTGGACATAGGAGAGGAAGAAGAGAGACAAAGAAGGTAAAGAGATAAAGAAGGGGAAAGTTCCAAAGAAATCTGGTTCAGACATAGAAGTATGAAAGCAAAGCTGCTAAAAAAGAAAGTTGGACTACCCTTTTCCAACCCATTCTTATTCTTGAAACTTGAAGCCCTTTCTTGAAACCTGAAGCCACATCAAGTTAGGGCTTGATATATATTGCTTTGTGTTTTATTTGGTTTTCAACTATTTTAAATCAATAGACTCAAAAAGTGATGAATGTAGAATTAAACTTAAATATGAATTGTGTGCAATTCCCTCCAATTTCACCCATCTAGACATTGTTGTTAAACATTCACCAGCCCCCTGCTCTAATCCTGATAAACCTATGAAGTTTTGCCTATGTGACATTAAGGAAGTAGTTTCCCTTCTGTGGACCCCAGATCCTCATCTGGGGAGTGAGGAGGCTGAGCTAAATGCTCTTGGGAGGTCCTTTCCTGCCTCAAATCTTATTATAGGCAAGAAGAGTAATATAATTTTAGCTGAACTGATATTGTCTAGGAATAAGGAGGTCCTGCTCTCTGTACACTTTATTTTTGATACCTAGGTGACAAAGTGGAAAAAAAATTGGATCTCAGTCCAAATTCAGCCTCAGAGACTTACTAGTTATATGACCCTGTTTTAACCTCTCTCTTTGGCTCAGTTTTCTCATCTATAAAGTGAGAATAATAATGGTAATCTCCCAGGATTGTTATGAATAAAATAAGTTAATGTTTGGAAGTGCTTTGAACAACTTAAATTGTTCTGTAAATATTAGCTGTGATGACAATGATGATGATGATGTTGATGAAAATGATGATGATGATGATTATGGTAATGATGGACATTGGATAGGTACAGCCTGGATGGAGGGGATCAAGTTCATGTTTTGTGTGTATCACTTGAAGGGACTGAATATTTAACCTAGTGAAGAGAAGACTTAGGAGATGGAAAGATAATTGTTTCCAAACATTTGAAAAACTTTGGTGGGAAAGGGAGTTGACACTTGTTTTGCTTGGCTTCAGTGGGTAGAATTAGAAGTACTGGACCAAATTTAAAAGAGTAAGGAAAAAACTTCTTAACAGAGTTATCCTAAAGAAGAATGAATTGCCTTAAGAGGTAAGAAGTTCACCTTCACTAGCATTCTTTAAACAAGGGTTAGTGGTGAGACACTGGAAAATGAGTGGATACCCATTGGTTGGAGCCTGGTATATGAATGAACTATTTTGTTCTCTAAGAAATGATGAGCAAGCTGATTTCAGAAAATCCTTGAAAGACTTACATGAACTGATGTTAAGCAAAGAGAATAGAACCAAGAGAACATTGTACACAGTAACAAGAAGATTATGTGATGATCAGCTAGGATGGACTTAGCTCTTTTCACAATGAAATGATTCAGGCCAATTACAACAGACTTGTTTGTGATAGAAAGTGCCATCTGCATCCACAGAGAAAACTTTAGAGACTAACGGTAGATCAAAGCATAGTATTTTCACTTTTGTTGTCATGTGATTGCCTGTTTTTTAACATCTTTCTTGTGGATTTTTTCCTTTTTAATCTGATTTTTCTTATGCAACATGACAAATATGGAAATATGTTTAGAAGAATTGCAGTCTAACATATAGGATTGCTTGCTGTCTTGGGAAGAGGGGAGAAGAGGGAAAGGAGGGAGAAAAATGTTGGAACACAAGGTTTTACAAAAGTGAATGTTGAAATCTATCTTTGCATGTATTTGAAAAAATAAAATGCTATTAAAAATTAAAAAAAAAACAAATAAACAAGGACAAGATGATAACTTGTAGGATATATTGAAAAGGGAATCCTAGTTCAGGAATTGGTTGCAATTAAATGTACTCTAAGGTGCCTTTGAATTTTAAAGTCTCATGATTCAGATAAGCCTTCAGACATCCAATTCTATGCCTCAGTTTCTTCATCTGGAAAACAAAGGAATTGGGTTTGATAGCCTCAAACTTCTCTTACAGTTATAAGTTGATGATCCTATCATCACATGGTCTCTTAAAGTAGTCTATTCTATTTTGCCAAAGGTTTGAGCATTAGGAACATTTTCTTTACATTGACCTCTCTGTAGTTTACAATCACCAATTCTCATGCTCTTTTCACTATTCTGTTCCCTCTCCTCTGAATGTAGTTTAGATTCTACTTTCCTTTAGAGAAGGTGATATTCAGGGATTCTCTACCCAGCACCCACAGTTTAGAAAGAAAAATGAACTTTAGTCCAATCAGCTAGTTCCACATCTCTTGATTCATTGTAAGTGGAGGCACTGTTTTTTACAGAGAAAGAAATTAAGACGCAGAAAGGTAAATGATTTTTCCAAAATCACACAGATCATTTGCTATAAAGTCATTTCTTTTATATCCAGAAGACTTCCCTGAAAATTACCTGTCCAAAAGTGATAGTGAAAGTAGTGAGCTCCTGCGTTACTGGAGACCTTCATACTCCTGAACATTTCGGACTTCATAATTTCTCAATTCGATTCCAAGTCTGCGGTTGTTTGATCTGTGAATGAATGAATGAAATCTTTGGAATCATTTGACAAATAAAGACACTAAAGTCCAAAAAGAAGGAATTATTTACCTAAGATCACACAGAAAGACGGAATTGTAAGTTTCCCTGACTATCCTATTTAAGGCTCTTTTCCATATATCTTATCCCTAAGAAACTTTCTGAAGTCAGGTGAGGGGCATAGGAAGAATCTTTTAATCCTCCAGGTGAGAGTTCATTTCTGCCAAAGCCCTTGATTTCACCCAGGCAGACCCTGGAGATAATCATAGGTTGTCAAGAATCTAAACCAATATGTCAGACATCTCCTTCTATTGTTAAGCTACACCTATTTTAAATTCTTTACTAGAACGCATGGAGAGAGGAAGTATGAGTCTGTGTTGGAAAAAAACACAGAGAAAGAATTCATATTCAACACTTAGGAATTCAGAAATTACGCTCCTCCTCCCAAAAAAAATGACACTCACGGCAAATTTTGTAACATATAAAAGTATTAGTAGGAATTAGCTATTTCCCATAGCCATCACATCAAGACTGTCTGTTTAGTGGGTAAAGACCTCACCCCTTCATGTAATCAGATCCCCACACAGTGGGAAGCGATTGCTTATAATCTTGGGTCTATAAAATTCACCACATTGAAATTCCTGCCATAAAACAAATCACGTGGAATGTCATATTTGAAGACTGGAGGGTTTTGTCAGCAATGTCCTGCTCCCTGCTCCATTGAAGCCTCTGTCATACCTCATCAGATAACATTTAAGTGGGCACCAGAGACTTATCCAGCATCAGCTACAATATTGGAGCAGGCTGGTACTATCAAAGCCTCCTCTGCAGAGTATTAGCACTCTGGGAGTCAGGCTATCCATCCCAATCTCTCAGAGCCTCAGACCAATCGGTGGTAGAGTCAGCAGGTCAAGCTGCCAGGTTCTTGAGGCAAATGTAGAATGAGACACCTAGGTGGTGCAATAGATTGAGTCTGGAGTCAGGAAGACTCCTCTTCTTGAGTTCAAATCTCACCTCATTCACTTACTACTTGTATGATCCTGGACAAGTCACTTATCCCTGTTTGCCCCAATTTCTTCATCTGTAAAATAAGCCAGAAAAGGAAATGGCAAATCACTCCAATATCTTTTCCAAGAAAACTTCAAATGGAGCTGATTACAATTGAAATGACTCAAAAGCAAACCCCCAAGTAAAAGGAAATCATTGCCTTTCTACTCATCTCCCAGCTTTCACACACCAGGGGTCCTAATAGAGACTGACTGAATGCTTCTGTCCTCATGATTGTTGCTGCCATATCCACATTCCTCCAGCATCATTCAGTAATCTCTTACCCTTTCATTTCAATTGTTTATGTCCCTCATATGAGACCTTTTCCAGATTATGTCTTCACTCAATCTTTGGTCCAATCCAAATATGTCTTGCAATTCCTCATACATAACATAAAAGACACTTTTGTCTCCCTATCTTTGTATAAGCTGGCTTTCACCCAGAATACACTCACTCCTCATTTCTGCCTCTGAGAATCCTTAATTTATTTCAAAGCTAAGCTCAAATGTCATCTCCTATAGGAAGTCTTTATTTCCTCCCACTCCCATAATTTCTTTGTATTTACTTTGCATATATTTATATATGTACATGTTATTTCCCTTAATAGAATATAAGTTCTGGTTCCAGGGACTGTTGCATTTTGTCTTTGTATGCAAAACATATGATACAAGATCTGATGGGTGTTCAGTACTGATTGAGTCACCTTTTTCCCACCTTATTTGGTACTGAATGATACTGGAGAAAGTCATATTACTATACCAACTGCATCCACTATAAATTCACATTATTTAATCTCAAGTAGACCGTCACTGTTACATAACATTCTTTTCTTCATCTCTGATTCATTTCCTATTAATTGTTCTAATACTCTTCTCACTCAATGGATAACCTTCCTCCTCCTATATTCACAAAATTGAGACTATCCATTTTGAATTTTCTCTTCTTCTCTCCTTTATATTCTCAGGATCCTTTTCTTCTTCCTTCAATTCTCAATTATAGTGCCATCTTCTATTAGGACACTTCACTAATTACCTTAGTAGATAATACTATTCTCTCTGCCTGAGAAAAGGTGTAAAAAAATAATAATGGGTTGTTTTTTAAAATTCCAAGCCCCCAGCCAGAAATCTTACTCTGGCAAAATAAAGCAATTTCATAACTCTCCTCCCA
The DNA here is from genome assembly GCF_902635505.1 of Sarcophilus harrisii. NCBI lineage: Eukaryota > Metazoa > Chordata > Mammalia > Dasyuromorphia > Dasyuridae > Sarcophilus > Sarcophilus harrisii. The sequence goes on from NC_045427.1 coordinate 353,660,904, forward strand.
GGCTATTCTCAACAGCCCCCCCCTCAACACTGCATTTAAATAATAACACAAAGTTTAGCAATTTAGTTGGCTAATAACTCTATAACATTTGTTAGCTTGAGGATGAAAAGAACCTTTTATACACACAAAGATAAATAAACTTTTAAGAAACCAAGAAAAGTCTCCCAAACCAAGAGAAACCTCAAGTTCTGAAGCAGGCAATAGCCCTCTCAGAAGAAAGAGGAAAAAAAATAAGGGGGAGAATGAAAAAGGGAAGTATCACTGGTTTCCATATTAAGTTTGAATAGATTTCAGAAGTTGAAGGTCTACTTTAACATGACTTTCAGATGCCTGTGACCTTCAGGTCACATAGACGAATCACCGATGCATCTCTTGTTTTCAAGACCTCTTCTCTTCCCAGAAGCCCAGTAGGGGGAAGGGGAACTCTAAAGTCAAAATTAGTCCCATTTCCAGTCCCCAGATCAGGGCAAAACTTCCTAGGAGATGAGAAGGAGGACACTGAATTGTTGCCTAATCTGTAAGCATCCATCTCTAATATCCTGATCTATTATCTTATGTTTTCAAATGCTTATCATCTTAAGTGAGGGCAATATAGAATTTGGAGTTCAAAACTTTAAAAAAAAATTTAAGAGAGAAAAAACCCATAACATAGACTATCAGAATTGGGAGGTATTTTATGATGATAGAACAGAGAATATCAGAGCTGGAAGGACTTAGAATTACAGACAACATATTCACCTTGGGCTGTTGATCAGGCCCAAATGAAGCTGTTTATTACCCCAGTAGATGGGTATGGGAAGAGGACTCCCCTTAGAGGGAAGAACACACTGAATCAAATATCATATCATAAAGCACCAACCTGGTTGCTATGTAATTAACTCAAAATTTAATGAGCAATAAAAACACAATTATGCTGCCGTAATGCACTAAACTCCTATGCTTTTTGAATCTGTTTCCAAGGCCTTTTGGCATAGTCCCTTGGCACTGAACACAAATTGAAGTGAGTTAGAAATCATGCTTAATAAATGTAAAAATATACTTTGTGTCCCTGATCCTCAATCTCCCTAAATTCAATTAAGCACTGTGCAGGTGATGAGGTGTTTATTTCTCTAACTGTGGGCTTAGTTTCTCTCTAAAATATAGCTCTCTGTGCCCAGCCCTGGGGTATTGGGCAGGGGCTGACTCTGGGTGGGGCTCTGCAGATGGTTAAGTAAATGGCTTGTTTCCATAGCTAAAATTGAGATGTTTTTTTTTGCCTTCTTTACTAAACTGATATCTCAAAGGAGAGATTCTTTCAATTGCCTAATAAATATGAAATACTTCTTTCAATTAAATTGCTATTATCAGATTTCTTTCCCTCTTCTGTACATTTTAGAAAAGCAACATTTTTATTGATATTTTTAGTTTCCTTACATCATCATCTTCTAATATAAATATTCTCTCCTCCCTACCCCTGACCCTGCACACATTGAACCAATCCTTGTAAGGAATAAAAAAAAAATCAACTAAAGCAGAAACCATGTCTCACAATGGATACAACATCCCACATCAAAGTCTCACTCCTTTCTACCAATAAATATCTAATTCCATCTTTCTTTTCTTCTGAGAATAATATTAGTCGTAAAAAAAATCAGAATTCATCTACTTTTTAGTGTGTTTTTACTTTAATTTATTGTAACTATTGTTTTGGTTCTATTTTGTCCTACATCAAACAGGTTTCCCCAACCCTTTCTCAAAATTAATCTTAATTTTTTTGTTTCTTTTAGCATAATAGTAAGTCATTTTATATGCCGTTATCTATTCAACTATTTCACAATTGATGAGTACCTACTTTGTTTCTAGGGAGGAAAAGTAGGAAAGGGAAAGGAGAAGAAAAAGTAAGAGGAGGAAGAGGTGGAGGAAGAGGAGGAGGACAAGAAACAGAAGAACAAAAACCAGAAGAACAACAACAAGAAATAGGGGGGGAAAAAAAGAACACAAACAAGAATAAAAACAAGAACAAGAACAAGAAATGCAAAGAATATTTTGGAATATTCGAGATAGCCCAAAAGTCTTTGTGCAGTTTTAAGATACTAAATCCTCATTTTACAGATAAAGAAACTGAGCCTAAGTGAGTGCTCATGCTCTTGGCACTATGAAACTGCCAAGCTGCAAGCTTTTGGGGAGTGAAAACTATATCTTTGTGCATTTTTCTGTTAGTATAAAGTAAAAGGCTTTGTAAATAAGAGATACTTTAATAGAAAAAAATTTATGTCCATTCTCTCATTTGAGACATATAACAGAAAGTAAATTTCTTGAGAGCAAGGACTAACTTAAAAAAAAAATTTCCTAACCCCAGAAGCTAGTAAAGACTAGGCAAAGTTGATGGTTGATTAATTGACATAAAAGGTATTTCCATAAATGCTTGCCAATAAATCCTTATAAAAACTGTGGGAGAAAGAGTAAACTGGGATTTACAGTGAATCCTTTTGGCTGGAGTTGGGAAGATCTGAGTTCAAATCCAGCCTCAGATATTTATTAGCTGTGTGACTCTGAGCAAGTCATTTAACTTGTTTGCCTCAGTTTCTTTATCTGTAAAATAGGGGTGGGGGAGAAACAATACTCACAGAGTTTCTGGGAATATCAAAGTAGATAATCATTATAAAGTTCCGGGCATAGTACCTGGAGCACAGTAGGAACCATATAAATATTAGTTTTTATTATTATTAGTGGGAAAACCTGGAATAGAACCCAGGCCTCCTTCCCTCCAGCCCAAGACTCATTCACTGTACCATCTCTTCCATTTTAAAAGATTCATTTCCTCTGTTTCTATCTAGAATTGATAGGCCTGTATGCCCTCCACATGAGTGACTTTTCCAACAGGATTTTTTTTTCTTTTTATTTGCAATTAAACATTATCCTTGAACCACGTCCCCTGTAAAGCTAGCACTAATTTAAAACCTATTCCTTTCTCCATGCATTTTAAAGCTAGGGGAGTTTTATGAATCCTGACAGATTTGCTGATGCTCACTAAGCAGGGTGGGCTGAAGTCAAATGCTGAAGTTCTTCCAAGACCCCTGGTTGAACCCTGCCCAGAGAATCCTGGGGGAGGGGGCCAGAGGGCAGAGCTATCCAATGGGGTGGGACAGCAATGGTCTCATTCATTTCACTTGGGCTCAGTTCTACACCCTAGTAACCCACTTTCAGGCCCAGATCCTTCAGCCCCCTCCTCCTCATGGCTCCTTTTGATAGAGAAAAATATACAACAAATTCCTTCAGAGGCATTGGAGGTCAGAGTTAGAACCTGAAGGACTTTAGGGGTAATCTGTTACAAGCCAATTACTCCATTTTTCAGTTGAGACCCAGTTAGGGAAAGTTACTTACCCCAGGTTACACAAGATTTTTTTTTCAGAGGTAGAACCCTAGAACCCTAGAATATCAGAGCTAGAAGGAACCTTAGAAACTAATCCAGAGAGTTTGGTGCTATACAGATAAAGTCTGAATTATCCAGACAATTGGGTCACTCCATAGACACAAGTTAATAATACCTAACTAGTTTAGTATTGGGCAGCTGAAAACCAGATGTTTTGTTCTTCATCAGGGAATCATCATCATCATCATCATCATCACCATCACAATTATTAATTATTATTTTCTTCGTCATCATTAATGAAAGAACCTGGAATAAACCAAGCCTCCTTCCTTCTATCTCAAGGTTCATTCCCTGTACCACTTCTTTCATTCCAAAAGATTCATTTCTTCTGTTTGTTTCTAGAATTCGTAGGTAGGTCTCTCAATTCCCTCCTGTAAGAATTCCCCTTGAGCTTATCAAGCTTATAGACCTGTGAATGATTATAGATGAAAGAAAAGGCTTCCCTTTAGTGGTACCTTTAGCTTACCATGAGTGAGGGAATCTAGACCTTGGCCTACTACCTTTTTCAATAACTTGTTCTCCTTGGCCACAGAAGACAGAATTAGAATTAATGGGAACTTGTAGAGAGGCAAATGTAAGTTTATCCAACTTCTCAATCATAGTAATTGTCCCTATATGAGTTGCATTAGGAGTGGTGTTCAAGTGTTTACTAATTGCATGAGCATGACCGCCCACCTCCTTAAGCCTTAATTTTCTCATCTGTAAAATGGAGATAATGATACATTCCCACATCATAGGGCTTTCATGAACCTTGAAACATTAAAGAAATGGGAGTTTCTCACTTTTACATTTACATCTACATCTGCATTTTTATACTCTCATCACTAGAGTCCTTTAGACTGGATGACCATCTATTGGAGAAATTGTAGTGAAGATAGTTGTTCCGGTTGGGATTCCATTATTTTTTTGAAGTACTCTAATACCGAGATTTCATGATCCCAAGATTGTCCCTACCGCAGCAAGAAGGTGATAGAATAATATATAAATCTTTCTCCCACTGGGCGTAAGGGGTGGGGACCACACACATCTTCATGACTGGCTGCTTATCTGCTGATTTTGGGGCACCAACCTTTGTAGTGAAGACAGTCTATCTGAAAGCTTTGAGAGAAAACTCTAATCAAACTGTCAGGAGACATTTCATCTACTCGAAATGGCCACGTGGGAAAGATGGGGGGAAAAACAACAAGAGGGGTTGCAAGGAGAGAAACATAGAAAGTGGAAAGAAGGAGGGACAAAGATAAATAAGAGTGAAAGAGGGAGAGGAAAGACAGAGGAGGGGAGAGGGGAATGGGGGAGAAGTAGAATAGGAAATAGAAAAAGAGCGTGAGAAAGTGAGGGAGAGAGAAACACAGAGAGAGAAAGAAACAGAAATGATGGCAGAAAGAGATTACACACAAACAGAGGCAGAGATAGAGATAGAGAAAGGATGAAACAGAGAGAGGAAGGAAGAAAAAGAGACAGAGGGAGAGAGGGAGAGCAGAAAGACAGGAACAGGAGAAAGGGAGAGAAAAGACAGAGGGGAGAGGGTGAGAAGGAGAGCAGGAGAAAGAGAAAGAGAGTGAGAAAGTGAGGGGGAGAGAGAGATACAAAGAGAGAGAAAAAGAGACAACTAATGGAGGAAAGAGGAAAAGAGATAGACATAAACACAGAGACAAAGACAGAGATTGAGATAGAAACAGACACAGAGGAAGGCAGAAAGAGACAGAGGAGGAAGGAGAGGGAGTTGAAAGAGTAGAGAGAAACAAAGAAACAGAAAGAGGAAGGGAGGGACGGAGAGACAAAGAGGGAAAAAGAGAATCAGAGAGATAGAGAAAAAGAAGGGGGAAAGGAGGGGAGAGAGAGAGAGAGAGAGAGAGAGAGAGAGAGAGAGAGAGAGAGAGAGAGAGAGAGAATGTTAGAACTGCTTCTCCTTTGGTTTCCTTTTTTTCCCAAAAGAACAAGCTGTTCTGATATATTAATTATCTATTTATAATATGTAATCTTTTCAACTTCTGTCATGTTCAAACCAACAAAGGCTTCAGCAGCAGACAGCCAGAGAATGAATTGATTGCAGCCTGTGCACAATGGTGATGAAAGAGCGAATCTCTGGAGCTGTACAAGGAGGGAATTGGACATGACAGGAGAGATAACAGCAGGTGCCAGAGTCCCGCCAGCTCTCCAACCAAACCAACTCTGATTTTGGCTCTTTCTTCTCTAACTGGCATATTTTTGGCACCAGTGGGGGAAGGAAGGGTTTCATTTCAGTGGTGGCTGATGTAATTTCTTTGCAGCCTCCAAGAGTGCAGCAAGATCTGAATTCAAATTTCACCTAAGACATTTCCTTTTCTGTTTGACTCTGGGCAAATCAAGTCACCTTTCTGAAATTCCACTCCTCACCTGTAAAATGAAGGGTTAGAATCCAAGGCCATAGAGTTCCCTGTGATCTCTTGGAGATTTCTATGATCCTGTAAGTAGAAAAGTAAAAGTGGAATAAGTCTGAGTTCAGTTTACAGCAGCAGGGAGGAAAAAGAGAGCAAACAATATTACCTGTCCCCCCAAACTTCCTGCCTTTTGGGTAAAAGATGATGGCTCACTCTTAATTCCCTCAAGAATTTCCTATTAGATTTATGACATCATAAATCAAACAAATCCCACTTTCCAAAGACTACACAAATTTAAACATCCCAGAATCTTGTCCTAAAAGAACCTCATCATCGTCGTCATCATCATCATCATCATTCATCATCACTGCTATTTTTACTATGCTGCTAGCATTCACTATGAGCTAGGCACTATGCTAAGAGCCTTGCAACACCCTGAGAGGTAAATGCTATTATTACCCACATTTTACAGATGAGAACACTTAAGTGACTTGCCCAAGATCACGTAACTGAATTCAGAATCTGAATTTGAATTCAAATCTTCTCGACACCAAGTCCCACCACTCTACCTACTGTGCCACTCAGCTCTGCATGAATAGGATTCCCTCTGCTAGAAGTCAAGAACATTGTCTTGGGAATCAGGAAATATGGGTTCAAGTCCTCATCCTGTTTTTTACTAGCTGTAAGAGCTCAGGTAAATCACTTCCATCTCCTGAGCCACAGTTTCCTCATCTACAAAATGAAGGGAGGGGATGAAGTGATCACTAAGTTTCTTACCATCTCTGAATTCTCTAATTCTGTGAAGTTACGACCTCCCAAGTCAGGCTATTTCACTCTAGCCTAAATTGGGAGTAGGATTTCTCATCTGTGAAGCTGGAACCTGCCTCTCCCTCATTTGCTTCTGATTTTGCCCTCTGGGAATAAGTGAGACAAGCCTAATCCTTCTTTTCTGTGACAACCCTTTGAATACTTAAAGACAATGATCATGTTGCTCCTAAATCTTCTGTTTCCCAGGCTAAACATCCTCACATCTTTTAACCTGGCCCCATCTGACCTAGTTTCTAGCCTTATCGTTATCCCGGCTGACTTCTTCTTCTAGATAAGCTCTACTTTGTTAGAGCTTTTCCAATACACAGCCCCGCAACTGAGCCCATTAGTACAGATGTGGTGGGATCCAGGCAGCGGTCAGCAGACTCAGCACTTCGGCTCCCATCACGAGGCTGCTCTTAATGCAGCTTGTGACTAAGGCATCTTTGGGATGGTTGGGTCGCGCTTTTGATTCATACTGAGCTTGAGTCCATCACAAATAAAATAAGATAACAAAATGCTCTGCAAACCTTAAAATTATGTATAAATGCTAGCTGCCATTATTATTTTTATTATAGATATTGTTGTTATTATTGTTATTGCTATTATCATCATTATATAAGGAATGACTTGATACTCAAAAGGTAGGAAGAGCCTCCAGATATCTAAGAATGATAAGAATTCGTGGCAGAGCCTGCTGTAGCCATAGCAACTGAGCTTGGTGAGGCAGGTTCAGAGCCCCAGGCAGCAACCTGTGGAATTCTGTCTGGCAATGAATTGACCCTGCAGATGAGATGCTATGTCCTGCAAGCAAGGGAGCAACTCCATCCATCATCAAAGCTGCAGGCAGAAAAGAACTTGGAGGGGAAATGCTTCCTAGCAATCTTCCCAGAAGTTGAAGGTACAGAAGCTAGGTCTGACCTGGTTCAGGAGAAGATGTGTTTTGTACTACTATTCTTGTGCCTATCTTTCAGGGAAAACCTTTTGTAAAAGTTAATTGATGCTAATTACAAATTAATGATATCACACAGTATTAACTGATTAAAATGATAGGAAGGCGACTAACTAATATATTAATATAGGGGGAAATCTCATCCAAATGAGTTTGGGCTTATAGCATTAGAAAATAATAATAATAATAGCTTACTTCTATGTAATGTCTACTATGTACCAAGGACTGTGCTAAAGGGCTTTACAATTATTATTTCATCTGATTATCAGAACAACCCTGGGAGCTAAGTGCTATTAGTATCATCCTCATTTTACAGATAAAAAAACGGAAACAAAGAAGAGTTGAATGACTTGCCCAGGATTATATAGCTAGTAAAAGTCTGAGGAAGTCAGCCTGACTTCAAATCTATGCTCTTTGTACTATGTCTCTGTGCCTAATAGACTATCAGAGTTTTGGGAAACTTTAGAGCTTTTGAGTCCTTTTGGAATAAAATGTCTGAAGAAATTTGAATTTAGGAATTCTGAGTTCAAATCCTGGCCCTGTTCAACTTGGTCAAGTCCATTTCCCTGTCTGCCCTTCACATTTCCCATCTGTGTGGTGAAGAAGCTGAATTAGATGTATCATAGTGTAATGGAAAGGATATTGGATTTAAAAGTAGAATAACTCAGTTCAAATTCAGATGTGGATCTCTCCAAGTGCTGAATTTCTCCATTTTAAAAATAAAGCTCTAATTAATTGCTAAGATTTCTTTAAGTTCTGTATGCTAGGATATGTGATCTAAATATCATGCAATGCCCACTTCACCCCCAGAGGTCCCTATGTGTCTCTGGCAAATTTTGCTTGGTCAAAGACAACAGCTAGACCCTCTGCCCCTCCCTAGTAATTCTGCCAGGCTTATGATGAATTGACAGAGCTATAATGAATTGCTAGATCCAGCCGTGCAATCCCTAAACGTCTTCAGTACCTCACTTGTCCTCGCTTAATTAAAACGTGTTCCTGTGACATCAGCCTCATTGTGCAAAGTTATCCCAGCGTGAATTATCAGGGATTTGCTACTTTGATAAATAAACATTAAATGCCGGTCAGGTCCACTCGCTATCAAGCAGGAAGCTGTTCTTCTGATTAAAAGAAGAAGAAGAAAAAAGAAAGGAAAGTGAAAACCTTTTAATTATCAAATACATTCAAATCAATTGAAAATAAAATAGCTTTGCATTTCTTATGCTCAGATGGCAGGAGGGCCCATTGAAATTGGCTAAACAAGAAAATACAATTCAGGGTTAAAAACAGTGATGAGAACAGAGAGGGAGCATGATGTACCCTGAAGGGGAAGGTAGGCAATCTGGCTCAAAGCCCTAACTCTGCCACTGACTCTCTTTATGACTCTGGATAAGTCAATTGTCCTCTGGACCTGTCTTTTCTCCTCTGTAAAATTTTAAAAAAATTTAGGAAAGCTTAATGTGCTACAGCTAGAACTTCTACACTTGTGCTGAACAAGCACTCCTCTCCCCATCAGTCATCTGGATGTTGCTAACATTCTAAATACATGTTCTTCTTCCCAAAAGGGCTGTCACTGTTTGACTCTGCTTTTGGTTTGTCTTGAAGGCTCTGCACCAGCCAGTCTCATTCCCCTTTGCTTTTTCATCAGAGCTGATACCACTGCAAGAAGGATTGTTTGAGTTTGAAGGGACCTTAAAAGATGTCTGCTCTACTCCCACTTAGTGTATCAATTTCCTTCTAGTCCTATGCTTGGAAATCTCAAATATGAGGATCTGAATATCTTTTGGGAAAAACAAATAAAGTTGAAACAAACAAAAACACATTTGTTTTCAACTTTTTCCACTTGTACCCCTTTTTACCTCTCAAATTTTTACATTACTCCAGGTATATAATTATGTAAAATAGTTGTACAAATCAAACATTTTCTCATAATAAATCATAATTTCATGACTCCCTACATTCAGTTACAAGACCCCATATGGGGTGGTGAACCAGTTTATGAAACTGGTTTGTCTAGCACAGAAAACACTTGAAATTCTCAGTCCTTAAACAATTCTGAATGCATTAAAAATAAATTTTAAAAAGTAAAAATGAATGTCAGAACTGGAAGAATTCTTAAACAAAATATAGAATAGGAACTAGTCAACTAAAAATATATGGTATTTAATCTCTACTGGGCTCTCACAGCAGCAAAGCAATCATTTTTACTTTTCTTAATCCATTCACTTCCCCACACCCCACAGCAACTATATCAAAAGCTATCTGTTCTCAAGCTGTTCACAACACTTCCTGTCTCCACCCTGAAAGTTAAGGACATCACATCATCCATCAATGAAAAAATTGAGGTAATTTTCTGAGAGCCCCCTTGTTATGAAAGACACCTTCCAGTGGCTGCTGGGGATCTAATTCTGTCCAGCAGAATAGATCCCTTCATGTGAGAGGATGATAATGATACAAGGAGACTGAGAGGCAGTTGCCTTCTCTGACTCTCTCCTCTTCCCTCTGCCTCCAATTTATTTCATTCCCATTTGCTTGTGAAGTGCATTTCCTTCAGGTGTGTTATAATTCACAGCTGTGGGGGCTTTAGGAGAATCAACCTGCCCCTTCACACTTAGGCATGGTCCTCAACACTCCCTCTTCTCAGATGATTCAGCCATCTTCCACTACCTCCTTCTTCACTTTCATTTGAGATCCAGAGGTAGCTCTTCTTTTTGAAGGCCAATCCATCTACATTTACCCTTTTTCTTATCCCAATCTGAAAACAAATTGTTCTTTTATCCTCTCTCTCTCTCTCTCTCTCTCTCTCTCTCTCTCTCTCTCTCTCTCTCTCTCCCTCCCTCCTCCTCCCCTTTCTTTCCTTCCCCCCCCTCTCTCTCTCTTTCTGCAAGTCTGTCTGTCTCTTTCTCTCTCCTGTCTCTCTGTCTCTGTCTCTCTCTTTCTCTTTTTCTCTCATCTGTCTGTCTATATCTCCCTCTCATTTTCAGTCTCTTCCTCTCTATTGGACTTCTTCCCTACTTCTTGCAAACATACTCATGCCTCCCTTATCTTTAAAATATGACCATTCTCACTAGCGATCATATTTTATTTCTCTATGTTATTCCTCCTCCTAATCTACTGAATAAAGAAGTATGCATCCAACACATGTAGAGGATATTTGTACTAGCAGTAGATTAAAGTCTCCATAAGTGCCAGAAGATGGAAAAGACATTATTGGAAAAGGACTGACATGAAAAGAAGCATTGATAGAATTGGAGCAAGGGTCCAAAGTAGCATCATAGAAAGGAGTGGTCATATTGGAACCTGAGAGGGATAGGGATAAGATTGGTGAGGATGAGAGGATAAGGGGTAGCCTTTAGGTAGCCTAGGACTTAACACTGCAAGTATTATGAGAAGAGGCTTCCTGGACATAGCTAAGGAAAAATCAGTAGATTAGGGCTCCTACTCTAAAGAGACCTGTGATTGAGCAGAGAATAGTCTCAGTTCCTCATTCAAACACTAAAAAAAAGGAATATTGTACCTGCTGTCAGCAATCTTTTCCAGAAATCAGGTTCACACAACAAGAGATCTGACATCTAAATCCTTTTTCTTTAGCTGGGCCTTTGAGGTAAAAGTCTGTTGCTGGAATTTCTAATATCTGGAACTCTGGTCCTAAAGGTGAGAGATTTGGCATCAGAAGCTTGATCAGAAGATCTAATTTGGGTCCTGGAACCCTCTCTACAAAATTCAGTCATTGGCTATTTAACTTCTGCTTGAAGACCTACACTGATGAGGAGGAACTCACTATCACTCAATGCAGCCTATTCCATTGTTGGACAGCTCTAATTTTTTAAAATAATATCTTTCCCAACTACATGTTAGAATGATTTTTAACATTTGTTTCTTTTTAAAGTTTTGAGTTGGAAGCATAGCCAAGATGGTGGAGTAAAGGAAGGAACTCACTCAACCTCTCCCCTAAATTGCTCCAAATTCCTTTAAATAAGGACTCTAAACAAATTTTAGAATATCAGAACACCAAAAAGAAAATGAAGTAGAACATTTTCCAGCTGGAGGCAATTTAGAAGCTCAGCAGAAAAGGTCTGTGACACCAGGATGGGAATGCCAGCCCCAGTCACAGCCACAGCCCCTGCCAGGCCCAAGTTCTGAATCAGCAGCAGTGCTGGAGGCTTTTGGACTTCTCAGCCTGGAGACATCAGGGAGGACTTAGAAGGTCAGTGGAGAGGGTCTGTGGCAAAGAGTCTGATGTGCAGTGTCAGCATAGCCCTGGCCATCAGAGCCCCAGCCCCAGTTAGAGCACCAGATCTTACAGTTACAGTAGGGCAGGGATATACCTAACAGCTCCAGAACAGAAAAAGAGTGCTTGTGTTCAGATTCCTAGAAGGATTTCTGAAAATAGCTGCATAAAAGCCCTGAATTTTGGGACAATGCACCCTCAACCCTAGAAACAGAGCCCTACTTTATCAAAGAGTTGAAAATAGAATAATAGGCTAGGAAAATGAGCAGAAAACCAAAAAAGTTTCTGACCATTGAAAGTTATTATGGTGACAGACAACACATACACTCAGAAGATGATAACAAAGTCAAAGCTCCTACATCCAAAGCCTCCAAGAAAAATAAGAATTGGGCTCAGGCCATGGAAGAGCTCAAAAGGGACTTTGAAAATCAAGTAAGAGAGATAGAGGAAAAATTAGGGAAAGAATTGAGAGAGGTGCAAAAGGAAATACAAAAAGGTAATAAAGAGAAGAATGCCTTAAAAAGCAAAATTGGCCAATTGAGAAAGGAAATATAAAAGCTCACTAAGGAAAATAATTCCTTTAAAAAATAGAATTGATCAAATGGAAGCTAATGACTTTATAGAAACTAAGATACAACAAAACCAAAAAATGAAAAAAATTGAAAAAAATTGTGAAAATTCTCATTGGAAAAACAACTGACCTGAAAAATAGATCTAGGATAATTTAATAATTTAAAAATTATTAGTCTACCTGAAAGTCATGATCAAAAAAAAAAAAACCAGCCTAGATATCATCTTCCAAGAAATTGTCAAGGAAAACTGTCCTTAAATTCTAGAACCAGAGAGTAAGATAGAAATTGAAAGAATCCACCAATCACTTCCTGAAAGAGATTCCAAGAAATTGAAAGAATCCACCAATCACTTCCTGAAAAGAGATCCCAAAATAAAAATTCCGAGGAATGTTATAGCCAAATTCCAGAACTCCCAGGTCAAAGAGAAAATATTGCAAGCATGAGAAAGAAACAATTCAAGTACAATGGAGCCACAATCAAGATAACACAAGATTTATCAGCCTCTATCTTAAAGGACCCTCTGGTCCTTGGCTTGGAATATGATATTCTGGAGAGCAATGGAGCTAGGATTGTGACCAAGAATCACCTACCCAGAACAAACGGAGTATAATCCTTCAGAGGAAAAGGTGGTCATTCAATAAAACAGGATTTTCAAGCATTTGTGATCAGAGCTGAATGGAAAATTTGATTTTCAAAAACAGGACTCTGAAGTAGCATAAGGAGGTAATCTGGAAAGTGTTATCATAAGGGATTCACCAAGGTTTATCTGTTTACATTCCTATGTGGAAGGGTGATACTTTTAATTCATTAGAAGTTCTCATTATTATGACAGTTAGAAGGAGTATATATAGACAAAGGGCATAGGTATGAGTTGAAAATGAAGGGATAATATCTTCTTTTTAAAATGATGAAATCAAAGGGTAAAAGAGGAATTTACAGGGAGAAAGGAAAAGGGAAATGGTGCAAATTATTTGTCATAAAAAGAGGCAAGGAAAAGCTTTTATACTGAAGGAGAAGAGGGAAAGAAGATGAGTGAATGAACCTTACTCTCATCAGAATTGGCTCAAATGGGAAATAACACACATACTCAATAGGGGTATAGAAATCTGTCTTACACTGCAGGGTAATGGGAATGGGATATGGGAAGGGATGGGGGTGATATGGATATGGGAAGGATGTGAGGGTGATAAAAGACAGGGTATATTGGGGAAGGAGTGATCAGTAGCAGAACATTTTTTAGATGATACAAAGGAGAGAGAGAATAAATGGGAGGCAGGAGGACCACCACAACGGTCTCTGTCTTGAAGTCTCCATGAGTCCAGGAGCTTGTGCTCCAGCCTCCAGTCCCCTTTCTTCCTGGAGTCTGTTCCAGACCCCCATGGTGACGGGGGATGGAATGAATGTCTGAGTCCAAGGGCTTATGCTCCAGCCTCCAGTCACCACAAAGGTGGGATATGGAACAAATGTCTGTGGCTTAGTTTTATCCCAGCTTATATACTCTATTATATCATCGTAGATGTGAATCTTGTAGAACTATATTAAGTACTAAATACAAGTATTGAATTAGAGAACTATTAATCACCATGTTAAACTAGATAACCATTGTTTTATCAATTCCACTGACTTAATACCTTGCAAGAATCCTTGCTTCAAGTACAGAGTTCTGGCCCATTACAGAAGATGTATGTTTTCTTTCACAACTTAACTTTTATGGAATGTTTTATGTAACTTCATATGTGGTTTCTTAATTATGAGTGAGATAAGGGAGAACCTAGAACTCAAAAATCTTAAAAACAAATGTAAAAAAAATTACTTTGAATGTGAGGCAAAAAATTAAATAAATAAATACATTTTAACAAAACGAAGTTTTAAGTTCCAAATTCTATCCCTTCCTCCCTGTTCTCCTTCCCTGGAACAATAAGCAATCCAATATGTTATACATATGCAATGATTTAAAACATTACCATTTTGTATAAGATGACACAAACAAAAAAGTGAAAAATACTATGTTTCAGTACGTATGCAGACAACATCAGCCCTGTTTTCTGAAGGTTAGTAGCATATATAGGTAAGAAAATGGGAAATTTTCTGCCTTCCTTCAACTTCCCTAACCATAGTCCCCTTCAATTTTTGCAGTGCTCTCCTCTGGAACTAAATAGTTTAATTTACTTCTCCTTCAATATGAGCATATATGTTCTGACTTCTTAAAAAACTCAAGTTGCCAAAATCATCAGAGTCTGATGGACTACATTCTAACTCTGACATCCAGTAGTCTAAGCTTTCTTCCAGTTCTCACATTCTAGTATATATCCTATATTTTGAGGTCCTTTCCATTACTTATATGTGGAAGTATAGATTCTATAATTCATTTCTAAAGGATGTAGTTCAACTATGGAATTTTTCAGTGATATCCCTGCCCTGTGTCCAATGGTCATAAAGAAAGGATCGTGGAACTGTAGTGTCATGGGATTCTAGACCTGGAAGCGAATTCATCAGTTGTCTATAGGAAACCCCTCATTTTATAGATGAGAAGACTTGTCTAAGGTCACATTGCTTGTGGTGATCTTTTAGGGGGAAAGAAGGAAAAGAAGAAAAATTCATTTAGATAATGAAAAAGGTCTTTTGCTTCTTTAATTAAATTTCTGCAGTGTATTTTTGCCTTGGAAAATTCAATTAGGTTTTAATTTTTGTAATCAAAGAGGCCCCGCTCCTCTGAGCATTTGATTTTACATGTGAGAATTTGAGGTGGCATTCCAATTAAAACATCCCACTCTGGCACAACAGTCCAGAAAGCCTCCTTCCTATGCTGATCAGATGACCCCAAAAGCCCAGTAAGCAAAAGGAGAGTTCCCTAAAAAGGAGCCAGCCCACAAAATTACAGCTTTTATAAGTCTTCCTGGATATCTTCTTGGATAACTTTGAGCAAATATTCACCTGAAGGAATTTTTTTCAACATTTTTCTAGAGGACAGCATAGAATCCAGTTGATTTCTTACTTCTGGAAAGGATATGTGAATATGTTTCTGTATACATCAAGTTACCATCCCTGTGACTTCCCAATCTAAAGAAATGTCCTTCCCTGGCTACCAACATCCCACATGTGTTGATTTTTCTTATGATTAGACTACAAGCTTATAAATATCAAGAACTAATTCACTATTTTAGCTGTATTTATTACAATTCTCACACTTTTTAGCACATAGAATGTACTTATAAAATTAGGAATAGGGACTGGACCCGTGATTTGATTGGGAAAGTAAATTCCTGGGTGAGGAAGGTCTCTCCCTCAGTGAAGGTTGGCACCTTCTTTGCAACCTATAGTTTTAGGGGATACGCTAGGCGAGCACTAAGAGGCTAAGCCAGTGTATATAAAAGGCAAGACTGAAATGCAAGTTTTGCTGGGTTTGAGACCAATTCTTTATCCACTCTGCCAAACTGCCTTTCCTAGTAGGCACTTAATAAATACTTTTCCATCCTCCCACCCACCCATCCATATATCCATATCCATACATTCTCCAGAATGGACACAAGACTTGCACAATTCCATACAACTAGCAAACCAATCTTCTGTCTCTTCTCACTACATCATGATAATCCCCAGCCTTTCTGCAAGGGACTGAAATCTTCTGAAGATGATGATGAAGAAAAGCTCTAAATGAGTACCTGGGAGGTTTGGGTTATAGTGCCTTCCTTTTAAACTTTCTCTGCACAGCTCTCTCTCCCTTCCCCCTTCCTCAAGTGATTAGTCGTCTCTTAGAAATAAGGCCTGACCCCTGTATTTTCTGGTCCCTGCAGCAGAGCTGTCTCTCAGTGGGGGGACCGTGAAGGCAATATATGTATGGGCAGTGGGATGACAATAATCAGCCTCATCAGGATGTGGAGGGCCCTGGAGTGCAGCTGGATGATGAAGTGTGAACTCACTCAGAGGGGAACAACAGGCCTATTCAGGAGTGATGTAGTCCACAATCTAGCTGTGGAGTGTAAGGGTGATTGAATTCTGAAAGATGATTGTGTATTCATGCATGCATCCATGGCGATATCTCAGAATAGACAAAAACACCCCATAAAGAAACATTGTCTTTAGGCTTTATGTAAAACAAAACTATACATATACATATATAGATTACATGGGTTTTTTTTTTCCTTCAGAACACAGAATAAAAGAGCTAGAAGAGGTTTCAGAGTATATCTGGCCCAACCTTCTTATTTTCTCCCCTCCCCCAGGGCAGGAATCCCCTCAGTCACAGATCCACTGCTTAATGTTGAAATGTCCTTAGTGACAGGAGACTCACTATTTCCTCAGGTTGCAGCATATTCTGAGTTTTTTAAGCTTTATTTTTGCTTTGTATTTTTAAACTACAATCATTTCCCCTTAACTGTCCCCACCCTGCAGCTGAACAATTTTCTTATTTTAAAAAAAAGCATTTAAGGAAATTCAGCTGGCATGACGACTTCACAATAACAATGTAAGCCATACTGCACATCTGTGGTCCCCATATCTCTAATGGAACCAAAGTGGGTTTTCTTAGTAATTCTCTGAAATGGTTTATGACAACCCATCACTTATAAATTTCAATTTTTTCTTAACTATTGACATAGATAGCATGGTGTAGTGGATACAACATGAGATTTCAGGGAGACTTTGGTTCAAGGCCTGACGACATATATTGCTTGTATAACCCTGGACACATCATTTAACCTCTCAACAATTCCACATTAAGGCTATAGACAAAGCAGTTGTTGTTCTGCATTGATAGAGGGAACAAAAAATGTTAGGTCTAAAAAATAATTTATGACATTGTAGAAAGGCATATTGTTCTCTTGGTTCTGCTTTCTTCAATCTATATTACTCCATTCCAATGTTGTCATGTTTCTCTAAATTCAGTCAGTCAGTCAGTCAATTGGTAAACATTTATTAAGGACCTCTTATCATGTATCAGGCTCTGTGCTAAGTATTAGGGATACTAAGAGAAGCCACAGATATTCTCCACTTTCAAGTAGTTCACAATTTGATGGGGGAGACAAGATACAAAGGACTATATATGAAGAAAATATATACTCCTTATCTAGTGGGAATAATTAACAGAAGGAAGGCACTGGTATGAAAAAACATCAGAAAGACTTCTTGTAGAAAGTAGGATTTTACTGAAACATGAAGATAGCAAAGAGGCAGAAATGAAGAGGGAGAGCGTTCCAGGTATAGGGATGGCTAGTAAAAATGCCCTGAGCTGAGAGATGGAGTGCTTTTTGTAAGGATCAGCCCAAAGGCAGGGTCATTGGATCATGCTATATGCGGAGGAGGAGAGGGATATAAGATATAGGAAGAGTGTAAAAAAGTAAGGCAGGATGGGGAGGAGGCAGAGAGGAAATATATTACAAATGGCTTTGGATGATTTGGTCATATTCTTTTGCATTAACATACCACAGACATTTCCCAAACTGTCCCATTGTTGGACAGCTCTCAGTGTTAGTGTTTCCCTTCCTCAAGACTTTCTTGATCTGTCTCGCTCTGCCTCTACTCATTGTTTCTGATTCTCTTCCATTCTAGTCCCTTTTCCTGACCACAATCTTTCAGACATTTGAAGAAAGAGATGAACTTCCTACTCTTAAACCTAGATCTTCTTAATGCTAAACATCCAATTCCTTCAGTTGATCCTTGTATGCCATGGTTTCAAGTCCCCTAATCAAGCCCTAATTATCCTCCTCCTCTAGATTAATAATCTTCTGGGGGTTTTTAAGCAATTTTCCTTAAAACATGGTGTTTAAAACAGAATGCCATTCTTTTGATTGGCTGAACTGATAAACTGCTATTTCACAGAATATGACTTTAACAGTAGTCATCAGTCATCTTGACTTTTGTCTTGTCCCTGGATTTCAATGACTTTGGAGAAGAGAGTAAGTTGATAACTTTGTCAGTTCTGCCTAACTTGAATCTAATTCATATTCAAGTCTACATCATATTGATGTCATTGCTCCTCTTCAAGAACAAAGAATGGACAACAACTATGGCTTAGCTCAGGATCCTGCATGGCCACCAATCACACATTAATACTTATATGCATCTATTCATTGACATCAATCTATTTTCAAATCTTGCTATTTCTACCTTTGAAATATATCTTTTCTATATGCAAAGGTGTGTTGATAAATTTTGAAATTTAATTCTTTGAAAAATAATGCACACGTGACATACTTTTAAAATTTAATAACCTTTTATCCATCATTTTCTTGAGTGTAAATAATCAACAAAACAATAAATCAAGCCCAAATTTGTAGTATTCATCTATTTCTGATGTGTGAATAGTCATATTAAACATTTAACAATCATCTGGGCCCAGCACCTTCATCTCTCCTCTGACTTCCGCCAAATCAATACAGGCCGCCTTCATCAATTCACATCAAGGCTATTACAATAATTTCTGGTTGGTGTCCATTGCCTCCAATTTCCCTTCCTCTAATCCATTCTCCACTCAGCTACCAAAGTGATTTTCTTGAAAAGTATGATTATATCACCTCTACTCCTCTTCCCCCCAATTCAGTAGCTTCAAGTGACTCCCTACTATCTTAAGTCAAATAGGAAACCCTCTGATATTCAAAGGAAACACAACCTTGCCCAATCATATCTTTTCCAGTCTTCTTGCACTTTTCTCCCCTCTAAAAAATTTAGGAGCCTGAAATACTTCTTTTTTTTTTCTGTCTCTCACACATGACATTTTATCTTCTAACTTGATATATTTTCAGTGGTGCCTTCCCCACCCCCTAGTCTAGCCTGAAATATTCTCCAATCTCACCTTTCTTTCTTAATTCTCTTAGTTTCTTTGAATATTCAGTTCAGGGAAGAGGATTCTGGGGAGATAGTGGAATAAGTTAGTAAATTTCAAGCTCTCCAGATTTTCCCAAAAAAAATAGAACAAATTTGTGTCTCAGAGTGAACATAGACTAGTGAAAATCATGAAGACTTGGGGCAGAACTGAGATCCTTCTACTACAACCCAAGAAGATCTGAAGAAAGTCACTGGGCTGGGGATTATCCTGTGTGAATTGCAAACACCTCCCAGCTAGCTCCACAGAAATTGGAAGTAGGGAGCCCTGGAGCAAAGTGGGTGTGGCAGCAGCCTGAACAGAAACCATAGAAACTTTCATCTCCTGAACTGCTTGAGGAGTCTGGGGTCTGAATAAGACTAAATGAACCTCATTTTATTAGGAAAGCCAAGCCAAGCTGTGCTGTCGAAATGCAGCCTTGGGTGAGAAGAAAATAGCACACTCAGTGAGTTGCAGAGACTATGGAGCAGGAATACTGCTGGCTGTGGGCACTTACTAGAGTGTGGAGTTTTTGGTTTGAGGTTCCTGGTCAGAGGGAAGAGCTGAAATGACGCTAGAGGTACCATCTCCTCATCCTACAATTAGAGATGCTAATACCTCTTATTTAAAAAAATGAACCAGAAAAGAAGAAATAACCTTACTATAGAAACTTACTTTGGGAACAAGAAAAACAGGGATTCATCTTCAGAGGATATTGAAGTAAAAAATTAGCATTGAATAAGGAGAAGGTAGTGAAGCCATGAGAGACCAAGAAATAACAGAACAGATAATAAAGAATGAAAAAATAGAACAGAATGTGAAACAACTTATAAGAAAAATGACAGATCTGTTCTCCAGATGAAGAAGAGAAAATATAAGAATAGTTGGACTGCTGAAAGTTGTGACTAACAAAGATTATGAGCAGACAATTTTTAGATGAAAAAATTAAAACCATTTCTAGTCATATGAAGAGGTGCTCTAAATCATTATTGGTCTGAGAAATGCAAATTGAGACAACTCTGAGGTACCATTACACACCTCTCAGATTGGCTAAAATGACAAGAAAAGATAATGATGAAATTTGGAGGGGCTATGGGAAAACTGGGATACTAATACATTGTTGGTGGAGTTGTGAACTGATTTGATCATTCTGGAGAGCAATTTGGAACTATGCCCAAAGGGCTATCAAAATGTGCATATCCTTTGATTTAATAGTGTTTTTACTGGGCTTGTATCTTAAAGAGATCATAAAGGAGGGAAAGGGACCCACATGTGCAAATATCCAGCAGGATGATTTCAGAGAGGCCTGGAGAGACTTACATGAACTGATGCTAAGTGAAATGAGCAGAACTGGCAATAGCAACATTATACAAGGATCAATTCTGATGGACATCTCATCTACAATAAAGTGTTTCAGACCATTTCCAATGGACTTGTGATGAAGAAAGTCATCTGCACTCAGAGAGAGGGCAGTGGGAACTGAATCATGGTATTTTCACTCTCTTTGTTGTTGTTTGCTTGCATTTTGTTTTCTTTGTCACTTTTTTCTCTTTTTGATCTGATTTTTCTTGGGCAGAATGATATGTGTGGAACTATGTATAGAGGAACTGCACATATTTAACATGTATTGGATCACTTGCCGACTGAAAGAGGGGGTGAGGAAAAGGGAGGGGAAAAATCAGAACACAAGGTTTTATAAGGGTGAGTGTTGAAAAGTATTCATGTGTATGTATGTATATATATATATATATGTATGTATTATATATATATATAAAATAAAAAGCTTTAATTAAAAAAATAAAGTTGCGACCAAAAAAAGAACCTTAATACAATAATGCCGATTTACTTGTCCTGGAGTGATAGAACATGAGAGGAAAGCAGAAATATAAAAAAATCCACTTATCACCACCTCAACAAGATCCTTTGTGGAAAACACATAGGAATATTATTGCCAAATTTTGAAATCCCCAAATCAAAGAGTAAATTTTGCAAGAAACAGAAAAAAATAATTCAACTAAGCTGGAGCTGAAACTACAATTAGAATTGTATAGGACTTATCAACAGCCATAATAAAAGACCACAGGTCCTCGAATTATATCTACTAACAATCAAAAGAACTAGGCCTGTGGCCAAAAATACCACATCCAGCAAAATTATCTATAACATTGAGTGAGAAAAAAATGGACAACTTGCAGATTTTCAGGACTTTCTATCAACCAAACCAGAGCTTAATAGAAAATTTAACATATAATAGCCAATATCAAAGCTCAGTTTCTAGGAACTTATCATGCACAAATTGTTTATAGTTTTTTTTAATATGAAAAATGTATACCATATGTTTAAGTTTGACATCAACAATAGGGTATCTCAAAGAAAGTTTGGGGTAGAGTTAAGGTAAAAATAATAATTATGTTATACAACTGAGGTGCAGAGGAAGAATAGAGACAGAGGCATTAAAGGGGAGAAAACATCTCATTGTTCTGAAAACCTACTCACATTGGGAATTGGTTAAATAGGCAACAATGCATATATATCATGAAGGGTATACCCTCCAAAATCTATAAAGAAATAAGGGGGGAGGGATGGGCATATGGGGAAGTAAAAGGTGAGAAAAGAAAACAAGGGAGAACTCCATGGGTGAGGGGAGATTAAGTAATAGCAAGGCAAGTTAAGGAGCAGAATTAAGGCAAAGAGTCAGCAGGGACAGGAAATATATGTGTGTAGTGGGGGAGGGGTGATATGTGTATGTATATATCTACATCATTATACATAAATATATCTTTTCTTAGCTATAGCTTGCTTGGGAGTGGTTGGGGGATAATAAAGGAAAAAACAATAGAGTAAAAAAGTTGCACAGTAGAGACAAAAGAACAATTTATAAGGAAGTAAAGAAATGATGGATATTCATGAATATAATTTCTTCTACTAATATATTTACTTTTTATTAAAGCTTTTGATTTTCAAAACATATGCATGAATAATTTTCAGCATTCAGACCTCTAAAACTTTGTGTTCCAAACTCTCTTCCCTCCCTTCCCCATCCCCTCCCCTACATGGCAAGTAATTCAGTATATGTTAAACATGTGTGATTCCTCCATACATATTTCCACAAATATTATGCTGCACAAGAAATATCAAAGCAAAAAGGGAAAAATGAGAAAGAAAGCAAAATGCAGGCAAACAATAACGAAAAGTAAAAATACTATGTTGTGGTTCATACTCAGTCCCCACAGTCCTCTCTCTAGGTGCAAATGGCTCTCTTCATCATAAGATCATTGGAACTGGCCTTGATCATCTCATTGTTTTGAAGAGCCATGTCCATTAAAATTGATCATCATATAATCTTGTTGTTGCCATGTACAATGATCTCCTGGTTCTGCTCATTTCACTTAGCATCAGTTTATGTCTCTCCAGGCCTCTCTGACATCATGTTGCTGATCATTTGTTATAGAACAATATGTATTTACTTTCTTGAACTAGTACTTTGTTGATATATATTTTGAATCCTCCCTGATGTTTTGTTGGACACATGAAAATATTTTGTTTTGTTTTGTTTTAGTATTCCTTTTCTGTTTTTATTTTTTCTTATTCTGTTTTTCCCCTGACCTTTATTATATATAATTTTATTGCATCATGATTTGAAAAAAAAAGATGCATTTAATATTTCTGCCTTTCTGCATTTGATTTTGGGGTTTTTATGCCCTAATACATGGTCAATTTTTTGTGAAAGTTACATGTACCATCACTAAAAAAGTATATTCCTTTCTGTCTCCATTCAATTTCCTTTAAAGGTCTATCATACCTAACATTTCTAAAATTCTATTTACCTCTTAACTTCTTATTCATTTTGTGGTTTGATTTATCTAATTCTGAGAGTGCAAGGTTGAGATCCCTCACTAGTATAGTTTGCTGTCTAATTCTTCTTGGAGCAATCTTTACTATTCATCTAAGAATTTGGATGCTATATCACTTGGTGCATATATGTTTAGTATTGATTTTACTTCATTATCTATGGTATCCTTTAGTAATATATAGGTTCCTTCCTTATCTCTTTTAATTAGATCTATTTTTGCTTTTGCTTTATCTGAGATTAGGATTGCTACTCCTGCTTTTTTTTTTTTTAACTTCAATTGAGGCATAATAGATTCTGCTCCAGCTTTTTACCTTAACTCTGTGTGTATCACTCTGTTTTAAATGTGTTTCTTATAAACAACATATTGTAGGATTCTGGCTTTTCATCTAGCCTGCTATCTGCTTCTGTTTATGTGAGAGTTTATCCTATTCACAATTACAGTTAAATTATTAACTCTGTATTTCCTGCCATCTTATTTTCCCAAGTTATATTTTTCTTTTTCCTTTCCCCTTTCCTTCTCCCCAGTGGTTTGATTCTGATGACCACCTCCTTCAAACATCTCTTACCTTTTACAATCCATCCCCTTTTCTTATCCTTTTCCCTTCTACTTCTGTTTTCCCTTCTATTAGCCTCCCCCATTCTTTTCCTCTTTCATCTTCTACTTCTCTGTAGGGTAAAACAAATTTCTCTGTGAGCTAAATAAGTTTGATATTCTTTCTTTGAGCCAAATCTGATGAGAGTAAGGTTATACATGTGCTCATCCCCCCTTCTTTCCTTCAATTCTAATAGGTCTTTTTTGTCTCTTCATGAAATGTAATTTACCCCCATTTTATCTCCCATTTGCTCTTCTTCCAGAACAATCCCCTTTCTGCCTCTAGTTTCTTTTTTATATCATTACAATAAAATCAAATTATACCTACACCCTCTAAATAAACCCTTATCATAGATAGAGTCCTCAGAACTTAAACATATCATCTTCCAATATAGGGATATAAACTTTTTAACTTTTAAAAGAAACAGTTATAATAAAATAAATTTTAATAAAAGAAAAAGATTCAGTTCAAATCCCACCTTCACCAGGAGAGGATTTTGTGGCCACTCTCTCTCCTTGCCCAAAAACTTCCTTGTATTTTATTTTGTATATGAATTCTTTGAGGACAAGAAATACACCCATGAACACACACACAAATATATGTACATATATATGGATGTATATATGTGTGTGTGTGTTTTTTATATATGTGCATGTGTTTGTGGGTACATATGTGTGTATACACATTCCCCTTTTTTTCTATGTGCAGACCTTAGCATAGAGTCTGAAACATAGTAAATGATAACTAAATTTCTGTCAATTGAATGACATAGTTCTATAATCTAAGACAAATTGCCTTTTACAGATATAGGCATATAGTAGAAAGGGCATTAAACATGTGGTCAGGAAGAATTCAGTTCAAATCCCACCTTTGTTCTTTACAGGAAAATAAACTGAGGCAAGTCCCTTAATCTCTTTGTACCTGATCTTCCTCATCTGTAAAATAAGGAGGCAGTGGGACTCAATAATTTTTAGCTCTTTTTTGACTATGTCTTACAGACATACAATAAGCCTTAAAAATATATACATTAAAAATATGGAACTCTCTTTTCGAGAGGTTTGATCTTATTAAAAGAACTTTGCAAGTTCTTTAAGGAAGTCTGGTCTGCTCTGTTTCTATTTAATTCTGGTCCCATCTCATTATTTATTTGTAATATTACCTTTAAATTATGTAAGAGAAAGAGATAAATGTGGAAATAGATATAAATACATATATGCATTCCTAATATATATAAAACTATATATGTGTATTTGTAAATGTATTTATGTATAAGATAATGAATTTTATAAACCTTATCTATTCAACTGCATCTTATAATATAGTTAACAGATATTCTTCATCCCTTTGCTTTCTCCAGAGGGCTGAAGATGAAACATAAACCTACCTCCCGGAAATAGAAAATGTCAAGAATACCTAGGGAATCAATGAAACAAAAATGTGAAAAAGATAGCCTAGCAGTACCACATTTCAATCTGGTACCAGACTGCAATGTGGTAATTATGAAAACAATATGGTATTGGCTAAGAAATAGAGTGGTAGTTCAGTGGAATAGAATGATTCAACATCACATCAATCCTCTGTGGGTTTTGGAATGAATACCCACATATATTCAGAGTGTAACAAATTTTCAGAAGAAAATATTTTAGAACTTAAGGAAAGATTTATCTCAATTGGGTAGGGGGGATGGGGCTCAGCACAGGGAGGCCCAGAATGGAGGCCTCTGCAAGCTGGGGGAATCTAGGGGAAGACTCTCTGCCAAAATACAATAGCATTGTCTACACTGTCCTGATTTAGAAGTCAGTTGATCAACAGACTAGTTTTGAGATTCCAGCACAACTACAGAAGGCAAATAGAGCCACTAAACCCCAGAATAATTCAGGACTTGATCATGCCCACCCAGTATAGGAGAGAAGCCAGCATCATGGCCCCAGGGAAGCATGGAGCCACTGTTGCCTATAGAGGAAGTTTGGGACAATCTCCACTTTACCCTAAGAACAGACCTCAACCTTTAAAAATGAGCAAAAAAGCAAAAAGAGCTCTGATAATAGATAGCTCTGTATAGACGCAGAGAAGAACAGATCTGAAATCCTGAGGATGCTAAAGGCAAAACATCTCAAAGTCTCAATGGGTGATATGAGTTGGTCTCCAAATCAAAAGCTCTCTTGGAAAAATTCAAAAAGGATCTTAAAAGAGATTTAGAAGAAAAACAAGGAAAGGAAATGAAGGCCTTGCAAGAGAGTACAGAAATTGTCTGAGGAAAACCACTCCTTAAAAATAGATTTGGCAAAATAGAAAAAGAAAACAATTCCTTGAAAAACAGAATTGGTGAAATGGAAACAGAGAACAACTCCCTAAAAAATAGAACTGGTGAAATGGAAAAAAAAATCCAGTGAGCAAAACAAATCATTTAAAAGTTCAATTGGACAATTTCTAAAGGAGGTAAAAAAGCTAATTGAAAAAAAAATTCACCAAAAATTACAGTTGAACAAATGGAAGTCAATGATTCAATGAGACATCAAGTTCGTTTAACTGATTAGTCAAAAAAAAACAAGAAAACAAATAAAAAGAAAAGAAAAGGTAAAATAGCTCATTGGAAAAATAACTGACCTCTAAAATAAATCTAGGAGAGATAACCTAAGAATTATTGCACAGAAAACTATGATGGAAAAAAAAAGAGCCCAGACAACATCTTTCTTTTTTTTATGAAAGCTTTTTATTTACAAAACATATGCATGGGTAATTTTTCAACATCGACCCTTGCAAAACCTTTTGTTTCAAATTTTCTCCTCCTTCCCTCTACCTCCTCCTCAGCTGGCAGGTAGCTAGACAACATCTTTCAAGAAATCATCAAGGAAAACTACCCTGATATACTTTAACTGGAGGGTAAAATAGCCATTGGTAGAATCTACTAATCAACTTAGAAAAGAGATCCCAAAATAAATATTCCAAGGAATATTGTAGCTAAATTTCAGAATTATAAGATCAAGGAGAAAATACTGCAACCAGTCAAAAAGAAAAAAATTCAATTTTTGAGGATCCACAATCAAGATTATCCAGGACCTAGCAGCTTCCACTTTAAAGGACTGAAGAGCCTGGAATATGATATTCCAGAAGGCAAAGGAGCTTGGACTACAGCCAAGAATCAACTGTCCAACAAAACTAAGCATTACATTTCAGGGGAAAAGATGGACATTCAATGAAATATGGGGTTTTCAATTATTTTTGATAAAAAACAGATTTGATCAAAAAATGTCATCTTCAAATATAGAATTCAAGAGAAGCATAAAAAACTAAAAGGTAAGGGAAAAAAACTGGTCCCACATGAGAAGATGATATATTTAACTCTTGAGAATGGTATATTTGTTTGGGGTATACTTAGAGAGTGTAGATATAATTGGACTTAATTGTGATGAAATAAAAAAGAAACTAGGGGTGGAAAAGTGATTGTACTAGAAGAAGAGGAAAGGGGAGGTAAAATGGAATGAATCACATCACATGAAAAGGCAAAAAGAGCTATTACTGTTGAGGGAAAGAAGGGAAGGGAATGAGCATTGTTTGAACCTTAATCTCATCAGATTTGTATGATAGAAAGAATATCAGACATATTTAGTTTGATAAAGAAACTTGTCTCATGTTATAGGAAAGTGTGAGAGGAAAAGGGGGAGATTAATAGAAGGAAGACTAGAAGTAGAAGGGGATAGGGATAAGAATGGGGGCTATAAAAGGGAAGGCAAATTGAGGGAGATGATGATCAACAGAAAAAAGAATCAAAGAAAAAGGAAAAGAATTTATATGTATAAAAATATTTATATCTGCTCTTTATGTAGTGACAAAGAAATGGAAAGTGAGAGGAAGTCCTTTAATTGGGGAATGATTGTGATTAGATATTGTTGTACTTTAAGAAATGGAGGTGGCCTAGTAATACTGAATACTAAACTATACCATAAGGAAATTATCATTAAAAAATATTTGGTTGAGAAATTTTAAAAAAGAACGTAACAAATTAGGTAAATAAAACTGAAAAGCAAATAAACATAGAAGCACAGAACTTGATCAAAACAATGATACTAGATTATTTAGATAAGGAATCCTACTGAGATGGGATGGGATGAGGTGGAAAAAAGGCTGTTGGAAAACAGAGAAATCATGTGGTAAAAATTATTGTTTTGGTTACGTCAAATTCTTATACCATACATCATGATAAATTAACATTAAATCGACTCTGAACCATCAGATTGGCAAGGATAACAAAAAGATGAAAATGGCAATTGTTGTAGGGGTCATAAAAGGACAAGCATACCAATATGCTGGTGGAATTGTGAATTCATCCAATCCTTTGGGAAAGGAAATAACTTTGAAAGAGTACAGAATGCAGTGACCAATCATGACTTAAAAGAACTGATAAATTTCCTGGCAGGCAAATAATGGACTAGAGCTACAAAATGACGTGCTACACCAACTAGTTTTTATTAAGCGTTAACTATAGATAAAGAACTATGCTAAGAGCTAGAGATATAAATTTAAAATACAAGCAACTCTGCCCTCATGGAAATACTTCACTTCCTTTCTTCAGTAAGACAATACAAATTTGATACACAAAATTAATGCAGACTATAAGGGGAAAGGATGGTGTTATTAGATGGTACAGTGGACAGAGCATCTGTCCTGGTGTCAGAAGAACCAGAGTAGGTCAGGGGCTCTTAGCCTAGGTCTGAGAACATTTTTTTAATTATTTGGTGATTTTCAGTATAATTGTTTTCCATTATAATTCCAAGTATTTTATCTTACGAATTTAAAAGTATTATTTTGAGAAGGGGTCCATAGGCTTCACCAGGTGATATATCACAAGGACTCATCACATACACAAAAAGTTAAAATCTCCAGAGTAAATAGACTAAGGATAATCTTAGAGGGTGATGGGAGGGGTGGGAGAGGAACAACAACCAAAAAAAGTGGGGGAAAGCATTCAATGATATATTTTAAAATACACCAAAGAAAACAAAAAGAAGTTTAAAAGGAGATACCAACAAACATTGTGATTATGTTACTACTCTGTTGATGTATGGGTGTGTGGGTGTGGGTGTTTGAGTGTGTGTGTAACCTGCATGCAACTGAAAGTCATGATCTCAATTACAATCATTTTTATTTTTGTGTACTGGAATGTTAATGTTTATGATGATGAAGTTCAAA
Organism: Sarcophilus harrisii; assembly: GCF_902635505.1. NCBI lineage: Eukaryota > Metazoa > Chordata > Mammalia > Dasyuromorphia > Dasyuridae > Sarcophilus > Sarcophilus harrisii. The sequence goes on from NC_045427.1 coordinate 353,689,670, forward strand.
AGAAAAAATTTAAAATAAAATTGTGAGTTTTCTGTCTTTGTAGGGTTTTTTTGTTTTTGTGAATCAAGGCTAAATTACTTGCCCAGGGTCAACCATCAGAGGTCACATTTGAATTCATATCCTCTTCGACTGGAGGGTCACCTCACTATTCCCATTACAAGTCTTCAAATGGTGTTTGGATGATCTCTTATTAAGATATTGGAGAAGGGATTCTTCCTAAAATATAAAATGGATTTGATACTTTCAGAGATGCTTTTCAAATTCCCCTGTCAGAAGGCATCAGTTTTCATGTGGAGTATATACAAAATATAGGGAAACCTCATCCAGAACAGACACTCTCTGGTGAGATCGAGCAAAACCTGTCCTGTCTCCAGCTGTGAGTCCTGTCCAGATTTCTTGCTTTTCCATTTCCTACACCACCCCTGGCTTCCTTGCCAATGATTCCCTTCCCTTCTCCTGCCTTCACACCCTTCCTAATGGGTCAGTTCCCTTGTTTTGATTTGGGCTTTTTTAGCTCAGCCTGCAGGAAGAAAAAAAAGTATGTTGAGGTACTACATCAGGAGTCCTGCCAAGAAAAAGAATAATATTTTATGTTAGTAAAATTTGGAAATTGGAAAAGCCTAGCTGACTGAACCTCAAATAGCATTCCTAGGGGGAAGTATAGTCACAAAGAATTGAGGCTGATAATCCTGTCAGCCACATCCAGAGGCAGCAATAATGTCATGTTTGGTTGTGTTTGTCCTGGGGCAGGGGAAGTTGGATCAGAGATGCTGATGGAATCTTTCATCCCAAGCATGGACCAAACCTTTCCTGAAGCTCAAAAAAAACTTTTATGAGCAATCATTAGAGGACTGCAGAGATAATCTAGTGGACCTAGAAAATTTTTACCAAAATTATGAACATTCCCAACAAAAGTTCATCTATCTTCTGCTTGAATACCTCTGTTAATGGAGAACTCATTACTCTCTTAATCAATTCATTTCCACTTTTAGAAAACTATGATTTCAACATTTTTCCCCTTTTATTGAACCAAACCTATCACCCTGTAAATTCCACATATTGATCTTAGTTGGCAGGTAGTGAACATTTTAAGATGGATGGAGAGTGAACAACAGGAGAAGCAAGCAGAGATCACAAAAGCTTACATGACTTCATCAGTCATAGTTCAGGTCAAACTAATCCCTTTTCCTATATTTAAGAAGGATTGCTATACTGCAATATCATGGGACTGTTTTAGATATAGTTTATCTAGATTTTAAAAAATAATTCAATAAGAGTTTTTGATGCTATTGTTGTGAACAAGATAAAAGCATAAGTTTATAGGCAATATACTTAAGAGTCATCAGAACTGCTTAAAAGATTAGAACCAGGGAATAATCATTGTTGGTTTAATGTCATCTTGGAAGGGGAGAGATCTTCAGTACAGTGCCTAAGATGTATCTTTGGCTCTTAGTCACTTACCAATTCTATCTGTTACTTGGATAAAGAAGTAAATGGTATGCTTATCAAATTTAGCTATGACATGAAGTCAGAAGGGATAGTTAATGCATTGGATCTTAAATAAATCTCAGGAAGGGGAATGGAATAAACATTTATAAAATGCTTACTGTATGCTAAGTAGTATGTTAAGTACTTTACAAATATTATCTCATTTGATCCTCACAATTATCCTGGGAGATATTAATAGCTATAACAATAATAATTATCATAACAACTAATATCTATATAGCACTTAATAAGTGCCAAGTGCTATGCAAAGTACTTAGCAATTATTATCTAATTTCATCCTCAGAACAACTCTATAAAATAGGCATTGCTATTATCCACATTTTACAGTTGAAGAAACTGAGACAGATCATCAATTGGGGAATGGCTAAATAAATTGTGGTGTGTTGTTGTCATGGAGTATTATTGTTCTGTGGGAAATAATGAGCAGGATGCTCTCAGAAAAAAAAATGGAAAGTCCTCCATGAACTCAAGCAAAGTGAAATGTATGGCATACAAAGTAATAGCAGGATGAATAATATACAAACATGAAGGAAGCAGGAGAACGGGCATTTTGTGATATTCCCTTTTATTTGAACAGTACAAAAGAAGGTTGAAAATACTTCTTCATTCTTCCCCCATGTACAAAAAATTAAGTTTAGAAATACATTAAACTTAACAGGAAAATAGGTAGGGCCAGGAAGAGAGTTAAGGGACATTTAAAGAAAAGGAATGAAGGCAAATACACAAGAACAGGATAGAAGTAAATATACAATTATTAATCATAACACCAAATGTAAAAGAGATAAATTCACCCATAAAAGAGAAAGTAGCAGGAATGAATTATATGTTGTTAATAAAAAAATACTAAAACCACAAAGATTCACAGAATTAAAATGAGAATGAAGAAAAATTTATTATATTTTGAGTTCAAATGAACTCAAAAAAAAAAAACAGGAGTAACAATTATGATCTGAAACAAGATGACAGTAAAAGTAAAAAGAGTGATGTAAAAGGAGGAACCAAATTATATTTTAAAACACCCTACATAACAAACCAATATCAATATTTGATATGTATGTATTACTTGACATGATATTTAAATACTTAAGGAAAAGTTCATGTTGTTAGAAGGGAAAAAAATCATAGTGCAAGACCTCAATGTTGCCTTTTTCAGATTTAAATAAATCTAGCCAAAAGATAAATAAGAAAGAACATGACTAGAACTTTACAAAAGTAAGACTTCTGGTAATTTTTAAATGGGAACAAAAGCAATTTATAAGTTCCTTAGCTAATCACCTTTACAAAAATTGAAAATACATTAGAATATAAAAACATAGAAAATTAAAACTATTTCATACAAGCTTTTTTGGTAATGCAAAAAATATATTCAGCAAAGGGTCTTTGATGAAAAAATTAAAAATAAGAGACAAAAATTTAATCCCAAAGGCTTGATGACCATTTGTCAAGCATATTATACTGGGCATGCATTGTATCAAGTACAGGGTAATCTTGCAATTCCCTTTCAACTTTATTATTGTGTAATTCTGGGAATTCTCTAGTTCAGGAATAGAGAACATCTGGGCCATACCCATATGAAGTCCATGAAATCACTTGGTCTGGCCCTGCCAAGGCAACTTCAGGTGAAAGCAAGGTACAACAACTTCCCACTAATTGAGTTCTGTAAGTTGATAATTTTGCATGGCTGGTGATATTTGTGTTATAAATATCCAAATGGCCCTTGACCAAAAAAAAAAAGGCTCCCCACCCTGTTCTAGTCTTATCCCTCTTCCAAATAATGGTCCTTCACATACTTGGAAGAATATTATGTAACCCTCAATCTTCTCTAAATAACCCTCGTTCTTTTAACTGCTTCTTGGATAACCTGGTTTTTAGCTCCCTCATATCCTGGTCATTTCTCTCTGGACCTGGTACAATTTTGTCAATGCTCTTTCCAAATTTTGGAACCAAAATCTAGCCATAGTAACATGATTATGGTCAAAAAGAAGAACTTTGAACTATCTCCTTCCCGATCTAGTGGACCATTGAGTGGTATTTTTTGGTAATTCCAGGTGATATTTGCTTTTCTGTCAGTCATATCACACTGCTGCCTTCATTAAATTTGCAGGCCATCTCCAGATTTTTTTTTTACTTAAATGGTTTCATTTTGTCCAGAAAAGTAGAAGGCAAATGATCCAGTGTAGAAAGATGACCTCAGGTCAAGACAAGTTAAAAAGAATCTCTACTGGAAATTCTGTTCAAAAGAAAAAGGACTGTTATATTGAAAAGTTTGATTTAGATCTGATGCCATTTCCTCCATAGAACCCTTTCAGTTGTGCTTCCTTCCCTCCATCCTCATGGAAATGTTGCCTCTCCTTTCTCAAGCAGTTCCTAGAGCATCTTACTTTTCACATCCTTTCAATTCTTTTGTAAGTTCCTTCAAAGTAGACGCTGCATTTTGTCCCTTTTTTTATACCCAGGGCACATTATAAAATTGCATAGTTAGATGTAGAGTAGGTGGTTAACAATTGTTTGTTGGAATTTAATCTTCCAAAATTGGATCTGGAAGGATTAAGAGATACAATTGGAATAATCAAATAGAAGAGATCAGAGAGTAAGCAAGAGGGACACTAGAGATAGGGAAAAGGAAATGGGAAGAGAAACCTTAACTTACACATGGCTTCCTTCTTCTTTTGACTTTATCTTTGTATTCTGAATGGCTAGTACCATGTTTTGTACAAGTTGCTTAATAAATGTCTATTGAATTTAATAAAGTTGAAAAGATTCTGGAAAGAGGTTTGCTTTGATGGAAAATGCCAGTCAGGAGCAACAGCATCCAAATAATCCAGGCTTGTTATCTCTTAATAGATCTTATCCTCATCTTTATTCTTCACTCCCTACATTCGATCACTTTCCAAGACCTTTTGATTTTAACTCTGAAGTATATCTTGGTATAAGAGGAATATTACAGTTTATTGAAAAGAATATTGTATTTGTAATCAGAGGACATGAGGTCAAATTTAACCCTCATTACCCATGCAATCTTGGGGAAATTAACTTCTAGTTTATTCCTCTGTAAAATGGAGCTGAGCTAGATTATCTCTGTTTATACTGTACTGTTTTAAAATGCTATGATCTTGTTTTATATTTATCCACTGTATATATATTTATCAATTTGTGACCACCTTAATTGTTATAATGAATAACTATATTTTAACAAAGTAGAAAAATATAAGCAAACACAAATAATTTCTCTTTAAAAATAGTCTCTTCCAAAACAGTGCAGTGATTTAATGTAAATTGCTATACTCTTTTTATCATTGTCATTTGTTAAGAGCAAAGAAAACTACTTTGACCAGGTAGTAACAATATCATTTCTCAAACTTGACTTGTTTTTTATCGCTATTTAATCCTTATGTCTGTTATTTTGTTCTAGTCTTTATTATGCTGAGTATTTTGGATCTGTTTTTTAACCTTTTGTGTCACTTCATATAAATTTTCCCATATTTCCCTAAATTTTTAATGTTCTCTGTTCCTTTTGGCACAAAATATTCCATTATGTTCATGGACCACAATTTACTTTGCCATTCCCCAACAGATGTATATAGAATTTATTTCCAACTTTTTTGCTATTACAGATAGTGTTACTAAGAATATATATATATTTTAATATATTGGTCTTTTCTTCCTGCCAATAATTTCCCTCCCTCACTAATGATTGTTGGTGGAGTTGTGCATGGATCCAACCATTCTGGAGAGCAATTTGAAACTATATCCAAAGGGCAACCAAACTGCATACCTTTTGATCCATTAATGCCATTACTAGGCCTGTATCTCAAAGAGATAATAAAAAGGGGGAAAGAGCCTATGCATGCAAAAATATTTATAGCAGCATTTTTTGTGGTGGCAAAATTTTGGAAAATTAGGGGATACCCATCAATTGAGGAATGGATGAAGAAGCTACAGCATATGAATATAATGGAACAGTAGTGTCCAATAAGAAATGATGAAGAGGCAGATTTCAGAAAAACCTAGAAAACTTCTATGAACTGATGCAAAGTTAAATGAGCAGAATCTTACGTTTCATATCCTTTCAATGCATTTGTAAACTCTTCCAAAGTGGATGCTGACCTTTTTTCATTTACTTTATTTTTTTTCATGAGTTTTTTACCCTTTTAATCCATTTCTTCTTTCACAATTCTGACTAATATGGAAATATGTTTTACATGATAGTACATATATAACATATCAAATTGCTTAACATTTTAGAAACAGGGAGGGGAATGATGAAGGAAAAAAATTTAGAACTCAAAATATTATAAAAATGAATGCTAAAAATTGTCTTGACATTTTATGAGGGGGAAATACTATTTTTAAAATCTCCCTTCTTATTTTCCACTCCTCTTTACTACCAGTTCACAATTGATCTCTTTTGCCCAGATTATTGTAAAAGCCCCCTAATAGGCCTTTCCACCACTGATTTCTTTTCCCCACTGTCCAATCCATTCCCTTCTAAACATACTACTTGAATAAGCTTTTAAATTCACCATTCTTATGGTGAAATTTCACCATTATATCTGTGGCTGTCTTCTGTGATTACCTAATGTTCATTGAATAAAATAATCTGAAATAAATTTGTAATCTGAATATAATCTAAATAAAAATAATCCAAAAAAACTGGAAAAAATCAGTTATTTAACTGATCCTGACTTTCAAGGCCCTTGACAGTCTCCAGTCTACCTGTACAGTCATATTTCTTGCTATTCCCCTTTCATATTCTGCATGTCCTTCAAAGTGAACAAGTCTCCCCTTTTCATTCTGATTTTTTCAGTCTCTTTACCTTTATATCATCTGTCAGCCATGCCAGGAGGAAACCTGCCCTTCATTCTCTCTGGCTACTGAAATTCCTCCCATCCTCCAGAGCCTAACTCATGTAAGATTTTCTTCATGGAACTTTCCCTGAGTCCTACTTTTATTATTATAACATGTTCAGTTCTGTCTGACTCTTCATGACCTTAGCTGGGATTTTTTTTAAGAAAGATCCTGGAGTGGTTTGCCATTTTCTTCTCTAGCTCATTTTACAGATAAGGAAATTGAGGCAAATAGAGTTAAGTGTCTTGCCCAGAATCATACAGCCAATAAGTATCTGAGGTTGGATTTGAACTCAAGAAGATGAGTATGCCTTTGGCATAAATTTCTTTTGTGATCTTGTTATACATGCTCTCTTATATGACTTTTGGGTACATAGTTAATAAATAATTAATTTAATTTAATATATAATAAAATATATTATAGCTAATATTGATATATAAAAATGTATGGGTGATTATTAATATTGGGGTACATGTAAATGAATAAATACTTATGAATGAATAAATAAATAACTTATTTGGGTAAATAATTTAAGTTTTATTCGATGGTAAGCGCTTTGAAAGTAGTGTCTATGTTGTATCTAGTTTCATATCCTCATTGCTGAGTCCAAGGCCCTGTTTGCATACAAGGTGCACTTGTTATAAAACTTTTCTGAATTGAAGAATGAATCAAACTTATATTAACCTATATCTAAGTATGGAGATTTGTCTGTCTTCTGAACCTGTACTTCCAATTGATCCTCTCATTTGAAACATTTGAAATTCAGAGTTTGGAGGAGGTATTACAGTGCAAGGAAAAGAGCGGTGATCACGGAGTCACAAAATCTATTTTCTAAGGTAGTTTGTATAGTAGCTAGAGTCAGCCCCAGAATAAAAAAAAACCTGGGTTCAAATTTCACCTCTGACATATTCTAGTGGTGTAATTTAATAAGTAACTTAACTTCTCAGTCACCTAGTCAATGCCTTCCCTCAATTATTTCCTCTTTATCCTGCACATAATTTATTTTGTATATATTTATCCGAGAGTCTAATATTTACTACCTCCATGACCATGGGCAAATCAACGATGTCTATAATCTCCATTTCCTTATCTGCAAAATTGGGGCCAGTAATCTTTTCACTGCTTGCCCCATCTCAGAGGCACTCTTAAAGTGCATTGGGAATCTGTGTTCTTATTATCCATAAGTTATTATCATGGGGCCATGACCATTGCCTGCTAATTAACTCAAATCAGCTTAGGCTGACTCAACATGGGGAGGAGGTGGGAACATTTCATGGGGCTGTCTGGCCAGATGTTGGGTCTGACTTAATTAACACCTTCACCAGGGGGGTAAGGGCACACTTGTCGAGGCCAGACAGGGATGTCCAGATGAAATTGCCTAGTGATCCTGATATATGTCAAGCTCATATCTCAGATTTTCCACAATCAGGGTTGGCAGAACAACTGATCTGTGGGGTAGGAAGATAGCAACTATTACCAATAATCCTGACAAGGGCACTCATATTTTCCTCCTCCAACCCCCTCCAAAGGAGCAGGCCTTCTCCATAACCTTCAAGGGCCACTATTTGTTTTTGACCTTTATTTGTCCGAAGTTGGCCTTTATGCAATAAAACTGAATCTGTTGACAGGAGGAAGATAATTGAGACCGCCATGAGGCAGAACATTAGCTAGATCAACTTTCCCTGTGTGTCTGTTATATTCTAGGTTGTATGTAATGTGTGTCCTTGGAAAGTTAAGTACTATTTTGATTTTGAGAGTTTCTAAAAGTCCTGTGGCACCCAGCATTCTGTTCAGGGCTCAGCAATCATGATAACTTATATCAGCATCCACACTAACATCCTTGACAACACCTGAGCACTCTTGTTTCCTTAAGTGGGTCAGGTAGGAGACTGAAACTATAACTATAACCATATATATAACTATAGCTAACATTTGTAATGTGACTTTTTATAGGTCAGGCACTATAGTAAATACTTTATAATTATTATCTCATTTGATCTTCACAACAACCCTAGATGTTACTATTATCCCCATTTTATAGATGAGTAAATGAAAAAACACTTGCCCAGGATCACATATCTGATAAGGATTTAAGGTTAGATTTGAACTCTATCCTGACCTCAGATCCAGTCTTTATCTACTATGCCAACCAAATTACCCTTATGATCTGATCTTAACTATCAGGAATCAGAGCAAATTGAGATATCTATGGCCTCAGGTGCATAAGGTGCAAAAGGTTGACAGGATACTATCTCCCCTAGGGCTTTATTGCCTCCTTCTGGTGCCTTCAGACTATTAATTGATGCAAAGCTGACAGAAAGATGCAGGTATACATCCTCCATCAAATCTGGAGCTCTCTGACTTGGTGTTTTTTTCTGTCCTATGACTGCATCATGATTTCTCCATTCATTGGTATGCTTTGCTTTCCTCAGAGAGCACGTATATCTTAGTGAATGGTTTTTGCAAAGGTGATAGTGTCCAACTCCTTCTTGATCAAGATTTAGAAAATGCACCAGACCAAAATCTGATGATGAAAAGGTAGGGAAAAAAATCACAGTAAGTCATTTTTCTAATCTACAGAAGCTTAGCGAAATGGACAGATCTACAGATACTGAGGAGTTTAGCTGGGCTGAAGGAGGCCTGATTCAAGATCCTGGGGTAGGAAGTATTGAGGGAGGAGAAATGCCAGGGGATAAATCCCTGAACAAGTACTGGGTATAAGTTCTGACAATTCTATTGGCCTCTATCACATAGCTAACAAAAATTGGAATCAGGGCTTAAACTCAGGTTTTGCCTAACTTCAAATCCAGCAATCTTTCCATGAACCATGAAGGTGATCTCTAAGAACTTTCCCAAATATAGAGTTTTTTAAAAGTCTGTGTTTCCATGTCTTGCTTTTTTCTAATCACTTTTACATCTCAGCCCCAAGGCAAGGGAATCATCGAAGGTGACTTTAGGAAGCTTACCTGCTGAGTTTTAGCACACTAAATTTCCCAGTTAATAAGTAGGCAAAAGATCATTATTAAGCTCTTAATTATTAGTTAACTATTAAGCTGTGCCAGTCATTGAGCTAAGCTCTAAGAATGCAAATACAAACAAAAGAAAGACAGTCCCTGTCCAAAGAGCTTATATTCAAATGGGGAAAGAAAACAGAAATTATGGGGAAGTAGTACACATTCAAGGGCATGGTTGGAAAAGCCTAAAGAATTAGATGAACAGACAATGAGAAAATATATGTGATTCTCTAGCCTGAGAGGACTACCTAGAAATGATTTAAAAGAGAGAAATAGGAATACTGAAACACAAAGGGTCTGGAAGAGATGAATTTTAATAGTAAGCATGAAGACTAAGGATCTGGTTCAACATTCAGGAAGATCCAGTGGTCTATCTCTTCCAGGTCACAGCAACAAATCTCCCATATCAAAGGTAAATTAATGGATAAAGTGCTAGTCTTGGAGTTGAGATGACCTGAATTCAAATTCAGCCTTAGCTACAATTACTAGCTACAAGACCCTGGGTATTTATCTCTTTACCCTTTACTTCTGTTTCCCTCAGTTTCCTCAACTGTAAAATGGGGATAATAACAGCATCTATCTTACAGGATTGTTGTTGTGAAGATTAAATGAGACAATAATTATAAAATGCTTAGCATTTAGTGTCTGGTGCATAATAGGTGCTACATAAATGACTAGTCTCTTTCCCTCTTCCAGATTCAGATAGGATTGCTGAAGCTATTACATGTCTTAATTCCTGTAGGAATATTTCATAGAGGTTTAAACTGTCATTACTAATTGTTAATTCTCATAAATTAAAAGGTAAAGACAGATGTTGCTAGTATTGGAAAAACACTGGAAAATAATTGTGTTATTCTCCTAAGAGTTAGGGGTGATTTGCTACCTGTCAAACATCATTCCACAGCCTGCCTTTTGCCTGCCTTGTTTAGGGTATAAGCCCTAAACAGACTGATGTGCTCAGGGTAGACCCATAGGCAGAGTCCTGGGCCCCTTGAGCAAAGCTGTTGAGTAAATAATGTACTCAAATCCTTGTGACCAATGCTGGGGGAGATTCACAAGTAAAAGGCACAGTTCCTATTCCTCCCTAGATTCACCATCTAGCAATTCCCCTACTAGGGAAGATAGGGATACAGATACAATACGAGGTCAGATGTGAGAAAGGCTAACAGAGAGCCAAAGAAAAGATGCCAGCTGAGAGAAGAGATTTTGCTGTTGTCGTTGGGGAAGGTTTTTGTTTTTGTTTTTAATTTTGGTACTTGATCAGATATTGCTCTCTAAGGCTCTTATTGTATGGGAGCTTTGCATCTCCCATTAGCTTTGAGTTCCTTCATGGCCCTGAAAGTACAACTCACCCATTTAGAGTGTTTTACAGCTTACAAATCACTTTCTTAAAACAGCCAGGTGAAGTAGATAAGATAGATGTATTTAATCTCCATTTTACAGGAAACTGAGGCCACAGAGCTATTAAGTAACTTATAGTCACACAGTACTGTCAAATTCAGAATTTGAACCCATCACTTGACTTCAAGTCTTATGTTCCTTCTACTACACAAAAATTCTCAAACATTTTTGGTCTCAAGACTCCTTTACACTTTTAGGGGTACCTAGGCAGTGCAATAGATAAAGGACTGATCCTAGAGTCAGGAGGACTGAATTAAGCCTCAGATACTTACCAACTGTGTAAACCTGGGAAAGTCACTTAACCCACATTACCTCAAAAAAAGAAGAAAGTACTTCTTTTGTACTTTTAGAAACTATTAAAGACCATCACCCCCAAGAACTTTTGTTTTTATGAATTATAACTATCAATATTGACTATATCAGAATATATAGAACAGTAATTATTATGAACATAGTTTTTACCTTAAGATCCTCCTGGAATTCCCAAGGATCCCACAGACCATACTTTAGAACCATCAACATAAAACTATCAATTATTTCTTCTTCTTCTCTCTGCTTCACTATGCCTGAATTCAGAATCTGGCAAATTGTAGCCCCTCAGTAAAGACATTTCATGTTTGATACTAACAAAAATCCACAAATGTAAGTTTTTTGGGGGAGAGGCTAGAGACCAATCAGGGAGTCTGGTGGGAGCCGCTCTTTTCAGGCTCTTTGGACACAATTATGGGCTACCACCATTGAAGTCTGGGCTAGGCCAAATTGGAACATAGAAAATTAGTACTGGGGAAATAATGTGGAATAAAGTCTGAGCATTTTACAATTGGAAAGGATTTTGAAAACCGTCAAGTACAAACTTTTTATTTTATAGTCTGGAAAATGGAAGTCCAGAAAGAGTAAAAGCAATACTGGGATTTATCAGTCCTTATTCTCCCAATTCCCAGCATATTGCCCCATGACAGATACTCACCATTTAATTATATTGTGCATAAGTTTGTCTTTGTACTTAGACACCGAACATAAGCTCACCCATCCTGTCATTCTAATAGCTTTATCTAGATCCACATGACATTATCTAAGTTATCATTCTGCTAATCCCTGAGATATTGCCCATGTGGACCCAAAATTATTGATATAAGCAATGACAGTTCTTTTTTTTTCTTTTAATTTATTTTATTAAAAAAACAATAAGTAAAAAGAAAAACAGAAAAGAAATACAAAAAAATGCAACAAAACAAAAGAAAACATCTGTCATGTGCCCAGCATCAAGGAGGATTCATATTATATAACAACAAATTACCAGATCAAGAATATATATATTTATGTATATATATATATATATATGTATTAGTGAAAGAAATCATATTCATGAGTGTCCATCTTTTCTTTACTTCCTTGAAAACTGTTCTTTTGTTCTCTGCTGCTCACCATTTTTACTTTATTCTTTTTTCTCCCCTTTCATCCCCCTATGATTCCCAAGCAGGGTATAGTTAAAAAAGAATATATTTATGTATACATATGTAGATATATACATATACATCCTCATACATACACACACACTTTCCTATCTTGCTGACTCTTTGCTTTATTTCTGCTCTTAACTTGCCTTGCTATTACTTAACCTCCCCCATCTATGAATCCTTCTTCTTCCCAAACCCTTTGCTTCCCTAACTATCCCTCCTTCTCCCTTATTTCCTTTTTTTTTCTTTTTTTTAATTATAGCTTTTTATTTACAAGTTAAATGCATGGGCAATTTTTCAGCATTGACAATTGCCAAACCTTTTGTTCCAATTTTTCCCCTCCTTCCCCAATCCCCTCCTCCCCATGGCAGGTTGACCAATACATGTTAAGTATGTTAAAGTATAAATTAAATACAATATAAGCATACATGTCCTAACAGTTATTTTGTTGTATAAAAAGAATTGGACTTTGAAATAGTGTACTATTAGCCTGTGAAGGAAATCAAAAATGCAGGCGGACAAAAATATAAGGATTGCTCCCTTATTTCTTTACAGATTTTGGAGGGTGCTATACCCTTACTGATATATATGCAGTGTTGCCTATCTAACCCGTTCCCAATGTGAGTAGGTTTTCAGAACTATGAGACTTCCTCTCCCTTCTAATGTCTGTGTCTATTCTTCCTCTGTACTTCATTTATATGACATTATTGATAGTTTTTACCTTAACTCTACTCCAAACTTTCTTTTGAACTGCCCAATTGTTGATATCAATCTTAAATATATGGTATTCATTTCCCATGTAAAAAAAATAACCAATTTGTCCATATTGAGTTCCTTGAAGCTGATCTTTGATATTGGCTCTCATATGTTAAATTTTTTAATAGTTTCGGGTTTGTTTAATAGAAAGTCTTGAAAATTTGCAAGTTTGTTAAATGTTCATTTTTCTCATTCATTATTATGGATAATTTTGCTGGATATGGTATTTTTGGCCACAGGCCTAGTACTTTTGATTGTCAGTAAATATGATTACAGGACCTGTGCTCTTTTATTGTGGCTTCTAATAAGTCCTGTACAATTCTAATTGAAGTTCCAGTGTATTTGGGTTTTTTTTTCTTATTCCTTGCAAAATTTTCTCTTTCATCTGGGGGTTTCAAAATTTGGCAGTAAAGTTCCTATGTATTTTCCAGATAGACTCTCATTGAAGTGGTGATGAGTGGATGTTTTTTCTATTTCTACTTTCCTCTCATGTTCTATCACTTCAGAATAATTTTCTTGGATTATTTCTTGCATTATTGTGCTAAGGTCTTTTTTTTGGTCAATTTTCAGGCAGTCCAATTATTATTATATTTTCTCTTCTTGATTTGTTCTCAGATCTGTCTTTTTTATATTTTACATTCTGTTCTATTTTTTTTTTTAATTCTTTTTTCCCCCTTAGGCAATTGGTGTTAAGTAATTTGTAAGCTGTGAAGTATTAAGTGTCTGAGGTCACATTTGAACTCAGATCCTCCTGACTTCAGGCTAGGGACTCTATCCACTGCATTATCTAGTTATCCCCCTATTTTTTTTTAATTCTTTATAATCTGTTTTGTTGTTTCTTGTTCTTTCATTGCCTTACTGGCTTCCCCTTGCTCAATTCTAATTCTCAAAAAATTATTTTCATCTTTGAGACTGTATCTCTTTTTTAGTTAGTTAACTTTTTTTCCCATAATCTTGTTTTTCTTGGATTAGTTTTAGTTTTTTAGTTGTTTTTTTTGTGGGGGGGGGGTTGTTTTTTCACAATATCTCTCATTTGATTTTAAAATTTTTTTTTAGTTCTATGAATTCTCTTTGGGCAGGGAGTCATTTCACATTACTGGTTGGGGTAGAAGTTTCCTTTCACTTCAGTATCCTCCTTTGAAGATGAACCCCAGTTTTCCCCATTCCTGTAGTAGATTTCTGTGGTGGGGTTCTTCTTTGCCAGTTCATTTTTTAATAGTATTAATGAAGCTTCTCTAACTGTGGAGTGTGAGGATGGTGCCTCTAGTTTGACTTCAGTTCTCCTCTCCATTCAGAAACCCCTAAACCCTCCAGCAAGTGCTGGCAGCCAGCAGTATCCCTGCTCCACTGCTTCTGCACTCACAGGTATGCTGATTCCTTCTCATCCAGAGCCATGTCCCTGCAGCACAACTGGGACTGGTTCCCAGATTCAGTCCTTGACCCCACAAATAGCTTAAGAGATGAAAGTCTCTGTGGTTCCTGCTGAGGTTCCAGCCACACGGAACTAGTCCCAGAACTCCCCACTTGGTGTTTCTGCAGAGCTAGCCTGGAGGTATTTGCCCAGTCTTTCTTCAGATCTTCTCAGGTTGTATCAGGACCTCTGTTCTGTCCCAAGTCTTTTTGATTTTTCACCAGTCTGTGTTCATCCTGAGGAACAAATTTGATCTATTTGTGGGGAAATCTGGAGAGCCTGAAATTTGCCAACCTATTTGGCCATCTTCCCAGAATCCTACCCTGCAATGATTATTCTTGGAGCAGAAAGTCTAGAAAGCACTGTTTCCATTATCAAAACTCACATTTGGAAATTGTTACTGATCACTCCTGAAAGTATAAGTGAACTAAAGTGGGAATATATAGTTTCAGACTCATAAATAAGCTATGTGAGCACAGTATAATATCTATTTTAATGGCTGATAGGAACTTCTCAGTGTCACATGACAGCACCTAGAGTATACTATTAAGAGTACTTCAAATCTAGTAGTCTTAATTTGTCTTAAAATTTGAAGCAGGGTCCCCCAACTTCAAATCTAGACTAGACCTACTTTCTTTCTGTGTGATCTCCAGCAAGTCATGACCTCTATAAATAGTCTTTGGGGTTTTCTTTTTAATCTCTAAAATGTTTGGACCAGATGTTCTCTGAGGCCCTATCCAGCTATATATGCAATGACTGGGCATCAGGAAATCAGGATGGATCACTGCTTTATGATTGACATGTAGCATTATAGAATAGCAGACTCTTGGTATTACGAAAGAATCTTGGGGAATATATTATGGTTCAGCTGAAGTAAAAGAAAAAAACAAAGGAGGAGTAGTGATCCTGATCTCAGAACAAGCAAAAGCAAAAACAGATCTAATTAAAAAAGAAAAGGAAGGAAACTATATCTTGCTAAATTCATAGATAATGAAAAAAATCAATACTTAACATATGTGAACCAAGCAGTATAACATCCAAATACTTAGAGATATCAAGTGAGTTGCAGGAAAAAATAAACAGAAAAAGTATAGTAGTAGGGTATCTCAACCTTCATCTCTCAGAACCAGACAAATCTAACCACAAAATAAACAAGAAAAATGTTAAGTTGGTGAATAGAATTTTAGAAAAATATGATATACCTCTGGAGAAAATTGAATGGAGATAGAAAGGAATATATCTTTTCTCAGTGGTACATGGCATCTACACAAAAATTAACCATATATTAGGGCATAAAAACCTCACAATCAAATGCAGAGAGGCATAAATATTAAATGTATTCTTTTCAGATCATGATGCAATAAAAATTAAAATAATGGGTGATGGCAAAATATATCAAAAATTAATTGGAAACTAAATCATTTAATCCTAAAGAATGGGTAAGTCAAACAACCAACCATAGAAACAATCAATAATTTCATCCAAAAGAATGACAACAATGAGACAATATAACAAAACTTAGGATATGCAGCCAAAACAATTTTAGGGGGAAATTCATGCCAATAAATCTGACAATCTAAATGAAATAGATGAAAGTAAAAATACAAATTGACCAGATTAACAGATGAGGAAATAAAATATTTGAATAGCCCCATTTTAGAAAAAAAAAATTGAACAACCCATTAATGAACTCCCTAAAAAAAAATCTCCAAGGCCAGATAGATTTACAAGTGAATTCTACCAAGCTTTTAAAGAAAAATAATTCCAATACTAAATAAGTTCTTTGGAAAAATAGGAATCCTACCAAATTCTTTTTATGACACAGATATGGCACTGATACCTAAACCAGAAGAAGTAAAAGAGAAAGAAAATTATACACCAATTTCCCTACTGAATATTGATGCAAAAAAATTTAAATAAAACATTAGCAAAGAAATTACAGCAACTTATCAGCAGAATAACATACTATGTCCAAGTGGACATATACCAGAAATGCAGTACTTGTTCAATATCAGGAAAAATATAAGCATAACTGATCATATCAAAAACAAAAATAACAGCAAGTCATATTATTATCTCAATAGAGGGAAAGAAAGCATTTGACAAATTCAATATCCATTCCTAATAAAAACCACTAGAGAATATAGGGGACTTATGGGGTTCTCCCTAAAATGATAAATAGCATCTATCTAAAACCATCAAAAGCATTATATGTAATGGTGTTATGCTAGAAGCCTTTTTAATAAAATCAGGGTGAAATAAGAATGTCTGTTTCCACCATTATTTTTCAATATTGTCTTAGATATCTTAGCTTTAGCAATAGGAGAAGAAAAATAAATGGAAGGAATTAGAGTAACTAATGAGGAAACTAAATTATCACTCTTTGCAGATAGTATATAGTATACATAGAGAATTCTGGAGAATCACCTAAAAAACTACTTGGATCAATGAACAACTATAGCAGAGTTTCAGGATATAAAATAACTTCAAATAAATCTTTGGTATTTTACATATTAGCCACAAAGTCCAGAAGCAAGAGATGGAAAGTGAAATCCCATTTAAAAATAAATGTAGACAATATAAAATATTTAGGAGTCTACCTGCCAAGACAAAGTCAGGAACTATATGAACACAATTACAAAATATTTTTCACACAAGTAAAGTCAGATCTAACAAATGGAAAAATATCAGTTGCTCATAGGTAGGTTGAGTCAATATATTAAAAATGAAAATTCTACCTAAATTAATATTGTGCCATGTCAGTCTGGTAAAAAAAAATTCCTTTATCAAACTATGAAAAAGAATAGCAAAATTCATCTTAAAGAACAAAAGGTCAATAATATCATGGCAATTAATGGGAAGGATGCAAAGGAAGGTAGTGTAATTGTACCATATTAAAACTATATATAATGAAATTATCATATCCCTTTGGTACTACCAAAGAAATAAGATTAGTAGATCAGTAGAATAGGCCAGGTACACAAGACACAATAGTCAATGACAATAATAATTTAATGTTTGATTATCCCAAACTCTCTGGGAACACTGGAAAATAATATAATGAAAACTAGGCATCCACTAACATCTCACATTCTATACCATGATAATGTTGAAATGGGTTCATGATTTATACATAAAAGCTTATATTATAAGCAAATTAGGAGAGCAAGGGATAGCCTACCCATCAGATCTTTCGAGAAGAAAGGAATTTATGGCGAAAGAATAGCTAGAGAACACTACATAAAACAAAATCAATAATTTTGATTACATTGAATTAAGAAGTTTTGGTACAAACAAAATCAGTAAAGTCAATATTAGAAGGGAAGCAGAGAGCTAGGGGAAAAATTTTACAGTCAGTGTTTTTGAGAAAGGCATTTCTAAAATATACAGAAACGTGTATAGAACCATTTCTAGTCATATGAAAAGGTGCTCTAAATCATAATGGATGAGAGAAGTGCAAATTGAGACAATTCTGAAATATCACTATCCACCTTTCAGATTGGCTAAGAGGACAGGAAAAGATAATGATAAATGTTGGAGAGGATGTGGGAAAACTGGGACACTAATACATTGTTGGTGGAGTTGGTGGAGCTGATCCAACCATTCTGGAGAGCAATTTGGAACTATGCCGAAAGGACTATCAAACTGTGCATGCCCTTTGATCTAGCAATGTCTCTACTGGGCCTGAACCCAAAAGAGATCGTAAAGGAGGAAAAGGGACCCACATGTGCAAAAATGTTTGTGACAGCCCTTTTTGTAGTGGCTAGAAACTGGAAATTGAGTGGATGCCCATCAATGGGAGAATGGCTGAATAAGTTTTGGTATATGAATGTAATGGAATATTATTATTCTATAAGATACAAACAGCTAGATGATTTCAGAGAGGCCTGGAAAGACTTACTTGAACTGATGCTAAGGGAAATAAGTAAAACTAGGAAATCGTTGTACATGGCAATAAGATTATGTGATGATCAATTCTGATGGACATGACTCTTTCCAACAATGAGATGATTAAGCCCAGTTCCAATGGTCTTGTGATGAAGAGAGCCATGTACACCCAGAAAAAAGAATGTGGGAACTGAGTGTGGATCACAACATAGCATTCTCACTCTTTTTGTTTTTGTTTGCTTCATTTTGTTCTCTTTCTCATTTTTTTCCTTTTTGATCTGATTTTTCTGTGTAGCATGATAATTGTGGAAATGTATAGAAAACTTGCATATGTTTAACTTATATTGAATTACTTGCTATCTAGGAGAGAGGGATAGAGGGAAGGATGGAAAAAATTTGAAGCATAAGGTTTTACAAGGATAAATGAGGAAAATTATTTATAGATATGTTTTGAAAATAAACAGAGTTGATAATAATAATAATAAATAAATAATGATGTACATGATCTTTACAGCCAGTGTTTCTGATAAAGGTGTCATTTCTAAAATGATACTAATTCATTCTTGGTGGAGTTGTAAAATGATGCAATCATTTTGGAGAACAATCTGCAATTGTGCCCAAAGGGCTATAAAACTGTATATATCCTTTGACCCAGCAGTGCCATTATTGGGTCTGTATCCCAAGGAAATCACAAAAAAGGGGGGAAAGTCCACATGTGCAAAAATGTTTTAGCAGCTTTTTTGTGGTAACAAAGAATTGGAAACTGAATAAATGCCCATCAATTGGGGAACACTGAATAAATTGTGGTATATGAAGGTAATGGAAATATTATTGTCCTATAAAAAATGATGGACAAGCTGATTTTAGAAAGGCCTGGAGAGATTTACATGAACTGTTGCTGAGCAAAACAAGCAAAACAAGGAATATATCATATACAATAACAGCAATCATGTATGACTTGATTCTTCTTAGTGGTTCAAATGATCCAAAGCAATACCAACAGACCTTGGACAGAAAAGGCCATCTGCATCCAGAAAAAGAATTATGGTTCTTGCTATGTCCACTTCTTTTTTCTGTCTTTTTTTCCCTCTCCCATGGTTTTTCTTTTTATTCTGATTTTGCTCTCCCAATATAATAAAGCAATGTGTATTAAAATAAATAAATCATTTTTACAAAACATATTGTATGTGTATAACCTGTGTCAGATTGTTTGCTGTCTTGGGAGGAGAGAGATAAAGGAGGGAGGGAGAAAAAATTTGGAACTCTAAATCTTACAAAAATGAATGTTTTACACTATTTGGAAAGATAAAATACTATTGAGAGAGAAACAAAAGAACCTCAGTGGGCATCTAGCCCAGCTCCTCCCCAAACAGTAATACCCTCTGCAACATTTCAGACCAAAAAAATCTCCAAGGCCGCTCATTTCTCTTTTGGGTGGCTCTGACTGTTGGGAAGAATTCTCTTATAATGTGCCAAAAATTTTCCTGTCTGAAAATCTCTTTCCCTTACTGAGTCTCAGTTTTTCCTTTGGTACAAGCTTCATTTCCAAAACCACAGATATAGAAAGCCTTGTTTGACATGGGCAGGGCCTTCTTACAATGGAAAATAAAAGCATACCAGGAGGTTTTATAGCTCAAGCCTTAGGCAACTGAATTGGATTTTTTTTTTTTTTTAGGCAAAGGCATCAAACCATGAAAATATAGCTGTTCATTGTGATAGAAAAGGGAATCAAGGATACCTAGCATGTTTCATATTCACAGATCCAGCAAAGCCTTCAATCCAGACCAGAGAGGTTCATTTTATTCTCTTTGATAGTTTGATATTTCAAGCCAAGATTATTTTGGGGATGAGGGGAGCAGAGAGGAATTCTCCTAATTTCCAATTTCACATCCCCAACTGCCTGTTGGACTGGATATTTCAAACATAGATATCTTAAACTCAATATTCCCAAAACTGAGCGATCCTCCTAATCATTCAGGCTCACAAACTAAATGTCATCCTCAATTTCTCCCTATCATTCTTCATATCCAAACTGCTGTCAAAGCTCTGCCACATCTCTCATATACACTTCCTTCTTTCCTCTCACCCTGCCTCATTACTTCATACCTGACCCTAACCCTAAATACTACTGGCCTCAAGTCTTTCCCTACTCCAAAGCATCCTTCATTCAGCAAAGTGATCTTCTAAAATACTTGTTGAACCCCCCCCCTCTCTCTCTCCTCCCCCTCTCTCTCCTTCCCTCCCTCCTTTTCTCTCTGTCTCTCTCTGTCTCTGTCTCTGTCTCTCTCTCTCTCACACACACACACACACACACACACACACACACACACACCTATTCAATAAACTCTACTGGTTCTTTATTGCCTCCTCTGTTTGGCTTTTAAATTCCCTCATATCTTGATCCCTTCTATCTTTCCAGTCTTCTTTTGCCTTACCACCTTCCATATTTTGTTTGATTTAGTAACACTGGCCTCCTTGCTATTGCACAAACAAAACACTCTATCTCTTATCTCTGAGCATTTTCTCTGGTTTTATCTCCATGACTATTTCTATTCCAGCTCATTTTTGCTTCCTGGGTTCCTTCAAGAATCAGCTAAATTCTTACCTTCTGCAAAAAGCTTTTCCTAGATCTTAATCTTATTGCCTTCCCTCTGGGTCTACCTCAACACACTGTCTCTCTCCTCTTTCTCTCTCTCTCTCTCTCTCTCTCTCTCTCTCTCTCTCTCTCTTTCTCTCTTTCTCTCTGTTTCTCTTTGTCTCTGTCTCCATTTCTCTCTCTTTCTGTCTCTATCTCTCTCTTCTCTGTGTGTGTATACATATATGTGTATATTCATGTGTTGTATATATACATACATGTATAATGTTGTGTATGTTATATATAGGTTGTTTGTCCTTCATTCCTGAAGAGAACATGACATAATGCCATGACTACCAAGTGAATTGGATTTAAGTGAGGAAGCATTGTGTAAAATTACCAGCCTCCCTCTCTTCTTCAAAGCTATCTGGGCTCAGTAGCAAAATATCAGAGCATATGTAATAATATATATGCATATATGGTTTTATATTATAATATTTATTCATATAGATACATATATGTATATGTGGATTATATATGTGTGTATACACTCAGTCCTCAGCATTTGTGCATTTACCTTTTTTGACTTCAAACATATGCAAGAATTTATTAATAGTTTTTTTCTCTTTTATGTTGACAAGTTTGCACATTGCTGTGTGAAATGAAGAAAAAAAGAGAGGTACAGTATGCACAAGTTTGGGGAGCAATTGGTATCCTGTTAGACATTTTACTGGTATTGTTCATCCAACCTGTTGTAAAGAGTTTCCTATGCATTCATTGCATATTGTTGTCCTTTAAAACTCATGCTTTCTGATGTAAAGTCTCCACTAAGCTAATCAAGCTGGTATTTCCTTCATGATCTATAAGTCCATTCACCAGACATGAAGGACAGAGTTTTGAAAGTGATGTAGAAATCTCACCATATCTTCCAGAAACATGAGCTAAAGTCCCCAGCAACTTCTCCCTTGATTTTTAGAAAGCAGCCAAGGTAGAGAGGTTTACAGCAATATAGCATATGGTATAATGCTCTCACACCACCATCTGACAGTGAAAGGTGAGATTCAGGTATAAAAATGTCTTAGTTATAAGAATTTTATTTGCTGCACAATATATAAGTAAATCTTGTCTTAAAGCAATGTTTTTTTTTATTTAGATATTAATATGAAAGTTCATAGAATTCTGGAGAAACACAAACAAGAAAAATATTTTGCATGTTAACAATTATTTTTGTACTGCATTTTATGGGTTATTTCATGGTTAGAGTGTTAGAAAAATGTATATTATCAGAATTAATGTTTTGTTACAAAACTGCATGCAGAAAAAATGTATTTTCAGCAATCTCTAGCAAAAGATGATACTATTTGGTGGTCATAGGAACCCAACCCCCTATTTCTCATAGGTTCAATTTATCAACATTTGGATTTTTTACTTTTATGTCATTTTCTAGGAGCATAACCCCTGTAAAAGTTGAAGAATGATTGTATCTTCTTATATGCTTTCTCTCCCATTACACTGGACGTTCCCTGAAATCTGGGGCTGTTTTTACCTTTCTTTTTATTTCCAGTGCTTAACGCAATGTCTGGTATATAGTAGGAGTTTAATAAATGCTTGTTGAGTGACCCATTTGTTCCCCTTCCTTTTCTCCCCACTCTTCTCTTCAGCTCTCTTAGAACCACAGCTGATCACAGCTAGAAAATACTCCAGAACATTAAACATAAACTTTTAAATCAGGACATGATATCAGAGTCATAGAACAAACAGTAAATATTAGAGATGAAAAGGATCTTGGAATCTTTGTAATCCAAGCCTCTCATTTCTGAAGAGGTTTGTAAAGATTGCTCTAAGCATCATTCTAACCCAAAACAGCTCATCCTCCTTAAGGGCAAATCTAACTATAAGAAATTGTCCTTATGTAACAATAATAATGTTTCCTAGGTCCAAGAGCCTAGAAGATCACATCTTTTCTCTCATTATTAAGGATCTCTTTTCAGCTTTAGATTAGGCTCATACTGAGTCAGGTTCTTTTTTCTTTCTCATGCTTGGTTCTTTATATAACTAACCTAAGAGCTAAGAAAAATTGCTTAAAAATTAGATTTTTGGTTCACATTAATGTCTCCTAAAAGTGGTAAGTAGAAAGCCATTTAATACAAAATATAGATCAGATATAGAACAGCCACACAAAAGAAATATACAACACATATAGATTCCCAAGAGTGCACTGAGAGAAAAACCCATACAAGTGGCAGCATCAGCAACAGAGCTGCTGTTGTTACACTCTCCCAGGAGATTGAGACTCAAAGTATCAAAATATAAAGCATTTTGCAGGACTACCAAATCAATATTTCACATTTCACCTCAGCCCTGCACTGTGTAACAATTGCCTCCAGGTCTGTGTCTTCTGGCAAGCTAAATCAGTGGATAAGGTCATCTTTTCTATAGATGGCTGTATTCCCTTCTAAGAAATGCAGCAGTGGATGTAAGGATGGGGCCTCCCATCATAGAGCTGGCACTGGCTAAGGCGCCAGATCTCTCAACTTCTCCAATTTATTAGGCTGCCTCTGAGTCAGACGTTCACCTTGGGATTGCTGCCCAAGTGCCTATGGCAAAGGCAAAAAAACACAAAGGATAAGGGACAACAAGAATCCCAGGCTCATACCTGGCTGAGCTTCCTCTTGCTGTTACCTCAGAGCAGTGATCGCACTCCAAGGATAAAGAAAGCCACTGTTTACTTCTTTTTTCGTAAGTCCTCGAGTTACATGATTCCACTCAGTCAACGGGAAAAAAGAAATCTATACACAAGTTACCTTTTAAAAGCACAATGCATGATATATTAAGTTCTTAATAAATATTTGTTAATTTGATTTAACTTTTAAATGTCCAGTGAATTAGTAGCTCTTTCTGATCAGTGGCCAATAAAGGGATTGCTTCATCAAATCAAGTTGCCAGTTTTTTTTTTCCCAGTGTTGCATGTCCTTGATGTACCCTGATGTATTCTTCTAGGGGAATTCCAGAAGACATTCCATGAAATGGCCTCAATTCCCACTCTTACTCCACAGGGTGGAACACTCGTTGAATTTTTTAAAAGTTATTTATATAACCCTACATTAGTATTTGACCCTCATAAAAACCATGAAGGCTTCCCAGAAGTCCACTGGCTGCTGAGGTCATAAACCACGGGGTACCTGGAATAGTTCCCAAGGAATTTACAAAAAAGTCAAAGGAGGAAGCCATGACTCAGGCATGCAAGATCAAGTCACTTCTATCTTGCACATAGGCAGACTTTGGCAGAAACAAGCACTTAGCTTTGGATTTGGGCTTCTGTGGAGACTTTTGATGGTACAGTATAGCCACCTTTATTGAATGTATATACAACTGAGGAAGAACACGGATACAGTGCTGAGTCTTAGGGCAAGACAACTCCTACCACTCTTGAAAACAAATCTCTCCTCAGCTTCTCTCAACTGCCCAATTTCTCACTTCTTCTCTATGAGAGTGTGGTAGGAACAATCTCCTACTCCCATGCAATTCTGGCTAGTTTTCCTTAAAAGATTTTGAGACCATTCTTAAAATTTGGCTGATTCAGGGGGCTAAAGATTCAGACTCTTGATGTTACTTCTCTATCACCTAAAAGCAAAGTAGGCTGAGGGAGCCTCTGGGATTGTCTGGGGCATCACAAAAGGTAACTGAATCAAAGGAATTATGCTAATCTGAATCAACTAAAAATATCCTTAGTGCTTTTCTTTGTTGAATAGCCTTGTCCTAATATGGTTACCTCCATCCCCTTTTTGATAACTAGTGAATGACCTAAAAGTGACTATTTCATTATAATATAGAACCTGAACTACCAATAGACTAGACTGAGTCAGATTCAGTCCTGAAAAGAAAAGCAGGAGTGATGGAATGAACCCCCAGTTCCTGTTATAACCGGCTGATCCCAGTGTATCTATGTCCACGATGGTTCCTTTTTCCCCCTTCAATTTCTGTTCATTTATGACACTATTATCTATTCTAGGGTTATATGATATATAAGCTATCATTAACTTTGCTTTGATAGCCTTACCAGTAGAGAGTTGGGCAATTAGGTATTCTGAGGAAATGAAATACCCTTTCAGCACCTAGTATGAAGTAGAAAGGGAGGGAAGTAGTGAAGTAATGATTTATTCCCCAGGAAGTTACCAACCCAGTAGTGATCCACTGCCATCAAATTCCTTAGCCAGACCAAGATGATAAGCAAGAGAAACAAAAACAGAGAGATATTTAAAATCTGAAGTCATAAATTTTCCCTAGACTATTGTTATTGGCAAACCAGAAGCCCAGACATTAGAGGAGTGTTCTTTCTCAGGAGCCTTTAAGGAGAGCATTCTCTCTTCTTTCTCCTTCGTATTCATTGCTACATCTGTGTTTACTCTCAGTAATCCTGACACACATTTAAGATGTGTATTGACCATTTTGGTTTGTAGGGAGGCGTGTAGATTTCTTTGAAATCTTGCTCACTTTTTTCCAATGATTCTCTTTTGGTTCTACCTGGATGGGAGCAGGAGAAGGCTATGAAGCTGGCTTTCATTATTCTTCACTGAGACAAGATACTAGGCAAGAATTACATCTATTTCCCCTCCTCCCACTAATATTGCTGGTCTAAATCATTTTTTAATGTTCAAAAACAACCAAAAAATTAGCTTTCATGATCACTATCCTTTAAAGAAGGAAAGTAAACTGAGCTATTCTCACTAGCTTGGCGTATTGGAATGATTTGGAAATCATTGCCGGTTACACAAAAGATCATCACACAAAATGAAGAGAAAGTAAACCATTTGTCTAAGAACATAGTAAAAAGGAAGTGGAAAGAGTTTACAAATTAGAATGTATTAGCAAATACAGAAGAATACATGAGTTTTTTAGATGAGAGTAAGCTGAGGTCTTACTCAAGCTAATGTTTTTTTGTTTGTTTGTTTGTTTTCTTGAAACAATTGGGTTTAAGTGACTTATCCAGAGTCACATAGCTAGGAAGTGTTAAGCGTCTGAGACCAATTTGAACTCAGGTCCTCCTGACTTCAGGGCTGGTGCTTTATCAACTGGGCCACCTAGATGTCCCTACTCAACCTAATCTTATCCTAGAAGAAATTTTTTAAAACCTCTAGGGAGGCAAGCTGGAAATCAGGAACATGTTGAGGGGCCAGCTTCCCCCTATTATATCAGCAAAAAATGTAATTCACTTTTTCTTCTTTAGAATTATTTCCAGGGAATCTGATTCTGTGTCTTTCTGTCTTGAAGTAAGAATGAAAAACTCCTCTCTAAAACTCTCACATCAACTCTGCCTCTCAGACAGACATGCAGTGTTGAGCTATCATTCAACTGATCATATAATATGTCACAGACAAAACAGGGGTTATATGGATATATTGAATGATATAAGTACCTCTTAATGTTAGGGGATGGTCACTGATACATGAGGAGCTCATCCTTAGACTTCTATTTTTCACTTTTTTCCCTGCTATTTTTAGCTTTTGTGTTAGTTCTGAATTTGAATTTATCTTTTGTTCAGGTGTTATTTTCTGGGAAACTGGGTATAACTGTGGGACTTGCCTGGTTGAGTTTCTGAAATTTGTCTTTAAAAGCACAAAAATCATCTCCATCAAATCTAAGCTGACTTATAAATGGATGGTCATTATGGCACTAGCAATTACCCCTTTTTCAGTCTTTGAAGGAGAGGGAAAGGAAGCATAAATCCTGTGTTTCATGTTTGACCCTGCCAAAGTCTTCATAAGCTCTTGATGATGGTTACTTGATCTTGTATCCCTGAGTCATGGCTTCCTCTTTCTGACCCAACTTCTTTGCAAACGATCCTCGATATCCTGTAGTCCATGATCTCAGCAGCCGATAGACCCATGGGAAAGGTTCTCCATCTCCCTGGTTGTGACTCAGGGTCAAATTTTGATGCAGGTTCACACTTATCTGGGTGCCTGGTATTTCTCCCAAAGAGGATATAACATTTACCTGTAGGGGACTGTTTCTTATCTATCTTCATATGACCAGTACCTAGCTCAGTGGCTTACACATAGTTAATACATAATATTTGTTCAATTGAAACATGCTTCCCAAGTATTTTCATTTCCTACTTCCACCATATCTCTCCCATTCAAGACCCTTTTTTCACCACTGAAGTTCGGGCCCTCATCAACTCTTACCTGAACCACTGAAATATTTTACTAATTGCATCCAATCTCTCCTCTCTCCAATCCATCTTCCATGCAGCTGCTATTTCACAGAAGCTTTGGCTTCTATTCTTTCATATCGATGAGCTAAAAGTACACATGAATGAAAGAAAAGATTTTTTCATTCGTACTTCAAGAGAAAGAGTGAAACACATAGAATCAGATTCTTTCCAAAATCAACTAAAAGGAAGAAAAGGAGAACTCTCTTACTACCATGTAAGGGGAAGCTAGCTCCTCAACATGTCCCCAATTTCCAACTTCCTCCGCAGAGACTTCAGAGAATTTTCCCCTGGATGAGATTTAGTTGAGAAAGATCTCAGCTTGCTGCCATCTAAACAGTTCATTCTCTCTTCTACATTTTCTTATGTAGTCTATCTGTAAAACTTCTCTCTTTTGTATTTGTTATCTGCTTAGACAAATGGGTTTACTTGCTGTTCATTCATTGTGGTGGTCTTTTGTGTAATAAATTCAAGACCATTTTGGTATTATCTTAGGGCTTAGCAGGGAGATTATTTATAACTTCATGTGGATCTGGGTGAAGACCATGATGAAGGAAGAAGGAAGGAAAGAAGGAAGGAAGGAAGGAAGGAAGGAAGGAAGGAAGGAAGGAAGGAAGGAAGGAAGGAAAGAAGGAAGGGAGGAAGAAAGAGAAAATGTAAAGAAGGAAGGAAGGACATTTATTAAGTACTTATTATGTACTATGCTAAGTGTGGGGATATGAAAAGAAAAAGCAAAGAGCATACATTCTAATAGGGAAAACCAATACTAACAAGAAGTAGTGGTCAAGGAAGAATAGAAGAAATGGAGAGAACCATCACAGAGCAACTGGTTTC
Source organism: Sarcophilus harrisii (assembly GCF_902635505.1). Lineage (NCBI taxonomy): Eukaryota > Metazoa > Chordata > Mammalia > Dasyuromorphia > Dasyuridae > Sarcophilus > Sarcophilus harrisii. The sequence goes on from NC_045427.1 coordinate 353,717,574, forward strand.
TTATCGCCCTAAAATTCTAATCATCATTGCTTGAATGCATTTTGGCTGATCAATGTTCTTGCTAAAATGGGGTATTGAGAAATGAAATATGTTTTTCCAAGTACATTCAGTTAGGATCAGGACAGAGGGCAGTAGGACATCTTTCTCAATTGGGAGGCTATACCTCTCTATATGGAAACTAAGATTACTATCTTTTTTGGCCACTGCCTTACAAACTTATATTAAGTCTGCCATATACATGCAATTTAATGACTTAATGACTTCATTGCAATAAATGAGTATTTTGCTATTGAAATCAGCAGAGTATCCTGGAAAGAGAATGGGACTTGAGTCAAAAGAAACAGGTACTTAATCCTAGCTCTGCCACTTACTGATGTTACCTTAGTCAGTACCTTTGCCCTCTCTGAGACTCAATTCACTCTTCTGCAAAATGAAGTGTTTGGACCTGATGATCTCTAGGGTCTCTTCCATCTTTAAATTTTATTAAGCCAAAACTTAAAATCCATAACTCCCAACCAGAAAAGATAGATTTATTTATTGATGGAGTTTCACCAATGCCTCTTCAATTGGTTTTACTCCCTGTCATTTGAAACACTGACATTTATATTCATTACTACTTCTTAAAATTAACTCTCAACATTCTTCCCAAATTCTCAGGACTCTCAACATCTCTGGGGGCCCAACAAACAGCTGTAGTAAAGCTGTTTTACTGCCCGTGGTTGCTGCTGTTTTACTGCCTGGCTTTGAGTTTCGTTGGCTGCAGTTGATGCTGTGAGCAGCATTTGGAAGTTTGACACTAAATTTTGTTGTGGCCAATTAACGTCATATCCAAACACTCTGGTGAATAAAAAAAAGTGCATCTACTCCCAGGGCTCCCTTTGTGTCCAGGCGACAGAGAGAGCTGGGTAAGGGATCTGCAATCGACAGTCATCAAACTCCATCGTTAAAGAAATAACACTCTTGGGGTCAATAAGGATTTTTGATCAGCACTCAAAAAGGAAGAGAAAGTTACAGAACTGGAATGACAGTGATGAAGCAGCCTTTCTCTACTGGGAATCAGGCTTACTATTCTGAAATAGCCTCTCAGCCTCTAAGGCTTTAATTTTCTGAGTAGTTATTAGATGGCTAGATAGACAGATAGACAAACAGATAGATTGATAGATGATATCTATGAGAAGAATGAGATAATTAATTCTGATAATGGCAGCTTATACTTCTATAGTGCTTTAAAGATGCTTCTAAGGATCAGAATATGACTGTAAAACAATACAGCCTACTCAAAAGAAACAAATAGATAAGGAAGAATGAATACAGTAGTTCATATGAAATATGTATATATTTACAAATGTATGTATATTCATATTCGTACAATATTTTCATCCAAATGTTAAACAACATATGTCGTTCTCTTGTGGATATTATGTATGTATGTATATATGTATATATATATATACATCCATATGTATTGTGCATATATGCAACACAGAGATATAGACTGTGTGTGTGTACATATATATGTATGTCTCCACAGGAGGATGACATATGGTGTATAACATTTGGATGAAAAATCAATTAAAGGAGAAACAAAAATTGTGGGAATATACTACACACCACCTGGACAGAAGAAGTAATTAGATGAGGTTGAGAAGCAGATTAAAATGCTGTCATAAAGGTATAATCTAATTGCTAGTGCAGCTAATAAATTTTTAGTTTACTTGAATTTATAATTTCATATTTTGAAACGTGAAGAAAGCAATCAATGGAACTGCTATTAGGGACCTATTTCTTGCCAGTAAAAAGTAATTGGTTGTTGAAGTAAAAAGGATGGGAACTTTATAGCACTGTGAACCCTGCATCTTGGAGTTTAAGAAAGGGAAGAAAAGAAAACCTGTGCATGAATAGAAATGTACACTGCTATAGGAGAAAACACACTTAAAAATACTGAGAGATTAGATGGTCATTATTCCATGAGCTAAAAATTCTATGGCAGAAGTCCAGGAAGGATACAAAAGTCTTAAGAATCACATTCTGAAGACACAAAAAGAAATTCCTTTGAGGAGTAAAAAAAATCAAAAAGCACATGTTTTAGCATGTGGATATACAAGTAACTTATTGGTCAATTTAACTTCTTACAAGATATGAACAGAAAAAGGAAGCAAAATCAGGTCATGGAGAATGACTTGTAAAAAAAATAGCTCAAATTGAACTGAACTTAGGGAGAAATGTTAATAATAACAAAAGAAAACCAAAAAAAAAGTATTTTAAAAATTATACTGAAAAGATCTGAGGACCAAAAAAGGTGAGTAATCACACAGGTAGCTGGTAGTATTTCTTATATTCAAAACCAGATCCTACAGTATTATTTTCATTGCCTTTGTCTAAAAAAAACAGAATATAGGATCTGGATGATATGATCTCGGGGATTCATTTTCTCAACCAATTCTGCCTCAGAAGGCCAAAGTGGTGATTGACATCAACGTACACATTACTAAACATCTGATAAGAACAACAATGGAGAGTGATCAAAATGATAAGCAGAGGATCAGACTAGGTTGTAAGAGGATCCTTTCTAGGAATAAGGCATGTGTGTGTATGTGTGTGTGTGTGTGTGTGTGTGTGTGTGTGTGTGTATGTGTGGAGAGAGAGTGAGAGACAGACAGACAGACAGACAGAGACAGAGAAAGAAGAGAGAGAGGAGGGGAGTATAGATAGACCTAGAGAATAGAGGTTTAGAGAAGGGTATTGCCCTTCAAGCACAAATTATCATATGGATAATTCTTGTCTCCTGAAGGTTTAACTAAGAGCAACGATGGGATAGATTTAAGAGATGTAAGGGAAAATGTTCTAAGTATGAGAGCTATCCAAAAGTGAAATGGCTTGTCTCTAGTGATCATAAGATTCTCCATTACCTTCAAGGGGGCCTTCAAGCTTAGTCCTACTTGTCCTATTTGTTTAGGGAGAAAAGGATGGGGTGTTGAAGAGAATGCCTGGTCCAGTATGGGTCGAATTATGTTTGAATTTACATGTTCACCAAGGCTCCTTACAACTTTGAAATCTTGTTATTCTGAGAGACAATTAATCAATTCTTCTGATATTGGGGTAATTGATCATTTTGAAAATTCTTGAAGGCCCAATTACTTTCTCCATTAATCTATATACTAATTTTCTTTCTTTTTTTTGTGAAGCAGTCAGGGTTAAGTAACTTGTACTGCGTCACACAGCCAGTAAGTGTCAAATTTCTGAGGCCAGATTTGGATTCAGGTCCTCCTGACTCCAAGGCCAGTACTCTATCCACTTAACCACCTGGCTGCCCCTACTATCTAATTTTCACTTATGTATGTTCTGTTTATCATCTGTTTGCATGTTATGGATTTTGAGTTTTATGACACCCTAAATATCACCATAGAGTATGAAAAGAATTTTAAGAGTTCTGGTCTGGGAGTCGGGACACTTGGGTTCTAGACATGGGCTTATGAATGCCTGTGTGTATGATTTTCACTTCTCTGGAAATTGGGGTTTTTTTTTGTGTGTTAAATAGATATAGCAATCCCTATCAAATATTCCTCCCATGGCTATCTTACAGATTTCAGGACATCCCAGAGTTTGGGGAAACATAAAGCCCTGGGACAATTGTTGACAGATCAACCTGTATAGTCAGGCACCAGCCAATGGCTCCCAATCAGCAATGGGAAGAAGCTCAAGTGCCAACTTTGTCACCTCCACCAGGTTGGAATGATGGACTCTTCTCCCAACCAACCTTCTTCAGACTAGCTTTCCATAGTCTCCCTCTGCCTCCCTTCCTCCTTTATTACAGCCCACAGACTTCTCTCTTTCTTTATAAAGACTCAGAGTGGTTTAATAAGGCAAAGTAAAATCCCAACCCCTCCATAAACATAATGGTTACCTACAAAGAGAAGCAGGAACTCAGTCCCTTCACAACGTCATCCTCTCTCCTTTCCCTGGAGAATTACCAGAGGCATTCTCATATGTACATCCACACACATAGTGATATATGAACTCACAAACATGCAAATTATATATTCATATACATACTTAAAATGCCTATATACACTCACATATAAATATATATCTATACAAATGCATATATATATGTATATAAATTTTTGTGTGTATATATAAATATATCCAGAGACCCACAATTGCATACACATACCCTTGGATATATTCATGAAAATACAAATTTACTCACACACACCCCTACATAGTCCCATATCCATATGTAGTCATAGTCATAGGCTTAGAGCTGGAGCCTCAGAGATAAGTCCAATCTGCTCATTCTCCAGGACAGACACTGGGTCCCCGAGAAGTTGTTACTTTCTGAGGTCACATGGCTAATTAATGCCAGTGTCAGGATTTGAATTCAGGTCTATCTGATTTCAAGTCCAAAGACCTATTCAAGACCAATGCACCTACTCTGGTGCATGTTACAGAGGTATTAGCTTCTCTATAAATACATACATACCTGTACTCATACAGATTCATGCTTTCCCATGAATATGCCGTGGACTCAAACCCTTGCCTGCTTATCTCCTTTCCCCCACAGACAGGACTCTCTGAGCAGCCCCAGTGCTGGTGGCGGGGCTGGCCTGCCAGGGAATCAGCAGCCGCAGGGCCACTGCTCAGGAAGGCAGGCAGCCTGAAGACTCTGCTCATTATCTGTCCCAGGGGTGTTGTGGGGATGCACTTCCCTATATTATATGAGGTAGAAAATTAGTGCTTGGAATTGTTATGGTTACATTTGCAGTAAAGTGTAAGTGTTTGCACTTCTCAGGAGTTTGTCCAGGGCCGTTCATGCATCCCCCCCACTGCTGAAGAGAAGGAAATTTACTCTCCGTGAAATGGCCCCATGGATCCTATGGCAATTGCATGGAAATTTGGCCCAAAGTAGCCTGTATTGCAGGGACTCCAATCCAAAGGAACCACTCTGGGGGAAACGCTTTTGTGGGCCCATGTTCGTGTAGAAAATATATATTTCACAACAACAAGCACTTATTAGCACCTAGGATAAGCCAGATACTACTCTGAGTACCAAGGATTAAAAAAAATCAAAAACAAACAGAAAGAGTCCCTGCTCTCAGGGAGTTTGCCTTCTGGGCTTCTACCTTCACTGCAGACTTTACATGGTGAAGGATTTCTCTGTATCCAGCTTATCTACTTCATTCTCCAGCCCAGTCAAGTTAGTGAACATCTGCCATTCCTGTTTCTTCCCCGTCTCTCCAAATCCTAGTTTCACTTTTCCTCTTTCAATCTCAGTTTTCTCATCCATAAAACTGATGTTTTAAAATTGCCTGTAGGGGCTGATTTCAGAGATCTGGAGAGACACATAAACTGATGCTAAGTGAAGTGAGCAGAATCAAGAGAACATTGCACAATTTTTGTTCTTTTTCCTTATTTTTACCTTCTGAATCCAATTCTCCCTGTGCAACAAGAAAACTGTTTGGATCTGCACACATACATTGTATCTAGGATATACTAGGACATATTCAACATATATAGGACTGCTTGCCATCTAGGGGAGGGAGTGGAGGGTGGGAGGGAAAAATCGGAACAGAAGTGAGTACAAGGGATAATGTCGTAAAAAAAATTACCCTGGCATGGATTCTGTCAATAAAAAGTTACTATAATAATAAAATAAATTAAAAAAAAAGAACATTGCACATAGAGAACATTGCACACAGCCACAAGATTACGTGATGATGGACTTGGCTCTTCAACAATGAGGTGATTGAAAACAACTCCAGTGGCCTTGTGATGGACAGAGACATCAGCACCCAGAGAGTAGGTCTCTCTGGAGACTAAATGTGGATCACAACATAGTATTTTCACCTTTGTTGTTGTTGTTTGCTTGCTTGTTTTTTCCTTTCTCCTTTTTTTTCCCCTTTTGATCTGACTTTTCTTGTGCAATACAATAATTGTGGAAATATGTTTAGAAGTATTGCACATGTTTAACCCTTTTTGGGTTACTGTATAGGGTAAGAGGAAGGTGGGGACAAAAGGAAAAAAATCGGAACATAACGTTTTGAGAGAGTGAATGTTGAAAACTTTCTTTGCATGTTATAACCAAAAAAAAGAACATAAACTTGGACAGAATTCAAGAGGTAGTGAATGATGGAAAGGCTTATCATGCTATGGTGCATAAGGTCACAGAGAATTGGGCAAGACTAAATAACTGAACAACAACAACAACAATAATAAAAATTAGATTATCGTACTTACAATGTTGACAAGGGCAATTGCATGATCTAAAGTAAAATGCTAAAGCCACGAGGATTACAGAATAGTTCTCTACTTAAATTGAAGGCAGGAAGGAAAAGACATACAGAATTTTTTTAAATGGAGTTTGGTGCAGTTTCTCCAATAACATTTCTAAACCTAATTCTTTTGCAAACATTTAAATTACTTCCTGCAATGAATGAAGCAAGATAAGATATTCATTCATATCTTTGTCTTTTCATGTGAAAATATTCCTATTATGATTGACCAGTAAAAAGCAGAAAAAATTATTAAGTAAAGATTAATAGATGAAAAGTTATGATTACAATTAGATTGTTGTTTTGTTTTTGTTTGTTTGTTGCTTTGTAGTTGAGATTTCAATCTGCCTTTCTAATGACAAGTACATAATAAAAGTAATTGTGAAAATTGCCTGTAGGGGCAGCTAGATGGCCCAGTGGATAGAGCACTAGTCCTGCAGTCAGGAGGACCTGAGTTCAAATCAGAACTCAAACAATTAATTGTGTGACTCTGGGCAAGTCACTTAACCCCAATGGCCCAGACAAAAAGTAAAAATTGCCTGTACTACCTAACTCACAGAATTACTATGAAGAAAGTACATTTTAAACTATAAAAGCCGTCAGATATGTGAGCTGTTAACATGATTACTATCCATCCATCCTTTGAGATTCAGACAATTTTTCACAGTTTTCAGACAGTTTCACAATGCAATTTACTTACCTCACTCTTCCAAATTTAACTTAATGTCATAGAATTTAAGACTAGACTAGAATCATCAACTGAATCCAACTTCTGTAGGTCACAAATGAGAAAAAAGGGGGCTCTAGAAAAATTAAGAGTAAAGGTCAGGAATAGAATTTCCATACAAGTTTCACATTCAATATCATGTTATTCCTGATTTTTTTTTCTTTTTTACTTTGTCACGCTCTCTTTTTTTTTTTCTTTCTTTGAACTTCCAAACTCTCTCTTCTTACCTACCTATGAACTCTCAATTCAGGGATCTTCAAAAAGCTGCAAATCAGTAAGCATTTATTAAGCAAGCACCTATTGTGTGTCAGACATTGTGCTTGGTGACATTGGACATACAATGAAACATCTTTCATTTCAAGAAACTTGCAACAAGTACACAGAGAAATATTTATAGAATTAATATAAAAAGAATGAAAGAAAGGTATGATAAAAGAGATGGAAGAGCACTGTTAGAAAAGGAAATAATATTTGAAAAGCATAAACTTAGTTTTTTTAAAATCCATAAAATCAGGGAAGTGGAATAGATGGCCTTCAAAGTCCCTTCCAGCCAATCATACAGCTAGATAGGTGCTAGAACCAGCTCAAATAGGCTTACCAATTATATAAATATTTTCACCTTGGAAATCAGCAAATACCACTCAGGGCTATATTATTGTTTTGTTAATTACCTACTTTAACCTTAAGAAAATGGAGAAAATATTAATAATCAAGATTAAACTTAGAAGTGTGTTATAGGAAGCAGTGGATAAAGCCCAGAGATCTGAAGTCAGGAGGACCTGAATTCAAATGTGACCTCAGACATTTAACATTTCCTAACTGTGTGACCCTGAGCAAGCCACTTAACCCCAATTGCCTCAGGGGGAAAAAAGTGTCATAATAAATTTTTTTCTAAAGATGTCTATTAAACATTTACTAGCAACCTCCTGCTTCCAGCTCTAGAACTATGATCCTAAATCTAGTATTTCTAATCTAATCAATTACAAGAATGTTTCAAATATATAATTTACCAATACAGGATATCTGTATTGCTTTGATTACAGGAGAACACTTGACAAAGTTTCTCATGCAATCTTTGTGTATAAGACAAAGATATATAGTTAGATGGATTCCAGTATAATTAGATGGCTGACACCTAGACCAAAATTAATGGGTCCATGTTAACTTGGCTGGGAGGGAGGTTTCCAGTGGAGTATTCTAGATATATGTGTTCCTGGATCCTATGCTCTTAAACATTTTTATCATTGATATTGAAAAGTTATCCTTTGGGATGTTGATCAAAATGTGCAGATGATATGAAGCTGGGAAAGATAGCTAATACACTGACATGATAGAAATTGAATAAAAATTATTAAAAAGGTAAAATAATGGACTGAATCAAATAAGGAAACAATTAAGATAAATGTATAATATAAATATAAAGTATATAATTTATGATAAATACAAAATAAACTTTACAAATACAATATGGAAAGACATAATAGCTTTATATAGTACTTTAAGATTTAAAAGCATATGTTTGTATAACATATGTAAATATGTTAATTCATTTGATCAAACAACAATTCAAATTTAAAAGATCTGAGAAGTTGGATATATTGTGAGGTGAATATGAATCAATCATTTCTCTTTACTAGCTTCAAAAACTTATTTCAATCTATTGAGATCCTCTAGGATCCCAATTCTGTAATAATACCTGTCTTAGTTTGATGTTATCCACCAATTTGACAAGCATTCCTTTTGTGTTGTTTTTGAAGACATTATTAAAAAGAAATATTGATCACGACAAAAAAGAACACCAGGTCTGGATACTACCTATCTGTAGGTAGCCTTTCTTTATCACTCTCTTACTCTAGGTTTTCCTACAGTTCTAAATCTATCTAAATGTGCTATTTAGTTCCTATTTCTCTCTTCAACAACAGAGACTTCATTGAATGCTTTGTTGAAATTTATATATACTTTATTGATAGAACTCCCCAGTCTTATAACTCTGAGAACAAGAAAATTAGATTACTCTGGCATGCATGACTTGCTCTTTAAAAATTTTTTTCTTTTCAGTCAGCAAAATATGACTTACTTTGGATGAAGCTGTACTAGTCCTTAGTGATTGCTACTTTCCTTTCTATGTATTCAAAAACTACTCTTTTATTTTTAATAATCTTTCACTGATATTTTCTCTTTCTTATATCATTATATTATTCCCTGTATACTTCCTCGCTCCAAAAGTCATCCCATATGAAAATAGCACTTTGTGGAGGGCAGCTAGATAGCACAGTGAAGAGAATACTGGGCCTCGGGTCAGAAAGACATCTTTCTGAGTTTAAATCTGGCCTCAGATACGTACTAGCTGTGTGACCCTAAGCAAGTCACTTAACCCTGTTTGTTTTGATTATAAAATGAGCTGGAGAAGGAAATGTAAAACCACTCCAGGATGTTTGTCAAGAAAAATGGTTTCATGAAGATTTGAACACGACTGAACAAAAACCAATTTTTTGGAAAAGAAAAATAATCAGCATAACATCATTTTATTGGAAAAAGTCTAAAACATGTGAACCTCCCAACTCATCAAGGAGTATGTTAAAAGTGTTTTCTTATAGCTCTTATGTCTTGATTTGTAAAATTTTGTTAATTTTTGTTTTTTTAACTAATGCAGACAAGATTAGAAGGGAAGCAATAAACTGGGAAAATATTTTTACAGTCAAAGGTTCTGATAAAGGCCTCATTTCCAAAATATATAGAGAATTAACTCTAATTTATAAAAAATCAAGCCATTCTCCAATTGAAAAATGGTCAAAGGATATGAACAGACAATTCTCAGATGAAGAAATTGAAACTATTTCTAGTCATATGAAAAGATGCTCCAAGTCATTATTAATCAGAGAAATGCAAATTAAGACAACTCTAAGATACCACTACACACCTGTCAGATTGGCTAAGATGACAGGAAAAAATAATGATGATTGTTGGAGGGGATGCGGGAAAACTGGGACATTGATGCATTTGTTGGTGGAGTTGTGAACGAATCCAACCATTTTGGAGAGTAGTTTGGAACTATGCTCAAAAAGTTATCAAACTGTGCATACCCTTTGATCCAGCAGTGTTACTACTGGGATTATATCCCAAAGAGATTATAAAGAAGGGAAAGGGACCTGTATGTGCACGAATGTTTGTGGCAGCCCTTTTGTAGTGGCTAAAAACTGGAAACTGAATGGATGTCCATCAGTTGGAGAATGGCTGAATAAATTGTGGTATATGAAAATTATGGAATATTACTGTTCTGTAAGAAATGACCAACAGGATAATTTCAGAAAGGCCTGGAGAGACTTACATGAACTGATGCTGAGTGAAATGAGCAGGACCAGGAGATCATTATATACTTCAACAACAATACTATATGATGACCAGTTCTGATTAATCAGGCCATCCTCAGCAACGAGATCAACCAAATCATTTCTAATGGAGCAGTAATGAACTGAACTAGCTATGCCCAGAAAAAGAACTCTGGGAGATGACTAAAAACCATTACATTGAATTCCCAATCCCTATATTTATGCACACCTGCATTTTTGATTTCCCTCACAAGCTAATTGTACAATATTTCAGAGTCTGATTCTTTTTCTACAGCAAAATAACGTTTTGGTCAGGTATAGTTATTGTGTATCTAATTTATATTTTAATATATTTAACATCTACTGGTCATCCTGCCATCTAGGGGAGGGGGGGGGTAAGAGGTGAAAAATTGGAACAAGAGGTTTGGAAATTGTTAATGCTGTAAAGTTACCCATGTATATATCCTGTAAATAAAAGGCTATTAAATAAAAAAAAAAAAATTTTTTGTTTTTTTTAGGGTATCATTGTTCTTTCTATTTACATTATTGCAGTTACTATACATGTTGTTTTCTTGACTCTGAAATATTCATTTCATTCTGCATCAATTCACATCTTTCCTTTCCTCTTTGTGTTCATCATACACATTATTTCTTATAGCATAATAAAATTCCATTACATTCTTATAACACAAATTATTTAGCCATTCTCCAGTAGATGGGCATCTACTATGTTCCAATTCTTCGCTAACACAAAAGATGCTTTTATAAATATTTTTGAGTATATGGAGACTTTTTTTCTTATGAATGACTTCTTTGGAGTATATGCTGGTTCAAAAGGTACAGGTATAAAAATTTTATTCATTTTATTGGCATAATTCCAAATTGCTTTTCAACACTCTCCAAGAGTTCCACCAACAATGTACTAGTGTACCTATTTTCCCATAATTCCAACATTGATAAGTGCTATGTTTTTATCATTATTGCCAATTTGCAGGTTATGAGGGTAAAACCTTATTTTGATTTCCGGTTCTCTTAGTAACAATTTGGAGCATTTTTCATGTGTTTGTGAATACTTTGACGTTTTTAAGGGGAAAATGATGGACTAATAAAATTTTGCAAGGAATAGAGAAGAAGCTCACTGACCTAGAATTAGAGAAATCTCCTATGTCCCTCTTAGAAATGAATTCTGCTTGTCTTTCTCTCCCTCTGTCTCTGTGTGTGTCTCTCTATGTCTGTCTCTGTGTGTGTGTGTGTCTTTCTGTCTCTGTCTCTCTCTGTCTCTGTGCCTCTGTTTCTGTCTCTCTCTTTCTCCCTCTGTCTCTGTCTCTATTTCTCCTTCCCTCCCTCCCTCCAACAGTACAAGGACAGGGTTTTTTCATCTAATAGATACAAAACCAATGTTTGTTGAATGACTAAATGAGCCTCCCCAAACTGCTTCTAACTTCATTCCTCTTACGGGACAATTGGCCTGGAAGGGCAGCTTAGTCAGTGATAAATAATAAATATTCGCCGCTTACGTTTAATCATCCTCGGAATCAGGAGAAGGTTTGTCCGAGTTGCCACATGAGGGCATCCCCATGCCGGGCCATTAGTTATAAAGAAAGGTCACTGATGCCTCTTAGTTGATTTTTAATCTGATTCTGAGTCTCCCAGCTTTCCAGTTATTACCCTCTGAGTGGGATCTGGCCAGTCTCATTAATGCCAATGAATGCCAAGAGATGACATCATTTACATGTAATTGTCTTGTTTATCAACCCTGTCTCTGTGGTTGTTTTAATAAAGGGCACCGGATAGAAAGGCTACATTTACATTCTCCAAAGAGCTTGTGAAAGGGGCTCCCATTTTGTTGACATTTATTGTTAACAAATGAGATTATCAAATAACGTTTTGCATCCACAATCCAAGACCCTGGATGGTTTGCTTGTAGAAGACAGTGGCCAGGAACTTTCTCTCCTCTGCTCCTTTAGGATTCCCCTGGGCATGTCTGATCTGCAGCAGCAGCATTAACAGCGGTCTATGACCACCAGAATCCAGGTTCCATCCAATGCAAGAAGCCAACACAGGGCCTTAGATCAAGGTGTTTATCCTTCCACCTGAATGGACTCTCAGCACACGAGTCCAAGTCATAAAATATCAGAGTTAGAAAGAGCCTTACGGTGGGAACCCCATTTTTTCTGACGCAGAAACCGAGTTCTGTGGGGAAAGAACAGAACCAGGAATCCAAATCAGATTCTCTGACACCTGGTCCAGGGTGCTTTTCCTCCTCTTTTTACTAGCTATGATGAAGAGACTTAGGAGTCTGGCTGCAGTTGGGCCTAGCCATTCACACACTGTCATTTGTGCAGACTGTGATAAACCTGGGCTGGAATCTCATACCTTGTAGCCCTAAAACTTATGGAGGACAGAAGCGATGTAATCTAGAACTGAAAAGGTCCATAAAGCCCATCTGGACAGATGTCTTCCTTTTACTCCTAAGAGCCAGAAAAATTATCTGACTTGCTCAATTTCTCACGGGTAGCAAGATACAAAGGCAAGCTTTACATTAAGACTACTTTCAATTTAAATTCAAAAACCATTGTCTTGTTGCCAATGTGTGAGTGTGAGCACCTCCTTGGCATTCCAGGCCTCCTCTCAAGGCTTCATCAGAAACAGAGCCCATCTGTCCTCTTTCCTAATGTGTTTTAGGATCTTTGATATGACATCACATGAAGTGGGTTCAATCTAGGGAATTCTATTTCTTGCTGATTTCTATGGTTTGATGCTATATCTGGAACGCTTTCAGTGGCGACTGATGAACTCATTTCCTTCAAACCCCGTCTAAATTCTCCCTCAATCAAAGGGCATATAACTTACTATTTTAGTACAGTCATAGTAGGAAAAAATAATGGAGAATTATCCACAGCTTAGGTCCATGCTACAGGAGAGTCACACTCTCACTTCTGGGCCATCATCTATGAATGTGATCCCTGACCAAATAATCCCAGTATTCCCATACCTCTGCTTCTAAACACTCAGGCTCCCCATTTTATGGGGCACACATCCAGGATCCCACCAACCCACAGCCGCTGTTCTGGGCCTGTGTGTGGCTTAATTCAAGTCTAGGGGTCTCTCTCCCTCAAAGAACTGTAGGGGCAACTTGCTGATGCTTGAAGGCAGAGCTGAGGAACTGTGCAACACTTTAATCTAAAGGTAGTACCACCAAATCTATATACCAAAGAAATCAAAGAAAGAGGGGGAAATTCGATGTGTACAAAATATTTTTATAGTGTTGAAGAATTGTAAACTTAGGGAGTGCCCATCAATTAAGGGATAGTACAAATAGTTGAATAGTTGAGGAACAAGTCGTTGATATAAGGAATACTGTAATGCTATAAGGAATGAGGGAGGAAGTGGTCTCAGAAAAATATGGAAAGACATTTAAAAACAGATGCAAAGTGAATTGAGCAGCACCAGAACAACAATATTATAAAAATAAACAACTTTGGAAGACTTAGGAACTCTGATCAATACAATAACAAATTATAATTCCAGAGGATTCATGATGAAACATACTATCCTGATAGAAAAGAAATGATCTCAGAGTATAGATTGAAGCTTATGGATTTGTTTGTTTGTTTTTGGAAAAGGCCAATGCAATGATTTGTTTTGCTTTTTTGTACATGTTTGCCACAGTCGCTTTGTTTTTCTGCTTTCTCAATGGAGGGAAGGAGGTAAGAAGATAGAAGGGGTAGAGAAAAGGCATATGTTAGTGACAATAATTTATGACAGTCAAATTTAGTAGACCTCAAAGAGAACTAGGAATCCTAGTAGAGAAAGTAGAAGGAAAAGAAGAGGAGAGAGCTCAAATTAAGAAGGAACATTCTAACAATCAGAGTTGCCCAATAAAAATAGTTCATATCTATAACTCATTAAGGTTTATGAAACATTTTATGTGTATTTTCTCATTTAATCTTCACAGAAACCCTATGAGGTAGGCAGGGCATTGGTTATTATCATTATTTAGTAGATGAGGAAATGGGCCTAGTGTTCCAGAAATATTAGTTTGAATATTTTATGTAACAGTTCTGGTAGAGTGTAATGTCAATGCACACTTAGAAATTTTTTGTGTTATATGCATTTCTTTAATGGTTGAGGAAAGGAAAAAAACTGTACTATTCCTATTCTACTTTGCATGTTGTTTGCATTCCAGAAGGAACCCTTAGTAGGAATCAAATTTTTGTTTAAATGATTGTCTCTAAAGTTTTACCTTGGAAGAAGGGGAAGAAGTCAGAGATAAGGAGACAAAATTCTTAGCCCTCTCCTTAGAGACCAGAGATTCTAGGATTAACCCCATTCTGTGGGGAGTCCAGAGTTAGGAACCCTGAGTGAGGGTTATCTTAACTGGAAATCCTTGTTAGAAAAATGTTCCCTTATATTTAATTGAAATCTGCCTATTTATAATTTCTCTTCATTAATCCTAGTTTTATCTCATTCCCTTTCCCTGTGATCAGGCAGACTAACTCTAAACCTTCTTCTCCATGACATTCCTTTAAATATTTGAGGGCAACTATGTCCTTTTATGGTCTTCTGTAAGTTAAATAGCATGAGTGTCTTAAACTAGTTTTCCTAAGTCATGATCTCTAGGCTTCTCACCAATCTGGTGAAACACCTAGAGACAAACACCTAAATGGAATACCCCTTCTAAAAGTTCTAGGATAAAAAGAGTTAGAGCTGGAAGGACCTTTTAAGATCATTGAGAAGGCTGATGCTGAGAGAGGTAACATGACTTATTCACACAATTCATAGACTCATGTAATTTTGTGAAAATTTTCAGAAGTTATGGATAGCTTTCTTATAACATTTCTTAAATTATGGTGTATAGCATGTTTTTTTAATTTGTATTTTTCTGAAATACATACATACATACATATGTTAGCTACGTATGTATAAAATCTGTATGTGTATATATAGTCTCTACACATTCTGTCTCCTAGATCAACATATTTTGCTTTCGTGGAAACCAGGTTTTCTTTTAACATGAGAGCTTTTTGCTTCTTTTCCTTCACATATTTTCTCATTTCTGTGTTTTTGAATTCTCACTCAGTTGTTCTCTCTTTTGTTTCTTTGGTACGGTTTTCCACTATGGATTCAAGTTTGTGTATCGTAATGATTTTTTTCTGCTTTAAAGACCATTAACTTTGCTTTTACAATTCTTATCTTTCTTTTGAATCATCCAGGAGCGTCCTGCCATGGTTGCATGATCTCTCAGGAACCCATAGGGTCCTCTGTCTCAGCAGATATTTATTCATTTTCCTTTGTCTTGCAATATTTATTCATAGATATCTGATTAAACTGATCTAAAGATCACATTCCCTTCTGTTGTTAATGTCTTCCCTGCTGCTTTATCTGTTTGTACTCGGGGTCTTTTCTTGCTCCAGAAATCTTTTGTGATTTCAGTATTTTCTTCTTTCTATTCCCCTATTGCTCATTTTTTGACTCCTTACCTTTGATGATGATTTCTCTGAAACCTAGAACTCAACAACTTCCTTCTACATTGAACAATTTAGGTTTCACCAACTCCAATCTGCCCCAGATGATTAGTGTTAGGACAGAAGTGGTTCTAGTTTGATGACAATTCCCCTTTCCCTAAGCTTAGTGGAACAGCACACACATATGTCTTGCCCTAGTTTCCTCTTTTTCTTAATTCTCTACCTGGGCTCTGTTGCAGCACAGAGTACTATCACACTACCATCTGCCCAAAGCAAGCTTTTGTCTTGTGGTTCTCTCCTGCATGTGGAGAAAAGGATGGAGTGGAGGGTAGGCAGATTTGAATTTTTTTGTAAGCCTCCGAGTTTTCTTGTTTGTTCTTATGGGAGCATGGTGCCCAAAATGAGAGAAAGTGTTGAATGAGCACTAGAAGGGGAGGAATTTAGCACTCTCTGTTGTTACTTTTTTGAGTTATTTCCTTTTTGATGTTCTTGGTGTCATAGATCAGAAGAACAGAAGAAATTGCTTTATTTCTTAAGCATAATTCTGTTTTTGGACAGGATTAAAAGATCAGAAGAACCAGAATAAGTATCTAGCCCTTCATCTTATTAGTTAAATATTAAAAACGCAGGTCTTCTGATAACAGACCTAGGGGGCTTTATCATACTACCAGGATGTCCAAGAATACTGAATTTATTTACCTATTTTTGCTCATGTTTTTCTAGTTTATCTGCTCCTTTGATTTATGAGTCTATTATTAACATAAGTTAAGAGAATAACAACAGAAACAAAACAAAAACAAATGCTGTTAATTATGGATAAGCGTGATCCAGGAGAAAATGACTGTTTTGCCTTCTTTATAGGAGAAAGGACACTAAGGGTATGGAACATTGTATATGAGGTCTTTCATCTAATGAAGGATTTCACCTTAAAACTTCAAGAATCCATCATTTCTCTGGAATTAATGATCCCTCTATTGACATAGACTCCGATCATTTCAATGCATCCTAAAAAGTTTTCATAGATTGATGTGAATGAAAAAAATTTCCTAACAGTCAAGCAGTGAATAGTACAAGGAAGATTTAGGTTCAAATCTCACCCTTGACACTAGAGGTGATAGATTTAGAACTTGGAAGGAACCTTAGAAATCATTTAGTCCAGCTCCTAAAAGCAAAGCAAGGCACTCTCTTTTTTCTCTGCACATGTCAAAATGGTGAAGGCTTGCTAAACTTCCTTACGGGGTTGTCATTAGAGTCAGTAAAAACCACTTGCCCAAAATGATTTGCAAACTTTAAAACATTAAATAAATGCTAATTGTTTATGTCAGTGGTGATAGACAACATGGTATCATCAGGTAGGTTATTTGAAATCTCCCCAACTTGGCACAAGCAATAAAGTCTCTTACTTCAGGATAAGAGGTATACTAGTAAATGTAAGATAAATGTGTGGGAAGAAGAGAAGAGGAAAGTTTCAGGCCACACTTTTAAGTTTAATTTGAATTATTAATATTTTCTCCATCACTTTTAAAACTAGATAATCAGTAAAATAGTCATTCAAACCCCAATTTCTGGTTTCCAAGGTATAAATGATAGCACTAAAAATTTAACAATTTGAGTGATATGAACTAACTCTAGCATACCTCTGGCCTTGGGTCATTTCAACTCTGTGGAAGAATATCAGTGGGAAAGCCAAGGAAATGTTCTGATGCTTCATGGATCTATGACTTCTCTGAAATTCCCCCCACTAGAGGCAGATTCCAATCCTTACCCATCTTAGTACGAGTATTTTTGAGATGCTATAGCCAAAAAAGGCACTGACAAGCGAGTTTTCTGGTGAGTCTCTATGCTCAGGGGTTTGGTCTTTGTATGACACACGGACAATGCTTGATACTAGCCTAGTCCCTGAAGCCATTTTTGCTTAACTAGTAGGACCTATCAGAGCTAAGACTTCTCTAGTATAGCTCCAAGAGCTGAGGGTCACCTTCACACCACAATGAGGCACCAGCGGGGGACTCATAATGCTGGGGCAAAGAACCACTGAGCTGAGCCAGGGCTCCTTTCTTAACTGAAAAATTAGCTCAAGGCATGAAATTATGAGCTCACAGCATATGGTCTTGGACTTGGGCAGCCTCCAACTAGGGAATTTCTGATTCTAGGCACGCTTTATCACTCTCAATCCAGGGGTTAATCCACAAGCTGGCTCTATCTTTCTTTTCCTTCTTGCCTGCCTCTCTTTTACTTTCTGTCTTATCCCTCCACCTTTTCCATGGCCATACCACCCTTGTTCTGCCTTTCTCTAAGCAGTCCTGAGCAGTAGCCTCAGAAGTGAGGGCTATGGCTTTCTGGGGAACATAACCTAATGTCAATGAGTATGTGATTTAATGAATGAATGAATCGATGAAATGAATCACATCACTCCCCTTAAAATAGCCATCTTGGGTTTATCTTCCACTCAAAAGCATCTACCTTTGTCCTCCAATATTCCCTATCCCTCCCTCCAAACTGCTACCTGAGTACCCCCAGTAGCAGCCATATAGATGCCATTAGAAAAATTCTACCCTCCTTAGCCAACCATCCCCCTTTCTTCATGATTACAGGAACTCTTCAGATGGAGGGTTCTGGGCACTAGGGAAGTGATCAATGGCTCCAAACCCATCCTCACTTTCACACACACACACACACACACACATACACACACACATATACACATACACACACTTTCAAAATGAGTGGAACACAAAACACAATGAGTCTGCAGATCTCTATAATAAATAGTTAAATTATGACATAGATTTAGTGCTAGAAGAAGAATATTAAAGGGTATCTAATTCAATCTGATCATTTGATAGATGAGGAAACTGAGGCCCAAAAAAGATAAATACCCCAGATCACATAGGAAGTAAGCAGCTGAACTGGGATTTGAATTCAGGACCTGTGATATCCTTTCATAATCTTCTAGCATTAAATCTATGATTTATTATCTACATCATGAAATTCCCCAATTAGGGATTAATTTCATTAGGTTCAATATTTCCTTTTTCCTGGATCTGATTCCAGCAATAATTTCTTACAGGTTTTATGTCTTTCAGAACACTTTCCAGTCCTTTATTTCATTTGATCCATATACAGAGAGAGCTGAAAGGATTTTAACTGGTACAAAGTCTAGTTGGGGGTAGATCTGACATCAGAGAGTCTGAGTCACTTACTTCCTATGCAATAAGTAATTTTTCTTTTCTGAATCCAATTTCTGAATGTTGTAAAATAGCGCCTTTTTAGACAAAGACCCATTTGGTCACTGTTTGGATCCTGATTGATTCAGATTAAATGGAAATAGCAGTCAATTCTGCTTTGTCTAAAAAACCAGAGGATCTTTTCCCTCCCAGATTTATTTATTTAGATCTGAGAGGGGAGGGAGGACTAGGTGAAATAGGGGATTCTTTGCTACCTACCCTTAATCATTGAATGGATGTGGTCTCAGTCAAACTGAAACCTGTTGAAGACCTTAGCTTTAAAAAGACCAAGATCTTTCATTTCATCCAGGGTCATCTTCACTCATTTTGATTGAATCTTTCCAATGGACACAGAAGGCTCTAGAGGGGAAAGTGAGGCGGGTAATCTTGCCCAGCCCTTCCCTCACTTAAATCCAATTCACTTGCATGTCATGGCATCACCTGCTTAGTGTCTTAGTCCTCTGAGAATGAAGGATAAAAAAGAATAACAACCTTTAGAGGAGACATCCTTTTAGTTTCCTTCCAGCTCCAACTCTACAGTGGTACCATTCTCTTAAATCAGAAGGAATCTCTTTGTCCCCCCTTTCAATGAACTTTGGTCCTCCCTTAGGACCCTCATCAAACTGCAGAATTATTGGAATTACTTATAATTTCATCTTACTGGAAGGTGAACTCCCAGAGAACAAGGATTGAATCTATTCATTATCTTGGTTTCCTCCAGGAGCACCAAGCACAGGGTTTGGCAAGTGGTAATTACTTGCAAATGTTCAATGATCAATTTTTTTTTTCATGAGAGACAGAGACACACAAAGAGAAATATACAGAGAGAGAGAGAGAAAGGGAGAGGCAGAGACAGTTACACAGAGACAGAGAGACACAGAAATATAGAGATAGAGTTACAGATACAACGACAGATATAAAGAGAGAGAGACATAGAGAGAGGTAGAGAGACACGAAATACAGAGACAGAGAGACAGAGAGAAAGAGACAGACAGAGACATCAGAAGAAATACACAGAAAGAGAAACAGACACAGATAGAGAAATGCAGAGAAACAGAGAGACAGATAAAGATAGAGACAGAAAGACAGAAATTATATCTATAAATAGACAGATATGTAGATAGATCAATTAATTAATAGGCAGGTAGATATAGATAGGAAAACAGACAGATAAATAAGTAGTCAGAGAAAGATAAACAGGTAAAAAGACAGGGAAAAAAACAGATAGGTAAATAGAGGCAGGGAGAGATAGATGATAGATGGCTGGCTGGATATGTATCTCTGTGTATAACTGTATCTATAACTATAGATATATTTATATACATAAACTATATGTACATAAATATGCATGTCTGTATGTTTATGTATATATATATATATATATATATATATACAATAAAAGAGAAAAGCAACAAAAATAAGAACAGCAGAGGGCAAGAAAGATATCATGCATTCTGAAAAGCATAGAAATGTCAAGAGATGAGATCATTTTGCCTTCTTCTTAATTAGGCCAAATTTAATAAGAGAAAATTTAAAAGGAATAAATCTAAAATGCTAAATTTGGTTATAAAAAATCAGATGCAAAAGTTTAGTCTGGGAAAGCCCTGGCTCCATACCAGTGTCTGGAAAAGCTGAAGGTTGAGGGATCATAAACTAAATAGGAAACAATGGTGTGCTGGAGCAATTCAAATACAATAGTGCAATAGGAGCTCATCATCCAACACTAAGAAAATGCTAGTCTGGCTTTCTCTGCCCTAGTCAGGGTACATGTGGAGCCCTGTGTCCAGTTCCAAGCACCACATTTTAGGAAGGACAAAATTATATAATGAAGGGTTTCTGGAGAAGGGCTTCCAAGATATTTAGATGGAATCTCTTGGATGTACTAAGGATTCTTGGTTTTTTAAGTTATCTATAGTTAAACTACAGACAGCAAAGCTGGGGTTAATAGGTAAAAGTTTGAATAAAGCAGATTTTTATTTGAAATAAGCACAAACTTCCCCATAAATAGAAGTGTCCAAAAGTGAGATAAGCTACTTCTGGAGATGAGTTCCCCATTACTGGAGTGGAAGAGTTTTTGGAGAAGGGATATCAAGTTACTTAAGTGGAATCTCTTGAATACACTGAGGATTCTTGGCTTTTAAAAGATAAATTATAGAGAGCAAAACTGGGGATAATGGGTGAAAGTTACAAAAAGGGCAGAATTAGGCTTGAAATAATCACAAACTCAATGTAAAGGCATCCAAAAGTGGGATAGGTTATCTCTGGAAATAGTGAGCTCCCCATCCGTGGATGAATATTTGTCTGGCTTTGTAAAGGCACTCCTATTAAGGTATAGATTGTATTAAATGCTCTCAGAGGTGTATGCAATTTTGACTTTTTATAATTCTGTGATTGATTGGATCTTGGCTGTCCCCTGTACACAGGTAATAGGTCACAATAGGATAATAACTTCAGTTTCCTTCTTCCCAGAGTTATGAAGTCTCACCTCCTGTAGAAAAGCTAGTTCCTTATAGTCACAAAGTCTCCCTTAAATAGGTCTAGGACAAATAAAGCTGGATCTTGGAGCAGGGGTCCAAAGTGCTTGGGGAGTGTAACCCCCTAAGCTGAGCTCCCAGCACCTGTCTTTGGTTGAATGCCTGGGTTCCAAATTAAGCTGTGGGTGCCCCTAGGCTCAATGTGTCCTGTCTATCACAGATGGATGCCATCAGCGGGAAATGTGGGAGATGACATCAGTGTATCTGCAGCTGGCAGAGCATGTGGTCTAGAGAGGGGGGTGTTTAGGGGGAAGGGGAAGGGAGGGGTTGAGATCCCCTAAGCTGAGTGGATTCTGTTTCAGCTTCAAATGAGGTGTGAGACATGTCTCATCCTAGCCCCAGTCCCTCTGCTACAGACAGATGGGAAGCCTACGGGACTTTAGAATTCACATGAGCCCCTCCCAACATGCCAGGACACTGAAGGAAACCTGATGGGCCTCAGAGAATCTCAGGATGCTTAGGTTGAGTGGAACCTGAGTGAACAGCAATTGCAACTATCTCACTTTGCAGAAAAGGAAAATAAGGCACAAAGAGACGAAGCAGACTTGTCCAATGTTAGGTTTATGACTGAGGCAGGCTAGAATTCTAGTCTGAGTATCAGGGCAGGATTTTTCTGGTGGATCAGGAATCCTTTCTACCTTGCATGAAAATGAACATGTATTATGTCATAGAACACTAAATTTGAAGCAGGTTTGGTCGCACAGACCAAACCTCAGCTCTGATACTTACTACCTGAGCAAAGCCTCTCAACATCTCTGAGCCTCTGACAAAATTTCCCCTCTTGTAAGAAGATTTTAATATTTTTACTTTTCTCATGCAACATACAGGGTTGCATGAAAAATAAACCAGTAAGCACTATAGGAATGAGTGTCCATATAATTTTCAACCAAAAGGAGTTTATGACCCACCTTAGACAAGGTTATTTGCATAATGATTTTGAAGTCTTCCCTCCCTTACAGATGTAGAGTATACCCAACGTCCACGTCTTAGAGGGAACTCTGCAGCCCCATGGAAGGCAATTTTCCTATTTATTATTTCTAATTAACAGAACATTAATAATGAGTTATTATCTGCAACCAGAGAAAGAACTGAGGAGAATGAATGTAAATGAACACATGCTATATTCTTTTCTTTTTTCTGTTTTTTTAATCTCTTCCATGGTTTTTCCCGTTTGCTCTGATTTTTCTTTCCCAATATAATTCATAAAACAATGTGTATTAAAAATAACTAAACTAAAAAAAAGGTTTGTGCAGAAAAAGTAATAAAATAATAGTAAAATAGTAATAAAAAAATTAGCTCCCAGGGTTGTTGTTGGGATCAAATAAAATAATATTGATGATGCCCCTTGCAAATCTCAAAGTATTATATACATACTAGCTATTATTTCATCTTTGTTTGATTTGGCCCAGTGCATGGTTTATGCTAACAGGAGATGGAGAGAGAAGGCATTATGTGATACTGGCAAAAATTTTCATCTTTGAGTCAGTAAACTTTTATTAAAATTTATTAAAATATTGTCTTAGAAATTCTCAGTTCCTAAGAAAGCTCCTTCCTTTTCTGGACATTAATTTCTTCTGCTATAGAATTAGTTTGACTCAATTTGCCAGATGGAGGATTAGGTAGATCAAAGGTCAGAGGTCAGCTACAGCATTAGAAAGACCTTGTTTGAGTCTTGTCTCTGACATATAATCAGCTATGAAACATGACAAAGTTATGCAATCTCATCAGGCCCTAGGCAGTTCTTCAGGTCAATGTATTTAAAAGAACTTGCCCATCTCCACTAAAAAGGGACTTGCATGCTACAAATTTCCTATATTGATAAAATCATACATCTGAACCAAATATTACATATACTACTGATCTCACAGCAAGAATATTATTAGGATAAAATGAGGTCAGATAGCTAAAGTGTATCATAACTCTCTGACCCTGTAAATATGTGACTTGTATAATAGAGATAGGATCTGGATCTATAAAGCAATTACAGAGATAAGTACATAGACCACTGGGCCTCATGGAGCCAGGAAGACCTATCCACTATATCGTATAACCTCTGAATTATTTAAGTTTCTTATTAAAGTATAGTGATAACAGTACTGCTGTTGTTATTGATAGGAACTTCCCCTCTGCATGGATCTTGAAAATAGGATCAGATAATACTTGAAGCTTCTTTTCTGTGGTTTCACCCCGACAGCTGAATATCATGGGGCCATCTATGCTTTTTCATCCTATGTTATCTTCATCCATGTTTTCCATAAATGTTCCCATTGTTCTCTTGTTCCTTTAATATCTTTCAGGGATCGTTGTACTCCTTCTACTATTTCTCATTCTCACTGCAGGGAACAATCTCGAAGTTGGAAAAGACCTTTGAGATCATCTCATCTAACCAATGTCTATCCCCCCTACAATTTGTCCATCGTGACTGGTTCACTCCGTTTCCTAGTAACCCACATCTTCAGTGATGTTGTAAATGTCACCTCTTACACAAGCTGGCCATTGTTAACATGCCAGAAAGTGGTATCCCTCCAGACCCTCACTAGTGGATGTTGCAGCTCCATTAATCACCACTTCTGGCTGTGACCAGTACAGGTCAGTCTCTATGGACTTTCTGTGCTCCTGGATGGATACAATCTGAGCACACACACCCACACACCTGAGACAAATACCCTGGAGCCAGGACCAATAACAACAGAGCCCACGCAGGATGACCTATAGGGACTGAAACTCCCAAAGGACTGCAGGTTATCAGGAGTCCCCAAGGCCACAGTTCTGAGGGACTCCCATGCCTGTCAGATACGCCACAGTGATTAATGTTTGTTGAATTTAATTTAATCATGCTTGAAAGAACTCTCATGGCAGTCTAACTGATCATGTGATCACCAGCAAAAGAGAGGCTATGTAGTCCCTTAGGAAACCTTCATTTGGCCTTGCCATTGCCTCAAGCCATTGTCCTGAAGCTTTCCTTTCTTTCACTACCAAGTTCTTAGAAAGAAACTTCTGTGCTTACTAATTATACTTCTTCACCAACTCCCTACATTCAGGGGTCCTCAAACTAAGGCCCACGGGCCAGATGTGGCCCAGGGCTATGAAGTTTCTTTATTTAAAGGCCCACAAAAAAAAAGTTTTTGTTTTTACTATAGTCCAGCCCTCTCCTACAGTCTGAGGGACAGTGAACTGGCCCCCTATTTAAAAAGTTTGAGGACCCCTGCTACAATCTGGCATATAACTGAAGTCACCAATGGTCTTTTAGGGGCTATATACAAATTCTTTTTCTTAGTTCTCAATCTCCTAGCAGATTTTGACTTGACTGGGCATTCCTTCCATTGGGAAACTCCCTACTCCCTTGGTTTGAGGAAGCTACTCTTTCTTGGTGTTCCCATTTCTAACTCCTTATCTATCTCCAACATCCTCAAGCATGGGGTCCCCTAAGATTCTGTACTGGATTCTTTCCTCTTTTTTCCTGTGCGCTTTCTCCACTGGTAATATCAACTCTTCTCTTGGCTCAGTTATTACCTCTATATAGACGATTTTCATCAGCATTTCAAAAAAGAACTCAATGTATTTTCCTTCTAACTCTTAAGTCCCTCTTTTCAACTTTATTTTTAACACTTAAGTTGATTTCTCTGAATCATGTTTGATTCTTATCTCTCACCTCTCAACTAAATCAGATGGCAGTTTTGTTCATTCTCAGTCTTTAATTGTCTTGTTCATCTATCCAACTTCTTCTTTTCACTCCCACAGCTCTAGTTTGAGTCCTTGTCCCCTCTCTCCTGGACTGTTGTATTAACCTTTTTATTGTAATCCAAGTTTCTAGTCTTGCTTCTCACCAATCTATGCTTCTACCCAACTGCCATTTCCCTAAAACACAAATCTGTCCATGTTAATTTCCTCCTCAAAAAAATCTTCACTAGCTTCCTATTGTCTCTAGAATAAAAAGCAAACAGTATAGCATTAAAGAAACTGCTTTTTCTGGCTTACTTTACATTACTCTTCTCCCCCCAGCCACTTCATACTTTCCACAATCTACCCAACTGTTTTCAATCTCAACATTCCTCCTCCTCTTCCATGAAATTACATAAACCAGCACACACACACACACACACACACACACACACACACACACACACTTTCTGGAGTTCTCTCAACCTTAATTTCTCCCTCTTAGAATTCTTATCTCTCTTCACGATTCAGTTCAAACAACACCTTCTTTCATGAAGCTTCCCCAATTCAGAACACCTTAATTGTTAGTGCAATAAGCCTCCTTAAAATCACTCTGTGTTTTGGGAACCACTCAATCACCACCTCCTTTCAATACATTCCTCTTCTCCTATTACAATACATACTCCCGAACTGGTTCATTTTTTTTTTGGTTGCATTTTTAGTTTGCCGGCTAAGTATCCCAGCATGGTGAATGCATATTAAATGTTTATTGAATTGGATAGTGTTCAAGCTTCAGATTTTTAAAAAATGGTGAGAGAAAGTAAGAGTAGCTGGGAGACGCCAAAGAATCTAGCCCCATGCCTCAGAATTTATCTCCCCCTAACAGTTGTCCATGTTCCAGAGTCACCCTAGATGACACAGTGAATAAAGTACTGGATTTAGAGTAAGGAAGATATGACTATAAGGAAAGGAAAGGAAAGGAAAAAGGAAAGGAAAGGAAAAAGGAAAGGAAAGGAAAAAGGAAAGGAAAGGAAAAAGGAAAGGAAAGGAAAAAGGAAAGGAAAGGAAAAAGGAAAGGAAAGGAAAAAGGAAAGGAAAGGAAAAAGGAAAGGAAAGGAAAAAGGAAAGGAAAGGAAAAAGGAAAGGAAAGGAAAAAGGAAAGGAAAGGAAAAAGGAAAGGAAAGGAAAAAGGAAAGGAAAGGAAAAAGGAAAGGAAAGGAAAAAGGAAAGGAAAGGAAAAAGGAAAGGAAAGGAAAAAGGAAAGGAAAGGAAAAAAGGAAAGGAAAGGAAAAAGGAAAGGAAAGGAAAAAGGAAAGGAAAGGAAAGGAAAGGAAAGGAAAGGAAAGGAAAGGAAAGGAAAGGAAAGGAAAGGAAAGGAAAGGAAAGGAAAGGAAAGGAAAGGAAAGGAAAGGAAAGGAAAGGAAAGGAAAGGAAAAAAATTAAATATATTTAAAAGTTCTCAGAGATTGGTGAATGCCAAGCAGCATTCTAAGGATCATAGTCTTATGCCTGCTGGCAGTGTTCATCTGAAAAATGGTTCTTTTGCCTTGCCAAGGATGGCACATTGTGTTAAACATCAGCAAAAGGGCCTTTGATGTTGGGCTAGGCAGCAATTCCAACCTCCTTTTCAAGGGTCATATGTCCCTTAGGGGAAAAAACACATGATGTATTAATTTGTCCAAGGCCATGAATTAGTCACTGGGCAAATTAGATTAAACTCACTTGAAATGGAATTAAAATGATGGAAAACCGCTGAATATAGTTTTCTTAACAATTAGAGCTGCTGTCAGAACATTAGTGAATGACTTCCTTTGCTGTGCTTGTCACTCTCCCTCGGGGTCACCTCTGATTGTCCTTCAGAGCACTCCATTGTTGGCTTGCCTGGACCCTGAACAAATGGACAGTAGCTAAATTTTAAATCTGAAGTTTGGTTGTGCTGCTCGCTTGCTATGTCTTTAGGTGAATCACCTTATAATATTCATAGGATTATAGATTTTAAATTTGGAAGGGACTTTAGAGACCAGTTAGTTCAATAAATGTCAAAGGAGTTTCACCTGTCATGCCCCACAATATCCAGTGTTAAATTACTGCAGGTAAGCACATTTATAAATAATTTTGTTTAATATAAATTTTACTTACCCAGTATACATAATATATTAAGTATTGTACTCCCAGAACAACTAAAACTTGCCTATAGCACATACACACTAACCTCAGACCTTGAATTCACAAAGAATTCAATAAAAGGATTGCTTTTTTGGAAGGATAACTATCTCCCAACTCTCTGGGAGTGTTGCCAACTTAAATGTTCAGTGTGCCTCTATTCTTCACAGCAAAGAATAAATTGTGCCATAAGCAAATAGAAATAAATATATAAAAATTGAAAACTACTCTAGTCCAACCTTCTCACATTATACAAAGAAACCTTTTTGTCTCTGGGTCTTAGTTTTTCCATATGTAAAATAAAAGAGTTAGAACTAAATTATCTCTGAAGTCCCTTCCACCTCTGAAGTTCTCTGATCCTGAGGGTGATCCTGGGATGTGAATGGTTTTTCTTAGTAATACATTATTTGATTAAGCCATTGTGTGGGCTTCTGGAATAGACATAATGAATTCCAAAGGGAAACACTATTGAATGGATGAATGTTCTACTTATGTTTCTGTGAATTGTGGGGAGGTCAGGATCTGATCCATGAGTTTCTCCAAAGCAGGACTGAGGTTTTATGGGTAACCCTAAACTGGTCCAGGCAAATCCAGTTCTAACATGGAGGCTGCTGGGGTCCTTCCCTGTGGGTAAGAGTAATCTCCTTTGATTAGCCTCTATCTTTAAAGCTGACAAGACTAAGCCATTTGTCTTTTTTCTTTGAGCTCTTTTCTGCATTTGTCTGACCACATGCTTCTGAAAGATTCCTATATGTTGTACCCAGCATGGACCCTTAACCATTCTCTCTTTCTTATATATCAAGAAATGGATGTGTTGGATCTTGTGTCTCTTCTGTGTTGTTTGTCCTCAGTTTTAAGTGCTGGAAGTGATTCCCACAGAGTTGTAAATTTGGAGCCAGGATTGCAGGTGAAATGGGGAGGGTACCTGACATTTGAACCAGAGAGAAGGGAGTCTGGATTTGAAACTAGGGCTATGAATGTTCTATAGGAACCAAGCTAAGCTTTGAACTCTTTTTCTCTCCAGAAACTGAGGGGGTGCAAGGTGGGGAGGAGATTATACCTCCCACTTGTTAAGGACAGTAATTTTGTACATTCATATTATTCATTTGGAAATAAATCTTCCTTCCAAAATCTTTTTTAAGTTCCTTTTAAGTAAGGTCTGTATTACATATGGAATCATATGAATTTTACAGAATCTCAAAGGGAGAGGAGACTCAAATGCAATGTAGAATAGGCTAACTGCACTTGATATAGGAATCATTCCCTTAAAGCATCCCTGAAAATTGGTTGTCTAATGTTTTTTTTTAAGATCTCTAGAGATAATAAACATATGAAGGTGGCTCATGTCATTGTGGAACAGTAAAATCTAGTAGGAAGAGATGAAAGTTAGCAATTCAAAAACCCAGGTTTTAATCAGCTCTACCACATATTACTCAGTAAGTGATTAAGTCCCTTAACTTTTCTTGAACTTCAATTTCCTATGCAAAAATGCAATTAATCATGATTTCATCAGCAAGCATTTAACCAGTGACCACCATGAACAAAACACAATACTAAGTGCTGGAGATACAAATAAAGGTCCAAATAATTCCTGCCCTCAAGGAACTTGCATTCTGATCAGGAGGTGACACTAAAAAGAAATAGGTACAAGATATAGATTAGATGGAGGGTAAACTTTGGAAGACAAGTCTCCCATAATTCCTTTTCTGCTACTATGCAAAATGGTTATAAACATACTGATAGACCTTGGCATGCCTGATTCTTGCATATTTATATTTAAGTGTTTACATTTTTTAAGAGTATTTTTTTTTATATATTTAAGTATTGAGTTGAGTTGTTGCTAAGGAATAGCACTGATAATTAGACTCTCTCTCTCTCTCTCTCTCTCTGTATATATATATATATATATATATATATATATAGTTCTAGTTCTAGCCAAAAGCCTGACATTACTCAGCTTATAGGGACATGTTAGGGCACCCTGGTTGCCTTTAAATACTGCTAAATCAATTCAGATCACCTGGAATCTTCTACAAATGGTCCCAGAGCTCTCAGCAAGGGGTCAACTCTAACAAAGAATAAGACCCAATCCCAATACCAACCAAGAGCACTCCAAGTTCCTTTATAGATCTCAAACAAAATCAACAAGCATTTATTAAATGCTTACTATCTACGAGGCACTCTGTTTGGAGTATAATAAACTACAGGACTTAGCTGAAAGCAGTTAGATGTAGGCAGGGTAAGGACCATGGGCAGTGAATAAAGTCAAATTTAGAGTCTGCTTCTTGATTAGAACTAGGATTAATGGTAGTCAGCTAGACTAGCTAGAGTCAGGTTTAGGGACATAAATTTAGGATTAATTTTAAGATTAGGTTTAATTTTAGGACAAGGATTAAGTTAATTTAAAAACAATTTGTCCCAAGGCTACAAATGGCCTCTTTAGAACTGCACAATCTTAGATTTAGAAAATATCTCAGAAGTCATTTATATTTAATCAGAATGTTTTTCTTTTTTTAAAAAAAATACTTATTAATTTAAAACTAAATACAAAAATAAGAAAAAACAAAATAGAAACAGAAAGGCAAAAAAGGAAACAATAAAGAAAGACAGCGATACAGAGCAGAACATTGCCATGTGCCCAATAGAATGTCAGGGAGAATTCAAAATAGGTAACAATAAATTTCCATTTCAAGAAAGCATATGTAATAATAGAACACATTATATTCATGACTATCCATTTTTTCTTCACTTCTTGTAGATTATGCTTCTGTTCTCTGCTGTACACTTTTTATTTTATTTTATTCTTTTTTTCTCCCCTTTCATCCCCCCTTCCCTACCTCTCCCATACTGACTACAGTTAATTGGTTAGGGGTATATATATTTATATTTTATATATGTTTATTTTTATACATATCTATACACATACATTTATATATTTACATATATAAATATATTCACACCCATTCATAGACATATATCTATATCCACACATTTCTACATTTACATGCATACACATAGACATATACACATATACATTTGCATTTACATATGCAAATGTGCATCTAAAGCAATATTAATATGATTGACATATAATGTAGATTTCTCTTTTGACTGAATTTTTAAGTTTAACTTTGTCTGAGATCAATGATTACTAGCTTATTTTTTCTAATAAATTCTACTCCTAATCTATGTTACAGTGTTTGTGTATATCTTTTTTTTTATCCCTGCTAACTCTTCTACTATAATTCTACTCTTTAAGTTAGCTTGCTATTACTTAACCTTCCAACCTCTTCCATTTCCCAATAAATCCCTCCCTTATGTTTCCCCTCCCTTTTTATCCCATATTTATTTACTTTATCTCACTCCCATTAATCTAAACACTCTTCTGTAATTCCACCTTATCCCATATTATTTGTTCCTTCTCATAATTTCCTAAATTCCTGACAAGTAGTTATCCAGACTGTCCTTGACGATCCCCAATGAAAGGAAACCCATTAGAAAGGTATGTGCAAAAATGTTTGTGGCAGCCCTTTTTGTAGTGTCAAGAAACTGAAAACTGAATGGATGCCCATCAATTGGAAAATGGCTGAATAAGTTATGGTTTATGCATGTTATGGAATATTATTGTTCTGTAAGAAATGACCAACAGGATGATTTCAGAGACACTTGGAGAGACTTGCATGAACTGATGCTAAGTGAAATGAGCAAAACCAGGAGATCATTATACACGGCAACAACAAAACTATATAATGATCATTTCTGATAGATGTGGCTCTCTTCAACAATGAGATGATTCAAACTAGTTCCAATTCTTCAGGGACGAAGAGAGGACTATGGGAAATGGGTGTGGTTCACAACATAGCATTTTCCCTCTTTCTGTTATTGTTTGTTTGCTTTTTGTTTTCCTTCTCAGGTTTTTTTTTTCTTCTTGATCTTGATCTTGATCTAAATTTTCTTGCGCAGCAAGATAACTGTATAAATGTGTATACACATATACATATGTATACACATATATGTTAAATTAACATATATTTTAACATATTTAACCTATATTAGACCACCTGCCATCTAGGCAATGGGGTGGGGGAAAGGAGGGGAAAATTTGGAATAGAAGGTTTTGCAAGGGTCAGTGTTGAAAAATTAGCTATGCATATGTTTTGTAAATAAAAAGCTTTAATAAAAATTTAAAAAAAAGAAAGGAAACCCATTAGCTTTCCAGAGAAAGGCAACCTTTTCCACTTTTGGACAGATCTAATTATCATATCTTATGGAGACAAAAATCTCCCTCTCTGAAAGACTATTTTTTAGGACTACCAGAACAAGCCTAGTTCTTCTGCCCTCTGAAAAATATGATAGCAGAAATTATGGGATAAATAGAGTTCACCCCAAAGGTAAGATATTTCTTCTCATTAAAATTGGCCTAACAGCCTAGCTTATTAAGATTCTTTTGAATCCTAACTTTTATCCAATGTATTTTTTGTCCATTTTAGATTGACTTCATCTTCATAACTGATCAGATATCACCTTTGCCTTCATTCATTGATAAAAATGTTGAACAGAACATATGAACAAATCCCTGGAATACTCTATGGAGATCTTCCTTCAAAGTGACTGGCACACTAAAGACTTTGGGGCTCTGATTGGTCAATTATTAATGAATTTACTTAATGGTATTCTCATCAAGCCTGTTTCTCTTCAGATTGTTCATAAGGAGAGCGTAAGAGGCTTTGTTAAATGCTTTCCTAAAATATTCTGTCTAACCAGATTCTCTTGATGTAATGATCAGCCCACAAATCAGTAAGTTTAAACAGAAGAACAAGGAGTGGGCAATGAACTGGGAATCAAAAATGTTGAATTTGAATCTCAACTCAGATATTCAATATTTATATGCCCCTAAGCAAATCATATGCTCTCCTTTACTAAATCTCTTCCTCTATTTTTCATTATTATAGCTTTTTATTGACAAAACATATGCATGGGTAATTTTTCAACATTGACCCTTGCAAAAACTTCTATTCCAACTTTTCCCCTCCTTCCCTCCACACCCTCCCCTAGTTGGCAGGTAGTCCCATACATGTTAAACATGTTAAAGTATATGTTAAATACAATATATGTATACATATTTATACAGTTATCTCGTTGCACAAGAAAAATAGGATTTAGAAAGAAGGTAAAAATAACCTGGGAAGAAAAACAAAAATGCAAGCAAACAACAACAGAAAGAGTGTAAATGCTATGTTGTGGTCAACACTCATTTCCCATTGTTCTTTCGCTGGCTGTAGTTGGTTCTGTTCATCACTGATCAATTGGAACTGATTTGGACCCTCTCATTATTGAAGAAAGACACATCCATCAGAACTGATCCTCATACATTATTGTTGTTGAAGTATATAATGATCTCCTGGTTCTGCTCATTTCACTCAGCATCAGTTCATATAAGTCTCTCCAAGCCTCTCTGTATTCATCCTGCTGGTCATTTCTTACAGAACAATAATATTCCATAGCTTTCATATATCACAATTTACTCAGCCATTCTCTAATTGATGGGCATCCACTCAGTTTCCAGTTTCTGGCCACTACAAAGAGGGCTGCCACAAACATTTTGGCACATACAGGTCCCTTTCCCTTCTTTATGATCTCTTTGGGATATAAGCCCAGTAGTAACACTGCTGGATCAAAGGGTATGCACAGTTTGATAACTTTTGGGGCATATTTCCAGATTGCTCTCCAGAATGGTTGGATTCGTTCACAACTCCACCAACAATGTATTAGTGTCCCAGTTTTCCCGCATCCCCTCCAATATTAATCATTATGTTTTACTATCATTTTAGCCAATATGACAGGTATGTAGTGATATCTCAGAGTTGTCTTAATTTGCATTTCTCTGATTAATAGTGATTTGGAGCACCTTTTCATATGAGTAGAAATAATTTCAATTTCATCATCCAAAAATTGTCTGTTCATATCCTTTGACTATCAATTGGAAAATGGCTTGTAAATCTCTTCCTCTTTCTCAAATAAGGGGTTTGATGAGAGGATCATACTAATAACCCACATTTCGATTGTGTTTTGAAGCTTATTAAAAACTTTTGAAACTGGAAAATAGTCAACTAGGCATTGACCAACATCTAACTCCCTATACCAAAATAAAATCAAAATGGGTTTATAATTTAGACACAAAAGATGATACTATCAGCAAATTAGAAGAACAAGGAATAGTCTACCTCTCAATTCTGTGAAAAGGGGAGGAATTTATGACCAAAGAAGAATTAGAAAATATTATGAAATGCAAAATGAATAATTTTCATTATATTAAATTTAAAAGGTTTTATACAAAACAAACTAATGTAGCCAAGATTAGAAAGGAAACAAAACTAGAGGAAAAAATTTACATCCCAGGGTACTGATAAAGACCTCATTTCTAAAATATATAGAGAATTAGCTCAAATTTATAAGAATGTAAGCCATTCTCCAATTGATAAATGATTTAAGTATATAAAGACAATTTTCAGATGAAGAAATTAAAACCATTTCTAGTCAAATGAAAAAATGCTCTAAATCACTATTGATTAGAGAAATGCAAATTAAAGCAACTCTGAGATACCAATACACATCTCTCAGATTAGATAAGATAAAAGGAAAAGATAATGTTAAATGTTGGCAGGGATGTGAGAAAACTGTGACACGAATACATTTTTGGTGTTGTGAACTGATCTGAATGGTTGCAACAGAATGGTTGCATTATGGAGAACAATTTGGAACTATACCCAAAGTGCTATCAAACTGCTATTTGATCCAGCAGTGTTTCTACTGGCTCTATATCCCAAAGAGATCATAAAAAAAAAAAAAAAAAAAAAAAAAAAAAAAAAAAAAAAAAAAAGGATAAGGACCCACATGTGCAAAAATGTTTGTAGCAGTCCTTTTTGTAACAGCAAGGAACTGGAAACTGAGTGGATGGCCCATCAATGAGGGAATGACTAAATAAGTTATGGTATATGAATGTAATGGAATATTATTGTTCTATATGAAATGATCATCAGGATATTTCAGAAAGGCTTGGAGAGACTTGCATAAACTGATGCTAAGTGAATAGAACCAAGAGAACACTGCACATACACAGCAACAATTAGATTAGTGATCAAGTGTGATGGACTTGGATTTTTTCAACAATGAAGTGATCCAAGACTTGTAAAAGAGCTATTCACATGCAGACAGAAAACTATAGAGACTAACTGTGGATCAAAGCATAGTATTTTCAGCTTTTTTTGTTGTTTGTTTGCCGTGTGTTTTTTTCTTTCTGGGATATTTTCCCCCTTTTGAACTGATTTTTCTTGCACAGCATGAAGAATAAGGAAATATCTTTAGAAGAACTGTCATGTTTAACCTATATTGGATTGCTTGCTATCTAGGGGAGGGAGGAGAATGAGAGAAAGGGAGAAAATTTTGGAACACAAGATTTTGCAAAGGTGAATGTTAAAAGCTATCTTTGTACATATTTGGAGAAATAAAAAGCTATCATTTTTTAAAAAGCTAAAACCAAAAAAAAAAAAAAAAAAAAAAAAAAAGCTATCTTTGGTTCCCCTTTGAAAGATATAGTCAGTCAATAAGCATTTATTAAGTACCAGAATGTGTGCCAGAAACTGTTCTAAGTGCTGGCATACAAAGAAAGGCAAATTAAAACTTCCCTGAGGTATCACCATACAACTCTCAAATTGGCTGTGATGAAAGGAAAAGATACCTGCTTTCAAGAATTTCACCGTATAATGGGAGAGGTAATATGAAAATAGCAATGTACAAGTAAGATATATACAGGAAAAATCAGAGCTAATCAACAGAGGGAAGATATTATCATAAAAAGGCATCAGGAAACAGGGATTTAACAGGAACTTGAAGGCAGTCAAGGAAGATAGGATACAGAGATAAGGGGGGAGGGGGCGGAGAGAATCTGCCATGTAAACAAGGAGGACTACCACTGAAAAGGTATGGAATTGGAAGATGGGAGTGTGAGAACTGGATGAGGATTTAGCTTCCACAGAGTTACAAGATGAAAACTAAAGAAATGCAGAGAAACAAAACTTAAATCAGGAAAAAAAAATTAAACTGAAACTTACAAAATGAAACCTAAAGATTAGGCTGATATGGAACAAAGGAATTGAAATTTATACAGGGAAACCATAAATTAGAATAAGAAACAGGCTATTAGATGTAATGATGGGTGGGGACTCAGACTCATGTTGGAGAATTAGATGCCCCAGATAGGTTATAACCTCTATAATACCCAATCAATGAGAAATAGAGGAGGGTCTTGAGTTTAAGAGGAGGAGGGAGAGCCAGGTACAAAAAAGACACATTTTAGAGATTTTAAGGTTCCTGCTTCTGGACTCCTGATCTTACAAGATCATGAATAAAAATCCTTTTCTGGCTTCATTAGCAAATCTGTAGAGTTCTTGGTAAGACAGGAGAAAAAGTAAGGAGTGTCACTGGATTTTAGATAAAGCCCACAAAGGAGAGTAAAGTCTAAAAACAATAGAAAGGTAGGAAAGGGCTAGGTTATAAAAAGCTTTGAGCACCAAATAGAGGATTTTACATTTAATCCTATAGGTGATATTGAGCCATTAGAGTTTATTGAATAAAGAGGGAGGGAGAGCAATAGCATCAGATCTGTGCTTTGGGAAAATTAATTTGCCAGCTGAGTGTAAGATGGAATTGTGTTGGGAGAGATCTGAGGCAGGGAAATCAACCCAAACTTTATTATTTCATTTTACTAATAAGAAAAGTGAAGTCCAGCAAGATTGCTCAACAACCTGAGATCATATTGCTATTAAGATTCTTTAAATCAATAAAGGTTCCTTAATTCCAGGTCTGGTGTTCTTTCCACTATACCTCTTCAATCCAGATTGAAGGTATCATCCATCACCAAATCCTGTGGTTCTAGGAGATTTCTAAGATAAAGAGATCCTATGATAAGAAGATTAAGTATTAACAAGGTTCTGAGGAGGAAACAATAGGACTTGGAAGTAGTGGACTGGGAACGGTTCCTGGAGGAGGCAAAACTTAGAAAAATAGTGTTTTGTGTATGTATGCTTTGGGGCGGCTGCTTTTCTAGCTTCAAGGGCAGTGTGAGATGGTGATTTGGTTTCTCCACAGAGTTATGAAAAATTGAATTGGAGAAAGAAAACAAATTAGGAAATTGAAACCTAAGAAATAGGATGTCCTTCCCATAAGGAAGGACATTAAAGAATAGAATCAGAGGTAGAAGTTTTAGATTTGAACAGGAACCCTCTGGAAAGAATGTAAGAATATAAGCTCCTTGGAAGCAAGGACTGGCTTTTGAATCAAGAGTGGTGGTCTTAGAATTGAAAAGGAAAGAATATAAGATTCTTGGGGGCAGGGACTGGGTATATAATGAGGGATAGAGATTCACATTTTGTAACTTCTGTAACAATACAATTAATGAGGAATCGGATGGGGGAGGTACTTAGGCTTCTGAATAGGAAATAAAACACTATATTTGTTTCTACTAATCTAGACACTTATTCATGCAAGAATGTAAAATAAAATCTTTCTTGCATTCATCAATGAGTCGGTGAAGTTCTGGTAAGATATTTTGTTTCTTATAGGCAGCACCATTAAGTAATGTGTGTGTGTAGGGGGAAAAATCAGAAAGTTGAGTACTTCCTCCAGCATCACTTTAGAAAAAAGGGCTTCATACACATCCCCCACCCACCTACCCAACAACACACACACATACACACACACACACACACACACACACACACACATATACACACACACATACACATACATCCCTCTCCTGGGAATTACCCTCTGCTGCATATTTGGCTATACTTCTTTCCTAATCAGATTTCCCCTTGGGGGTAAAAAAGATTTCACTGCAGCCATCCCTGAAAGCATTCTCCCCTCCCCTGAACTCTTGTAATCCTTAGTTTCATTTAAAATTTAACTCTAATATGACCTTCTACCTGCAGTTTTTCTTGATGTCTATCATCAATAACTATTTTTTGATATTTATTTTGTACATAATTTATAATTACTTATATGTGTACATTTCCTCCTCCAACAAAATATAAAGCTCTTTGAAGACAGGAACCACTATATTTTTGTCTTCATATTCCTGATGTTTGATATATAATGAGCACTTAATAAATATTTGTTGATGAATTAATTAAGTTACAGAAAGGGCATATTGCAAAAATTAATTTTTTTTAAAAGGTGAAAAGGTTTGTGACCTGGCTCTGTCATTTACTAGTCAGGCATAGTCTCTCTATCATATTTATTTCTTGACCAGCAGGATGAATACAGAGAGGATTGGCGAGACTTACATGAACTGATGCTGAGTGAAATGAGCAGAACCATTATATACTTCAACAACGATACTGTATGAAGATGTATTCTGATGGAAGTGGATTTCTTCAACAAAGAGAAGATCTAACTTAGTTTTAATTGATCAAGGATGGATAGAAGCAGCTACACTCAAAGAAAAAACACTAGGAAATGAATGTAAACTGTTTGCATTTTTGTTTTTCTTCCCGGTTTATTTATACCCTCTGAATCCAATTCTCCCTATGCAACAAGAGAACTGTTTGGTTCTGCACACATATATTGTATCTAGGACACACTGTGATATATTTAACTTGTATAGGACTGCTTGCCATCTGGGAGAGGGGGTGAAGGGAGGGAGGGGAGAAATCACAACAGAAGTGAGTGCAAGGGAAAATGTTGTAAAAAAAAAAAAAAAAAACAAAAACAAAAACAAAACTACCCAGGCATGGGTTCTGTCAATAAAAAGTTATAATAAAAAAAATAATATTTATTTCCTTTAACATAAGATCCTGAAATCATAGTATTTGGAGATAGATGTTGTTTCTGTAAGACTCAAGTTTCCTTATTTGTAAAATTGAGGGAGGAAGATTTGAACTGTATGGTCTTTAAAAGCTCTCCTAGCTTTGCTATTCTGTGATTTGGGGTACTAAATCATTTTGTAATGTGTATTTCTCTGTCTCCCCTCCTACCCCTTTCCCTTTTCTTTTTTTTTAAGTCTTTTAAATATCAAATCAATTTGTTCAGCTTCAAAGGGGTGATTAAAACCCCTACAAACCACAGAGCCAACACAAATTTGAATTTGAATCTCTGAAGCACATTAGTCAATAGCCTTTGCCTGAAATCCTTCCGGCACTCATAAGAATGCCTGGCTTTTATCAGCCTCCTTCCAGATCAATATGTGGGATTTTAACCATACATATTACTACAGGGAGAAAGTGCCTGGAAAACCGGGGAAAAGAGATTTAGACCAAGAAGCAGCCAAGGTGCCTCAGAATCTCTTACCAACTATATAAATGGTAACTAGGTATGGGTCAAGACAAGCCATGGACTTTTTCTGTCTCAGAAACAAGAACATGTGACCCTGGACAAGTCACTTAACCCAATTGTCTTGCGAAAAAGAAAAAGAAAAGAAATAATAACAGGTTAATTGTCGGGACATCTAGCATACATTGCAGGTAATTGCCAGCTCTGCTCTATGTCCAGCTACTACTAAAGTCTCAAGTTGGTGCCATGGAAAAGGCATCAACACAAACAAAAACTATGCAGTTAAAATTAGAAAGGAAAGAAGTAAGTGGAGTGGGGAGAGGAACAGCAAGAAATATCTTTTCAACAAGTTTCTCTGATAAAAGAGCTTATCCAAAGGTTTATAATAAATTGATTCAAATTTATAAGAATAAGAGTCATTCCCCAATTATTAAATGATCAAAAGACATGACCCGGCAGTTTTCAAAGAAAGAAATCCAAAATGCTTCAAATAATTGATAATTAGAGAAAGACAAATTAAAGCAACTCTGCAATTCCATCTAATGCTCATTAAAATGGCAGAAGTGACAGAGGAAGGAAGGAAGGAAGGAAAGAAGGAAGGAAGGAAGGAAGGAAGGAAGGAAGGAAGGAAGGAAGGAAGGAAGGAAGGAAGGAAGGAAGGAAGGAAGGAGGAAGAAGCCCATCTAGCTATTATCAGGCAGAACCAAGTCCCAGACTATCCTCTTTGTATAAAATGATTTGTAAGATTCTATCCCTCAAACCTCTGGGTATCTTTAAACAATCTTTCAGATACTGATTAGCATATCTTTAGACAGATCACCTGGTCTACCAAGCATATTTCATCTGGCTCCTTCTTGATCTTTCCCTCTGAGCTTCTTGGTACTTTTATTCCCACTGAGAAAACCCCAAGCTTGTATTTTTTCCATAAAAGATGTTCCCAAGATGGAGAGCTTTGTTAAATCCTTTCCAGGACAGCCTGCTATGAGGTAGCTCTCTCTCCCTTATAATGTCTTTCCTTTAATGACATCTTTCTCCTTACTATAACTAACTCTGGTTTATCTGCTAAACTCCACTGTGGATTTAACCTGCCCATCAATGGCATACTCATGGTATATTCCTTTAATGGATTCTTCCAACCTCATTTCCTTTAATATTTATATTTGCCACTCCTCTTCATTTTGTCTGTAACCTCTTCTAAATAAACCTACCTTTTGGCAAAGAGAATGGCCATTCTGAAGTTGTCACATTTATTTCAAACTAGGAATTAATTCCTGACTTCATCAGGAAGGAGGGAAGGAAAGAAGGAAGAAGGAAAAATGACAGATGTTGAAATTGTGAAGAAATAGATATATTAATGTATAGTTAGTGGAGATGTTTCCAACCATTTAGGAAAGCAGGTAAGAACTATGTCTCCAAAGTAAATATGGCCCAGCATTATCATTAACATGCCTATATTCCAAAAATATATCAGAAAAAGAACATATGAATGTAATGCTATATTATTGTATTTTATGAAATGATGAAAAATCAAATGGGGGTTGTGGGGAAGGGGAAGTAGGATGAAGACATTGTGGACTTGAAATAGATTTAAAAACCAATTTTTTAAAAATGAATTTTTTAATTGAAAAATGGACTGTTTTAGAGAGATCTGGAAAAATCTGTATGACCTGACACAATGAAGTATGCAGAACTAAGAGAACCGTTTATATAAATAATAATATTATGAAGAAAAACAACTTGAAATACTTAATCCTAATCAATACAGTAACCAACCACTATTTCAGGATGAAGGATACTACCTGCCTCTTCACAGAAAGGTAATAGATTTAAAATATAGAATGAGATAGATAATTTTGAACACAACCAATGCAAAAATTTGTTTTACTTTATTATGTAGATTTGTATATTTGAGGCAGCTACATGATACAGTGGACAGAGAGCACCTAACTTGGAATCAATAAGTCCTGAATTCAAATCTAGATTCAGATTCTTACTAGCTGTGTGACTCTGGACAAGTCATTTAACCTCTTCTTCAGATTCCTCATCTGTAGAATGGAGATAATAAAAGCAAGTATTGCCCAAGATTGTTGAGAGGATCAAATGAGATAATATTTGTAGAGTACTTAATATATATAGTGTCTGGAATATAGTAGACATTTGATAAATTTCCTTACTTTTTTCCTTCTTTAAATCACATTTCTGAAAACTGGGTCTCTTGCTCCCTTCAGCTTTAGTACAACAGATTTTGACCCTATGTAAATTTTATATTTTAGAGTTAAAAATCTATAACTATGCATCTTCTTGAAACATGCAGTGGTAGCTAGAACTGTGAGCTAGGAACCAAGAAGACTCATCTTCCTGAGTTCCTGAGACACTTGATAGTTAGATGTGTGATATTGGGCAAGACACTTAACCCTGTTTGTCTCAGTTTCATCATCATAAAATAAGCTAGAGAAGAAAGGCAATTTACTTTAGCACCTTTGCCAAGAAAAATCCCCAAGTGGACAACAATAACAACTTTATTAAATGGATATTTAGTTGTAATATATAATGAGGCTGAACAAATTCCTATGAAGGTGAAGGACGCTATTTTCTTCTCTACACATCCCAAAACAGAGATTCTGGAAAGATGAACTCAGACTTTAAGTGGTAACTTCTACTATTCCCACTGAATTAATGGGAAAAATTCAAATGAAGATAGCCTAGCTGTATTAGACCTAAAACTGTATTATAAAGCAGTGGTCAGCAAAGCCATTTGGTATTGGCCAAGAAAAAATAGTAGTGGATCAGTAGAATAGGTTAAGTTCACAAGACACAATAGTCAATGACTATAGTAATCTAATATTTGCTAAATCTAAAGACTCCAGCTTCTGGAAAAAAAAAATTACATCCAAGAGTTCTAACAAAGGCCCCATTTCTAAAATATATAGAGAATTGACTCAGATTTATAAAAATACAAGCTATTCTCCAATTGATAAATGGTTAAAGGATGTGAACAATTTTCAGATGAAGAAATTAAAGCCATTTCTAGTCGAATGAAAAA
Source organism: Sarcophilus harrisii (assembly GCF_902635505.1). Taxonomy (NCBI): domain Eukaryota; kingdom Metazoa; phylum Chordata; class Mammalia; order Dasyuromorphia; family Dasyuridae; genus Sarcophilus; species Sarcophilus harrisii. The sequence continues at coordinate 353,759,325 of NC_045427.1, forward strand.
AATGCTCTAAATAACTATTGATTAGAGAAATGCAAGTTAAGACAGCTCCAAGGTACCACTTTACACCTCTTGGATTGGCTAAGATAGGAAAAGACAATGATAAATATTGGCAGGGATGAGGGAAAACTGGGACACTAATACATTGTTGTGGACTGATCTAATCATTATGGAGAGTAATTTGGAACTATGCCCAAAGGGCTGTCAAACTATGCATACCCTTTGATCCAGCAGTGTTTCTATTGGGTCTGTATCCTAAAGACATCTTAAAGAAGGGAAAGGGATCTCTATATGCAAAAATGTTTGTGGCAACCCTTTTAATAGTGGCAAGAAACTGGAAGCTGAGTGTATGCTCATCAACTGGAGAATGGCTGAATAAGTTATGGTATGAATGTTATGGAATATTATTGTTCTGTAAGAAATGACCAACAGGATGATTTCAGAGAGGCTTGGAGAGACTTACATGAACTGATGCTAAGTGAATGAGTAGAAGCAGGAGATCATTGTACACAGTAGCAACAAGATTATGTGATGATCCACCATGATGGACTTGGCTCTTTTCAACAAAGAGGTGATTCAGGCCAGCTCCAATGGTCTTGTGATTAAAAGAGCCATCTGCACCCAGAGAGAGAACTAAGGGGACTGAATGTGGATTACATCATAGTATTTTCATTTTTTTATTGTTATTTGCTTGCATTTTGTTTTCTTTCTCATTCTTTTCCTTTTTGATTTGATTTTTCTTGTGCATGATAATTGTGGAAATATGTATAAAACAACTGCACATGTTTTACATATATTAGATTACTTACCATCTAGGGAAGGGGATAGGGAGAAGGGAGGGATTTTTTTTTTTTTTTTGCAACACAAAGTTTTACAAAGGTGAATGTAGAAAATTATCTATGCATATGTTTTAAAATAAAAAGCTTTAATTAAAAAAAAAAAAAAAAAACAAGGTGAAATCCAAGCCCTCATAAGAAATTAATTAAAGATATCAATGGAGGCTTCAAAAAAAAATTCCTGTGCCAGTTCTGAGATTCTAGTGAAACCTATCCTTCTCCATACTAGATAGGATTTCAATTCAAAGCAAATCAATTAAATAAACTTTAATAACTATTTTGTACAAAGCCTTGTACTGGGTTCTTGGGGAGATGTAATGTTTAGCACAGTTCCAACCTTCTAGGAACTTGCACAAGACACACATTTATCATACAATATCTTCTTTTATGGATTAAAAAAAACAGTGGCAGCACAAAGTAATAGACAGAGAACAGAATTTAAGGTCAGGAAAATCTGGGTTCAAGTTCTCCTAACAAATTCTAACATTGTGAATATAATCAAGTTACCTAATCTCTCCACGGGAAAATTTCCAAAATTACAAGTTATAGCAGAGTTTCTATCTTTATTGGAAGAGGAAGTTTCCATATCAGGAATTCAACATAATGATAAAATTAGAGGTTCATACTAGTTTGTGTGTGTGTGTGTGTGTGTGTGTGTAAAGGGGGAAAGAGACAGAGACAGACAAAAACAGAAACAGAGAGTTAAAGACAGAAAGAGATAGAAACATAGAGACAGAGATAGAGACAGACACACAGGAACACAGAGAGAGACAGAAAGAAAGAGAGAATATGTTAAATATGTTTTTTAAAAAGTACAAATTGCTATCTTTGTGTCTGAGGGGTAAGAAATTCATTAATTTTTAAATCAAGGAAGACTTCCTGGATAAGGGTATGTTTGAATTGGGTTTTGAAAGGTAAGAATTCAATGGGAGAATTAGGACAGGGAAAACATTCCAAAGGTATGAAGGTGGGAGAAGAAAGAGCATCAACAGTAGGCAGATTGACTTTGTCTGGAAAAGAAGGTACTTAAAGGGAAATAATATGAAATGAGCCTGATGAACCTTCCCTTCATGAAGCTTTCTCTGATCCTACTTCCTACCTCTTCTAAAAGATCACTCCCATCCTGAAATCTCCACAGTGTTTTGTCTGGGCCTCCCCTTTGTGCTTGTTAAAGAACTGCTAAATCATAGAACTAGAAGGGACATTGGCAATCTTTATTTAAGTCTCACCCCCTTCATTTTATAGATGTTTCCCACTTTGGGCCTTAGTTTTCCCATGTATAAAATGAAGAGGGTGAGACTTGAAGATTGCTAAGATACCTTCTAGCTCCCTGATGTGGCAGTTCTTTAACAAGCCCTGACATAAGTTTACTAAAAATATCATGGGATCTAATTCTTAAGATTCTTTCTAAAGAGGTAGATTATTTAAATTCTATTCACTTGCAAATCAAGACATCACCTTCCTGATGTCTTTGGTCCTGTTTAAGAACAAAGGACAAAAATCATCCCTACTGAGTAAAACTACTCAACTCTTATCTTGCTTTTATTTTTACTACAGGTTAGAAGGCTCTTCAGATGAAAAACAGAAGCAATTGACATTGCTTGAATTGAAATCCAAGATAAGTAAAGGGCTGGGAAAAGACCACAGCTAGAATAATGGAAATATAGGAAAAATCAGGAAGCTAAGCAACTAGGAAAAGTTGAAGAAGATATTATTATTCGAAGAAAAATAAGATCTAAATCTGCAATTCATGACCCCAAGTTTACCAAGACTCTGCATGTATGATGATCTTATTAAGATCAGTTTCCTTTTTCTTAGCTCTTTTTTTTTCCTAAAGATCCTCCAGGAAATTTTTCTAATAGACTGAAGTGAAGGTATAGTTCTTGTCTCTATTTCTACAAATATAGATAAATAAGATCTCAAGGACAGCTCTTTTGGGGGAATATTTTGTTTTCTTTCACTTTAAAAGTGGCCACTGTTGGGTCTGACTATTTCATAAGGTAGCACATCCAAATGGGAAATGAGACAGTATTTCATCCCACAAAAAGAAAAGAAGAAGAAGAAGAAGAAGAAGAAGAAGAAGAAGAAGAAGAAGAAGAAGAAGAAGAAGAAGAAGATCCAAGTGATATACAATATCTCTAAACAAGATTCAAGAAAAAAAATGTAGCACCCAAAATAACATATCAATTTCTCCTGAAAGAATATGTAATTTGAAACAAAACTTTGACATCTTAATGGGTTCCTCTATCCCATTAAGTCTGACCCAGTTCTTCCATGTTTGTGATACTAGCCATCTTTTACACAAATGTTGAAATGTGCTTTCCCTTGGGCTTGTATTAGCCATACAATTCATTAGCTTTTCTCTCCAAGTAAGACATTGCCCCAAAACTATGAAAGATACAGACTATATCATGAAATCCCCTTCTCCCTTTGGAAGACCTGATCCACAAAGTCTTTAACTTAGGAAGTCACAAACTTGAACCACAACATAAGCCAACTTCCAAAGCTGGCACTGTCCAGGAAGACATCCTTTCTCTGACTAAAATGATTTCAGGATCTTACTACCTAAGGAATTGAAAATATCTCTCTTTGGCACAGGTGTTGGCAATCACAATGATAGCTCAGTTATCATGCCAGGATTCAAAACTTGCCCCACGATTTTCTGCCATAAGTCACCATCTCCTTAATTACTCCTAAGAGTAAGAGTTGGAAGAGGCATGGACATAGAACACAAGAGGAATAGACATTGTATGGACACAGATTTCCATCAACCCATCCAGAAACTGAATTTATTTGGATACATATTCTCAAAGTTGGAAGAAGAAGAGAAAAAGAAAACAGAAGGATAATGACACAGGTAGAGACAGATGGAAACAAAGAGATTTGATGCTATACCTTGACTGCAGAGAGGGATGGCTCCTCAGATAAGAATCCAACCCTTTAGTCATGAATCACAGGCAAGATCATTTTGAGCTTCCAGTAGCATGCTAGTGGATAAACTTACCTTCCATACAGAAGTAACCCAGAGATTCTTCCAAACAAAAGGTTGATGTGATAATCAAATGAAGGGTTTTGTAAGTCCTTTGCAAAAATTTAATGCAGATATCAACTATTATGATGATCACCACCTTTTTATTGAGTTTAGGAAAAACATTGACTTCTTGGAAGATTTCCATAAGAAAGACAGACTAGACTTTGCCCTGCTTCCTCCCAAAGGACAGAGCCAGGAGTGGTGGGAGGAAGTAGCAGTTTTCAACTTAAATAAAGTTGATATATGAAACTTGTTAATGATTGGAGCATGCCAATAATAAAGTGAGCTTCCTGCAGAGATGGTGAAATTCTTGGCACTAGAGGTTCTCAATTTTCAAATAAAAATTAGTTTACTATTATATTGGGGATGCCTAGATGGCCTCCGAAATTCTTTCATCTCTGTGATTTTATAGACTTGTGATGTCGTGCTCAATATCATTCTACATCTAATGATGAATCAACATTTATTAAATTCCTTCTATATGCTAAGAACTTGGCTACAAAAAGAGGCAAAAGGTAATTTCTGTTCTCAAAGAGATTATAATCTAATCCACATCTCATACATACTCATTTGAGTGATGGGTTAAGGGGAGACTTCCATTTTAAAATAATACAGTACTACCTACCATCCCAGCGTGGTTTAGAATTGTGAATTTCCCTTTATATCAATTGTGAATCTGTTAAACTTTAAAATAATGGAAAGAGATCAGATTACTGAGACAGAAGACCTGGGTTCAAATTCTGTCTCAGATATTTACTGTCTTTGGTCAGGTTACTTAAGTTCTCTAGGTCTTAGTTCCTTCATCTGTAAAATAAGAGGTTTAGACTAAATAGTTTCTAAAATCCCTTCCAATATTGAATCTGTTATCTTATAGTCCTCTGGGAAGAAACTCTCTGGAGGGAAATGTGTCTCAGAAAAACTATTTAAAGATATGGACCGAGTCACAGAAAGCATTTCAAATGACCGTGTCCATCTCTAGGGATGGAGACTGAAGCTGTGATTTCATTGGCTTAGGGAGTTCCCAGGTAAGGAAGTTCCTTCTACTCTCATGCAACCATGCAATTTGGCATAGTCTCTGCAGCTTACTCCCCCACTCTTAGAAAGTTACCTAGAAAAGTCACCCAGCCCATATGTGTCAGAACTTGAGTTCTCCCTGACAACTTCTCTATTTACTGTACAATTCTGCCTTCCTCTCTTTAGGTACTTACAAATATATTTCTTCCCAATAAGATAACCAGAGACCTCATGACACAATTTCCCTTAATAAATATTTGCTTAAATGACCAATAAGGAACAAGCTAACTCATCTATAACTCAGTTTTCTGACATGTGTACATGAACATTAGTTTGACTCCAGAATCTCCCACTATTCTCAACCATTCTAGGAAGTAAAAATAATGAAAAATGTCTTTATAAATATCACTCAGGCAAGCCTGTCTGATCACAAATAAAATAATGCCTCCTGAATGTAATGTCTCCTTAGAAGATTTTGATTATGTGAATGACCAAAATGCTTTCCAAAGTCATTCTGAGTCTTTTGTAATCATCTGTTTACAGGCCTGATCGTTATTTCTAATTTTCTCAGGAACAATTGCTTGCTGGGTAGAGTGGGCCTATGAGTTCACCATTTATCACACAGGCTTTTGCTACTGGCAGCATGGCTGGGCAGGCGACCAGCCCGCCTGGAATGGAGATGCAAGTGATCAATAGAGTAGATTCATTTCCATCAATAACTGCAAATGGTAAGATTTATAACACTGAGCTCTGAGATGCTGCATGACTTAATTGGCTGCCCATTGATAAGCGACATGCTGGGTAGGTGTGAGTCTGGGTGTGGGGAGATGCTAGAGATGACATTGCTCATTATTGGGGCATCAGTTAACTGTTCTGGAAACTGGAAAGCTAACTGGAAAGTTTACTGGCCTGGGAGGACTAATCCAGGTTCTATTACTGTTTTGCTATGCAATTCCAGAGCAGTAACTTTGCCTTTCTGGACCTCAGTAGATCCCTTCATAAAGAGGAAGAGAAACTAAGAAGCCTCAAGAGTCCATTTGAATTCTATCATACCTGCTATGTTCAATGATTGTACTAGTCCTTAGGACAATCCTTCCTCCTCACAGAATTACCACTACATAGATAACAGGGGAGACTGCTGCTTACACTGGAATACTACAAATAAAGCCCTCTCTCTCTGACTTGAAAGTACCTGCTCTTCTATCCTAGAAAATGGACCCTAAAATCTTAGATGAATTAGTTAGCGGAATCAAGAAAACAATACTCAAAGTGACTAGAAGAATATAAATTAAAAAAACAACAAAACATTTGATTCTGAGTTCTATGAAATTATAATTACCAACAAAAGATATGAACAGACAATTTTCAGATGATGAAATTGAAACTATTTCTACTCATATGAAAAGTTGCTCCAAATCATTATTGATCAGAGAAATACACATTAAGACAACTCTGAGATACCACTACATACCTGTCAGATTGGCTAAGATGACAGGAAAAAATAATGATGAATATTGGAGGGGATGCAGGAAAACTAGGACACTGATGCATTGTTGGTGGAGCTGTGCATGGATCAACCATTCTGGGGAGCAATTTGGAACTATGTCCAAAAAGTTATCAAACTATGAATATCCTTTGATCCAGCAGTGTTACTACTGGGCTTATACCCCAAAGGGATATTAAAGAAGGGAAAGGGACCTGTATGTGCCAAAATGTTTGTGGCAACCCTGTTTGTAGTGGCCAGAAACTGGAAATTGAATGGATGCACACTAATTGGAGATTGGCTGAGTAAATTATGGTATATTAATGTTATGGAATATTATTGTTCTGTAAGAAATGACCAGCAGGTTGAATACAGAGAGGCTTGGAGAGACTTACATGAACTGATGCTGAGTGAAATGAGCAGAACCAGAAGAGCATTATACACTTCAACAACAATACTATATGAGGATCAATTCTGATGGATGTGGGCTCTCTTCAGCAATGAGAGGATCCATTTCAGTTCCAATTGATCAATGATGAATAGAACCAACTACACCCAGTGAAAAAACACTGGGAAATGAGTGTGGACTGCTTGCATTTTTGTTTTTATTCCCAGGTTATTTTTATCTTTCTGAATCTGATTTTTCTTGTGCAACAAGAGAACTGTATAAATATGTACACACATATTGTATTTTACATATATTTTAACATGTTTAACATGTATGAGACTGCCTGCCATCTAGGTAAGGGGGTGGAGGGAAGGAAAGGAAAAGTTGGAACAGAAGTGATTGCAAGGGTCAGTATTGAAAAATTACTCATAAAACTGGGACACTGATACATTGTTGGTGGAATTGTGAATACATCCAGCCAATCTGAGAACAATTTAGAACTATGCTCAAAAACTTATCAAACTGTGTATACCCTTTGATCTAGCAGTGTTACTACTGGGCTTATATCCCAAAGAGATATTAAAGAAGGGAAAGGGACCTGTATGTGCAAGAATGTTTGTGGCAGCCCTCTTTGTAGTGGCCAGAAACTGGAAACTGAGTGGACGCCCATCAATTGGAGAATGGCTGAATAAATTGTGGTATATGAATATTATGGAATATTATTGTTCTGTAAGAAATGACCAGCAAGAAGATTTCAGAAAAGCCTGGAGAGACCTACATGAACTGATGCTGAGTGAAATGATCAGGACCAGAAGATTATTATATACTTCAATAACAATACTATATGGTGATCAATTCTGATGGATGTGGCCATCTTCAACAATGAGATAAACCAAATCAGTTCCAATAGAGTAGCAATGAACTGAACCAGCTACACCCAAGGAAAGAACTCTGGGAGATGACTATGAACCACTACATAGAATTCCCAATCCCTCTATTTTTGTCCACCTACATTTTTGATTTCCTTCACAGGCTAATTGTACATTATTTCAAAGTCCGACTCTTTTTATACAGCAAAATAACTGTTTGGACTTGTATACATATATTGTATTTAACTTATACTTTAACATATTTAACATGTATTGGTCAACCTGCCATCTGGGGGAAGGGGTGGGGGGAAGAAGGGAAAAAGTTGGAACAAAAGGATTTGCAACTGTCAATGCTGAATATTTACTTATGCATATATCTTGTAAACAAAAAGCTATAATAATAAAAAAAATTAAAAAGGAAATAAAATAAAAATTACCCATGCATCTGTTCTGTCAATAAAAAGCTATATATAAAAAAGAAATTATAATGACCAAGTTTGATTGCAGGGAAGAAATGAGGAGTTACTTTCCTCTGTCTTTTGTAAAAGTGGAAGAGTATGGACTTCTTCCCTCCCACACCCCAAGTGCTTATTCTTTTTTGTAGGAGATGACTTTCTGGGTAGGTGAAAGGGGTGTGTGTGTGTGTGTGTGTGTGTATAACACACACACATATGTAAGAGATGTAAAAAACAAAATTTATCAATGGAAATTAATTTTTAAAAAAGAAAGAAAAACATCTTTAAGCATTAAAGAATTGCTTATCCAGAGCAGATGGGTGGTACAATGGATAGCTCACCAGGCCTCCAAGTCAGGAGGTCCTGAATTCAAATCTCAGATAGTTGACACTTAACAACTGTTTGACTTTGGACAAGTCATTTAACCCCAATTGCCTCATGTCCCACTTCACCCCCCCAAAAAAAAAGAATTGCCTATCCCTCCTCTCCCACTCTTTTAAAATACAACCCCAAACTATGATATTAAACAAAAGGTGTCAATAAAAATATTTAGAAAATGCAATTCCATCTCCTATTCCCACCCTAGTATAATACATTTGATCCCTAATAGAAAGAATCAGACAGAGAAAACTGGGAGCTTAGGGAGAAGACTCCAAGAAGACTCTGTCCTCAATGAGCCCATTGCTGAAGGAGAGAGACTCTTTGTTCCTGAATCATCTCAGGAAGGAGACTTGTCCGTGATCCACAGGCCTTCTAGTCTGAAGAGTTTCCGATCTAAAGTAGTGGGCTTGAAAAAGTGGAAGGAATGTGCTGAAGTACCTCAGGAAAGCAATCTAATGGGGAAATCACTGTCACTATTATTACCCATATTCTATTTGCTAAGCATCTATAGTGGTTGTGTGTGAGTTAGCAGTGAGGAGCAATGGGTAAAGAGGAAGACTCTAAAATAGGGAGATTTTAAAAAAAAAATAGGGAAGACAGCTAAGATAGGGAGATAAAAAAAAAAATAAAATGTCAGAAGAACACAGCATGTGAGAAGAAATAGATGAGTGAGACAGAGCCCTGAAAGCTGGGATGGTCAAGGAAGGTTTCAGGACAAAATCTGAGTCTAGATGGGTAGATATGATTTAAACAAGCATAGAATGGTGGTGAGACATTTTTATCAGAAGCACTGATATGAAAAAGATAGTGGGTTTGTATATATCCAAGGACCTCCTCCCTAATTTTCTCTTCCCCCTCCCCTAATTATGGCCATACCTGCAGAGAAGCTGCATGGTGTATTGGAAAGAGATCCAGGCTCTGATTCTAGCAAGATCTGAATTCAGCTTCTTCCTTTGACTGATTGACTGTATGCCTTTGGGTAGCTAGGTGACACCTTAGTGTGCAGAGCCAGGCGGAGTCAGGAACTCCTCTCCCTGAATTCAAATCTAGTCTCAGACCTTGGACAAGTCACTTAAGCCTGTTTGCCTCAGTTCTTCATCTGTAAAATAAGCTGGAAAAAATGGCCAACTATTCCAGTAACTTTGCCAAGAAAACCCCAAATAAAAACTTAGACATGACTGAACAGCAAAAATGATGACTATATGACCTTGGACAAGGCATTGATTGCTTAGTATTCAAGAAAGCTCTCTAAAACTATAAAAGCTGAAGTCGAGTTGCTCTTCTAAATTGGGAAGAGGATGCTTCTTCACTAGGAGCTCTCTCCATGGATGAATTCAGTTTCAGGTTAACCATTAATCACCTCCTAACAAAACCAGCATTTCTCCCCTCCTGTCCTACCCTTACTATTATATTCATTTCTTTGCTTTCAATACAGGATGGCTTGTTGAAGGAAGGACACTATGAAAATGTAACAAGGATGAGGGGACATGTGTTCCAGTCCTGACCTTGACACTATCTACCTGTGTGACCTTGGATAAGTTCCTATGCCATTCTAAGACATTCACCATTTATAAAATAGGGACACTACACCCTGTGTACTATCTTTTTTCAGAAGTTGTCATGAGAGAAGTGCCTTGTAAACTATAAAGTTCTACAGAAACATGACCTGTTATTATTAATAATAACTCACTATTTCATCTACCTCAAGGATCTGTGATTTCATCTATTTGAGTACTCCGTTGCTGACGCATTTCACAGTCCTTCCATACCTTAATAGGGCATGCTCCACATGGTGTTCTGGCCAAAAGAATTCATCTTGTGGTGACCCACTTTCTGGTATGAGCTTCTCTGCATTTAGTTGGGCTGGTCCTGGAGTACACAGTTCATTGCTGGCTCTCACTTCAAGTTTTTCAAGCTCCCAAAGACCTGCCAGAGCTTGGATTCCACTGGTTCAGGTTCCCTCCATATTACATTAAAGGAATTCATCAGTGGAGGGAAAAACCTGCTTAGCTCTCTGAACTTTTAGAAGGTGAAGTTATAAAATGGATAGGTTTGGGAGGAGAGTGATGAGGGAGGGAATGAGTATTATGGTAGGGTAGAGAGAGGATTGGATTATAATCTTAAATGTCCATAGCTAGAAAGGACCTCAGAAGGATCCACAGGATCATAGATTTGGAATTGAAATGGATCCAATTCAGTGTCTTCATTATTCAGAAGAGAAAACTGAGGTTCAAAAAGAGACTGTAATTTGCTTGCTACACAATTAATATACAGATAGTTTTTAAACTCAGGTCTTCAAAATCAAAATTCAATGTTCATTTCATAGTAATACTAGGCATCAGCTAAGGGATTTCAGTTCTTCAATCCATCCTTCACTTATGTACAAACATAATTTTCCAGATTTACAATTCTGGTTATGCCCATTATTTAAGGGGCCTCTGAAAATAATAGTTTTTCTTTGTCCTTTTGAAAATGTTTATGTTATGGACAATATGCAATTTGGGATATTTGTCTATGTATTGGGTATTTTAAACCAAACTGATTTGTATCAATATAGATCATGATAAATATCTGTTTAGGATTTATCAAAACTTTGATTAATGGAATTTGTTATTGGAAAAATAGTTGAATGACTATTAAACCCTGACTAGGTCATCTATTACTATGTGTTTAAGATTTGGGATGGAAATTGTTAAAACTGTAACTATTGCTGTTATGTTTCAGAGATTTTTAGGAAACTCTACTGCATTAGTCTGTTATATATAGGAATTTTGATTCATTCTTGGGATTTATATGTGGAATGGTTATTTGATGAGAAAAAAAGGAAGAAAGAGATAGGAAATTGGGGAAACTGATGGATTTTTCTCAAAATACCTGAAAGAATGGGAATCCCTAGCTCCTATTCACTTTTCTTTAGGTACTTCTGCCCATTCAAAAATCTTCTGTGGTTTCTTACTGGTAAAACATAAATTACTTTATTCCTCACAATCTGGAGCTCACCAACTTCTTCAGACCTTTTCCCATTTTCCTCTTAGTACTCTATGTTCCAATACTCATTGATCTGTAATGCCAGAGAAACTGAGGCAAAATAGAGATTAGAGAGTTTTTAATAATGTATTTGAAAGGGAGAGATTTACTGGGAACAAATGTATCCATGGTTTCATCCCAGGACTGAATGAGACTATTGTCTCCAAGAATCCAGCAACGAATGTTGGATACAAAGATTCTTTTATAGGGTAACAAAAATGATGGCATAATGGGGGCAGGCACCTGGGATGGGGATGACATAATGGGGGAAGACACTGGAGAGGGAGAGGCACCTGATATTCTAATGATGTTTAAGGTATAATGTCTTTATCTTATCAAACATTCTGATGATTAAAAGAGAAGGGTGGTGTTGCAGGATTACAATTAGGAACTGAGGCAAAACAATTTGGGGAAATTGGGTCAGGAAAATTAAGGAAATTTAATCAGGACAATAAAAGGGAACTGTGGCACAACATTCCATACTTTCTCTCTTCTGACTATTCAAATCATTAAATTACCTTCCTCTAGATACCTGGAAGATCTGGCCCCATAATTTTGACCAACCCTATGTGAAGCAAATAAACCAAAATAAAGCTAGAAAAATGCAAGGACTTATAGGAAGGACAAGTCTCTCCCTGATAACCCCAGAGTTAATCAGCAATACAAAGGCTCCCTGTTGCAAGCATGTCAACTCCTCTGCAGTTCCAGAGCACCTTAACCAGAGAATCAAGTTTGAGATGGACAGTTCACTGTGAGTTAGGTAGTCTGCAGTCATTTGTGCATTTAACTCAGCCTCTGCTTCTAGAACAGCAGGGCTCAAGACCATTCAGAGGGGCAACCCTCTCCAGGGGAGAAGGGTGAGGCTTGGAGTAGCTCCATCTGTCTTAGCCCAGAGGAACAGACAGGGCTGCAGAAAGGATCCAGATTTCTGAGAAGATTATGCACAGTTAGACCAGGGCAGGCAAACCCTGAACTTTTAGAGGCCTGATACCAAACTGCAAAGTCCTTTGAGAATGCTGAAATACTAATTAAGGAACTGGGGTAACAGGAGTGGAGAAACAGATCAGAGGGACTGCTAGTCCCAAGACAGATGTCTCATTTCTGGTCGTTTCTAAAAAGTAATCTCAAAAACTGAGTCTGCCAGGGCAATTCCAACAGAATATGGGATTTCAGAGTTAAAGCACAACCAGCAAATCATAGTCCAGTAAATTTAAGCAAGGGGTTAAAAAAAAAAAAAGAAAAGGACTGTTTAAAGGATTTCCAATTCAATCTGAACTAGTGAGATAGGAGGTGGAGCAGAAGTGCTTAAAGAAAAGTGAATAGGAACTAGGGATTCCCATTCTTTCAGGTATTTTGAGAAAAATCCAGCAGTTTCCCCAATTTCCTATCTCTTTCTTCCTTTTTTTCTCACAGAAATGAATTATCAAATAACCATTCCATATATAAATCCCAAGAATGAATCAAAATTCCAATATATAACAGACTAATACAGTAGAGTTTCCTAAAAATCCCTCAAACATAACAGCAATAGTTACAGTTTTAACAATTTCCATCCCAAATCTTAAACACATAGTAATAGATGATCTAGTCAGGGTTTAATAGTCATTCAACTATTTTTCCAGTAACAAATTCCATTAATCAAAGTTTTGATAAATCCTAAACAGATATTTATCATGACCTATATTGATACAAATCAGTTTGGTTTAAAATACCCAATACATAGACAAATATCCCAGATTGCATATTGTCCATAACATAAACATTTTCAAAAGGACAAAGAAAAACTATTATTTTCAGAGGCCCCTTAAATAATGGGCATAACCTCAAGATATAACCAATACAATCAAATAAAATTTATATAGAATAGCCTAATACCACATATGAGAATCTGAAAGATTCTTTAAAATATCAGTTAAACTTTTAGAAATAACCCTACCAAATTATGGATCACATTTATGACCATATTCCTTAATCAAGGAAACCATCATGTATCTAAAAAAACAAATATTCAGTCAATTAACCAAGCCACTGCAGAAAGTGACTGGAACACACTTAGTGAGGGGCAAGGGCGGGGGGGAGGTTGGAAGAAAGGATTCCACATGGCCATCCTTCCCCCCACTCCACCTCCAAAGAGGCAGGGGGGAGGGAAGGTGAACTAAACTGCACCCCTGGACAAAAGATTCTCTCCTGTTTCCCACTCAGTTTTCTCCATACAGAAAACCTTCCATTAAAAACTTTCCTCTGTACTTAACTCTTCTCTTCCCTTAGCTACAAACAATTCCCAAACCTCCATTGCTAAAGTAGTCAACAGCAGTGAGGGGGAAGGGTAATTTTAATCTTCATCTTTGAAGATGAAATATCCTTTCCCATTTCTCCCTCTCCCACCTCTTCTTTTCTCCTCCCAAATACTTTCCCAAATACTTTCTTTTACTCCCTAAAATCATCCAAAACTTTAAATGCTCCTAAAAATCAATCCTTCATAAATCACCTTTATTCACATGTCCAGCAAAGCTGGATTTAAAGCATAACTTATAATATTATAATATAATAAACTACCCAATGTGTTTCAGAAGATAACATATTTTACTTAATTAGAGGCATGTGACCCTTTTCAGACAAGTTAACAGAATTTCACTTTAACAAGCCATTGTTCTTAAGATCTTATACTCAAAGACAAAATCTAGCCTGCATAGGCAACAGTGAAATTATTCCCCACAACTTAAAAACTGCCCAAAAGAATACTCCGAACAAATCTGGCATGCAAAAGCAATAGTAATTTCAGAATCATCCTAAAATTTCTAATCAAATGTTTTCTCCTGCCTGAGTATCAATCAGATATGGTTTTGCAATAGATTAAAAAGTTTAAAATCACAAGCAAATTTTTATACTGAGCACAGTTGCAACATTGAAATAACCAATTCTTAATCATTGTTCCTAAACCTTTAGCAGAGCTCTTTAACCAAAGTCATACAGAACACAGAACACAAATCACAGAGACTACACAATTACAACATTAAACAAAACATTTAACACATATAACCAGATAGTGCCCAAAAAGGTGCTCAGAATCAGATCAGACCAGATGTGTCTTAGAAAACACCCAAAACAGAGGGGATCATCCAGTGTCCTTGAATGATACCCTTCTGAGAATGTAACGCCTGTCAACATTCTATTATTCTGAGAATCCAGGTGCTAGCACAGACAGACAGAACAGGTAAACAGATCAGATTATGTCCTAAAACATCCAGACTTACTCTCCAGTAGCTGAAACGGAGTGTCCATCATCGGGCATGGTTGTGGCTAATAACTGCTCTCTTTCCCATAGACTATGGAGAAATCCCAGAGGGCCAACCTCTCCAGGCAAGGACTCAGATCTCTCCAGCTGCCCCAAGGCCCAAGGTGAATACCCGAAGATCTCTAATCTATACTCCCATTCTCAGTTTCTAATGTCTCAGTGGAACCTCCAAAATATAATGCTGGAGAAACTGAGGGAAGATAGAGATTAGAGAACTTTCAATAATTTATTTGAAAGGGAGAGATTTACTGGGACCAAATGGATCCATGGTTTGGTCCCAGGTCTGAATGAGACTATTGTCTCCAAGAATCCAGCAACGTATGTTGGAGACAAAGATTCTTTTATAGGGTAACAAAGAACAGTGACATAATGGGGATAGGCACCTGGGATGGGGATGACCTAATGGGGGGAGGCACTGGAGAGGGAGAGGTACCTGATATTCTAATGATGTTTAAGATATAAGGTTTTTGTCCTATCAAACATTCTGATAATTAAAAGGGAGGGGTGATGTTGCAGGATTACAATTAGGAACTGAGGCAGAATAATTTAGGTAAACTGGATCAGGAAAATTAAGGAAACTGAATCAGGACAATAAAAGGGAACTATGCCACAACAGATCACCAAACTTATTATGCCATTTCTCACTTCAATGAATTCAAACAGATTGACCTCTCTATGTTTAGAATGGACTCCTTTTTATATTATTTATTTATTCACCCATTTATTTATTTGCTTATTTGTTTATTTTTAAATAGTATTTTATTTTTCCAATACATGCAAGAGTTTTCAATGTTAACTTTTACAAAAAGCTTGTGTTCCAATCTTTTTCTCCTTCTCTTCTCTCCTCCCATAGATGGCAAGCAATCTGATATTGATTAAACATATGCAATTGTTCTACACATATTTAGAATGGACTTCTTTCTTGTCTCTACTTTTCAAATTCTTTATCTGCATGCAAAGCTCAGTTCAGGTACCACTCCAATCCATAAAGCTTTCTTTGATCCCACTCAGCTGGAAGTATTTTCTTCCTCCTCAAATCTTTCTTGATCACATTGTCTGGATCTTACTTTTGTTCCCCAACAGTTATTATTCTCATCTTTTCCCCTCACTATACTCCCAATAGAATTGTAAGCCCCTTTAAGGAAGGAATCAAGTTGTTTTCCATCTTTATACCTCCCTGCCTTAAAAATAGTAGGCACTTAATAAAGTGTTTAAATTTAATTGAATAAAATCTAGTCTCTGATAGGTTCCCTTTTGTCACATTCCCAAGTCCCTAGAATAGAACTCAATGCCCTAGTTGTGACCTAAGTAGTAAAAACTCCAGGGTGAATGGATCCAGGAAGGGAGAAAAAGGAAGCAAAGAGCATCAAAACAATCTTAATTTTCTTTTTTTGTTGCTAGTTATTTATTTTAAATATTCCTTTTTTTAAATTTTGAGTTCCAAATTTTCTCTCTCCCTAATATCTCTTCCTTCACCCACTGAGAAAGACAAGCAATATAATATAAATTATTAATGCAAAATCATGTAAGACATATTTCCATATTAGCCATATTGCAAAAATATAATAAAGTGAGAAAATTTTACTTCAATTTGTACTCAGAATTCATCAGTTCTCTTTCTGGAGGAGGAAAGCATTTTTTCTTCACGAGTCCTTTGGAATTCTCTTGGATCATTGTGTTGATCAGAACAGTCAAGTCTTTTATTATTGCATATGCAAATGCATGTGCATTTACTATGCACAGTGATGGCCCAGTTCTTCTCACTTCACTTAGCTTTAGTTCACATAAGTCTTGCTGCATTTTTTTTAAACCATTCCTTGTCATTTCTTATAAGACAATAGCATTGTTGTTCTTTTCAGTCATTTTTTTAGTCATGTCTGACTCTTTATGACCCCAACTGGAGATTTACTTGCATATACTGCAGTGGTTTCCTCTCCAGCTCATTTTACAGATGAGGAACTGGGTCAAATAGGGTTAAGTGATTCCAGAGTCATGTAGCTAGTGTCTAAAGATAGATTTAAATTCACAAAGATGAGTCTTCCTGCCTTCAAATTCAGAGCTCTCCTTTGTGCCATCTACCTACCCAGCACAGTAATACTCCACAATTATATACCACTTATTCAGCTTTTCCTTAATTAATAAATATCCCTTTGATTTCCAATTCTTTGCTTCCACAAAAAGAACTGCTATAAATGTCTATATAAGTTTTTTCCCTTTTTCTTTGATCTCTTTGGGATAGTAATGGTATTGTGGGGTCAAAGTAAATGCACAGTTTTATAGATCTTTGGATATTGTTCCAAATTGTTCTCCATAATGGTTGGACTAGTTCACTACTCAAAGATTCATTAGTGTATTTATTTTTCCCTTATCTCCTTCAGTTTTATTTCTGATAAGCATGAGTTGGTACCTCAGAGTTGTTTTGCCTATCTCTAAATCAATAGTGATTTAGAGCATTTTTTTCATATGACTATAGATAAATCTGATTTCTTCTGAAAACCACCTGTTCATATCCTTTGACCATATATCAATTGGGAAATGACTCTTTTTTTTTATTATTAATTTGGCCTTTATCAGAGAAATTTGATGTAAAAATGTTTTATATTACTTTATTGTCTACAGGACCTTTTTTTCAAAATGTAGTTTCCCAGATTACCTACTTTTAATTAGATCTATTTTTGCTTTTGCTTTGTTTGAGATCATAATTGCTACCCTTGCTTTTTTAACTTCACCTAAAGTATATTAGATTCTGCTCAGTCATTTTTAAAAAACTCTAATGTGCTTCAGCTATCCACTCCTGTTTTATGAGTGAATTCATCTCGTTCATATACACAGTTATAATTAATAACTGTGCATTTCCCTCCAACCCATTTCCTTCTATTTGTTCTCTTTCTCTTTTTATCCTGTTCTTCCTCAAAACTCTATTTAACTTCTTACCACTGACTTCCTTACTCTTCCCTCCCTTTTATCATCCTCCTCTTTTTCTTATCCTCTTCCCTTCTATTTCCCTATTGAATAAGATTTTTATATCCGGATGAATATGTATATATTCTTCCCTCACTGAATTAGTTTCAATGAAAGTAAGTTCAAATATTTCCCATATTTCCCCCCATTTTCCCCTTGTAGGGACCAAATTTGTTTAACCTACCATAAAAGTAACAGGCAGAGCTCTGAGCCTATTGTTAAAGGGTACAGGGTCCTCTCCCTAAAGTGGACCTAGATCTTCCTCACAATCTGAGATGTTCCAGGACTTTCCTTTTATAGGGCTTTGTACCTATACAAACAAAAGAAAAAAATAAAATACAAAAATCTCACTGACTAATGAAAACCTTGATTTCAACCTTATAGAAGGGCTGAAAATGATATATCATCATGGGTGGTCACAGGATGAGCAAGGTAAGAATCATTAGCACTGACTAAGTAATCCTAAAATGGGCTCCTCCTCATGTTGGGCAAAAGAGGGTGATCCAGAGATACAAAAATAAGTTAGAAGAATTTCTGTATTACATTAGGACAACCCATTTACACATAGTATCTTACATTCATAACTCAAAAGAATAAAGGGTCTCTTCTTGAGGTATGGAGAGGGAGCCTTAAAACTTCTAGGACTATTTAGGACCTATTCTAAGAAAGACTATCTTACTTAATCATCCTTAGAGATAATTTATATAAAATATGTAATAATAATACATAATTTTTAAACTAACATAAGTTGACTAGATTAACTAAATGTATATTACTGGATGAGTATATCACTAATAATTGCTAACAATCATTACCTTTATGGAATTACCCTGAACTGATGGTCACTGATTGAAGTGAAATAGGAGTTCCAATAAATCATTCCTCACTCTTCACTGTAAAAGCTTTTCCCTGCTCACCTCTTATGTGTGAGAAATCTCCATTTTCCTGTTCCTTTTCATTCCTTTTCCCAGTATTATCTTTTTCATCCTTTCATTTTTGGGGGGATCATGATCCAAAGGTCACTTTGGAATTCAGGTTTGAACTCAGGAAAAGAACTTAGAAAAAATCTTCCTGACTCCAGATCTAGAATTCTAATCACTGAGCCAGCTATTTTACTTTCTGGATATAAGATCTCAAGAAAGTTTTTCTTTAAAATTTCTTGATATATGATGTCCAATCTCTTTTTTTAATGTTTTCCTGGTAGTCCAATAGTTCTTAAATTATTTTTCTTCAATCTATTTTCCAGAACTCATGATATAGTTCACATTTTCTTCTTTTTTCATTCTTTTGATTTTGTTTTGTTGTCTCTTGATATTTCATGAAGATATTGCCTTCCACTTGCTCACTTCTAATTTTTAAAGCATTATTCTCTTCAATGAGCTTTGGTACCTTCTTTTCTATTTGATCAGTTCTTTTTTCTTTTTCCATTTTGTTAAATATCTTTGGAAGGAGTTATATGCTTTTTCCATTTTACTAAATCTATTTTAAGGAGTTTTCTTTAGATAATTTTTGTGTTTTCTTTTCCAAACTCTCCAACAATGTTCTCGTTTCCTTTTCCCATCTTTCTTCTACTCTCTTTTAAGATCCTTTTTGATTTCTTCCAAGAGAGTCTTTAGGGCTTCATCTGAAGATGATTTGCCTTTTAGTGTCGTCAGAATTTGAGGTCTGTTCTTCTCTTTCTCCATAGTTATCTATGGTCAGAGTTCTTTTTGCTTTTTTGCTCATTTTTTAAAGATTGAGGTCTGTTCTTAGGGCAAAGGGGAGATTTTCCCAAATGTTCTCTATAAGCAACAGCAGCTTTTCATTGACCTGGACTGGTGCTGCTCAATTCCTTCATATCCTGGGTGGGTGTGGCCAGGTTCCATGTTATTTTGGGATTCAGAAGCTCATTATTTTTTGCCTTTTGTATTTGCATTAGATGTCTTACAGTTAATCTTCTGATCTGCTGGCTTCAGAATCAGGAGAGCAGCTGATGCTGCTGTATTTTGGCTAAGAGACTCTCAGTAGATTCCCCCTGACCTAGGTCCCCCTCCACTGTGTCTGCACACAGCTGCCTCCTCTCCCTTTGCCTCCTCTGCCTTCCCCTCCCCACCCAATTGAAATAGACCCATTTCTGCTGAAATAGCTTCTGCTGGATATTTGTTACACTCTGAATATTTGTGGGTTCTATCACTCCAAAACCAGTTCAGAGGCTTGATTTGGTGTTGATTTGAGGGATACCAGGAAGAGTTCAGATAAAGACCTGTCTACTCTCCATCATCTTGGTTTCACCACCACCACCACCCCCCCGCCCATTTTTGCTTTTTAAGGAATTATTTTCTTAAGTGAGCTTTTGTACTTCCTTTTCAATTTCTCCTATTCTGCTTTTTAAGGAGATTTCCTTCAGTAACTTTTTGTACCTATTTTACTGTTAAGTCAATTTTGGTTTTTATTTTGTTACTTTCTTCAACATTTTGGTGTCTCTTTTACCAAAACATTAATTCTCTTTTCATAATTGTCTTGCTTCACTTCCATTTTCTTTTCTCAATTCCCCCCACACTTATCTCTCTCTCTCTCTGTCTCTCTTTTTTAAAACTCTCCTAGGAATTCTTGTTGGTCATGGGTCTAATTAGCATTTTTTAAAACTTTGTAGTTTGTTTTCACATTATTGTCTTTTTCTAAGTTTATGTTTTGTTCTTACTGCTTTAGAAGTTTTTTTATACTCAATTTTCATTTTTGTTCTTTGCTCATTTTCCCCCAGCTTATTTATTGACTTTGAACTTAGATTAAAGTTGGGCTTTGCTCACCTGGGGTGGGAAGTCACTATCCCAAGTTTCAGACTTTTTTCATACAGCTTTAGTCAGAGCTAATCCTGGGGTATTGCAAGTTTTCAGTGCTTCCAAGGTGGTGTGTTGTAAAGAGAGGTACAGTCATTATTTTCCTGAACTGCATTATGGATTTTACCCAGGAGTGGCCTTTGGTTCCCTGCAACTACAATAGCTTGCATTCTTCTTGGCGCCTGCTTTCTTGTAATCAACAACAAGTGCTCCTGTCTGCTTTAGAACAATGATCTAAATATGAAAATAGAGTTGCTAATTAACTCTAGCTGTACCCAGTGTCAGCAACAAATTCTCTAAGGTCTGACCAGTTGTCTCATGCCCTCACCATCTCTGAGCTGAGAATTTCCAAAATTATGCTGCTGTGGCCATTGTTGCTGCTGCTGCATATATATGCTCCAGACAAGCCTCCACTCCAATGTCACAGACTTCTTTTGCAGATCTCCTAAGTTTCCTTAGGTGGGAAAAATGTTTTGCTCTATCTTTTTGTTGTCTCTGCCCTCTAAAATTTGAACTAAGGAATAATTTTAAAGTTGTTGAAAGAGTTCAGCAAGGTTGCTGCTTTAATCTGCCATCTTGGCTCCATCCCCAACAATCTTAATGTTTGGCAACAGTTTCCAAGTTGTAGAAAGCCAAGATTCTTCACTGCAGTTAAGAGTCAGTAGCCATAATATCAAGTCATACTTCTTATAAGTTGGTTAAGTCCCTATCCTTCTGATAGCTTCAATTTCTCCATCAATTAAATAAGAAGTTGATTAGAAGGCATCTAAAGTTTCTCCCATTTTTGACAGTCTATGAGTCTATGTTTTGAGCTCAGGAATAATCCTGTACCCATGGCAGGAGAATTCTGCCTATTCTCCACTACATGTCTCTTTTATTATGAAAAAGATTGGAAAAGGAAGCCTAATAGGTTGAACCCCACAGGGTCACATTGGAACCAGAATTTATTGAGCAACTAATATATGACAACTACTATGTTAGATGCTTTACAAATATTATTTCATTTAATCCTCACAACAGCTCTGTTGTTATAATCTTCATTTTACAGATGAGGAAACTGAGGCAGGAAGAGGCTAAATAACTTGCCTGGAATCACATAGATTAGTTCCTGAGCTTGATTTGAATTCAGATCCTCCTCAAAATAGACCCAGCACTCTATCCACTGCACCACCAAGTATCTTTGTGAATTCCATATAATAACTAAAATTCTGAGGTTGTATAACCGTGGAAAAGTCAGTGCCCTTCTCTGAGATGTTCCTCCATACTAAGAGAAGTTATACTATAATAATACCTTCCAGGGTCAAAGGAAAAAGCAAAGCATTTGGAATCTAAAGCCAAGATAACAAGCATTTATTAAGTGTCTGCTATGTATCTACCACTATGCTAAGCACTGGGGATACAAAAAAAAAAAAAAAAAGGCAAATTCACAGCTCTTACTCTCAAGGAGTTTGTAATTTAATAGCACATGCAAATAGCCATGTGCAAACAAGCTATGTTAAAAAAAATTAATTGTAAATACTATCAAAAGCAAGATATTAGCATTAAGGGGGACATTAAAAAGTCCCCTTTGATGAGATTTTAGGTGAGATTTGATGGAAACCAGGGAAGTCATAAAACTAAGCTGATAAGGGAAGAACCACTCATGTAAACATGGGGGACCATCAATAAAATGCCATGGTTTGGGAAATGGAGTATCTTGTAAGAGAAAAAAACGTGAAATCCAGCTCCAATGGATTGTAGAATACATGGAGGAAAGTAAGACTGAAATAGTTGAAAAGAGCCAAGTTATCAAGGCCTTTAAAAGTCAAAGAGATTTTACATGTGTTTCTGGAGACAGCAGGGAATTGCTGAACTTAGTTGGATAGAGAAGTCAGAAATATATTTGAAGCAGGGAAACCAACCAGTAGGTTATTGTAATAATCCAAGTGTAAGACAATGGAAAGCCTGGACCATAGCATTGGCAGTGTTGCCATGTACAAGAGGACACACCCCATACAAGAGATGCCTAAAGACCTGGGTTTGAATCCCAACTCTCACAATTATGAGCTGTGTGATGTTGAGCAAGTCCCTTAATATTTCAATGCCCCACAAACCACTAGGTCTTATTCTAGTCCCAACCCCAGAGCTTCTATCCAGGGAATTGATTCTTATAGAGATATGACCTGAAAATTACTTTCACAGATGCTACAGCCCCTAAGTCAGCAGTCTCAGTGACTGAACTTGGAAAAGAAGACTGTGATACATTTGACATGGAAATAGTTTTGATGATAGAAATAATATTAAAAATTTATTACAATCACTGACCCAAGAATCCAAGAATCTAAGTATCCAACTTTCAGCTGAAATTTCCTCTGTGCCATCTCCCTGTTGGAATGTAAGCTCCTTGAGGGCAGGAACTATTTCACTTTCCTGCTTGTGAACAAAAGGAGCTTTGTATAAAGTAAGTTTTTATTTGTCTACAAAATGAAAGAGTTATGAGTAGATAAATTTAGCATCTTCTGATAGGATCTGATCAACACCTATAAGACTTTATGATCTAATTTCTAAAAAAGCACTTTGCCAGCCAATCTGCACCCTCTCCAATGCTCTTTGATGCCACAATATTGAAGTTGTTGCTATCATTGAAACCAAAAGCTACAGTTAAATTAATTGTCAGTTCCCAAGTGAACTTCTCTCACTCTGAGAGGTAAATAAAGGAGTTACCAGAATTTGTTTCATTATGCAATGAAACTACACCAAAAGCATCAATTTTATGGAACTGTTAGCTAGCCCCTTCCTCTCACATTAGCAATAATAAGCATATAAACATACCTACTATGAATATAATTTCATATGCTTACCTTTGCAATCAATGAATTAAATATGGCCCTAGGCCAGAATAAAAATATGTGGCCTAGAATTCAGAAATGAAAAAAGCCAAAGTCTTATTGAATCCTCTGAAGCCCACACTTGAATTTTAAAATACCTTCCTAACACATGTAAAAAATAACAAGCAGGGTGATTTTGGAAATACCTGGAAAGACTTACAATAACTGATACAAGTGAAGTGAGTAGAACCAAAAGATGTTATATTCAGTAACAGCAAAATCATACAATGATCAGCTTTGAATAACTTATCTATTCTTACCAATACAATGATCCCAGACAATTTCAAAGGATTAATGATGAAAGCTAGCCACATCCAGAAAAAGAACTGATAGTCTGAAGATAGATGAAAGCATACTATTTTTGCTTTTTAATTTTTTTTTCCTTTTTAGTCTGTCTTCTTTCACAACATGAATATCTTTTGCATGATTAGACACCATTGCACCCATAAAAAACCATCTGAGGGAGAGGAGAGGTGAGGGATTGAGGTAGAAAATTTGGAACTCAAACAATTTTTAAATGACTGTTAAAATTTATCTTTACACTTACATGAACTGATACAAAGTGAAATGAGTAGAACCAGAAGAACATTGTACATAGTAACAACAATACTGTAACATGATTAATTGTGAATGATTTAGCTAAATGTTCCAAGAAAACTCTGAAGTACTTATGAACAATACCATCTATCCTCAGAGAAAAAACTGATAGAATCTGAATCTAGATCAAAACATTTTTTTTATTTTGTTTCTCTTGGATTTTTTTTTTTTGGGGGGGGTTACATTTTCTTATACAACATGAATAATATAGGAATGTGTTTTACATGCCTACATATGGATAACCTATATCAAATTGCTTGCCTTCTCAATGAGGAGAATGGAAAGAGAGAGAGTAAATTTTGAACTCAAGAGTTTTAAAATGAAAGTCAAAAGATGTTTTTACATGTAATTGGTAAAAAATAAAATACTAAATAATTTTTAATTGTCTTTACATGTAATTCAGAAAAAAAGTTAATTTTTTTAAAGGAAAGAATACTAGTAAAAAAAAAAAAATCTTATACAAGTGAAGGTTCAGAAGCCACTGGATATAGCAATCAATGTAACATCACACAAAAACATTAAAATAGAATATATCTTAGCAGATAGGAAATGACTTATCATTGACACAAGGGTCATTACCAAATCAGCCATCTATGTATAGTCAGATGATTAAATAAAGCAAAGGTCAAACTCAACAGAAAATCAAAAAGATAAAGATAAGAAGAAACCAATATGCGCATTTGTAAATTCTCCAATTTACTGATTTAAATAAGTTCTTGGCTCCAAAAAGTGAAAAGTGAATAAGAGTAAAAACACTGCCTTTGATTATCATCATTTCTTAAAGTAGTTTAATTTCTATAAAGCACTTGCTACAACTTGGAAGCCAAAAACTATCTCAGCCAGCAAACACTCAGTTGGATTGCCAAGCAGAGAGATATAGCAGCCAAGGACAATTCTAGTTTAGAGTACAAGCTCATTTGCAAAACATTATGTGGTACAAAAGTGATATCACCTAACAAAAAGCGGGAGGAGGGGGAACCAGAGACAGGAAAACAAGCTTGTAGAAAGCTTGGCATGAGACCTGACTTAGCCAAATAATCCTAAAATGATATATAGATGGAACTGAAAAAGGGACAACAAGTAGATGCAAAATTGAACAGATTTAATAGTGTTCCTATAGCAATATATTCTCATCATTGATGAAAATGGAATCCCCCGCATTGGACTCTTAACCAAATCCCTGATGTGCTATATGAGAAAGTAAAAATGTCACTTAAGAAGATGAAATTGGACAAAAACAGCTGGACTTCACTAAATACAGAAGAAATTTTTTGTGATGTCTCAGATACATTCCTAAAGATGAAAAAAGATAGAAAATAGTACACACTGTGATATGACCACACACACAAAAAGAGGCACCAGCAACTACCAACTCATATTCCACCTTTATTATATCTCTAAAATCTTCATTTGAATGGTCTGCATATATTATGAATATGTTCTTCCTCAAAATGCAAGAAGGAAACACAGAAAAATTTCAACTGCATCTTCACAGTCTCACATTGAAAAGTGTAAAGAAAATAAGATATTGCTGGGTTTTGTTTGTAATTATAAAAAAATTGATGATAGACCAAATAATAGCTTTAAAGATTCTATTCCAAAGTTATGTTATATGAATGTATTGGAACTATCAATAGGATGATTTCAGAAAAGCCTGGAGAAACTTACATGAACTGATGCTAAGTTAAGTGAGTAGAACCAATAGAATATTGTATATAGCAACAACAATATAATGTGATGATCAACTGTGATGAACTTCACTCTTTTCAACAAGGAGGTGATTCTGTCCAATTCCAATAGACTTGTGATAGAGAAAAACCATCTATTTCCAGAAAAAGGACTATAGGGACTAATTATAGATCACAATGTAGTATTTTCACCTTTTAATTGTTAATTGCTTTTTTTCTTTCTTTCTCATTTTTTCTCTTTTTGTTCTGATTTTTGTTGTGCAGCATGATAAATGTGGAAATATGTTTAGAAGAATAGCACATGTTTAATCTATATTGGATTACTTGTTATCTAGGGGGAAGAGGTAGAGGGGAGGGAGAAAATTTTTGAAAACAAGGTTTTGCAATGGTGAATGTTGAAAACTATTTTGTATGTATTTTGAAAATAAAAAGATATTATTTTAAAAATCTTAAGGTTCTATTCCAACAAGGTTCCTCTTGGGATATGACAAAATCACAAAATATTCCTTAATAAAGGCAACCACAGAGATGATTATTCATTGAAAGACTCTCTGATTTTCAACGTCAAGCATGTAGGTTTATGAAAGATTTTCACCATTGTCATGGAGAACATCAAGGCCAAATGGAAGAAGGATTCCCTACATAGAAGGAGGTCCTCCAAAGTTTTCTATTTGCTTTCAGGATGTCATGCTGATTTGATCAGGCCCAAAAATTCTCCCAGGACTCTCTGAATGAGATCTATGATAGATCACATAGTCAAAACCAAGTGAATGCAGCCATTGACACATATATTTTTGATGGTACTAAAGATGGACAAAGATCTGGTCCCAGAATTAATTATGAGGAAGAGAATAGGCTGGCTTGCATTTAGAAAATTTCACTGCATTTTCAAATATCTAAAGCAGCTCTCAGACATAAAACTCATCCTTTTAATACCATCTCTAGTGATGGTCTAACAAAGAAAATGAAGGTGAGGGGGTCACATAATGAGAGCAAGGGAAAAGATATAGACATCCTGCATGTTATTGGTATTTACAAGGTGCTATTAAGCCTCAGAGGAAGATATCCAATGTGTTGGACTAATTCTGTAGGACAGGGAATGGAGATATTGCCATCAACTCTTCCAGTGCCCATGTCAAGGAGCACATTAAACTAGTTAAGTACGTATAGTAACCTGCATTTGTGTATCAAACTCCATAATGGCAGGAACTGCTGCTAGTAGAAGAAATTTCCACTAAGTCACATATCCACAGTATGGCAGTGTTCTAGTATGCTTACTCTTGATTGAGTAATGTGCATGATTGGGCATTCATGCTCCCCAAAAAGACAGCATACTGATAAGAGAGAGATAAAGAGGCTGAGAGAGATTTCATTTAGCCATTATTTCCTTATGTTGCTTCCCTGGGATACCAAGTGGCTGTCCTATAACACTTAAGGTTACCATGGGAACCTGCTGAGTTGTCCCTCTCCTAGGCAATCACTCAGAACTGCACTGTCTCCTACCTTCAAATCCTATTGCCAGTAATAGCCTACTGTATAGGCAGTGATTGTTAGGGTAGTGTGTTAAGGACTTGGAAGGTGTCTCTTAAAAAAAGTACCAAATGAAAAAGTTAGTAAATTTGCCTCCTAATTCCCAATTTCAATGTTCCTCAGCAGCATCTGGCTATTTCTTCCCTCTTGCTTCCCAGTTATCAAATGGCCATCATGAGAATGGGGTCTTTCACAACTCTGAGGTACCATTACACACCTCTCAGGTTGGCTAAGATGACAGGAAAAGATAATGATGAATATTGGAGGGGATGTGGGAAAACTTGGACACTGATACATTGTTGGTGGAACTGTGAACATATCCAACCATTCTGGAGAGCAATTTGCTCAAAAAGTTATCAAACTGTGCATACCCTTTGATCCAACAGTGTCACTACTGGGCTTATATCCCAAAGAGATCTTAAAGAAGGGAAAGGGACCTGTGTGTGCAAGAATGTTTGTGGCAGCCCTGTTTGTAGTGGCAAGAAACTGGAAACTGAGTGGATGCCTATCAGTTGGAGAATGGCTAAATAAGTTATGGTATATGAATGTTATGGAATATTATTGTTCTATAAGAAACAATCAGCAGAATGATTTCAGAAAGGCCTGAAGAGACTTACATGAACTGATGGTAAGTGAAATGAGTAGAACCAGGAGATCATTGTACACAGCAACAAGATTATATGATGATCAATTCTTTTTTTTTTAATTTATTTAATAGCCTTTTATTTACAGGTTATGTGCATGGGTAACTTTACAGCATTAACAATTACCAAACCTCTTGTTCCAATTTTTCACCTCTTACCCCCCCACCCCCTCCCCTAGATGGCAGGATGACCAGTAGATGTTAAATACTTTAAAACATAAATTAGATACACAATAAGTATACATGACCAAAACGTTATTTTGCTGTACAAAAAGAATCAGACTTTGAAATATTGTACAATTAGCTTATGAAGGAAATCAAAAATGCAGGTGGGCATAGATATAGGGATTGGGAATTCAATGTAATGGTTTTTAGTCATATGATGATCAGTTCTAATGGACATGGCGCTTTTGAGATGATTCAGGCCAGTTCCATTTGTTCAGTGATAAAGAAAGCCAACTACACCCAAAGAGAGAACTGTGGGAACTAAGCATGGATCACAACATAGTATTTTCACTCTTTTTGTTGTTGTTTGCTTGCATTTTATTTTCTTTCACATTTCTTCTTTTTGATCTGATTTTTCTTGTGCAGCAAAATAATTGTATAAATATGTATGCATATATTGGATTTAATATATATATATTTTACCATGTTTAATGCATATTGGATTACTTGCTATCTAGGGGAGGTGGGGGGGAAGGGCAGGAAATTGGAACACAGGGTTTTGCAAGGGTCAATGTTGAAAAATTATCCATACATATGTTTTGAAAATAAAAAGCTTTAATTAAAAAAAATAATGAAGCTAGAAAACTAGCTCCAATATCCTATATTCTTATATCTTTCTCTGGGCAGCCCAAGCCCCCATCACCAGACCCCTGCCTAAATAAGAGAGTGCTCTGCATTAGTGAATCATCTCTTCTCTTATTCTCCTTTCACTCCACAAACAGGTCTTAGCTGGGTGTTAGGAGCAAAGCAATCTGATTGAATTTGCCAAATGCCTGTTGATTATCCTGATGGAGATAATGATCTCTCACATTCATCCACAGCTTTACAGTTTCCCAAAGCCTTTTTGACATACATTATCTCATTTGATTATCTTACTGAATAGCTCCTGAAGTCTACCAGAACAAGAGAGGTAATAGATAAGCTGCTATTCTTTGCCCAGGTCAGACACCATCTGGAGTATTGTTCAGTTTTGAAGACCTCCCCCTTTTTAGAAGGAATAGTATTAGCCTGGGGTGTATTTAGAGAAAGGTGATCAGAATAATGAAAAGACTGGAAATTATGCCATAGTAGACCTGCTTAGAGAAAACTGAGGTCTTTGCCCCAAAGAAAAGAAGATTTGCCAGGGGATATGATACCTGAATTCAAGTATTTGAAAGACTACCTTGAAAGACTAGCCTTATTTGACTGACCCCCTCCCCCAGACATTAGATCCAGGATTTATGGGGGAGGGGGGAGATGAAAACTGAGAAGAGAGAATTATCAGGAACTATATTTAGAATTAATATAATTACTATAGCAATAGCAAAATCTCCTTAACAATTAAAGCTATCTGGAAGTGGGCTGCCACTCTGGGTGGAGGCATCAGTTCCTTGTTAGGCTACATGACCATATCTATAGGCTGGAGCTGAGTTCTCTCCAGGGATTTGATTGCCAAAGGATGAGGCAGGGGGCCCTTGGGAAGTCCTAGAAAAAGTCTAGGGGCAGGAAGGACAGGAGCAAGGACCTTTTAGCCTTAAAGGACAAGAATTTCCTCTAGCCTATACCCAATGTCGTATCTGTAGGAGCAGCTTTGTCATCCCCTATGACCAGAACAAAATAGAAAATTTTACCCCTTATACTATAGACTCCTATAAATGACCCATGTGGTTGGTCATTCGTGACTATCAGGCAGTGGGCCACTATTTCATTACAAACTTGGCCTTTGCCTGGCATCATATTCTGCCACAGACATATGGGCACCTATCTCTCATGACCTGGGCTGCCTTGTCTTGAGATCTGATTAGCCCAAAAATCAGAAGCAAAGAAACCTCACAACTCATGCTATAAACAATGATTTATAGTGGAATCATTAATCATAGTGGAACCATGATTAAAAAACCATCCTCTTAGAATTGAGCTATACAATTCTTTAGCTGGGAATACTCCCTGGAGAGGTGCAGACTCCTGCTTCAAATATACTACTTGATATCTTATGGCCATCTCTTCTCCTTGCATATATAATCCATATTCCCTTTTCCATTATCTCTTCTTCAAGCACCCTCCTTTTCTTTTATCATCTCCACCTCCCTTGACCTCTTTCCAATACCTTCCTCTCTTTAAATAACTTCTCCCTCCACAATCTTTCTCACTCCCTACTCAGTATCCTTGAGAATCCTTTTCTTTCCCTAGTAACCTTACCTTCAGTCTTTCTTAAGCTTTCCTCTCCTTCTTTGTGCAATTCTTCCCATTCCTCAGGGACCTTTAAAGGAAAGTCCCTGAACTCTTCCTTAAAGACTTAATTTGATAGGGAGGATTCTGGGAAGATGGTGGAGTAGGTTGGTAAATTTCAAGCTCTCCCAATTTCTCCCACAAATAGAACAAATTTGGGCCGCAGGAAAAACATAGAGTGGTGAAAAATAAAGAAGACAGGGTAGAACAGGGGTCCTCTGGATATAACCTAAGATCTGAAGAAAGACCCTGGACTGAGGATTAACCTGTATGAAGTGCAAACACCTCTGGGCTGGCTCCACAGAAACATCAAGCAGGGACTCTTCTGGCTAGCTGGGTGTGTGAGCCTCAGCAGGAATCACAGAGACTTTCACATCCCAGGTGATTTGTCCTGGAATACCAGGTCCAGCAATACTGCTGAGACAGGGCTCTGGGCTAGAAGGAACCAATATCTGGTGAATGCAGAGGCAGTGGGGCAGAGATCTTGTGTGTGGGCACTTGCAGGAAGATGGAGCTCTTGGCTTGGGGTCCCTTTTCTGAGTGGGAAGCTGAAGGGAAGCTTGAGACTTCTCCCTACCCCATAATTAGAGATGTTTATACTAATACCTCTTGTTTTTAAAAAATGAACCAGTAAAGAAGAAAGAACCTTACCATTGAAATATATTATGGAAACAGAGAAGACCAGGTTTAATCTTCAGAGGAGGATACTTTAGTTTAAAAAGCTTCTACTCCAAAGAGTAACATGAAATGGCTATCTGCCCAGAGAAAATGCATAGAACTCAAAAAAATAATTTAAAAATCAAATGAGAGATATTGAGGAAAAACTTTTTAAAAAGTTATTCAAGAAAAGACTATGAAAAAAAGTTAACCAACTAAAAAAGGAGGTACAGAATCTCAAAGATGAAAAAAATTCTTTGAAAATTAGAATCGGACAAAGGGAAGCCAGCGAAGCTATGAGAGAACAAGAAATAACAAAACAGATTATAAAGAATGAGATAATAGAACAGAAATATGAAACATAAGAAAAATCTGGAGAACAGATCAAGAAAAGAAAATAATAATTGGACTGCCAGAAAGTTGTGACCAAAAAGAGAACTTTGACAAAATAATCCAAGAAAATTGTCCCTGAATGATAAAACATGAGGAGAAAGTAGAAATAGAAAAAAATCCAATGATCATCACCTCAAAGAGATCCTTGGTGAAAAACACAGAGGAATAGCCTACAGTCAAAAATATCATACCTCACTCCCATCTCCTATCTCCATATTTTTACCCATTTGCCTATCTCTCCTAACCCCACCTCTTCTAGGACTTCCTTTTAAGATTCAGCTCAAAGCCTGCATTTCATATGTGACCCCTTTCAATTGCTTCAGTTTCTGATGACTTTCTATCTGATATTGTTATTGTTATTTCAGTCATGTCTGACTTTCTATTATTTGAGGTTTTCTTGGCAATGATACTGGAATGGTTTACTATTTCCTTCTCTAGCTTATTTTACAGATGAGGTTAAGTAACTTACCCAGACTCACACAGCCAGTATCTGAGGCCACATTTGAATCCAGGTCCTCCTGACTCCAGGATTAATGGTCTATTCACTGCACCGCCCAGCTGCCCTGAGACTTCCATCTAAGATTACTTTCTACCTACTCTTTATCTGTGTCTAGGTATTTGCATATAGACTCACCCCTTTGGAATGTGTGTTCCTTGACTGTAAGGACCCTGCTTTTGCCTCATGAAATGCATATTCCACCCAACCCACCAACACGCACACACACACACACACACACACACACACGCACACACATTTTTCATCTCTTGCTCTGAGGTCATCAAATCAATATTAATCATTGCTTCTGTTAAGGGAATGTCAATTGTTTCTGCTTGGTATCCACTTATCAAGACTTACTAAAACTCCTCCACCTTCTGCTCCCTTATGTAGGTATCTCTTCCTGATAACTCCTTGAGGGGAGGATCAGAGCTAGAATCATAGATTCCCTTCCTTAGCTAGCAGGGACCTTAGACTCACCTAATC
This sequence comes from Sarcophilus harrisii, assembly GCF_902635505.1. Taxonomy (NCBI): domain Eukaryota; kingdom Metazoa; phylum Chordata; class Mammalia; order Dasyuromorphia; family Dasyuridae; genus Sarcophilus; species Sarcophilus harrisii. The sequence goes on from NC_045427.1 coordinate 353,791,668, forward strand.
AGGGGGTTCTTAAACTTGTTTTGAGTCATAGATACATTTGCTAGTCTGGTGAAGCCTGTTGACCTCTTCTCAGATTGAAGAAAATGCTAACTTTTAATAGAAAATTAATGAAAATAAAAATATAATTTAATTTTTTCTCATTGAAGTTTACAAACACCTGAAATCTTCCTATGGATTCTTTGGGGCATCTGTGGACTCCAGCATAAAAGTCCATGACTAGTTCAGTCCCCCTCATTTTACCAGTATCATCTAGGTAGTACAGTGCTGCATGTGAAATCACGAAGATTCTTCTTTAAATCTGGCTTCAGACACTTACTAGTTATGTTACCCCTCACAGGTCATTTAACCCCATTTGTTTCAATTTCCTCATCTGTAAAATAAGCAAGGAAATAGCAACCCGTTTTAGTACCTTTGCCAAGAAAATCTCAAATGAAGTCACAAAGAGTCAAACAAGATTCGATACCAAAATTTTATATATGAGAAAACAGACTCAAAGCCACACATTTGAGCTGCTGTTTTCAATATACCCTAATGGTCTCCCTTCCTTATTTCCCTTTTCCATCATTTAAATCAAGATCCTCTAACTTCCAGCTCCAGCTTTCTTTCCACTAATGTGCTTTACCAGAAATTGCTTTTCTTTTTTTGTTATGGTTTCCCTCCACTTCACACAGGGTTTGCCAAATACTAAACACTTAAGTGTTTTTTATTCATCCATTCATTAAAGATAAATATATGCTAGCTGGCTAGAACAGCTTTAAGGAAAGAGTACTGAAATTACAATCTAAAGATGTGGATTCAAATCATATCCTCACTATTAACTAGCTGTGGGATACCTGAAAATTCCCTTCCCATCTCTGCACCTCCATTTGCATATCTGTAAAACTAGCACTTTAGCCTGAATGGTATCAAAGGTCTCATCTATCTCTGATTAGGTTGCTGTGGCTAGAAATTCTGGTTATTTAAAAGTTATTTTTTTTTAAACTGACTAAAAATACCTTCTAACTATATCTCAGTGAGTTGAACAGGGCCTGAGATCAACACCAAGCATCCTTCTCTTAACATTCTGTGTCGAGGAAAACTTCCAGACATCCCCTTATAAAGGTTTTTATGTGGTGCTACCATAACAGAAACAAGTCAGCTTGGTACAAACACACTGGTCCATCTGTCCAGTCCCTAATCCTAGAACATTTTTCATATCTGGCCATCTCTCCCTTCTACTCTATAACATTGTACAGATTGACCATACTCTTCTATCTCTTAATCCTGGAGTCTGATCTGTCTGCTCCCAGGTTCAGCAGTTGTTACAGTGTCCACCATTCAAAGATTGTGGATGAGTGGAATAAGTGTTAATTGATGATGTCCACCCAGTTAGATGGGATTGGCAGAAAAAACTGGAGTAGTGATAAGATTACTCCCTGAGGCAAGCAGGAAAGGGCATTGATGGGAATCATTCAACTTTTTAGTCTATGAAGGTCATGGATAGCCCCACTTTGCTTGTGTCCAATCAGAAATCCAAGTTATGTCAAACCCCCAAAGTTAAATTTCCCCTATAAATTTTCCCATGACCCATGCCATCTTTGTTGAACCCTTTTTGGATTAAATCCACCACAGCCACCTTATGGCATCTTTCTCCTCCCCCCTTCTCCATGCTTCTTTCATCTCATGGTATCTTTCCTCTCATTCCCCCACCATGCCTCATGGTGTTTTTCTCCTTGTAGTTAACTAATTCTTTTAGGGTACTAAACTCATTTGTGTATTTAGCCTGCCAGTTAAAGGTATATTCCAATCTCATGGTGTATTCCCTTCCTCCTGGTTAATTGTGAGTTTTGCTTAGGAACTTGTCTTTTCCATTGTTAACTATATGCTTTCCCAAATCTATTTCATATTTACCATTCTTGATGTCTATTGTATTTCTTCATTTTGTCTGTAACCTCTTCTCATAAATAAATCTACATTTTGACAAAAAGAATGTCCTTTGTGAATTCATTGCATGACCAAACCTCAACATTAGGTGGCCAAACATCAATCTCCTCATTTGTTGCTAAATCTCAAAAATGATCACTAATGATCCTTTCCAGACAGGAGGTAGATTAAGGGACATTTAATTCCCATGGACTCCCTTGTCCTCAACCCTTTCCACTTCTAATATTGTCTTCCTCAATTCTATGAGTTACAAATTCCCTCAGAAAGGCCCAAGTAAGGCCATGTCTGATGAAATATAACCCTCAGCTTCCTCAGAACTATGTGCTTAAGTAATTCACCATTAGTTGATTCTTCTGACCCACTTTCAATGCCTTTTTGCCTGGTATCATGCAGCTAGGAAGTGGTAGAGCCAAGATTAACTAATGTAAGAGTAAGCTGGAAAAGTTAAAAAAAAAAAAAAAATTGAGATAAAGGGAGAGGAGGAGAAAGAAGAACAGATGCCAAAAAACAGAATCCATCAAGCTGTTTCCCTTCCTGCCACACCATTATAATTATTGATCATAGGGTAGCATGAGCATGACAAATCATTACAATTCTGCTATGCTTGTGCTCTGGATGACCTATGAAACCTTCTGTTCCAGCATGCTAAGAAGGATACAGCTGGGAATGCCAATGGAGAGAGGCCAGGGTTCCTATGACAAAGGAGGAAGAAGAGCTAAGAGAAGACATGTTCTAGAGAGAAGGCTTTGACTTGGGAAAACAACAAGGCTTCAACAGTGCTCTCCATTTTTTGTATTGATTCCAGGCTATGAGGGCCTCCAACATAACTGGGCTCTGTTGAGACAAGAATTTCTCCAGGTGATATTTGGGAAAGGGAAAGGTACTTTGGGGTGGTGACTGCCTTTAATGTTATTTGTCACTTTATATTTTCTTGATTTCACAGTTTTAACTTTGAGTCAGTTGTTCTTAGTATCACTAAAATATGAGGCCTTATGATAAAATCTGACTCACCTACCAGTGATAATACCCAGCAAGTGAGGACTCTTAGTCCTTATAATAAGTGATTTTGATCCCCAAACTCACATATTTACCTGAAAGGAACCTAAGTGAACTGTCACACTTGTATTAGAAAGCTTTCCTAGAATAATGTTTTTTTTTTAAAGAAAGAAATTGAAGACTGCATAATTATGATGATAAGAAGTGACAATACACCTCTTCTCGTTCTTTGCAGAGGTGAGAACCTAAGGATATAGGATGTTACATAATCTGACACAGAGAGCTAATATATTGTTGGCATTGTTGATTTGCCCTTTTTATTAAATCATTTGTTCCAAGGGGTGATTCAATGGCCGTGGGAAGGCATAGAGAAACAAATGTAAAGTTAAAACAAAAATAGTAATCTGCCCTGTGATTTCATTGGCATAGGGAGTTTGGGGGTGAGAAAACCCTTTCTATCTAATGAAGGTCAACAGCTTCTTTGAAATTGATAGTTTTGCAGAGCTGCTTATAGCACTGAGTGATTAACTGACATACACAGGGTTGCATAGCCAATATGTGTCAAAGGGGGATCTTAAACCCAGAATTTCCCAATTCTGAGGACAGCTCTATATCCACTATGCTATGCAGTTATCAATAAAAATGAGCTTTTTTTCCCAAAGACTTTCCCTAATATCACTGCTAACCTCATCTATCCAAAATCAGCTAAATTATCTTCTGTTTTCATCTCATTAAAGACTTGACAGTTGTGATGGAAGATATTGATGAGAGATGCCTCTCTCCCAGCAACTGGGTTTTGCAATAGTATACCTTAATGTTATCCTCTAGCCCCATCCATTTCCCTCATCCTTCAGTGGCAGTCTCTCCCTCAAAGCCATGAGCATTTTTCTTTCATAACAATTTGCATATATAATTACAACAAGCACTTCAGGAATTGTTTGCTGAAGGCTCTGGGTAAATACTAATTATCAGTAATTTTTTAAAGCATAGCTATTAGAAAGATCCGGAGAAGGCTGGGAGAGCTGTTTAGGAGGGAAAGCATGTCTGCCCAGGCAAAATGAGACATCTTGCAACTTTCCTGCTATCCGTGAAATTACACCATTTGCCTTGCTGATCACTGCCTGCAAGACGACTCAAACCAGTCCAGACCCAGTGACTGAACCCGAGGACAGCAGAGGAAACAGAGAGCTTTCCACCGCCAAAGTTTACAGATAGTGAAACCTGCCAGATGTTCTTAGTATATCCAGTGACAGGTCAAAATATGTTCCTGTAGAATGTTATTTGGCCAAGTTAATTCCGCAGGTTGTAAAACAGCCCTGGAGGCCTGTCTCCCTCCAAGCAACATGTCAATAAATCCTTTGCCTCCATTCAGAGACTGAGAGGGGAAAATTGGCTTCTGTTTGGGCCTTGGATTTGGGAAATCCTTTATTCTCAGGGTCTCCTTTGGACTGCTCTTAACAGTGACCTCTCTTTCTGGCTGGCTGAGCTACTTTCTGTCTCTCTGGTGTGATCCATTTAAGCAGCTCTCCGAGGCAGGCTGGCTACATAGACATTGTTCTCCCAGAGAATCTAATCACAACACAATGTGCCATCATCAAGAATGTCTCTTAGCCCAACTGCCCACAGCTGGGGGCGGGAGGAAGGAGGAGAGAGGCTGAAAGCCCATTAAGGGGAAAAAAGAGAGAAAAGGTGAGTGGGAAGCAGGATTGCAATTTTCCCAGGGGCACAGAATGATTTTGGGCTCTTAGCCAGAATGCTCCATCTCACTGAGTCTGTAGCAGAGTGGGCCCTGGAGTTGCTGAATTCCCCTTGGCCCAGACTGCCTTGTGGCTTGGCTTAAAGTGAGGTTTTGGATGATGTTCAAAATGCACAGAGATTTTTGAGTTCAGGGAATGTGGAACTGCTGTTGATAAAAATCAGAAATGGTGGAATATCCAAAGTCCACATGTCTGGAGCCCCCAGTCTTAAGCCTTTTGAATTGGACCCTCAAGCTTAGAAATATTTTTAATTGCAGAATTGTTGAGAAAATGAATTTCTCTTAAAGGACCATAGGATTACAAATTAGAAGAGACCTTTCAAAGTCAACACAATTCAGTTCATGAAGCTTCTGTGCCAAGAACTCATAATTAAAGCTACCCACAAGATAAACAAGGAGGTAGCTTTTTCCTTCCTGTGATATACCTGCACCCTGGAGGTTTCCCAGTATTCAGAAGTTCAAATTCTTTGTCTGAAAATGCCTTTCTCTTCTCTGAGTCTCAGTTTCTCCATGTTTTAAAAATGATAATGTCGCCCACTCTACCAGAGTTATTTAGATGAACTCTCAATGAGAGAATGATTAATATTTTGTAAGCCAGAAATTGCAGCCTTAACATAAGATATAAAGTCACTAAATGCTGCCACTAGAAGGTACCTTAAATATCCTTGTCCTTGTTTTGCAGGTAAAGAAACTGAGACCTGGGGATGAGAAGGGACTTATTCACAATTACACAACAAGCAGGCAGCCAAGCTAAGAGTATTTTAACAGCAAGGATAATAACAAATAACACACATCTATTGATGCATGAATATCCATAGGACAACATTGTGCCTTACCTTTGGCAAGACACTTTCCCCAAAATAACTTTGGAATATGGAGAGTCCATGAATTTTTAGTTGTTTTATAGCTAATCAAGCTGGGGTTCAGTGAGGTTGAGTATTTGCTCAAGTATACCTAACCAGTGCTCTTTGTGGAGACTTAAAGCCAGTTCTTTATCCCTTATAGTGCAGACCACATCCTTTCTGTACCTGGGGAATCCAAAGTCAAAAAATAGAATTCTCTATTAGAGTAGAACCTTTAAAGCCAGAAGATATTTGAAAATATCATAGACTGAAGCATATATTCTTTTTGCCAGGAATAGGTTCAGCTAATGAAAAGTCCTTAATTATAATCTTTATGGGCCACTTTAAGTTCATGTATATTTATATATACATATATATATACACATATATAACCATACACAAGTACATCGTTTAGAGTTAAAGTGGTTTTTCCAAGGGGTCTCAGGAAAGAGTGGAGAGTGGAGAGTGGAAAGTGATGGTCTGGAAAGAACTTAAAAGTACATGGAAGTATCATAATTAGTTAAAAAAAATGGCTAGAGATCATAGGGCACAGTGGAAGATAGAAGGCTAAAAAGATTATGATTGATCAAATAAAAACATTTTTAGTACAGGGAAGTCTAGAATACTCATGGGATAGCAAGATCAAGGATATTATCATCTCTGCATATAATTGAGGTGGAGTAAAGAAAGAAGACATGGAACTGATTGAGGAACTGGTAAGTTAGGGTATTTGAGATAGCATCAATATATATATTTGAAGTCCCCTAGTCAAAATATAAAGAAGTCTGAGATCAAGCCTTGAATTTTTCTGAAAAGGGAAGTATACATTAGAGGTCAATAGATAATAGCTAGCAGAATCTGGATTGTTGATAAATTTGAATAATTGGACCCTCAAAGGAGGAGAAACCACTCAGAAATAATGGTAGAAAGAAATTCTGCAGTAGCATTAAAGTATTCTGACCTCTCCATTATTACTAATGAGTCAAGAAGTACGAGAGAAACTATAGCCAGTACTGGAAAGGATGGCCATGGAAACAATGTCTTCAGAAGGAAGTTGGGGCTTTGTCAGTACCAGGAGAGAGACATGAAAAAGGAAGAACTTTTAAAATGAAAGGAAGTTTTTTGATAATGGAATTTGTATTTCAAAGGTCACAGTGAAAGAATATGGTAAATCCAGAACAAGAAAATGAGGAGGTAAGCAGTTAAGGATTGGAACCAGACAGAGATCTTGCATCCAGAGAAAGAACTATAAAAATGAATGTAAATCAACACATGCTATATTCACTTTTTTTTTCCATTTTTTTTTCTTGTGGCTTTTCCCTTTTGTTCTGATTTTTCTTTCTCAACATGATTCATAAGAACTGTGTGTTTTAAAAATTCATGTGCATGTATAACCAGAATATATATATACATATATATATATATATATATATATATTTTAAATAGAGATCCATAATCATTGTGATGGGGAAACTATCAGAAGTGAGATATTACTAAACATTGAGAAGTCCAGATAGGGTATTAGTGATTATAAAAGTTTATCAAAGGAAAGCAAGTGAACAGACTAATCAAGGTCCTCTCACAAGGTCCAGTCTCTTGGAAGTTTGTAGTAGTATGTACTATGATGCCCCAGAAGGCTAAACTCATAGTAAGAAGAATTAGGTGAAGTTAGGACCATGGGAATCTGAGAGTCTGATTATTAGACAGGAGGTAGAAGTGAGGACAGGAGCTAAATAGACATTCCTGGAAGCAGACAGAAAATGTGAGGTGGTTAGTATTGTCCCAGTCTTGTCCCAGAATGGGCTGTCTGGGTACTGCTAAAGAAATTCCTAAACATTATTAAAGGGAATTTTCTCAGTTGAGAATTTTCTACATCAATAACATAATAGGTATATTCTATCACTAACAACATGTTTATTTATATATAAGTATGTTTTTATTATTGTTATTTTTTGCTTTTCCATCGCTTTCATTTTCAAATGTAACCTTAATTCCTTCCTCTCCACATAAATCAATCCCTTGCAACAAAGGATTAAAAAGAGAGGGAAAAGCAGTTAGGTAAACAAACCAAAATTTGACTAAGTCTAAAAGTGTGTAAAAGATCCGCATTGGTCTGCAAGAATGGGAGGGAGAACAAGAGTGACATTTCTCTTCTTTTCTTCAGGACCAAACTTGTTCAGCAATGAGAGCCATTGTACAACTTGTTTTCCTGGTTCTGTTTACTTCTCTTTTCATCACTTCATATAAATCATTCTATAATTTTCTAAATTCTTAATGTTCATCATTTCTTAGAGCACATTAAAGTTCTGTTATGTTTAGGCATCCAAATTTGCTTAGTTATTCCTTAATCATCGAGCCTAATTTGTTGTAATTCTTTGCTACTACAAAAAGTGCTGTATGTTAATATGCATAGAACCTTGCAATCTTTGACTTCCTTAGTGTGAGGGGAGGGGCTTGTAAATGATTGAACAGAAAGATAACTGGGAATGGAATCAGAAGACCCAAATTCAAGTTCAAATTCTAACTGACATTTGGTAGCCATGTCACTTTAAGCAATTAATTTTACCTCTCTTTGTCTCAGTTTTCTCATCTGTAAAATGAGAATAAAAATACTTATCTTTAACAGGTTGCTTATGGGGTGAGGGTGAGGGGTAAGAATCTGAAAACATTATTAAATGTAATCTATCACAGCTAAAGTAATCCATGTCCCAGAATAACATAAATCAAGAGATCTTAGGACCTAGCCATAAACTGTAGTCAGGTTGTAGGTTATTGTTATTCATTCATTTCATTCTTTTTTTATATTTATGCCCTTCCAATCATGCTAAAATCAAATTATACTGGCTCAATTTCTAACTTTTTATCTGCATCTTCAGTCTCTGCACTTTTGTGTTACCTGTACATACTCTCACTTCACCTTCATCTCTCAGCAAACTGGCATCCTTCAAGATCCCACTCTAATCTTACCTTCTGCAGGAGACATTCTTAGTTTCCCCATTTGTCAATACCTTCCCACTTAGATTACCTTCAATATACTTTGTGTATCTCGTATATGAAACTATCAATCAATGAATAAGTATTTATTAAGTACCTGCCACCTGCCAGCCATTGTGTTAAATGCTGAGGGTACAAGTACAAAAGCTGAAACAATCCTTATATCCAATGAGCTTTCTTTCTAATATGAAGTTGCATTCCAATTAGAAGCTATTTTTATGTTATCTCCCTCAATAGATTGTGAGCTCTTTAAAGGCAGGGGGTGGTTTTTGCCTTTCTTTGCTTCACTAACACTCCATGGAGTATCTGACATTAGTGAGCACTTAATAAATGCTTGTGGACTAACTAACTCCTCCATTACCTATTTCATTCCAAAATTGTATAATTCAAATTTAAGCTCTGATCTGAGGATAGACATTCAAGTAATTGTATTTCAAAATATGTCTCTTTTACTGGGCTTTCTCTTACATTTGCATCTACCATTGTACTTTGGACAATCTGACCAGATGAAAAATATTAAATCCATCCAACTTCTCTGGCTCTGAGACAATGGGATCCTATCCACAACTTGACTAATGATAATGTGCCCCCATTTAGACACAACAATATCATCGAGCCTAGAGAAATCAGCAGTTATTTGTACTTTGATGGTATCAAATTACAGCCTACATGACTCATATGCTTTGAGCTTCTCTGATGGAAAATGGGAGGACATTGTTCCTCTGACTCCTATTATCCTCAGAGATGGAGCTGTCCTACAACTGGGTCCTGATTATCCCATTATTACGGCCTCTTTCCTGCTCAGCTCAGCACTGTGGAGAGAATGACACAAAAGACTGTGCTGGTCAGTTCAGATAAGACTCAGAGGTCAGCTGGTGGACTTGGAACTCATCTATGTCACCAGAACTGACAGAATCAAGGCAAGGGAACTGTTGTTCTAAGAAACACAGCCTTGTTCCCCTGCCCAGGCTATGTGTAACTAGATTTTACCTTCCCTCTATACCATCGCAGATTACAACCTCAGACATGCTAGGATTCTGATACTGAGAAAACCAAGCAGTAGGTGAGTGTAAAAAAAAAAAAAAAAAAAAAAAAACAGATGACAGAACTGAGTTTGAATTCTAGCTGTGTCTAATTCAAGGCTATATCCTTCAACAAGTCACTTTCCCTCTGCCTGTTTCCTCAGCTGTAATATAAAGATAATTCTTCTATTACTTACCTCATAGGATTAATGTAAGAAAAAAATCCTTTTAGAATGATAAAACACTTTAACAATGTACTTTGATTGAAGATCCTTTTGTCTATTTAAAATTATACTTATTTGTCATCCAGTAGATGATTCTCAGAGTTAGAAGGGATCTCAGACTGAGCACAGAATTTAAATCCAAAAAGGATTGTAGATTTCATAGAGCCCAATCCCTTCATTTTAAAGATAAGAAAGCTGAGACCCATAAAAAAGGGTTGCAACTACAACTCCCAAAAAGTAAGTGACAGAGCAGTGATCTTTCCCTCTCATGCTGCCCAGGTCAAGGGGATACCTGAACAAAAAACTCCCACAAATAACATCTCTTAAAAAAAAAAAAAAAAAAACCATTTTTTTCAAGTCTTACTTTGTTTCTGTTCTTTGTCATATATTATTGATAATAAAAGCTAGCATTTCTATAGTATCTACAAAGCATTTTACAAATATTTTGTTTGATTCTCACAATAGCCTGGTGGGTAGGTACTATTATTATCCCCCTTTTACAGATGAAGAAGTGAAGAAGTTGCACAAGCTCACAGTTATTAAGCATCTGAGGCTAGATTTGAACTCAGGTATTTCTAATTTCAAGGCTTCAGTTGAAGAATAAGAGGGATAGTCAGGAGTGTGATTGTCAACCATTTTTCTGACCTTAAAACTCTATGGAAATGTGAGTTATAAATTTATGCAAATACTTTATGAGCGATTTTATGCAGCTCTGTAACTTTATAGAAAAGGAAGCAAAGACCCAATATGTGGAAAGCATGTCCAAGGTCATACAGCAAGCAGGTTATAGATCCAGGACACAAACATTTACAGACTACTTGGCTATAAATGCAATGCTTCTTCCACTAGGAATATGAAGCCAGTTGTATGTAGGCTAATAGTGGAGGGGAGCTATCTCTCAGGCTGACAGTCAATTCTAGCTCCACCCAATTCCCTCATTATGGTCAGTAACAACTCCATCCCCATATCCTATTCCCTCCACAGGCCACCAAAGGGATGCAGAAAAATGTCATAAATGGAAATATACATGGTACGATGCGCAGTTAAAACTGCCAATTGAATTAGTGTCTGTGATGTCTCCCCAGCAGACCAGGGACCACAGATGCTGCCTTTTATAGAGTTTTATGCACCCGAGAAACCTGAAGTGGAACAGATGAGATTTGAATTTTATTATTCTTTTATGGTATTGGAATGCAGATAGCTTCTTTTAATTAGCTCCTATCTCAACACCTTTGGCAACTCTAAATAATTCACCAAATCTTCCTCTACCCCTCCTTCCCCCCACCCACCAGAGAAATGCCATTGCTCTGAAACAATTAGATACTCCATTCAAATCAACAAATATTTATGAAGCCTTGACTGTGTGTGAAGCACCCTGCTTAGAGCTAGAAAGATGACTTACCCCTTTGGCTATTTGAGTTCTTCCAAGGGAATTGTAGACAAAACCAGAGATAAGCCAGGGGAAGGCGCTAGGGCTTTTGAAATAAAAGACTTAGGTTCCACTATCTCCTTTGATGATCCCAGCAATCTTGGGAAAGGCACTTAAGCTGTCTGGATCTCAGTTTCCTCATTTGTAAAATGAAGGGATTGGATTAAATACCCCCCCAAGGTTCCTTTTTTTTTTTTTTTAGCTTTTTTATTTTCAAAACATATGCATAGCTAATTTTCTTTTTTATTATTATAGCTTTTTATTTACAAGATATATGCATGGGTAATTTTTCAGCATTGACAACTGCAAAACCTTTTGTTCCAATTTTTCTCCTCCTTCCCCCCCATCCCCTCCTCCAGATGGCAGGTTGACCAATACATGTTAAATATGTTAAAGTATAAGTTAAATACAATATATGTATACATGTCCCTACAGTTATTTTGCTGTATAAAAAGAGTCGGACTTTGAAAGAATGTATAATTAACACGTGAAGGAAATCAAAAATGTAGGTGGACAAAAATAGAAGGATTGGGAATTCTATGTAGTGGTTCATATTCATTTCTCAGAGTTCTTTCACTGGGTGTAGCTGGTTCAATTCATTACTGTTCTATGGGAACTGATTTGGTTCATCTCATTATTGAAGAGGGCCACATCCATCAGAATTGATCATCATATAGTATTGTTGTTGAAGTGTATAATGATCTCCTGGTCCTACTCATTTCACTCAGCATCAATTCATGTAAGTTTCTTCAGGCCTTTCTGAAATCATCCTGCTGGTCATTTCTTACAGAACAATAATATTCCATAATATTCATATACCACAATTTATTCAGACATTCTCCAATTGATGGGCATCCACTCAGTTTCCAGTTTCTGGCCATTACAAAGAGGGCTGCCACAAACATTCACATACAGGTCCCTTTCCCTTCTTTAAGGGGAAAAAAAAAAAGATCCTTCTTTAAGATCTTGCCCCAAGGTTCCTTTCAGAAGTGATCCTATGTTACATCTTTGGTTCTAATCTAAATCTAAACTTTATAAATTTATAAATTCAATTAAATTTAATATTATGCTATGTTCTAAAGCTACAAAGACAAAAACAAACCAGTCTCTGTTGTCATAGTTTACATTCTACCAGAAGAGAGTAGATATGTGCTGTTAAATATTTAACAACTGCTTTCTAGAGGATGGGAGGGAAATGCAACAGACTTTAAAGTTTAATCTGCATTTTTAACATTCTCTCCATCACTTTATTAAAACTCTAGATTATTACAAAACAATCAATCAAATCCAGATTTGTAGCATCTGCCAATTTTGGAGGTGAAAATGCTCAGACTGAAAATTTATTGATCAGCTCTCATGAGCTAAAATAAGCTGACAGTCTTGGAATACACATATAACTAAATACAATATAATTTGAGGTAGAACAAAGTCTTAATAGTGGACAGAGGTACAATCAGAATGATGATCATAAGATTATGCTGATTCTGAGAGAAGGCGATAAGCAGAAAATCAAAACTTCACTGGAGAAAGAGATCTTCCTGAGATCCCACTTCCATCTTCTGACTATCAGGCTCATAATCAAGTCATTAAGCTAAGGAAAACCATATATTAATTAACTGTGATGTAAATGAGTTGAAATCTATATTGGTGTGCCCAGTCACAATCAGTTCTAGGTCTTGTTTTTACTGAGAGTCTAGAGCAGGAGTCCTCAAACTCTTTAAATAGGGAGCCAGTTCACTGTTGGAGGGCCAGACTATAATAAAAACAAAAACTTTGTTTTGTGGGCCTTTAAATAAAGAAACTTCATAGCCCTGGGTGAGGGGGATAAACATCCTCAGCTGCCGAATCTGTCCCGCGGGCCTGGTTAGAACACAGACAGGCAGACATTACTGTGATGTTGAATGGCAACATTCACCAGGCAAACCCTGGATTCCAACAATTATCAATAAGTCATTTTTGAGACAATCCTTTTATTCCTCCCTAATGGATTCTCCATCCTACTTGTCACAGTGGCTATCCACACCTCTTTTTTCTTTAAACCTATTTCATCTGAGGTCCTTAACTCAGATTTTATTAAAAAACATTAAGATTATTCACAGAGAGCTCTCTCTTCTTCTTCTTATCTCACAAATTTCTTCTTGATCTTACAACCCCTTAACTTCATCCCCCAACATTTCCTTTAGTCCCTGATGGAGAGATGACTCTCCTCCTCTCTGATGTTAACCTCTCTGTATGATTCCATCCCCCTTCCTATCTTCTCCAGCATATTAACTCCCCTTCATCATCCCATCTCTCACTCTGATGTTCAGGCTTTCCCTATGTACTTGTTCCTACCAGGTAGGTGCCTACCATCATGTCCAGATTTATTCTATCCTTAAGAAACCATCAATAAGTCTCACTAGCTTTGATTTCTATTATCCTGTATCTCTCATTTTTTAGATAAACTCCCTTAAAAATATTTACAATTTGTGCCTTCATTTTCTCTTCTTTCCCTCTCTTTTTAAACCCACTGTAATGTCAATTCCAACCTGCTCATTCAACTAAAAACCACTTTTGCCAGTTTCCTAATTGCTAAATCTAATAGCTTCTTTCTTCCTTCTTTGCAACATTTGACACAACTAATCACCCTTTCATCTTTGAATTTTCCTGACCCTGTCTTTTCTTGGTTCTCTTATCAAGAAGGAATGGTTACATTCCTTCTCAGTCTCCTTTGCTCATCATCATATCATATTCACTAATTGTGCATGTGCAGTCAAAGTTCTACCAAGGAAACTTTTCTCATTTCTCTCTAGAATCTCTAACTTGGTAATCTCTTCAACATCATTATCCATTAATTCAGTCTATACAGATGAACCCACTATTCATATGTCCTACCCTAACACTCTCTCCTGGGTTTCATTTCTGACTCAACTGCTTATTGGGTATTTAAAACTAAATGTGCCATAGAAATTTAAAACTGAACATGACTAAAAACAAACTCGTTATTTTGCTCCCAAACCCATTCATCTTCTAAAATTTCCTTCTTTCATCTAAAAGCACCAACATTATTTCAGTCACGCAGACTCCCAACATCATTATCATTCTTGTACTACAGGTCTTTTCTCACTCCATCCATCTTCCATAAACCAAAGTGATTTTCCTAAAACAAAACAAAACAACAACAATAAAATCTACCCTCATGCTCCAATTCAATTAGTATCTTTGGTTCTAAGGCTACTATCTTTAGAATCAAATATAAATTCTTCTGTTTAGCATCTAAATCTCTTCATATCCTGGCCCTTTCTTACTTTTCAGTCTTCATTCACAGGAGCCCCTATTCCCATTCCATGGCATATTGGATGTATTTGCATGTGAGATTCATCTCCTACCTCCATATTTTAATACTATACCTGAAATGCACCACTTCTCAACTTCACCTCTTAAAATCTCTGATTTCTTTTACAATTCAGTTCATTTTCTACAGGATGTCTTTCTTAATCTCTCCTTAATTCACTCTCTACCAAAATATCTTGAATTCTATTGTGTATATGAAAATGTATGTGTGTGCTGTCTCATCCCCATTAGAATGTAAGTTCCAAGAGGGCATGGACATTTTCATCTTTGTCTTTGTACTGAAAGCACTTACATCATACAACTAAATGCTTATTGATTATTTGAATATAGAATCCCATAGAAAAGTAAAATCTGGAAGATTTTGGAAATCTGGAAAGCAGACTTCAGAGGATAGTAGAGACTTTAGAATATCTTCTAGCTCAAAAACATTATTTTACAGAGTGGGAAACCGAGCCTAGAAAAGAGAAAGGATAATCTCAAAGACACAGTTTGTGAATATGGAGGACACATCCTTTAATCAAATATTTTTTCCATTACAACACTGCCTCAGAAACTGTTTCATCACTGATTCCCTCTAGGTCTTGAAAGAAGTCATCTCAAAGGAATTTAGTTGGATGGGCTGTTGGACATTATGTGGCCCAACCTCCTCACTTTACAAATGAAGAAACTGAGGAACAGAGAGAGATAATGTCTTGTCCAAGAAAACAGAAATAGGATTCAAATCCAGATCTTTTGGTACCTGTCCCTATGGCCCTGTGTACTACATTTGACCTCTGAATCTCAAATCCTCTTAATTCTCAATCTCCCTTTATTTTATATTTTCTTTAGCAAGGATATCATGAGGACAATTAGAAGGCCATTATGTGAATGAGCTTGAGAAAGTGAGGCAGGCAAGCTGCCAAAGCAAGGTGCTGCTACAGGGACCTTATTACTGTCCTAAAAATAAGGGAAATACTACAAATCACTTACATGTTAGAATACTGTAGAGTTTACATATAGTGCAGTATATTAGAAATAGTCCTAGAGAATGAAGGATTTGGATTCAAGACTTACCTTGGGCATATTTTCCAGCCTCTCAAGGCTTCATTTTCTCATCCTTAAATGAGGAGACCAATATTTGCATTATTTTCCCCAAAGATTGTGAACAAAAGCACTTCATAACTTCAAACACTCCGAAAATGTAAGTTATAATTATTGTTATGGGGGGGGGGGGGGGTTGGTAAGGACCAAATTAGCTCATCTAGATAAAATATTTGATGATTATAAAATACTATTATCTAGAGGCAGACTATAAGGCCGTGGTTAGAGCTGGGCCTGGGACCAGGAAAACCTGAGTTCACCTCTAGCTTCAGACATTTACTATTTTACAGATGAGGAAACTGAGTCAAAAGAGTTAAGTGACTTGGTCAGGGTCCCAGGATTTGAAATCAGAAAGATGAGTCTTCCTGACACCAGGAAGTGCTTTATCCACTATAGGGTCATCTAGCTATGGTCACCATATGACCATAGGCAAAGGCATTTTAATTCTATGATCCTCAATTTCTTCATCTATAAAACAGGGAAAATAATATTTGTACAAACTACATCTATACTTGCTAGTACTATTTGTACCATTATAGGGGTAGTAGTAAGGACCAAATTGGCCCATCTAGATAAAATATTTGGTAATTATAAAATATGCCTATAATGTGCCTGGTGTCAAAAAAATCTGAGTTTATATCTAGCTTCAGACATTTACTATCTGTGGGATTGTAAGCAAGCCATTTAATCTTTTCCTGCCTCAGTTTCCTCAATTATAAAATGGGGATAATAATAGCACTGACATCTTCAGGTCATTATAAGGATCAAATCAAATATTGTTTGTAAAGCTTTTAGCACAATGCCTGGCACATAGTAGGTGCTTAATAAGTGCTTATTCCTTTATTCTTCTCTTCCTCAATCTAGATGTGTGAGCTATTATAACTTTTTAACTGGGAAAAATTTCCTAATTTGATTTTAGTAATAAGTTCTGATAAGGACATTTAGAATCTATAATGAACATCCTCCTGCTTCTAGGTAAAATCACACTTGAATTCTCCCAGCCAGGTAAAAATCTATTGCTTTTTCAAGGCCTGCTGGCTGAACAATTCAGAGAAAGAGTTTTCTTACCAGAATCCTCTATGGCTTCAGTGACCTCCTAGAAGAGCATGTCATCTATCTACCTGCCTCTGGACCTGCTTACACATGAAATTTCCAAGACAGGTGATTATCTATACATGGTTAAAAAGTCCCTAGGGATCAAAATACCATAAACCCAAACTCATTCCTGCATTTAACAACTCCACCCTCAAGGAATTCTTTCCCAATCCAATCAATGTTGAACCTTTTACAAGGCAGCTGCTTGTTGTCCCTCCTGCCCTCTCTGGCAAAGGATTTGGAAGACACCTTCACAGGGTATGATAATTCCAGGTTTAGAGTTCTAGAACAGAATACAGGATCCAAGAAACTTTCTTAATCTAGATCACTTGTTGTAGAAACTTTCTTGTTCATAAGAGAATGGTCATCATTACAAATGAGCAAATTGAGGTTCCTAGAGGCTTGAGTAACTTAGCCCACAGGTAATAGCTAACCCCTCTGATAATTTGAATTCAGTTCTTTGATGGCATTCTTTCTGTAGTTTACTTTCTATGATATATGTAGGTTTCTATAAGATTCTTTCTATAATATATTGCTTTTTATAAAATATAACCATTTAATTTATACATTAATTCTTTAATAAACCCAGGACAAGAAGCCCACAAAGAAATAAGAGGAGTATGAAGAGACCAGACCCCTGTTCTGGTTTTGTTTTGGATTTTTTGGTTGTTGTTGTTTTATCTGGTTGTAAGATTTCATTAGTGTAGGGAACTTTGAGGGATTGCAACTAAGGGAGTTTAAGTGACTTGTTTCAAGTTCTCACAATCAGTATATGTCAGAGGCAGGATATGAAACCAAGTTTTCCAAAGCCAGGTCTCTATCCACTATGTAATACTTTCTCCAATAGTCTGGCTAAGATTGCAATAATGATAATCATTTCTATTTAACTAGCCCTTTAAGATTCAAAAAATGTGTTGTTTCCTACCCACCCTCCTCCTATAATATGTTCTGGGGGGGCAAATTATTTTTTCCATTAGGTCTCAAGGAGAAATGTCCAGATATAACTTATATGTACCTAGTTATTTATCTAAGGATGAGACAATAAACCCACCTGATATTTTATCCAGTAAGTACACATCACAATTTAATAAATCAATCACAGGTATGACCAAAGCCTGGGTATTTCAATTAGTTGCTACAGGAAATCTGTTCAGCTGGTTGTGCGATTTGGTCATGGCCTTTGAGGGTTGTATAAAGCAGGAAACTAGTTAGCTTAGAATTGAGGAAGTAGAACAAATGGTAAACCAGAAGAGAGCCTTTGACATTCAGCCTCTGAGAAGGATTTACTTGAGGGTTGGGGAGGAAGAGAGGAAGAAAGCTTTCTCTCACTAGATCATTCAAACCTGCCAAGATCTTTCTGCATCCTGACTCTATCCCATAATGTTAAGGTCTCTGTTCTCCTGTCCTCTCCCACTGCCCTCCTCCCCTCCACCTTCCCTGGAGCTGAAGACAAGTCTTATCTCCATCTTAGCCTTGTAATAATAATAATAGCAATTATAATAATCCCTTCTATCTGATAACATTTGACACTTTGCAAAATACTTTCTTCACCATTAGCTTATGATCTTCATAACAGTTCTGATAGGGAGCTACTAGAGGCAGGTCACATTGGGATAGAGGAAAGAACAAAGTAACATTGGACTTGGAAGAAGAAGAGCCTAATTTGAGACTTTCTTGTCCAGTCAGTCAGTCGATCAACAAACATTTATTGAATACCTGTGAAATGCCAGGCACTGTGTTAAGTATTTGTCCCAGATCTGCAGAATCCAACAATAATCAAATCAGTTCTCCCATTGCAATGAAAAAGGGCATAATTAATCTACAGTCCTCTGGCAACAGTCACCACGGTCTCTGTGGCTACTCTAGTCTCCATTCCTCAATATGTATCATCTCCCCATATTAGAATTAAAAGTTCTCAAGGACAGAAATTGCCTCAAATTGCCTTTGTATTCCCAGCATCCAGCATGGTGCATAGAGTATTTAATGAATACTTTCAAACTGACTGATAATAGTACTAACCATGCCACTGATAAGCTGTGTGAATTGGGTAAATCGCTTCCCCTCTGTATACTTCTATTTTCCTCTATTAAATGGAATAACAACTTACATGTATTTAATGTTTATTGTTTACTCATTTTTCAATCACATCTCACTCTTTGTGATCCCATTTGGGTTTTCTTAGCAAAAATTTTCTTTTCCAGATCATTTTACAGATAAGAAAACTGAGGCAAACAGAACTAAGTGATTTGCCCCAAATCACACAGCTAGTAAGTATCTGGGGTCAAATTTGAACTCAGGTCTTCCTGACTGCAGGCCCAGTACTCTGTGAACTGTGCCACTTAATTGTCCCAGGTATATAATATATAGGCTCTAAAATTTGCAGAACACTGTCCATGTGTTGATTCTTTTGAACCTCACAAGATTGCTACAAGACAAGTATTATTACTCCTATTCTATAAGCAAATACCTGCATCTCAGATGGTACAAGTGACTCATTCATTGCCAATAACCCAGGTCTTCCTGACTCCAGCTATGGAGTCTCAGGTGCACTTGAATTAATACTGTGAGGAAAGGATTTTTACCAATCATTAGATTCTACAGGAACATGAGGAATATTTTTAAGCTAGTTTTTCAGAAGAAATTAAGATTCAGTCTGAGTTAAATTATATCATGGCAGAAAGTGGTCTAGGACCCCAATCTTCAGGCTTCCGTTTCAAGGTCTTTCTGCAATTCATGAGATAACTTTTTTTTGGAGCAGCAGCTGCTCCCAGCCATACTCTGCTTGCTGGGACTCTGCCCCCTCGCCCTTCCAGACTGTTGCATCATGGAGATTGCATCATGAAGCTGCTGGGGTAAAAGTCAGGAAAAATCATTCCTTTCTTCTTGGGGGGAGGGGGAATAAAGGCAATCAATTGGGGTTAAGTGACTTGCCCAGGAACATATAACTAGTAAGTGTCAAGTATCTGAGGCCAATTTTGAACTCAGATCCTTCTGACTCCAGGTCTGAATGTTCTATCCATTGCCCCATGTAGCTCTCCGTGAAATTATTCCTTTTACTAGCTATTTATCTTGTGAGAGAGCGGCTCCCTAACTTTGGACCTCAGTTTCTTCATCTGGAGGATAAAAAAGAAAAGATCTACATTTGCACAAAATTCTGCATCTTATGAAATATGGCAACAGAACTGCTGCCTTGATAGATGTCAGCTTATGACAAGCTGCCACCTACCCTTCTATCTCCTTGGCCCTCTGCCTAACTGACTGCAAGCTCTTCCTTTGCCCCAATCTCACTATGTTGGCTTAAATACTTGGACTTTAGGCCACCAAGGGGCAGCTGCCTTTTTCCTGGTCCAAGCTTAGTGTTTACACTTCAAGCCTGGTTGTCACTCCAGTGAAAGAGCCAAAGCCAAAGGTGAGATGGGAGTCCTATAGATGGAAATGGAAAGGGAAAGAGAGAAGGAATGAGTGAGATGGACAAGGAGAGGAGAACAAGGAAGGGAAGGAGAGGAGAATGCGGGGAAAAAAACAATCAAGGTAAATAGAGAGGAGAAATAGGAAGGGGAAGAAGACTAGAGAAGAAAAAAATGGGTTGAGAGGAACATGGTATTTGCTCATCAGCAAAGAGGGATGAGATTTGCTCTACTTTGAATCAAAAGATAGAATCAAGAGCAAAAGGTGAAAATTATAGAAAGCCAGATTTGTGGTTAATTTAAAGAAGAATTCTTTAAGAATTAGAACTATCCCCCAGACAAGTCACTTAACCCCAGTTGTCTCATACACACAACCCCAAAAATAAAAGAATTGAGCTATCCACAGATGGATCTGCACCCTGAGAAATAAGTTCTCCCTCACTGGAGCTCATCAAGTTGTTATCAGGACATTATAGAAGGACTTCCTGTTTGGGGGTGAGTTAAAGTAGATTCCCCATGAGCTTTTGACAAGCTCTGAGACTCTGTGAAGAAAACATTTTTTTTCCCTAAATAGGAGGAAGGGAATAGAGGACAGAGAAGTAGAGAGGAGAAAGCCAAATTCAATGATAAAAAGAAAAGAAAGAAATAAAGGGAAAAAAATTGGAAGAGAAGTAGGGAGAAATTAGAAGGATGGAGGTAAAGATTAATAGATTTTTCAGATTCTTTTTTTTAGGCAATCAGAGTTAAGAGAGTTGTTTAGAATCAAACAACTAATAAATTTTTAAGGCCACAGTTAAACTCATGAACATGAGTCTTCCTAATTCTAAGTTCTATCTAGTTCTATCAGCCTCTAGTTTTTATTATAAACATCTATAAAACAGGGCAGCTAGGTGGTACGATGGATAGAATGTCAATCCTGCAGGCAAGAAGACCTGAGTTCAAATTTATCTTTACATACTTACTAGTATTGTGATCCTAGGCAAATCATTTAATCCTGTTTGCCTCAATTTCCTCATCTGTAAAAGGAACTAGAGAGGGAAATAGTAAACCCATTCCAATATCCAACCCAAGAAAAATCCAAATAAAGTGATAGCGATGTAAAATAGTAACAGGTCCAATACCAAAAAAAAGAAAAGTGCCTATATGATTACCTCTATAAAATATCTCAAATAATTCATCTTAACAAACATTCATTCAGCATCTGCTATGAGTTGTACAAGGAGATAATACGGCACTCCCCGCAAAATGAAACTTACCCTGCCCTCAAGGAGCTTATTATCTAATAGTTGAAAGGATAGATACACAAATCTCTGTGGTTCAAAATAGTGTAGAATAAGGGCAAAGGAGAGAACCAAATAAAATGCTGTGAGAAACCAGAGGAAAGAAAGAGGATTCATAAAGAATATGTCATCTAAGTGGGGCTCAACTTGCTACCCTTATATTGTCTGGCTCCATAATTTAATCCTTTAGTTAAATGTGAAAACCATAACCATTAAATTAATACATAAACATTAATTAAAAAGGCAAATATACACAAATGTTTACAAGTCATGGATAAAATTTACTCAGTAGCACACCAATACCCAGCTCCTCTATTAATTTTACTGACTTGGAAACTCAGCATAAAGGTGCTAACAAAATCTTAGGTTGCATTGAAGATTTCATGTTCAGAATGTGATAGTTGTGCATTTTCTTCTAGACAATAATTAAGAATTATGTATAACTCTCAGTACCACATTTTGGGATGAACATTGACAAACTGAAATGCAGGCAGAATGAAAGTGCTCAGGCTAAGGAAGGGAACAAAGACCATGCTATGTGAGGATTGTTTAAAGGAATTGGCTATATTTACCTTGAAGAAGAGATTATTTTAGGGGACCATGACAGCTTACTTTCAAGTGTTTGTTTGAAGAGTTCTCATTGTTTTGTATGGTCCCAGAAAGTAGAATGGGAAACTAGAGATAGAAGCTCCAGGGAAACAAATTTCAGTTCAAATTAAAGAAACAGTATGACAATTGGAACTCTCTAATACTAAGATGGTCTGCCATGGGAGAAATTGCCCTCCTCATTAGTAGAGATCTTCAAGTCTTCTCACAAAGTAGAAAGGATATAACAGAAGTGTCAGGGCAGGCAAATTTGGGGGTAAATGTTTCTTTAAGATCTTTTATACCTCTGAGATTCAAATATTCTGTAAATTAAGTGGTACATTGGCAGTAGTCAGTTAAGGACTTCTGCTTTCTAATTAAGAAAGCAATAATAACATCAATACCCATCATTGCGCCACTGAGTGCCCTTCCTCCTTCATCCTCAGTGAAGATCACAACTTGTTGTGACTCCATAAACAGTCATTATGACATATTTTGGATGAAAAAAGTACACTAGTGATCAAGTGATCAACTTTCTAGTTATATACTCTTCAGACTATGCTAAATTAGTCCTCAGATAGCAGACACATGGTTTATTGTTGAGCCCAGCCTTTAGAGCATAGTAGAACCTGCCAGAACTTGAATTCCATTGAAACAGCCTGTGAGTGTTCAGATTTACTCTCCATATCCTTTGAACTTTGTCCTTCCCCCATTTCTGGGATATTCTTCCTCTTCATCTCCATCTCCTGGAATTTTTATGTCTATTAAAATTTAGTTCAAGAATTAGGTGACCCAGTGGAGAAAACACTTGGAAACAGGCAGACCTGAATTTAAATCCTATCTCAGATACTTATTAGTTCTATGATACTGGACAAGTCATTTAACCTGTCTCAGCTTCAGTTTCCCCATCTATGAAATGGAGAAATAACACCTGTCTCCCAGGGTTGTTTTAAAGATCAATTGAAATGATATATAAATCACTTCACAAACCTTAAAGTGTTGTATAAATGCTAGCTATTGCTGTTATCATATTAATTTCAGGTGAGATTGGTGGTATTATAGTATAGTGTCTAGAGAGCCATCCTTGAAGCAAGATTCAAGCTCTGCCTCCAATATCTCCTGGTTAGGAGTATGGTTAGCAATGACCCTCTCAATGCTCTAAGCAGTTCTCTAAAAATTGCAGAACAAGTGTCAACCTACATTGGGAGATCCCAGGTCTAGCTCCTATCCCAATTCTTACATCATCATCATCATCATCATCACCATTATCATTATCCCCATCATCATCATTATAGATTTCTCCAAAATATGTCCTCATTGTCCTTTACTAGTTCTGACATTCCAATTTTGCCCTGATTCTGTCTCTCAATAAAAACAAGTTGGTATTTAGCCCCAAAGATGGAAAGCTACCACTTGTCTCTTCTGCCCCCTTATCCCTTTTTCATTCTTCAATGTGTGCTTTCCCCCTTTTATATGCAAGATTCAAGACTGGATAGGAGAAAAGTCAACATTCTAGCAATTCAGCACCTCGTAGCACAATGTGGGTCAAAACTGGTGACACGCAGTTGCTGGTTTTATTAGATTAATTAAAAAAACTATTAATTTCCAAGTAAATCAAAGCTATTTTTAATCATTGCATATAAAGCACTTAGCACATTAACTTGTCCTCGGATGGCATTTGCTTTGGGCTGCCCTAGGTTTGCTTAATCCATAGCTGGTCAATAGTATATTAATATTACAGTCTCATTTCGGATCTAAGCATGTCTGAGCCTATTAAACTGTCATCCTGGATTTACTTGCTGGGAAAAAATTATCTACACTCACAGAGTGTGGGGACCAGAAAGGGAGAGACATATTAAAGGAAATCTACCACTAATGAAATTAATCATCATCAGCACTTACCCAGCAGGAGACAGAGTTATGGGGGAAAAACCACAGGGACCACCATTTTTTCAGTAGTGCCCCAGAAAATGCCACAGCTACTACTGGTGCCAGAGGGTCAGAATTTTCTGGGCAATCCAGAGCAGACACGCATATAAAGGTCAGAATTTTCTGGTCCATCCAGAACAGACACACACACACACACACACACACACACACACACATACACACATACACCCTATGCTGTAGGGCTGCTGCTCCAAGACCTGCTTCCTGCGTGTCATTGGCAAAAGGGTAGGAAAAGAGGACATATTCAGTAACCTCCAATATTCCTGCATCCTCTGACACTGGCTGTCTACTCAAACCAATGGAATTGGAATTTCATATGTTTTTTATGTTTCTATTTTTATTCCATTCAGTTCAGTATTGGACTTGGAATCAGGAGGATCTGAGTTCAAATCTAAACTCAGTCACTTGATAAATGTGTGATCCTAGATAAGGCATTTAACCTTTTTTCTACCTCAGCTTCTTCAGCTGTAAAATGGGAATAAAAATAACATGTCCCTCCCAGGGTTGTTGTGAGGTTCAAATAAGAGGATATTTGTAAAGTATTATTCAAATTGTAAATCACTATATAATTGATAACCATTTTAGTTCAACTGACTTTATTTACAACCAATGTGAGAACAACATTAGAATTTAACTTTGGGGAAGATACAAAATTTAGATGAGACATGACTGCTGCTACTGGAAAGGAGCTTATAGTCTAGGATACCAACACTACAATATGTAGTTATACATGATAAATATATCAGAGACTCAAAATAAAATGGTCCAAAATAGGAAAGTCACTCCCTTATGGGAAGATGGCATTTGACGGGATGTCTTTATTCACTTTTTTTTTTCCTTTTTATTTTGTGGGTTTTTTTTTTTTTTTTTTTTTTTGGTCTTCTGGCTTTTTTCTTTTGTTTTGACTTTTCTTTCCCAACATAACTCATAAAGAAATGTGTACATGTACAACCAGGAAAAAACCCAACTCAGGGACTTTCCTTCTTTTTAGGTCCCCTTTTATGCACTCTTTGTCACTATATTGTAACTCCTTGAGGGTGATGATTGCCTTTCTTCTTTTTCTACTGTACCAGTGTTATAATAATCACTTAAATTCTTCTTGACTTGACTTGATTCAGATGGTATGAACTTGAATTTTTGTCCAAATGGGAACACTTCTACTGGATGACCTTTAATTACTCAATATTCTTCCTAATATATGGTGCCCACACTGGAAACAGATCTCCAAATGTTCTCATCAGAGCAAAGAACAGCAGAACAATTATCCACATAGTCTTTTCCTAAATGAAGTTTCATGACTGACATGTCACAGACAAAATTTATGTTGATTCAGCCAGGCAATAAGCATTTATTAAGTGCCTATTATATGTTAGGCCCTGTGCTAACCTTTGGGGTTACAAGGAAATGCAAAATATAGTCCCTGCTCTCAGTCTTATGAGAGAGACAACATGTAAACACCCATGTATAAACAAGATATATAAATATAAATTGGAGATTATTAACAAAGGGAAGGTATGATAACTAAAGATGACAGGGGAGGGGCTCTCTATAGAACATGAGATTTTCCCCAGGACCAGATGGATTGACATGTGAATTCTACCAAACATTTAAAGAACAAGAAAATGAATGGATGCCCATCAATTGGAGAATGGTTGAGTAAATTGTGGTATATGAATGTTATGGAATATTATTGCTCTGTAAGAAATGACCAGCAGGATGAATACAGAGAGGCTTGGAGAGATTTACATGAACTGATGCTGGGTGAAATGAGCAGAACCAGGAGATCACTATACACTTCAACAACGATACTGTATGAGGATGTATTCTGATGGAAGTAGATTTCTTTGACAAAGATAAGCTCCAACTCAGTTCCAATTGATCAATGATGGACAGAAGCAGCCACACCCAGAAAAGGAACACTGGGAAATGAGTGTGAACTGTTTGCATTTTTGTTTTTCTTCTCAAGTTATTTTCCCCTTCTAAATCCAATTCTTCCTGTGCAACAAGAGAACTGCTCAGTTCTGCACACATATATTGCATCTAGGATATACTATAATATATTTAATATGTATAAGACTGCCTTCCATCTAGGGGGAGGGGAGAGGGAGAGAAGGAAAAAGTCAGAACAGAAGTGAGTGCAAGGGATAATGTAAAAAATTATCCATGCATATGTTCTGTTAATAAAAAGTTAATTAAAAAATAATAATAATAAAATATAAAAATAGAACATGGGATTTTAGCTGGGACTCAAAGGAAACCAAAAGGCAAAGTTGAGGAAGAACAACATTCCAGTCAGGAGGAACAGACAGAGAAAATTTCTAAAGACTAAAGATGGAGTGTTTTGCTTGTGGAACTAAAAAAAAAGCCAATATCACTTGATTGAAAAATACAAAATGAAAGTAAGATGTAAGAAGATTGTAAAAGCATTAGGAGATGCAGGGAATGGTCATAAAGATCTCCAAAAATCAAGTAGAGGATTTTATGTTTTATCTAGAGGTGATAGGGAGCCACTGGACTTTATTGAGGAAGGGTAGAATAGTAACACTGGTATGATAGGAAAATCATAGTGTAGTCCACCAAATCCCCCAGACCTGATCTCTGCTTATCTGTTGACCTGAGATTAGACTTCACATCACCAGAAGTCTATGTCAGTGTTCTTTCTCTTAAATCAGGTTGTCCATTAATGTGTTGTTGGTGGAGTTGTGAAATAATACAACTATTCTGGAGAGCAATTTGGAACTATATCCAAAGAATTATAAAATTTTGCATACCCTTTGATCCAGCAGTGCTATTACTGGGTCTGTATCCCAAGGAAATTGTAAAAAAGGGAATAGGATCCACATGTGCAAAAATGTTTATAGCAGCTCTTTTTGGGAAGCAAAGAATTGGAAAATAAGTAGATGCTCATCAGTTGGGGAATGGCTGAAGATATTGTAGTATATGAAGATAATGGAATATTATTGTTCTATGGAAAATGATGAACAAGCTGTTTTTAGAAAGGCCTGGAAAGATTTACATGAACTAATGCTGAGTGAAACAAGCAGAACCAGAAATACTATACTATACACAATGTAGCAAAAATGTATAATGATCAACTATAAAAGGCTTGGTTCTTCTCAGTAGTTCAATGATCCAAAGTAATCTCAATAGACTTTGAACAGAAAATGCCATCTGCATCCAGAAAAAGAAATATGAAGATAGAATGTAAATCAATAATGCTATGTTCACTTCTTTCTTCTGTATCTTTTATGTCTCATGGTTTTTCCCTTTTGCTCTGATTTTGCTCTCCCAACATGATTCATAAAGCAATATATAATCAAAATTTTAAAATTTGGTAAAAAAGAAAGAAACAAACAAAAGAAGCAGAAGGAATAAAAAAATTGAAGGAAAAAAATCAGGTTGTCTTCTAGCTAGTGTGAGTCTTCTGGGTAGTGTGATTTGAGACAAGACACAAGCTATTGAGCTTCATCAGTAAAATGAGGGAATTGGGATCCGTGATCTCTAAGGTCCCTCCTGGCTCTATCTGATCCTATCTCAGAATGCCAGAATTGAAAAGAACCTGAGAGAGCATTCAGTCTATCTTATATATGAATAAGTACCCTTCTATAATATCTTCCCAAGCATTCATTACATCTCTTTGCCAGAAGAACTCATCACCTATTGAGACAGCCCATTTCATTTTTGGACAGCTCCAATTTAAAACTATTTTCTCTCTGTGTCAATGCAATATGTAAATGCAATATGCCTATTATAACTTTTATTTCCATAGTTTCTTGTTGTTCCTAGTCCTGTCCTCTGAGACCAAGATTTTTTTTCATTTTTTTTTATTTTTCATTTTTATTTTCATTTTAATTTATGGAAGAAAACAAGTATTTCCATAACATAGCATAATAAAAAAGAAATTGCCCATTGAAACTGCAAATCTATTATGTACAACTTGCTATTCCTTTTCAATATATAATAAAGTTACCATGTAAATTTCTTTTTCTTTCTTCCCTTCCCCTCTCCCTCTAGAGATTGCTACCATTAGACACAGATTTGTAGATAGATATAGATAGATA
Source organism: Sarcophilus harrisii (assembly GCF_902635505.1). Classification (NCBI taxonomy): domain Eukaryota; kingdom Metazoa; phylum Chordata; class Mammalia; order Dasyuromorphia; family Dasyuridae; genus Sarcophilus; species Sarcophilus harrisii. The sequence continues at coordinate 353,819,645 of NC_045427.1, forward strand.
AATATATGCACACAAACATATATATTATATACATATATAGACATGCATACATGTATATTATATATAATTCACATATATGTACATACATATATAAGTATATATGTAAAATCACACCATAATATTTCTAATTATCAATTACTTCTCTGGATGCAGAGAGTTTCTTCTTCCAAGCAAACACTTCTGAGCTCTCTTACTTATAACAGTCCTTCAATACTTAAAAAGAACTATTCATGTCCCTCTCTAGATTCATGTCTTTTCTTCTCCAAGTTAAGTCTTTCTAACTCCTTCAACTGACTCTCTGATAGCAGAGTCTCCAGTCTACTCACTATCTTCATCAACCTTCTCTGTATGTGCTCCCATTTGATAATGTCCATCCTATGGTCTGACTATTGTATTTTAGATTCTCCCATGTTCTGGACACTGTGCTTTTCTTAATCTCTAAACTGATTTCTCTGGACTTGATCCTCAGGTCTGCCTATGCCTTTAATAGGAGTCTTTAGACCCTAGGAAGAACCTGAGAAAGCATCTAACTAAAACTCTTCCCTTGATAGATAAGGAAGCTTGAACTTAGAGAGGAGGCAATATAAAAAGGTTGAATGATTAGCAAGTAGTAAAGTTGGATTTAAACACAGATTTAATGATTAAATTCAGGACTTTTATCCTTGTAGTGTTACTTCTTCTGTCTCTCCTTAATTCACTGATTTCTCTGATTCTGACCTTTAAGTCTACCTGGACTGCTAAAGTGGTCCTACTTAACAAGATTCCAAGATCTTAGGCCCATTGATCCGAGGCTGTCATTATAGCAACCTCTCCAGGGTCTGATCTCCAACTCTTGGCTCCACCATATCTAAGGAATTCCTTGGAGATAAAAGTCCAAAGGGTCATGGTGTGAAAATCACAGTGGAAACTGTGTTTAACACCCTTAAATTATGCAGGGCTAGCTATTGCAGTTGCCACTGCATTGGCTCTGTGAGCTTTGGGAGAAGGAAATTTGTTCTGGGCCAGAATGGTTTATGATGCTATCCAATTGCAATGCTTTCTATTTCTTTCTTTTACTTTCTAAAGCATTTATATATTTGTTAATTTGGTGAAGCGAGTATCAAATCTATTACTTCTTTTGAGACTTAAAATTATTCTGGAGATATCCCAGGTATTATGCTCATTTTACAGATAAGAAAACAGAAATGGTAAGAAAGACTGTACTTTGTCAGACCCTAGAAGGAAGGTAGGAATTCTAAAAGATGGTGGTAAGGAGGAAACAGTTCTTGACATGGAGACAAAAGATGGAATGTTGTATGTCAAGAATAGCAGAAAGTTATTTGGCAGATTTAGTTATTTTGGAAAGAGGATTAGATCTAAGTAAGTGGGGATAAAGGCAACTGGGTGGTACAGTGGATAGATTTCCAAGTCTGAAGTCAGGAGAACCTAAGTTCAAATCTGGCTTCATAGACTTACTAGGTATATGATCCTAGGCAAGTCACTTAATCCTGTTTGCCTCAGTCTCCTCATCTATAAAAAGAAGGAAATGTCACACCACTGCAGTATTTTTACCAAGAAAATTTCAAATGGGTTCACAAAGAGTCAAATATGACTGAAAAAGCAAAAAATGACACAGATAGTGTCAGAGACATCAAAGTATTATCATTGATGGATTATTATCCAATTCAAACCTGTTCATATTTATATAAATTCCAGCATTGATTAAAATGATGTCACCTATCCCAGAATACCAATGCATTGGTCCTCCATTCCCATAATTAGGACTAATTGAATAATAGAGACTGAAAAAGATCTTGGTATCTTAGTGAACCACAAAGTTTAATGAGTTGACCAACCAAAGAAAGGAGAATTATTACATGGGTTACTCTTTGGGATTTCATAAAAGATACATTGGTAGAGCAAAAAGATTCTGATCCAGTTAAAATTCTAAGATTAAGAAAAGTGTCACTGCCTTATCTGAGATCATTCTTTGGCATTCTCGGGATAATTTTCCCTCGCATGAATATGTATGTGTCTTTCTCAAAGACAATTTCTCAATTGGCACCTGGTGGGGTGCCGGGCCATCTTTCTGTGGTCTCCATTCCCCTGTCTTCCCGAGACTCTTGTGTGCTGTGGCCTCCTCAGTGGTGGATGCAAGCTCAGGATTCTTTCACAGGTGGGTAAGTGATGATAAGGCCTTCCTCAGAGACCCAGGCTGCTTCCCTGACATGGCAACTGTCTGAACCCCAGGGAGCGTTTGAAGGATCCAGATGCAACATCCCAGGGAAGACACAAACTGCAAAGAAATTTGTCTAAACCAACTGTGCTTTCTCCTCTGGCACAGGGAGTGCCTGCTGTTGGGTGGGAAGACATTGTGGGGGAATGGCGGGCAGTCATTATGACCACAGGGCTGGGTTTCTCTCTGAGCAAAAGAATCAAGAAGCAGCCGTGTGTTTCAGAACCATCTATTATTTACAAGGAGACATTAACTATTCCTTTGTGGGCCCCTGCTGCCTGCAAAAGCCAGTTCAAACAAATTCAGAGTGGCCTACACAGGGGAGAGACAGCTGTGCAGGCAGCTGTCATTATGCTAATGAAGTCACCAAGGCAAAGCGCTTCCTCCAGACAGCCACAGGGAGGCTGGGACAGGGGAGGGATGGGCACGGCCGATGGCCAACAATGGGGGGCCTGGGAACTTCTTTCTAAAGGGTCGGTTCTCAGTCAGTGGTCAGTGCACTCACAGCCACTCACCGGGCTATGGCCAACTGAACCAAGCAGAACTAGGCCCATTATCGGTCCGCTACAGAAAGGCCCATTCAAGTAATCCAAAATGCATTAATATGGCAAGCAGGTGTTTTCTGAGAATGGGATTTCATAGAATCCCCATCAGGAGAGACCTCAGAGGCCATTGAGACTAGCCCATAACTAAAAGACCTGACTCGGCTTCCTTGGATCCAAGATTAAAGCAACAATTGAGATATTGTCATGTTTGTTTTCCTTTCCTAAAGAGGAAGTAAAATATTAATTCTTAAAACATAAGTATCAAGAGTCTTTACTAACCAGAAGTGCTTCATCTATCTCATTAATGTTGACCATTACATGGGGATTTCTAAGTTTCCTTTTAACTAATATCATCAGTAAATACCTGTGCCTACTTTAATGGCCAATTCAACCTTTAAAAAGAAATCAGGAAATGAATTACCTTCCTTTCCTTAGAAAATGTAAAACTACACATACAGAATATCATATGTATTGTCAGCTGTGGTCTCTTTCCATGGGTTTGGCTTAATTATTTGTTTTTGTTGTTGTTATTGTAGGTGAAGGGTAACTGGTTACATTGATGGTCCATAACTAATAATGACTATGAGATTAGTCCAAAAGGTATAAATAAAGCTTTGATTAAAAAATTAATTAAAATGAAATTAACCAATTTAATTTTATTTTATTTAATTAAAAAAATAAACACTCTACCTCAACTGTATGATTTACTTACTATCTGTGTGATTCTGGACAAGCCACATGTCAGTTTACGTCTTACTGGCATTAATCTATAAAATGAAATGATTGGATTAAATTACTTTTAGGGGTCTTCCAATTCTAAATCTCTCAATCTCTCTCTCTCTCTCTCTCTCTCTCTCTCTCTCTCTCTCTATCTCTCTCTCTCTTTCTGCGTGTGTGTGTGTGTGTGTTTCTGCCTCTGTCTCTCTGTTTCTATCTCTCTGTCTCTCTGTGTCTCTCATTCTCTCTGTGTGTCTCTCTCTCATTCTCTGTCTGTCTCTCTGTCTCTCCTCATCTCTCTCTATCTCCATGTGTCTGAACTTCTGCCCGTCTGTCTTTCTCTGTCTCTGTTTCTGTCTCTGTCTCTGTCTCTGTCTCTGTTTCTCTCTCTCTGTGTGTCTCTCTGTCTCTCTCTCTCTCTGTCTCTGTCTCTCTCTCTCTCTCTGTCTCTCTTTCTGTCTCTCTCTGTCTCTGTCTCTCTGTCTCTCTGTCTCTCTCTCTCTCTCTCTCACACACACACACACACAATTTTACTTTTACACTGTGTCAGTCTTAATGTTTGTAATCTAAGCATGATTCTATTTACTCCTAAGTCCCAGCCCATTTTATATATATCCAGATACCAATTTAACAAATATTCATTAATTGTTTACTGTGCCCAGGAACTCCAATAAAGTTCTATGAAGGACATATCAGGAAAACATGAGTTCTGACAGTTCTTATCAATAATTATAGTTCCCATTTCTATAGTGTTATGGATTTACGAAAGACTTTCATCACAATAATTATAAGGTAGACAATACAAGTGGTATTATCCCCATTTTATTGATGAGGAAATTGAACCTCCAAGAAGATAATAACAGCAACAATAAACAATAGCATTTGTTTAGCATTTTAAAATTTTCAAAGCACTTCTCATTTGATCCTCAAAATAAACCTATTAAGTTTATTATCATTCCCATTTTACAGCTGAGGAAACTGAGTGCAAGTAAGATTAATGGTGTGCCCAATGTCACATAGCTTGTAAATATCTGAAAGATTCAAACTTTGATTTTGTGATTACAAAGTCCAACACTATCTACTGTGTTACTTAGTTGCCCCCAAAGTGATTTGTTACTTAGTTGCCCCCAAAGAGATTGGGACAATCTCCATAGTAACAAATAACCGTTAGAACTGGTAGATGAGCCAAAGTCTATTTATTCCATGAATGAGGCTTATTTAACTGTATCATTTACCTCTTATCAAGCCTGGAAAGATTCCCACCCAACAGCTTGGCTTAGTTGACCCAGACTATGAGACTACTTTCTATGACTGCAAGAAGCCCTGAGAAGGGTTATGACCCGTGGACTGGCCACTATCAGTGATTTTCTTCTAGCTACAACAACTCATGAAATATTTCTATAAATGTCTCAGTTTCCTCAACTATAAAATTAAGATCATAGTAACACTTAGAAATAATGTTTGTAAAGAGCTCAGGTGACCCAGTGGATAAAGCACCAGACCTGTAATCAGCAAGATTTATCCTCTTGAGTTCAAATTTGGCTCAAACACTTAGTAGCTGTAGGACCCTCGTTAAGGTCACATAACTCTAACTGCCTCAGTTTCTTCATCTATAAAATGAACTGGAGAAGGAAATGACAGACCACTCCAGTATCTTTGACAAAAAACAAACAAACAAACAAACAAATGACATCATGAAGTATTGGACACAAGTGAATAACAACAATGTGCATGGGGAATGGGTTAGAATATTGTTCCTACAACAGAAGGAATTTAACTAGATATTCTCTGAGATCACTTCCAGCTCCAATTTATGATCCTGTGACCCTATAGTATAACTAGTAGCAATTTTCCTCATTTTACAGATAAAGAAACTGAGGCTCAATTAAGTAGTATAACTCACCCAAGATGGCAGAGTCGGGAACCAAACTCAGTTCTCTTTGCAATGCACCCCAAATTCTGTCACATCAAGTATTGTACTCTGTGGAATAAGATTTCCTGTCCCTAGTGGGAAGTTTTAGTCATTTACTCATTTACTATTTGCCCACTGGGAAGGTCTGTAGATTCTGAGGGACTGACCTGCAAAGTTCCCTTTGGTCTAATATTCCTACCCTGGCTATCCCATTGCAGAATTCTACCTGAGCTGAAGGATAGAACTAAGTCCTTTCTCTGCTCCTGGGACCAGAGCACAGCTCCTTTTTGCTTCTGAATTTTCTCCTTATCTAGAACACAGCTAGGGTTCAGGACTTGCTCTCTCTTCTCTGACACCCCTGAGTGCAGATCCCTCCTCAGTCTGCCTTAGATCTCTGACTTGAAACTAGATAATGTTGTATGCCACCTGTTTCTCTACCCTGTGCTAGTTCAGGATCTCTTCCTGACCCAGTGCTTCATGTTCTAGTACCCAGCTTCGACTCTCTTTCAACCCTTGGACCCTATATACACCCCACCTACTATGCGCTTGGTGGATCCATCCTCCATATCCTTGGATTCAGCAGTCACAGACCTCTCAATTTATCTCATTAAGCCTCCCTGGGTTAAGGTGGGGAAATTCACTATGAATTTTTTCTTAGATTTCCTGATCGTAATTCACTTGTGTATGCTTTTTATATCTTTGTGAGATTTGTTGGGAAAACTAGGCTATACTCCACCAACTTGACTCTACCGCTCTCAATATTAAATAATTTTAAAATCCCTCCTAGCTCTGACATTCTGTGATTCTAAGAACGCTCCCCTATCTGATATCTAATGTTCTTGTTCTACTGTTTTATAACACACACACACACACACACACACACACACACACAAAGTAAAATAACCATTGAACCAGGATATCTGAGTCTAAATCTAGTCTTCACTGGTTGTATGTACTTGTACAAATTCCTTCCTAATCCGTGCCTCACCTTCCCCAATCTGAGCCAAGTTTGTGTCATAGCCACATCCCCCACTCCAGACCAAGGTGTCCCACTTGGGACAATCTCCAGTCATCTTGATTTATATCTTGCCATTATGGCTCTGGAGAAGAAAATGAGACTGATGACTTTACACAGTCCATCCTTACTTCAATTCACTTGCAAGTCAAGATATTATCTTCCTGATGCCATGGTTCTTTCTCTTCAAGAACAAAGGACAAACAATAGCAATAGCAAACAACTAAAGCCCCCACCACAGCAATTTCTTCTGAAATCTAATTATTATTCCTGTTTCCTAGCAGCACCAGGGCCACAGTCCCTGAAATATCACATGGCATCTGTGGCATCACGTTGGGTGGAATCAGCCCACTGGCCAGAAATCTTGCATATGTTGAAATCGCTTGCCAGGGAAATTTTGGCCCACAGTGCTCATTGGCTTGTCTTTGGGACTTGGCTGATGATAACACTGAATGAATTCTGTTTCTAGTTTCTGAATGGTTCTTCCCCTCTCTCCTTGTCCCATCTTCCCCAGGATGCATAAATAATACCTTTTTTTTTTTTGCCTTTCTTTCATATTTGAGAACTGTTACACCCAGCCTCTCATTTTAGGTCCCTATGAAGTGACTGGTATTCTTAGGGGGGCTGGGATTATCAAAAGTGGACATATCAATATGCACTCCAAAATAATGATGCTGTCTTCAGGCATCCAAGGCAGAGTTGTGAGGAATCAATGTCTGATAAAATTTCCTCTCCTCCAACAATCCCAACATCTTTATTCTGTTAATTATTGGAGAACAGATTTTTTCCCAAATAATTAGGCAATTTAAATTGTACAATCTTTCCCAAAGAACTATATTTAACCCTCATTTGAATGTAATTTACACATCACAGTGCCCTTAAGCGATTCTGGGAGCCAAAATGTGGATCAAATATTTTTTTAAATGTCAAATGCTGCTTAATTGTAGATTGCACACTGAATTTATTTTTACAGATAAACGTTTGATCTTCCATTTTCTTGTCCTTCCCCTGTAATTTCTCCAGTAACTCCTTAATCCATGTGATACCCAAATTCCTCTAAAAGCCAAAGGATTTAAATAACATAGGAAAAGTTCCCAATGGCTGATAAAATACTTCAGAAGATGAAAGCTTGGATTTGGGGGTTGGGGGGGATAGGAAGACAGGATTAGTGAGGAATACTACAAATCAGAAGACTTTGGGTAAAAGGCAAGTTGAACAAGGAATTCCCTGACTTGGAATCCTGTCTGACCTGAAATTCACTTGACTTTCTCATGCCTAGAGCTGAATGTTTTATAGCAACTAATGAGAGTTACACTGGATACCCACAGGGTATCTCCTCCATACTGGGGTGTTTTACCAAGGAAAACTTCATAGAAGAGGTGATATTGGTGTTGGGTCTTGAACAGGAGATAAGATTTCACAGCTAGAGAAGAGAATGTCTAGTTATAGAGTTTTATCAAGATCTGGAGATGACCCTGAGCTTTTTAAAAGCTAGATCAGCAGAAAGTGAGCTTGTTCAAGCCTTTTAGAGCTGGAGCAACATTCAGTATAGACCCATTGATTAGCTATATATGTGTCATAGGGGATGCAGTTTGGCCAAATGCAAAGGAACTCATGATCCAGGGTTATATTGTGAAGTATTTAACAACCATCTCTGGGTGGTGAGACCTGTGCAGAAAACACACTTTTAAGTTTGATTTTCTTTATTAATACTTTCTTAAGTCTAAATAATCAATAAAACACTAGGTAGGAAGGAAGGAAGGAAGGAAGGAAGGAAGGAAGGAAGGAAGGAAGGAAGGAAGGAAGGAAGGAAAGGAGGAAGAAGAAGGGAGGGAGGAGGAGGAAAGAAAGAAAGGGTCTCCCCATAATTCTCAAGTACAACCCATATATACATTGGTGCTATGGAGTCCCAGGAGAGTTAATGGAGGGCTTTCCTCTCAAGTTAAGTAGAAACAGCATTTGCTGTATCATAAAGCAGGTTTTATTTTCTTCAAGGAAGAGAGAGTAATTTCCCTGGCATTAAGATTAAACTTTGACCAGTCTCCGTCTTTGGTCATAAACTGTGAGCAAGACAATTACTGTTTTTCATTTAATAGAGTTTCTAATAAAAAAAAAAAAATAAGTGAAGACCAGCTACCTTGGTGCAGAGATAACTGCAGTTCAACTAAGCATTCCCATTCCTCCAAACACTCCCAGACTTAAGTATAATGGCTTTTAAGGAATTTATTTTGCCAATTTTAGAATCTACCATAAAGAAGAAATATGATGGAGTTTTATGAGGTGTACTGTATATCTTTAATGCTCATATTTTTTTCTCGAAATGCTGGGGATATCAATTACCTTTATAGCTGGAGGAAGAGCTGCTCCTGATTCACAGTAGGATAAGCAAATCATATTGGTAGGAAAACTTTGGTGGGTGTTGGGTCACCCAGTGACAAGTAAAGCCCTCATTCTCAGGAGTTTCTTTCAAGCCTGATTTACTGAGATCTAAGGAAGAAGAACCATCAGCTGCAAGTGCCTACAAAGGTGGTTTAAGACAGTTTTTAAAGGCTTTGTTTCCATTTCTTTCTTTATTTTTGGAAGTTAAAGTCATAGATCAAATGTGAGGCTGGTCAGCCCAGAATCGCTTCAGACCAGGAGAGAGCCTGACCTTGAAAGTTTCCTACAATGACCATAGATATCATAGAAGACAGCCCAGTAGTGGGAGAGAACAGATTTAGAGTCAAGGATTTGGATTCAAATTTAAATCTGTGAAGAAGTTTATCTGATCATAGGTTTAGGGGCCACAAGGTATATAGAGCACGAGGCCTGGAATTAGGAAAATTCATTTTCCTGAATTCAAATCTGGCCTCAGACACATATGACCTTGGGTAAGTTACTTAACTTTATTTGCCTCAGTTTTCTCAACTGTAAAATGAGCCAGAGAAGGAAATGGCAAAACATTCCAGCATCTTCCAAGAAAACCCCAAATGACATCATACAACTGAACAACAACTATGAGGATCATAGAGTTAAAGCTGGAAGAGGGCTTCTGGTCTTGTTTTACCAATGAGGAAATTGAAACTCAGATTGTGACTTGCTTGGGATCATCTTGTGAGTTGGGATAAGATACTTCATCTCTCTGGGATTCAGTTTCCTCATCTGTAAAATAAGGTTAGATTAAGTCCCTTTTTTTTAAAGTTCTCAGCATGTTCTCAGAACTAAAAATAATCTGTACACTTGGAGGAAAATGCTAAAGATGAAGCACCTCAACTCTTAAAGAGTTGGTTTATACCACACAATTAAGCAGCTAATAAATATCTTCTATCATTATCTAATGCCTTAGCACCTATCAACTTATAACTGAAGGGAGCCTTAGAGAAATCTTATCTATCCAAAATTGAGGCCCAGAAAGAGAAATAATCAATTCACCCAAAGTAACACAACTAATTGCCCAGGTCAAAATCTGTTGGTCTTTCCAACTGTTAGTTCCATTTTTTAAAAATGAACTCTTTAAAGCAAGAACTCAATTGTTTTTAACAATGAATCTCTTAAAGCAAGGACTTAATTTTCAGCATTAATTTGTGTTTGTTAAATTGGAAGTTTTTGAAAGACTTTATACATGTGGAAGAGAGATTAGATTGCTTATGTTTGATCCCAAAGACAGATCTATGAAATAAGAGTTTTGCCAATGTAAATAGAAACTTTCTAATAATCAGAGTGAATTTGCTATCACTAGAAATTATATTAGTATAGATAATGGATGGATAGCTATGGATAGATAATGATGAAGAAGAAGAAGAGGAGGAGGAGAAGGATGCATTGATAGATGAGAGATTGATAAATAGATATTAGAAATTGATATAGATAGATAATACAGACAGCCAAAGAGCCTAAGAAGAATTGCATTGGTAAGAAGGGGCACTCAAACAAAAACACTGAAAATTATTCCATAGCCTTAGAGGAATAACCAATAGTAAAATTAAACCCCTCATAATTGGACAATATAGGGGTCAGAATTGGTGGCTCACAGATACAGACTAGGGATAGTGGGAGAAAGGTGAAAAAGAGTCTTAAACTTTCACTATCTCTCATAGGTAGTGAAACACATTCACTGATCAAAAGGACCTCAGAGAGCATCATCTCATTTTACAGATAAGGAAACTGAGGCTAAGAGAGATTGTGACACACCCAGGATCCTGGAGCTGATAACTGTCAGAGGCAGGATTTGAAGCCAGGTCTCAACTCCCAGTTCAACATTCTATATAGTAGAACAAGGCTAGATCAAAAAACAACAAGAATGATGCTCTAGAATGGATGTCAGGAAATTTACATCCTCAGTTTTGCAACTAACTTACTATACAACCTTGGATATGTGTTTTTAGGTTTCAATTAAGAAATTAAATTGAACCTCTTTAACAGGGGTCCTCAAACTACGCCCATGGGCCCAGATGCGGCAGCTGAGGACGTTTATCCCCCTCACCCAGGGCTATGAAGTTTCTTTATTTAAAGGCCCACAAAACAAAGTTTTTGTTTTTACTATAGTCCCAGCCCTCCAACAATCTGAGGGACAGCGAACTGGCCCCCTATTTTAAAAGTTTGAGGACCCCTGACATCTATAAAATAAGGTTTCTAATCCTTGTTTTCTTTATCTCATAAGGGCATTTGGAAGGGTCAATTATATAATAGATTTGTGAATATGTATATATCTCTGTGTTTTATAAATATATGCACACATATGTGTGTATATTATATATATGTATGTGTATATATAGTAAAATGATATGCCAATGGAATCATAGAAAATAGGGTCTCAGAGCTATAAGATACCCCTAAGACCCAAAGTAATCCCCTTTATGACATCCCCAACAAATGACCAACCTGCTTCATGTAAATACATCAAGTGACAGGAGAATAATTACTTTCTGAAGCAGATTCTGCCATTTTGGAATTGATCTATTTGCTAGGAGATTTATTGGTTTTGTTTGTTTGTTTGTTTTGAAGGCAGCTGGGGTTAGTGACTTGCCCAGGGTCACACAGCTAGTAATTGAGGCCAGATTTTTATTCAGGTCCTCCTGACTCCCTATCTATAACACTCCCTAAGCTGATTCTTTGCTAGGAAATTTGTACCTTTTCTTTAGCTGAAATGTACCAGGTATTTCTCTATTACCTTCCTCTAAAGCCTTACAGAAATGTCTCATACCAGAGAGAACCATATAATACAGTGGATAGAACACAGGACCTTAAATCAGGAACACCTGAGTTCAAATGGGACTTCAGAACTATTTGATACAATCACAACCTCTGTCTGCTTCAGTCTCCTTATCTGTAAAACAAGGGTGATAATAATAGCATATACCTCAGAGGGTTGTTGTGAAGGTCAAATGAGATGATATTTGTAAAGCATTTAGCACAGGGCCTGATATGTAGTCGGTGCCAAATAAATGCTTATTCCCTTTCTTTCTTTCATTGTGATGTGGAGATCATCCTTCAGGCTCCACTGAATTCAAGCTACCCTTAAAGAATGCTTGGGGGAGGAGCGGGAAAGGGGAGCTTGCCTTTTTCTTTCTCCCTCCCTCCTTCTCTCTCTCTCTCTCTCTCTCTCTCTCTCTCTCTCTCTCTCTCTCAATCTCTGTCTCTGTCTCTCAACTATTCTGTAACCTCCTACACATGGATGCTCCTTCCCACAGCATATATTGCATGCAGCCCACTCATGCCTGCTCATCCATTGCTGCCTTCATCCATGTCCTGTAAGTTCACCAGAGGGAAAACATATGATCTTAGATCTGGGCAGGAAGGAATATCAAAGGTCATTTAGTCCAATTCCCTAATTTTACAGATTAGAAACCAAGTCTCAGAGAGGGTTATATAAAATGTCTGTGGTGGTGCAGGTAGTATCAGAGGTGAGATCTGAATTCAGATCACCTGACTCCAGAGTCTTTCATGTTTTGCTGCCTGACGGCCTTGGTCACATATAGTTGTTCACTCAGCCTTACCACTTGGTCCACTCATCTTATCTTTCCTCTCATACATTTCCTTGGGGACATCCTTCATTTCAGTCTTTTTTCATAGTTCCTTATGGAACAAAGAAATAGCCAGTAACAAAAACAGGTTTGTTTTTGCTTTGTTTGGATTTTTTGTTTTTGTGAGGTAATTAGGGTTAAGTGACTTGCCCAGAGCACACAGTGAGTGTTGTGTTGGAGGTTGGATTTGAATTGAGGTCCTCCTGATTCCAGGACCAGAACCAGAACACAGTGGTTCTATCCACTGTGCTACCTAGCCGCCCCAAAAATAGTTTCTTGAAATACTGAAATATGGATCTTTGTTTGAGAATTGTATGAACACTGTCAATTTCTGTCCACCTTTCCAGTCTTCTACTTTTTTTTTCTACTTCTTCTACTCGATGATCTGGTAACACTGACCTTCTTGCTTTCCTTAAAACAAGACACTCCAAATCCTGACAGGTCATTTTCTTTGGCTGTCACTCATGCCTGGAATACTCTCCCTTATCATCTCTGCCTCCTAGCTAAAATCCTCCTTCAGAAAGCCTTTCCTGAACCTCTTTAATTCTAATGCCTTCTCTCTATTGAGCATTTCTAATTTATCCTGCCTATATCTTGTATACAGTGTTGTTTGTTGTATTTAGCTGTGGATTATTGTTGTTCATCCTTCTGTCACAAATGACATTACAAATGTGACGTCTTGACTTGTGAGTAATTCGATTTAAGTAAGGCAGAGCTGTGCAAAGTCATCAGCCTCACTTTCCCCTCCAGAGTCATTGAGTCCAACGTCAAGACAAATCAGGATAACTAGCAACAGCCTCCTGTATACAGTGATTTTGTATGCTGTCTCCCCCACTCATCCATCGCATTAGACAGTAAGCTCCTTGAGGGAGCTTTTGCCTTTCTATGTATTCCTAGCATAGAAAGCACCTAATAAATATTTGTTGACTGTTACTGACTTAGAGGATGAGGGAAAATCTCTGAGACAGAGATGAATGGATCCAGATGGTTTGAGAGCAAAGAAAATTGTACAGCTTTGGTCAACTCTTTTATCAGAGCTGCTGCTTGGGTCTAAAAAAAAAGCATGATTTTATAAAGAAAGTTCACTAAACTTGGAATAAAAAGAACTGGGCTCGGATTCCACCTCATATGCTTACCAGCTCTGGCAGAATTTGGTCCAAGTGAATTCAGCTTGCTGAGCCTCAGTTTCTTTACCTATAAAATGAGGATAATAATTTCTGCTTCACCAACCTCATGAGATCATTGTGACAAAAGCCACTCTGTAAACCCCAAAGTACCTTGGAAATGTGCACTATTATTATTAGAAAATCAAATGCAAGACACCCCACAGTCAGCCGGGAATGAGGCACGTCTGGAGTGTCTGGAACTCAAAATAGGTTTTCTTAGAATAGCCCCCTGTGTAAAACAGGACATGGATATTTTTAATCAGGGAGACATTCGTGGGAGGGGAACTGAAAAAAAAAGGGAAGCAAATTCCTTTCGGCAAAGAATAAGAAGTGATCTATTGCGCTGGTGAAAATGCGATCCAGGGCTGGAGTCTCACAGGCTCTACTACCCTTTATATCAGGGGATTCTCTAAAGACATAGACTCCACAGTAATGAACTGAACCAGCTACACCCAGAGAAAGAACTCTGGGAGATGACTAAAAACCATTACATTGAATTCCCAATCCCTATATTTATGCCCACCTGCATTTTTGATTTCCTTCACAAGCTAATTGTACAATATTTCAGAGTCTGATTCTTTTTGTACAGCAAAATAACGGTTTGGTCATGTATACTTATTATGTATCTAATTTATATTTTAATACATTTAACATCTACTGGTCATCCTGCCATCTGGGGGAGAGGGTGGGGGCGTAAGAGGTGAAAAATTGGAACAAGAGGTTTGTCAATTGTTAATGCTGTAAAGTTACCCATACATATAACCTGTAAATAAAAGGCTATAAAATTAAAAAAAAAAAAAAGACATAGACTCCAATCATGAAGAACATAAACCAAATTATAATTTAATTCAAAAAATCATTTTTAGAGCATCTACTGCATTAGGCACTGTTGTATGCTAAGAGGAGAAATAAATTTAGATAAATTACAATCCTTATAATCATTGAAATTACAATCTAATGGAGAAATAACACAAACACTGATAACTATAATGCATAAAAATATATCAGCTGTGCATTAAGATAATGTTCTCCAAACTTTTTTTGATAACTTACTTCATCAATGAAACATTTTTAAGCATATACCTCCAAGCACATACATGCATTCTTACTTATACATTTAAATGTATAGTATAGCAGTAATAATTGTGCATATAAAAAACATGTAAAAATAGACATTTTTTTAAAAATGAGCTAAAGATAAAATGCTATTTTAAACTGGAACCAATAAGGAATGGCTGGAATCTCTTAAAGAAGGGAGTAACAAGGTCATAAGTGTACTGTAGCCAAATTACTTTGACAGCTTCATGGAGAATGGATTGGAGAAAGGAAAGACGTAAGGCAGGGAGAGCAATTAGAAGACCATTGCAATAGATCAAGTAAGAAGTGATGGGAGGCTACAGGAGGGTGGTTGTTGTGTGAATAAAGAGGGAATAAATTTCAGAAATGTAGTCAAAGTAGAATCACTTCTTGATTTTTTGTCATTTCAGTCATGCCCAACTCTTTATGACATCATTTGGGTTTTCTTGGCAAAGATACTGAAATAGTTTACCATTTCTTTCTCCAGTTCCTTTTACAGATGAAGAAACTGAGGCAAACAGGGATAAGTGACTTGCCCAGGATCATAGGTACTAAGTATCTGAGACGAGAATCGAAGTTTTCCTTATTCCAAACCCAGTGCTCTATTCATTGTGCCACCTAGCTGCCCTTACTTGTTGAAGAAGAAACTTCAGTTTGTGGGGTAAAAAGAATGAGGAATCAAGGATGAAATATAATGAATGACCTTGTAGACCTATGGAACCAGAAGAATGGTATTGTCTTCTATAGAAATAGAAATTTCAGAGAAGGGATAAATTGTTGGGAGAAAGATAATGAAATGAGAATTGTGAATCAAATCACATTCCATTCCTGTCTGTTCATCCTATGAGATTCACACTATCTCAACCAAAAAGGAAAGGAAGAAAAGATTCATTTATTAAATAAAATTAACTTTCTTATTAAATATTTATTAAATAGTGCCCGGCACTATGCTAAGTAATGAAATTACTTCATTTGATTCTCACAAATACCCTAAAGGTAGGTGTTATTGTTATCTCCATTTGGAGATAACTAAGGCAGGCAGAAGTAAAATTCTGGTTGAATCTAAACCTAGTACTCTATCTGCTGTACTACTAGCTGACTTGGTTTTCATTAGTATAGAGAGCCTCCAGATGAGGACATTTCTTCAACCAATGCAGTCTAATGCCTATGACAATTTATAGATGCCTAGAACACTATTAAGTGACTTATTTAGGATCATCACATAGACTCCCATGTGCCAGAGACAGTATCTTAACTCAGGTCTTCCTGATTCTGAGACCAGATCCTTACCCATTACAACATATGGTCTCTCATTCACTAAATGAGAATAATAACACTGGCAATACCTTACTGAGTTATGAGAAAGGTATTTTGTAAACCCCAAAACCAAGTACAAAGGTAATTTCTTATTAATAGTTCTTATCAGGTCCTTGCTATAGCCCTCTATATAATAGGTCACTCAAAACCATTTGCATAATATTCTCCTCATTGATTAAAGATTGATCATTCAATGCTTTATATCAGGATACAAGGTGAAGTTGAAAGAGCTAGAGAGAAAAGTGATCCTGGTCTTCTGACCTCCAGGTCCAAGTATAATGACATGGTTTCAGATTCCCTTCAGATTCCTGGAGGGAGAGAGCAAGACTGTAGGAAGAAGCTGACATGTATAGGAGCTGGCACCTTGGTTGCATTTCCATCTCTACCTTACTATAATAAATACTTTGGAAAATTTCCCCCTTGGTTGAGATCTAGCATGCTCTCTTTTGGTTGAGCTGAGTTATCTCATTCCCAATGGGAGACCTCATTTAATCTGTGTATTGTCTGACATATATTCTCCTCTATATACTTACTCTGATTTCTGTTTGGTATCAGCTTCAATAAATGGGTTAATTACCTGTTTGTTTTCCATTTATGTTCTCATTTGTGGAAATGGTATTTGATGAAACATGTGGAGCCTTGGATATATAACTTAGGACACATTTTTTTAAGAGACAATGATCAACTTGAACCTGAAAATTATTTCCCCAAAACTAATGATAGCTAAGAGAGCAAGTAGATATAATTCTAGCCCATGACACTCTCTTTCTGAGGAGAGCTCAGATGCCAACTTCAAAGTGAATCTTGTATTTCCTCTCTTGGCAAAGTCCCCTTCATTTTACCAAGTAAATTGAGTAGTTTTTTTCAAGTTTATACTGGCAGTAAAGTATCAAAAGCAGTATCTGAACCCAGGTCCCCTAATTCTAGAACCCAAGTTCTTTCTAGTGTATCAAGCTACTTGCTTAACTGAAATGTGGATGTGGAAATATGGGTGTATATATAAACTGATACTACATTGACCCAACGTCCAACTGTTCTCATTAATTAAGACAAATAAAGTGAATAAGCAATTCATTAAACACCTACTTTGTACCAGGTATTGTGCCAAGGTTTATTGTTGGAAGAGAGAAGTATTTGTATGAGTTAATGGAAGAAGTAATAGACTTTTAATTAGAAGACCTAAACTTGAAGAAGATTCTTAGAAACTACAACAGGAGAAACCCTTAGAAAGCATGAAAGGAAATCAAGGAGCCAGGGCTCAGTTCAAGTTTTGTTACCAACCAGCTGTGAGACTTTGGATAGATCACTGCCCCCCTCCTGATTTTTCCCAATTTACAGGTGAAGAAACTGAGGCTTCACACATCTAGTAGTTTCCTTAACTAGAAAATGAGGGATTTAGAGACTACATGTGGGATTTTTAACCTAGAGTCAACAGACCTCCAAAGGGCCCATAAATAAATTACAAGGGGTTTATGGATTTGTTTATTTTAGTATTTTGATAACTGTGTTTCAAGACAATTCATTTCCTTTGTAATCCTATGCATTTGCTTTTATGCATTTAGCAATATTCTTCCAGAAAGGGAGTCATAGACTTCACCAGATTACCAAAGGAGCCCCTGCCACAAAAAGGATTAAGACAAAGGCTTTTCTGGCTATGGACTCTGTGGTCCAGTGAGTAATAATAGAATAGATTCTAACACAGATCTTCTGACTCCTGATGCTGTCATGTCACTTCTCCATTTCCCTAATCAATACAATACAACAGAAATATAATAACTGTTTGACACATTCCACAGGCTTATTTCTTGTGTTTTGTAAACTGTAGAAGTCAGGAGACATTAAGTGCTTATTGTCATCATTTCCCAATGTTGGTAAAAGGTTGGTGGGTCCTGTCCCTGGCCCCTCCTGGATCCTGGAGATGTCTACCTAGGCAGAGCCAGCTTTGGGGCAGCACCTTTCACCTTGATGCTGCCCCAAAGCTGGCTGGGCAACTCAGAGTACCTCCAGTCAGAGGGCACCAGGCCATATTTTAATTACCAGCACCAGAGGTGATTCTCTCCACAGGTCTGCTTCCTTGCTGCATAAAACATGAACCCGCCGTGGGGAGTGATTGCTGACTAGCCTGTCAAGGCAGTCTGGGGAGGCTGGGGGAGGCCCGCCCTCACTCAAGCATCCCTCTGTAATCCAAGGGCAAATTTCTCTGCCAGCATTTTATCTCCCTTGCTTGAGGGGAGCAAGGAACACTTGACTGTTTGTAAACTAATAACTTTCCAAGACATGAGGAATATCAAATGTCTCCAAGATCTTTCATTTCCTCAATCAATTCCCCAGCCTAGCAAGTACCCCCTCCTTTCACTACCACCACTCCCACCCCCCAGCCAATATCCTTTCAATAATGGCTAACCTTACTCCGTCACTGCACGATACATGATTTATTAGTTGTCAGGCTAAAGCGCACCCAGTCTGGGACAAGCATTCTCAGCAATGGCTGTCTGTTTCCATATGGCATGTTCCTGTTTCTATTACAGTGGCTTATTGAAAGTGGAGCTGGGTCCTGTTTTTAGCTTTGAGGGACAAGCAGAAGGGGCTTCTGGGAAATGATGGGGTGACCTGGATGAGGTAACATATTCCCTTCACTGCTGGGCCCAGGACCCACTCAAGCTTAGACAAAGGACTCTGGAAGAAGGGAAATTACTTAAACTCTTGATTAATCAAGAGCAGTGCCTGGGGTATATGTGCATGTGCGTGTGTGTGTGTGTGTGTGTGTGTGTTTTAAGCAAACTCCTTGGGCCCAGTTTCCTTCTCTGTCCAAGGAATAGGTTATGCTAGATGGTCTCTTCCAAACCACCAAACAACCAATCCGGTATTATTAAGTGCCTACCAATTCTGACATTCTCTTAGTTGACATTCTCAATCGAAAGACTGAAGAAAATGAATGATGTTCATAAAACAGCATACAGAAAGGAGAGTAATAGGGCTGGCAAAGAGTTGGGATGAGAGAAATGTGGAGAAAAAGAAAAAGGAAAAGAAAGGAAGAATTAGACACAGGGGAAAGGGGAGAAGTAGGGTTTGATCTAGTGGAGATAAACAACTTATAATTTGATAGTGCTTGAGAGTATTCCCATAAAGTAGGGAGTACATGTATCATTCCCATTTTACAAACAAGGTAATCAAGGACCAGAGAGAGAAAGATGCTTGAAAAAAGCCACATAGCTCATAAAGCCAAAATTTGGACCTGTCTTCTTATACCAAATCCATTTAGTGAGCCCTGAGATTTAGCCTCTTCTTGCCTGAGAAAATTAAAGGACCAGCAAACTATTCTACAGAGCCAGGAAGATCCAAAGCTGGAAAAGGAACTTTTCTACCCCCCCATCCCCATTCTCCCCAAAACCCTACCTTTCCTCCTTCCTTTTGATGAGCAATGAATACAAAAAGACTGGATCAAGACAAAATTTGGAAGGAATAACACAGAAGACCTCATATTTGAAAGTAGAAATGATTTGGGGACTTATGGTGAGAGAATGTGGAACTAAGAGTTATTGATTAAACAGTCGTGTATAAATCCTTTAAATAAACCACCCTTTTGTAAAATTGTGAATTGCCAAGTTTACAAGTAAGGGAAGGAAGATTAGTGATTTGGACTGAAAAAAAAACATGGGTTTGAATGTCAGTTCTACAACTTATTACCTTTATAAACTTGAACAAGTAACTTTCTTCCTCTAGGTCTCAAGTTTCATCATCTGTGCAATTAGGGCTAGACAGGTTCTAAGGTCTCCTTCCAGCTCTAATGCCTATGAAGTTATAAATGTTAACTTTACTGCTACAAATCTCTGACAAGGACCATGCTGTGAAACCTAAAAATCTCTCTGTCCTAAAGGAGAGACATAGCAGTTGCAAGATTCTCAAGTGTAGCTCAGGTGGGAGAAGTCAATATACCTACAACGTGTATTTAAGCTTACTCTTAGTTGGAAACATTTTCCCCATTACTTTCTTAGTCTAGATAATCAATAAAATAAGTCAAACCCTGATTTGTACAATTTGCCAGTTTCCAGGTGTAAATACTCACACTAAAAATTTAATGATAAGCTTTCCTGCTGCTATGAGCTGGCTTCTGCACCCTCGAGGGTGGAGGTCAGTGCTATTACCTGCTCCTACCCACACCCCCTCCCTGCTAAATCTCTTCCTTCCCAGATAGCTGAGAGGCTTGAGGGTATCAAAATTAAATTTCCCTGACTTCATGGATTTTCCATAGCCATGCTCTGTGGCTACCTTTGTCAAAGGCCCAAGGACCTTGTTCTAAATAAAAAACCTTGCTGACCCATAATGCAGTAAAAGCCAGAGCAGTCAACTATTTTACTTTGAGTTGGCAGCACTGGTGTCATTTCTTGGTAGCAATTAAAAGGTCACTTCTTTGGGGACTCTCTCTACCTTGACAACTCTCCCCTGTAGTTCCCGCATACATACTCATGAGGCATCTATCCCCATGGGGAGAATGTCACAGAAGAATGGCAGTTCCTCTCAAATGCTTTTGCAGTTTACACAGCATTTTCCTCCCAGGAACTCTATAAAGCAGGTAGTGTGAGGATTATCATATCTATTTTACAAATTACCTCTGGTCCATTGCTGAAGATTTCAGATGCATATGGACAACACTGAGGGCTTCCTGCCGCTAGGATTGGGGGGAGGAAGGTCAACTGAACCAATTATTCAATGACTCTCACCCCACTTAGTTCTGGCACTAAAATGAAAACACATCTTAATTGGATTAATCATTCTGAGGTGTGAATTGAGTATAAACAAAGCTTAGACACTTCTATTGAATCAATCAATCATTCTTAGACTTTAGATTAGGTACAAAAGGTCTTTGGTCAATTTAAATATCTTTGAAAGCCACTGGATGAAACAGAGTGGCAAAGAGGGGGGCTGAGAAAATTTAGTCGAGCTCTTTGGGTCATTTATAAAACATCAAGCTAGTTTGGATGGTAGAGATTTCAGATAATGATGATCCTAGTGGAAATCTAGCTAAGTCCTTAAGAAGGAAGTACTTGAGCGAGGGAGGAGATAGAAGAGGTGTGGGGAAGGATGCCCAGCATCAATTTAATACACTTTGTCACCCCTCCTTGACAGGAGGATGACCACTAAATTTTGGAGAGTCAACAGGAGGATTTAGGTAATTTCATTTGCATATTAATAATGCCCATGGAACAACAGAGACAGTAATGTCTACTTGGGAGTCAATGACAGACTATATATAATTATAATTTTAAAAAAACTGCACCATGCTCAAGGGAACTTCATGAAACAGGAAAAAGATTTCCTGTATCTAAGAACTGAACTACATTCTATACTACTCTGAGCTTGAGCCCACTTTCCTTTGGACTCTGAAGGTACTTGTGGAATACTATGTCACAGGCTTTGAGTATCAACTATACTAGCATAGTGAGTCTGTGTTTCATAAAAGGAATTAAGGTTGATTTTGTTACCACTGATAATCAGTGCAGGAAAGCACACCTATGGGATCTCACCAGTTATACTATTGAAAAGAAACATGATTCCTCAAGAATATCCCTAGACTCTGAGGAGATAAGTACTTACCACCCTCTAGAAACCTGATTTGCCAGTTCAAATGGAGGTATGGTACAGTAACTACAGAACATCCATAATAAAAGACTCAGCAAAGAAAGGACCTCAAAAGTCATCTAGTCCAACTCCTTCCTTTTAAAGATGAGGAAACTGGGACCCATATAATTTGCTCTAAGTCATGAAAATAGTAAATGACAGAGCTTGGAGGCATCATGGTACAACAGAATGAGCTTAAGTTCAAATCCCACCTTGAATACTTACTAATAGATAAATATGAACAGTTATACAAAACAGAAAAGGACTTACCCCTTAGAGCAGAAGCAAAGAAAAACACAACATCAATAAAGAAGTCCATGAAATACTGCAACATGAATACAGTTGGAACCTTTGGGATGAACTAGACATTGGTATCCCCTCTGAGCCATAATGCTTCTCTTTTATGCATTTATTTATTTACACTACTTGAGTTACTCACGGAACTCCCACAGTTCCTACCTTAGTTCAGATAGTCTTATTTATTGACCAAGCAGCCAATGTCTTCCCAATGCTGCCACCACTCACACCCACTCCCCTGAACACCTCTCCCAAACACATGTGAATTCCTTTTTCTTTTTTCAGACAGAACCTCTTCTGTAGTTTCTGTGAGGTCATCTTTCTGCCATGGGATGTCAGCCAATAATATTCAACAAAATGAAGTATTTTCATGTTTAGGCTCTTTTTTAAATCATGGCTTTCAAGCTACTCCCAGAGAAAGAACTCTGGGAGATGACTAAAAACCATTACATTGAATTCCCAATCCCTATATTCATGCCCACCTGCATTTTTGATTTCCTTCACAAGCTAATTGTACAATATTTCAGAGTCTGATTCTTTTTGTACAGCAAAATAACAGTTTGGTCATGTATACTTATTGTGTATCTAATTTATATTTTAATATATTTAACATCTACTGGTCATCCTGCCATCTGGGGGAGGGGGTGGAGGGTAAGAGGTGAAAAATTGGAATAAGAGGTTTGTCAATTGTTAATGCTGTAAAGTTACCCATACATATAACCTGTAAATAAAAAGCTATTAAATAAAAAAAAAATCATGGCTTTCAGGGAGACCAATGATTTTTAAATTATTTCTCCTGGATCTATTTTCTATGTCAGTTGTTTTTACAATGAGATATTTCATATTGTTTCCTATTTTTTCATTCTTTTGGTTTTGTTTTATTGTTTCTTGATTTCTCGTAAAGTCATTTGCTTCTATTTGCTCAATTAATTTTTTTAAGGAATTATTTTCCTCAGTGAGCTTTTGTATCTCCTTTCCCATTTGGCCAATTTTGCTTTTTAAGGCATTCTTCCTCATTAGCTTTTTGTACTTTGTTTTGCATCACTCTCATTTCTCTTCCCAATTTTTCCTCCATCTCTTTTACCTAAATTTCAAAATCCCCTTTGAGCTCTTCCATGGCCTTAGACCAATTCTTATTTTTCTTGAAGGCTGTGGATTTAGGAGCTTTGACTGTTATCTTATTCTAAGAGTGTGTTTTGGTCTTGTCACATAGTAACTTTCTTTGGTCAGAATTTTTTCTGTTGTTTGCTCACTTTCCTGGCTTATTACTCAGGTTTTAACTTTTTGTTAAAGTAGGGTTCTATTTCCAGGTTGGAAAGTGCAATGTCCCAAGCATTGGGGTTTATGAGGTTGTTTTCAGAGACCCTTCTAGAGACCTTTAAGTTTTCAATTGTTCCCAGATATTATGATCCAAGAAGTGTGTTTACTACTTTCCTGGCTTATGCCCTGAATTGTAAGAGACCATAAGCACTCTTTTCTTCCCTGCAACTATGAGAAGGGTCCTCATTACACTCTGGCTATAAGTTCTAGTGTGCTAGTTCTCCTCCTCATCCTGAGATTGTGAGCCAGCACTGCAACCCATGTTAGGATATGAGTAAAGCAATAGAGTCCTGCCTCAGTGCTAGCAAAGAGACTCCTGTAATCTCCTTCTGAAGAGCTGATCTACCATCTTATTCTCTGTAGGTTGAGACTTCTGGAAGCTACTGCCACTACCACTACCACCTGACCAATGCTGCTGCTACTGGTGCCATGATGATTCACTGGCTCCCAAGACCCAAAAAAGTCTTTACTGCTGGTTTACTGGAGCTTCCCTCACACCGTAGGGTGACAAATTTTTCTGAATGACCTTCCAAGTCATCCTTGATCTCCATGGTCTAAAAATTCATTCAGAATCAGTTCTCTTGGTGTGAGAAGAACTCATTACCTCTTCTTAATGAATATAGATAATGATTCACTAATCCAGACAGAAAAAGAACTCCCAAATTTCCACCATAGTACAACAGAAGAAGCAAAGTAGAATCAAACAACCGAGTTCAAGTCCCACTTTAGCTATTCACTTGTGATGCTCAGTACTTTGCATCGTTCTTCAAGACACAATTTCCTCTTCTGTAAAATGAGGGGCTTAGACTAAAGGACTAACAATATAATTCCACGAATCTGAGCAGCTTGTGAGCCAGATCAGAGCTCACTCCACAGTGCCAGAATATCCCTTCTCCTCACCTCAGTCCACAAATTCCCTTTCCTCTCAGAGGCAAACTCTTTCTATAAGCACAGATGAAGTAGCCTGTCCCACACCTGGCATAGTAATAGTATCATGAAGGCCCACATGTAAAGTGAATACTCATTTCAGTCTACTAAATATTGTTCTTGCTAACTCTGAAATTCTATCATAGCACAGTGTCTGATCCATAATAAGTGCTAAATCTCTGCTTGCTGACTAACAAAATTCTATGCAATATTAACAAAGCATAGGATCTATAACCCTAGGAAGCTCCTCTGGGAATCTGGTCTACCAGTGCAAATAGAAATGTTGTCTAAGAGCAGAGGGAATAGGTAGTACAGTGGATAGAGTTGTCAAGACTGGAACAAGGAAAACCTGAGTTCAAATCCTGTCTCAGATACTTACAAAGACCTTGGACCAATTAGCCTTAATTCTCTCATATATAAAATGGGAAAATAATAGAACCTACTTCCCAGGGTTTTTGCAAGATGAGATACAAAATATATTTTTAAACACATAAAACTGTACTAGGCCCACAGTAAACACTATAAAAATATTAGTTACTATCATAGGAGCTATAGAGCATGTCCTACATCAATAATCATAGGCACTGATTTAAATTTCTAGGTTCATGGGATCATAGGTCTGCAGCAGGAAGGAACTTTAGGAGTACCTACTACCCTCTTCTTTTAAAATGAGGAAACAAGCCAATAGATATCAAATGAATTGTTCAAAGGGTCACACTTTTATGCATAAAAGAAATGAAAATTATTTACATTTTTAGAATACATGAAAAATACATCCAAAAATTACATGAATATTTTTGAAGCACAGAGACATCATTTCATCAAGCAATAGGAAAGTCTGATACAAGCCATTGGAATTGTTATGTGTCACTGAAAGGGGCTTGTATTCTTATGGAGCCAATGAAATTACATAGGTCAAAGGTCTTCTATGGACAGCATCTTCAGCCAACAGCAAGTTAGCAAAAAAATCTTGAACGAATGACCGAGTCATGTAGATATGCTAGTGGTAAGGGAGGAGACTATGATGATCATTCAAAGCCAGGTCAGAAGCTACTAAAGGATTATTCTTAAGGAGTCCAGACTTAATGATCAATGTCAATTTTACAAAAAAACTATAAAACCAATATAACACATCCCTTTCAGCTTTAAAAGTTTAACTCTTCTTGAATAAACAACTAGAAAAACTTAGCCCAGTGGCAAGAATGATACCTCAGGAACTCAATACCTTTCATGGATGAATGGACAATAAATCTTCAGACTACAAGTTCAAACCATAATAATAACATCTTAATAATAGCATGTGATTTCATTTGATCGTCACAACAATCCTGTAAGGTAGGTGCTATGCTTATACTGAGTATGCAGATGAGGAAGCCAAGGCTGAGAGGTTAAGTGACCTGCACCCAGCTAGTCAGTGTCTAAGGTGCAATTCAAATTCAAATCTTGACTTCAAATATCTATTTCAATGTTTAGCTGCCTCAGTATCTTTTAGAGAACTAAGCCAGTAAAATGTATTAGAACTGGACCATTATTACAGACCAAACTATCCTGGTGATTGCCTTGACATAACATCTATTCATAAAAACATAAGAATATTTTCAATTGATATCATCAATTCCAAGACTTCTAAACTCTAATCTACATGGAACAAAAACCTTTTCAAATAAAAAGACCTAGACAAGGAAATAAAAATCCTTTGGAAACAAAATGAAATGCATATAATGACAATAATATAACAACAATACCTAACACATATCTATGTATGAATATTTATCTATCAATCTATCTATCCCCCTTTATGTTTAGCCTTCTCCCATTGAAACATCCCTCTACCAGGTCAGCCCCCTTCTCCTACAAATGAGTTCCTCCCTGGATTCCTTTTGGGAATGAGACCAAATTAGCCAGTTTTTCCCTTTCTGTCTATGCTTCTCACTTTCCAGATGTTTCCACCATGCCCCAACCTTTATGTTTACTCTAAAATTTCCCTTAGAGCCCAGGGCCTCCTCATCACAGCATATCCCTCTGCCATGCTGGCCTGATTCTCCATTTGAGAAATTTCTTCTAATCCTCCATTTGGGGGAAGGGCCAAGGCATGTCAACTTTCCTTTTCATCACCTCTTATCCTTTCCATCTCTCTTTTGTGCATTATCTTCGGCCATTAGAATATAAGCCCCTTTAAGGCAAGATTAGTCTCTTCTTGTTGCTTGTATTTTAACTGGCACATGTTGATCCTTACTAAAAGCTTGTATCCTTGCTTTGCTTATATTATGTTATTTGATTTTTCACAACAAATGCTATTATTAATCACATTTTACAAAAGAAAAAAGTGGGGGCAGCTAGTCAGGTGGTCTGAGTTCAGTTCTGGTCTCAGGCACTTAACACTTCTTAGCTGTGTGACCCTGGACAAGTCACTAAACCTCAATTACAGAAGAAGAAGAAGAAGAAGAAGAAGAAGAAGAAGAAGAAGAAGAAGAAGAAGAAGAAGAAGAAGAAGAAGAAGAAGAAGAAAGAAAGAAAGAAAGAAAGAAAGAAAGAAAGAAAGAAAGAAAGAAAGAAAGAAAGAAAGAAAGAAAGAAAGAAAGAAAGAAAGAAAAGAAAAGAAAAGAAAAAAAAGAAAAAAATTAATTCAGATCAACTAGTTAGATTTTAATTCAGGTTATCCCAAATCCAAGTTCTAGTTCTCTAATTCTCTCTAATTCCATCTACTATAGTTGTACCAAAGTTAATTTCACTGAATCTGCAAAGAATGAGCTTGCATCTAAATCCTTTTATTCAAGTGCAAAAAGTAGTCATTTAACCACCTGTGCATTAGTCTGTCAATCATGAAGTATAACAGAATAACAGCACTTGTCCCATGACCTTTTCAATCTGAACCCCATCAAAAGAGTTAAGAACAGAAAACAATAATAGCATGTAACACAAATCACTCTGGTTCACACCACCTGAAGATCAAATAGATTAGATTTCACTCCTCTCCCAAAATTCTTCAGTATTCTAAAGAGGATTAGGGGCCTAGGTCTCTCTGCAAATGGTCCCAATCTCCCACCTATATTGTTCCCTCAATTGTAGAGGTCTGTTTCCCTGCACCTCAGTTCTGTTAGTCAGATTAGCTTCTTTATAGAAACACTTACTTCAGGGGGTATTATCACAAATTTATTCCCACTATATGTTTGAGTCATCATTTATGTTCTCTGTCCTGTTCAACTTCAGTCTCTAGGGAGAGGAAAGGGATTAGGTTTGTTGGTTAGCTCAGTTACCATAGAATCCAGTCCCCCAAACCCCACTCTGCTCCTCCATTCTCCCCATCCTCCCCCATTCTGCACCCTCCACCCCATGAAACTGAGTTCCCAGAGCTGTTTTCATCATGGGCTGCCATGATAAGCTGGCTGGCTGCACCATCTTGCCTACAATGTTAGATCCAAGGTACCTATGGCTGGAAATCCCAGTCTTATGGGAATCACCTCTAAACTGAAAGTGAGGGCAAACAATCTCAGACTAATTTCTTAGAGGAGGAAGTAAAAGCAGGAGTACAGGGAAAGGAAACTCCTTCCCCTCTTGTTGGTTTAACTCAAGGCATCTTCACTGTAGTTGAATTATGTTCTTCATTCTCTGGATACAGTAGATAAGAGTAAAGAAAAAGAGAAATAGTGAAAAAGAAAATGAATGTCTCTCTCTTTCCAGTTTTAAAGACAAGAATCCAATAAAAGGAAGCTATTCCAACCCATGTGGAAGGGGATGAAGAAGTCTTATAAACTTATAATTACAGACAAACTGAAATGCTTCAATACCCTCCCCTGCCAAGAGTATCTCTATTCCTCCATCAGTAGAACTGGGCATAGCCACACATATCTTGATTACAAACAATAATGAGAAGAAACAAGTAGTGGAAGGAAAGTTGGCCTTTGTCATCAGGAAGAGCTGAGTTTGTTTTTCACCTCTGATACATATTAGACATTGGACTCAGGGTAAGTCAATTCAACTGTCAGTGCTATAGACAATCCTCTAAAATTATAAGTTGAAAACAAAAAGCCAATATGCATTTGTAGTGATAGTTTCTTTTATCAATGAAATTACAGTTCCATTCCATCTTAATAACAACAATAGTAATAACTTATCCCAGGATAATAGTAGATCTTTCCACTGCCAATGTCAGGTCATCTTCAGCAGAGAATGGAATATCCTAAAATTTCTACTTCTTCCTTTGACTTATCTCTATGACTTTTCTTTTAATTGCTCTTTGAGATCCATATCATCTCCAGAATACAAGAAATTATTTCCTTCTCAGAAGTCTGGCCCTACCACCCTACCATGGCTCTAAGTGTTGGAGAAGAGTAGGATTTCCTGTATTTTCTTGTCATCTTTCTCTACCCTCTCATCTCTTGACATAGCTGAGAATTACCTCCTGCCTTTTCAAACCTGTTTCTTTTTAGTGTCTTTGTTTTCACCTGATTTGGGATCCTGTCTCTGATATTTATTACTAATAGAATCTGAGCCAAGTTTCTTCCCCTTTCTGAGTGTCTCCCCTGTTAAATGAAGAGGTTGGACTAGATGATTTCTAAAATCTTTCAATCTTCACATAGTAGAACACTAGTTGAGGTAGGGGGAGGAGGGAACTAACTTGGTTGGTAGAGACATTAGGTATAAAACTGGTGAAGTTTACATGGTAACCCTTGTTTGGTCCAGTTGAATATTTAACTGATTCCTTCTAGAGGAAAAAAAATACGTTAAAGTTATAAAGGACTCACATTATTCCCTAACTCAACTGTTTGCCTGCACCATTGGGTCTGAGATGAAAACACTTTGGTATTCATTGAAGCAGTATATGTAGCAATTTATTCTGCGCACACTGCTTAACATTATTTACTGCTGCTCCTCGTAAGGTTTATTTGAAATCAGTGGAAGAATTCATCCTATCTGCCACTTACTCTGCTATTATCAGCTATTGCCAAAGTGCCGAAGCAAGAGTCATAAACACCTGTAATTTATGAGACGAGAAGAACGTGGGGAAGGACTGAGAGAAAATTAAACCTTTTCACTGGGTTATTATTGACTGATGCGGCAGATACGCACATGGTCCCACTCCAGGTGACTTATGGTTATGAGCATTTATTAAGGACCAGCCCAGCACTGGGCACCAGCCTCAGCTGCATGCAGAAGGGGACCTGGGACAGCTCCCTTGGGAGGCTGCCTGCTTTTTCATCAGCTCGGGGAGGATGTATAGTCAAGCAGCTCTGCCTGGGAATTTTGTCCCATATCTCCAAATTCATTATCTTTCCTTGATATCGTGTACCTTTTATTAATAGCTTGTCTGGATAGAAATCCCACCATTCACTACAAAATCATGTAGTCTTTTGGACCACGAACTATAATCCAAATGACTAAACCAGGTTTCTTCCCTTTTTCTGTAGTTCTGCATACTCACTGTGTGATATTTAGCAAGATTTTCTCCATCTGGGTATGGGGGTGGGGAATTTTTCCTTGGGAGCTATATTCCCCATCCCCCTCAAGACTTATGGAACCAGAAAATGATGTTATTCCAGCAAAGAACCTGGTAGGATAGGACCATTTTCAGCGTTCCTGCCAGGAAATTAAGAAGTAAACTCTTGCAAAAAAAAAAAAAAAAATGGGACATATTTTACCTAAATGTACTTCTTTGATGAAAAGACAGTTTATTGGGGCAGGAGGGTTCCATTACACAGTGTTAATCATAAAAAGAAAGGAGAAAAAGCTTCAATCTAATTTTTTTAAATATTTGAGCAGATTTCCAGAAGAAAGGAGAAAATAGACATAGAATCAAAAAATTACCCCACAGCTATATCTAATTCTTGCTGCAAATAATAGAAACTTTCCCTTTTCTGTGCTACAAAGCAATGTCTGCTAGTATCCTTCCAGTTTTGGTCTCTGTCTTGAGAAGCTGCATTTGTCAGATTTCAATGTTTCATATATGCAGTGTTGAAATGCAAGGCTTTTTAGACCCTGAAGCTCCTGAATTCAATCATTTGGCAAGTTTCTAAGCCCTCTCCCAACCCTACTCCATTCTTATTCTCCCCTATGTTGCTGTGTGAGAGTGTAAGTAGAATGAAATTACAAACATAGTTTTCCTTTTTTACTAGCTTACAATTTCAGGTTAATAAGCCAGCACATGAAATGGATTATGAAAACTCACAATCTATATTGGAAGTTTGGAAGGCTATTATTTGGGAAATGATTGTGAATGTTGGAGGAACTATGAAAAAACATAGTAATGATGGAGCTGTGAACTAGAACAAACATTTTGCAAAACAATTTGGAATTATACAAAGAGGTCACTAAATTGTACAGTCTTTGACCCATCCTGCTTCTGTGAATGAGCTTTAAAGAGATCAAAGACAGAAGGAAGTGGGTCATATGTACCAACATTTATAGCAACATATTTTTAAAGTAGAAAAAAGTTTCTAAAAAGAAGTTGTTATCCATCAGTTGGGGAATGACAACTAATTGTGAGACGTGAAGATTATAAGATATGACTGTTATAAGAAATGAAAAATACAAAGAAAACAGGGACACTTGAAAAAACTTGTATTAACTGATATAAAATGAAGTAAGCAGAACCAAAAAAATCTACATAATGATGTAGCAACATGAAGGAAAATAATAAAAGAAATTACAGAAGGCTGATTAGGACATTGAGCAACTGACTTCATAGGACTATCAGCAAAACATATCTCCTTCCCTCAACAGGAAGATCATGAAATGAAATGTACCACATCAGGCATGTCATTTAATTTTGCTTAACTACACTACTTTGACAGAAGAGTTACATCAGGTTACATTGGGGATGAACATTATGTTAATAATGAAAAGAAAAAATTTAATATAATTTAAAATGGAAACAAGAATATAAGAAGTAAATGTAAAAAGAAATTAAAATTTTGGGGTTATTTTAGATGTGAAGGGTGACTTTTAGGGTAAGGAAAGGGCATGTATGTCCAAATGAGAAAAAAAAAAATGAAATACATTCTGTGTAATGAAATATTTAAGTTCTATTGAGATTATATTGAATAGAGTTGGGGTCTATTCTTCATTTTTAATAGAAAGAAATGGGTGTTGAGAGTTGGAAATGTGACTCATATTTCTTGATAAAGGTCTTGCAATGTTTTCAGTAAGTGCTCTTTAGTATTGCATGATTTCATGGGATTATCTAATCTAGACTTTACTGTCCCCCCAGATTTAACATAGGGTTACACAATGGAACTTAAGTCAATGTCAGTTGAATTAAATAAAGAGAAGAAGGACATTCTATCTTAACCTCACAAATAAAATGTTTGATAAGGGTATTGTTGTATCATTAATTTAGATCTGGAAAATGACCTTTCAATACTATCATGTCTTTAACTTCAACCTTCTCATTTGTAGATGTGAGAAATTAATTGATCCATAAAGAAAAAATTATTTACC
This sequence comes from Sarcophilus harrisii, assembly GCF_902635505.1. Lineage (NCBI taxonomy): Eukaryota > Metazoa > Chordata > Mammalia > Dasyuromorphia > Dasyuridae > Sarcophilus > Sarcophilus harrisii. The sequence goes on from NC_045427.1 coordinate 353,851,211, forward strand.
TGAGATCACACAGGCAGTAACTAGAAGAGGTAGAATTGAATCCAAGCTCTGTGATTCAAAATTGGGTATGCTTTTTACTATATCATGAACTTGTCTAATTTTCCTCTCCCCACAAAGGAGAGATAAGGAACAATTTCAGAGATAACACTATAGACCTTTCCAGAGCAAGTAGCCTTTATATCTCAGATCATTTTATTGGAAAGTTCTTGAAGTCCACTTAAGAAACTTTCAGAAAATCTCAAGACTTAATCTCTCTATATTGGTAGATATAAGGGGATGGAAGAAAGAGTAGCACAATGGGGAGGCAATGGGATATAGTACAAATTGATGTGGAATCTGAATTCCTAGGTTTAAATTCCAGCTCTAACACTTCCTGTGTCACCTTCAAAGACAGGAACTGGCACAAAGTCTGAAAGAGGAATCCAAGGATGTGTCTTCCTAAAATTCAATCTGCTGGTGCAGTGGTTGGAAGAGAGAGAGATGTCAGAGACTGAAGCAGATCTGCTGCTGAGACTACAAGGGAATAGAACAAAGAAGAAAGCTTCCTGCTAGCCCCAGGATATAAATTCAGGTTCTTCCTGAGAGATCAAGAAAATAGAAGTAATAGGTTATTGCCTAGGAAAGGAACCACAGGGAACCACAGACTCAGCCCAACAAAAATCCCATGTCCCATAAGGAAAAGAATCAAGATAACACAAGAAGACATTGGGGGCACTGTGGTACTAGAGATGTAAATTTTCTTAATCATATGTGTTACTTATAAGTATGACTCTATAGACAGCAGAAATTTCATAGATATATTGTATTTGTGGGAGAATATATTCCAGGTTTATCTAGAGATGTTTTGTTTCTCTTTTTTAGCTACACTTTGATTTTGAGTTCATTTCATTCTCTAGAACAAGACTTCTTAAACTTTCTCTATTCACAATACCTTTTCACCCAAGAAATTTTTACATGTCTATGGGTTTATAGGGATAGGGATAGAAATCAAACATTTGTTGATAATAAATCACAATTTCATGACCCCCCACATTCAGGTATGAGACCCCATATAGGGTGACAAACCACTGTTTAAGAAGCTGATCCCTCGATGACTTTTAAAAGTTAAATACATCAGCAAGGGACTTGTGAACTATAATTTTAGGAGAACAGGACCACAGAATATCTGAGGGAACTAACCTGTGAGTTTGAGTAAAATAAGAAAGAAATATCCAAAAGAATTCTGAAAATATATGACTAATGAGTTTGTAATTTATGCTTTCCATAATAGGAATCACTGAATGGTTTTTATTTTTGGTTTAAGACATGGTCAGCTTTGAAAGTTTATGTTACATGTTCTAGATTCCATTCTATTGTCTTTGTTTTAAAGTCCCTTCCAGAACTCTCATGCTAAATACTGAGGCTACTTTCAGAACTGATTACTCTAAATTCAATCTTTTAAGACTCTTTCTAGTTCCAACAATCCATCCTATATCCCAAGGTTATTCTCTTTTCTGTTCTTTTCTTTCTTTCTTTCTAATTTGATTTATTTATTTAATAATTTTCCTCAATTACATTCAAAACAATTTTTTTACATTTATTTTTGAAATTTTTGAGTTCGTGGTTCTCTCCTTTATCTCCACCCACAATTAAGAAACCACATATGAAATAATGTAAAACATTTCCATAAAAGTCAAAAAGAAAACATAGATCTTCCACACTAATGAAAATGAAAACCTTCAAGAAGAGAGAGAGAAAGAGAGAATGTTTCAATCTGTATTCAGACACAATCAGTTCTTTCTCTGGGTATGGATAAGATTTTTCATCATAAGTCTTTTAGAGAAGTAGTAGGCTGATTATACTACTGAGAATAGCAAAGTTATTTACAGTTGGTCATCCTAAAACATTGCTATTACTTTATATACAGTACATTTCACGTTGTTTGAGTTTATGGAGAAGTTTCTAGTTTGTTGTTGTTGTTTTTTCCTGAGGGTATCCCATTATTTCCCATAGAACAACAATATTCCATCACAGACACATACCACAGTTTATCGAGCCATTCCCCCAATTAATGGGCATCCCCTCAATTTCCAATTTATTTCCACGAAAAGAAAGCTTATATTATGATTTTCATATGTTAGCCCTAAAGCAAAGTATCTATTCCCTTCCTCATTTTGTGCATTCCCAGTGATCTAAAGTGGTAACCATAATTGAGCACAGGTTCCATGGACCTTGAATCATCTAGATGTGATGGCTTATCAAGCATTGATAAGCTACAGGATCTCAGGATGGCCAGGACATACTGATGGTTCAGCTTTAGTGAGATCCTCATTGACTTCTCTGATTCTAAATGCTTCTCCCCAAATCCTCTAGGGGACCCCAGTACACAGTGTTATATCACAAACACAGAATTTGAACTTATAGACATTCCATCTGATCTGTATCGGAGTAAGAATATTCCCTACATGAATTTCCTCATATTTTTCTTAAATACTTCTAGCAACAGGAGACTCACTATTTTTGGAAGCACTTATCATTCATTTATCTACTGATTCATTAAGAATCTGTTAAGCACTTATTATGTGCAAATACCATACTAGTTGAGAAAATAAAGAAAAAAAAAAGAGATTCTTCCCCTAACAAGTTTACATTTCACATGTGGAAACAACATATATAGAGAGAGATAAATGCAAAATACATAGAAAATAATTTCAGGAGAGAGGGCGCTAATAGCTGAGGGAAGGGTAAGAAAGCCTTTATGTATGAAGGAAGTGACACCCGAGTTCTAAAGGGAAATAGGTATTATTTTAGGTAGTGATAAGAAGGAAATGCATTTCAAGCTTTGGGGATAGTTTCTGCAAAGGCATGGAGACAGGAGATGAAATAGATGTGTGTATACATATACGTATACACATATATGTATACATATATACACACATATGCACATATATGCATATGCATATGCAGAACAGCCAAGTCAGCCAATTTGGCTGGAATGTTGACTGTGTTAGAAGGATTAATGTGAAATCAATCTGGAAAGATATTCAAAGCCAGATTTTGAAAGGCTTTAAATGCCAAACTGAGGAACTTATATTTTACCTTACAGCTTAGGGAGTCACTGAAGTTTCCTGGGATGGAAAGAAGGGAAGAGAGGTAGAGCATGGTCAGGTCTAGGACTTAGAAATGTCTATCACACAGCTGTGTAGAGCATGAATTGGAGAGGAGAGAAATTGGAGACAAGGTAGCCAATTAGAGTACTGTTAAAATAGTTCAACTGAGAGGTAGGTAATAAGAGCCTAAATTAAGATGGTGGTTTTGTGACTGGGAAGGAGAGATGTTGTAGAGAAAGAGTAAAATATGTTGGCAATTGTTTGAATACAGGTGTGAGATCAAGGGAAAGGTTGAGTGTGACTTTAAGGTTGAAAATCTGTATAACTGGAATGATGGTGGTAATCCCCACAGAAATGGAAAAATTAGAAAGAGGAACGGGTTCATGGACAAAACAATGAGTTCTGTTTTGGATATGGAGAGTTTGAAGATGCCATGGGGACATCCTGTTGAAAGCTTCAACTGAAGATTCAAGATTTGAACTCAGCATAAAATATTGGCATCTAGTGGCATAATGGTCAGAGTGGAGTCCTGGATTTGCAAGTAGAACAGAAAATCTGAGTTCAAATCCAGCCTCAGACTCTTAACTAGCTGTGTCACCTGGGACAAGTCACTTAACACCTCATAACCTAATTTTCCTCATTTGTGGTGGTATTGTTCAATCAGTTCAGTCTCTGACACTTTGTAATCTCTTTTGAGGGTTGTAAAATGGGGGTAATAATGTAAAGAATAAGAATAATACACATCAACAACAAGAAGCAGAGAGAGGGTGGGAGGAGAATGAAGGAGAGAGGATGGGAAAGAAAGGAAAAGGGAAAAGGGGGGACTGAGTCTCACTCAAAAGGAAAAACCCTGCAGTGTCTAGTGTAGCAAGCTGGAATTATGGACATGATAGAGACTTTCATCTCCTCTCATGTCTTTTCAACATTTTTTCCCAGCAACCTTAAGTGATATTGATGTCTTTCATTTTCTCTTTCAACACTGGAAACCAACTTGACCTTTGAAGAAAAACTTGAAGCTTGGCCAAAAAGAGAATTCTGAGAATGGAAACTCTTGTCTCTTAACTGTTCTACCACACCCTTCTTGCATGGAAAGTCCAATAATGAGAGAATCCCATACCAAAGAGTTTGGGGGCACAGGTTACAATAATAACTTACCTTGGAGTTATTCTGAGATTCAAGTAAGATAACATAAAAAGACTAGTTATTATTATCATTATGACCATACAGATTTAAGAAGTCATCTATTTATAGATAATAAATGAGCCTATGAAAATTGATTAAATCAATGAAGAGAATGTAGGGACAGAAGAGAATATGAAAGACTTTTCTTCTTGAGTCTAAATCTGCAACTTCTATGAATTTCTCCTAATTCTGCTCTCTATGACCTCATGAGCTAATTCTCAGTTACACAATAAAACACACGACCAAAATATTAGATCTTTGAGCAGTATATACAGGAGATGCTCACACAATCAGATATTTAGGGGTCAAAAAACGCCGCATACCTTAAAAAGTTACTTTCATTCCCAACCATTGCCCCTAGATTCAAAGCCAACCTTTGTTTAAAAAAAAAAAAAAGACTCAAGGTTTGCCTATAAAGATATTTGTTCCACTCAGAACCAATAGCCCAATTTCAAAGACAGGGAGATATGACAACTCACAATTCAAAGATGCTTTCCTCACAACAGCTTTGGGAGTGTACTTATTAGCATAGTTTGTTGTGGACTTCTAGTCAGAAAGCCTAACACAGGATTTTTATACCTTTTACAAGTTACTTCTCCTCTCAAAGCCTCAGTATCTTCATCTGTAAAACAAGGGTACTCAACTTGATGGCCTCTGCATTGATCAGTAAATTTCAGTGGCTCCCTATTGCCTCTGAGTCAAATATTTTACTTTTTGGTATTTAAAATATTTTTTGACCTGACCCCAAATCTAACTTTCCAGCATTATTATGCATCACTCTCCTTCATGCTCTATATAACCCAGTCTAATTAGCCTTCTGGATGTTCACAGATAATACTCCTTCTCCTAACTATGCACCTGAAATATATTCACCTCACTTCTGCTTTTGAAAATCTCTGATTTCTTTTAAAGTCCATTTTAAGTTCTATCTTTGACCTAAAGTCATGAGCAGCTTATGCCTTCTCCCCCAAATTGCTTTACATTTATTACATGTGCACAAGTTATCTCTCTCTGTAGAAAGCCCTTAAAAGACGGGGAACATTTCATGTTTGTATTTGTATCTTCAATATCTAGCATCTTGTCTGGCACAAGGTAGGTTTTTAATAATACCTGGGTGCAAGTCAGTTCTTCACTGTTGCTAGTTCTCTTTCCACAAAATCTAACAGAAAAAAGTCCCTGAGACTCTCCTACCCAAGGAAAAAAGCCTAGGGAAAACAGAGCCCACCATGTTTAGTGGTTCCTTGTCTAATTCTGTCAGCATCTTTTATGGATGGGGGTGGGGTGGGGAGGCATTTGCCTTTGCCTCCCACATGACTTGGCGATAGCTGGTGTCATTTTGGAGGAACAGACCTCCCTGAACAGCTTGGAATTATAATAGACAGAAGGTGTGGAAAAGCATATATAAATAACTGCGGGCCCCAGGGAGAGCTCTGCCTTGGCTGGGGGGAAAATATATTCAAAGAAGGCCATTCGGGCAGTAATAACCCCAGCTATTTTAAGACTATAATTCCAAAGAGTCTAGATGACCAACTCTGCTGCCTCCCTTTCCCCCCAGGTCAGTGGAGGTGGGAGAAAAACCGGGGGGAGGGAAGAGAGTAATACATTTCTGACTTCCTTCTCTATTCAAACATATTCCAAATGATTGCTATGCTAGAAATAAATCAGAACTTATTTTGAAAGGAGAAATAGACTCCTGGGCTTGGAGAAAGAGAGCTCTACCAAGTGGTGATAATCAATCAATCAACAAACATTGGTTAAATGTCTGATATGTGCTAGACACTGTGCTAAGCACTAGAGAGAAAGTGGCAAAAATGTCTGCCTCCAAGGAGCTTAAAATTTAACCAGTGATATAGTATGCTTATATCTATACATACGAATAATATACATAATTTTAGGGAAAGAGTTTTAATATATATAGTTTTAGGGAGGATCCTGACAACTAGAAACATCAGGAAAGGTTTCATATAAAAAGTGATGCTTATATTGACTCTTGAAGGAAACTAGGGATTTCAAGAGTGAGTTGAGGGTAGAAATGCATTGCAGGTATTGAACACAACCAGACCAAAAGGACAGAGATGGGAAATGGAACATCTTGGTGGGGAACCTCAAAGAAGCCATTTTGGACAGATTACAGATTTTGGAGAGAAGCATAATACACAAGACAATCAGAAGTAAAGGGCCAGATTTTGAAGAAATTTTTATGCCAAAATTTTATTGGCATATAGTTTATTCTGTTCTACATTATTCTATGTTGGTTGCATTTCTAGAGGTAATAGGAAGCTACTGTAATTTATTAATTAAATCAAACCTGAGCTTTAGGAAAATCACATTATTATTTGTATGGGAAATTTTTTGGAATGAAGAAAGACTTGAGATTAAATAGGAGGATATTTGGTGAGAAAATTAATCAGGTAAAGGCAGATGAAGACATAAACCAAGATTATGATCATGTGAATGCTAAAGAGGTGTGGAGGGGAAAAAACCCAAAATCTGGCAACTGATTGGATAGCTGAGATAAATCAGAGAGGATTCAAGGGTGATATCAAGGTTTCAAACCTAGGTGACTGATCCATTTTTCCAAAATGTTGGTTACCAGAATATCAAAATAGAATTTGAAAGGGGGTGGGTTTGGGAGTGAAAGACAATGTCTTCTATTTTAGACATGTTGAGTTTGAGATGCCTATGGGACAACCAGTTGGAAATGTCCAGGGGGCAATTGTTGATGTAGTATTGGCATTCAGAAGAAGAGAGACTAAGGTTAAACATAGATTTGCAAGCCATCACTTTAACAATGGTAATTAAACTCATGGAAATTTTTCAAGTCAGCAAGTGAAAGAGTGGAAAAAGAAGAAAAGAATGCCCAAAACAGAACCTAACAGCTCATATTTATTTCTAGTTATCTAAGTAAGCTGTAGAAGGTACTTTCTTCACCACAGTCCTAAAAAGCAGATGGAATTTTTGAATCATATTTAAAAATGCTCTGAATCAATATTGATTAGAGAATACAAATCAAGACCACTCTGAGATGCCACTTCACATCTGTCAGATTAGCTAAGATGACATGGAAAGATAATGATGGATGTTGAAGGGAAAACTGGGACACTGACACATTGTTGGTAGAGTTGTGAAATGACCTAACCATTCTGGAGAGCAATTTGGAACTATGCTCAAAGGCTATAAAACTGTGCATATCCTTTAATCCAGCAGTGTCACTACTTGGTCTGTATCCCAAAGAAATCATAAAAGAGGGAAAAGGACCAATATGTGCAAAAATATTTGTAGCATTCCTTTTTGTATTGGCAAGGACCTGGAAATTGACTGAATGCCCCTCCCTCAGGTGGGGAATGACTGAATATATTATGGTATATGAATGTAACGGAATATCATTGTTCTGTGAGAAATGATAAGGATGGTGATTTCAGAAAGTCTGGAAAGACTTACATGAATTAATGCTGAGTGAAGCAAACAGACCCAAGAAAACATTGTACACAGCCAACAAGATTATGTGGTGGTCAGCTGTAATGAACTTGATTCTTTTCAACAGTGAGTTGATTCAAGGCAATTGTATTAGACTTGTAATAGAAAGTGTCGTCCACAATGTGGATCAAAACATAGTATTTTCACTTTTTTGTTTTTGTTGTTGTTCACTTGGTTTTTTCTCCTTTTCTTGTGTTTTTTCCCCTTTGTATCTGATTTTTTGTGTGTAGCATGATAAATATGGAAATATGTTTAGAAGAATTGCACATTTTTAACCTATATCAGATTGTTTGGTGTCTTGGAAGAGGGAAAGGGGAAGAGAGGGAGAAAAAAACACAAGATTTTGTAAAGGTGAATGTTGAAAATTATCTTTTCATATATTTGGAAAATAAAATACTATTAAAATAAAAAATAGGTGGCATAAATTTTATTAGCTTCAATTTTAAAATGAGGAAATTGAGGCTAAGAATGAATAAATAATTGGAATAAAAAAGTATTTATTAAATATTTATTATTTGCTTAGCAGTGTGCTATGTGCTAGAGAATACAAACAGAAAATTGAGACAATCCTTATTCTTGAAGAGTCACATTCTAATAGAAATTCCTCCTGATTCTTAGAGTGAATGGCAAGACAGATAAGAAAGTCTCAGAATATGATACATCAGCAGTCAGATGGCAATGTAGAGGAGTCTAGAGGGGCAGAGCAACAGGGAGAATGGCAAGAGAAGAAAAATAATTTGTTTTGAATCAGCCAGATAGTAAATATCAGGACTGAGAGTTTAACCCAGCCTTTGAATTAATATTATTTAGAGCTAGTGCTAGCATTAGTACTAGTACTAAAGTTACATTTATACAAGGTTTTATATCTATTATTTCTTAATTTTCACAATAATCTTTCATAAGAAGAAATTTTAAGCTTATTGAATAAGAAAATATTTATAAGGGATATTTTTGTTCCCATTTTACAGATAAGGAAGCTGGGACTCAAAGAGCTTTGGGCTCTTACCCAGGGTTACCTAACTAGTGAGAACCTGAGATGGCATTACATTCCTGGTCTTCTTGACATCAGCTCCAACTTTGTGTCATATTATCTCACTCAGGGTTCTAAAATTAGGAACTCCATAGTCTATTCAGTCAGTTAGTCAAACGACCAGATCTCTTGTCTGTGTACTTCTGATACCTGATGGGTTGTCAATAGTTATAATCCAAGAATGATCTACTGGATGGATATAGCTTTAGAGAGATAGAGGCAGATGATGATGATGGTGGCACTGGTGGTGGTGGTGATGGTGAGGATGGTGATGATGAGGATAGTGATCATGAAGATAGACAGAAGGATTGATGGATAGAGAAAACATTTATTAAGATCTTAGTGTGTACTGGGCACTGTGCTAAATGCTAATAATACAAATATAAGTCAAAAAGACCATGTCTACCTTCAAGAATCTTATATTCTCACATAAAAGGGAAATAAAGGGAAAGGGGGAAGGTACAGAGTACAGACAACATGATCAGGAAAGAATATTTGGTTTTAGTGAAATATTTTCAGTCTCTGCTTCCTCCTACAAACTGTCAAGCCCCTGGCTGAGGAATAATGCGGGCTACTGGGTACAAAAATTCAATTTATATTCAACCTTTCAGAAACTGGGTTGTTATATGACATGGAATTGCAGGGAGGGTGTGGGGGATGAGGATGAAGGACACTTAAATATCTGTTCTTAGATTTTGATTTCCCTGGTGGCTTTTCACATGCTTAGACCCTTACAGAATCACATTATCTCAAAGCTGAAAAGGACCTTAGAGGCTATTGAATTCAATGTATACCTGTCCAAGAATGCCTACCACAAAATCTACAACAAGCCACCATCCTTCCTCTGTTCAAAGGCTTCTAGTGAAGAGGAAATCACTACCTCTCAAAGTAGTCCATTCCACTTTGGGACAGCTATAAATATTGAACAGTGTTTTGGTTTTCTTTTGTTGTTTGTTTTAAATAAGACTTAAGCATGTTTCATGTTTTAAGTCAGTTTCTTCTCTCCATTCTGAATTCCCCTTAGCATGATTGAACGCCAGGCTGAGTATGGGATGAACCTAAAGTAAGACAAAAATAAAGGTCATTCTTCAATAGCTAATTCCAGAGACACAGGGACTATACAAATGTCTTCTGGGGTCATTCAGTCCCATGTTCAAGCATTGTATAGCATAATGACATATATTTTGTGAAGAATTATAACATCTCTTCTTAACATAGATTCAATGAGTTTACTGAGGATGAATTTACATATTAAAATTTTTATTTAACTGCAAAAAGCAACAGTAGTTTGTCAATCAATGACAGAAAAACAACAGGTTAGAAACTTGGCCCATGAGTTTTCAATTTGAACCCTGCTGCACTAGAGCAAATATCACAGTAGAGTGAATCATATTATTTTGGGGGTTTCCCTGTACATATAAAAGTTGTATGTGAACTATACTGTAGTCTATTAAGTATGTCATTTGTTGTTCAGTCATTTTTCATTCCTATCTACTTTTCACATCTCCATTTGAGGTTTTATTATATTTTTAATGTACATATCTTAATTAAAAAATTCTTCATTGCTAAAAAAATAAATACCGTCAGTCATCATCTGAGCCTTCAGCAAGTTGCAATCTTTTGGAATGATGAAGATTCTTGTCTTGATGTTGATGGCTTCTGACTGACCAGCGAAGTGGCTGAACAAGGTTGAGGTAGCTATGTCAATTTTTCAAAATAAGACAACAATGAAATTTGCCCATAAATCAACTCTTCCTTTCACTTGAACACTTAGAGATCATCTCAGAATTCTTAACCAGTCTAGCTGCAATATTGTTGTGTCTCCCCTCTTTGGGAGGTTCAAGGAAAGGGAAAGAGATAAGGAATGGTCATTCAATAGAGTAATCAGAATCCATACAACATTTATTAATTAAATTTGCTGTCTTTACATAGACATAGTTCATTTTGCCCTTGAATAAATACAATAGTAATATCAAAGATTACTAAGTGCAGATCAACATAACAGATATAATAATAATAAAGGTCAAAATATTGTGAGAATTACCAAAATGTGACACAGAGGCATGATGTGAGCACATGCTGTTGTGGAGGAAATGGCACCAATAGACTTCCTTGATGCAGAGTTGCCACAAAGCTTTAATTTGTTTGTTTGTTTTTTAATGTTTTAATTGCCTTATTTTTCTGGTTGTATATGTATATTAACTTTTTCAATACATATTTCTTTATGAATCATGTTGAGAAAGAAAAATTAGAACAAAAGGGAAAAACCAGGAGAAAGGGAAAAAAACAGAAAAAAAAAAAAGAAGTGAACATAGCATGTGTTAATTTGCATTCAGTCTCTGTAGTTCTCTTTTAGGAAGCAAATGGCATTTTCTATCCAGAGTTTTTTGGGATTGCCTTGGATCACTGAACCACCAAGAAGAACCAAGTCTTTCACAGCTGATCACTACAAAATCTTGCTGTTACTGTGTACAATGTATTCCTGGTTATGCATGTTTTATTCAGCATTAGCTCATGTAAATCTTTCAAGGCCCTTCTAAAATCAGCTTGTTCATTATTTTTTATAGAATAATAATATACCATTACCTTTATATATTACAATTTATTCAGCCATTCCCCAATTGATGGGTATCTACTCATTTTCCAATTCTTTGCTACTACAAAAAGAGCTGCTGCAAACATTTTTTAAAAGTTTTTGAAAAAGCAAACATAAAACAGATAAAATAAGAAAAGAAAATATTAGGAGGGAAAAATCTTCATTTCAAATATTTCTGATCATTTGACATTCAGAATATATAGGAAATTAACACAAATATTTAAGAACTTGGAGCTATTCCCGTTAGATAAGAGGTCAAAGAATGTAATCAAAATGTTTCCAAAGGAGGAACTGAAAATGCTTGAAAAATATGTTGCTAATAATAAGAGGAATATAAATTAAATCAACATTGATATTTTACTTTATACCTACCATACTGACAACAAAGTTAGTCAATAGCTGAAGGGCCATTAAAGTCAAACATACTAATATATTATTGGTAAAGTTGTGAATTGGTCTAATCATCTTGAAAGCAATTTGGAATTTTGCAAGAAAATTGTTCATATTCTTTGACCTGGTGATGTCATTACTGGGAATATTGTCTCCAAGATCAAAACCAGAAAGGTACCATATGTTTGACAACGCTCATAGAACTATCTTGAAACTTCCTATCTCTTACGCTTCCTCCCTTGATTATCTAAGCAGCTTCTATCAGCTTAATGATCCTTTCTACACTTCTGTATCTTACATCCACATATTCAGCTCTTATCTTGATATTGAATTCCAATTTAGTATTTCTAGTTGCTACTTGACATCTTCATCTCTATTTTTGTGGTTTAGAAAAATGTAAATAAACTGACTACATCTTTTGGTAATAGTTAAACACATTGTGATATACTAATGCAAAGCAAGAATAATTCAGGGAAACATGAAAAGTTTTTTGTTGTTGTTGTTCTTTGCAGAAATTATTCTACAGCAGATTGAACAATATTTACTTAATATTTTCCAATAACATTTTAATCTGATTGGTCTGTTCTCTGGGGTATTGCTCACAGTGTAGCTGTCAATTTTGTGTTAGTCTCTTCTGCCTTAGAGCAGGACTTCTTAAATTTTTCCCACTCATGTGATCCCAGGTATATAGGTATATACCTATACATGTATACAAATCAAACATTTACTGAAAATAGATCACATTCAGTTATGAGACCCCATATAGGGCCATGACTCACAGTCTAAGAACTTGGGCCCTGGAGGACATCTGAATAATTCATATTTACTAGTACACCACCACTCTCATTTGTTTCTCAAGAGGAATATGAAGAACTCAGGGAAGCATGTGGAAATGTGTTTATATTGATGCAAACTCAAGTAAGCAAAATCATTATGACAATGTCCACAATAACTAAAATAATGTAAATAAAAATAACTCTAAAATTAAACTCCAATGGTTTGTAATGATTAGTCTTAGTCTCAGAGAATAGATGAAGAAGTATATTTTTCTCCTCTTGATGGATAGGGGACCACAGGTATAGAATTTTAGGCACAATGTCAGATTCAAACTTTGTATTGTCTGATTTTGCTAGTTGTTTTTCTTTATTATAAAAGGGAATTCAAAGCTGGAGTTGGCATGATATCATGAAATGGCAGTGATAAACAAAAAAAAATCAATAAAACTTTTCTTTTGTTCCTCCTTCTTTCCTCCTTGTCTTCCTTTCTTCCTCCAATCAATCAATAAACAGTCATTAGGCTCTTACTATGTTTCGAGGTGCTGTGCTAATTGTGAGGGATGCAAAAGACAGTTCCCATCATCAAGGAACTTACAATCTAATGGGGGACACAACTTGAAACAAATATATACAAAGCAAGCTATATATAGAATAAATTAGAAAATATTAATAAAGGGAAGTCACTGGGAAGAAAAAGAGCAGTTAGGAAAAGTTTCCTGTAAAAGATAGAATTTTAGCCTGGCCTTAAAGGAAGGTAAGGAGGTCAGTAATCTGAGCAGAGAGGACAGGCCATTCCAGCTATGGAGCACTACCAGAGAAAATGTCAGGATCCTAGTGATGGAATATGTTGTTCAAGGAATAGTTAGGAGATCAGTGTCATTAGATCAAAGAATACATAACAAAAGGAAGGTGTAAGAAGAGTAAAAAAGATAGGATATAGCTAGGTTATAAAGGACTTTGAATGCCAAGTAGAGCATTTTATATTTGTTCCTGGAGGCAACAGAATTTATTAAGTAGAATTGGTGCCATGATTGGACCCTGAGCTTACTCCCCCCTTTTCTCTCTGCTTTCCTTTTCCTTCCTTACATTTTTCCTTCCTTCTTTCCTTTCTCCATTCTTCTGTCCCTTCTTTCTATCTTTCTTTCTTAATCTTCTTCTCTCATTTAGGCTGAAAGTGGAGCAGCCATGGAGACAATCTCAATACTTATCAGCACTGGAACCTCTACTATTTCTCTTTTTAATAGATCAGTTGGTGTCTCCTTGTTCAGCCTGATTTTCCTCCTATTCTCGAGGAATTCTCATATTAATTCCTAGATTTAATGAAGACACACAATTGGCTTAACTCATTACAACTCCAAATTCCAGAGCTCAAGTAAACTAGCTTCAACTTCCTTATTATGTAATTATTTTTAAATTGTGGTTCTGAAATTAGCAATAAATTAAACATTTTCTCATTTCAATCATAGTCCAATTCAATAAGCTTTACAATTTTTGACAGGCTTCATGCTACTATAATAGCATCATTCCCAATGTACGTTGCTCTAACTGACATCATACCCCATATTTGTTGGTTGAACTCATTGCTGCTGTGATTATTCACTCAATATCTCTTCATCCAGATTTCCAAAGTGTTCATTACTGGTCTCACAGTACTACTCTCTGCTCTAGCTTCTGCCTTCAAACTTGGGGACATAAACATTCATTTGAAGTTCTCTCAAACACCCTGGCCTCCTAATTCAGCAACCTCTTTAAAATCTCTGTACATCTTTACTCAATTTTTCCTTTTTTTTCCTCCTTTTTGACTCCAGTTTTATAGGGTAATATGGCCTTTTACACTGAGGTTAGCTGCTTTATTTGTGTCCTCAATAATGTTCCATGCTATCTTCATAATGTTGACCCATTCATTATTTGCTATCTCTTAGTTATTATTATCATTGTTATTAACAACAATAATAATCCAATGGAACTTACAAAATGGCTATGATTCAAAAATAAACCCAAAATATGTTCTATGGGTAAAACCCACATCAATTCTACCAACAATATATCAATAAAGAAGTGTTGAGCAAAGTTCTGAGTCAAAGGGATTTGTTTATAGGAGCAAAGAAAATTCATAGTAGTAATACGTGATTAAGTTTATCCTGTTGTAATTGCAAAAACTTTTTCCTTAAGGTGCTTACTTTTATTGCTTGGGAAGCTACGAAACATAGTTGTCAACAAATGCAAAAACATCTAGCGCCTACTGAAAACCTAGAAGGGCATGATCAACTAGCCAAGTTATCTCTATTTTTTGCTTTCTTCCATACAAGAAATTTACTATTCTTCCTAAGTTAAAAGATGACAAATCACTATATTATAAGTTCAAATCCCAAAATGGCCTTGAGAACTCAATTAATAAACTGTTTTGGAGCATTATCACAAACAAAACTGTTATTCACAATAATCTACATAAAACATTGACTTATAATAATTGAAGAACTATTTTAATCAATGCCACTATGCTAAAAACTCATAACATCAAAACTACATAAAATGAAAAGCTCTCAAAATATAGATACTTAGCAGAAGAAATGAAAAAAAAAAATAAAATAAAACATGAGAACAAAGAGAAATAAGCATTATCTTTGTCTTTATGCTTGCTACCAGAATTGTCCTGAAGATACATTCAGTGAGTTGATCAACATTGTCATTAAATTATAATTATCCACCTATGCAATGGTCCACCAAGCAATAAACATAAAAGAGCAATAGTAAGATAGTTTTTGTCCTATAACTATTTCCGGGTCAACGTCTTTCTTCATTTAAAGACCTTCATATCTAGCTCCAACCTACTCTTTTACAGCCTTAATAACCATTATCCCCCTCCACACCTGAACTCCAAGAGTTCAGGTAAATTGACCTTCTTGTTTCTCATTCTTAGAATTCCATTTCCTACATCCATGACTTTGCACTGGCTAGCTCCTATGCCTGGAATCCACTTGCTCTTCACATTCATCTCTCAGAATTTCTTTCAAGGCCTACTTTCTACATGAAGCATTTCCTGATCTCTACAGATGCTAGTGCCCTTTCTTCACAAATCAACTTATACTTGTCCCAGATAGTTGCTATTATGTCAAAATGATGAAATCTTGCAACCTCTTTGTGCCTATATACTTCATGTTTAAATTGAGGATGGACTATTGATCAGAGAAATGCAAATTAAGACAATTTTGAGATACCACTACACACCTGTCAGATTGGCTAAGATGGCAGGAAAAGATAATGATGGATGTTGGAGGGGATGTGGGAAAACTGGGACACTGATACATTGTTTGTGGATCCAACATTCTGGAGAGTAATTTGGAACTATGCTCAAAAAGCTACCAAACTGTACATACTCTTTGTCCCATCAGTGTTTCTACTGGGCTTATATCCCAAAGAAATTTTAAAGATGGGGAAAGGGACCCACATGTGTAAAAATGTTTGTGGCAGCCCTTTTGTAGTGACTAGAAACTGGAAACTGAATGGATGTCCATCAATTGGAGAATGCTGAATAAGTTATGGTATATGAATGTTATAGAATATTATTGTTCTGTAAGAAATGACCAACAGGATGATTTCAGAGAAGCCTAGAGAGACTTACGTGAACTGATGCTGAGTGAAATGAGCAGAACCAGTTCCAATTGTTCAGTGATGAAGAGAGCCATCTATACCCAAAGAGAGGACTGTGGGAGCTGAGTGTGGACCACCACATAGTATTCTTGCTCTTTCTGCTGTTGTTTGCTTGCATTTTGTTTTCTTTCCCAGTTTTTTCTCCTTATTGATCCAATTTTTCTTGTGCAGCAAGATAACTGTATAAATGTGTGTACATATATTGGATTTAACATATATTTTAATACATTTTTTAAAAAAAAGAAAGTTACCTCAAAAAAATTTTTAAAAAAAACTGAGGATGGAAGTTCATGCTTTCCAAGCTTATTCACATCTTTAAGTCAATGAACCTGGAATCTATTTTGAATTAAGTTTTATATACTATTATAATCCTTTATTACATTATGAAAATAATTTCTGAAAAATGCTCTTAAAATCACTATTTGATAAATTTTTATTCATTCATAAGCACCAAATTTATACCCATTTAATATCCATTGATATTTAATGTTTATGTTTATACAATTATAGTATACCATATTATATACTATATACTAGAGTATTACTATACTATAGTACTATATACAAACAAAACAATAAAGTCAAAACATCGTGAAATCACTGAAAATGCCATCTCACTCATAGACAAAATTATCATTTGGAAAGAGGAGATGAAAAAGCCCCAGAAAGGAGTTATTTTAACCTTTCCTCATTAATGAGAATCATACATGAGATTATCAGTACTATAATCTAACAAACCACAAGTAAGTACTCTGAGGAAGAGAATTAATGCAATACTACCATTAACTATATTGCACATTAGCAGCTCTGGAAGCATGCAAAATGCAAATCACTCTTCATAAATGTGTTGAAACTATTTATAATCAAAGTAGGGAGATAAAAGAACATTGGAAAAAGTAAAATTAAAATATCAAAAAAAAGTGTATTTTGGAGTATGACTCTATAAGCTCAGTCCATATTATCTTTCCTATTAGAATGTAAGCTCCCTGAGGGCAGGGACTCTTTCATTTTTATTTTTGTGTCCCTGGCATCCAGCTTCTTATCTGAATTCCACTAAGTATAAAAGTGAGAAAAACAAAATAATAATGACTGTAACAGCTGCCATTTATATATAGCATTTTTAAAGTCAGTAAGCACTTTTAATATGTTACCTCATTAACATTTAATATGTTACCATACCAATGTATGGTATTCAAGCTATTATATAGCTTGAAAAAAATTAATGTTGGGAAAACTTGCCCATCATCACATAGCAAATGCTTAGGTGGTATCTGAACTCACATCTTCTCTGATGCCACAGACAGTGTTTTATCCATTATGCTATTCATTATTCCCTGTTGACTACTTCATTCCTCATTGACTACAATAGCAATGGTCACAGACCAATGTTAAGACGTAAGTGATGAATCAGTGGAAATATGGGACTAGGAAGCAACCCACTTTCCCTTCAAAATGTAATTATGAATCTCCTCTCCAACACTGTCTCAGGATTTTCCAATTCTGTTTTCTCCTGCAGTTGTTTAAAATGTTACCTACTTCTGAGCCTGTCACAGTCATTTGGGGCAAGTATAATCTAACCATTAATGCAGGAGCAGATGTGCAAAGATCACTGGGAAATATCAATCTCTCACCCTATCTTACCCTAGCATACTTATATTTTATCCTCTGGACCCCAGCTTTTTAAACTGTGGTTCATAATTACATATGGAGTTTCATAACTGAATGTGGGGGTTGAACAATTGTGATTTATTAATCAGTAAATATTTTATTTGTATACCTATTTTATATACGTGTCTACCCAGGGTCATGTAAAAATTTCTCAGGTTAAAAAAGTTCTCAGGTGGAAAAAATTTAAGAAGCTCTGTTCTAGACTACTTGATATCAGCAACAGGAGCCTCTCACTGTGTGCTCACTTAAGCAGAGAGTAAAAGCACTTTCCCCAATGCTTTTTTGACTTTGGATGGTACAGCATGAGTCTCCAGTGTAAGTCTCACTGTATAAGTAGGTATGGGTAGGTTATTATTTGCATCTCAGATTTCATTTCACTACCTTCTTCCCCCAACTTCTGAACGTCCTTATTTCTTTAGAGAACACTATCATTCTTCCAATCACCAAGGTTTACAACTTTGGTGTCAACTTAGATTCCTCACATCCATTCATCCTACATATCTAACAAGTTGCCAAATTTTTACCATTTCTATCTCCACATATCTCTCTGCAGTCTGTCTTCTTATCCCTATTCACACATCAACTACCCTAGTTCTAGGCTTTTGTCACCTTGGGATGTCTATAAATTATCTACTAAGCTTTTTACTTCTTTAAATCATGGGTTAATGAGGATTTCTTTAGGATGAGGTGATGTGGAAGTGTTAAAAGGTATCCACAAAGGAACCAGTAGATAAGGAAAGACTGAAGATGAGAAGGGGAAGTGCTAGTGGGGATAATGTGCTGGGGAAGATAGGAAGGAAATGGAATCAGAGGAGTGAATAAGGAGATAAAGAGAAAGACCACCTGAAAGCCTAGAGTAAAACAGTAGGAAATTGGGGATGATATCAGTGGGTGTAAGATAAAGAGAAGGGGGAAAGAGTGACTTCATAGTGACAGGTCTCAATTTTGTCAGTAAGATTTTCAGCTAGAATGGAGGAAGAGAGGTGGATGAAACTAGAAATTTAAAGAGGAAAGAAATGGTTTAGAAATGATACTAGGAGAAGCAAAATAGAAAAACAATGAGGGAAAAGTAAAAGGATTGCATTCATTCCCTCAGAATGGGCTCAGTTGAGATTAAATAGAATAAATTTGTAGTGATCCAGTCGGCCTGATTTTATGATGCTCTCTGATTGTTCAGCAGCATGTGTGTGATTAGAAGTGGAGGACACAGATGGTGGAATAATCCAAGAATTAATTAATTCAGTAATTGTCTGAGAGGACAATTGAACAAAGCATTTTAAGAGGTGAGGCTAGTATAGAGTTGAAGAAGTCCACTACAATCAGGAGGAAGAAGGGAGAACTGTGGTAACAGAGTGGGAGCAACATCCTAGGAAAATACAGAGGGTAGGGGTGTGAAGATCAGGAATAGGGCTGAATTAGTGAGTTAAGAGGAGTAATAATTGGAAAGATAATTATCCTCCTAAAGCTGACCATGGCACTCCCCTGCTTAAAAATCTTTAGTAGCTTTTCATTATAGCCAGTATGAAAATATAGCTTCTTCAGCCAACAATTTAAGGCAAGGAGTCACCTTGAAATGGCATCTAGTTGCCAACTGTTAAATTTTCAGTATGAGTATCTGCACCTTAAAAATAAGCAAACACTATAAATCAAAACTTTATTTATTGTTTTGTTGATTCCTTGGGCTTGTGAAAGTGAAGGAGAAGATGTTAATAATGCAGGTGGAACTTTAAAATATGACCTATATACAAAGTGTGACACATGTATTCTTTTTTTTGAAGATCTGATTGTTAAACTTTTACCACCACACCACTAATTTAAGTCCTTCCCAGAACTGGCTTAAACCTATTTTTTCAACCTTATTTCTAACTCATATCACTCCCCTTTCCATTCTGTATATTCCCAACTTGGGACAATAGTCCCAATTACATGGGACTAATAGCTATACTCAAACTCAGTATTCTAACTCTTCTCTTTAAGCCTTCCCATCAGCAGAATCACATGCCTACTTAGAATGTTTTCCCTCTTGAATGGAAATCCTCACATTCTTTCTCTTCCTTCAAGGGAAATCCCACATGCCTTCTCCTTTATCAAATCTTCCTGAGTCTTTCAATTACAAATGATTCTCTCTCTTCAACCATTAGTAGAGCATTTTGCCTGCTCTCCTTTACCCTCTCCACTTATATTTTATTCTGAGGTCAAACTTTCATGTTTTTTCTTTGTATCTAGCACGGTGCCTTTCATAAAGTAGGAGCTTAATATTTGTTGAATTTAAAATGAATTAAGCCTATGACTGGAAATTGTGGAGAGGCAGATTTAGGGGTGTGTGTGTGTGTGTGTGTGTGTGTATATATATATATATATATATATATATATATATATATGTATTTATATATAAAACAGTTGTATGAGTATGATGCCTTAGGAAGTAATGGGTTCCCTAACATTTCAGGTATTCAAATAATAGGATAAAACTATTAGAGTCAAAATTCATTTTCAGATATGAGTGGATATAATTACCTCTGAGGTCTTTTCCTATTCCGACACTCTGTGATCCAGTGGTATAATAGTCCAGGTAAGAGAAGGGAGAGTCTGCATGAAGGTGATCGCTCTGGACAGGGAGAAAAGGTTATATCCTGACTTTGTGTCTTATGCCAACTCCAGAAAGAAGGGCAAACAACATCATCTTTTGTTTCCAGCTGTTGGGGTGGGCAGAGAGGACTAAATTAGGCAAGCCATAAGGACGAAGGACCCTGATTATACAAGAACGTTCCATAGTCCAAGTATGAAACAGGCCCCCAGAGGCAGAGTTGATAAAAATGTATTAAGTTTTACCACAAGATATATTTTATGACAGGTAAAGCATTGCTGTGTGTAACTATGCTTACAATTAATTAACTTTTCATTCCATTCGTTAAGCTTCATTATTTATGAGGCATGACATTGTACAATAAGGTGAAATCATAGGTAGGTAGATCCAAGTAAAATTGGAATTGGGTGGGAGTCAGTGATAGAAACATCACTCAAAGTGACCTCCCTGGGCCAGTGGATGGGTCTTACCCAGCCACCATAAGTTCTCATAAACTTTTTATTAAAATGGGGTTGAGAGGTGGTAGAGATATATTAGAACCCAGATCCTTAACTCTAAATCCAGCATTCTTTTTATTAAGCCATGGCTTTACACCCAATTAATCATTATTATCTTATGTTTCTCTGAGTCAACAACATAGGTTTCGCTTAACCTTCCCATGTCTACCTTAATTCTTGTCCTATTTTTTATTGTATAGGCTGCCAATGTAAGAATTCAGATACCCTTAAATCCCTGGTACCTGCTATATTTCATTTCCTCTACTCAGCATTCAGGGCCTTCTATAATCTAGCACCACATTTTCAGATTTACCTGATATTATTCCCTTCTACACTCTACATTTCAGCCAAAATGGGTCATTCTCTGCCCCTACAACATTATTCTATCCTGCCTCTCAGTCTGTCATTGATCCTCTTTAAAAAGGAAGATCTAACAACAACAATCCTATACCACCTGGGCTTTTGTTCCTTCTTTTTGCCTATTGGATACCCACACAGTCCCTTTAAGTAAAATGAGTCTTTTCTCAGCAATAAGTATTTGGTACTGGCTAAGAAACAGAGTGGTAGATCAGTGGAATAGATTTGATATACATGATACAATAATCAAGGCCTTTAGCAATCTATTATTTGATAAATCCCCAAACTCCAATTTCTGGAATAACAACTATTTGACAAAAACTGCTGGGAAAACTGGAAAATAATATGTCAGAAAATCAGCACAGATCTACATCTCACACCCCATACCAAAATAAGGTCAAAACCGATACTTGAATTGGGCATAAAAGATACCATATACAAATTAGGAGAACAAGGGATAATTTATCTATTAGACATTTGGAGAAGGAAGAAATTTATGACCAAAAAAGAACTACAGAACATCATGAAAGGCAAAATGAACAACTTTGATTACATTAAATTAAAAGTTTTTGTACAAACAAAACCAACAGAATAAAAATGAAAAGGGAAGTACAAAACTGGGGGGAAATCTTTACAGACAGTATTTCTGATAAAGGTTTCATTTCTAAAATATATAAAGAACTGTGTCAAAACTATAAGAATACAAGTTATTCCCCAATTGATAAATGTTCAAAGGATACGAACAGACAATTTTCAGATGATGAAATTAAAGCCATTTATAGTTATATGAAAAAAATGCTCCAAATCACTATTGATTAGAGAAATGCAAATTAAAACAACTCTAAAGTACTACCTCACACCTCTCAGATTGGTTAAGATGATAGGAAATAATAATGATAAATGTTGGAGGAGATTTGGAAAAACTGGAACCCAATGAATTTTTGGTGGAGTTGTGAAATGTTCCAACCATTCTGGAGAGCAATCTGGAAATATGCCCAAAGGGCTATAAAAATGTGCATACCCTTTGACCCAGCAGTGATATGACTGGGTCCATCTCCCAAGGAAATCATAAAAGAGGGAAAAGGATCCACATATGCAAAATTGTTTGTAGCAGCTTTTTGTGGTAGCAAAGAATTGGAAAAGGAGTGGATGCCCATCAATTGGGGAATGGCTGAACAAACTATGGTGCATAAGATGAACAAGCTAATTATAGAAAGGCCTGGAAAGATTTACATGAACTGATGCTGAGCGAAACAAGCAGAACCAGGAATACATTGTACACAGCAACAGCAAGGATGTGCAATGATCAATTATGAAAGGCTTGGTTCAGCTCAACAGTTCAGTGAACCAAGGTAATCCCAATTGACTTTGGATAGAAAACGCTATCTGCATTCAGAAAAAAATCTAAGGAGACTGAATATAACTCAGTACATGCTATGTTTACTTCTTCTTTTTTCTGTTTTTTTTTATTTCTCCTATAGTTTTTCCCTTTTGTTCTGACTTTTTTCCCCAGCATGATTCATAAAGCAACATGTATTAAAAAATAAACTTACTACAATTTAAAAAATTAAAATTAAATAAAATGAATCTTTTTTGTGAAGCAAATCCTAATTCCTTCCCCTGTAAAAGTTTTCCTCCTGAGACATTAACTAGCACTTTGTTCTTATTTCTCCACTAAGAATGTGTGTGTGTGTGTGTGTGTGTGTGTGTGTGTATACACATGATATACATGAGAGCAATTTGCTATCCCTCTACTAAACTGACCACCATAAAAGGAGGGGCATTGTTCATGTAAAATCTGTATCTCCCCCACATTCCAGCATAGTTTTGGTACCAGTAGGTCCTTAATCAATATTTGATAAATTTAATTGAATGAGGAAGACAGATATATAGAAAATCTGGTACCTGTCTTTAGAGAACTCAATCTCCCAGCATCATGTCTAATACTAGAAAGTACTTCAGAAATCATCTGGTCTTCATAAAGAAACAGAGAGACACAGATAAAGAAACTGACGACCTAAACATTTGGATGCCCAAAGTCACACAGCAACAAGTGTCAAAACTGAAATTTAAGCCTAAGTACTCTAAAATCCAAAATCCAGGGTCGTTTGGGTTTTCCCCATGAAACTGGAAAACAAGTGATAAATATGTGAAAAAAATTCATTAATGAAACACTTTTATTGGACAAAGGGTATCACAAGGCTCTTTGGGATCATCAGATAAGTAAAACAGAAAGCAAGTTTTTTGGATTTCATAGAAAGGAGAAAGCAGTGAGGACTGAGATAGGCAGGACAAAGCCAGTTTCCATGTAGAAGTGAAATCTTGGCAGGGCCTTGAATCTTGTGAAAGATTTGTTTTTACTTCTCAACTCTGTATTCAGACAGCTTGGATTAATAGGCAGCACTTTGACTACAAAGGCATTGACTGTTTGGTATATAAATGTTCTTTCTAGGTAGAAACCCAATCGACAATGGGGGTTTAATGGAGAAATCAAATACTTATTTTTTTTTTCCTAAGGCAACTTATTCAGGAATCAATAAAAAGCTTTATGGCAAAGAAAATAAATAAATAAAATTTAAAATAAAAGCTCTATAGCTAAGAGTACCTTGGTTTCAGTTTTGCTTTTCAATCCCAAAAGGCACCAGTGCCTCTACATGTCTGTGTGCTGTGGACCCTAACTCCACACACAGCCTTTTTGGAACATTGTCAGTTACCCGAGACCAAAGTGTAACTTTTGTACATCAGAAAAGCCTGCGAGCCCTCTGACTTGTCTGATGTTGACAGCCAAAAAGAAAAGCCTCTGGGAAGCCCAATGGTAGGGGAAAGTATTAATTCCTATAGCTAGCTTGAAATAGGTATACCCATTCAGATGTGTGCATCAGTCAATTAGTTAGTGTGTGACTTCCTATCAGGTGAAGGGGCTAACAGCTGTGATCCTTCAAACAAGGAATAGGAGGCTGCATGGGCCAGTCACTTAAATGCTCTAGGCCTCCGTTTCTTCATCTATAAGAAAAGGAGAAAAGAGGTTGCATTCAATTATCTCAAAGTTTCTTCTAATACTAAATCTATAATCCCAACAAAGACTAAAGCCCTGTTTTAACTAAATTTTTCATCTGAACTAGCAGGAGGTTTGTTGAATGAATGAATCAACAGTGGAGAAGAGGCAGTTTGAGGGGAAAGTAAGGGAGAATTTTAGTTTGGAGCTTGTTGATTGTAAGGGGCCAACTTAGAACATCTAACTAGAGACATCTAATAGACATTTAGAGTAGCAGAGCTAGGAAGGTTTGAGCAGATTTTCTCTAAAGGAGAAAAGGTGGTATAAGGACTATTTGAAAGAAGTCAGAAAAAGAAAAAAGGGTGTGAGAAGGGTTATTCTGTCTCATTCTGGGAAATGTATTACATGGAGGCTGGGGGGAATATAATAATTGGGGCAATGGGTGTTTATACCAGTACAAATTATTATTCTCAACTTTACAGGCCAAGGAAAAAAGGCAAGCCCTTTGGTCAACAGAATAGTAGTAATGAAATGGGATTGAATTTCATACTAGCCATGATCTCTGAGTAGGTCAATGCCAATTGGGCCATGAAAGAGGCCCCTTTCTAGCTAAGGGCCAGATAACAACCAGCATGATTTGTTTACTCTCTAAATGATGGTGGAATGCAAATATCACTGAGAAAACACAACTTGGATGAGGGATGGGAAAGAGAATCTATGTGAGAAAGACAGATTCTCACCAAACAATTTTTTTATATTTATATCAAATCCTATTTTTTTCTTCATTCCATCCTCTAATTCCCAATGAATAAGAATGATTTCCACATTGTGCTTTAGTCACACAGAATTTGGGCTAAGCTCACTAGGAGCTCTAAGAGTGTTAAGACTAAGGGAGGGCAATATTTTTCTCTCAGAAATAAGAGGTTGTTCAGAGCTGTATTATTTCTTCTCCCTGCCAGAAGCAAGCCAACTCTGGCTCCACTGAAGGACCCTCTCAGACTCTGACAGCCCATGACCAGCATTAACCTATGACATGGGCATTGGATCTGAAATGGAAAAATAAGGAAGATTCTTCTCCACAACCAAGGAATGGGGGAAAACTTAATGCAGGCTGAGCACAAAGGATGCGCCAAAAAGTGATTGCTTTGGGGGAGAATAATTAAAAGGATCCAAGTTTGAAAAGATACTGGTATATTAACAAACTCAGTCTCTAAGCAATTGCCTGTCATTTTTTCCTTAGTCCCTTATGCCTTCAAAGAATGTCAGATCCCTGGAAGATTGAAAGTCTTTGCAAACACTGTGGAAGAGAAGGGGTTAACAGATAGCCCATGTAGATGTGGAAGTAATGGGAGGAGCAAAGAGGCTTCAGCTGGAGGGGCCAAGGTCAGTACCATCTTTAGCAAAAAGAAAATCCAATGTCCAGGGAGACAGCCAAAACCACATAAGTGGGCAGGCCCAGATTCCAAGATGTGAAGAAAGCTGACTTGGGTAATGTGTGAAAGAAGACGGGGATCCTGGTCTACAAACAATGTCTATCTTTCTAGGGCTCCCTATTGTACTCCAAATAGGAAGCTCCTTCCTTTACCCCTTTAAGGGAATGACTGCTTGCCATGATTTAGGAATATGATATGAACAGGAAGAAATACACATCCTACTTTTAAAAAACTAAAATATCCCCAGCCTTGACTTGAAGTTCAGTTTGGGAGTCAATGTGGATGAACTCCTATAAACCAGATTGTCAGAATCAGAAGAGACATAGAATCCCAGAGCACACAATGTCCAAGCCAGAAGCCACATTAGAGACTTGCTGATACTACTCTACTCATTGTTACAAATTGCAGAATAATGAAATTTAGAGATGGAAGTCACCTTGGAGATAATTTAGTCCAATCCCTCTTAGAGACCAGAAAAGGTTCTATTGGAACATTAAGGGAGTCTCTTCTTCTGGACATGATTTCTCCATCTGTAAAATGGAGATATAATGCCTTCTAAGGCTCCTTAGTACTCTAAATTCTATATTATAGAAGAGTAAATGCATAATAAATATCAGAGGTAGGTTTTGCGCTGACTCCATAATTAATACAGTTATCCCTTCCACATCATGACTTTCCCTATCATGATTTAAATATATAGTGAATCAACATAAGAAATTAAATGGAAATTTTGAGTCTTGTGGAAGGTACAGGTGATATGCAAAAGTCAGCAGATGATACAGAATTTGTGACAAAATACTTAGCCCAAATTTTACAATATAGTACTGTAATGACTCCATAAAGGAGAAAGAATTAAAAAAATCAGACTTCTTGGTAGAGAGAGCCCATTTTTACCCAACCAGTACATCCCTAACCCCTGTGATGTGGAGAGGATAACTGTATTCTATTATACAGTATTACATTATCTTCCAATTAACAAGGGGCAGAGCCAATATTCAAATCTAGGTTGTTGGGTTGTGTGTTTTTTTTTTTTTTTTTTCCTACCCTGATTCCTTTCTGCTCTAAATGAATGGAGTTTAAAGCAGCACTTATTGCTTCCCCAGACTGGGTTTTTGAACACTCTCTTTTTTTCCAATCCCCTCCCCTTCCTCGGGGATGAAATGCTTCCAGTGATCTCTTTTCTAGGACTGCATATCCACTACCAAAAGGAATGAGCTGCCAAGTTCCAGCACCTAACAGAAACTTTGCCATGCCTGTGGCTGCCAGGGCTGAGCTCAGGATCCTGCCTTATTAGCATCATCACTAATTAGTCTCAGTTTCATTTGCAATACCCAGCATTTTCATTATTGAATACAGCCCCCAGAGCAGACACTGGCAAGGTTTCTAACTCAATATTGACAAAGCAAACTCCCCAGCCTAACAGATACTATCAGTGTGACGAACCAGAAGATGGCAGCTTCCCCTTGCTGGATGCTGCGGTGACCATTGGGCAGCCGGAGCTCCATAGTTTAGCCAGTCAAGGCTGAAATGAACCAAAGGCTGCTAAACCCAACAGATGCCCTCCCATCAGCCTCGCTGTTGTCTCCACTGCCACGGCAGATCGGGCAATATATCAGGAACAAATGACTTCTCTCAAAGAAAAAAATTGAATTGACTCCTAATCTAATTTGGAGAAGGCTGGTATAAAATTGGAGGGGGTTGGGGGGGGACGGAGGAGGATTTAATCTTGTCGGAACATAAACAGTACAAAACGGGCCCTGCTAAGTAGCTGACGAAATGCGCAGGCACACCGGGAGGCCGGCATGTGGATCTCTCCGTGGCTGAAGTGAAGGCAGCCCTATCCCCAGGGGAACTGCTCGGATTAAGCCCTGAAATTGCTTGCTTAGTGATGAGGGTCTTGAACAGCAGCTCCAGACGTGAGCTCCGTAGGGCCACCTGCACAGAGACAATTCACCCTCGAGGAACTACTATTACTAATGATTGCGGCTCACATTTCCATAACTCTTTAAGATTTACTAAGCACTTTCCTTACTTCAACTCTAGGAAGCAGGGATTATGAATAACGTTATTCCCCATTTGAGAGAGGAAGAAACTGAGGCTCAGAAAAAGCAAATCATTTGCCTTAGATTTTACGGCTGGTTACCTGGCAGCCCTAAAATTATAATCAGGATCTCCAGACTCCAAATTCAACACACTTTCCCCTATAAGTCATTGTCGCAGTTTGAGACAAGTTTTAGCTTCCAAAAGGAGAAGGCCAAATGACAGGGAGTTTGGAAACCACTTACCATGAGAATCCATTGAAGGAGAGGTTTAGCTTGGAAAAGAAAAGACATGGGACTGGAGAGGTTGGTGTGAGCAGCCAAAAAAATATCTTAAATTATCTGAAGGGCTGTAATGGATAAAAAGAGTTGGTCTTGCATAAACTTGGCCCCAGAAAGCCAAATTAGGAGTAGCGGATAAATGTGATAATAAAAGATACGGGTTTGAGGTAAAGAAAAAGCTTTCTAATAACTAGTTTTGTCTCCAAAATCCAATGAACTGCCTCCAGAGGCATTAAAAATACAAATAAAAATTCTTATTTAGCTGATTTCATTGTGTACAAAGTGTTTTCCTTACAATAGACAGCCCTAAAAAGTAGGCCTCATTTTGCAAATGAGGAAACTAAAAGGCAAAGGAAAGAAGTGACTGACCTACTAAGATCATTCACTCAGGAAGTATAAGAATCAAGACTGGGTTATATAACCTATGAGATACAAGTCTTCTCAACTCTGCCATGCTAAGTTCCCCATCCCTGAAGGTCTTCATATGGAGGCTTTTTCTTGGATGTCAGCATTTTCTCTGGATCTATATATTTCTTATACTGTGGCTCAAGTATAGGCTGAAGTGAATGAAATCAGAAGTCCCTTGCTAGTCTGTCAAATAAGAGAGTTAGTTTTAGATCAGGGTTTCTTATTTTATATGTAATGGAACCCCCTCCCCCCTTGGTAACAGTCTGGCTGAATCCTATGTACCTCTTCCTTTTCAGAAGCATGTATTTAAGTAAATAAAATAAAACATACAAAATTGCCAAGGAAACCAATCATACTGAAGCACATTTATCAAAATCTCTTTAAAAAAAAAATGCAACACCCTGGTTAGGAACCCCTGGTTTAGATATTTCTGAGTTTTCTTACATTACCTTTAATTCAGTGAATGGCTTGGCACTTGATGAGTCCCATTTTTGCATCCTATTTTCAGGGAGTCGATGAATGGCACTCTTTGGCAAATTTCTTTTATTGATAATCTTTTTCGTCAAATAATAGTTCTGAGACAAGTGTCAGAGGCTATTTCCCAAACTTTGCCAGAAACCTAAGGAGGCTTCAGGGTCACCCAGTAATAAAGCCACTGTGTGTAAGAATTGTTGCTGTGGAGGTTGTTGAAAAACCATTTGTAAATTTTTAAAAAAAGTATAAGTATTCAGCAATCAGCATTATGAAAAGAGTCTAGGGTTTTATCACCCTAATCTATGGAGATATGAATTATTTTAAGTATATTCATGATAAGGGTGGCTATTTGAACCACAAAACTATAGAACAGATACTACTAATACCAAATTACCTTTTCCATAAGCCTGGGAAAAAAATCATAGAATCCTGGACAAAATACTTGCTCTCTTGGTTCTGCTCACTTCACTCAGCATCAGTTCATGTAAATCTTTCCAGGCTTTTCTGAAATCAGCCTGCTCATCATTTCTTTTAGAACAATAATATTCGATTACATTCATATACCGTAACTAATTCAGCCATTCCCTAATTGATGATCATATACTCATTTTCCAATTCTTTGCCATCACATCTTTGCCTCTTTTATGATGTCTTTGGAACGTAGATGCAAGTGGTAGAGCTGGATCAAAAGGTATGCACAGTTTGATAGCCCTTTGGGCATAGTTTCAAAGTGCTCTCCAGAATGGTTGGAAAGGTTCACAACTCCACCAACAGCACATCAGTGTCACAATTTTCTCACATCCCTGTCAACATTTTCATTTTCTTTTCTTGTCTTTTTAGCCAGACTAATAGGTGTGTAGTGATACCTCAGAGTTGTTTTAATTTGCATTTCTCTAACCAATAGTGATTTAGAGCATTTTTATATGATTATAAATTACTTTAATATCTTCATCTGAACTTATTTGTTCATATTCTTTGACCATTTATCAGTTGGGGAATAACTTATATAAATTTATCTCAGTTCTCTATGTATTTTAGAAAAGGGACTTTTGTCAGAAACATTGGCTGTAAAAATTGTTTCCCGGATTTCTGCTTCCTTTCTGTTTTGTTTGAGCAAAAAATTTTAATGTAATAAAATCAAAATTATCCACTTTGTATTTCATAATGTTCTCTAGTTCTTGTTTGGTCATAAATTCTACCCTTCTCCAAAGATCTGATAGATAGGCTATCCCTTACTTTCCTAATTTGCTTATAGTATGGCTAATTCACATACCCATTTCTTATATCTGTATATAGTATGAGATCTTGGTCTAGGCCTAGTTTCTGCTATACTATTTTCCAGTTTTTGTCAGCAAGTTCTTATCCCAGAGATATCAGACAGTAGATTAATACAATCATTGATTACTGTGTCTTATGAACCTAACCGATTCCACTGATCCACCACTTTATTTCTTAGCCAATATCAAATGATTCTGATGACTATTACTTTATAATATAGTTTTAGGACTGGTACAGCTAGACCACCAAGCCATCCTTCTGGACTCCAGGCTTATAGAATAAAAGCAAAGCAGCTATGGGCAGAAGGAGCCTTTATTTGCACATTACAAAGTGCTATATAAATACTATTGTAGTTGTCATTATCATTATGATACAATCCAAGCATCTCATTTTACAGAGCAGGAAACTGAGGTTCAAAAGGTAAAGAGGCTTTCTTCCCAAGTTCAGCCAGTCAGTTAATAGTCTGTTTCCCCATGTCTAAAATCTGGGAGTTAGAAGACTGGATGGTTGCAAGGGTCCTTGCAGCTCTAACATTCTGTCTATGAAAGCAGAAACTCTTAAGAAGCCAAACCTCCTCTTCTTGCCATGAACAGCTGTCCAAAAACACTTCAGGTTATAAACTCTCCATAAATGTCTGCTCCGTGGGGAGTAGCGAGGTTTGTGGCAGCTCACTTAACTCCCACTTTACTTCTCTGGCTGGCTGGAAGCCTGAATCTTTAGTAATATCTATTTTTCCTTCAGGTTATTTCTTTTCCCCCCTCTAGTACTGTGGGGGAAGGGAGAGAGGCTGGAGAAGAGGTATAGAGCAGCAAGCTTTGCTAAGATCCAAGCTGTTGTTTCTTCCTCCTCTTCCTCCTCCTCCTCCTCTTCTTTCTCCTTCTCTTTCTCCTATTTCTCTCCTCCCTCTTTTCTCTCCCTTCCTCCTCCTCCTCCTCCCTCTCTCTCTGTCAATTTGTCTCTTGTTTCTCTGTCTTTGTGTGTTTCTCTCTCCCTGTCTTTCTGTCTCTCTGTTTCTTTTTCCTTATCTTTCCCTCTTTTCTCTTCCTCCCTCTTACTCTCTCTGTCTCTGATTCTCTCTCTCTTCTCTCCCTCTCTCTCTCTGTCTCTTTTCTCTTCCTCCCTTTCTCTTTGTCTCTTTCTCTCTCTCTCTCCCCTTTCTCTTTCCATCTCTGTCTTTCTGTCTATCTGTCTCTATCTCTCTGTCTCAGTGTGTGTGTGTTTGTGTGTGTGTGTGTGTGTGTGTGTGTGTGTGTGTGTGTCTCTCTTTCTCTCTGTCTCTGTCTCTCTCTCTCTCTGTCTTTTTTCTCTCCCTCTCTTTCTCTCGGTCTCTTTTCTCTCTCTCTCTCCCCTTTCTCCCTCCATCTCTCTCTCTCTTCCTCTCTGTCTTTGTCTCTCTCTCTCTCTTTGTCTTTTCCCCTCTCAATCTTTTTCCTTGCTCAAACTGCCAGCCAGGATTTCCCAATAAGCAGCGCCCCCATACCCACTAAAACAATTCCCAATTATTATTCACCATGGTAGCAGGCAGGATTTCAAAGGCAAGGAGATGCCCTCAATTTGCATCGCACTCTGGCTTCTCGGCAAAATCTGTTTGCTGTGGGGGCTGTTTGCCATCCTGTTCTATTAGTCATTCTGTTAGTGCAAGGCTTGTAATTAACACTTGGGATAATTAGATGATGGTTTGATTTGGTTGGATTTGGAATCAACCTCTGGGTTTTAATTAAATCCCAGAATTGACAAAAATGGATATGTTTGGCGGAAGGTGGGAGGTGGAGTTATTTACGGCGGCTCCTGCTTGTCCACAGGCCCCGTTATTTATTTTGCAAGGCAAAGGAAAATTCCCCAGCAGGGCTTTAAATAGGCAGGTTTTACTTATTATTGGTCATTAATAGGAAATACTTTTTATAACAAATCTTTAGATCCATAAATAATGACTCTCTCTGTAGACCTGTTCGCTTTATTGCAGCATGAGCTCAGCCAGAAAAACACCAGGCCTTCTGCATGACTTCATTGTTTATCGCTGGGGAAAAAATCTCGGCTGCAAAAAACACATGGTATTCCTGTTCCTCCAGCCAATCACTGTAAATCCTGCACAGTCTCCAGGCCTTTCTAATTCACATTCCAGTTACAAGAAAAAAGTATCTGAAGCATCCATGTTTTTGTTGAAGAAGTATCTGAACATGACATAGAACCACAAGGCGTGAAAGCTGGGTAGGAGCCCTGGAATCAAGAATGTCAGAGCTAGAAGGAATTTTGAAACCTAGAATGTACCTTGTCAGAACTAGATAGGAGTTTGAAAAAGAAATGACAATGAATACAGTGAACATTTATTAAGTACTTACAATGTGCAGAGCACTATGCTATACTATGAGGTGGGGGTCATACAAGTTAAGGAAGAAACCTCATGACTCAGTTTCTGCCCCTTATAAAAGGAAGTGTTACCCTAAATGATTTTAGAGGTCTCATATCTATGAACTTATGTGGTTTACTCATTTCAGTGATATGACCCAATTTAGGGTTTTCTTAGCAAAGAAAATGATTTGCCATTTTCTTCTCCAGCACATTTTATAGATAAGGAAACTGAGGCAAATAGGACTAAGTGACTTGCCCAGAATCACAGTGTCTGAGGCCAGATTGAACTCAGGTTTTCCTGATGACAGGCCTGACACTCTATCTACCCACCTACTTACCCACGAACTATTGGCACCAATACAAATCATTGTAATAAAGTATTAGTCAGGAAACATTTATTAAACACCTACTATGTGCCAAACACTGTACCTGACAAATATCATTATATGAAAACTACATGAAAGTAGTGCAAATCAATAATTTGATTTGTTATTTCAGAAGGGAAAGGTTGTTAACAAATAGGAATGAAGGGATGTCATATATCTAGAATTTGAAAAGATCTCAAAGGCCATCTAGTACAGCTATCCTCACAGCTCCCATTTTGCAGGTGAGGAAACTGGGACCAAGAAACATTAAATTACTTTCCCAAGATCCCACAGGGGGTAACTATCTGAAGCTGGATAATGAAGATCTGGAATATGCAGAAAGAGTCCTATTTTATTCAGATTTTATAGCAGGTGTGTCAAACAGCAGCTGAAGGCTACTGGCCACACTCCTTAGTGCAGCTTTTAGGATTAGAGTTAGGATTAACAGCAAAATATGATGTAATTAGAAAATATTAAACAAAATAAATAAAAATACAATAAAACAGTTAACATTTATATAGGGTACACCCAAGTAAGAGAAGTCCTTCTACCAATACAAGTTAGTGCCTTCTTTAAAACTTGAGCATTGCTCAGAGATTTAACCTGAGTTACACATACCAGTATGTTTAACAAACTGATCTTCCTTCATGCAAGATTAGCACTCCATTTGTGACAGGAATCAAACACAACACTCTTGTGTATGGCCTGAAGCAGATTAAAATGCAGTTCCTATCTGATTTTGGTGAATTGATATATTGGGTTTTTTTCCCAATAATTTTTTAAAAATAAAATACATGTACAGGAGCAGCTAGGCGGTGCAGTAGATAGAGCACCAGACCTGAAGTCAGGAGGACCTGAGTTCAAACCTGGCCTTAGACACTTAAAACTACCTAACTGTCTAATCCTGGGCAAATCACTTAATCCCAAATGCCTTGGGAAAAAATACATGTATATGTATATACACACACACATATGTACATATATGTGTATACGTCCAGGAATCTTTATGCATAGTCTAGTGGCCCATATTTCTACTTGAGTTTGATTCCATTACATTTCAATAAACTGACTAGGTTTTTTTAATAAAATGAGGAATTTTTTTAAATAAAAAAAAAAACCACTTTGAGAGCAAGGGCTCTTTTCTGCTCATTTCCTGAGGTTTGACCAAAGAGCCAAAATCACTAATTACAGCTCTGCTGATTACGTGTACCATTCTGCCATGTGGAACCATTAGAAGATGAATTGGCTCTGGGAGGTAACATGTGGACACAGGTCCTCTCCTAAAGCAGAAGTCATTTTTTCCTATGGACCACAAGATCGTCATATCTGCCAGATAGCACCACACCACACACAGGCACCCTAAACATGATGGCTTATTCAGATGGCCTGTGTAAAAGCTTGAATTCCAAGAGATTCTAAGGATATTGTGGCAACTCAAGTGTAGAGTGAGCAGCAATATGTCAAGTTTTTTCCTCTATGTTCATATATACATATATGTGTATACACACACACATGCTTCTTTCACTTAATGGCTACCATCTCAGCAATTACCTTTGCAGTCTTCTGTCAGCCTATCCCCTATGTGATACAATACTTTCCCCTCCTCCAGCATCCCATTGCCATAGTGCCTTCTCTTGTAGGACTGCCCTTTCCCCTCTCCAGCCCCTGGTCTTGGCAGTACTATAGTTGCTGTCAGATACCTCTACTCCTCCAGTGCTTGATACTCAGTCTTTTTTGTCTCAAATGAAACTATTTCTACTGAATGACTTTGGCTGAAAGATTTACAAAGCATTTTTCCCTACCACCGTGAGGTAGATAGTGCACAGGAGATGATCATGCCTAATTATCCCAATTTTACATATAAAATGAGGAAAGGGAGATTCAGATTGTTAAATTGACTTCCCTAGGGCTAGTAAGTATTGAAGATAGGATTTCAAACCAATCTTCTTTCTGCTATACCCAACTGCCTGCAGCCTTATGTGTGAGAAACGGCCAAGGAAAGAAGTCACTGACCTCAAGAGTGTTAACCTTTGTTTTTTCAGTGATTTCCTGTACCAAAAGGGAGCTAGCTCCAACACCACCCTTCTTAAGATGGTTTTCCATGCCCTGAATAGCAATTGGGAATATGAGAGTAGGAGAGGAGGGCTGAAGGAAGGGATCTGGGAATCTTCACCAAGAAACATATTCCATTGTTTGTCATCCAGACCTCACAAATCTTCAGCCCTGAGGTATGTGGGAAATTCAGAACTGGGTCCCCTCCTTGCCTCACTGAGCTTTCATTCCTTTGTAGGACAGCTATCAGAACCAGAGCAGTTTAATATTAGGTTTTTCTTTCCAATTCATTTCCCTTGACTGAATCCCCAAAGACTTTCCAGACTTTTGTCTGGGCAGACACACACATATGCCAAGTGTGTCTGGGCCACTGGGCTGAGGTACTAGTTTGCAGTCAGCGGATGACTATAGAAAAGGCTGCAGGCTAAGTCCACTGGGACACAGGAAGCTGGATCAGAAGCACTGCATGACTACTATGGGGACAAGTCATCGTAGGTGCCAAATACCTTATTAAGAGTTGAAGTCAAAGTCTGCTCTTGTTTAGCAGAGTCCTGTAGGGCATTTGAGAAAGGAATGGGACCAAGGGAGACAAAGTATATACTTTGCTATCTTCCAAAAATCATTTTCTCAAAGTACCATTCAGTGCCCCTTCCAAAGCCATCACTCATAGTCACTCTCTAGGTACTTAGGGTAGAACCAGATCAAGGATCCTGGGTTGTTTTGGTTTGTTTTTTATAGTTCAGAAAGGACTAAACACTTTCCTAGTGTCCATAGAAAACTAAAAGGGTGTTGTAAAGAACCACACAAAACATGAAGTCAGAGAACTCTGAATCCTGGTTCTGCTATTTACTGCAGGCATAATCTTGAACAAATCTCTTCATCAATTTGGTTTACAAAATAAAGAGATTTTAGACCTGACAATCTCTAAAACCTCTACCAGCTCTGAATTGTACAGTCCTGTGATTCACCTCTGGATATATTCCAGGTTCCTAGGTTCTTTCTCAATTTTGCTATCTGGAATTGAGCCTAATACTCCATTATGTGCTCTGCGTAGAATAGAGGTTTTCAAGACTACCACTGCTTTCATTTATCAGATTTTGCATCTAATCTGAACTGGAATATGTCACTGAGCCATCTTTACAAACAAAGGGTCCCATTAGAAAACTTTGTTCCAAAACAGTCAATAACTATAGCAACCTAGTCTTTGACAAACCCAAAGACCCCAGCTTTTGGGATAAGAACTTACTGTTTGACAAAAATTGCTGGGAAAATTGGAAACTAATATGGCAGAAACTAGGCATTGATCCATACTTAACGCCGTACACCAAGATAAGGTCAAAATGGGTTCATGACCTAGGCATAAAGAATGAAATTATTAATAAATTAGAGGAACATAGGATAGTTTACCTCTCAGACCTGTGGAAGGGGAAGGTCTTTATGACCAAAGCAGAACTAGAGATCATTACTGATCACAAAATAGAAAATTTCGATTATACCAAACTGAAAAGTTTTTGTACAAACAAAACTAATGCAGACAAGATTAGAAGGGAAGCAATAAACTGGGAAAATATTTTTACAGTCAAAGGTTCTGATAAAGGCCTCATTTCCAAAATATATAGAGAATTAACTCTAATTTATAAAAAATCAAGCCATTCTCCAATTGAAAAATGGTCAAAGGATATGAACAGACAATTCTCAGATGAAGAAATTGAAACTATTTCTAGTCATATGAAAAGATGCTCCAAGTCATTATTAATCAGAGAAATGCAAATTAAGACAACTCTAAGATACAACTACACACCTGTCAGATTGGCTAAGATGACAGGAAAAAATAATGATTGTTGGAGAGGATGTGGGAAAACTGGGACACTGATACATTGTTGGTGGAGTTGTGAACGAATCCAACCATTCTGGAGAGCAGTCTGGAACTATTCTCAAAAAGTTATCAAACTGTGCATACCCTTTGATCCAGCAGTGTTACTACTGGGCTTATATCCCAAAGAGATCATAAAGAAGGGAAAGGGACCTGTATGTGCACGAATGTTTGTGGCAGCCCTTTTTGTAGTGGCTAGAAACTGGAAACTGAATGGATGTCCATCAGTTGGAGAATGGCTGAATAAATTGTGGTATATGAATATTATGGAATATTACTGTTGGGTAAGAAATGACCAACAGGATGATTTCAGAAAGGCCTGGAGAGATGTACATGAACTGGTGCTGAGTGAAATGAGCAGGACCAGGAGATCATTATATACTTCAACAACAATACTATATGATGATCAGTTCTGATGGTCCTGGCCATCCTCAGCAATGAGATCAACCAAATCATTTCCAATGGAGCAGTAATGAACTGAACCAGCTACGCCCAGAGAAAGAACTCTGGGAAATGACTAAAAACCATTACATTGAATTCCCAATCCCTATATTTATGCCCACCTGCATTTTTTATTTCCTTCACAAGCTAATTGTACAATATTTCAAAGTCTGATTCTTTTTGTAAAGCAAAATAACGTTTTGGTCAGGTATACTTATTGTGTATCTAATTTATATTTTAATGTATTTAACATCTACTGGTCATCCTGCCATCTGGGGGAAGGGGTGGGGGCTAAGAGGTGAAAAATTGGAACAAGAGGTTTGGCAATTGTTAATGCTGTAAAGTTACCCATACATATAATCTGTAAATAAAAGGCTATTAAAATTAAAAAAAAAAAAGAAAAGAAAAGAAAAGAAAACTTTGTTCCACCATTTCATCACCAACTCAGACTCTCTCCATATCAAATAAAGTTCTTTGAAGGCAGGTACTATTTCACTTTCAACTTTGTATCTCCATACAGCTCTTAGCACATCTTTCCATGAGTGATAGGATACATTGTTATCTGAAAGTTAAAGTTCTTTTGTTTATTTATTTAAGATTTGTTGCTGCGGCAATTAGGGTTAAGTGACTTGCCCAAAGTCACACAGCTAGGAAGTGTTAAGTGTCTGAGGACAAATTTGAATTCAGGTCCTCCTGACTTCAGGGCTAGTGCTCTAACCACTGCACCACCCAGCTGCCCCAAGTTAAAGTTCTTGAAAAATAACTTATTTTCCCCAAATTCTTCCAAATAGTTTACAGATCTGAAATGATGAGCAGTATGCTCTCAGAAAAATCTGAAGACATTTACATAAACTGATGCAATAATGAAAAGAGTAAAGCCAGAAGAATATTGTACATAGTAACGGGGATATTTTATAATTATCTACTATGAGTAATTTAGTTTTTCTCAGCAATACAATGAACCAAGACAATTTGAAGGACTTATGATGAAAAATGCTATCCATTTCTAGTGAAAGGACTGGTAGAATGTGAATATAGATCAAAGATACTTTTTCTTCACTTTATTTTTCATTATTTTTGTCTGGTTTTCTTTCATAGTATGACTTACATGAAAATGTATTTTGCATGACTATACATGTATAACCTATGTTAAATTGCTTGCCTTCTCAATGTGAGGGAAGGGAAGAAGGGAAAGAAATTGAAATAAACTTTTTTTAAAGAACATCAAATTTATTTTATATGTATTTGGGGAAGAAAATTAAATTTAGGGCCCAATTGCCTTTTAAAAGGACAAAGTAAAAAATTAGTTTACAGATCTATAAAGGTTGAATGGTTGAAAATCTCCACTCCTGAAAAAATCCCCTGAAGGTTGGAACTAGTTCTTTTTTTTCCATGTTTCCTCCTCATCACTTCAATTAATGCTTGCTGAATGAATGAATGTATAGATGGATGCCTTGAGATAATGAAATTAAGGAATAAATAAAAAGTGAATGAATATTATTATAGCATAGTAGAAATGGATGTATAAGATGGCATATAATGTACAAATGAGTGCCAACATTATCATGTTATGAATGTCATAGACACCAAATAAACAAAACAGTGAAAGATTGAACATTAAGGTTAAGAATGAATGGGAAAAGAATAGGATCTGGGAAAAGAGGGGAAGGTAGAGGCAATGATGATTGACTTCTATATTCTCTTTCAAGGAGAATGACCTTTGGACTGGGAGGGATAGAACAAAAATGACCAACAGGAAGTTGAAACCCAAGATAAGTAAAAATGTAGTGTCCCTGGCTTCCCTTGCTGAATTCAAGTCACCTAACCCAAATAAACTGCATTAAAAGATACTTAATGAACTGTTATATTCCATTGCCTAGACATTGTCACAAATATTTTGAAGGATTTTAGAAAAAGGGAAAGGAACCACACTACTGAAGAAGGATAGACATCATCCAAATTTTCAGTAAAAGGAAGATGGCAAAGTTCCCAAATTATAGGCTTGAAAAAATTCATTATTGAAGGTTTATGAGTATTTAAAAGGATAACTGACAAAAAAAAAAACAGTGAATTTTGTCAAAACTTCTTTTTTAAAATAAAAAGTAGACAAAGGTGCATCTTTCTAAAATCAATATTTGCTGTGTATACTATGTAATTATGAATCATAAAAAATCAAAATTATAGGTGACTCAAAAGATAATGACAAAAGATACAGTAGGTGAAAATAGACTATGGCATATCATTAATAATGATGTAGTACACAACAAATAATATAATATATATCATCCAGATATATAAACAGAAAAGGAGGTGGGCCAAGCCTATAGCAAAATCAAGGGATAATAGAGAGACAATTCACATGCTACATTGGTAGCATAATATTATATATATATATTAAAAAGTTATATGAGGATGGTGGCACTCATCTATGTATGATCTCTGTTGACAGTGAAGCTAAAGAAAGTGGTTCTAGTTATAGTTGTAGTGACCTAAATCAATCAGTTGTCTACTTGATATGATTAGCTTTTGGGATGAGGGAAGAAGGGAAGTAGATTATCTAAAGATGGGTGAACCCAGCCTACATCAGAAATAAAACAGGTGAAAGATCCTATGTCAATCAGAGGGAATCTGAACTGTGAAGAGCCTAGACCTTCCAAGCTGAGGATATAGGGAGAGTTAGTCTTACAAAAAAAAAACAAAACAAAAAAAAAAAAAAAAACCACCTATAGAAAGTCTCAAGTCATATTGGGTGGAACATTTAGGGAAGATAGTTAATAAGGGTTTTAAGGAATGAAAAGTTATAGGTGAATTATGATCTGCATTATTGGAGAAAGTACCTATATCAATGAGAAGTATGGAAATTAGACTGGTGATTAAATCATGTCTTAATATTATAAAGTCACAAAGACACTAGTCATACTATGATTAGATTTCAGAAAAGCATCTTATATAATATGCTCATGGCACTTATATGGATTAGATAACAATCAGGTAAGTGAATTTGGAATTGGTTGAATAATTGAACACCAAGTCAGAGGGAGGTCTAGAGTGAAGCATCTTAGTGCTTTAGTAATCCATCAATGATTTAAATGAAGCTAGAGATAGCATGCTCATCATTGTTTCTGATGACATAAAGCTAAAAATGATAGTTAACGTGTGGGATAATAGTTATATTTCAAAATAGGATAATAGAAAAATGGAATAAATAGAATAAAGATTTTAATAGAGATAATATAAATCATCCAAAATAAAGCATACAAAAATCTACTTCATAAATATAGCATGACTAGACAATAGTATTTGTTTGAAAAAGGAGAGGGGGCGATGACTTATCAATGCATTATAAGTCAACAAAGCAATGTCAGCTGTCAAAAATAATACTAAATTTAACTATAACAGGAGAGGCAAGTAATGAAAGCATTATTCTATTCTCTGCTTTGGAATGAGGACATAGACCTGGTGATCAACAAGCTAGAGCAAGTTCAGAAGAGTTGGATCAGGAGGATATACTCATCAGCATTGGCTGAAGGATCTCAGAATATACAGCTGGAAAGAGAAGAATTAGAATGCTTACAGGAGTAGGGGAAATCAATGATGATGGTCTTCAAGTATTTGAAGATATGGACGGGATTATCTGCTTAATACCAAAAAATAAAACCAGATGGATGTAGAAGACTTTGGCTCAGCATAAAGAGATACTCCAAGAATTCAATCTATACTAAGGTATA
The DNA here is from genome assembly GCF_902635505.1 of Sarcophilus harrisii. Taxonomy (NCBI): domain Eukaryota; kingdom Metazoa; phylum Chordata; class Mammalia; order Dasyuromorphia; family Dasyuridae; genus Sarcophilus; species Sarcophilus harrisii. The sequence continues at coordinate 353,892,228 of NC_045427.1, forward strand.
GAATGCTTCAAGAAGTAGGGGGTCCTTCCTAACTGAAGGCCTTCAAACAGAGGCAGAATATTTATTGGTGATGTTATAGAAAAGATCCTCAGTGAGCTAATTGATAGAGTGGATAGAGAACTGGATCTAGAGTAAAAAAAAAAAAAAAAAAAAAAAAAAACCTGAGCTCAAAGCCTACCTCTTGCACTTATTAGCTGTGGTAGTTACTAGTTACTTAATATCTACCTCAGTTTCCTTTAAAATGAAGATAATAATAGCACCTACCTCAAAGGGTTGTTGTGAAAAGCAAATGAAATATTTGTAAAGCACATAAGGTGTGGCACATAATAGGTATTTAATAAATGTCTGTGAGTTGTTTTTTAAGGGTCAGAGTTGGACAAAGTTAATCTTGAAGATCTCTTCCAACTGAAATCCCGTATTCTGGGAACTGAATTGCTGAATTAAGATTAAAAAATGCCCTAAATGAATGAAGGTTAAAATAGCACAAAATAAAGAAATTAGTGACTAAGTGTTAAATTAAATAGCTCAGAATTCCATGTGCTACCCTCAAGCAGAGCTACCTGCTTCATAGAGGGATGAGTTGGACTCAGAAACTGCTGAAGTTGACAGGATTTCCCCTCAGTTTAACCTGTAATGCTGCTCAATTTTGCTTTAGGGAAGATGGGGTGGGAAAATGGTTCTGTAAACACATATTTCAAAGAAATTATAAAATATGATCATCACAGAAACCACTATTGAGAAAACAGCTGGCATATTTCTGCTTCAAAAACTTTAAATCATTTAAACATATTTTTATGTACATTTAATTTGCTTTTGCTAAACCAATATAACAATTTAGTCAAATTATCATTTGGTTAGTAATGGGAAAGCAGTTTAAGCAATTAATTACACTTCCTCATCATTCGTAGGCTGTCAGAAAGGCGGGAAGGACAGTAGCACATGGTAGGCAGGAACTCAGATCTTCAGGGAAGTCTCTAGAGAAAAAGACCAAGTAAAACATTGTGTAATTAGAAGGTGGAAGTAGAGAGAAGCTGTAAAACATTCCTCCAAAGGTTATGGGCATAGTCCTAAGGAGTTGGGATGTTCTTTCTAATTCTATAAGCAATGAAGCCTCCATTCCTGTATATTCATTCTAAATCAATCACCAATTGCAATTAGTAAAACCTTTATATTATCAACATTCTCAAGTGATATCGAGTGACCCAATATCATTTAACAGGTTAAAATTAATTAGATTTTATAAAGAGATACTAGCTGAGACTACAGAACAAGAAGAGAAGTACAACTATTTTCCCTCAACACCTAGGGACACATACATCCTTATACATCTCAGTACTTGGGGAGAATGGACTCAACCTTAGCACTGTTGCTACAAACATTAACCCCCACCATGTTTATTCCATAATCAGCAAACATGTCACTTCTTCCATCAGTACTCAATATATTGGCTTCTAAATCAGTCTACTACTAGGAGAGATCCCAGTTACTTCTCTGGACTAGGCTGGCACATACCATAAATGCTTGCATGGACTCCAGCTCCCAGATCTATAGTGGCCATTCCAACCTTCCAAAGCTCACCAGGTTGCAGCTTACTTGCTTTTACCTCTGATACAGAAAGAAACAGAGAGACAGACAGATAGATAGGTAGACAGATAGAGACAGAGAGAAACAGAGAGAGACAGAGAGAGAGAGATGGACAGACAGGGAGAGAGACAGAGATAGAGAAAGAGAATACAAGCTAGAGCCAAAAATCTATTTTCCTCATCCAGAACAATATGTAACCAGGAATGCATGATTTTGTTGTTGTCTCTGTCTCTCTGTCTCCCTCTCTGTCTCTATCTCCCTCTTTGCCTGTGTCTCTGGCTCTCTCTATGTCTCTCTATCTCTGTCTCTGTGTGTCTTTCTCTGTCTCTCTTTCCCCGTGTCTTTTTCTATCTTTTTTCCCTCTCATTCCTTCCTTCTCTACCTGCTTCTCTATCTATCTCTGTCTCTCTCTCTCTCTCCATTTTTGTGTCTCTCCACCCTGAGGCTTTCAGCAATCCTTGCTCCTCACTCAAATGCAGGAAAGTAGGGGGGAAAGCTCATTTTGACCAAAGAAAAAATGGATATCCAGTTTCATCACAGCAACTAATCAAAATTTTGTTTCTTTATCATATGGTTAATAGACCTGAAACAGTCATAAAGTATCTGAACATCCTCTGAAGTGGAGAAGTGGGTCCCTCGATTCCATCTTCTAGGAAACTTCAACAAGAAGTTCACTAAACATTTGCAAACAAATGCTCCCAGGACTCAGTCTTCATTGGCCAGATCCCCTATCATGCTGATACTGTTCTTGCCATCTTAGACTCAGATTATAGACTCCAAAAGGTTCCAGCACTTTCCTGTGCTCCCTAGTCTATTAGAAGAGCAGAAAGTCTCATTATTCCCAAAGATTCCTATGATTTAGCACTAGAAGAGATTTAGAACTCAAATCTAAGATATTAATTCTAAAGATGAAGAAATGCATAAGAAGAAGGAATGACTTAGAAGATCACATAGATAGTAAGAGAAAAAAGATTTGAACTCAGATCATGAACTCCAAATTCAGGACTAAACTACATCTTTCTGTCACGAGAGACTAAGGCATAAAGGAAAGGGCATCTGGACCTTATGTCAAGAGAACTGGATTCGGTTTCCACTTGTCTGACCCTGGACAAGGACCTATTTTTTTTTTTTTTTTTAGCAAATACTTTTCTTCATTCTTGGCCTCAGTTTATTTGTTTGTAAAATTAGGCAAAAGAAAGTGATAAAATAACTTATCTCTAAGGTTGTTCCTCTTTTAAAATTCTACAATCTATCATGTAGATTCATTTGAACCTAGGTTGAACCCTAGATTTCTAATTAGCTGTGTGAGCTTGAGTAAATCACTTTCCTTCTATTATTCCTATAAAATAGGAATAATATTATTCCTATATGAAATATAAAAAATATTATTCCAATAAAATATGAATAATAATCTCTTCCTTATATGCTTAATAGGGTTGTTTGCTATAAGAATACAAGGAGATAACATAGGCACAATGCCTTCTTTTTATCTCCACTAAGGCCTATTGATGCTCTCCATACATAGTAGGCACTTAATAAACTTTTAATTTGTTTATAATCAGTCTTGACACTCTCGTTAAATTATGAGGATCTTAAAGGCAGAGACCTCCGCCTCTTTTTGTATTTTCAATATTTAGCACAGTGTCTGGCACATAATAAGCATGTATGTTTATTGATTGACAGATAGATTAAATCAACAAAGGCCTTCCCCCCAATTCTCCTATGCAATAACTAAGGCTGTCTCATATTATTTTGCAAAAGAGATGGTATGGTATAACAAAAAGATCAGTAACACAAGTCAAAAGTTTAGTTGTTCAGTCTTTTTTCAGTTGTGTCCAACTCTTTGTGATTCCATTTGAGGTTTTTCTGGCAAAGATGTTGGAGAGGTTTCCTATTTCTTTCTCAACCTCCCTTTACATATAAGGAAACTGAGGCAAACATAGTTAAGTGACTTGCCTGCCCAGAGCCACATAACTTGCAAGTATCTAAGGCCAGATCTGAACTCAGATGTTCTGTCTCTAGGCCTGGTACTCTATCCACTGTACCTCCTAGCTATCCCTAAACATTTAGATTTGTTGTCTGCTATTGTTTAGTGATTTTAGTCAAATCATTCAAAACTTCACCATTTGTAGTAACTAATAATTCCACATATAGATGGTGTGGTCCCGGCTGATGGAAACCAGTGTTTTCTTGGTGTTAACTGTTAGGCCAAAATTAGCACAGGAAGCAGAGAATCAAACCATACTTTGCTGTATCTCAGTTTCGGAGGCTGCACTGAGTGCATCATCTGCAAACAAAAAATCATGCACCAACACTCTTTCCATTTTAGTTTTGGAATTCCCTTATCAAAGAAGGTGTTTTAATGTATGAGCAAAACAGAACTGAATTAGCTCAAAAGAAACATGAGATGCACAAAGTTAGAGTTCACCCAAAATGTTCATAGGAATCATTTGTCTTTGACCTGTGGCAAAACATTCCAAGGTCATAATGTTCTGATCAGTCACAGACACACAGACTGTAACTCAACTCTAACATAATATCATTTTGGTCCTCTTCAAGAACAAAGGACAACAACCACCAAGCAACTATTTTAGCCATGTCCAACTCTTTGTGAGCCCCATTAGAGTTTTCATGGCAAAAAAATTGGAGTGGTTTGCCATTTCCTTCTCCAGTTCATTTTACAGATGAGAAAATCGAGGTAAATAAGGTTGCATGAGTTGCCCAGCTAGTAAGTGTCTGGAACTGGATTTGAACTCAGATTTTCTTAACTCCGGGCCTGGTATTCAATCTACTGTGCCATCTAGCTTCCAAGAGAGAAGATTTGGGTTCCAGTCCTAGTTCTGATACTCAGCAGCTGTGTAACCCAGCAATGCTCTGCACACTTCTTAGCTTATAATAAGCTCCTAAAGTATAGGCTAATATTCCTCAGACTATAGACTATATGTCACAGGGATATTATGAAAATCTTGCTTTGTAAACCTTAAGGTGCTACAGAAGGTGAAGCGATTGCCTGATACTTGGCTGTTTTCCCTTGAATTAAATGCTCCATTTCCATCATTGCTAATGGTGAGGGGCTGGAAGCTGGGTCCCTGAGCCTGTGTGAGCAGTGGTGGGAGGGAAGTTCCCTCTCAGCCATTCATTTTCCCCACATTAGTCACAATCAGACAGGCGAGGCCCTGTCTCGTTGGGCTACATTTAGTCGTCTGTCTGAGCGGCAGATTTAGATGACGTCCAAATTACCCCCACTCAGCTTGGAGGTGGCGCTAATGCAGACTCAGGGAAAGGGAATCAAGGCTATTGATTTTCGAGGTCTTTTCTCTGTCATATTCCCTTAAAGGCATTTAGTGAGGCTTTTAAGCCCTTCAGCATTTCCACCAAAGAACAAATTACATGCAAATCAGTCTGCTGCAATCTCTCCTTCCTTACTCACCTCTGTGCTACATTCTTCATTGGAGGGGTGGGGGTTTAGGGAGCTCCCACAGTATCCTTCAGCCATTCCTACACACTCTCTGGAAAAAGTTCTGGGCCAAACAACCAACGTTTAAATTTACTCTGTTCCTTTGAGGCATATAGATTCTTTTCTACGGGCCTCAGTTTCTTCATGTGCCCATAAAAGAGGAGATGCAGTATCTTATAAAAGACTATATCCCTTATAAGAGAATAGAGTGTCACTATACCCTGTCTGCTTCAGTTTCCTTATCTGCAAAGTGCTTGTCAAACCTTAAAGTGTATTATGTTAACTGATGAGGAGGATATTTCAAGTTCCTTCTATTTGTAAATCCATGATCCTATCAAAGAACAATTTGATTAAATTGCGATATTGGTTTAAGAAAAGCAAATTAAATCTCTATAAAAATATATTTAAATGATTTAGCCAAGTGGTGCATCACATGTTAGATTTGGAGGCAGAAAGGATTTGGAGTTCAAATCTGGCTTCATATACTTGGATAAACACATAACCTATGCCTCAATTTCCTTATGTGTAAAATGGGGACAAATAATAGCTGCTACCTCCCAAGATTGTTGTGAGAATAAAATGAGTTATTTGGAAAGCATTTCACAATACTTGTTGTTGTTTTTCATTTATAACCAATTCTTCATGTTTCAATGGACCATAGCATGCCAACATTGGCCATGGCATTTTCTTGGCAAAAAATGGAATGGAAAATGGAGTGGTTTGCATTTTCTTCTCCAGTGGGTGAAGACAAAAAGAAGTCAAGGAACTTGGCCTAGAGTCACCTAGCTAGTAAGTGTCTGAGGCCCAATTTGAACTCAGATCTTCTTGATTCCAGGCCCAGCACTCAATCCACTGAATCACCTAGCACCCTCCTCACAAGACTTGTAGCACTATATAAATGCAAGTTATTATTATTTAATGCGTTCAAACAAGAAATATGTTTATCATAAGATTTTAGACAAAATTCAGAGGGTCCAAAAAGGCCATCTAGTCCAACATCCTGACCTTATAGATGAGGAAACTAAATTATTAGGAGGCTAAATATTTGACCAAGGTCACACAAGCAGAAGCTGTCTGAGGAAGGGGAACCCTTCACTCTGCTTCCAAAGCAGCCCCCTCCACTTGGGACAACTTTAATTGTTAGGAAGTGTAGCTGAATGGGCATAACATTAACTCTTATTCTACTTGCCAAGCAAGACATAATCCCTCTTCCATGCTCTGTGTATACTTGGAAACAACTGTTATATTTCCAAGTATTCTCTTCTCAAAGCTAAACATCCTCAATTATTTCAACTGATTCTCTTTTTTTGTTTGTTTTAAGATACTATTTTTTTCCAAATACATGCAAAGATCGTTTTCATTATTCCCCTTTGCAAAACCTTGTGTTGCAAATTTTTCTCCCTTTGCAAAACCTTGTGTTGCAAATTTTTCTCCCTTTGCAAAACCTTGTGTTGCAAATTTTTCTCCCCCCTCCTCCTCCCCATGACAGCAAACAAGCTAATATAGTTAAACATGTTTCAACTGATTCTTAATCTCTAGGCCTTGCACCTCCAGTACTCTTACTAAATAGGACATCCACCATCTAGGGGGCCATCTCTAGTTGTCCTGCCCAGTGTCTTGCTATGGACTTGGATGACTGTGGAGAAGAGAGTGGGCCTGACTTTGCACAGCTCTGTCTCACTGAAATCCAATTCATTGGCAAATCAAGACATGATGACCCTTTGCTATATCACTGTTCCTCTTTGAGAACAAAGGATAAACAACAATGTTCCAGGCATCTTATTAAAGTACAATTTAGCAAGACTATCACCTCTTGCATCCTAGATCTTCTGGATCTTTTACTTTAAAGGAGGGAAGGGCATAAGCATTTATTAAGTACCTACTGTGTGTCAGGAATTACGTTAAGCACTTCAAAATTATTGTGTCATTTAATCTTTCCAACAAATCTGAATGGTAAGTGCTATCATTATCTACATTTTCAAAGTCTAAGGTCCCATTAGCTTTCTTTGGCCACTATAAGTTACCCCTGACTCATTGAGTTTGGAGTTCACTATTAACAGCTAGATCTTTTGCAGACAAACCTTTAACTGGCAACTTGATTTGGGGAGATTAAGTATATCTTTTAATTACACTGACCCTTATGAAATTGCCACATCTATGATTCATTCCTGAGCTTTAAGCTGTTGAGGTATTTTTAAATCCTGTCTATCATCCACGTTCACTATCCTTTTTAGTTTTGTGAGACCCGAAAGTCTGATAAATAAATCTGTGATCTTTGCTTTTATCCAAGTCATTGTTAAAGGTTAAACTGCTTGGGGCCAAGGATACATCTCTGAGTTACTCACTCCTAAGACCTAAATCCAAATTGACATCTCTTTACATTTGGCCACTCAAATCCCAAATTCACCTTACTTTACTATTATCTAGCCCACATCACTCTGTCTTTCCCACAAGAATAGCATGAGAGACCTCATCAAATGCTTTTCTAAATTTGAGGTAAGCAATATCTACAATCCTGCCCTAATGTACTAGTCTAGTAACCCTGTCAAAACCCTGTCAGAGCTTTCTGATTTCCTGCAACACTTTTCTCATGGTCTCCAACTCCTGGGGAAAAAAAATCCATTCATCTGAGATTCCTTTGACAAGTGCTGAAAGACTCTGGTTCCCAGGATTTGCTCTCTTTATTTTTCAAAAAAAAAAAAAAAAAAAAAAAAAAAAAAAGAGACTGAGAATGAGACCATTTCCTCAGGCATAGCATAGAGGCAAAGCATGACAAAGCTCTAAGGGCCCTTAGAATATAGATAAAACATAGAATATCAGAGCTAGAAAGGACCTTAGAAGCCATCCCATTTAACAAATGGGAAACCTAGTGTTTGGGGCAAAAAAAAAAAAAAAAAAAAAAAATTAGATTTTCAAGGCCAATAGCATCAAGTTAAGTCACATCCCTGGGTTCGGAGGTAGTATAGAAAATGGTACCCATTTCAAGACTATACTTGCCACAAGGTCAGGCTTCTATTTCTTGGTCAAGCAAATAGCATCTTTGTATCTGATAGGAGTCACCCAGGAAAATCCCCAAAGTCATTTGAAGCCTGCTTTACATTCCTTCATTTTTCTTCTGCAGCCTCCTATTTTCAACCAAACAATTGTGGTATTCATTGAGTTTTTTATTTGATCATTGATCTCTATTTTATTCCTTTATTTGCTGATGCTGCAGATTCCCCTAAAAATATCAGGAATATTTTTCTTGTTTTCTTCTTCTTAGACAGCAATTCACCTGATTTGAATGTTACATATGTATTAATGGGGGTTTTTCACTTTGTCACTGAAAACACAAGAGTAGAAGAAAAAGCTCTTGGCTTTCCTGTGTCTGTTCATGATACATGATGTGTTCCAGTCACAATGGTCCCTAATCTGGGTATCATTTATTTCCCCTCTCCCTTCAAGGCCTAGTTCTTATATGTCCCTTTTTCCATAAAATTTTCTCTGATCCTTTCCCTCACCCCAACTCCAATCAACCATTTTGTTGTTATTCATTTTGATCACATCCAACTCTTCATGACCCCATTTGGGGTTTTTTTTGGCAAAGACATTGACATGGTTTGTCATTTCTTTCTCTAATTTATTTTACAGTTGAGGAAACTGAGTCAAATAGAGTTAAGTGTCTTGCCCAGAGTCACATAGTAAGCATCTGAAGCCATATTTAAACTCAGGTTTACAGTTTTGCAGTTTACAGGGCAAACCTCTTGCCTTCCAATTTTCCTCAAGGAATCTCCTTTTCCTAAATAGAGAACCAGCAACATAGAAAGTCATATTTGAAGACCCCAATCTTTTTATCATACTATTATAGAAATGCTTATTTTATTCCAAAAATTTTAAATAAAATAAATTTTTAAAAATAAGTTCCTTCAAGGGAAAACAAGATGAGAATTCAATGTATTGTCCATGTTGACATAATGCTATTTCTTAATGTCTATGTGCTAGTTTCTATTACTAAAATTACTATGAAATTTTTTAAAAAGTCATATTTATAAGAAACTTTTTTACAGATGAAGAAATGACACTTCGAGAATGTTAAGTGGTTTACCCAAGATCAAAGAATTAGTATTAGATATGAGACTTGAATCCAAATTTGGAGCTTGTTTTTAACAGTGAAACAAGCTGTTTTGGCAGGTGAAGTCTTCTTTAATATTGAAGTCCTCTGCCCAAAGCAATGTAGATTTCATCACTGAAACTTTGTAAGGTATCTTGGGATTTATGGCTGAACTTAAAAACTCTGCCTTATTGACCCACAATTAACACCATATACAAAGATAAGGTCAAAATGGGTTCATGATTTACACATAAAGAGTGATATTATAAACAAATTAAAAGAATATAGGATAGTTTACCTCTCAGAAGAGGGCAGAAGGATTGAAATTTTGACCAAAGAAGAACCGGTGCTCATTATTGAACACCAAATAGATAATTTTGATTATATTAAGTTAAAAGTTTTCATATAAACAAAACTAATGCAGACAAGATTAGAAGGGAAGCAATAAATTGAGAAAACATTGAGGCCTGATAAAGGCCTCATTTCTAAAATATACAGAGATTGACTCAAATTTATAACAATTCAAGCCATTCTCCAATTGCTAAATGGTCAAAGGATATGAACAGACAATTTTCAGATGAAGAAATTGAAACTATTTCTAGTCATATGAAAAAGTGCTCTAAATCACTATTGATCAGCAAGATGTAAATTAAGACAACTCGGAGATACTACTACACATCTGTCAGATTAGCTAAGATGACAGGAAAAGATAATGAGAATTGTGGGGGGGATGTGGAAAAACTGGGACACTAATACCTTGTTGGTGGAATTGTGAATGGATCTGCCCATTCTGGAGAGCAATTTCAAACTCTGCTCAAAAGGTTATCAAACTGTGCATACCTTTTGATCCAGAAGTGAAGAGGAAGGAAATGAGGATCACTGACTACACTAGTGGGCAGATGGTCTGCTAGATAAAGAGCTGCCTTCAGAATCCAAAAGACCTGTTTTTGACATATATTGTGAGATCTTAAATAAGTCTCTCTTCTCAGTGATACAAGCAGCTAACCCCATAAATTGTAAAACATTTGCTAACTTGTATTGGTTGAATGAGTTTTCCCTCCAAATCCCAATGAGATAACAACTCTAACCCCTCTCCCCACTCTCAAATACTAGGAAAATATAGAATCCCAAATGAAAATTAAGTCTAGCAAAAAGAGGAAATTGTAGGTTAGTTTCTTGACTCCCTCAAAATCCTCCAATTCTCCAATAGAAATATTTTAATCCCCATGGGGAAATAAAGACTTTTCAACAACAACTGAAGGAAAGTTGAGTCACCGTAGGATCCTAGAAGCAGACAGGAAATGTCTTTGCCTCCTAGACAGATCTGCTTCTGAGTCAAGATGTCACCCAGCTTTAAGCCCTGATTCATTTGAGAAGCCTTGACTTTCTTGAAAAAGTCTCATTTCCCAAGATAAAGAACCAAAGCATAGAATGTCTTATCTAGAGGAGACACAATCAATCAACAAGTATTTATTAAGAACCTAGATGGGCCAAGAAATGCATCAGGCTCTAGGGATACAACAATATAAAAAGGGGGAGAAATGAGGGAATGGAGGAAAGGAAAGAGAAAGGGAAGAAAAAGGGAAGAGAAAGAAAAAAACAAGGGAAAAAGAAAAAGAGAGAAGAAAACAAAAAAATTATCTAAGAATTTACATTCTATCAAGGGGATGGACCTTGCAATGCATTTTGTCAGATCTGGAAAAGGCCTGAGAACAAATAACAACAACTAGCATTTAAGGTTTATAATGTGATTTGCATGTGGTATCTCATTTGATCCTCACAATAACTCTATGAGCTACTATTAGTATTTCCATTTCACAGATGAAAAAAACTGAGACTGATAGCAATTAAGTACTTTGCAAGGAGTAACACTGTTAGGAAGTATCTGAAGATGGATTTGAATTCATTCTTCTTAAGACCAGCATTATATAGATTATAGAATGCTAGAAAGGAGCCTTAAAAACCATCTAATCTCTCTTTGTCTCTCTGTCTGTCTCTCTCTCTCTGTTTCTGTGTGTGTGTGTGTGTGTGTCTCTGTGTTTCTGTGTATGTGTCTCTGTCTCTGTTTCTCCCTCTCTCTCTCTTTTTCTCTGTCTCTCTTTCTCACTCCCTCCCTCCCTCCCTCCCTTCCTCTCTCTCTCTCTGTCTCTGTCTCTCTCTCTCTCTATCTATCTTTCTCACACACACACTCACTCACACACACACACACACACACACACACACACACACTTTACAGAGATATAAACCAGAAGGAAAATCATGGACATATACTCACCAGAAGTTATATTTCAATACTATGCCACCCAATGCAACAGACTGCTTTATAAACCTTAAAGCACTATGTAAATCCCAGCTTTCATTATTATTATTACTTCTATGTGGAGATTTCTGTTCTGCACTGCCAATGTCATTCAGATGAAATTACAGATATTAACATTTTGTGTGTGTGTGTGTGTGTGTGTGTGTCCATTTCCTGGTTAAAGCATAGCACACCCTCCCATTTCTGTTTGCGGTGGGGCTCCAGAGCCAGAAAGGGGTCATACTCCACATTCATTCCCACAGCTGGGGGGATGAGGGGGGCCTGACTTTGCTCAGCATCCCCTGGGTAATTATTCCCCATCAGCCTGAGGGAGGCCTCCTGCCTCTGTGCCGGATGTATTTACACTTCATGCCGACGCATTAAATAACATTCTATCACATTCTGCCTTTGTCTTTCTATTCTCTCCCTTCAAAGACACATCAGACATGATCTGGGTATCAATCGTACATTCTCCCTGCAGGCTCTTCTTCTGAGATCATAAAAGCACCAATGAAAGTTTGGTCAAAATGAGTCAGAAAATGATCAGCAGAATCAGACTGCTGATGAGGCAAACAGCCACTGCCAAGAGACAGGCTTAAGTGGTGACAATAGAACAAGCAAAGTCCAGGGTAACTCCTTTCTTATTAAAAGCTAGAGTGTAAGAGCAATACAGAACTGTGAAAATAGATCTGGAACAGGAAATCAGAGTTCTAGTCCTAGCTCAGTGACTGACTCTTGTTATTATGATCTTAGACAACTTCTTTCCTTTTTCTGGGCCTCAACTTACTCCTCTGTAAAAATAGAAATATGTGATAAGGAAAATATCCCAAGTGGAAAAGGATTCAGACTGCTAATCATCAATATTTCTCATCCTGAATTTTCCCCTCTCCAATAACTTCAGTTTCCCAATTATCCCCTTTATTCAGGGAACTAAGGAGACTTCTATTCCTAATACCTTTGGATTTTTAAGCCTCTGACCTGATCAGGTTTGGACAAATCCCCTTTCCCAAAATTCAGTCAGCTTAGAATCAAACATCAGATGTCCTCCTAAATGTTGGAAACAGAAAATCCACTCTGTAACATTCCCAACAAATGAGGATCCAGTCTTTTCCTAAAGACTTCTAGTAATAGAGTGCTCACTACTCTCAAGGCAGCTCCTTTCACACTGAACAATTCTGTTCAGAAGGAAGAACTGCCTAGGAATCTAGGCAAAATATTTTCCTCACCCCTCCTTGTTCTACCCTGTAGACCTAAACAAAAGACTAATCCTCCTTCAACAAGAAATCACCTCACATATTTTGAAGATAGTGAGATCATGTCCTGCCTCCACTGTCCCTCTCTCCCTATTGGAATTTGGCATAGACACTATCTATCTATGAAAACAACATATAAAGGCACAGAAATGTTTATTTAAACCACACATATTTCTTATCCTAAGAGAATATTAACAACCTCTTCCATGAATACAGCACTTTATAATTTCCAAAGCTCTGTCACATGCATTATCCATTAATTCATCTTCCAAGGATGGCTTCCCACTGCTAGACCTAAAAACATCACTTGGGAAGCTGAGCCTCTCTCCTTAGACTTGTCTGGCTTCTATGTTCAGCCAAGAAGGCACTCCTAAGTTGAAAGGCAGAGGACCTGAATTCAAATCTCTGCCATGAGGTATAAGATTTCAGCCTGGCTTCCTTCACATCTCAGGCAAAGTCTGGTTCTCCTTAATCCTAATGCCTTCTTCCTGTGATTGTCTTCAATTTATCTGGTGTATATCTTGTTTGCTTACATAAATCTTCCTTTAGACGATAAGATTCTTGAGAAAATGAATTGTTTTTGTCTTTCTTTGTATCCCCAGTATGGTGGAGATTAAAATTATCCCACCTACAATAAGAGAGACCGAGGCAGAAGTCTGAGCCAATGATACTTTGTTAAAGGATTCATGATCCCCCTAATGAAGTGGACCTCAGATCTCCTCATGATCTGAGACCCCACCTCTTTCTAAGATCCTGATTTTATAGATCTATATGTCTAGTCATTCAAGAACAGCTGTACCAAATACAGAATAATTCCATTGATTCACATGATGTGATGAAAGCTAAAATAAGCAATGTCAGTAGGGTCACAAGTTGAATAAAACAAGCAATATCTCCATATAAAATGGACTGGCTTCTCTTTAATTTGTGTAGGAGAAAATGGTACAAGCTATCACAATTAGTAACTTAAGTGATCATAAAATGTTCATCTGCTCCTATTGGACAAGTGAATGGTCCAAAGACACGAAAATATTTTGGGGGATTTTGTATGTGATTGTGATCTCTCCCACACTGGACTTGGTCACCATGACAAGGCAAAAAAGAAAGAGAGAGAGAGAGAGAGAGAGAGAGAGGTGGAGTGCAAGGCCTTTAGTTAACTTCCTATAATTAAGCAAGTGAATTTAAAATCTGTGGCTCACAGCTCTGAGTGAGCTGTGCTCACTTTGATATGATTCTATCAAATTGTTTAATTCTAATTGGAATAGAGTAGAGTCAAAAATGAATTATTTCTCTCAGTGTTTAGCCTTTCATATAGTAGAAGTTTTATTGTTAGTGGTGCTAACAGTGGTGGTCCTTCATTTAGGAAGACAACCAGTGACATCACAGTCTTGACTCATGCATGAATTGGATTTAATTGATACAGAATTGCATAGAGTGGTCAGCCTCATTCTCTCTTCCAGAGTCATCTTATTCCAATGGCAAGATAAGAGTCAGAAATGCCTAGGATGCAAGGATGACCTTGGTGTCTTGGATGTCTGACCAAGCTGACGCTACCTGCTTCACCCATCTTCACGCCATTAGAACTGATTGTTCTATCCATCCATTCTGCTGGAGAAAGTCTTTACATGGTTGGGATAGACATTAACTTACTGATGGGTTTGAGGACCATCAGTTATCCTCAAGCTGATTTAGCGCATCTGCCAAAATAGTTTTATCAGAGTGTGTATATATATGGCTTCTTGAAATCACAGGTGAGAGTTAGGTGACAGTGGACACCAAAAGTGGATGACCAGACCTGAAAAGGGCATGGCAAGCCTTCACATTAGAAATACTAGCCCTCCCTAAACACTTGAATGACCCTGAATATTTAACAAATGTTTGTTGAGTTAATTTCACTACTTCTAGGCTTTCCTTTTATTATTTGTAAAATGAGGATGTAATCTCTCAGATCCCATCTGATCCCAAATTTCTGATTCTATGATTCTTCCAGGAGCAGGTTTTCTCAGGGTCAACCCCTAAATTGTCCTCTCTGATCTAAGATCTAAGATCTCTGATCTGTAGTTTCCATTTTAAGCTATCCTGCTTACCTTCTATAGGAAACCTCTTAATTCTAGCATCTTCCCTCTGTCGTTTCCATTTGATAATATGTATAAGTTGCCTTGTGTATATTTGTTTACATATTGTCTCCTCCACATAAATTCATCGAGGATAGAAACTATTGTCTCTTTTGCCTTAGCACAGTGCCTGGTACATTGTTATCATTCAGTTGTCAATCTTTATGACTCCACTTGATATTTGCTTGACAAAAACCTTGCAGTGCGTTTCTATTCCCTTTTCCAGTTCAATTTACAAATGAGGAAACTGAGGTAAATAGGGTTAAATGACTTGTACAGGGTCACACAGTTAATAAGAGTCTGAGGTCCAATTTGAACTCAGGAAGATGAGTCTTCAGGTGATAGTGCCCCAGAGCCAGGAAGATCTAAGTTCAAATCCATTCTCAAATACTTATCAGCTGTGTGATTCTGAGCAAGCTACTTAACTTCTATTTACCTTATTTTTCTCATCTATAATAGCACCTAGTTCCCAGAATTGTTATGAGGATGAAATGACATCATAATTGTGAAGCACTTTGCAAACCTGAAACTGCCATATAAATGCTAGCTGTTACACCTGTGAAATGAGGATAATAGGACTTTCTCTGCTTTCCTCTCAAGATACCTCTAAAGATTCAATAAAGAAATCCAAAGTGTGAAGTATTTTGTAAACTGGGGGGCTGTAAAGAAGATTCCCTAGATGTGGCTCAAAGTCCCCTGACTGATTTATATGCCAAGAACCAAGAGCAGGACTCCCAGGGAAGTTTTGTCACTTGTAGCCAGTATAACAACATACACACATGTTGGGACATGAAGTGGGAACAAAATTACAGAATGTTGACCGAGAAGGCAATGCACACTCCTCGGTGTAAAAGAAACAGATAGAGGGAAGTACAAGCAATAAAAGCAAGCTTTTCAGCAGCTTCCCACCCCTGAGACAGCACCAGAAAGGCTTATCTTCACTCTATCCACATCACAATATGTAGATCTTAGAATACCTAATGTGGAGTGTCAAGGCTACATACCCTGAGAGCTTTTAGAAATGGGGAAACTGAGTCACATAATATGTCTAAGAATACACATATAAGGAGTAAGCCCCAGGGTCAAAACTTGAACTCAAGTTTTCTAGCTCTAAAGATCTTTTGTCATTATACTTCTGAAAACCTGAGGAAGATTTTAAGTTCTAGGACCTGGAAAAGAGAGGTGGGGAGATAGAAGGGAGGGGGAGTGACAGCAGAAAGACCACCCACTAGCAGCGACATTTCTAACAAGGTCCTAAGGAGGGGCTTTACTGATCACAATTAGAGATATTTTTGGCATGGAGAAAGGGGGATAATTATACCTCAGATACACATAAAAGCTGAATCCAAGCAGCTACAGGGCTGAGAAAAGAATCTTTCCCCCAGGGTCACCCATCTAGTCCATTCCTAGGACATTTTTGTATGTTGCCGTAGCACAAAACACAAGCATTTGGAATGCATCAGATTCCTAAGGGGTCAGCAGCTGGTTGGAACAGAAACCTTAGAATGTCAGAGCCTAAGAGATCACCTAGCCAGGAATTCTTAACCTTTTCTTGGTAGTGTGCTGAAACTTATTAGCTCTTTCTTAGAATCATGTTTTTAATTCATGGAAGAAAATGATAAATTTTACTTATACATTAGTGAAAATAAAAGTGTAATTCTCTACCCTCATTCAAGTTCACAGACCTTCCCCTAGAATCTATTTTTGGACCCCTAGTATACTTGGACCCCAAGTTAAGATACCTAATTTAGGAAAAAATCCAAGACCCTCTGCTGAATGTAGATTGTCATTTTTTGGTCCAGGAATTTGAGCCATTCACACAACCCATCAATCATTCAAAAAGGCTTGATTCAGCCTGTCCAATTCTATGCCCATCTCTGCCATAACAGGTGACAGGAGCAAGAGGAGAAAATAGGAGCTGACCTACAGGAAGCCCACATTCTAGGGGAGATAGAGAAAAAATAGACTCAGGGCCTGTTCTCAGGGAGCTCTCAATATTGCAGAAAGAGAAATACATCCAGTTTCTTCCCTCAGGGGAAGGAAAGGAAGGAAAAATCTAGACAAGAGAAATAAGAAGCAGGATCATGATTTTATAGCCAGAAAGAACATTAAAAGTCATCTAATTCAATTCTTTCATTTTTCAGAAAGGAAATTTGAGGCCATGGAGGTTATGGTAGTAAGTAACAAAATCAGGATATGAACCAGTTCTCTTCACTCAGGGCAACTAGGTGGTTCAGTGGATTGAGTACCTTGCCTAAAGTCAAAAAACTCATCTTCCTGAATTCAAATCCTTCCTCAGATACTTAGGAGCTGTGTGACCCTGGGCAAATCATTTAACCCTGCTTTCCTTAATTTCCACACCTGTAAAATGAGCTAGAGAAGAAAATGGCAAACCATTCCAGTATCTTTGCCAAGAAATCCCCAAAGAGGATCATGAAAAGTCAGATATGACTGAAAAGAACTGAACAATTGTTGACTCTAAATCCAGCCCTCTTTGGGGACAACTATGAGATGCTTTAGTGAAGAATCAAGAAATCTTAACCAAGAGCAGATTTTCTTCAAGAGGACTCCAAATTAATGTGGTTTGAAGGAGAATGTATGCTGGAATAAGGGCACTGGCTCACAGTGTAACTTTGAGCAAAACAATTTTCCTCTCTGGGACTCAGTTTCCCCATTTATAAAGTGAGGGTGTCTGGACCAGAGCATCTTAAGGGTCCCTTCTGACTCAGAGATTCTGTCATTTCCAGATTCTGCCCTTAGGAAACTCCTGGTAGGGGAGACATGTCTCATGAACAGAACAACTACCAGCTAAAAGCAGTTTGTTATTGTATAGTGTGACCAGGGTTGTAGGCGCAATTTAAGTTCTAAGGAGAGAGAGAACAAGAAGGACTGAAGTCCTCTGAGAACAGTTATTAAAAGAAAATGTCAGGTTGGAGAATTTTGAGAAGAAAAGAGAATGGAAGATATTCCAAGAAGAGGAAGCATCCTGACTAGAGTGGGGGAGGGATTATTGTGGAGAGAGAGGGAAGAGATGATAGGAAGACAAAGCAAGGAAAGGCAACAACAATAATAATAATGATGATAATAATAATAAAGACAGAGAAAAAAACAGTAAAAGTCCTAGAGAAAAGATAACAAAATACATTTCAGAAGCAAAGATGTGAAATTTGATATTTTCACTTCTTTGGTCATAAGGAAAATCCAAAATAGAGGTCGGAGATGAAATGACTATCATATAAAGACAAATGGATAAATAAAATATTAAAAAAAAAAAAAAAACAATGTCCCTCTCTAGTGACTATTATATCTTTGATTCTCACCATCCCCCACTCTTTTCGCCATTGATTCCAAGGAAGGCATAGTAGCTTGGGCTCTTCATGTTATAAATAAGCATTTGAAAAAGCTTTATTCAACACTCTGTGTTGGGTGCACTAATGGTCAGTTTGTAGTTTGCTCTCTCTTGTTCATCCTTGCAGGAACCAATGGATCACTAAACACTGCCCCTAGCCCAACCCCAAGCACCTACAAATTCTCAGTTATCATTTCCTTCTCCTCTTCTCTCCCCTCTCTCCCTCTTTCTTTAGTCAGCTCCAGCCAGATCTAATTTCCTCATAGGGTCAAATTCCTGGACAAAAATGCAATTTCCACCTAATCAGAGAGGGCCACCTATCTATATGATTCTTAAGATTAAGCCTCCCAGTAAACAGACAGGGAAGACAAACAGTGTACACAGCTTGCTTATCTCTTGTCTTTGTTCAAAAACCCTTTTGAAATGAAGAGCCTAGCCTTCTCTATATCCCTCAGGACCTGGAACCCTAATCCTATTTCAGCACTGGGGATGGGGGTAGGGGAAACCTATATGTCTAAGAGGTCCATACCCTTTCCTAATAATATGTACTGATAAACTCCCTCAGTGAACTAGCTTTCTAACTGCTTGTCACAGTCTGGATAATAGGCATCTCTGTTCTGAGTATCCTGCCCCTCAATATAGCTTTAGATTACATTAGCACATTGTTGATTCATATTGAGCTTGCAGTCCACTAAACCCCCGAGGTCTTTTTCTCTCATTGTTAAGAAGCATTTCTTTATCTGAAACTTGCCTCTCTATATCTTCCACCAATTGTTCTTAGATATTTTTTTTTATCCTATGTGAGCTTTTCCATTTACCTCTATCAGCATTCATCCTGGTCCATTGTTCTAGCCCCAAGAGATCTTTTTGGCTCCTATCTGATACTCAGGGTGTTTTAGCTTTGGGTCATCTGCAGATTTGACAAGCATGCTAGATAGATCTTCATCCAAGTCACTGATAAAAATGTTGACCAGCACAACCAGGGGCCAGGACAAATCCCTGGGGTACTCTGCTAGAGGTTTCCTTCCCAAATTGACACCAAAAAGATAATAACTACCCAATGACTCTGATCATTCATCCAGTTACAAAAATACCTAGCTGTTCTGTCATCTGGCAGAGTCCACAAGGAGAGCAAGAAAAACTGTTATATGCTATCCCTGAAATCTAAATAAACTATGTCTGCAGTGTTTTCTTAATGGATTAACCCAGTAACAAAGCTAAATAAAAAGATGGAAAGAAAGTTAGTGATCTTGAGCAAGTCACTCTCTTTCCCTAAGCCATGGTTTATTCATCTCAAAAACAGAAATATGGAACAAGATCTAAATACTTTTTTTCAGTTTGAAATCCCATGTTCTGTATTTATAAGGTTCTTTCTTTGTAAATTTCAGGTTCCAAGTCTCAGCAGCACCACCTTGCCTGAGTTTTTCTGAACTAGCCATTATAACACTCTTTATTCACTCCTCTGGCCATTTAGAAATAGAATTCTGGAATCTCTGAGTAGGAAAAAATTATTTCAGAGGTCATCTAGTCAAACCCCAATGAAAAGGAGGAATTTCCTATATAGCTTCCCTGACAAGCAATTATCCATAATCTTCTAACACACGTCCAGTAACAAGTATTTTTTTAAGCCTATTTAGGCAGCCTTATCCATTGTTCGATAGCTCCTATTGTTAGTCATTTTTGCTATGTGTTTTAGCACTGATAACTCCTGGATAGATTAAGTAGAGGATCTGAGATCAGAAGACCTGGATTCAAGTTCCATTTCTAACACTCACAGGCCCTGGTATTACAGAACTTTTTTTTTTTTTATGCTTACTTTCCTCCTCTGTAAAAGGGAGATAATCCTTGCAAAACCTACTGGATTATGGATTATGAAGAAAAGAAATAGTATAAACTTAAAATGCTAAAGAAATGTATGTATTTTTATCATTGTCCTTATGTCATGGCTATACCAAAGATCTATGACCTTAGCCCTACTGGGATACTCACAGGGTGTATAAAATTTCCACCAATACAGATTGCAACTCATCTATGACTTAATAGATAAGGCTAATTTAGAGACAGAGATATTAATATAGATATAGATATAGATAGGCATATCTATTTTTTTAAATCTGATTAAACATGCTGTAAGAAACAGTTTACTAAATAATGGTGACAATATTTCGGCTTGGAGCTCAGGGATCTGTTTAAGTTGATTTTCAGGTAATACATCCTTTATTTAAATTCACTGATAGGATCCTTTGATTACTGACTGTCAGAATCATATAACCTCTGCCATTAGTCCAGTGGAAATAATAAAGAAGAGTTCAGAAGAGTTCATTCTGTGCCTAAAACTTTTTTTTTGCTTTAAAAATAACAAAACAAACAAGATATTTTCAGGGACACACAACACAAAAGCACTCAACTGTCACAAAAAGGACTCTCATTCTCCCTTTGGTCAGGACACTAAATTCTGCGAGTATATTATAAGGAAGGACTAGTTAAAAAATACTACAATACTCTATAATTTTACACAATGTTGATCCTTACACACACAGACACACCCTCCAGTTCCCTACCTAGTTTTATGCAGCAACATCTGCTCTGGAAAGATAAAAGGAGGAAGAGGAGCTGAATGTGAGGTGTCATGGGCCCCAAGAAACATCTCTGAATTTAAGATTCCACTGCCTGGAATGAGGAAGATGGAAAGTTTATGCCCAGCTGGCCCAGGCAGGAATGGCAAGCAACAGCTGAAAGAGGCTGAGGGCTTATTTAATGTGTCCTCCAAAGCCTGCAGCTGCTAGGACTATATTAAACTCTCCTCAGAGGCCACCAAGTGGCAATGGGAATTAGTTGCTAGTGGAAGGTGAAATTCTTTTATAACCCTGGAGTCAAAAGACAAAGTTTCTCATAGACTACCAGGAAAATACATAGGAAGGTTTTGGGGGAATTTTTTGTTGGAGGGGTTATAGAGAGCAAGAACACTTTGTAATCACAAAAATTATGGAAGAGAAGAGGGTGAAGGGGAAAGAAAAGATGCATGATAATCATTTCTATGTATTTGAAGACACATCATCATGGAAGAGGATTCAATTTGTTTTGTTTGATCCCAGCAGGTGGTACCAGGAATAGTGGATGGAAGATGCAAAGAGACAAATTTACTTCCCTGATGTCAGGAAAAATTCTTAAAATTAAAGTTGTTCAGGAACCTTCCTTGGGAGGTAATGGCTTCCCTTGCCCTGGAGGCTGTGTATGGTTATATATAAACAGATATGTTTGTAGAGAGAATCTCTATTTAGTTAAAATGTAGATACTTCACCTTTCAGTTTCTGAGATTTCTGTGATGCTATAAATGACTGAAGCTTTACAAATTCCTGGGCAAGAATGATTCATGTTCAGGTGTTGTTTCCCATGAGCCATTTATGACTCCTATTTGTTATCTTCAACCTATAAATAAGATTTCTTTGAATACTGTGTGCTAGATGTTTGTGAGTGAGTGACAGCACGGTGGGGAGAGGAGGAGGGGAGTGTCATAGAATGTCATAGAATGAGGCTTCTAGATTTCCTGAAGGGAACCAAGGAAACAGAGAGATGAGAAGTTCTCCCTGCCCCAAAGGCTGTCCTACCCATTTGCATGAAAAGTTTACATCTTTAAATGACTTTCTCCAAAACTATGGTGGAAAGGCCAAATCTCCTCTTTATTCTTCTTCCCTCAGTGGAATTAAGTGCAAGGAGGGAAATATAGCAGGTGTTTAGAAAATATCCACCAATTTTTTAAGCAACATTTTGGTCCAATTATAGAAATGACTAAATCTAGGACCAGGACAGTTAACAGTTAATAGCAAAGGTTATTCTTTTTTTTAAAGTTTCCAGGGACAGTTAGGTGGTGAAGTAGATAGAGCACCAACCTGAAGTCAGGAGGACCTGAATTCAAATCTGGCACTTAACACTGCCTAGCTGTGTGACCCTGGGAACGTCACAACCGCAACTGCCTCAGGAAAAAAACATTCCTTGACATTGAAATTAGCCTGGAAAATACTTTTCATTGAATATTAAAAACACTCAAAAAATGTTTGTTTGATTGAATCAAATTGAAAATCAATGGTGTGCACATATGCTATATGTGTGTAACTATGATCTACATATATGTATGTATGTATAAATGTGTATATAAAATCCACTGTCTCCTGATTCTTACACTGCCATATGATATTATATGTCATTGCCTCTCTCTAAGTCCTAATGTTACCAACTGAAAAGTGGCAGGGGAGGGGCAGTAGGTTAAAGGATCCCAAAGATCCCTTCCAAAGTCTAAATTTACACAACCCTTGATTGCTTTATTAGAAGCTCCTGTTAGATTCTTTTCTTCTAGAAGGCAGCAAAGGCATAAAAAGAAAGCATTGGATATTAAGTTTTTTTTTAATGTAGATTATAAAATCTGAGAATACTTACATGATGCAAAGTGAAGTAAGCAGAACCAGAATAACATCGTGCACAGTAACAGCAATATTGTACATAATCAACTATAAATTATCTTGCTATTCCCAGCAATACAATGATCCAAGATAATTCCAAAGGTCTTATAGTGTAAACAGTGCTATCCATATCTGGAGAAGGAATTGATGGAATCTGAATACAGACTCTAGCATACTATTTTTAACTTCATTTTTTCATATAGTTTTTTTTCCCCTTTGGGTTTATGTCTTCTTTTACAACATGAATATGGCTTATGTTTAGAATGACTGAGCATGTATGATTTATATTAAATTACTATCTCAGAGGTAAGGAAGGAGGGAGAAAATTTGGAAAAAATTTTAAATGGATGTTTAAAATGGTCTCTACATATAAATGGGGGAAAATAAAATATTATTTTTAATCTAGATTCTAATTCCAAAAATGACACTAACATGCAATGTATGCAGCATGCCTTTGGGTAAGACCTTTCCTTTCTCTTGCCCTCAATTACTCCTTCTGTTCTTTATGAGACAGACATAAATACTACATTTGTAGTGGGAAAGTTTGATCTGAAGACCATATCTGTCACTTTCTTTGTTTTAGCCATGTGACTTTGAGAATGTAATTATTGAACGAAAAAAAAAGCATTCAATTTTCTAACATAAACTACACCCCTGCCACACACACACCTTCACATATAGTCATCTCCATATTCTGAGTTTATTGACATTGTTTTTGTTTTCCTGTTCTGAAGTTGCTTGAAGTTCACAAGGCTAACAGTATTTGCATCTTTGAAGAGTCCCACTCCAATAATTGTCCAAATGCTGCTGTCCCAGAGGAATTAAAACTGGTAGTCGGAGCCAACAACCTCCCTAACAGATACAAAGGCAAGAGTCATCTGTCCCTGATTGTCCTCCTTCCCGCTCCAAAAATAAAAAAAAAACTCTCCTCAAATTCCCACCATAGAACCATCTCCAAGATCAACTCTCAGACTCCCATCCTCTCTGGGACAGAGTGAATATAGAATCTACTCCTAGGGTTCACATTTGGATACCTTTTCTTCCTTAAACTCACTTCTCAGTATTCAAACTTACTCTGCAAGCATTTAGTATCTAATCTACTCTCTATTTTCTCTTTCACACACATACACACACTTTAATTAAATATTAAGTATCCATTATGGGCCAAGTTAGGGAAGGGGGACTTCTTGTGTAAACCAAAAAAAAAAAAAAAATGCATATACATATATATATGAAAAATACAAAATCATATCAGATAGTGAACCACTAATATCAGAAAAGACCTGAAGGGAACTGGCACCTGAGTTGAGTATAGAAGAGAGCTTTAAGACAAGCAGGGGTTGCAGTGGATAGAGTGCTGGGCCTGGAGTCAGAAAGATATGAGTTCAAATTCAGATTCAGATATTTCTTGTGTGATTCTGAGCAAGTTACTTAATCTCTGTCTGTAAATCATCTGTAAAATGGGGATAATTATCCCAGGGTGATTTTGAGTATCAAATGAGACATTTATAGAACACCCAGCATATAATAGGTGCTTATATAAACACTTATTCCCTTCTCTGAATTCTAACAGACAGAACCTTATGAAAAGGTACTTTTAAAAGTTTTGTTAAATACAAGGAACAAATTAGAGGTCTATTTGGATGATATATATAAAAATCCAGGAAAATGATGAATCAGTCTGGAATTTCATGCTAAAGATAATAAGGAGCCAGAGAAGATTCTTGAGTAAGGGAGTAACATGATCAGATATGTATGTTAGGACTGTCTAGCAATTATGTGAAGAACAAACTAGAGAAAGGAGGATACATAGTTATAAGGAGATCAATTAAGAGCCTATTTCAATAATCTAGGTGAAAGATGGTGGGACCCTTACTGGAATGGTAGCCATGTGAATGGAGAGAAGGGGACAGATGGATGTGAGACATGTCATAGAACTACAGATAATAAGACTTAGCAACTGATTGGTTTACAGGTAAGGGAGAATTAAAAATCAAACATGTCTTCTAAGTTGTGAATCTGGGTATCTGGAAGGATGGTAGTGACAGTAACAGATAGGAAAAAATGGTGGGAAGGATAAGTTGCAATTGACATTTTAAGTTTTAAAAGACCTTATGGTGTCATAGATAAATCTGAAAACCAGAAAGATCTGGGTTTAATTCCTGTCTCTGACGCACATTACATGACATCCTCTGAGTAGAAATAGGGACCACTAATTTGTACATAAGAATCCCTGTGAGCTTTATATTGACTTTATTTCACAATGTAAAGTTATCTATGTTTTATTGTATTTTCATCTATTTTGCTAAATACATCCCAGTTACATTTTAATCATGGTTCTGGCCCCACTTGTTGGCAAGCATGCCCACTGGCAATCTTGATACCTCTGCTCTAAGTAACTCTCTGAGACACTAAATTGCAGGAAAGATGACAGTCTGCATTGATAAAGTGATCTCCCTCATTTAGTTCCCAATACCAACGAATACATAAGTCCAGTATGAATAGTTGTTGTTGATATTGCTATTATTATTCAGTCATATCTAACGCTGTATGACCCTATTTGGCGATTTCTTAGCAGAGATACTGGAATGGTTTGCTATTTCTTTCTCCAGCTCATTTTACAAATGAAGAAACTGAGGCAAACTAAGTTAAAATGATTTGTCCAGGATTTGCCATAGCTAGTAACTGTCTGAAACCATATTTGAACTCAGGGAGATATGTCTTCCTGTTCCAAACCTGGCACTTTACCCACTGCACCACCCAACTGCCCCACAACATGAATAGAGACGGTTCAAATCAACTATCCTTTCTCTCTGAGC
Organism: Sarcophilus harrisii; assembly: GCF_902635505.1. Classification (NCBI taxonomy): domain Eukaryota; kingdom Metazoa; phylum Chordata; class Mammalia; order Dasyuromorphia; family Dasyuridae; genus Sarcophilus; species Sarcophilus harrisii. The sequence goes on from NC_045427.1 coordinate 353,917,650, forward strand.
TCAAAATCCAGGGTCTACTGAAAACGAGCCTTTCCAATTTGGAACTTATGCCTGTGAGGTTCCTTTTATTGAAATAGCATAGGTCAGGAAAGCAAGAAAGAAAGGCAGAAGCCCAAGGTAGGGGCTTTGGCATCACCCAGGCTTCCTGAGGCAGGCTTTATAATACCTGGAGATGGATAGAGTTTCTTAGCAGGAGCTCCAAGAGCCCAGCTTTAATAGCTCTCAGTTTATCTCTGCTTCTAAATATCTCTGGATAGATAATGATAAACGAGGTGTCAGCACCAGGGCCTAGAGAAATGGAGCCTCCCACTGGAAACCTCAGCATGAACTGGATGTCAACAAACACGGAGCAACAATTGGGTACCACTACCTAAGATCAATAATTAATCTTCACATTAAAAAGCATTTTCTTTGCTTGACAAGGAATTGATGGCTTAAGTTGCTAAGAGCCACAGATTCATTTTTTTTCCTTTTCTCCTCTTACTATATAGATTAAAATTCCTCCTCACCAGAGCAGACTCCTAGATGCTTTTCATCTTTTTTTATGGCTTGTTTTTTTTAACCTCATCCTGAAAACTGTGCTCCTATTCCTTCTTCCCTTCTTCCTCTTATCCCTCCCTCTTCACTTCTCCCTTCTTCCCATCTCTTTTATTCTTTCCTCATCTTTCAAGTTTTTAATCTTCTTTCTCATTCTTCCTCTTCCTCTTTCTCCCTTTGGAAAAAGAGCATTGTATTATGGATCAGCTCTGTCACTTATTAGCTGCTAGAAGACAATGGGCAAATTACTTCAACTATAAATTTCTATTTCCATATCTATAATATGGGAATAATAAAGGGCACAACCTATCTGATAGGATTATTGTAAGAAAAAACCCTTTATAAAGTTAAATTGATATAGAAATGTATAATCTTATCTTCCTCCTACCTTCCTCCTCTCCTCCTTCCCTCCCCATATCCAGCCTTAAACATTCATGTCTTCTTTTCCTTCTCTTTCTCTCCCTCTTCTTCCTTCTTCTTCTTTTATTTCTTTTTTTTTTCTTCTTCTCCTTGAAAAGGTGAGAAAGACCTGAAATCAAGTCATTCTTCTGACACTTATTAGTTATGTGACCCCAGGTAAACAACTTAATCTTTCTAAACCTCAGTTTCTTCATCTTTGAAAAAAATGGGGATAACAATAGCATCAGCCCCATAGAATTATTGTGAAGATCAAATAAAATAACATGTATTCATATACCTTAAAATACAATATAAATTATTAATAATACTTTCTAATAATTGTATTACATGAAGCCTTTTTCTATCTCTCTGAACCTCACTTTTCCCATTTTCCTACAAATTTTGTCCAGTAAAATTTAATAGAATATGTCAAATACCTCCACCATATGGCATCCCTTCAAACACTTGGTCACACTATAGTTATTGCTTCCACATCCCAGAAATTCACCTGCATAATCTGAAAATGTGGGTAAAATGTGCTGGCTCTTTTTTTCTTTTTCTTTTATGGAGTGTTTACAATGCTTTACATATATTTTATGCATTTCTCAGTTTCTAATTTTTTTCTGTATCTGCTGGCCTTCATGTGTCATCTGTAGCTTCTGCAAAAAGCTCCAAAATTCCCATTTAATTTTTTTATGTTGACCCCCAAAACTATAATCAAGAAAGTGGAACAGTGTGGAAGTGTGTAATCCTGTGTCACCTAAGTCTTCTCTTCTCCATATTCAATGTTCCCCACCCCCAAATTCTTTCAACCAATTCTCATTCAGCCGCATTTCTTATCCTCTCACAAGCCTGGCTGCTCTTTTTTGGATGTCACAATATCCTTCCCTGTCAAGGCTAGGGCATCAGTATCAGGATCCTCCCATACACATATGCTCTACATATAGGATACTCTTCACAAAGGTGCATAATTGAATATTTGAATATGCGTTCCCTGAGCTTCACTCATTCAAAAGTACCTACCTCCCCCAACTGGTTTCTCAAGAAATATGTATGAGATTTATCCTTTCAGTATAAGTTGGGTATTAGAGATCTCTATTACACATAAATTATTTGTATAAAAATGGTAATTTAATTCTAAATATTTAGTAATTGTCCATGATACACAAGGTACTATGCTCAATGCTGGAGGAATATAAAGTCTGGATAAGACTAGAGCCCTGCAATTCCAACAGACTTCAGATGGAAAGTGTCATCTGCATCCAGAGAGAGAATGATAAAGACTGAATGTGGATTAAAGCGTAGTATTTTCACATTTTGTTATTGTTGTTTGTTTGCTTGTTTTTTCTTTATTTTTTCCCTTTTGATCTGATTTTTCTTTTTTCCTCTTTTTTTTTATTAAAGCTTTTTATTTTCAAAACATATGGATGGATAATTTTTCAACATTGATCCTTGCATAGCCTTATGTTCCAGATTTTCCTTTTCTTCTCTCCATCCCCTCCCCTAGATGGCAAGCAATCCAATATATATGATACATGTTAAAATATGTGTTAAATTCAATATATGTGAACCTATTATAGAATTATCTTGCTGCAAAGAAAAATCAGATCAAAAATGAATAAGAAAACAAAATGCAAGCTAACAACAACAAAAAGAGTGAGAATGTTATGTTATGATTCACAATCAGTTCCCATAGTCCTCTCTCTGGGTGTAGATGGCTCTCTTCATCACATTTGATCTGATTTGTCTTGTAAAGCATGACAAATATGGAAATGTGTTCAAAAGAATTGTACATGTTTAGCCTATATCAAATTGCTTGTTGTCTTAAGGTGAAGGGAAGGAGAGCAAGGGAGAAAAGTTTAGAACACAAGCTTTTGCAAAGGTGAATCTTTGCAATGTATTTTGCATATATTTGGAAAAATAAAATACTGCTGGGAAAAAAAATACTAAAACCCTACCCCAAAAGAGCTCGGTTGGTAGGGAGATGGCATATATATAGATGACTATAATATACATTACAGTTCTCATCTGTAAAATAAGCTGGAGAAGTAAGTGGTAAAAATGGCAAGCCCACTATCTTTGCCAAGAAAATCCCAGATGGGGTCACAAAGAGGAAAGCATAACTGAAATAATCCTACAACAACAACACATGTAATGTAATGTAATGGAAAAATACAAAGAAATATTATACAAAATCTGATCAGGAAGATCGGTGGGGAGTTGTGAAGATAGTGTGAATCAGAGAAGACTTCTTGGAAGAGATGACTGTTCATATCAATAGGACTTGGTTGTAAAGAGTAGCATCATTTGTTCATTCATTCATTCATTGGCCTGCTTGGCCCTCTAGGATACAAAACAAAAAGTAGTAAGTGAAGTTATAGGAAAGTTGGTTTTTAGCTCAATACCAAGGAGTTCTTTCAGAAATCCAGTGATGGCAAACAAATTAACTCTTAAGGCAGCTTCTAAATGTAGCATTTTGAGACACTGTGGTTTGCTCAGATTGCGTCAGGATCATTATCCCATCTAATACAAAAAAAGTATTCATTAAATACTTATGATGTACAAGACATTGTGTTGGGTCCTAACAAAGACAAAACAAAAGATAGTTCTTTCCTCAGGAACCTATATTCTATTGTTGTCAAATAGGAATAAGTAAACAACTTTCTGATGACAAAGGATCACAAAGAAGGGAAAATGTTTTGGAAAATAAAGCACTGTCCAAACAATGATTCATCATTAATCCTTATTTTATATAATGATTCAGATTTCCCCACCCTAGAAGTATTTTTGCTCAGGCTGTAGCACTCAACAGTTTTTGGACTCAGCAGGTGACTTCATAGGGACGTCCCTATGAAGAAACTCTCCACCACAGCAAATTGGCGTGCATTCTGCAATGCAGGGAGGCACAGAAAGGTTAATTGACTTGCTGTGGGCTCCACAGTCAGTGTGTTGAAGAGGAGAAGCTGAATTCCTTTCCTTCTGATTCTGAAAACAATTCTATCTGCTATGAATGCCACACAGGCCATTAAGTTCTTTAAGCATCCAATACAAGCAGGGAAATCTGGAAATTTGGGGGGTTGTATTTTAATTGCAATCAGAAACTCCAGAAGGTAAATTTCTAGATCATATGTGTGCCGTCTCCCCCAACTTAGCCTCAGTGTTCTGATTTTGCCTCAAATAATATCCCCTCAACTATCATGTGTTGACACCTGGGCCTTAAGTTCCTTTGCAGCTGTTATCCTGATGCTCTAGGATAAGGATGGAGGGGAGTAGGGAATTGAGAAGGAGAACATATTGACTCCCATTAGGACATGAGGAAGTAAAGAAACCTGCTTTTGGTGGGGGGAGAGGGGGGAAGAGAGAAGAGAGAAAGAGGATGAGAAGATGAGAAGGAAAAGGAGAGCCAGAGACATAGGGAAAGGGGGGGGGGGGAGGAGGAAGAGAAAGAGTGGGGTGAAGCAGAGAGAGAGAGAATCAGCTTTAATGACAACAGCCCATTCAGTCAGTCTGATTTCCTCTAAAATTAAATTATAGAATCCTAGAAACTCAGATCTGGCAGGAACCTCAGAAAACATCTATCTATTTATGTAAGGTCTTGAATAAAGTATATTACACATATTTGCTGAATCTTTGTCCAACATGTACTTGAATAGAAATTTCTTCTGCAACATTCCCAACAAGCTGTCAATCTCACCTTTTAGAAGCCCCAGCAATGAAAACCCTTCAGAGCTAGCTTCTTCTATTAATCTGTAGTTTGAGTTCACAGAAAGATTTTCTTTATCTGAAGCTTAAATATCTACAAGTTACTATTGTTGCTTCTAGTTTTATCCCCTAGCAAGACCAACCAGAGTAAATCTAATCCATACCTCCAAACCCACCACCATTCATTAGATATTTAAAGATAGTGACCATGTCCCCCCAGTTTAGTCTCTCCTCCAGATTAAATATTCCCTGTTCATTCAACTGTTCTGCCCCCCTTATTTGTTCTGCCCCCCTCATTTGTTCTCTCTCCAGTCTTCTCCAACTCTTGGCCAATTTCCTCTAGAGGAGATTCATTTTGTCAGTATCATTGCAAAAAAATGAGGCCCCTAGAACTCATCAGACCCTGGTCAGAAGTGACCCAGCCAGGGAAGAGGACTAGAGACTCCAACCTTCCTCATCCTGGACATTCTGAATCTCTTCATTAGGCTTTGGGTCATAGAATTTAGAGGTAGAGTCCTTTATTGCCATCCCCACTCCCACCCATTTTAACCATTTTACAGATGGGAAAACAAAAAATCAGAGAAATGACTGGTAAAGGTCCCAGAGGCCACAGGTAGAATCAAAACAATGAAAGCTAGAAAGAAGCTTCGAGAGCCTTGAGCATAATGCTCCCCTTTACTTCATTTTATAAATGAGAAAATCAATCCCATAGGAGTGAAGCGATTTTCCAAGGTCATGCAAACAGGGTCAGCCAGTATTTGAACTCAAATTCTCTCTCTTCAAATCAAGGGTCCATGCTACCAAAGATGATAAAACTATGAGATGTTGCTTTTTCAATTGAATCCAACAAGCATTTTTTAAGTCAGATGTGAACAAAAAACTGTATTAGGCACTGGGGACATGACAAAAATGGACTCTAAGGAGCATATTCTACTGGAAGAATAGATACCACCCATATACAAATAACTAAGTCCAAATTACTTCAAAGTGATAGAATGAATGAATGAAGCATTTTTCTTTTCTTTTCTTTTTTTTAACATATAGACCTGAGGAATACTGTCAATACTTTTATTGTTGCTACTGCTACTGTTATTGAATTGTGTCCAACTCTTTGTGACCCTTTTTGGAGTTTTCTTGTCAAAGCTAATGGAGTGGTTGCCATTTTCTTCTCCAGCTCATTTTACAAATAAGGAAAATGGGGCAAGCAGGATTAAGTGACTTGCCCAGGTCACAAGCTAGGAATAAAATATTTATTAAGCACTTACCATATGCAAAGCATTGAGTTAAATGCTAGGGATATAGATAGAAAACTGAAATAATACTCACTTTTAAGAAGCTCATATTCTATTGGAAACATACTCATCAACTAATAAGTAAATACAAATTATTGTGAAGAAATCATAAAAGAAGGGAAAGGACCCACATGTGCAAAATGTGTATAACAGCTCTTTTTGTAGTGGCAAAGAATTGGAAAATGAGTATATACCCATCAATTGAGAAATAGCTGCATAAGTTGTGGCATATGAAAGTAATGGAATAATATTATTCTATGAGAAATGATAAACAGTCTGGTTTTAGAAAAGCCTGGAAAGACATACATGAACTGATGCTGAGTAAAGCAAGCAGAGCTAGGAAAGCATTGTACACAGCAACAGCAAGATTGTGTGATGATCAAAGACTTGGCTCTTCTCAACAATTCAGTGATCCAAGGCAATTCCAAGAAACTTTGGATGGAAAATGTTATCTACATCTAGAGAAAGAACTATGAAGATTGAATATGGATCAAATCATACTATTTCCATTTTTTTTCTTCTGTTTTTTTCTCCGGGTTTTTCCCTCTTATTCTGCTTTTTCTCTTCCAACAAGACTCATATGGAAATATGTTTTAAAAACATAAATGCAGGGGCAGCTAGATGGTGCAGTGGATAGAATGGCAATCCTGAAGTCAGGAGGACCTGAGTTTTCAAATCCAGCCTCAGACATTTAATACTTCCTAGCTATGTGACTCTGGGCAAGTCACTTAGCACCAATTGCCTCAGCAAAAACAAAGAAAAAAAAATGTGTTTATGTGTGTGTGTGTGTGCTAAATACAAATTTTCCACAAAAAAAGTCAGAAGAGTAGCATTGCTTTACATACATGTAAATGTCTTTAATGTCTGGCTTAATAAACCCTCATGAGGGCAACTGGATGGCACAGATAGAGTGCTGGCTCTGGAGTCAGGAAAACCTACATTCAAATCTGGCCTCAGACATTGACTAGGCTGTGACCCTAGCCAAGTCATTTAATTTAACCCCGTTTGTCTCACTTTCCTCATTTGTAAAATGATCTGGAAAACAAATGGCAGACCATTCTAGTATCTTTGTCAAGAAAATCCCAAATATAGTCATCAAGTGTCAGACATGTCCGAAATGACTGCAACAATGACAGCTAAATATCTCCTTCTAAATTCCATTTGTTGCAATATATTGTTTTGTTGAAGAATATGGATCCAAAAAATAAAAAACTGACTTCACAGATTTGTAGCTGCAAAAGGGAAGAGTATTTTAATAGGCAAACAGTATATCAGTATTATTATGAAAATAGTTTTGACCTCACATATCCCCTGAAAGAGTCTCAGGCAGTTCAGATGCCAACCCTCTGAAAATCATTGCTTTGGGAAAAGATAGAGATTTTAAGAGATGGAGGTTAAGAGAGAATGATGGAGGTCAAAACAGAGAAGGAAGGAACCTTAAAGAACATGTCATCCAAATACCTCATTTTACATATAAACAAATTTGTTGCCCAGAAAGGTTATGGGACTTAACCAATGTCACATGGTTAGAAAATGGCAGAGGCATATGGTAAGTAACAGAATGGAATGTTACTATCAGGAATGACATATAAAGAACAAAGAAACATGAGATAACTATGAAATGATACAGAGTGAAGAAAGTAGAAGCAAAATAACTAAATACACAGTGACTATAACTTTAAATAAATTCACAATTTAGATAAACAATACAAAAAGGCAACAAAACTCAGTTTAAGAACAACAGACAATGTTAGGGCCATTGTATTGAAGTTAAAGCACACATGAATCCCTTCTATTATTAAACAGGTTAACTATTTAATATTATTGTTATTAAACTATTATTAAATAGATTAACATTACAGATCAACTCCAATGGTTATACCAAAATACACAAAATATATGTCAAAATCAAATTGAAATCAATATAATTCTCAAACATTCAATGAGACAATTTCATTTAACTGTTTTTGGGAAATGTTCTTTGTAGATTTAAGTGTTTTATAAGAAGTAGATGTTAAGTCAAAAATAAAAGGAATTAATAATAATAATAAAAAGAAAATGTCTATGGAAATTATTCTTGTGCTAAAGATAGGAACTAAAATAGGGAAGAGAAGAGTCAATTTCTGAACCCACTTCACGCAAGAACACTTTAGCTGTCAGGATCCTCTGTGAGACTTGGCTAGGCTCACAGGAATAACAGATTCATTATCATCACATCTTTTAATAAACTGAAGATCAAGGCAGAGTGCATGATCTCTACTTTCAGCAAGTCACTCAACCCGCAGCAGGTGGGGACAAATAAATAAATAAGTCAAAAGATATTGATCAGTAAAAACAACAGGGAAAAGTATAAGCATGTCTCTGATGAGACTTGTATCCTCTTTGTGCACTGCCCATATGGAGACAACAACCATCTACTGTGGAAAGAATTGTAGGAAACATTTGGAATCACCCTGACAGTTTCAGATGGGTGAATTGGAGCCCAGAGTAAAAGGATTTGTTCAAGGATGACAAGGGAGCTGGGTATAGGATATATGAAGATTAAGGAAGGAATTGAGGATATTTATCCTGGAGGAATATGATCTCTATAAGTAAATGAAAGACTCTACTATGGAAGAAACATTAGACTTATTTCAATTGTCCCTGGAAGTCAGAATAAAAAGCAATAGGCGTAGATTCAGAGAAATAGATTTTAACCATAGCCAAAATTATTATTACTATAATTAAATATAATGTAATGTAAATAACAAATGTAGTAAGGTTAGAGGGGTTGGAGTTGAGCAACACCACTTTCAGGTCACCTCTCTACTTGACTCTTTCCTATATTTATTCTTATCTTTCTATGTTTGGGGTAGTCTGGAAGTGTGCTGAGTATGTTTCCTAATTAATTAATAAAATTCTAACATTTCTCTCCTCATCTAAACTCAGAATACTCACCTCTATTTCATCAAATATTATTTCATAAACTGGGGAAGCCTTTTTTCCCAAAAGTAGTATATTTTTCTAAAAGTAGTATAACCCATAATATCCTAGGGTTAAATTAATATTAAAGTTGCTGAATACATAATTTATTATCAATTAAACAATAATAAAACAAAGATATAAATAATTATAATATTTAGCTATAAGAAAGATCACAGCAAGAGTCTCCTCAAACTCTTGATTTAAAAGCAGATGACTCCATTTTTGAGAACAAAGTGACTATATCATCAATTTATTTAGGATAGCAAGTACTGTATATTCCCAAAAATCTTTTTCATCCTCTTCACAGGGTAAAAATTATAATAATTTGATAATAAAAGAACATATCTCCATCTTTTTTTCTCTTTTTTTGAATGTTTTTTCCATCCATGATAGGGGAAAAAATCCTCAATTTCTCTCAATCACTCACTTTTTATAAGTCCCTCTCCAAACTCTTAAAATTATTTTTTAGATTTATTCATAAATGAGTTAAGATAATTCTAAGAAGGAAAATTTCTCTTCACCTCCTTATTCTCTTTTTTTCAAACTTCTCATAAATCCTCACATGCTTAATGAAAACACATTGATCCTGACTCTATGAAAAGACGTGCCTCATAGAATGATAGCTACAATTTTTAACTCCTCTAGTTTATCAACGTATTGGAAAGATCATAACATTTATTATAGTCTCTGTGAAAAAAAACATTGAAACTAGGATTATATAAAGGAAAACTTTCTATCAAGTAGAACAAAAGTGGAATGGACTGCCTTGGGAAGTTGTGGACTTCCCATTATTAAAGCTCTTTAAGCAAGGGAAAGAAGAAAAATATCTATTCACACATGGATATCAATTAAATGACATAAAAAGCTATAAAGAAGAAAGAAGACTAACTAAAAAGATGTTAGGAAACTGACAACAGACAAAAATTCAAGGTGGGGAAGCATCAGTCAAATCCATCGCTTCAGATATGCAAATGAACAAAATATGGATACCTATTGAGATGAATTAGAGATCTCAGCGCAAGGAGGTAAATTTGACAATATAAATATTACTGAGATGTAGTGAGATGAAATCTAGAACTGGAATATACCACTGAGAGAATAGAGCTTATTCTAAAGGAATAGAGGAAAATTTTAAAGTAAAGGGGGATGAAAAGAAGTTAACTAACAGCATATATTCAGACATGTTTTTATGTGAGGAAATACCAGAACCAGTAAGAGAAAAATAGGGAACATTTGGGAGAAATTTGACAGAAACAGAAATAGAAGCAATATTGTTATCAGAGTAAACTACAGACCACCTAGACAGAAAGAGGAAGTATATTAGTTAAGGAAATAGATCGAAAACCTGGCACAGAAGTATAATAGGATAGTGATGGAACACTTTAATTATACAGATATCTACTACAACTACTTACTTGCCTGTTAGGACTGCATTCTCCAAAAGTCAGCAAAAACAATGAGACTCTGGACAAAATTCTCATCAACAAGGAGAAACTGGTTACTGAGATAGAAATGACAGGAATGATGGGATAGAGAAAGACAGCTCCAGGAATAGTGTAGTATATGCTCAAGATTTAGGGGAAGCAGGTTCCAAAGGATTCATAAAAAGAATAAGCACAATTCACCAGGTGAAGTCACCCCAAGAAATATGGAAAGGTCTCTGGAATTAAATTCTGAAGACTTGAAGAGAAAAGAATTCTTATGAGGATAAAAAGGGAGGTGTTGCTGAAAGAGATTATTGTGGATTCACAAAGAACTCATTGACTATCATACAGTTTAAAATGAAATGTATAGAAGATGAAATACCAGGTAATGGAAGATGAATATGAAAGTATGACCTGCAAGAATATCATCTGGAAAATTAAAGCTCAGAATGATCTGAGAGGCTTATGGAGAATGATGAAATGATGACTAAAAAGTGGATTCTGTTTGGGGGTTTTTTCCCATAGCTTAAGTGCAGAAAGAGGACAAAAAGAAGGGAGGGAGGGATGAATATAATGATCATAACCAATGATGGAGAGAGGTAGAATTTAACTTTTTCTATGTTTCTGTTTTCTCTACCAATTAATCCATCAACAAACTTTCAAAAATATATTTAGAAGGGTTGGTCAAAGCTAGGTTTCGAAGGCACAAGGTACAAAGACAAAAATGAGATTGCCTCTGGTATAAGGGGATTTATACTATAACCAGGCAGAATATGTATGTCTCTATTCAATCTTATGTCTGTATATAAATATATACATATGTAATTTGATAGATAAGATATTTTCAATTGTGTCTAATTCATCATAACCTTATTTAGGGTTTTCTTGGCAAATGTACTGGTTTGCCATTTGCAACTCCAGCTTTTTTACAAATGAAGAAACTGAGTCAGAGTTAAGTACTTGCCCAGGATCACACAGGTGACTGAGGCCCCATTTGAACTTAGGTAATCCCAACATCAGATGAGGCACTCTATCCACTGCACCACCTTGCTGTGGATAGACAGACAGACAGAAAACAGATTGATTAAATACAAGGTGGTTTAGAGAAAGCAAATAATAGAAGCTGCGGGAATTAGGAAAAACTTCATGCAAGATGTCACCTGAACTTAATTATGAACACAAAATATTCTAAGGGATGGAGATGAAAGAGGGAATTCCAGAAATGGAACATAGCCAGCTCTAATATACAGAGAAAGGAAATAAAGTGTCACAGGTAAGAAGTAGAAAGAAGGAAAGTTTAGCTGAATTGTAAAATTCAAGAGGGAGAATAATGTATAGCATAATTAGAAATGTTGGTTGGAGTCAGGTTTTGAAAGATTTAAACAGATTTATATCTTAGTTAGAGCTGATCCCTTATAATAACAGAGAACCACTGGAGATAAAGAAAACTAATATAAGTTGTGGAAACAATGGATTGGAGTTGGGAAATACTTGGTGCAACAAGGCCAATTAGGAGGCTATTGAAATTGTCCAGGCTAGAAGTAATGAGAATTTGAAGTAGGATGGTAGACTTGTGAGAGCATAAAGAAGGGGATTAATGTAAGAATACTATGGAGATAAAAATAACAAGATACAGCCATTGATGGTATGTGGAGTGAATATGAGTAACCAAGGATAATGCTAAGTTTATGAATGTGAGGGACTGGAGGATGGAAGCACTCTCAACAGAAATACAAAAGTTCAGAAGATGGACTTTTTAGGGAAAAGGTAATTGGTTTTATTTTAGGCATCTTGTACTCAAGATACCTATGGTATCTTTTAAAATCTCCAATAAGACAGGAGCTAAGGAAAGAAACTAGAAATGAATATATAAATCTGGGAGTTGCCTGTATAGGGATAAAATCACACAAAGAGAGAAAGACACCAATGGGACAGTGTAGAGAAAGAACAAAGAGGGTTCAGGAGAGGCTTGTGATTTATCCACAGTTAGGCAACATGCTACAAATGATTATTCTAGTAAAAGAGACCAGGTAAGAGAAAGCTTTGGACTGGAAAGGAGAGAGCAGAATTGGTTAATAGGAAGTTGAAACTATGCACATATGAAAAGGGCATCTAACCTGCTACTGATGAGTTCAAGTCGCTCAGCCCAAACAAACTATATCCTGCATCACTATAAAAAGCAGAGGATGTGATTCCTGAGCAACTGTGCAAAGATCACTAAGTAAGGTGGAAATGCTACGGGACAGGATAAAAACAAATGTCTTCCTGTTTTTCTTTTTTTGATGTTTTATTCATTGTTTTGATATGTAAAATTATATATGATCATATTTCCCACTCACAACCCCCATAACAAAATTCTCCTTTGTAACAAAGAAGTATGATTTTTTTCAAAGCTGAATTATTAATATGTGTGTGCTTCATTCTGTACCAAAAATCCATCCACCTCTCTATTAAGAAGAGATATATTTCTTTATCAGTCTTTAGGGACTAAGATCATTTCACTGATACGCATTCTAATGTCCTTTGTGCTATTTTCCTTTATATAGCCATGTGTATTATTCTCTTGGTTCCAATTTGCTCTGATCTGCATCAGTCAAAACATGTCTTCCAGATTTTCCCTGAATTTCTCATACTTATCATTTTTGTATCATCATAATCTATTATATTAACATGCTGCAGTTATTTCTCAATCAATGGGTATACAGTTCTTTTTTGCACAATCAATAAGCCAAGTATTTATTAATCTACTATTTATTAAATATTTATTATTGGTACATTTGCCAAGTACTATACCAGACACTGAGCATACATGTGCAAAGAATGAAACAATCCCTACACACTAGGACCTTACATTCTTTTTTTTAATCTATCTATTTTTATTTATTTAATTAAAAATTTCCCAAATACTTGTTAAAAAAAAAGTTAAACTATTTTTTTTTTAATTTTAGGTCCCCAATACTTTCTTATACCCATCCCTTGAGAAAGCAAGCAATATTATATCAATTATACATATGAAGTCAAGTATTCAGAAGTCATATTCAGAACCTTACATTCTAACAAGAGAGAAAACAATTATGTGTGCAAATATTGTGGAAATATTAAGTTGATAAATGCAAATATATACAAGCAGTCAAATAGAGAAGATACTTTGGGGAAGGAGGGTACAAGTGGTTGAGAGAATCAGGAAAACTTTATGCAAAAGATGGAGCTTTACCTGTGTCTTAAAGCAAGAAAGGAGGCAAAGGTAAGAAAGTATTTTCCAGGCATGAGTGGCAGAAAAAGAAAAGGCACAGAGATAAGAGATGGAATATTAATGGGTAAGGAACAAAGAGAATGGAAAGGGAGAGGAGGGAAGAGGAAAAGAAGAGATTAGAAGAGGGGAGGGGATGGGAGAGGGAAAAGGGAAGAGGGGAAGGGAAAGGAGGGGAGGGGAGGGGAAGGGAGAGGAACAGAAGGGAAAGGAGGAGAAAGGAGGGGAGGAGAGGAGAGGGGAGGGGAGGGGAGGGAAAGGGAAAAGATCTGTGTTGCCCAACTGAACAATTCTTGCTCTATCCCCCAGTAAGGCAGCTCCTACTACTACTTACAGAGGCTGTTGTTTATCCTTTATTCTCGAAGACCATAACACCAGGGAGGTGATGCTATGACATATAAACAAATTGGATTTAAGGGAGGGAGAGCTATACAAAGTCACCAGCCTCACTTTCTCTTTCTGAGCCTCTCTCAAGTAACAGGTAAATCACTAAATACATAGAAGAGATATACAGAGTAGGCTAAACAGAAGGCAAATCTGAAGGGAAAGCACTAGCAGGCAGAAGTCCTCCAGAGGAAGGTAGAATTTGAACACAGTTTTCAAGCAAGCCAGGGAAAGTAACAGGAAGGACCAGCATTAATGGGTAGAATTAGTTAAAATTTAAAACTCAAGATAAGGAAAAACTTCTTAATGAGCATTATCCAAAATTGAGATGGATTGCCTCAGGAAGTAGAAGGTTCCTCCTCCATGTAGTGCCTTTGGATGACTGTCTGTCAGGTTTATAGTAGAAAAGATTCTTTTTCAGGCATAGTTTGGACCAGATAAGCATCTATCTGAGATCTCTCCTGACTGAAAGTCTGTGATTCTATCATTTGGAGTCCATAAACTTCTAAAAAAAAATATCTTGAGGCATCTATAGTTCAGGATAAGGGGCATGAAGGCAAGAATTATCTCACATTTGTATTAAATCCCCAGTGGCCAGAGAACATAGTAGGTTCTTAATAAATACTTGTTAATTGATTGTTGCTATGTTATAGTGACTCAGTATATTCTCAGTTCTTGAAAGTAAGCTTTGAATAAAGTTCATCTTTCTAGCTCCCCTGCCCTAAGCATAAGGTCATTCATATAATAGGCACTTAATAAATATTTAATGAATTTGAAACTAACTCATTCCTTTCAACCCTCCAGAAAATGAGATCTATGTTCTTTTGTCAGTATTTTCCTTCCCTGCTTTGGGAAATCATAGAACATGGGAACATCATGAATATCACAGCTCTCTTAAAACAACCATAAGGGACCCCTAGTCCAACCTCCATGTTTTATATATGAGAGAACTGAGATCCAATGACGTTAAATAATTTGTCCTAGATCACAAAGGCAATAAGCTTCAAATATGATATTTGAATACTCTCACTGAACTACACTACCAAGAAAGCTCTCCTCTGGAGCCATGAAAACAGAGACCATAACCTTAGAGAAAAGGGAGGCAGAAAAGAGTCCAATAAGAAAGCCTGAGTGAAGTTGGACAATGAAGCTAATAAGAAATGAAATTCAAACAATCCATTTAATTCAATGATAAAAATATGTAATGCAATGGCAAAAGTACTGATCTGGGATTCAGAGAGTGTCAGGTTTTTGTCTTGATTGCTACAATTCACTCAGTGTGTGTCTTTGGGCAAATTGTTTCCTGAATCAGGAAATTAATTTGCCCATTAAAATTAGTGAATTGGCAGTCCCAGGGTTCTTCTAACTCTAACATCTTGGCATTGTGGTTATTGGTGATAGTATTGTTATTACTGGTGATGAAGATGATAGCTCACATTTCTAGAGCATTTTAAAGATTACAAAGGACTTTCCTCATAATAATAACAATAGTATCTGTTAAGCTCCAGGCACTGTGCTAAGCACTTTACAATTTTTACCTCATTTGATCCTCACAATAACTCTGGGATATAGGTGTTATTACGATCTCCTTTTTACAGAAGAAGAAACTGAGGCAGATAGGAGCGAAGTGATTTTCCCAGGGTCACTCAGCTAGCAACTAAGTCAGTGATTTCAGTACTTGGGGAAACCAAATGAACTCTTTGTATCCCTGAGAATTCCCCTAAGATTTAGCTCTTACAGAGGAGATGCCTGGGGAGTTGAAGTTTTTGTACTAATAGTTTCTTACACTGATGTAATCCCACAGAGTAGAAGGCTTGTTGGTGCATATTAGTGAATGTCTGCAGCCTCTAGATGCAATAGGGCAGTACAAAGATGTCCCAGGGACATGACCCCATTTCCAAAATCTAGTTGAGAGGAAAAGAGGGAGAGAAGAAGCCAAAAACATCACAGTAAGGCTTGGTCACATTTCTTGTGAAGATCTGCAAAAGACCTTCCTCACCAAAGTCCTATGAAGTCAGGAGGGCAAATATTATTATGCTCACTTCATATATGAGAAAAATGAGATGCAAAGAGAAGAATTACCTAAATCAAAGCTACATAGCTGGTAGGTCTTGGAGAAAGACCTCAGAGAAAAGACCTTGGAGAAAGAGCTCAAAGACAATTTCCAGAATCTGAGACCAGTACTTTTTTTTGTCTGTAAAGGGGAAATTCTCATAACATTTATCTGTCCTGTCCTGTGCTATGCTATGATCAAAAGGTGATTGAAAAGGGGAGGGATTTCAAACAAGATGACCAATTAGGCAGTTATCAAATTACATGATAACTGGATTCTAGAAGCTTAAAAAAATACCATACCAGGTCAAAGGAGAAGATTATTACCAACAAGAGAAATATGGCAAAGTATCTTTATCATAGAGGATGTTTAAGTTGGCACTTAAGATATAAGCAGGAATTCAGCAAGCAAAGAGAAGGGAAAATGTTCTAGACACAAGGGATAGATATATCTGAAAAGACAGTGATGTAAGAAATAATATGATACATTTAGGGAACAGAATAAACCAGTTTGACTGACTGGAACACGAGATAAATCTTGAAAGGAAAAGTAGAGTCAAATTACAGAAGGCCTTGAATACCAGACTTAGGAGTTTGGATATTACTATACCTTAAGTCCATGAACTTAATTTTTTTAAATATATTGTGATAAATTTATTTCAACATGATTGATTCCTTTGCAATTCTATTATTTTATATATTTAAAACATTTTTTTCCAAGAAGAGTGTCATCAGATTCCCAAAGGGATCCATCACACACACACACACACACACACACACACACACACACACACACTAATGCCCTGCCCTGTTAGATTATAAACTCCTTGAGGATGGTATCTATCCTCTCTTTGCTATTTGTATGCCCAATACCTGACAGCTCTTGGCACATAATAAGCACTCAATAGATGTTTTCCCCCTTTTGTTGATTCATTCATTTCTGTGAAAAGGCAGACAGTCCTAGTTTAAAAAAAAAAAAAACTGATATTGGCTGATGCTTATATAGTACATGAAGATTTACAAGAAGCTTTGCATGCATTATCTCATTTGATCTTCATAACAACCCTGTGAGATAAATACCACAGATATTATTATTCTCATTTTTGTGGAAATTAAGTGTTATTTATCCAAGGTCACATAACTAGTATGTATCAAAGATGAATACTTGATTAGACATGAAAAGTGTAACAGAAGGAAGAGGAAGAGACAACCTCAAGTTTGCAAATGTGGTTAAAGGGTCAGGGTGGGGTGGGGTGGTGAAGGGACATCATTTCAATGGTGTTGACAATAGGCACAGACAGAAATTATGAGCTCCTGAGGGTCCTTCCATGACAAGAGGAAGCAGAAAACCAAGTTTTACCCCTGGAAAAAT